>NC_092334.1:517850000-519216250 GCF_046630445.1 Rutidosis leptorrhynchoides
ACGACATTTTAATGTATATATATCATATTAAGATATATTCATACACCATGTTATCATGATAATATGATAATTTAACATCTCATTAGATTTAATAAACAATGGGTTAACTACATTAAATGAGATCGTTAACTTAAAAGTTTCAAAACAGCATTTACATGTAACGACTAACGATGACTTAACGACTCAGTTAAAATGTATATACATGTAGTGTATTAAGATGTACTAGTACACTTTTGAAAGACTTCAAGACACATATCAAAGTATTCCTACTTAACAAAAATGCTTACAATTACATTCTCATTCGTTTTCATCAACAATTCTACTCGTTTTCATCCGTATTCGTACTCATACAATACACAGCTTCTAGATGTATTTACTATTGGTATATACACTTCAATTATCAGCTCTTAGCAGCCCTTATGAGTCACCAAGACATGTGAGAACCATCATTTAACAACTAGTATGACTTATGAGCATGAAAACAAAAACTAGTAACCTTATATTGACTAAGCATTAGGCATTTTTTTAAAACAACACAAACATCACGTTTCTTTGATTTTCTAATCCAAATTCTCTCCATCTTAACTCTCTCTAAGCTTAAGAACATCTATACTTCAGTAATATTGATCATCTAGGTCAATCTAGCTTCAATTACAATCAAGAAACATCATCATTCAAGAACACATCAAGAACACTTCACAAATACTTTCAAGTTTACTAGCTTACTTCCAATCTTGCAAATCCATTTCAAGTGATCATCCAATCTCAAGAAATCTTTGTTATTTACAGTAGGTTATCTTTCTAAATCAAGGTAATACTCATATTCAAACTTTGATTCAATTTCTATAACTATAACAATCTTAATTCGAGTGATAATCTTACTTGAACTTGTTTTCATGTCATGATTCTACTTCAAGAACTTTTAAGCCATCCAAGATCCTTTGAAGCTAGATAAATTTTTGTCACTTCCAGTAGGTTTACCTACTAAACTTGAGGTAGTAATTATGTTCATAACATCATTCGATTCATATATATAAAACTATCTTATTCGAAGATTATAACTTGTAATCACTAGAACATAGTTTAGTTAATTCTAAACTTGTTCGCAAACAAAGTTAATCCTTCTAACTTAACTTTTAAAATCAACTAAATACATATTCTATATCTATATGATATGCTAACTTAATGATTTAAAACCTGGAAACATGAAAAACACCGTAAAACCGGACATACGCCGTCGTAGTGAAACCGGGGGCTGTTTTGGGTAAAAAAAAAAAAAAACTATCTTAATCTTTGAATTGGAAATTTGTTTTCTGGAAAAATAATATTTCATATGAACATGATACTATATCCAAAAATCATGGTTAAACACAAAGTTGAAGTATGTTTTTCAAAATGGTCATCAAGATGTCGTTCTTTCGACTGAAATGACTACCTCTTACAAAATTGACTTGTAACCTGTATTTCTGACTATAAACTTAAACTTTTTCTGTTTAGTTTTATAAGTTTCAGTTCATTATAAAACCATAGCAACTTGATTCACTCAAAACGGATTTAAAACGAAGAAGTTATGGGTAAAACAAAATTGGATAATTTTTCTTGTTGTAGCTACGTGAAATTTGTAACAAATCTATACTAACCATAACTTAACTAACTTATATTGTATTATAAATGTACACTAACATATTATGTAACCTTGATAGACCATAGACACGTATACAATGTTTTGACATATCATATCGACGTCATCTATATATATTATTTGGAACAACCATAGACACTCTATATGCAGTAATGCTCGAGTTAGCTATACAGGGTTGAGGTTGATTCCAAAATAATATATATACTTTGAGTTGTGATCTAGCCTGAGACTTGTATACACTGGGTCGTGGATTGATTCGAGATAATATATATATATTGATTTATTTCTGTACTACTAACTGTGGACAACTAGTTGTAGATTACTAACGTTGGACTGTTAACTTAACACATTTAAATCATTAAAACATAATAAAATATGGTATAATTATATTTCGATCATACTTTGATATGTATGTATATATTTGTTATAGGTTCGTGAATCGACCAGTGGCCAAGTCTTATTTCCGGCAAAGTAAAAATCTGTGAAAGTGAGTTATAGTCCCACTTTTAAAATCTAATATTTTTGGAATGAGAATACATGCAATTTTATAAATGTTTTACAAAATAGACACAAGTACGTGAAACTACATTCTATGGTTGAATTATCGAAATCGAATATGCCCCTTTTTGCTTGGTAGCCTAAGAATTAGGGAACTGGTGTAACGACCCGGAAATTTCCGACCAAATTTAAACCTTAAACTCTATACGTTTCCGACACGATAAGCAAAAATTTATAATATTGAGTCTAGAAAGTTTGAAATCAATGTTTAGATAATCAGATACCCTTTTGACCAAGCCCGACGATTCACGAACAATTGTTTGAAAATAAATATGTATATGTAAATGTATGGACATGTATATTAATTAAAATTTTAAAATATAATTTAAGTATTAGAATTAAATATGTAAAATAGGATACAAAATAATTAGGAATAATTTAAAATGAAGTTATATATAAATATCTATGATTATTATAATAATGTATTATTTATAAAATGTAAATATGAAATCTGATGTATATATTATTAATAATATTAAAATTAATATAACTTACATTATTTTTATTATTAAGTACTATGTCAATATTATTGTTGTTATCATTATTTTCACTAGTATTATTATTACAATAATATTATCTTTATTATTAGTTATGTTATTAAGATTAATATTAATGTTAAAATGATTAAAAGTAACTATAAGTTTAATTATAAATATATTATTACCACATCTCTTATTAATTTTATTTTGATATTTCTATTATCCCTATTTGTATTAGTAAATTTTGTTAATAAAAACCTTTACAGAAGTTGATCTTTAATATATTTACATTTACAAAACTTGTGGTATTAAACCAGATAAAAACAAAATTCGTATTAATCAGATATAATTGGAATCTGTTAGCCATGTGATCAGGATAATATTTTGTTGACATTTTATCCTACTTGTACAATCCTGTCTCAATTACTGGGTACCAGTCGAATAAATTATTGATATGAATACAAAAACAGTTTAACATCTCTTTCATTTTTTTTTTAACTTTTATTTTTGTTTTTCGGAATATTTCTGTCGATCGAGTATTGCTATAAAACAATCAGTCATCTCACTACCTTCGATGGAAGCTGCAGCCCCGTTTGTGGTTTGAACTTCAAAACCCATTTACTAACCTCGCAACCTCCATCAAGATCTCTTGACCACCAAGATTGATAACCATCACCTTGTTTAATCATCATCTTCTTGATGAAACTTTCATCACCATCGAATTCTTTTGCTTGTTACATTATCCTGCTTAAACCCTTTTCTCCAAGAAACCCACTTACACAACCTTCAGTTTCTTTTTCAGTGATCATACAACCACCACCGTTACCGCTATAAACCACCAAAGAAAACCATCACCATATATAAACTTACTAGACCCCATAATCTTACCACCTTTACTTCCTCTTTTTCTTTTCCTGTCGACGTCAAACAACAACTATGCACCAACCTCTTTGCCCCAACAACCATCACTAAATCACCACTTAATATTCATCTGTTTACTAACCCAATTACAGTGTCTATCCAAAGAATATCAACATCATTGTTAGAACTTCAAACATGCAAATTAATTGCTACTGCTACAACTACGCCTTTGATTAATTCAAAAACCACCCTAACCCGTCTCTTCCTCTCTCCTCCCTCTCCTATTTAGAAACCGTCCCAAACAACCATCACCGGATTACTTTGAGCCACCATCACGATCATTAACCGGTACACCATCGCCAATACCTCATCATATAAGCCCACCACTTTTGGTCACCCACACCCTACAATCCCTTTCACCATCTCATCATCATTAAACTTCATGTTTCTATTCGATCCAAAAACCAACACCCTAAAACCACTTCAGTAAAACGTTCACTGCAACTCGTTCGTTCCTATTTCTGTCTTGATTGAATTCACAAACAATCACCATGAATACACGTTATTATACCAACTACAAACTGTTGTTGTTTACCGTCGCTATCCATCACAACCGACCTTCAATTATTTTTTTTTCTTCTGATTCGAAGTATTACTGATGGGTTTAACTCAAACCATCAACAATTTAACAGCTATTACGGAATGAATGGGGAATTGATTTATGAGATAAAAAGTCGCTGCTATGATTAGTTTCTTTTCCTTAATGGCCGACAGAAAACAATTGTGATTAAAATAATATGACGACTAAAGTTCCACCAAATTCTATAAATTGCTCGTGAGGTAATTGTTGAATAAATGGACCGTCTGTTGTTGGATCGAATCTGATTATAGCTGGGCCGTAGGAAGTTTGGTTGTTGGGCTCGAATTTATTTGATAGTTGGGCCGTGTATTATGACCGAAATTGGGCCAATTATGTTTGAAGACAGACTTGGTACTTGGGTTGTTTAAACGGTATAAGTAAACCTGTTCATTAATTCATATTAGAAAGACGAAAATGGCTTGATGGTTAAGTGTGCTGATGTTATACTAGAGGTCATGGGTTCGAGTCCCGGCTTTGACAGTTTAATTCTATTTTTAAAACATTTAAAGGTAGTTTTCTTTTTATGTTTATTATTATTAATATGAGTGTTAATATTATTATTAGGTAGTATTATTATCATTATACTTATTAAAACAAATATTAATATTATTATTTTAGTAAATTCGTTATTATTATTAGTATTTATTAGTCATTATTATTAAAATTATCGATTTTAATAGAGTTATCATTATCATTATTATCATTAAAAGTATCATTTTAATAGTTTGATATTATTATTATTATTATCATAAAAAAATGGATTTTATTATTGTGACGACCCCGTCAAAACACTTAACGGATCCGTCAGTTGGTCCCACAGCTTGATCGGACTTAAATGAATTAAATAAACAAAGTTGCATTCTTTTATTTCAAAATGTTACCCAAAAAGGAAACAAACCAATTTAAGTAGTTTGAAAACCAACCAACCATAAAATTAAACCAAAAGTTGACACAAAACATTGTCAACAAACCCACAATTTAAATTATCCAAAATAGAATGCAAACTTAAGTTTCATAAATTGTTTCATAAAATCTGCCCAAATGCATGCAGACTCTTCTAACGACAGCGGAAGCATCAAATAACTCAAGTACCTGTGAAAACATGCAAGTAAACTGTCAACACAAAGGTTGAGTGAATTATAGGTTTAAATAAATAAGTAAACTTTAGACCACAAGATTTAAAAATGTTAGAAAACATTAAACATTATTCCATTATCAATGAGCCACCTGGTAACCACTTAACCCTTTATTTACCCTTGCCAAACACAATAAAAAATATACACTTGGACAGTGTATCTACAACAAATTACGAAGTACTAAACATTCCGATTATAAATTGCTAGCGCGACTAGCTCGAAATGGGGTTGTCAAACCCGATAGATCTATCCGTAGGATTCGCGTTCACCGGTAGAAACCAATGATTACAGTTACCAGACTAGGGAATATTTTTGTCCAACTCACAATGAATAATTAAATTTAACTGTTACTTGTGTCTAAACGTAAATAAAAATCTGCATGTAATCACATCCCAAAAATATACTTTGAAAAGTATGTAAAAACGGGACTATAACTCACCTTAAATAGCAACTGAAGAAATCTCACAAACACGCGAACAGCAAGTAAAGTAAAGTGATCAAGAAAGATCACAACGCCGACCTATAAATAAAGCAGGTCGAAATAAATAACTAACTTAGGCCAAATCTTAGTATGATAGCTATTGTACATGTTGCAAGTAGGCATAGAACATTACTCAACAAGCATCGGTTTGATTGGAACAGCATAAGGACACACACTTTCTATTTTTAGAAAGTTTCTATTTTTAGCAGGTTTCCATTTTTGGAAAGTTTTCTATTTTAGGAAAGTTTCTATTTTTGGAAAGTTTCTATTTTTGGAAAGTTTCTATTTTTGGAAAGTTTCTATTTTTGGAAAGTTTCTATTTTTGGAAAGTTTCTATTTTTGGAAAGTTTCCAAATTTAGAAAGTTCTATTTTTAGAAAGTTTTGAAGTTAGGAAAGTTTCCTTATTTAGAAAGTCAACAGAAGTCAACTGAAAGTCAAAGTCAACCGAAAGTCAACTCAAAAGTCAACCTTGGTCAAACATAGTCAACATTAATTTTAAAAGTGTAAGTTATAATAATAACATAGGTTATAATGTTATTTAAAGTCAAAAGTGTATAATAATGTCTTAACATAAGTTTAATTAAATAAAATGAATTATTAAAGTTAATATAAGTTGAAATGTTATAATTAGTATAACATAAGTATTTAATTAATTAATTAAATATTAATCATAATATAAATATTATTAATTTATAATGAATTTTAAATCATATCATAAGTATTATTAATTAATAATGAATTATTAATCATATCATAAGTTTCTAATTAAAATTATTAAATCATAAGTATTTAATAATTAAGTCATAATTAAATAATAATTAAGTCTTATAATAATTAAATAATTATTTAATCTTTATTATAAGTCTTATAATAATTTCTCATAATTAAATTTAATACTTATCATAAGTATTTTCCTTTAACAAATAAAAGTGTTATTAATAATAAGTTTAATTAACATGCTAATTAAATCATAATTAATAATTAATTAATATAATAAATAATTATATTAAAAGTCTTAAAATAAAATAATTACTTCTTTAACATAAGTAATTTATTTAATAATGAAATCCATTAATTTTTATCATAAGTTAAATCATTAACCATAAGTATAAAGTTTAAAAGTTCGCCGGGTCGTATCTTGAGCCCCGGGTGTCGGTTTCGGGCAAGCCACATGTGTAACTTCACCTACTCAAACCACCCGACACATTTATGAACTCAAGAACACTCCAAGAACAGTCCCTAAGTCGTGCATATCAGCCATGACTTCAATTGGGAAATCATTTTACTCAAAACAGTAATTCGGGCAAAACGGGTGAACCGTGGCTCGGATTTAGATGACCCGAACATGAATATTCGTCTCACCATCAGTCCTAACCAAATGAGACACCCTAAAGACACCAAGGATGGTCACAAAGTCGGACCCAACCTTGTTCATGCCAAGAACACCTTTCAATCTTTAACAAAAACCAAATTAAGCGTATCTAGGGCTCCGGGAATCGAAACGACATGAATCCGGAGTCTAAAATTAATGTCTTGATGAGAGGAACTCATTTATGTACTTTATTTTAACATTCATATCAGTTACAAAGTCAGAATATACGATTCAAACTGCTGTCCAAAATTTACAAACCGAAATCATACGCAAACGAGTAATTCTACGCATTCAAACAACATTACAACAATTTATACATATCATACTAATCATATAACATCAAAATACAGAAAAATAAATAAAAATGGAAAGTTCTAGGGTTAGGGTTTATACCCTAATCGAGAAACAAAGTATATGATCGCGTAGAGAACGAAACAAGGAACGCGATGGTGTTAATTGATTTATGATCCAAGCTTTAATTTTGTTGAAGAATGGTGATGATGGTGGTGATGTATTCGACGGCCAAAGGGGGAAGAGGGAGGAAGAGAGCACAAAAAAATAAGATTAGGTTTTGATTTTGTAAAATGAAGTGGGAAAAAGAAAAATCAAGGGAGTATACCCCCTCCCTTGGTGGATTTCGGCCGAATGGGGGGGTGTGGGGTGGGCCCCACAAGCCCGTCTTGCTAAATAATGAAATCCTTGTGGCCCGAGATCCCGTACGAAGCCCGAAACGCGAAAACACGCTTACGCGATTAAAAATTCGGAAAGATAACGAACGCGCGACGAAAAATAAATATAAATACACCTATTAATAATATGACCTTAAAATATCATATTTAAAATATTTAGGATTTAAAAATCCCGAAAGCTCGACCGTTGGTTTAAAAACCGAAAAGATTCGCCGGATGGAAATCCGCGGAACGTAGAAACGTATAAATTAAAATATGAATACATATATCCACATAACACATAATAATTATTATATATATTATTACAAAAATAATAATATAGGTCATGGAAATGACGTGGCACACTAACAGTTAACGGTCGTTAAATAATTAACGGAAAAAGATAACGGAAAAAGTAGGGTCGTGACAGTACCTCCCCGTTATGGAAATTTCGTCCCGAAATTTAAGCAGGCGCAGGGGTTGACTCGGCATCTGAGAACAAATGCGGATACTTCTGCTTCATTTGGTCTTCACGCTCCCAAGTGAACTCGGGACCGCGTCTAGCGTTCCATCGGACCCGAACAATAGGAATTCTGCTCTGTTTAAGAGTCTTAACCTCTCGGTCCATGATCTCAACTGGCTCTTCAATAAAATGCAATTGCTTGTCAACCTGAAGTTCCTCCAAAGGAATAGTCTGATCAAATTCAGCCAAACACTTCTTTAAGTTCGAAATATGGAAAACATCGTGAACAGCACTGAGTTCTTGTGGCAACTTCAAACGATAAGCCACCGGTCCAACTCTTTCAATGATCTCAAACGGTCCCACAAAACGAGGACTTAACTTCCCTCTTTTACCAAAACGAATAACACCCTTCCAAGGCGAAACTTTTAACATAACACGATCACCAACTTGAAATTCAACATCTTTCCTTCCTTTGTCGGCATAACTCTTTTGCCGACTTCTAGCAGTTCTCAACCTTTCTTTAATTTGAACAATCTTCTCAGTAGTCTCGTGAATAATCTCTGGACCTGTAAGTTGAGCATCCCCAACCTCATTCCAACAAATAGGAGATCTACATTTCCTACCGTACAACG
Organism: Rutidosis leptorrhynchoides; assembly: GCF_046630445.1. NCBI lineage: Eukaryota > Viridiplantae > Streptophyta > Magnoliopsida > Asterales > Asteraceae > Rutidosis > Rutidosis leptorrhynchoides. The sequence goes on from NC_092334.1 coordinate 517,858,934, forward strand.
CTTCAAACGGTGCGGCTTTAATACTTGCGTGGTAGCTGTTGTTATAAGAAAACTCAGCTAACGGCAAATACCTATCCCACCCATTTCCAAAATCAATCACACAAGCTCGCAACATATCTTCTAATGTCTGAATGGTCCTCTCACTTTGACCATCCGTTTGAGGATGATAAGCGGTGCTCATATCCAATCTAGTGCCCAAGGCTTCTTGCAACGATTGCCAAAATCTCGATACAAATCGACTATCTCTGTCGGAAATTATAGAAACGGGAACACCATGCCTCGAAACAATCTCTTTCAAATACAAACGGGTGAGTTTCTCCATGGAATCGGTTTCCCTAATCGGCAAAAAGTGAGCCGACTTAGTGAGTCGATCTACAATCACCCAAATCGCATCGTAGCCACCCGAAACTCTTGGTAACTTAGTGATAAAATCCATAGTGATACCTTCCCACTTCCACTCGGGAATTTCTGGTTGTACCAACAATCCGGACGGTTTTTGATGTTCAGCTTTGACCTTAGAACAGGTCAAACACTTAGCCACATACGTAGCCACATCACCTTTCAAATTTGGCCACCAATACAGCTCCTTAAGATCATGGTACATCTTCCCTGAACCAGGATGAATAGAGTACCTGGACTTATGAGCCTCATCCAAAACAAGTTGTCGCAGTTCACCAAACTTCGGAACCCAAAGACGTCCTACAAAGTACCTAGTACCATCTGCTCGAATCTCAAATTTCTTAGCCATACCTCTTACGTTCTCTTTCACAAAATTCTCTTCCTTTAAGGCTTCTTGTTGTGCCTCAAGAATCTGCCTTGCGAGGTTTGATCTAACTGTCATATTCAAGGCCCTAACCCTGCGAGGTTCAGTCCTTTCTTTACGACTCAATGCATCAGCCACAACATTGGCCTTACCCGGGTGATACAAAAGGTCACAATCGTAATCATTCAACGTCTCAATCCATCTTCGTTGTCTCATGTTCAACTGTTTCTGATCGAGGATATGTTGAAGACTTTTGTGATCTGTGTACACAGTACTCTTGACCCCATACAAATGATGTCTCCAAATCTTAAGTGCAAAAACAACGGCCCCCAACTCTAAATCATGAGTTGTATAGTTCTGCTCGTGAATCTTCAACTGACGTGATGCGTACGCAATAACCTTCTTTCGTTGCATCAAAACGCAACCATAGCCTTGTCGTGATGCGTCACAATAAACAACAAAATCATCATTACCCTCCGGCAAAGACAATATCGGAGCGGTAGTCAGTTTCTTCTTCAAAATCTGAAAAGCATTCTCCTGTTCATCCTTCCACTCATACTTTTTCCCTTTATGCGTTAAAGCAGTCAGAGGTTTCGCTATACGAGAGAAATCCTGGATGAACCTTCGATAGTAACCTGCCAATCCTAAGAACTGACGAATTTGAGTAGGAGTTTTCGGGGTTTCCCACTTTTCAATCGCCTCAATTTTAGCAGGATCAACTTGTATTCCTTGTTTGCTAACAATGTGACCAAGGAACTGAACTTCTCTTAACCAAAAAGCACACTTAGAGAACTTAGCGTACAACTCTTCTTTCTTTAACAAATCAAGCACTAACCTCAAGTGTTCTTCGTGCTCTTCATCACTCTTAGAATAGATAAGGATGTCGTCGATGAAAACAATAACGAACCTGTCCAGATAGGGTCTGCACACACGGTTCATGAGGTCCATGAACACAGCAGGTGCATTTGTCAATCCGAACGGCATAACAAGAAATTCAAAGTGACCGTAACGGGTGCGAAAAGCAGTTTTCGAAACATCAGATTCTTTAACACGCAACTGATGATAGCCAGAACGAAGATCAATTTTTGAATAAACAGAAGAACCCTGCAGCTGATCGAACAGATCATCAATTCTCGGAAGAGGATAACGATTTTTAACAGTGAGCTTATTCAGTTCACGATAATCAATGCATAAACGAAAAGAACCATCCTTCTTCTTAACAAACAGAACAGGAGCTCCCCAAGGGGACGAACTAGGACGAATAAAACCCTTGTCTAACAACTCACGGAGTTGACTTGACAATTCTTGAAGTTCAGAAGGCGCAAGACGATAAGGAGCACGTGCTACAGGAGCAGCGCCGGGAACAAGATCAATTTGGAATTCTACCGCGCGTTGCGGCGGAAGGCCAGGTAAGTCATCGGGAAACACCTCGGGAAAATCCCTAACAATATGAACATCTTCAACGTTCATCACTTCCTTACTAGGATCAACAACATGAGCAAGGATAGCATGACAGCCCTTACGGAGATGTTTACGAACTTTCATACAGCTAATAAGGTTTAACTGTATGCATTTCTTATCTCCAAAGACCATCAGTGGCTCTCCAATCACATCAGTAATACGAATAGCCTTATCATAACAGACGATCTCGGCACGGTTCGCGGACAACCAATCCATACCAATAACAATATCAAAACTACCAAGTTCAATCGGTATCAAATCTATCTCGAAATCCCTACCACCCAGATTAATGTTACACTTACGATGTACAGTCTTAGCAGTAAGTTCCTTACCATTAGCTACTTCAATAACATAAGTATTGTCTAAGAGAGCTAACGGCGTTTTGATTCTCGGACTTAATTTACTCGACACGAAACTTAAATCAGCCCCTGAATCAAATAACACATAAACTGATAAATCATCGACTGAGAACGTACCAGTAACAAGCTTAGGATCTCCCTCCGCATCCTTAGCATTAATGTTGAACGCTCGGCCGCGTGCAGTCTCTGCAGTCTTCTTGTTGGGACAAGCATCTCGGAAATGCCTCGGCTTCCCACACTCATAACAAACCCTTGGATTACCTCCATTATTCGATTTCCCATTACCGTTACCGTTACCACCTCTATTACCAACATTATTATTATTACCACCAGTCGCGGGAGTAGCAGATCCCGGCAAAAGCACTGTACAATCTTTAGCAATGTGCCCTTGCTTAGAGCACCTCTTACAAGTAACTGTGCAGTAACCATCATGAACTTTATAGCAACGAGGACACACACGCTGATTCCTGTTGTTAGCACCTGAGGTATCCTGTTTCTTCTGCTGATTTTGGTTTTGATTGCGGTTGTTATCCCACTTTCGTTTCCCATTATCAGCCTTCTTGACAACCTCCTCACTACTTTCAACAACTGTAGTCTTGCTTCTTCTCAACACCTTGTCATTAAGTTTGTGGGCCATAGTCGTAGCTGCCTCAATAGTCTGGGGTTCACTGGACTCAACCCCGTGTTCAATCTTCTCGGACAAACCATCAATGTAAGCCTCAATTTTGCGGTCCTCATCCGCATAAACCCTAGGACACAGTAAAGTTAACTCGAAAAACCTGCGTTCATAGGCATCTAACTCGGTGCCATGCATTTTCAAATTCTTGAGCTCAACCTCTAGCTTCTTAAGCTCACCCCGAGGTCTATAGCGGGTGATCAATCTTTCCTTAAAATCATTCCAGGCCAAACCATAAGCTACATCGCTTCCCAAACTACTAACCAGATTGTTCCACCATGTCAAGGCACTATCCTTGAGAGTGCAACTAGCGAAACTAACTTTGTCCTCTTCACGGACCCGACTGACCCTGAAAATAGATTCGATTTTCTCGAACCAACGAGTAAGCCCTATTGGTCCTTCCGTACCACTGAATTCTTGAGGTCGACCAGCCATAAAAGTTTTGTGGGAGCATCCCACGTTGTTGTTCACATTGGCTTTAACATTAGCATTTGCTGCCATAGCAGCAGCAATTCCTTCATTGATCAGGCGTTGCATACGCGCTTCAGTGGACTCTCTTGGAGGCATGATCTTCAAAATAGAATAACACATCCGTTAGTACCAAGAATAATACTAGTGTCATAAAGGAATAGATCAAAACACGAAAAGACTAACCATTAAGATATTAGTCAACTAACACTATGAGTAATAACATGACAGTTATGATTGTTATAGAAATAACCATCACATGCATACATATTTTATGATAACATCATACAACATACATAGCACCTAACATACATGAACATATATTACGCATAATATAACATGCCAAGAGCCACAACATCAGAAATAAAACATGATAATGATAATAGATGTCATAAAAATAACCATCCATACATAATGAAAAAAATATCCCATAACAAAATCTTAATAAAATCCTCGGCAAAACGCCGTACATAACCCAAAATGTATGTATAAAAAGGACATTAAGTCTGATGAAATAGATAATCAATATGAATAATCACATCACATTCGCTTAGAGCGGGTGTGATAAGCTGGTCCAGCATGAGTTTTAGCAGGATCCTCATACTTACGCAACTTCCCTTTCACAACATCCAACTCTTCCTTCAACACACGAACAGTGCTCTCGAGAGCCTCGAACTTAGCATTAACTTCTCGATCACGCTTGCGGTTCGCATCCTCAACCCTATGCTTGAAAGTGATAAAGTTACGCATGTCGGCACGGATCTCGTCCATAACTTCATTATGTGGCAAGGTGCGCAAACAATCACTAAGGGCGTTAATACGTGTCACCTCATTATAAGCCCGGTTCATATGAGTAATGGTAGAAAAATAGTAATGAACAGGATCATCGATCTCCGGTTGATTAGCACGACGTCTAGCAGGAGACGGAGGAGCAGGAGCAGCAACAGAGTTATCGCTCGAGGTCGACATCTGCAAACAGCAAAACCGCAAACCATATACCAAAAGATATGAAAGCTAATAATATAACTTATACGAAATGAAATGCATAATAATGCTATAGCAAAAAGGTCGGGCTGTAGACTAGACTCTAATGCACCCTAATAACCACGGGTTGACCACATTAAGACCGCCTAGTTCCCTACAACCAGAGCTCTGATACCACATGTGACGACCCCGTCAAAACACTTAACGGATCCGTCAGTTGGTCCCACAGCTTGATCGGACTTAAATGAATTAAATAAACAAAGTTGCATTCTTTTATTTCAAAATGTTACCCAAAAAGGAAACAAACCAATTTAAGTAGTTTGAAAACCAACCAACCATAAAATTAAACCAAAAGTTGACACAAAACATTGTCAACAAACCCACAATTTAAATTATCCAAAATAGAATGCAAACTTAAGTTTCATAAATTGTTTCATAAAATCTGCCCAAATGCATGCAGACTCTTCTAACGACAGCGGAAGCATCAAATAACTCAAGTACCTGTGAAAACATGCAAGTAAACTGTCAACACAAAGGTTGAGTGAATTATAGGTTTAAATAAATAAGTAAACTTTAGACCACAAGATTTAAAAATGTTAGAAAACATTAAACATTATTCCATTATCAATGAGCCACCTGGTAACCACTTAACCCTTTATTTACCCTTGCCAAACACAATAAAAAATATACACTTGGACAGTGTATCTACAACAAATTACGAAGTACTAAACATTCCGATTATAAATTGCTAGCGCGACTAGCTCGAAATGGGGTTGTCAAACCCGATAGATCTATCCGTAGGATTCGCGTTCACCGGTAGAAACCAATGATTACAGTTACCAGACTAGGGAATATTTTTGTCCAACTCACAATGAATAATTAAATTTAACTGTTACTTGTGTCTAAACGTAAATAAAAATCTGCATGTAATCACATCCCAAAAATATACTTTGAAAAGTATGTAAAAACGGGACTATAACTCACCTTAAATAGCAACTGAAGAAATCTCACAAACACGCGAACAGCAAGTAAAGTAAAGTGATCAAGAAAGATCACAACGCCGACCTATAAATAAAGCAGGTCGAAATAAATAACTAACTTAGGCCAAATCTTAGTATGATAGCTATTGTACATGTTGCAAGTAGGCATAGAACATTACTCAACAAGCATCGGTTTGATTGGAACAGCATAAGGACACACACTTTCTATTTTTAGAAAGTTTCTATTTTTAGCAGGTTTCCATTTTTGGAAAGTTTTCTATTTTAGGAAAGTTTCTATTTTTGGAAAGTTTCTATTTTTGGAAAGTTTCTATTTTTGGAAAGTTTCTATTTTTGGAAAGTTTCTATTTTTGGAAAGTTTCTATTTTTGGAAAGTTTCTATTTTTGGAAAGTTTCCAAATTTAGAAAGTTCTATTTTTAGAAAGTTTTGAAGTTAGGAAAGTTTCCTTATTTAGAAAGTCAACAGAAGTCAACTGAAAGTCAAAGTCAACCGAAAGTCAACTCAAAAGTCAACCTTAGTCAAACATAGTCAACATTAATTTTAAAAGTGTAAGTTATAATAATAACATAGGTTATAATGTTATTTAAAGTCAAAAGTGTATAATAATGTCTTAACATAAGTTTAATTAAATAAAATGAATTATTAAAGTTAATATAAGTTGAAATGTTATAATTAGTATAACATAAGTATTTAATTAATTAATTAAATATTAATCATAATATAAATATTATTAATTTATAATGAATTTTAAATCATATCATAAGTATTATTAATTAATAATGAATTATTAATCATATCATAAGTTTCTAATTAAAATTATTAAATCATAAGTATTTAATAATTAAGTCATAATTAAATAATAATTAAGTCTTATAATAATTAAATAATTATTTAATCTTTATTATAAGTCTTATAATAATTTCTCATAATTAAATTTAATACTTATCATAAGTATTTTCCTTTAACAAATAAAAGTGTTATTAATAATAAGTTTAATTAACATGCTAATTAAATCATAATTAATAATTAATTAATATAATAAATAATTATATTAAAAGTCTTAAAATAAAATAATTACTTCTTTAACATAAGTAATTTATTTAATAATGAAATCCATTAATTTTTATCATAAGTTAAATCATTAACCATAAGTATAAAGTTTAAAAGTTCGCCGGGTCGTATCTTGAGCCCCGGGTGTCGGTTTCGGGCAAGCCACATGTGTAACTTCACCTACTCAAACCACCCGACACATTTATGAACTCAAGAACACTCCAAGAACAGTCCCTAAGTCGTGCATATCAGCCATGACTTCAATTGGGAAATCATTTTACTCAAAACAGTAATTCGGGCAAAACGGGTGAACCGTGGCTCGGATTTAGATGACCCGAACATGAATATTCGTCTCACCATCAGTCCTAACCAAATGAGACACCCTAAAGACACCAAGGATGGTCACAAAGTCGGACCCAACCTTGTTCATGCCAAGAACACCTTTCAATCTTTAACAAAAACCAAATTAAGCGTATCTAGGGCTCCGGGAATCGAAACGACATGAATCCGGAGTCTAAAATTAATGTCTTGATGAGAGGAACTCATTTATGTACTTTATTTTAACATTCATATCAGTTACAAAGTCAGAATATACGATTCAAACTGCTGTCCAAAATTTACAAACCGAAATCATACGCAAACGAGTAATTCTACGCATTCAAACAACATTACAACAATTTATACATATCATACTAATCATATAACATCAAAATACAGAAAAATAAATAAAAATGGAAAGTTCTAGGGTTAGGGTTTATACCCTAATCGAGAAACAAAGTATATGATCGCGTAGAGAACGAAACAAGGAACGCGATGGTGTTAATTGATTTATGATCCAAGCTTTAATTTTGTTGAAGAATGGTGATGATGGTGGTGATGTATTCGACGGCCAAAGGGGGAAGAGGGAGGAAGAGAGCACAAAAAAATAAGATTAGGTTTTGATTTTGTAAAATGAAGTGGAAAAAAGAAAAATCAAGGGAGTATACCCCCTCCCTTGGTGGATTTCGGCCGAATGGGGGGGTGTGGGGTGGGCCCCACAAGCCCGTCTTGCTAAATAATGAAATCCTTGTGGCCCGAGATCCCGTACGAAGCCCGAAACGCGAAAACACGCTTACGCGATTAAAAATTCGGAAAGATAACGAACGCGCGACGAAAAATAAATATAAATACACCTATTAATAATATGACCTTAAAATATCATATTTAAAATATTTAGGATTTAAAAATCCCGAAAGCTCGACCGTTGGTTTAAAAACCGAAAAGATTCGCCGGATGGAAATCCGCGGAACGTAGAAACGTATAAATTAAAATATGAATACATATATCCACATAACACATAATAATTATTATATATATTATTACAAAAATAATAATATAGGTCATGGAAATGACGTGGCACACTAACAGTTAACGGTCGTTAAATAATTAACGGAAAAAGATAACGGAAAAAGTAGGGTCGTGACAATTATTGTTATTATCATTATAGATATTATTATTATCATTATTATTATCATTATTATTAATATTATTTTCATTATTAGTATTATTTTTTTTATATAACAAATTAAAGATTTACAATATATATATAACTATAGGTACAAGTATTAATATACAAAGTAAATATATATAAACTTTAAAATAACAAAATTCAATAAATAATATATATAAACTAGTTAATGATTATTACATGTTCATTATGTGTATTAATTTATACAAATGATATAGGTTCGTGAATCCGAGGCCAACCCTACATTTGTTCAATGATGTTATATGTATTTTTACTACAAAATACAGTATGGTGAGTATATAGTTCCCTTTTAAACTTTAAATATTTTGGGCTGAGAATACATGCGCTGTTTTTTATAAATGATTTACGTTATGGACACAAGTGATTAAAAATGATATTCTGCGGATTGATGTGCTAGGTAATTTAGTTATATGTTATTATAGCATGTAAGCGCGAATCCTAAAGATAGATCTATCGGGTTTAACACCCCCATCCAGTAGGCTGCACTAGACATAAGAACTAGTGGGCGGATGTTTAGTACTTCGAGGATTATTTATACACTTGCGAGTGTACTTATCCATCTTTGCGAAGATGACTTATTATATTATTGTTAAGGTTGGTTACTGAGGCCTCAACATAAGCAGAATGATTTTATACACTTGTGAGTGTATTATATTTTTATATATGAAATCTTGTGGTCCATAGTTATATTGCTGCTAGCATTAAACCTATATCTCACCAACTTTATGTTGACATTTTAAAGCATGTTATTCTCAGGTACGAATTAAGTCTTCCGCTGTGCATTAGCTCATATTAAGGACATTACTTGGAGTCGATCATCGCGATGGGACCAACTGTTGATGACTTCGTCCGGGAGGATTAGGACCGGTCGTTAAAGTTGGTATCAGAGCGTTGGTCTTAGCGAACCAGGCCTTGCATTAATGTGTCTGACTAATAGATGCTAGGATACATTAGTGAGTCTGGACTTTGACCGTGTCTACATGTCAAAAAGTTTTGTTTATCATTTCTAGTCGGAAACCCTCTGCTTATCATCCTTAGGGAATTGCCTGATTATTATTCATAAGTCTAGACACATCTTACTGCATTTACTGCATCGATAGTGTATAGACAAAATTCATATCTTAGTGTATCTGATAATTCATATCTTAGCACATCTGTAGACTTGCCTAACAAATGCCGTAGGTTCCTCTGTAGTCTGCGAAATCGTTAGTGTTATATATAGATATTCTATATAGTTAGAATATCATCCGATATCCTAAAATCATTTCACATCGAAGATCCCTTCCACCCACCAAATTGCCCTCTTGGCGACGAACCTGAAGCACTTACCGGCGAACCTGTTCGAGAAATCATTTTCTCTCTCATTTCCAGAATGTCTCGTCACGATTATATACTATTCCATATTTCGAATCTTTTTCATCCGCTCGCTCCAACCGCCAATCATTCCGGTGTACAAGCAGAAGTTAACGAACTTCGCGCTCGCGTGACGGCTTAGGAGAATATGGTGCGAAGGTTACAAACACCAGCAGCAGCACCAGCAGCATAATCAGCATCACCATCATCAACGTCAACAGTACTCTTATCACCCCCAAACCACAACCGCGTCGTAAATCTCAACGTCATAACCTGTACCTCGAATATCGACCTCACACGCCTCAATAACCCCATCTGTACTTCGAGTATGATCTTCGTTCTACATATCGTCTCACATCGAATATCTTCGCTTTACGTATCGATCTACCTCATTTATCTTGATGATCCAATCCGCGTTCAAATCTTTCATGATTCTTGAAAACACCTCAATCGAGAAGTTGAACCAGCCGCATCTCGTCTACAGAAAAAGATTTATGCATACAGTTATGCACCTGAAAAACTTTCGAAACCGAAGTTATAGTTAAAACCTATCCGTGACAAATTCCTTATTATTCATTAGCAAAAACAACCATACGATTCCTTTTTAAGGAGCTAATTTTGTCACAGCTCCACTTCGACTCCCCATAAAGACTACTCTTATTATAACCTCGATATTTATACATCATCCTTTCGCCGTCATTATCAGAGAATCTTTTATATTTCACAACATCATCAACAGATGTACCAGCAGCTCGTTATCTCTTTGGCAGAACCCGCAATCAGTATTTTGAAAATTCGCAGAACCTCTCCAGTTACACTTATAATATCTATCCCTAAGAATTTCATATTCCGAATGTGAAGTTCCTGAAAAACACCCTGAACTATGAAGTAGTTCTTGAAATACTGATGAAGCAGTAAAAACTGTAAATGAATTTAGTAGTCAAAAATTGACGATAAAGTATAATGTATTGATAAAGCTCAGAAAAGAGGAGGTTTGGAACTGGAAAACGGATTGAGCAAAGTATGAAGGAAGGTGTGGATAAATCACAAGAACTGAATCTGCTTTCAAAGAATCAAAATGATTCAGTGCCTGCTGAAATCGTTAGTAAGAACCTTAATCCTTATCCTAAACCTTTCCAGATGATATTCTTCATCATCATCTTATCTTAGATATTATAAGATATCTTCATATCTTCTGTTATACATATTCTCCATATTTCAGGAGATATTTTCACAACTATTTCTATTTGCGATCATTCAACTCTTGGTAACATCTGCGTTACAATATAAAAGAAACTGTGTTAGTTTCTAAATTCCGAAACCTCCAAGATTAAAATAAGAATGTTTTGAAGTAGTGTTGGGAACAAATGCATGAATTAGTATAATATAATGAAACTTGATCAACTTCATTATATTACAGTAAGTCATGTTGAGTTTCTAATGGAATGTGATGATTCGCAGTACCATCATCATATGCCATGTTACACGGCTCTTACATTCTATCTAAATTCTAAAAATATCAAGAAAATATTTCTTAATGATTCGGTCTTTTCCCAGGATATTAGGTAATCTGACAAATCAAAATCATGCTATTACCATTTCTTTCTGAAAGCATTAGCTATGTTCATCCCAAACTTCATACCTACGAATTCCGGATCATTGCTCGCTTGACTCGAGGACGGGAAGAAAAAAAAAAAAAAAAAAAAAACGAAGGGAGTAGTTTTATAGTGAAATATCAGACAAAGAAATCGAAAACAGATTGGCGCATTAAATCACAGAAGATCATAATTCCCATATTCGCCGAAGAATCAAATCTTTTAGATTTTCAAGATTTTCTTTTAAATTCCGAAAATTCACTGTGACTACGTCAAAAAGTTAAATCTTTATCTCAATCTCTTGTGACGGCTTCACTCGTACGCTTCATATAATCGAATTGTTTTACCACTATTACTAAATGGTGATAAAACTCTAGCTATCAATTCATATTCGTCATAAAAACATTTTATTGTTAGTCATGACGATCTCGATCAAATTTCGGGGACGAAATTTCTTTAACGGGTGGGCACTGTAACGACCCGGAAATTTCCGACCAAATTTAAACCTTAAACTCTATACGTTTCCGACACGATAAGCAAAAATTTATAATATTGAGTCTAGAAAGTTTGAAATCAATGTTTAGATAATCAGATACCCTTTTGACCAAGCCCGACGATTCACGAACAATTGTTTGAAAATAAATATGTATATGTAAATGTATGGACATGTATATTAATTAAAATTTTAAAATATAATTTAAGTATTAGAATTAAATATGTAAAATAGGATACAAAATAATTAGGAATAATTTAAAATGAAGTTATATATAAATATCTATGATTATTATAATAATGTATTATTTATAAAATTTAAATATGAAATCTGATGTATATATTATTAATAATATTAAAATTAATATAACTTACATTATTTTTATTATTAAGTACTATGTCAATATTATTGTTGTTATCATTATTTTCACTAGTATTATTATTACAATAATATTATCTTTATTATTAGTTATGTTATTAAGATTAATATTAATGTTAAAATGATTAAAAGTAACTATAAGTTTAATTATAAATATATTATTACCACATCTCTTATTAATTTTATTTTGATATTTCTATTATCCCTATTTGTATTAGTAAATTTTGTTAATAAAAACCTTTACAGAAGTTGATCTTTAATATATTTACATTTACAAAACTTGTGGTATTAAACCAGATAAAAACAAAATTCGTATTAATCAGATATAATTGGAATCTGTTAGCCATGTGATCAGGATAATATTTTGTTGACATTTTATCCTACTTGTACAATCCTGTCTCAATTACTGGGTACCAGTCGAATAAATTATTGATATGAATACAAAAACAGTTTAACATCTCTTTCATTTTTTTTTTAACTTTTATTTTTGTTTTTCGGAATATTTCTGTCGATCGAGTATTGCTATAAAACAATCAGTCATCTCACTACCTTCGATGGAAGCTGCAGCCCCGTTTGTGGTTTGAACTTCAAAACCCATTTACTAACCTCGCAACCTCCATCAAGATCTCTTGACCACCAAGATTGATAACCATCACCTTGTTTAATCATCATCTTCTTGATGAAACTTTCATCACCATCGAATTCTTTTGCTTGTTACATTATCCTGCTTAAACCCTTTTCTCCAAGAAACCCACTTACACAACCTTCAGTTTCTTTTTCAGTGATCATACAACCACCACCGTTACCGCTATAAACCACCAAAGAAAACCATCACCATATATAAACTTACTAGACCCCCATAATCTTACCACCTTTACTTCCTCTTTTTCTTTTCCTGTCGACGTCAAACAACAACTATGCACCAACCTCTTTGCCCCAACAACCATCACTAAATCACCACTTAATATTCATCTGTTTACTAACCCAATTACAGTGTCTATCCAAAGAATATCAACATCATTGTTAGAACTTCAAACATGCAAATTAATTGCTACTGCTACAACTACGCCTTTGATTAATTCAAAAACCACCCTAACCCGTCTCTTCCTCTCTCCTCCCTCTCCTATTTAGAAACCGTCCCAAACAACCATCACCGGATTACTTTGAGCCACCATCACGATCATTAACCGGTACACCATCGCCAATACCTCATCATATAAGCCCACCACTTTTGGTCACCCACACCCTACAATCCCTTTCACCATCTCATCATCATTAAACTTCATGTTTCTATTCGATCCAAAAACCAACACCCTAAAACCACTTCAGTAAAACGTTCACTGCAACTCGTTCGTTCCTATTTCTGTCTTGATTGAATTCACAAACAATCACCATGAATACACGTTATTATACCAACTACAAACTGTTGTTGTTTACCGTCGCTATCCATCACAACCGACCTTCAATTATTTTTTTTTCTTCTGATTCGAAGTATTACTGATGGGTTTAACTCAAACCATCAACAATTTAACAGCTATTACGGAATGAATGGGGAATTGATTTATGAGATAAAAAGTCGCTGCTATGATTAGTTTCTTTTCCTTAATGGCCGACAGAAAACAATTGTGATTAAAATAATATGACGACTAAAGTTCCACCAAATTCTATAAATTGCTCGTGAGGTAATTGTTGAATAAATGGACCGTCTGTTGTTGGATCGAATCTGATTATAGCTGGGCCGTAGGAAGTTTGGTTGTTGGGCTCGAATTTATTTGATAGTTGGGCCGTGTATTATGACCGAAATTGGGCCAATTATGTTTGAAGACAGACTTGGTACTTGGGTTGTTTAAACGGTATAAGTAAACCTGTTCATTAATTCATATTAGAAAGACGAAAATGGCTTGATGGTTAAGTGTGCTGATGATATACTAGAGGTCATGGGTTCGAGTCCCGGCTTTGACAGTTTAATTCTATTTTTAAAACATTTAAAGGTAGTTTTCTTTTTATGTTTATTATTATTAATATGAGTGTTAATATTATTATTAGGTAGTATTATTATCATTATACTTATTAAAACAAATATTAATATTATTATTTTAGTAAATTCGTTATTATTATTAGTATTTATTAGTCATTATTATTAAAATTATCGATTTTAATAGAGTTATCATTATCATTATTATCATTAAAAGTATCATTTTAATAGTTTGATATTATTATTATTATTATCATAAAAAAATGGATTTTATTATTGTTATTATCATTATAGATATTATTATTATCATTATTATTATCATTATTATTAATATTATTTTCATTATTAGTATTATTTTTTTTATATAACAAATTAAAGATTTACAATATATATATAACTATAGGTACAAGTATTAATATACAAAGTAAATATATATAAACTTTAAAATAACAAAATTCAATAAATAATATATATAAACTAGTTAATGATTATTACATGTTCATTATGTGTATTAATTTATACAAATGATATAGGTTCGTGAATCCGAGGCCAACCCTACATTTGTTCAATGATGTTATATGTATTTTTACTACAAAATACAGTATGGTGAGTATATAGTTCCCTTTTAAACTTTAAATATTTTGGGCTGAGAATACATGCGCTGTTTTTTATAAATGATTTACGTTATGGACACAAGTGATTAAAAATGATATTCTGCGGATTGATGTGCTAGGTAATTTAGTTATATGTTATTATAGCATGTAAGCGCGAATCCTAAAGATAGATCTATCGGGTTTAACACCCCCATCCAGTAGGCTGCACTAGACATAAGAACTAGTGGGCGGATGTTTAGTACTTCGAGGATTATTTATACACTTGCGAGTGTACTTATCCATCTTTGCGAAGATGACTTATTATATTATTGTTAAGGTTGGTTACTGAGGCCTCAACATAAGCAGAATGATTTTATACACTTGTGAGTGTATTATATTTTTATATATGAAATCTTGTGGTCCATAGTTATATTGCTGCTAGCATTAAACCTATATCTCACCAACTTTATGTTGACATTTTAAAGCATGTTATTCTCAGGTACGAATTAAGTCTTCCGCTGTGCATTAGCTCATATTAAGGACATTACTTGGAGTCGATCATCGTGATGGGACCAACTGTTGATGACTTCGTCCGGGAGGATTAGGACCGGTCGTTAAAACTGGCCCCTAATTGACGCGAATGCTAAAGATATATCTATGGGCACTAACAAGCCCCAGTCAGAGAATTTGAACTGCTTTAGTACTTCGATTTTATCATGTCCGAAGGGAGTCCCGGAATGATGGGGTGTGATGACCCGGAAATTTCTGACCAAATTTAAACTTAATCTTTAACATTTCCGACACGATAAGCAAAGCCTATGAAGTTGAATCTCAAAATCTTGAACTATTCAAATACCCTTCGGTTGTTCTCAACGATTCGCGAACCATTATATGTAAATAGATACATATATATACTATAACTTGAAAACGTAACAAAGTTTTAATTGCATGATACCGTACATTAAACTTATTGGTTTATATATCTATTTGAATATATATGATTTCAAGTTATTTAGTAAATGATAGTAACATTCGATTATTGATTCGATTGATATTTAGATAAGTTAACTAAAACGTTTAAGATGAACAAGTAAAACACTAAATTGCTACAGTATTTTCAAATTGCTACAGTACCCAAAATGCTACAGTGTTTTCAAAAATCACTATTTGCTACAGTAAAAATTGACTTTGCTACAGTAACTTTGCTACAATAAAACACTATTTTAAAATGTATTTTAACAAATAACGAGACGATGATTTATAGAAGTAAATGACCAAAATACTCGAAAGTTTAAGATATACTTTGAGTGGTATAGTTTAGGGATAATTTAAGGCTATATTTTGACAAAGGTACGAGTCACGAAATGTAAAATGCAAGTTTTCTAAGCGTACGAAAATTTGTTCGAGAAACCGGAACCGGAACATAAGTCGAGTAACGACGTACGACATATCGGAACAAAAATTACAAGTCAACTATGCACGTGAATTTAATATAATATATAATTAATTATATAAATTATATATATTATATATTAATATTTATATTATGTCGACAAAGATAAAAACAAACGAACCAGGCTGGTGACAGTTGGTCATGCGATCGCATGGCCATATGCCCATGAAACCATGCGATCGCATGGAAGGAGAAATCAGGCCACACTATAAAAGCTCGACCATTTCTACTTCTGATTTAATTTAATTTTACTCCGTATTATTTAAATTATTATTATTATTATTATTATTAATAAGATTATTATTAATCTTATTATTTTTATTATTAGTGTTATTATTTTTGCGATACAAAAATAATAATGTACATAAAATATTACGACGGAGTGCTGTCCAAGTAATTTTCAAAACGAATTTCCGAGCGAGCTAGAGCTAAGGAAAATATGGGTTATTACCAAGGAAATTATGGGTAATGTTCGGGGGTATTTTTGTGAATCAAACCTCGTGTTTATCATCTCCGATGCGTCTACGTGCTCTCCTGCAATATTGTATATCAATATTAAATAGTGAGTTTCATATGATCCCTTTTACTCAATATATTTCGGGCTGAGAATACATGCGACTGCTTATAAATACTAAAAATACTAGATTTATATGCGTGATTTTCATTTGCTCCCTTTTTAAATGCTTTTGCAATATATATTTTTGGGCTGAGAATACATGCACTTTATTTTAAACGCAATGGATACAAGTACATACAAAATTCTACACTGAGTTTGAACCGAAAATCCCTTAGCTTTGGTAACTAGTAACTGCCGGTTATAAGAACTGGTGGACGCGAATAGTTGTATATGGATCCATAGGGCTTGACATCCCCGTCTGTTCCAGGTATAGAAAGAAACTCTAGCCTGAACTATAAAACAGACGTATGCTATTTGAAGTTAGTACACGTTGGATTGCGTGTATTGTACATGTTGGTTGCATGTTAAACGAGGGGTACTTATTATAAATGTTAAGGCTTGGTTACCAGGGTGCTCAATTTTGTAGAACCGATTGATAAACGTTTTGGATGAAACAACTGAAATCTTGTGGTCCACCTTTTATGTAAAACCTATTGATAAACGTTTTGAATAAAACAACTGAGATTTTGTGATCAACCTTTACATACAGATGATTTGAAATGTTAAAACATATTGATAAACGTTTTGAATGAAACAACTGAACTTTTGTAATCCACATTGATATACGGATTATGTGTAATATTAAAACTATGAACTCACCAACCTTTGTGTTGACACTTGAAGCATGTTTATTCTCAGGTTTCTAGAAGTCTTCTGCTGTTTGCTTATACGTGATACAAGATATGTGCTTGGAGTCATACATGCTATATACAAGAAACTTGCATTCACCAAACCATTACCATGTACCTTATTTTGACTGTATTGTCAACAGATGTATTATTGTAAACCATTTAAATGGTGATTGTCTATACGTAGGAATCATCAGATGTTAAAAACCTGAAATTTATATATTCATTTATGAAATACCTTCTCAAACGAATGCAATGTTACAAAACGTATCACATAGAGGTCAAAACCTCGCAATGGGACCAGATGTTGATGTATTCGTCCAGGTGGATTAGGACGGGTCATTACATGGGGATATTCTATATGCATCTTGTTAATGTCGGTTACCAGGTGTTCACCATATGAATGATTTTTATCTCTATGTATGAGATGTATATTTATGAAAATGGAAATATGAAATCTTGTGGTCTATTATTACGATTTGATCAATATATAGGTTAAACCTATATCTCACCAACATTTTTTGTTGACATTTTAAGCATGTTTATTCTCAGGTGATTGTTAAGAGCTTCCGCTGTTGCATACTAAATTAAGGACAAGATTTGGAGTCCATGCTTGTATAATATTGTTTAAAAACTTCATTCGAAGACTTAAGTTGAAGTGTAATATTATTGTAAACCATTATGTAATGGCCGTGTGAAACGCTAAATTTTAGATTATCATTATTTGATGATCGTCGTAATGTTTTAAAGCTTTATCGATAAAATAAAGCTTATGGTTTGTTTAAAAAATCGAATGCGGTATTTGAAAAACGTCTCATATAGAGCTCAAAACCTCGCAATGAAATCAATTAATATGAAACGTTTATAATCGACATGAACGGGACATTTCACCCGACGTCCACCATCATAGCTACACGACAGTGTAGACGGCTCTTTAGTATGAGCTATCGGAAGAAGCGACATAATAACATTCCACAAGGTCTAAACTTTCTTATGCATAACAAAGGTACATGAGATTATCCCTGATTCGAGAGACGTGTTGTGTCATAATGCTTTCGTTGACGATTGGTAAGTTCGGTTCTATTTAAAGAAAAGTACCTTTGACACCATAACCAACTTAAAACATCCATGAACACGTCAGGTTATCCTACGTCCATTCCTTTATGACTTTAAACAAACAATTCTCGGTTACGAAAGAATCCATGAGCTTAGTGCAATGCTCAGATCATGTTATGGCATAATGTATTTTGTTGATCCTAGAGAGAGTTTCTAGAGTTGCACATAACAGTGTTGCAGCTTACAACAATCGTTGTGCTTCAGCGTACTCTTACTATGTTTATTATGTTGGTGACTACACCGCATAACTCAAATGCCAACTTTGTACTCTAAATTCCTTGACAGAGGTTCCACTATAAAAGATTCATCTGTCGGAATTCATAGTGTAAGTTGACATACTACAACCGTTGTGCCTCCGTCAAACGCATTATGTATCTGGAAGAGTTTTCTCCTCTAATTGATTAAGAATAAGTTTCCTATACGGTTTATTCATATGCGAGACTCATTTCTATAGATAAATTTATTTTTTTTAGCATCAATTAAGGCTTAAAATATTTTGTATCGTTATTTATTTCAATTGTTTAACTTCTTTTATAAAAAAATGCATTTTTAAAATGTCTTTTAGTAGTTTGATGATATTGTGAGTGAATTTATAACAAAACGTATATCACGAATGTTATCTGAGTTACAAATGTGACAAGCTCGATTTGATGATAAGATGTACTTTCAACTGTTATCTTTTTTTTAGGAGCTAGGTTAACATAACTATACAGACATTATATATTGATTATACTTACTCAATTTTTATTTTTATACTTAATATAGTAACAGTTTGGTCATTCATTAACAATCAGTTAATATACTTTTGTAATGGGGATTTCTATACATTTTATATTACCTTTTGTTATACATGCCATTAATATCATCTAGCATAATAATAACGGAAGACATTATGAAAAGATTGATTAAAGGATAAAAATACGAGCAAATTAATCGAGTTCTGAAGTTATAAAAGTGAAAACTTCAGACGCACATTCAATCTTCTACAGACTCCGTTTAACGCCTACTCTAGTAATTATCACTATTCGATAATTATTTCATAATCCTAGAGAGAGAAACTAGTGAGAGATTGAGATTGTGAGTGAGAGAAGTGTGGCGAAAATGGATGACAAATGAGCCTTTAAATAGGCAAAATCTGAGGTGGGCAATCCGTTGAAGGTAGCCGGGAAAAGTGGGCAAGCCGTGGAAGTTGCCCGGCTATGCCACCTCTGTGTTGGTTTGCCCGGGTACGTTGGCCATATACAAGTCCCGTGTGGGCAGCCTGGGTGTGGCAGTCGTGTGGCTTGGCACCCCGGGTAAGCATGTCGGGCGCGTATTCAGGCTTGGTTTTGACTTGTTTCCGGGTTCGAAGCGATCCCGAGATCGTAACTTGATTTTCATCGTTTTTACTCTAGATTCTTCGTTTTAAGTCCGTTTTTTTCGATTCTTTTTTTTGCATCATCATCATAATCACATGATTTACAATAAAAAAAGCAAATAAATGCTTAATTCTTCGATAAAGTTAAATAATTTAGAATTTTAGGGTCTGATATCGGGGGTTAAAACGTGACTTTTTGACGATATCAATATGTGTGTGTTGTTTTGGCTAAAATTACGAGTAATATATAACATAGTCATCAAAAGATGATAGAGTTCAACAGAGATACAGCCCGGTCAAAATAATGCTAGAATTTTGAAAAAAGGCCTCCAAAACACAAACGAACTACCATATCTATTGTCGAGGCAAGGTATATCAAAACTAAACAACCAGTCCACAATAATCAAGGGAGCAAATCGAAAAGAACAAAAAGCTAAAACCCTAAACACAACAAATCCAAACCCGATCTAACAATCACTAAAGCTAATAAAACAAAACCAAAAATAACGAAATACTAAACTAAATTACAAGTGAACGAAAGCGACATAAGCTAGACTACCTTATTCCCCTTTGGACCTGGTCTTGAAACCTTGCCATTAACCGTTTTGAGTCGAATATACTGACAATAGTTATTGTATAATTTAGTTGCGTTCGGTTTTAATCTTTGTGTAATAGTTAGACATTTACTTTACCATGGTGAACCTATATATTGTGATGTGATGATTGTATATAATTTTCCATGTGAGAATTAAACTCAAAAAATGATTTGGAAAATAAATTAAAATGGTTTTAAATGTGAGGCGAATATTATATGCATGAAAATTCGTAACACACTTTTTCTAATTTTCTTTTTTATTAAAGTTGTAACTACACATGCCGAATTTTAAGTCATGTCGTCCAATTCTTTTTGGAACACTTGTCATATAATTTTGGCTATGCGCGAGACCTAGTCGAATTATAACCCCGAGGTAATCATTGTCTAAGCGTGAGACCTAGATTTCTTTTTTCATTATCAAAAAGAAAGATGACTTAATTACTCTACCACCGTTTTTTGTGATACTTTAGAGCCTGCTGAAAGCATTGTCACCATGATTCTAATCATGAAGGTAAACAAGACATTATATTAGATATGAGATGAGATGGTCCCTAATATCTCTTACTTCAAAGTCCACGATTGCGAGGCTCATGTGAGACGTGATGCAGTGAAAAACTTGAATCCGGAACTATCATGTGTATCTTAGTACGATACCCAATGGCAATAATGGATTCTTACTTCCACTATCCAGCTGGAAATGAGGTTTTCATGGTTAAATATGTTGAGTTTTTGGAGAAAGTCTCCTATTACAAGAAGCAAGTGGAGCATTGTACATGTTGAATAAATTCAAGAACAAGATACTTTACCTTCTTAAGTCGCTAAGAATATTTGTACTGATCCACATCGTGAAATTGTTGGACTACATGGCGAAGCACCTCTTATTCATAGATCTAATATAACCTCTCATTAACCTGAAGGATTTGTCCTTTATGCTTGATATATAGGATTTTAAATTAAAACATATGTGAGAACCCGCTAATTTTAAAGTTGCGTTATTGGATGAATTCGGTAAATGACTAGATGTTAACAATGTAGAGATATAGTCCATGAAAGATTAGCAAGTTAGAACTTGATTAATGTTCCGTAAAATAGTAAGACTCTTGGGTGTAAAAGGATCTTCAAGGATAAGACCTATATGGATGAAATGTAAGGTCCGTTTGGTAGCAAAAGGTTATACTTAAACCTACGGGATTGATTATGAAGAGAACATTTTGCCAGTAGCGGACATTAAAGCTATTAGGATACTCATAGCCGAAGAAGGGTGCTATCACTATGAGTTATGAAACATGTATGTCAAAACCACCTTCTTGAATTTTCACCTTAGCGAGGACGTTTAGATGGTGCAACCAAAATGGGTTATGATTCCAAAGTATCCTAAGAGAGTATACAAGCTTTATAAATTCATTTATGGATTTAAGCGAAGCATAAAGGAGCTAGAATAAGAATTTTGATATGAAAATCAAATAGTTTGGTTTTTGTTACATAATCTTTACGAAACAACCCAAAACCTATTTACCAAAAATGACAACACTTTTTTTTAAACAGAGTTGTTAGACGTTCATTACACTTTCAACACTTTCTGCCCAAACCAATAACCCCATTGGATCCCACAACATTCAAATTCATGTTTAACGCAAAACTTAATTCAAAACGTTCATTAAAACCTTAAAGGCCTGTTACATAACGAAAGGGGTAATTACAACCCAAACACACAACCAATCGGGTTAAGACACAATAACCTAACCCGATACCAAGAGCATAATCCCGAGGATTTACCAATCCCCAATCCAAGTTCGAGCAGTCAAAGCCACCATGTCATAAGCTCAAGCACTCCTAAGCCTCTAGTCTAGTAACTAGATAGCTTCAAGTCAAATGGTACCTATGAAAAGGTAAACAACGAGGGAGTAAGAATAACGCTTAGTGAATGAAAACATTATATACACATATCCATAAGTTACCTCCACCGCAAACACCTAAGCATGTCAAGCACACAGAAAAAATAGCATATCAAACATATAAAGTTAATATATGTAATGCAATAACACCACCGTACACACACATACACTATGGTTAACCATAATCAACAACGAGGTAGGCCGAACACACGAACCGAAGTGTAACCGAACACACGAAATACAATAAACCCAGGGTGGTCATCGAACACATGCATGCGAAGTGAACCGAAAAAGCGGTCACACCCACCACTTCCATATTTGCCGATGACTCAGCCAATATTAAAACCGAGCTCACGAGATTCACTATGTTACCTCACTGTTAAGTGGAGCACACTCACAACATCCGCAATCACCAATAAGCCCAATATTGCAATAAGTGGAGCGTACTCACGACATCCACCAAATCACAAGACCCTCGACTTATGTACACACATATATAATGTTTCCGCTCACCTCGAAGCGCACGCAAATGATGTGTAACATGATTTTCGTCCTCATACCCGAGCAAGTATCTACCGATATTACACATAAGAACAATATAGATATAAATATAAATTCTTTAAAAGAGAATCCGACACGCACATCCCTTAGCCGAGGGACCACACATTGCTCGTCAAACCCGCCCATTTAATACCTAATGAGCACAATCCAATTACCACTTCGAGTGGTAATTCAAACCCACACCAATAAGCACAATTTAACCCAAATTGTACTCGGCCCCAAATAGACCAACCTAGATAGTTAGTGATAATACTAAAACGTCACTTACACAATTCTTACAACATACGCAATATTAACCCATATTGCACTTGACCACAGTTGACTTATGTCAAACTCACCCATAATCACTAATGGCTAGTGGTTATGTCTCTAAAACACCAATTAACACATAAACTAAGTACTTACATACTTGATTCATCAAAACTTGACTCAAATCTTAGTTTTGACAACAAATCAAGGTCAACACCCATTTTGACCAACAAAAATGATCTTAAGAACATCAAAATCACTAACACATTTCCAATCTAGTGATTAGCACCCAAATCCATGATAAATATAACCAAAATAGTCATCAAATCCTAAACCTACAATATTAGGGTTTACATACCCAAATCACACTCCAAAACCCCTAATTTCATAAGAAATGGGGTTTATAACCTAACACTAACTCAAACCCTAACTCAAATCAAGAATCAAACATTAGAATTAGGGTATATGGTTTACCTTAGCACCAAAACGAGTTCTAGTAGCTAGAATCACCAATATGCACCAAGATCCACTCTAATTTGGGCAAGAATCATCACTTTCATCATCATTTAAAGCTTTCTCTCTCTAGAAACCCTCCTCTCTCTATACAGTGAGGTTTGATTGGTGAAAATGAAGATAAGAATGAGTTTGGATTTGGTTTTGGGGGTATAAATCTGTCCCCAAGTGAAAAGACCAAAGTGCCTGATAACTCCTAAATTATACAGTTTTTTGATAAGATTTTGAGGAGTTATCTTAGTATTTTTGAGTCATTTTGATACCAAAACACACTAAAATGGGTAAAAATGGGAAAAAGATATTTCTAATGACTATGTCCAAGTTATGTATTAAACAGAATCAAAAATGAAGAAAATTGCAGATCGGCTGTATGAAGCCGCCGGCATGGTTCTAAGGAAGCCGGCGGCTTTGAAGGAAAAATACCAGAATGTTCCAGAATCGATAATAATTGAAAGAACTTGTTGATCAAGAAAAAGGAAAAGGAAGCCGCCGGCTTCCCAATGAATCCGCCGGCCTGGTTTACACATTTTCTCAACTTATTGATCAAGTTCAAGTAAAAATGGAAACAAAATCAAGATAAAATCAGAAAGATCCGGCGAATCAAGTGAAGCCGCCGGCATGGCTATGAAGCCGCCGGCTTCAGTATGACGGTTATAAGGATTGACTTGCTAATCAAGTTTAACTTGCACGAGGAGTCACCGACTCAAGGCAAGCCGCCGGCTTCCCAATGAAGCCGCCGGCTTGGCAAATCGCCCCAGAATACTATAAATTGAAGCCCCTGGTCTCAGTTTTCATATGTTCAAAAATTCAGAAGTTTGTAGAAGTAGATAGTTCATTTTTTAGGGGTTTTCTCTAAACCCTTAGGTTAGATTTACTCTTTTGTAATCAAGATTCAAGATTTTATTCAAGTAATTTTACATCTACCTTCTTTACAAGGTATGATTCTATCTTTAATTTATTGTTTTGTCCATTTTATTTTCTGTAATTGTTTCTGTTCATCTTTTATCATGAACTAAACGTTCATAGTGATTACGTGGATGAAAGTCAAACTTCATCTGGAATTCAGATAAAGCCGCTGGCTTCACACTCAAGCCGCCGGCTTGGTGCGAAGGAAGCCGCCGACTTCATGCTTCGTCCTGTGCAGTTTCTGGTTCTTTTTCATATCTGTATGGTTGAGTTTCTGTGATGATCTTTAAACTGTTTTGAATCTGTTTTGCTTGATTACACTTGTTTGCCATGCTTAATGTTTAAATAACATGATTTTAAGGTTGATTAGTCCTTGATCTGATAAATCTATTATTTGATTCATGCTACTTGTTTAGATCTAGTCCATCAAACTTGTTAAATTGAATTGCATGCAACTAAGTTAAAGTGTTTAATAGTGATAAACTTATTTGATTTGAATTACGCTTATATAATAGAGGTTGATATTGTTAGGTTTAATCGAAGATCCTTCGTTTGGATTTGTTTAATTAATGATTGCATGAAAACTTAGTAGTAATTGGCTTTCAGCTAGTAGGTTGAGTTGATCTACTTGGTGTTTAATAGCTTATATAATTTGTCAGTCTATTTGCATATTGATCCTCATCACAAGATTGGTATGTATCATGTAATTGAATTGAACATGAAGAATTAAGATGTTAGTTATGCACATCACATATCTAGCATATGCTTTAAATCCTACTTATTGATTGATATGCAACACTTAGTTTAACCTATTAAGGGATAATAATTGGTCTATGATTGTTATTCTACTTTGTGTTAATATAAGTCATGAAACTTATTTAATATGAATCCCGTATGAATTGATTGTCCATGTAATCACTTGTATAATCACTTGTATACTTATTTGTATCTCTATCTTTATTTTTGAATCTTCAATTCCTTATGTTATTATGTTTATCTTTTAAAAAGCAAACTCTTTCTTAAGAGAAATCTATCCTATAAAAGACATAAAAATATATCTTTAATTCTTTAATAAGAATTAAATAATAAAAACAACTCTTATCGACACCACCCGTCTCATGGGACGATAACCTTACATACTACCTCTGATAGGGTTTTGTTGCTCGTTAGGGTGTTAAAGTGTAATAATTAAAAGGTTTTATAAATTTAAAAGTTGAAGATTAAGCTAAGCACTACTGCACACACTTTCAACACATCAACTTTTTGGCGCCGCTGCCGGGGATTGGCGTGGTAAATACGGAAATTGGATATACTTTGGTTATTGATATTTCTTGAAAATGGGTGATGATTGTCTTCCTTTAGGAGAGGGTTGCTGGGGTTCTGATTTAAAGGCTCCTATCCAAACCTAGACACTGACGGGTCACTTAAGTATTGAAAGATTCAATAGGCCGTGTATGTTTGATTATTCGTTGTTATGCGATAAAAGTTGTTATTTAATATTTATATTATTAATTACGTCTCTAATATTTAATATATTTAATAATTTAAAATCTACTTATACTCTAAGATACTTCTTAAATTGAAAATCTAAATATATAAATCCTTTAAGGCTTAAAGATTTTCTCCTAAAACATTTCTTTTCATGATTCTAAATCAAATGATTACTCGATCCAAGAAACCGGTCTTACAAAGAACGTTGTCAAATCCTGATATATTATTTAAACTTTCTAAGGATTCGAAAATAGTTAAGAAATTAGATTTCCAAGAAGGAACTACTTCTAGTGATGATTCGTTATCTAGCCCTCCATCTAGTCCTGATTCTAATTTGGGATGTCTTTTTGGTTGAAAAATTGAAATGAATGATTCAATGGAAGCGTTAATGAAAGCTGGTCGGGAAGGATTAGGTCATGCTATTACTCAGCGCGAAATTAAAGAGAATTTTGATATTAAGGGTCCTATTTTTCATTTGCTAAAAGATAATCAATTTAGGGGTACGGAGAAGGAAGATGCTAATGCCCACATTCGGAATTTTAAAGATATCTGTAATCTGTTTAACATTAATAATGTGGAGAGTAATATTATTTATCTTCGTCTCTTTCCATGGTCACTAAAGGATGAAGCTAGGGAATGGTTGAACTCGTTACCTGAAGGAGATATTACTAGTTGGGATACAATGGTTGAGAAGTTTCTCACTCGATTCTTTCCTGCGTCTAAAACTGTCACCCTTCAAACTGAAATTGCTAATTTTCGTCAGAAAACTAACGAGTCTCTTTATTCTGCGTGGGTTCGATTTGGTCAAATGCTTAGAGGTTGTCCGCAACATGGTTTGGATAAGTTTAAAAAGGTAACTACTTTCTATAAGAGTTGTGATATTGCTACAAGAAGAGAAATTGATACATCTGCTGGAGGAAACATTATGAGCAAAACTGCCGAAGAAGCCGAAACTCTTATTAACAAGTTGGCTGCTCATTCCCATGAATGGCACCAAGACTTAGATATTTCTCGTTCGGTGAAATCTGTTAGTTATGATTCTGAAGATATGGTTAAAGCTATGAATGTGCAATTGGGTAATTTAGGAAGGCAGATTGAAAAGCTTACTAAGGAAATGCATATGATTAAGGTAGGTTGTGAAAAATGCCAAGGTCCTCATGCTATTAAAGATTGTGTTGCTAGTCTTACCATGAAGCAAGTCGAGAATGTGTCGTATGTTAATCAATTTCAAGGAAACCTGAATTACCGAAATAATTATAATACGCCTTATCCTGCTAATAATAATAAAAACTCACCTGGTTTCTTTCTTGTTAGAGCACCCTTCATTCCAAATTCTTCTAATGCTCAAAAATCTAATCTTGAAGAAAGCATCCTCACTTTTATCAAAAATCAAAATGAAGCTAATGATAACATAAAAGCTCAACTTTCCCAAGTACAAAATAATCATCAAGCGTCCATTCAAAACTTAGAACGCAATGTTACTAAGTTATTCAAACTTGTCGAGGGAAAAGTGTAACACCCTGATTTTTTTTTAAAACACAGCGGAAGACTGAATTTACCTAAATACCCTTAGTTAATATTTACAACTATAGTTAAGAAACCAACTTAGTTAATATTCAATACAGCTTTGCAAAACAACGGTGTTACGTAAAACATTTCAAAATCTGACTACATCAGAGTTCGGCTAATAGTCAAACATGTCTTCAGCCCGTCCATAACACCCATCCTAATCAGCAGTACCTAAACCTGCAAGGGTGGAAAATGTGGGGGAATTAGCACACAGCTAAGTGAATGGATACTATCTAACAGACCAAGCATAAGTAACTGAACATGCAAGGGATCACAATTATGCTAACATCCTGAACTAGCATATAACAATAAATGACAATATGAGGATCGGCGGCTTGTACGAGCACACGACTTAGTTGATCAAGCTACAGTCTACCGCTTTACTGATTTCACTGCATAACCATCCAGACGCAACACATGCGCCCTTCTATGCTATACTGAACAATCAGTAACTCATGACCCGACCAGGCTACCACTGTCGACCTCACATCAACCCTACCTTGCTGCCTCGGAGGGTTCCCAACCTTGCTGCCTCGGTTGGTGTCAAACAAACAGTGCGCACATAAGATCACAGATAAATAGTCATGCAATCATCCTAACTAGCATGGCAATATCTAACTACGCATGGTAATCGTACAGAACACAAACATAGTAATAAAGAGTCTGAACAAGTAGCGTGTCATCTACTTAATACTCTATCCGGAGATAGACCCACTCACCAATTACCAGCAACAGCTCAGATTCTAACTACTGAGCTTTCTCTTTATCCTTTTCACCTGAATTAATGATCACAAAGATGATATGAATCAATCCTTAAAGCCTCTTGATTCAATTTTAAGCTTGGATTAGATTAGGGTTTCAAGGTGAAAGAGTTTAGGTGCGTACTAGTTTTTGGGAATAGTCTAGAAATGAGAAGAGTGAAGCAATTTTCACTCTAAATGGGTCATTAAAACCCATACCCCACAACACACGGGTATTTACCAGTTATCTAATATCTTTCGTACTTCGTTAGGAGGTCCTAACGGAGTCCAAATTAAACAAACGAACCTGTTCTGCGACCCTTGTCACAAACTGGTCTTAACTACATAATCAATTAATAATAAACATATTATTAAAATAAAAGCATATTTTAAACACAAATATAAACCTCAGGGCAATTAAGTAATCTTACTTCTAACCCCGATTTCAGTCTGTTACAAATTCACCCCCCTTAAAGAGATTCCGTCCTCGGAATCTGGTCATTCATAGTCACAAGGGTCAAAGGTAACAACCATCCTCATCAATGGTCACATCGAGAACCAAATCAAAACACATATTACTGCTACATGCACTACCTAAGTAGGTTCATTACTCAACAAGTCTTCTCAATTGGCAACTCAACATCCAAATTTATCAAATTGAACTCTTACTGTCACCGGGTCAAACACCAACTTTTCAATTACGATTACCATCAAATGGTCAATTCTGACATAAGTTGGTCCGCTATTTCCATTTACCCAACACAACAGTCTAAAAATCTATCACACGATTGCCTACAGTATCACACTCGTCCTTTTCCGGAGTAACCACATACCAACAATCAGACGTATACCAAAAACTACGCAAGTGATTTTCTACCCGATTGTTTAAGTTAAAAGGATAACGATCCATCAATTCTACTTCAATTACGATTAGCACCATTTCAACATGAGAAAACTCATAAACAATACATCGACCCGTCATCAATCTATTAAATTTCCACAAAGTGAGTCATATCTAGTTTCTATTTACCTACTAAATTCTAGAATCATAGGTAACTGTCCATTATTTAGCCCATCAATTTATAACAACAATCTGGTTTCTAAGATGTTTTATGAAAAGTCCACGTCAAAACTGACATTGCATACCAATTCTCGTAGATACCATTGGTAATCCACCTATAAACCATCTAACCAAACCTGTCAGTCAGGTTCTCGAGATTACCCATAAGATGACTCCATAAAATTTTCCAATTCTGTTGTTCCATGTCATCAATTTGTTGCCATCGTCTCACATGAAAACACAATATCAACACTAATTTTCTCACAATAACAGTACTAATTTCATTGAAATTACTCAAATCTATAATCAAATACCCATTCTCAACCCGGTATTTGAGAATTTTATCATAATTCCTGCAACAATGTCTTTATCTACTAAATATTCCATCGACTAGCATATGCCTCTAATCATATCGTCAATAGTACTAATTATTACGAACACAATACTCTCATCACATCTCGCAATTTAACCCTTATTAACCAATAATAAATCAACATCTAGATCCAACACAACGATCGTTACCATGTCTAAAAGGTTAACTTCCTGTCAAGTTTTTCTCCAGAAGATAATATTGATCTCAATGTAACTTAAAATTTTCAACCCATTGAAATGATGTTTTCCAATTAATATATCTAATCCCACCTGGTCACAACATACAATACTGTCAATCAACATCATATCCATCACCTACTGTATCTTCTTCGATTTTTAAAACTAATATATGATTCACTACAATGTATTTTCGTTGGACAGACGCAATACATTGTCTCAAATCATATTTTCATTTCAAATATTCTCGGAGCAAGATCCTAGTCATGTTCATCAGTCTATTCATTACTACGTTCATGAATCACTGTTAGTTACAACCCACTAACAATAAACAATTCCAAAGAACACAAGGTTGACAATCCTATACTTTAACACACAATTATAACACTTACTGTTTGTCGACACCTAATTCACTACCACACCGTTCTGGGTTCATACTGAAAATCCTACTCTAGTGCTTCTTACAACCTCAGGTTTTCAGAACTATGAATTATCCTGAAGATTAAATATCTAACAATGCTTTCTAACTCAACTGTATAATAACCAGTTCTGATAACATCCAACAGTTCCCAAGAACTCAGTCTTAAATCACTTTTAGCTATACAGTATTGGAAGAGTCAATCTCTGTTTCATGTTCCACCTAAGGTCAAATCTTTCTTTGGTTAACTTCAACAATGAATCGGTCACTCTGTCAACATATGACAATTTGTAAGAACTCTCAGTTCAAAACACAATCAACCCATAAACATATACTATCTCAAAATAGGTTCTATTATTATTCACAGACACACACTCACATCAATAATTCCATGATCGTTGAACCTAGATTTACCGATTTTTAAGGTTCCTTAATGCAACAATTAACCAGTTAAGATTTCAATCATCAATTGAAGCTGTTACACGACTCCCATTGTAGTGACCTAAACTTTTCCATGTTTATATATATTGAATGAAATTGTTATTTACATGATTAAGTGTTTCCAACATGTTAAGCAATCAAACTTGTTAAGACTTGATTAATTGAAATAGGTTTCATATAGACAATTGACCACCCAAGTTGACCGGTGATTCACGAACGTTAAAACTTGTAAAAACTATATGATGACATATATATGGATATATATATATATATATAGTTAACATGATATTATGATAAGTAAACATATCATTAAGTATATTAACAATGAACTACATATGTAAAAGCAAGAATACTAACTTAATGATTTTGAAACGAGACATATATGTAACGATTATCGTTGTAACGACATTTAATGTATATATATATCATATTAAGAGATATTCATACATCATATTATCATGATAATATAATAATTTAAAATCTCATTTGATATTATAAACATTGGGTTAACAACATTTAACAAGATCGTTAACCTAAAGGTTCCAAAACAACACTTACATGTAACGACTAACGATGACTTAACGACTCAGTTAAAATGTATATACATGTAGTTTTTTAATATGTATTCATACACTTTTGAAAGACTTCAAGACACTTATCAAAATACTTCTACTTAACAAAAATGCTTACAATTACATCCTCGTTCAGTTTCATCAACAATTCTACTCGTATGCACCCGTATTCGTACTCGTACAATACACAGCTTTTAGACGTATGTACTATTAGTATATACACTCCAATGATCAGCTCTTAGCAGCCCATGTGAGTCACCTAACACATGTGGGAACTATCATTTGGCAACTAGCATGAAATATCTCATAAAATTACAAAAATATGAGTAATCATTCATGACTTATTTACATGAAAACAAAATTACATATCCTTTATATCTAATCCATACACCAACGACCAAAAACACCTACAACACTTTCATTTTTCAATTTTCTTCATCTAATTGATCTCTCTCAAGCTCTATCTTCAAGTTCTAAGTATTCTTCATAAATTCTACAAGTTCTAGTTACATAAAATCAAGAATACTTTCAAGTTTGCTAGCTCACTTCCAATCTTGTAAGGTGATCATCCAACCTCAAGAAATCTTTGTTTATTACAGTAGGTTATCATTATAATACAAGGTAATAATCATATTCAAACTTTGGTTCAATTTCTATAACTATAACGATCTTATTTCAAGTGATGATCTTACTTGAACTTGTTTTCGTGTCATGATTCTGCTTCAAGAACTTCGAGCCATCCAAGGATCCGTTGAAGCTAGATCCATTTTTCTCTTTTCCAGTAGGTTTATCCAAGGAACTTAAGGTAGTAATGATGTTCATAACATCATTCGATTCATACAAATAAAGCTATCATATTCGAAGTGGTAAACTAGTAATCACTGGAACATAGTTTAGTTAATTCTAAACTTGTTCGCAAATAAAGTTAATCCTTCTAACTACACTTTTAAAATCAACTATACACATGATCTATATCTATATGATATGCTAATTTAATGATTTAAAACCCGGAAACACGATAAACACCATAAAACCGGATTTACGCCGTCGTAGTTACAACCGGGGGCTGTTTTGGTTTGGATAACTAAAAACTATGAAAAACTTTGATTTAAAAGCTATACTTCTGAGAAAATGATTTTTCTTATGAACATGAAACTATATCCAAAAATCATGGTTAAACTCAAAGTGAAAGTATGTTTTTCAAAACAGTCATCAAGATGTCGTTCTTTCGACGGAAATGACTACCTCTTTCAAAAATAACTTGTAACTTGTATTTTCGACTATAAACCTATACCTTTTCTGTTTAGTTTCATAAAGTAAAGTTCAATACGAAACCTTGGTCGCTTAAATCACTCAAAACGGATTAGAAACGAAGAAATGGCGAGCAAAACAAAATTGGTAAAAACTACTCATTTTAGCTACGTGAAAATTGGTAACAAATCTATTCCAACCATAACTTAATCAACTTGTATTGTATATTATGTAATCTTGAGATACCATAGACACGTATACAATGTTTCGACCTATCATGTCGACACATCTATATATATTTCAGAACAACCATAGACACTCTATATGTGAATGTTGGAGTTAGCTATACAGGGTTGAGGTTGATTCCAAAATATATATAGTTTGAGTTGTGATCAATAATGAGATATGTATACACTGGGTCGTGGATTGATTCAAGATAATATATATCGATTTATTTCTGTACATCTAACTGTGGACAACTAGTTGTAGGTTACTAACGAGGACAACTGACTTAATGAACTTAAAACATCAAAATGTATTAAAAGTGTTGTAAATATATTTTGAACATACTTTGATATATATGTACATATTTGTTATAGGTTCGTGAATCGACCAGTGGCTAAGTCTTACTTCTCGACGAAGTAAAAATCTGTGAAGGTGAGTTATAGTCCCACTTTTAAAATCTAATATTTTTGGGATGAGAATACATGCAGGTTTTATAAATAATTTACAAAATAGACACAAGTACGTGAAACTACATTCTATGGTTGAATTATCGAAATCAAATATGCCCCTTTTTATTAAGTCTGGTAATCTAAGAATTAGGGAACAGACACCCTAATTGACGCGAATCCTAAAGATAGATCTATTGGGCCTAACAAACCCCATCCAAAGTACCGGATGCTTTAGTACTTCGAAATTTATATCATATCCGAAGGGTGTCCCGGAATGATGGGGATATTCTTATATATGCATCTTGTTAATGTCGGTTACCAGGTGTTCACCATATGAATGATTTTTATCTCTATGTATGGGATGTATATTGAAATATGAAATCTTGTGGTATGTTGTTATGATTTGAAATATATAGGTTAAACCTATAACTCACCAACAATTTTTGTTGACGTTTTAAGCATGTTTATTCTCAGGTGATTATTAAGAGCTTCCGCTGTCGCATACTTAAATAAGGACAAGATTTGGAGTCCATGCTTGTTTGATATTGTGTAAAAACTGCATTCAAGAAACTTATTTCGTTGTAACATATTTGTATTGTAAACCATTATGTAATAGTCGTGTGTAAACAGGATATTTTAGATTATCATTATTTGATAATCTACGTAAAGCTTTTTAAACCTTTATTGATGAAATAAAGGTTATGGTTTGTTTTAAAATGAATGCAGTCTTAGAAAAACGTCTCATATAGAGGTCAAAACCTCGCATCGAAATCAATTAATATGGAACGTTTTTAATCAATAAGAACGGGACATTTCAGTTGGTATCCGAGCGTTGGTCTTAGAAAACCAGAATTTTGCATTAGTGTGTCTTATCGAGTTTGTTAGGATGCATTAGTGAGTCTAGACTTCGACCGTGTTTACTTGAAAAAAGATTGCTTAACAAATTTTGTTGGAAACTATATATTTTTAACATGTGAATATTATGTGATATATTAATCTCTTAATGCGTTTGATATTATGTGATAGATGTCTACCTCTAGAACAAGTCCCATTGAGTCACCTAATAATAATAAAGAGTCAAATGTAAATTGGAATGATTCGTGGACTGATTCACAAGTTCCCGAAGAGGAACCGGAAGAAGAGTCGGAACCGGAAGAAGAATCGGAACCGGAAGAAGAATCGGAACCGGAAGAAGAATCGGAACCGGAAGAAGAAATAGAACCAGTGGGGGAAATAATAAAACGGTTAATTAGAATAAAATCCTCAACCAATCGACCAAAGTTAATTATGGTCAATGGTGTTTCCGCCAAGGAAGCAAAGTATTGGGAGGATTACCAATTCTCCGATGAATCGGATCCCGACAAGGATTCCGATGATGTTATAGAAATTACCCCAACACAATTTAATAAGGCAAAAGAGAACAATAAGGGAAAGGGCATAAAAATAGAGAAATTTGATTCCAAACCCGATGAACTTTATATGTATCGTCAACACCCGTATTTCTTAAGTTGTGACAATAACCCGGGAACCTCTAAACCACCAGGTTTTTCTAAACCAATGTGGAAAACGACGGCTCATATTAGGGGAACATCATATATCCCTAGAAACTTGGCAAAACGAACCAAAACTGAAGAAGAAGAAACGAGCGAGTCGGAATAAGATAGTTGTATTCGTGTGGTGTAATATATGTAATATAGTGTGCTTATGCTTTATGATATATGTAAAAATTGCTTGTATTAATAAGTAATTTTTTTTTATGAATCTAACTCTTTTCTATTTTACAGTATAAAAAACACAAAATGGATAGACAACCCAATATTTTAAGAGACCTACCCGGAGACATGATTGATGAAATCTTGTCTAGAGTCGGTCAGAATTCCTCGGCACAACTATTTAAGGCGAGATCAGTTTGTAAGACATTCGAAGAACGTTCCAAGAATGCCTTGGTTTATAAAAGGCTTTCATTCGAAAGATGGGGGATATCACATTGGGAAACCCATAAGTTACGATGTGTTTACTTTGACGCATATATTGCGGGGAACCCAAATGCTATTTTACGCAACGGGTTAAGAAATTATTTTGACTCAATATATCCGAATATAGGACTTCGTGATTTAGAAAAAGCGGCTAACATGCAACATAAAGAAGCATGTTATGCTTACGGGTTAGTAATGTTCGCTTCTCACCAAAGTAAGAACAAGAACATCGGGCTACAACTATTAAACAAAACGTTCCCACAAGTGACGGAGTCGGTAATTGGGGTAAGAAATGAGGTTTTTAGATTGTTACAGGACTGTTGGACATTACGTAACCCTCGTCCCTTTGACGACGTTACAACACGCTGTCTTATCAACGGCCATAACGGTTATGTTCCACAAGACCAAGGATGGAAAGTAGTCCTAGTAAAACCAGAATGCATGACTTGTTTCTGGACGTATGAATTACGTGTCTTTATTGCCTTTGCTGAACGACTTGTGTACTAGCTAGAATTATCTTCACAACCATCTTGTATCAAATTTATTGTGTGCTATATTTCATGCTATATGTAAAATAAGCGGTATTGTAAATTTGTAAAATATTGTGTAAAAGTTTGAACGCGAAATATTCTTATAATCAGTTTTTCAAATAGAATTGTAGTAGTTGAATTGTATATTAGCTACTAAGTATGAACTTAACGGGTAGGTACTACCCGAATTTAAACTTATAAAACGCTAATATGAAGAAAAAGCTTTTATAAATGAGTTCATATTATGCTACGAGATACTATTGACTACTCTTAATATTCTGTATGATTAACTTGTTCCATTTGACTATTTTGAAGGAAATGGCACCGACTACTCGACACACCGTGAATATGAATGAAGAGGAATTCCGTACTTTTCTAGCTTCAAACATAGCCGCAGTACAGGCTGCGCTACATACCAACAATAACCTTGGATCTAGCAGTACAGGAAATCGTGTAGGATGCACCTACAAAGAATTCACTGCCTGCAAACCTTTGGAATTTGATGGAACCGAAGGACCGATCGGATTGAAACGGTGGACCGAGAAGGTCGAATCGGTGTTTGCCATAAGTAGTACTGAAGAGGACAAAGTGAAGTACGCTGCGCATACCTTTACAGGTTCTGCGTTAACATGGTGGAATACCTATCTAGAGCAAGTGGGACAAGACGATGCGTACGCACTACCGTGGACAGCATTCAAGCACTTGATGAACGAGAAGTACCGTCCCAGAACCGAGGTCAATAAGCTCAAGACAGAACTTAGAGGGTTACGAACCCAAGGATTTGATATTACCACGTACGAAAGACGATTCACAGAATTGTGCCTATTGTGTCCGGGAGCATTCGAAGATGAGGAAGAGAAGATCGACGCGTTTGTGAAAGGATTACCGGAAAGAATCCAAGAAGATATAAGTTCACACGAGCCCGCCTCCATACAACAGGCATGTAGAATGGCTCACAAACTAGTGAACCAGATTGAAGAAAGAATTAAAGAACAGACTGCTGAAGAGGCCAATGTGAAGCAAGTCAAAAGAAAGAGGGAGGAAAACGGTGATAAGAATCACCAATACAACAACAACAGCAATTACAACAATAATCGCAACAACTATCCCAATAATCGCAACATCAATCGCAACTACAACAAACGGCCCAACAATAACAACAACAACAACAACAACAATCATCCCAACAACAATAATAACCGCAA
The DNA here is from genome assembly GCF_046630445.1 of Rutidosis leptorrhynchoides. Taxonomy (NCBI): domain Eukaryota; kingdom Viridiplantae; phylum Streptophyta; class Magnoliopsida; order Asterales; family Asteraceae; genus Rutidosis; species Rutidosis leptorrhynchoides. The sequence continues at coordinate 517,896,035 of NC_092334.1, forward strand.
CAACAACAACAATCAGAAGCAACTATGCCAAAGGTGTGAAAAGTATCACTCGGGGTTCTGCACCAAATTTTGAAACAAGTGTAAAAGAAATGGTCATAGCGCGGTGAAGTGTGAGGTCTACGGACCAGGGGTTAACAGAACGAAAGGAACAAATGGTGTCGGAACGAGTAATGGTGGAGCAAGTAGTGTCGGAGCAAGTTATGCCAATGTAGTTTGTTATAAATGTGGAAAACCGGGCCACATTATTAGAAATTGCCCGAACCAGGAGAACACGAATGGACAAGGCCGTGGAAGAGTTTTCAATATTAATGCGGCAGAGGCACAGGAAGACCCGGAGCTTGTTACGGGTACGTTTCTTATTGACAATAAATCTGCTTACGTTTTATTTGATTCGGGTGCGGATAGAAGCTATATGAGTAGAGATTTTTGTGCTAAATTAAGTTGTCCATTGACGCCTTTGGATAGTAAATTTTTACTCGAATTAGCAAATGGTAAATTAATTTCAGCAGATAATGTATGTCAGAATCGAGAAATTAAACTGGTAAGCGATACATTTAAGATTGACTTGATACCAGTAGAGTTAGGGAGTTTTGATGTGATAATCGGTTTGGACTGGTTGAAAGAAGTGAAAACAGAGATCGTTTGTTACAAAAATGCAATTCGCATTATACGAGAAAAAGGAAAACCCTTAATGGTGTACGGAGAAAAGGGCAACACGAAGCTACATCTTATTAGTAATTTGAAGGCACAAAAACTAATAAGAAAAGGTTGCTATGCTGTTCTAGCACATGTCGAGAAAGTACAAACTGAAGAAAAGAGCATCAATGATGTTCTCGTCACAAAAGAATTTCCCGATGTATTTCCGAAAGAATTACCGGGATTACCCCCACATCGATCTGTTGAATTTCAAATAGATCTTGTACCAGGAGCTGCACCAATAGCTTGTGCTCCTTACAGACTCACACCCAGCGAGATGAAAGAACTGCAAAGCCAATTACAAGAACTTTTAGAGCGTGGTTTCATTCGACCAAGCACATCACCGTGGGGAGCTCCTATTTTGTTTGTCAAGAAGAAAGATGGTACATTCAGTTTGTGTATCGACTACCGAGAGTTGAACAAACTTACCATCAAGAACCGCTACCCACTACCGAGAATCGATGACTTATTTGATCAACTATAAGGCTCGTCTGTTTATTCAAAGATTGACTTACGTTCCGGGTATCATCAAATGCGGGGGAAAGAAGATGATATTCCAAAGACTGCTTTCAGAACACGTTACTGTCATTATGAGTTTATGGTCATGGAGTTTGGTTTAACTAATGCACCAGCTGTGTTTATGGACCTTATGAACCGAGTGTGTGGACCATACCTTGACAATTTTGTCATTGTTTTCATTGATGACATACTTATTTACTCAAAGAATGACCAAGAACACGGTGAACATTTGAGAAAGGTGTTAGAAGTATTGAGGAAGGAAGAATTGTACGCTAAGTTTTCAAAGTGTGCATTTTGGTTGGAAGAAGTTCAATTCCTCGGTCACATAGTGAACAAAGAAGGTATTAAGGTGGATCCGACAAAGATAGAAACTGTTGAAAAGTGGGAAACCCCGAAAACTCTGAAACACATACGCCAGTTTTTAGGACTAGCTGGTTACTACAGAAGGTTCATCCAAGACTTTTCCAGAATAGCAAAACCCTTGACTGCATTAACGCATAAAGGGAAGAAATTTGAATGGAAGGATGAACAAGAGAAAGCGTTCCAGTTATTGAAGAAAAAGCTAACTACGGCACCTATATTGTCATTGCCTAAAGGGAATGATGATTTTGTGATTTATTGTGACGCATCAAAGCAAGGTCTCGGTTGTGTATTAATGCAACGAACGAAGGTGATTGCTTATGCGTCTAGACAATTGAAGATTCACGAACAAAATTATACGACGCATGATTTGGAATTAGGCGCGGTTGTTTTTTCATTAAAGACTTGGAGGCACTACTTATATGGGGTCAAAAGTATTATATATACCGACCACAAGAGTCTTCAACACATATTTAATCAGAAACAACTGAATATGAGGCAGCATAGGTGGATTGAATTGTTGAATGATTACGACTTTGAGATTCGTTACCACCCGGGGAAGGCAAATGTGGTAGCCGATGCCTTGAGTAGAAAGGACAGAGAACCCATTCGAGTAAAATCTATGAATATAATGATTCACAATAACCTTACTACTCAAATAAAGGAGGCGCAACAAGGAGTTTTAAAAGAGGGAAATTTAAAGAATGAAATACCCAAAGGATCGGAGAAGCATCTTAATATTCGGGAAGATGGAACCCGGTATAAGGCTGAAAGGATTTGGGTACCAAAATTTGGAGATATGAGAGAAATGGTACTTAGAGAAGCTCATAAAACCAGATACTCAATACATCCTGGAACGGGGAAGATGTACAAGGATCTCAAGAAACATTTTTGGTGGCCAGGTATGAAAGCCGATGTTGCTAAATACGTAGGGGAATGTTTGACGTGTTCTAAGGTCAAAGCAGAGCATCAGAAACCATCAGGCCTACTTCAACAACCCGAAATCCCGGAAGGGAAATGGGAAAACATTACCATGGATTTCATCACTAAATTGCCAAGGACTGCAAGTGGTTTTGATACTATTTGGGTAATAGTTGATCGTCTCACCAAGTTAGCACACTTCCTGCCAATAAGAGAAGATGACAAGATGGAGAAGTTAGCATGATTGTATTTGAAGGAAGTCGTCTCCAGACATGGAATACCAATCTCTATTATCTCTGATAGGGATGGCAGATTTATTTCAAGATTCTGGCAGACATTACAGCAAGCATTAGGAACTCGTGTGGACATGAGTACTGCCTATCATCCACAAACGGATGGGCAAAGCGAAAGGACGATACAAATGCTTGAAGACATGCTACGAGCATGTGTTATTGATTTCGGAAATAGTTGGGATCGACATCTACCGTTAGCAGAATTTTCCTACAACAACAGCTACCATTCAAGCATTGAGATGGCGCCATTTGAAGAACTTTATGGTAGAAAGTGCCGGTCTCCAATTTTTTGGAGTGAAGTGGGGGATAGACAGATTACGGGTCCAGAGATAATACAAGAAACTACCGAGAAGATCATCCAAATTCAACAACGGTTGAAAATCGCCCAAAGTCGACAAAAGAGCTACGCCGACATTAAAAGAAAAGATATAGAATTTGAAATTGGAGAGATGGTCATGCTTAAGGTTGCACCTTGGAAAGGCGTTGTTCGATTTAGTAAATGAGGTAAATTAAATCCAAGGTATATTGGACCATTCAAGATTATTGATCGTGTCGGACCAGTAGCTTACCGACTTGAGTTACCTCAGCAACTCGCGGCTGTACATAACACTTTCCACGTCTCGAATTTGAAGAAATGTTTTGCTAAAGAAGATCTCACTATTTCGTTAGACGAAATCCAAATCAACGAAAAACTCCAATTCATCGAAGAACCCGTCGAAATAATGGATCGTGAGGTTAAAAGACTTAAACAAAACAAGATACCAATTGTTAAGGTTCGATGGAATGCTCGTAGAGGACCCGAGTTCACCTGGGAACGAGAAGATCAGATGAAGAAGAAATACCCTCACTTATTTCCTGAAGATACGTCAACACCTCCAACTGCTTAAAATTTCGGGACGAAATTTATTTAACGGGTAGGTACTGTAGCGACCCGAACTTTTCCATGTTTATATATATTAAATGAAATTGTTATTTACATGATTAAGTGTTTCCAACATGTTAAGCAATCAAACTTGTTAAGACTTGATTAATTGAAATAGGTTTCATATAGACAATTGACCACCCAAGTTGACCGGTGATTCGCGAACGTTAAAACTTGTAAAAACTATATGATGACATATATATGGATATATATATATATATATATATATATATATATATATATATATATATATATATATATATATATATATATATATATATATATATATATATATATATATATATATATATATATATATATATAGTTAACATGATATTATGATAAGTAAACATATCATTAAGTATATTAACAAGGAACTACATATGTAAAAGTAAGACTACTAACTTAGTGATTTTGAAACGAGACATATATGTAACGATTATCGTTGTAATGACATTTAATGTATATATATCATATTAAGAGATATTCATACATCATATTATCATGATAATATAATAATTTAAAATCTCATTTGATATTATAAACATTGGGTTAACAACATTTAACAAAACCTAAAGGTTCCAAAACAACACTTACATGTAACGACTAACGATGACATAACGGCTCAGTTAAAATGTATATACATGTAGTGTTTTAATATGTATTCATACACTTTTTAAAGACTTCAAGACACTTATCAAAATACTTCTACTTAACAAAAATGCTTACAATTACATCCTCGTTCAGTTTCATCAACAATTCTACTCGTATGCACCCGTATTCGTACTCGTACAATACACAGCTTTTAGATGTATGTACTATTGGTATATACACTCCAATGATCAGCTCTTAGCAGCCCATGTGAGTCACCTAACACATGTGGGAACCATCATTTGGCAACTAGCATGAAATATCTCATAAAATTACAAAAATATGAGTAATCATTCATGACTTATTTACATGAAAACAAAATTACATATCCTTTATATCTAATCCATACACCAACAACCAAAAACACCTACAAACACTTTCATTCTTCAATTTTCTTCATCTAATTGATCTCTCTCAAGTTCTATCTTCAAGTTCTAAGTGTTCTTCATAAATTCTACAAGTTCTAGTTACATAAAATCAAGAATACTTTCAAGTTTGCTAGCTCACTTCCAATCTTGTAAGGTGATCATCCAACCTCAAGAAATCTTTGATTCTTACAGTAGGTTATCATTCTAATACAAGGTAATAATCATATTCAAACTTTGGTTCAATTTCTATAACTATAACGATCTTATTTCAAGTGATGATCTTACTTGAACTTGTTTTCGTGTCATGATTCTGCTTCAAGAACTTCGAGCCATCCAAGGATCCGTTGAAGCTAGATCCATTTTTCTCTTTTCCAGTAGGTTTATCCAAGGAACTTAAGGTAGTAATGATGTTCATAACATCATTCGATTCATACATATAAAGCTATCATATTCGAAGTGGTAAACTAGTAATCACCGGAACATAGTTTAGTTAATTCTAAACTTGTTCGCAAATAAAGTTAATCCTTCTAACTACACTTTTAAAATCAACTATACACATGATCTATATCTATATGATATGCTAATTTAATGATTTAAAACCCGGAAACACGATAAACACCATAAAACCGGATTTACGCCGTCGTAGTTACAACCGGGGGATGTTTTGGTTTGGATAACTAAAAACTATGAAAAACTTTGATTTAAAAGCTATACTTCTGGGAAAATGATTTTTCTTATGAACATGAAACCATATCCAAAAATCATGGTTAAACTCAAAGTGAAAGTATGTTTTTCAAAACAGTCATCAAGATGTCGTTCTTTCGACGGAAATGGCTACCTCTTTCAAAAATAACTTGTAACTTGTATTTCAGACTATAAACCTATACCTTTTCTGTTTAGTTTCATAAACTAAAAATACGAAACCGTGGCCGGTTAAATCACTCAAAACGGATTAGAAACGAAGAAATGGCGAACAAAACAAAATTGGTAAAAACTACTCATTTTAGCTACGTGAAAATTGGTAACAAATCTATTCCAACCATAACTTAATCAACTTGTATTGTATATTATGTAATCTTGAGATACCATAGACACGTATACAATATTTTGACCTATCATGTCGACACATCTATATATATTTCAGAACAACCATAGACACTCTATATGTGAATGTTGGAGTTAGCTATACAGGGTTGAGGTTGATTCCAAAATATATATAGTTTGAGTTGTGATCAAAACTGAGATATGTATACACTGGGTCGTGGATTGATTCAAGATAATATATATTGATTTATTTCTGTACATCTAACTGTGGACAACTAGTTGTAGGTTACTAACGAGGACAGCTGACTTAATGAACTTAAAACATCAAAATGTATTAAAAGTGTTGTAAATATATTTTGAACATACTTTGATATATATGTACATATTTGTTATAGGTTCGTGAATCGACCAATGACCAAGTCTTACTTCCCGACGAAGTAAAAATCTGTGAAGGTGAGTTATAGTCCCACTTTTAAAATCTAATATTTTTGGGATGAGAATACATGCAGGTTTTATAAATAATTTACAAAATAGACACAAGTACGTGAAACTACATTCTATGGTTGAATTATCGAAATCGAATATGCCCCTTTTTATTAAGTCTGGTAATCTAAGAATTAGGGAACAGATACCCTAATTGACGCGAATCCTAAAGATAGATCTATTGGGCCTAACAAACCCCATCCAAAGTACCGAATGCTTTAGTACTTCGAAATTTATATCATATCCGAAGGATGTCCCGGAATGATGGGGATATTCTTATATATGCATCTTGTTAATGTCGGTTATCAGGTGTTCACCATATGAATGATTTTTATCTCTATGTATGGGAAGTATATTGAAATATGAAATCTTGTGGTCTATTGTTACGATTTGATATATATAGGTTAAACCTATAACTCACCAACCATTTTTGTTGACGTTTTAAGCATGTTTATTCTCAGGTGATTATTAAGAGCTTCCGCTGTCGCATACTTAAATAAGGACAAGATTTGGAGTTCATGCTTGTATGATATTGTGTAAAAACTGCATTCAAGAAACTTATTTCGTTGTAACATATTTGTATTGTAAACCATTATGTAATAGTCGTGTGTAAACAGGATATTTTAGATTATCATTATTTGATAATCTACGTAAAGCTTTTTAAACCTTTATTGATGAAATAAAGGTTATGGTTTGTTTTAAAATGAATGCAGTCTTTGAAAAATGTCTCATATAGAGGTAAAAACCTCACATCGAAATCAATTAATATGGAACGTTTTTAATCAATAAGAACGGGACATTTCACCCATAACATAAGAATTTATCATGTCAAATCATTCCATCTTATTGAGATACTGATCACAATTCTAAACAGGGTCGAACACTCGACATTATCTTCGGGTCTTGGCATCTACCCAATACCAACCCCCATTTAAAACAAGGGTTTCCTCTGTTATATAAAGATAACCCACAGAACACTACTCACACATCCCAATCTTAGTCTAACTCACGCCCGAGACTCAAGGTCAACACACACCTAAAAAATTCGGTCCTCAGTCAGGTAAAAGTTCGTCTCTATTTTCCAAAGAGACCAATTCAAGAAAGTCGCCCACATATATTCTAAGAACCACATGAAAAGTCATATCAGGCTACGAAAGGAAGACAGATCCTTTGGATAACCCTACGGATCCTACACAATAAGTCCAATCATACTACAATATTACTAAACTAGTCACACTCTGTGATTCAGTCACGGTCTATTAAGCATATAGACTAATCGCCTCATAAAGTCACTCAATAGAATCCCAATCACTTGTCAACAATTAAGGGGACTACTGTAGTGACCCGAACTTTTCTATGTTTATATATATTAATTGAGATTGATATTTACATGATTAAATGTTTCCAACATGTTAAGCAATCAAACTTGTTAAGACTTGATTAATTGAAATATGTTTCATATAGACAATTGACCACCCAAGTTGACCGGTGATTCACGAACGTTAAAACTTGTAAAAACTATATGATGACATATATATGGATATATATATATATAGTTAACATGATACTATGATAAGTAAACATATCATTAAGTATATTAAAAATGAACTACATATGTAAAAACAAGACTACTAACTTAATGATTTTTAAACGAGACATATATGTAATGATTATCGTTGTAAAGACATTTAATGTATATATATATCATATTAAGAGATATTCATACATGATAATATCATGATAATATAATAATTTAAAATCTCATTTGATATTATAAACATTGGGTTAACAACATTTAACAAGATCGTTAACCTAAAGGTTTCAAAACAACACTTACATGTAACGACTAACGATGACTTAACGACTCAGTTAAAATGTATATACATGTAGTGTTTTAATATGTATTTATACACTTTTGAAAGACTTCAATACACTTATCAAAATACTTCTACTTAACAAAAATGCTTACAATTACATCCTCGTTCAGTTTCATCAACAATTCTACTCGTATGCACCCGTATTCGTACTCGTACAATACACAGCTTTTAGATGTATGTACTATTGGTATATACACTCCAATGATCAGCTCTTAGCAGCCCATTTGAGTCACCTAACACATGTAGGAACCATCATTTGGCAACTAGCATGAAATATCTCATAAAATTACAAAAATATGAGTAATCATTCATGACTTATTTACATGAAAACAAAATTACATATCCTTTATATCTAATCCATACACCAACAACCAAAAACACCTACAAACACTTTAATTCTTCAATTTTATTCATCTAATTGATCTCTCTCAAGTACTATCTTCAAGTTCTAAGTGTTCTTCATAAATTCTACAAGTTCTAGTTACATAAAATCAAGAATACTTTCAAGTTTGCTAGCTCACTTCCAATCTTGTAAGGTGATCATCCAACCTCAAGAAATCTTTGTTTCTTACAGTAGGTTATCATTCTAATACTAGGTAATAATCATATTCAAACTTTGGTTCAATTTCTATAACTATAACAATCTTATTTCAAGTAATGATCTTACTTGAACTTGTTTTCATGTCATGATTCTGCTTCAAGAACTTCGAGCCATCCAAAGATCCGTTGAAGCTAGATCCATTTTTCTCTTTTCCAGTAGGTTTATCCAAGGAACTTAAGGTAGTAATAATGTTCATAACATCATTTGATTCATACATATAAAGCTATCTTATTCGAAGGTTTAAACTTGTAATCACTAGAACATAGTTTAGTTAATTCTAAACTTGTTCGCAAACAAAAGTTAATCCTTCTAACTTGACTTTTAAAATCAACTAAACACATGTTCTATATCTATATGATATGCTAACTTAATGATTTAAAACCTGGAAACACGAAAAACACCGTAAAACCGAATTTACGCCGTCGTAGTAACACCGCGGGCTGTTTTGGGTTAGTTAATTAAAAACTATGATAAACTATGATTTAAAAGTTGTTATTCTGAGAAAATGATTTTTATTATGAACATGAAACTATATCCAAAAATTATGGTTAAACTCAAAGTGGAAGTATGTTTTCTAAAATGGTCATCTAGAAGTCGTTCTTTCGACTGAAATGACTACCTTTACAAAAATGACATGTAACTTATTTTTCCGACTATAAACCTATACTTTTTCTATTTAGATTCATAAAATAGAGTTCAATATGAAACCATAGCAATTTGATTCACTCAAAACGGATTTAAAATGAAGAAGTTATGGGTAAAACAAGATTGGATAATTTTTCTCATTTTAGCTACGTGAAAATTGGTAACAAATCTATTCCAACCATAACTTAATCAACTTGTATTGTATATTATTTAATCTTGAGATACCATAGACACGTATACAATGTTTCAACCTATCATGTCGACACATCTATATATATTTCGGAACAACCATAGACACTCTATATGTGAATGTTGGAGTTAGCTATACAGGGTTGAGGTTAATTCCAAAATATATATAGTTTGAGTTGTTATCAATACTGAGATACGTATACACTGGGTCGTGGATTGATTCAAGATAATATTTATCGATTTATTTCTATACATCTAACTGTGGACAACTAGTTGTAGGTTACTAACGAGGACAGCTGACTTAATAAACTTAAAACATCAAAATATATTAAAAGTGTTGTAAATATATTTTGAACATACTTTGATATATATGTATATATTGTTATAGGTTCGTGAATCAACCAGTGGCCAAGTCTTACTTCCCGTCGAAGTAAAAATCTGTGAAAGTGAGTTATAGTCCCACTTTTAAAATCTAATATTTTTGGGATGAGAATACATGCAGGTTTTATAAATGATTTACAAAGTAGACACAAGTACGTGAAACTACATTCTATGGTTGAATTATCGAAATCGAATATGCCCCTTTTTATTAAGTCTGGTAATCTAAGAATTAGGGAACAGACACCCTAATTGACGCGAATCCTAAAGATAGATCTATTGGGCCTAACAAACCCCATCCAAAGTACCGGATGCTTTAGTACTTCGAAATTTATATCATATCCGAAGGGTGTCCCGGAATGATGGGGATATTCTTATATATGCATCTTGTTAATGTCGGTTACCAGGTGTTCACCATATGAATGATTTTTATCTCTATGTATGGGATGTGTATTGAAATATGAAATCTTGTGGTCTATTATTATGATTTGATATATATAGGTTAAACCTATAACTCACCAACATCTTTGTTGACGTTTTAAGCATGTTTATTCTCAGGGGATTATTAAGAGCTTCCGCTGTCGCATACTTAAATAAGGACGAGATTTGGAGTCCATGCTTGTATGATATTGTGTAAAAACTGCATTCAAGAAACTTATTGTGTTGTAACATATTTGTATTGTAAACCATTATGTAATGGTCGTGTGTAAACAGGATATTTTAGATTATCATTATTTGATAATCTACGTAAAGCTTTTTAAAAGCTTTATCTATGAAATAAAGGTTATGGTTTGTTTTAAAAATGAATGCAGTCTTTGAAAAACGTCTCATATAGAGGTCAGAACCTCGCAACGAAATCAATTAATATGGAACATTTTTAATCAATAAGAACGGGACATTTCAGTTGGTATCCGAGCGTTGGTCTTAGAGAACCAGAATTTTGCATTAGTGTGTCTTATCAAGTTTGTTAGGATGCATTAGTGAGTCTGGACTTCGACCGTGTTTACTTGAAAAATGATTGCTTAACAAATTTTGTTGGAAACTATATATTTTTAACATGTGAATATTATGTGATATATTAATCTCTTAACGCGTTTAATATTATGTGATAGATGTCTACCTCTAGAACAAGTCCCATTGACTCACCTAATAATAATGAAGAGTCAAATGTAAATTGGAATGATTCGTGGACTGATTCACAAGTTCCCGAAGAGGAACCGGAAGAAGAGTCAGAACCGGAAGAAGAATCGGAACCGGAAGAAGAATCAGAACCAGATGAAGAAATAGAACCAGTGGGGGAAATAATAAAACGGTTAAGTAAAAGAAAATCCTTAACCAACCGACCAAGGTTAATTATGGTCAATGGTGTTTCCGCCAAGGAAGCAAAATATTGGGAGGATTACCAATTCTCCGATGAATCGGATTCCGACGAGAATTCCGATGATGTTATAGAAATTACCCCAACTGAATTTAAAAAGGCAAAAGAAAATAATAAGGGAAAGGGCATAAAAATAGAGAAATCTAATTCCAAACCCGATGAACTTTATATGTATCGTCAACCCCCGAAGTCCTTAAGTTGTAACAATGACCCGGGAACCTCTAAACCACCAGGTTTTTCTAAACCAATGTGGAAAACGACGGCTCGTATTAGGGGAACATCATATATCCCTAGAAACTTGGCAAAACGAACCAAAACCGAAGAAGAAGAAACAAGCAAGTCGGAATAAGATAGTTGTATTTGTGTGGTGTAATATATGTAATATAGTGTGCTTATGCTTTATGATATATGTAAAAATTGCTTGTATTAATAAGTATTTTTTTTATGAATCTAACTCTTGTCTATTTTACAGTATAAAAACACAAAATGGATAGACAACCCAATATTTTAAGAGACCTACCCGGAGACATGATTGATGAAATCTTATCTAGAGTCGGTCAGAATTCTTCGGCACAACTATTTAAGGCGAGATCAGTTTGTAAGACATTCGAAGAACGTTCCAAGAATGCCTTGGTTTATAAAAGGCTTTCGTTCGAAAGATGGGGGATATCACATTGGGAAATCCATAAGTTACGATGTGTTTACTTTGACGCATATATTGCGGGGAACCCAAATGCTATTTTACGCAATGGGTTAAGAAATTATTTTGACTCAATATATCCGAATATTGGACTTCGTGATTTAGAAAAAGCGGCTAACATGCAACATAAAGAAGCATGTTATGCTTACGGATTAGTAATGTTCGCTTCTCACCAAAGTGAGAACAAGAACATCGGGCTACAACTATTAAACAAAACGTTTCCACAAGTGACGGAGTCAGTAATTGGGGTAAGAAATGAGGTTTTTAGATTGTTACGGGACTGTTGGACAATACGTAACCCTCGTCCCTTTGACGACGTTACAACACGCTGTCTTATCAACGGCCATAACGGTTATGTTCCAGAAGACCAAGGATGGGAAGTAATCCTAGTAAAACCAGAATGCATGACTTGTTTCTGGACGTATGAATTACGTGTCTTTATTGCCTTTGCTGAACGACTTGTGTACTAGCTAGAATTATCTTCACAACCATCTTGTATCAAATTTATTGTGTGCTATATTTCATGCTATATGTAAAATAAGCGGTATTGTAAGTTTGTAAAATATTGTGTAAAAGTTTGAACGCAAAATATTATTATAATCAGTTTTTCATATAGAATTGTAGTAGTTGAATTGTATATTAGCTACTAAATATGAACTTAACGGGTAGGTACTACCTGAATATAAACTTATAAAACGCTAATATGAAGAAAAAGCTTTTATAAATGAGTTCATATTATGCTACGAAATACTATTAACTACTCTTAATATTCTGTATGATTAACTTGTTCCATTTGACTATTTTGAAGGAAATGGCACCGACTACTCGACACACCGTGAATATGAATGAAGAGGAATTCCGTACTTTTCTAGCTTCAAACATAGCCGCAGTACAGGCTGCGCTACATACCAACAATAACCTTGGATCTAGCAGTACAGGAAATCGTGTAGGATGCACCTACAAAGAATTCACTGCCTGCAAACCTTTGGAATTTGATGGAACCGAAGGACCGATCGAATTGAAACGGTGGACCGAGAAGGTCGAATCGGTGTTTGCCATAAGTAAGTGTACTGAAGAGGACAAAGTGAAGTACGCTGCGCATACCTTCACAGGTTATGCGTTAACATGGTGGAATACCTATCTAGAGCAAGTGGGACAAGACGATGCGTACGCACTACCGTGGTCAGCATTCAAGCACTTGATGAATGAGAAGTACCGTCCCAGAACCGAGGTCAATAAGCTCAAGACAGAACTTAGAGGGTTACGAACCCAAGGATTTGATATTACCACGTACGAAAGACGATTCACAGAATTGTGCCTATTGTGTCCGGGAGCATTCGAAGATGAGGAAGAGAAGATCGACGCGTTTGTGAAAGGATTACCGGAAAGAATCCAAGAAGATATAAGTTCACACGAGCCTGCCTCCATACAACAGGCATGTAGAATGGCTCACAAACTAGTAAACCAGATTGAAGAAAGAATTAAAGAACAGACTGCTGAAGAGGCCAATGTGAAGTAAGTCAAAAGAAAGTGGGAGGAAAACGGTGATAAGAATCACCAATACAACAACAACAGCAATTACAACAATAATCGCAACAATTATCCCAACAAGCGCAACCTCAATCGTAACTACAACAAATGGCCCAACAACAACAACAACAACAACAACAACAACAACAACAACAACAACAACAACAACAACAACAACAACAACAACAACAACAACAACAACAACAACAACAACTACAACTACAACAATCATCCCAACAACAATAATAACCGCAACAACAACAACAATCAGAAGCAGCTATGCCAAAGGTGTGAAAAGTATCACTCGGGGTTCTGCACCAAATTTTGCAACAAGTGTAAAAGAAATGGTCATAGCGCAGCGAAGTGTGAGGTCTACGGACCAGGGGTTAATAGAACGAAAGGAACAAATGGTGTCGGAACGAGTAATGGCGGAGCAAGTAGTGTCGGAGCAAGTTATGCCAATGTAGTTTGTTATAAATGTGGAAAACCGGGCCACATTATTAGAAATTGCCCGAACCAGGAGAACATGAATGGACAAGGCCGCGGAAGAGTTTTCAATATTAATGCGGCAGAGGCACAGGAAGACCCGGAGCTTGTTACGGGTACGATTCTTAATGACAATAAATCTGCTTACGTTTTATTTGATTCGGGTGAGGATAGAAGCTATATGAGTAGAGATTTTTGTGCTAAATTAAGTTGTCCATTGACGCCTTTGGATAGTAAATTTTTACTCGAATTAGCAAATGGTAAATTAATTTCAGCAGATAATATATGTCGGAATCGAGAAATTAAATTGGTTAGCGAAACATTTAAGATTGATTTGATACCAGTAGAGTTAGGTAGTTTTGATGTGATAATCGGTATGGACTGGTTGAAAGAAGTAAAAGCAGAGATCGTTTGTTACAAAAATGCAATTCGCATTATACGAGAAAAAGGAAAACCCTTAATGGTGTACGGAGAAAAGGGCAACACGAAGCTACATCTTATTAGTAATTTGAAGGCACAAAAACTAATAAGAAAAGGTTGCTCTGCTGCTCTAGCACACGTCGAGAAAGTACAAACTGAAGAAAAGAGCATCAATGATGTTCCCATTGCAAAAGAATTTCCCGATGTATTTCCGAAAGAATTACCGGGTTTACCCCCACATCGATCCGTTGAATTTCAAATAGATCTTGTACCAGGAGCTGCACCAATAGCTCGTGCTCCTTACAGACTCGCACCCAGCGAGATGAAAGAACTGCAAAGCCAATTACAAGAACTTTTAGAGTGTGGTTTCATTCGACCAAGCACATCACCGTGGGGAGCTCCTGTTTTGTTTGTAAAGAAGAAAGATGGTACATTCAGGTTGTGTATCGACTACCGAGAGTTGAACAAACTTACCATCAAGAACCGCTACCCACTACCGAGAATCAACGACTTATTTCATCAACTACAAGGCTCGTCTGTTTATTCAAAGATTGACTTACGTTCCGGGTATCATCAAATGCGGGTGAAAGAAGATGATATTCCAAAGACTGCTTTCAGAACATGTTACGGTCATTACGAGTTTATGGTCATGCCGTTTGGTTTAACTAATGCTCCAGCTGTGTTCACGGACCTTATGAACCGAGTGTGTGGACCATACCTTGACAAGTTTGTCATTGTTTTCATTGATGACATACTTATTTACTCAAAGAATGACCAAGAACACGGTGAACATTTGAGAAAGGTGTTAGAAGTATTGAGGAAGGAAGAATTATACGGTATGTTTTCAAAGTGTGCATTTTGGTTGGAAGAAGTTCAATCCTCGGTCACATAGTGAACAAAGAAGGTATTAAGGTGGATCCGGCAAAGATAGAAACTGTTGAAAAGTGGGAAACCCCGAAAACTCCGAAACACATACGCCAGTTTTTAGGACTAGCTGGTTACTACAGAAGGTTCATCCAAGACTTTTCCAGAATAGCAAAACCCTTGACTGCATTAACGCATAAAGGGAAGAAATTTGAATGGAATGATGAACAAGAGAAAGCGTTTCAGTTATTGAAGAAAAAGCTAACTACGGCACCTATATTGTCATTGCCTGAAGGGAATGATGATTTTGTGATTTATTGTGACGCATCAAAGCAAGGTCTCGGTTGTGTATTAATGCAATGAACGAAGGTGATTGCTTATGCGTCTAGACAATTGAAGATTCACGAACAAAATTATACGACGCATGATTTGGAATTAGGCGGGGTTGTTTTTGCATTAAAGACTTGGAGGCACTACTTATATGGGGTCAAAGGTATTATATATACCGACCACAAAAGTCTTCAACACATATTTAATCAGAAACAACTGAATATGAGGCAGCGTAGGTGGATTGAATTATTGAATGATTACGACTTTGAGATTCGTTACCACCCCGGGAAGGCAAATGTGGTAGCCGATGCCTTGAGCAGGAAGGACAGAGAACCCATTCGAGTAAAATCTATGAATATAATGATTCATAATAACCTTACTACTCAAATAAAGGAGGCGCAACAAGGAGTTTTAAAAAAGGGAAATTTAAAAGATGAAATACCCAAAGGATCGGAGAAGCATCTTAATATTCGAGAAGACGGAACCCGGTATAGGGCTAAAAGGATTTGGGTACCAAAATTTGGAGATATGAGAGAAATGGTACTTAGAGAAGCTCATAAAACCAGATACTCAATATATCCTGGAACGGAAAAGATGTACAAGGATCTCAAGAAACATTTTTGGTGGCCGGGTATGAAAGCCGATGTTGCTAAATACGTAGGAGAATGTTTGACGTGTTCTAAGGTCAAAGCTGAGCATCAGAAACCATCAGGTCTACTTCAACAACCCGAAATCCCGGAATGGAAATGGGAAAACATTACCATGGATTTCATCACTAAATTTCCAAGGACTGCAAGTGGTTTTGATACTATTTGGGTAATAGTTGATCGTCTCACCAAATCAGCACACTTCCTGCCAATAAGAGAAGATGACAAGATGGAGAAGTTAGCACGACTGTATTTGAAGGAAGTCGTCTCCGGACATGGAATACCAATCTCTATTATCTCTGATAGGGATGGCAGATTTATTTCAAGATTCTGGCAGACATTACAGCAAGCATTAGGAACTCGTCTAGACATGAGTACTGCCTATCATCCACAAACTGATGGGCAGAGCGAAAGGACGATACAAACGCTTGAAGACATGCTACGAGCATGTGTTATTGATTTCGAAACAGTTGGGATCGACATCTACCATTAGCAGAATTTTCCTACAACAACAGCTACCATTCAAGCATTGAGATGGCGCCGTTTGAAGCACTTTATGGTAGAAAGTGCAGGTCTCCGATTTGTTGGAGTGAAGTGGGGGATAGAAATATTACGGGTCCGGAGATTATACAAGAAACTACCGGGAAGATCATCCAAATACAACAACGGTTGAAAACCGCCCAAAGTCGACAAAAGAGCTACGCTGACATTAAAAGAAAAGATATAGAATTTGAAATTGGAGAGATGGTCATGCTTAAAGTTGCACCTTGGAAAGGCGTTGTTCGATTTGGTAAACGAGGGAAATTAAATCCAAGGTATATTGGACCATTCAAGATTATTGATCGTGTCGGACCAGTAGCTTACCGACTTGAGTTACCTCAACAACTCGCGGCTGTACATAACACTTTCCACGTCTCGAATTTGAAGAAATGTTTTACTAAAGAAGATCTCACTATTCCGTTAGATGAAATCCAAATCAACGAAAAACTTCAATTCATCGAAGAACCCGTCGAAATAATGGATCGTGAGGTTAAAAGACTTAAGCAAAACAAGATACCAATTGTTAAGGTTCGATGGAATGCTCATAGAGGACCCGAGTTCACCTGGGAGCGTGAAGATTAGATGAAGAAGAAATACCCGCATCTATTTCCAGAAGATTCGTCAACACCTTCAACAGCTTAAAATTTCGGGACGAAATTTATTTAACGGGTAGGTACTGTAGTGACCCGAACTTTTCCATGTTTATATATATTAATTGAGATTGATATTTACATGATTAAATGTTTCCAACATGTTAAGCAATCAAACTTGTTAAGACTTGATTAATTGAAATATGTTTCATATAGACAATTGACCACCCAAGTTGACCGGTGATTCACGAACGTTAAAACTTGTAAAAACTATATGATGACATATATATGGATATATATATATAGTTAACATGATACTATGATAAGTAAACATATCATTAAGTATATTAACAATGAACTACATATGTAAAAACAAGACTACTAACTTAATGATTTTTAAACGAGACATATATGTAACGATTATCGTTGTAAAGACATTTAATGTATATATATCATATTAAGAGATATTCATACATGATAATATCATGAAAATATAATAATTTAAAATCTCATTTGATATTATAAACATTGGGTTAACAACATTTAACAAGATCGTTAACCTAAAGGTTTCAAAACAACACTTACATGTAACGACTAACGATGACTTAACGACTCAGTTAAAATGTATATACATGTAGTGTTTTAATATGTATTTATACACTTTTGAAAGACTTCAATACACTTATCAAAATACTTCTACTTAACAAAAATGCTTACAATTACATCCTCGTTCAGTTTCATCAACAATTCTACTCGTATGCACCCGTATTCGTACTCGTACAATACACAGCTTTTAGATGTATGTACTATTGGTATATACACTCCAATGATCAGCTCTTAGCAGCCCATGTGAGTCACCTAACACATGTGGGAACCATCATTTGGCAACTAGCATGAAATATCTCATAAAATTACAAAAATATGAGTAATCATTCATGACTTATTTACATGAAAACAAAATTACATATCCTTTATATCTAATCCATACACCAACAACCAAAAACACCTACAAACACTTTAATTCTTCAATTTTATTCATCTAATTGATCTCTCTCAAGTTCTATCTTCAAGTTCTAAGTGTTCCACATAAATTCTACAAGTTCTAGTTACATAAAACCAAGAATACTTTCAAGTTTGCTAGCTCACTTCCAATCTTGTAAGGTGATCATCCAACCTCAAGAAATCTTTGTTTCTTATAGTAGGTTATCATTCTAATACAAGGTAATAATCATATTCAAACTTTGGTTCAATTTCTATAACTATAACAATCTTATTTCAAGTAATGATCTTACTTGAACTTGTTTTCATGTCATGATTCTGCTTCAAGAACTTCGAGCCATCCAAAGATCCGTTGAAGCTAGATCCATTTTTCTCTTTTCCAGTAGGTTTATCCAAGGAACTTAAGGTAGTAATAATGTTCATAACATCATTTGATTCATACATATAAAGCTATCTTATTCGAAGGTTTAAACTTGTAATCACTAGAACATAGTTTAGTTAATTCTAAACTTGTTCGCAAACAAAAGTTAATCCTTCTAACTTGACTTTTAAAATCAACTAAACACATGTTCTATATCTATATGATATGCTAACTTAATGATTTAAAACCTGGAAACACGAAAAACACCGTAAAACTGAATTTACGCCGTCGTAGTAACACCGCGGGCTATTTTGGGTTAGTTAATTAAAAACTATGATAAACTTTGATTTAAAAGTTGTTATTCTGAGAAAATGATTTTTATTATGAACATGAAACTATATCCAAAAATTATGGTTAAACTCAAAGTGGAAGTATGTTTTCTAAAATGGTCATCTAGACGTCGTTCTTTCGACTGAAATGACTACCTTTACAAAAATGACTTGTAACTTATTTTTCCGACTATAAACCTATATTTTTTCTGTTTAGATTCATAAAATAGAGTTCAATATGAAACCATAGCAATTTGATTCACTCAAAACGGATTTAAAATGACGAATTTATGGGTAAAACAAGATTGGATAATTTTTCTCATTTTAGCTACGTGAAAATTGGTAACAAATCTATTCCAACCAAAACTTAATCAACTTGTATTGTATATTATGTAATCTTGAGATACCATAGACACGTATACAATGTTTCGACCTATCATGTCGACACATCTAAATATATTTCGGAACAACCATAGACACTCTATATGTGAATGTTGGAGTTAGCTATACAGGGTTGAGGTTGATTCCAAAATATATATAGTTTGAGTTGTGATCAATACTGAGATACGTATACACTGGGTCGTGGATTGATTCAAGATAATATTTATCGATTTATTTTTGTACATCTAACTGTGGACAACTAGTTGTAGGTTACTAACGAGGACAGCTGACTTAATAAACTTAAAACATCAAAATATATTAAAAGTGTTGTAAATATATTTTGAACATACTTTGATATATATGTATATATTGTTATAGGTTAGTGAATCAACCAGTGGCCAAGTCTTACTTCCCGACGAAGTAAAAATCTGTGAAAGTGAGTTATAGTCCCACTTTTAAAATCTAATATTTTTGGGATGAGAATACATGCAGGTTTTATAAATGATTTACAAAATAAACACAAGTACGTGAAACTACATTCTATGGTTGAATTATCGAAATCGAATATGCCCCTTTTTATTAAGTCTGGTAATCTAAGAATTAGGGAACAGACACCCTAATTGACGCGAATCCTAAAGATAGATCTATTGGGCCTAACAAACCCCATTCAAAGTACCGGATGCTTTAGTACTTCGAAATTTATATCATATCTGAAGGGTGTCCCGGAATGATGGGGATATTCTTATATATGCATCTTGTTAATGTCGGTTACCAGGTGTTCACCATATGAATGATTTTTATCTCTATGTATGGGATGTGTATTGAAATATGAAATCTTGTGGTCTATTATTATGATTTGATATATATAGGTTAAACCTATAACTCACCAACATTTTTGTTGACGTTTTAAGCATGTTTATTCTCAGTGGATTATTAAGAGCTTCCGCTGTCGCATACTTAAATAAGGACGAGATTTGGAGTCCATGCTTGTATGATATTGTGTAAAAACTACATTCAAGAAACTTATTGTGTTGTAACATATTTGTATTGTAAACCATTATGTAATGGTCGTGTGTAAACAGGATATTTTAGATTATCATTATTTGATAATCTACGTAAAGCTTTTTAAAACCTTTATCTATGAAATAAAGGTTATGGTTTGTTTTAAAAATGAATGCAGTCTTTGAAAAACGTCTCATATAGAGGTCAAAACCTCGCAACGAAATCAATTAATA
The DNA here is from genome assembly GCF_046630445.1 of Rutidosis leptorrhynchoides. Taxonomy (NCBI): domain Eukaryota; kingdom Viridiplantae; phylum Streptophyta; class Magnoliopsida; order Asterales; family Asteraceae; genus Rutidosis; species Rutidosis leptorrhynchoides. Next base: position 517,916,772 of record NC_092334.1, read on the forward strand.
TGGAACGTTTTTAATCAATAAGAACGGGACATTTCAACTACTACCCTAATCAGTCCCTACGAGTCACTACGTACATCCCTCCCGTCAACTGTAACGAAACAACACCTCATATAAACCTCATCATAACAATATGTCAGGTTTAGACTAATGGACAATTTACGAAAAGCATGGCAACATGTCACTTAAATTAGATCCCATGCATAACTACACAACATGGCACTTATCACATATCACATTTCAGTTCCGACTTACATATCATGAAATCACATAAAACATAACAACATAACGCCATGTTCAAGTTATTCGTCCATAACAAATGCACTATCCCCAATTCTGAACTCTACAGGCCACTATCTGTGTCCCGTCTATCAAAAGGAAATATAACTCATATCAACCTTACACAAAAAAAATATCACATAGAGTTCCATACTCAATATGAAACCAACAGTTATCACTAATCATGGCAAGAATATCTAATGCAATCACATCTGACAAGCCTCAGAGAACATGTCAATCACAAAAATCATGGAACCACGTCAAAGAAAATAAAATCCCAATAATGTTGATGGTAGCTCCAGACATATCTAATGTAACTGGAGCCGTCAAACCATCGACTATTTCTGTTATAGAAATAACAATTACATTACCATGATCCCCACTAATTACAACAGATTGCAAGCACACATAACCACATGTATACAATCCAATATTACACTACTAATTACAATAATGTAATGAGAACGCGACTTCATAAGAAAGAAGACATCTTCTTATCTATCAACACATCGATCCCACCTGCACCCCGGACCCACTCCTACTATTGATTACAATCATTGCAGCAATGGTAGCCAGAATCAATTTTGATTGTCATTGTTTCATCTCATTTATCTTTTTCTTTTGTATCTCGTAACTTCCTTTATCACTGCAACTCATATACATCTTTATCCACTGGATACTTTAATGCGACACTCCTGGCTAAACAAAATCAATCTTGATGTCATCAACGGATCTCTGACAATGCTGAGGGTCAATGGGGCATCTGCAGGATTTGATCGATCTTCATACCTGTCTTATCACATCACTTCTCACAAAACTTAGTAGATAATAGGTTCGTTCAATCACAACTAACGCACATACTATCCTGCATTCACTTAACCCCACCTACGGACATGTTTGACTACACTCAAGGTTTGAGAGCAAGATACACGCATGTACTTGCTGTCAAACCTATGCTCTGATACCAACTTGTAACACCCTGATTTTTTTTTTAAAACACAGCGGAAGACTGAATTTACCTAAATACCCTTAGTTAATATTTACAACTATAGTTAAGAAACCAACTTAGTTAATATTCAATACAGCTTTGCAAAACAACGGTGTTACGTAAAACATTTCAAAATCTGATAACATCAGAGTTCGGCTAATAGTCAAACGTGTCTTCAGCCCGTCCATAACACCCATCCTAAACAGCAGTACCTAAACCTGCAAGGGTGAAAAATGTGGGGGAATTAGCACACAACTAAGTGAATGGATACTATCTAACAGACCAATCATAAGTAACTGAACATGCAAGGGATCACAATTATGCTAACGTCCTGAACTAGCATATAAAAATAAATGACAATATGAGGATCGGCGGCTTGTACGAGCACACGACTTAGTTGATCAAGCTACAGTCTACCGATAGTCCGCTTTACTGATTTCACTGCATAACCATCCAGACGCAACACATGCGCCCTTCTATGCTATACTGAACAATCAGTAACTCATGACCCGACCAGGCTACCACTGTCGACCTCAAATCAACCCTACCTTGCTGCCTCGGAGGGTTCCCAACCTTGCTGCCTAGGTTGGTGTCAAACAAACAGTGCGCACATAAGATCACAGATAAATAGTCATGCAATCATCCTAAATAGCATGGCAATATCTAACTATGCATGGTAATCGTACAGAACACAAACATAGTAATAAAGAGTCTGAACAAGTAGCGTGTCAGCTACTTAATACTCTATCCGGAGATAGATGCACTCACCAATTATCAACAACGGCTCAGATTCTAACTACTGAGCTTTCTCTTTATCCTTTTCACCTGAATTAATGATCACAAATATGATATGAATCAATCCTTAAAGCCTCTTGATTCAATTTCAAGCTTGGATTAGATTAGGGTTTCAAGGTGAAAGAGTTTATGTGCGTACTAGTTTTTGGGAATAGTCTAGAAATGAGAAGAGTGAAGCAATCTGCACTCTAAATGGGTTATTAAAACCCATACCCCATAACACACGGGTATTTACCAGTTATCTAATATCTTTCGTACTTCATTAGGAGGTCTTAACGGAGTCCAAATTAAACAAACGAACCTGTTTTGAGACCCTTGTCACAAACTGGTCTTAACTACATAATCAATTAATAATAAACATATTATTAAAATAAAAGCATATTTTAAACATAAATATAAACCTCAGGGCAATTAAGTAATCTTACTTCTAACCCCGGTTTCAGTCTGTTACAAAAAGTTCCAGTTGAATCTGAAGTTTCTAAGGAAGTTCGTTTTGAGAAGGTGAATGTTATTAGGGAAGTAAATAGGGTTGATGTTTATGAACCTGGTTTGAAGTATTTATGGGAGTTTGATATGGTTGAGGAAGAATATGATCAGGAAATAAAGAAGTTAACTGCTACAGAAGAAGATAAGTCAAAAGATGATAAGGTTCGAGGTCTTGATCGTGATGAGGTAATTTTCATGCATGAGTTGTTTGATGAGAAGGAATAAGAAGTCAATAAAAAGGTTGATGAAAATAACGAAGTTAATAGTGAAAAATCTGAAAAAGCAGAATGTGAAGATAAAGATGATTGGTTAGCTGATACTATGAGACAGTTGGAAGAAAGGAAAAAGGAAGGTTTCCGCCCTCTTTATTCCTTCACAATTAATCCGGTAGATCCATGTTGCTATGTGCACTGATCCTGGGGAATTTCAAATCCCTTGTTTAATTCGTGGTTCAATACCAGTTATGGGATTAGCTGATACTTGTTCTAGCATTAATGTTATGCCATTTTCTGTCTATAATCGTTTAGGATTACCGTCGTTGGAACCAATCAAAGGAAAAAAAATTTTGCTGATAGTCGTCTACATGACCCGTTGGGGATTGTTAAAAAAGTTGAAGTTATTGTTGGTTATGCTTTCTACAAAATAGATTTTGTTGTAATGGACATGAAAGAAGATCCGATAACTCCTTTAATCTTAGGATCTCCGTTTTTAGCTACCGCTCGTGCTACCATTAACTATGCTGATAATTCATTAACTATTCATTATGGTGCAATATTTGAGTCTATTCCGTTAGTTCCAAGATCCAAAGTTCCTCGCTCTAATGTTAAAATGGTTAAGGTTGATAAAGAGGATGATGATGAATTTACCGTTGATAAAATTGTTACTGAATTCATAAAAGATCAATATAAACTTAGCACTGAAGTGAGAAAACATATCCATGAGTTAAGTGTTTCATTCAAAATGTCTTTTCGTAGGGGTCTTGACATCACATTGAATTTCTTGCAACAAATTAAAGCGTTGAATGAGTATGAAAAAAGTAAGTGTGAAGAGAATAAGCCTAAGGAGTAATTCTGTGAGAAGAAAAGAGACGCGCAAACGACTCTATAATCAAAACTACCTATCTCTATATGTTTGTTTATTAGGACTATATTATGTCCAAGTGTTTTAATTGTTTTATTACTTTATTATGAATGTAAGAGCAATATAGCTCCTAAGTGTTTAAATGTTTAAGTGATGAAGAATTATTAATAAAATATTATGTTCGTATTATGTTTGTGTTATTTAATATTCTTGTCAAGTTATTTATTTAATTCAAAAGAAGTCCACAAAAGTGCTCGCAAATCATATTATGATCCTACAAATCGAGTAACATCGCTCTTTCCCTTATTTTTTTTTATTATGTCCTTTGTTTATTTATTTCATTCTTTTATTTATAAATGCAATGAGGACATTGCATAATCTAAGTGTGGGGAGGGAAGTGATTAATCACTTGAAAAAGTATAAAAGATACTATCAAATTTTCCCGAAAAGGTTGAAAAATGGGTATAATTTTAAATTTTTTCTTTCAATTTTTCGAAAGTATAAATTCTTAGTCAAACTTATGTCTTTCTACTAACTTAATCTTAATGCTAATAAAAGAACTACTCTCAATTTCGAGATCAGATTACTTGTTTAAGATAAGGAAGTTAAAAGCCAAAAATTGTGAAACGAATGCAAGCTTATAGCCACTACCATATGGCATAAGAAGCATGGACCACTGAGGCAGCAAAAGAGTCCCAAATAAGGGCCAATTTAGAAAATTGCCAATTGTAAAGCAAATGCTAAGCATGAAAGCAAAAGAAATGAAAAGGAAAAAGAGCCCAATGAAGGCCAATAAAAAAAAGAGTTCCAATGAGAACCATATATTTATAAAAGTTAGAAAACAAAAGAGTCCAATGATGACCAAACTGTATAAATCTGACTTAATAAACCTTTAGGACTACTTGTAATCCTTAGTCTGGTTCAGACTAGTTCTTATGAATAATAAATACTAACTTCTTATTAAGACATACTTTTGACTTTGCAATTTTACTTTAATACTCATGATATAATTTGTAAGGTTTACTTGAGGACAAGTAAAGGTTTAAGTGTGGGGAATTTGATAACTCCTAAATTATACAGTTTTTTGATAACATTTTGAGGAGTTATCTTAGTATTTTTGAGTCATTTTGATACCAAAACACACTAAAATGGGTAAAAATAGGAAAAAGATATTTCTAATGATTATGTCCAAGTTATGTATTAAACAGGATCAAAATTGAAGAAAATTGCAGATCGGCTGTATGAAACCGCCGGCATGGTTCTAAGAAAGCCGCCGGCTTTGAAGGAAAAATACCAGAATGTTCCAGAATCGATAATACTTGAAAGAACTTGTTGATCAAGAAAAAGGCAAAGGAAGCCGCCAGCTTCCCGATGAAGCCGCCAGCCTGGTTTACACGTTTTCTCAACTTATTGATCAAGTTCAAGTAAAAATGGAAACAAAATCAAGATAAAATCAGAAAGATCCGGCGAATCCAGTGAAACCGCCGTCATGGCTATGAAGCCGCCGGCTTCAGTATGACGGTTATAAGGATTGACTTGCTAATCAAGTTTAACTTGCACGAGGAGTCACCGACTCAAGGCAAGCCGCCGGCTTCCCAATGAAGCTGCCGACTTGGCAAACCGCCCCAGAATACTATAAATTGAAGCCCCTGGTCTCAGTTTTCATATGTTCAAAAATTCAGAAGTTTGTAGAAGTAGATAGTTCATTTTTTAGGGGTTTTCTCTAAACCCTTAGGTTAGATTTACTCTTTTGTAATCAAGATTCAAGATTTTATTCAAGTAATTTTACATCTACCTTCTTTACAAGGTATGATTCTATCTTTAATTTATTGTTTTGTCTATTTTATTTTCTGTAATTGTTTCTGTTCGTCTTTTATCATGAACTAAACGTTCATAGTGATTACGTGGACGAAAGTCAAACTTCATCTGGAATTCAGATGAAGCCGCCGGCTTCACACTCAAGCCGCCGGCTTGGTGTGAAGGAAGCCGCCGGCTTCGTGCTTCGTCCTGTGCAGTTTCTGGTTCTCTTTCAGATCTGTATGGTTGAGTTTCTGTGATGATCTTTAAACTATTTTGAATCTGTTTTGCTTGATTACACTTGTTTGCCATGCTTAATGTTTAAATAACATGATTTTAAGGTTGATTAGTCCTTGATCTGATAAATCTATTATTTGATTCATGCTACTTGTTTAGATCTAGTCCATTAAACTTATTAAATTGAATTGCATGTAACTAAGTTAAAGAGTTTAATAGTGATAAACTTATTTGATTTGAATTACGCTTATATAATAGAGGTTCATATTGTTAGGTTTAATCGAAGATCCTTCATTTGGATTTGTTTAATTAATGATTGCATGAAAACTTAGTAGTAATTGGCTTTCAGCTAGTAACTTGAGTTGATCTACTTGGTGTTTAATAGCTTATATAATTTGTCAGTCTATTTGCATATTGATCCTCATCACAAGATTGGAATGTATCATGTAATTGAATTGAACATGAAGAATTAAGATGTTAGTTATGTACATCACATATCTAGCATATGCTTTAAATCCTACTTATTGATTGATATGCAGCACTTAGTTTAACCTATTAAGGGATAATAATTGGTCTATGATTGTTATTCTACTTTGTGTTAATATAAGTCATGAAACTTATTTAATATGAATCCCGTATGAATTGATTGTCCATGTAATCACTTGTATAATCACTTGTATACTTATTTGTATCTCCATCTTTATTTTTGAATCTTCAATTCCTTATGTTATTATGTTTATCTTTTAAAAAGTAAACTCTTTCCTAAGAGAAATCTATCCTATAAAAGACATAAAAATATATCTTTAATTCTTTAATAAGAATTAAATAATAAAAACAACTCTTATCGACACCACCCGTCTCATGGGACGATAACCTTACATACTACCTCTGATCGGGTTTTGTTGCTCGTTAGGGTGTTAAAGTGTAATAATTAAAAGGTTTTATAAATTTAAAAGTTGAAGATTAAGCTAAGCACTACTGCACACACTTTCAACACATCAACTTTTTGGCTCCGCTGCCGGGGATTGGCGTGGTAAATACGGAAATTGAATATACTTTGGTTATTGATATTTCTTGAAAATGGGTGATGACTGTCTTCCTTTAGGAGAGGGTTGCTGGGGTTTCGATTTAAAGGCTCCTGCCCAAACCTAGATGCTGACGGGTCACTTAAGTATTGAAAGATTCAATAGGCTGTGTATGTTTGATTATTCGTTGTTATGCGATAAAAGTTGTTATTTAATATTTATATTATTAATTACGTCTCTAATATTTAATATATTTAATAATTTAAAATCTACATATACTCTAAGATACTTCTTAAATAGAAAATCTAAATATATAAATCCTTTAAGGCTTAAAAGATTTTCTCCTAAAACATTTCTTTTCATGATTCTAGATCAAATGATTACTCGATCCAAGAAACCGGTCTTACAAAGAACTACTGTAATAATTAAAAGGTTTTATAAATTTAAAAGTTGAAGATTAAGCTAAGCACTACTGCACACACTTTCAACACATCAGTGCCCCTTTTTAAATTAACCAAATTAGCTCCAACGGCGTATATGCACCACATATAGGCAATATATGCGCCGCATATGACCCTCAAGAATCATATGCGCCGCATATTTCGGCCTTATGCGTCGCATTTTTTCGTATGTCTTCCAATGACTCAAAATTACCCTACATATGCACCGCATATGGTGTTTATATGTGCCGCATTTGGTCAGTTTGCAATATATCCCTTGTTTTGCCATCTTGGTTCACTTTTAGGCCAATCTTGACAATTTTACACTCTCATTTGTCAAACATTCAACTTGCAAACTCAATCAGCGTCCAAAAGCCTGCTTCAGAAAACATGTTGTTACACTTTATCAGTCGCATGTGTACATGAGAGCTAGTGAGGCATTACAATCTTTCTGATCCTATATGTTGATGAAATATTGCTCATAGAAATTCACATTTTGACACTACAAGATGTTAAGTCCTGGCTTAGAAAGTGTTTCAAACTATGAAATCTGGGAAATGCAGCGTATAACCTAGGAATCAAGTTCTATAGAGAGACGGAGAGATCAAAGCGGTTAATGTAAGTCAAAGTGCATAGGTTGAAAAATCTAAAAGAGATTTAGGATGGAAGGTTCCAAGCATGGAAGTATTCCAATGTAACCAAATGAGGTGTTGAGTAAGCTCAAATCCCTCTACACCTGAATAAGTGAAGCCAATGACTAGGATCACATATGTTTTGTCTATAAGATCCATCATGTATGCTAAGAGATGCACTAGAGTTCCTTCGCTCTTAAAATGATGAATTGATACCAATGAAATTCAGGTGATTGTTACTTGACTTCTATAAAGAGTATATTGAAGCATTATTGTAATACTAAATATATGTTCTTAGTTTATGGAAGTTTTGATGAACTATGTCTAAAGTGTTACACTGGTGCTAGTTTCGAAACAAATCGATATGACAAACGATAGTAATTAAGCTACATTTCGTTACCGAACGAAGGTGGAGTTGATTACGATGTCTACTACAGAATTTGAATACATAACTTCTTCTGAAGTCGCATTAGAATATGTTTGGTTCGAAAAATTTATTTTGGGCTTGACGTGGTCCCCATTATTGAATATCCCACTAGTGCTATTAAAATAGCAAATGAACCGATAGTTATACTAGGTGCCAAACACATCCTTCACGATGTATGGAGGGTACGACGACTACTACAAGCATCGATATTCACGGCTTAATGGCAAACGAGGGACTTCGTTCTTATTCTTCAACTTCCCACCTTCTTGGACGGTGGAAGATCTCTGGCACCTTTTCAAGAAACATGGGGTGGGGAATGAGATCTATATGGCTCGAGGCATCCTTAGAAGTGGACATAGCTTTGGATTTGTGAGGTACGAGGGTATCACTAATCCAGAACTATTCGTCTCTAATCTAAGAAAAATCCAGATCGATAACAACTTTCTAAGGGTCTACAAGGCAAGAAGTGAAAAGAATGATAGAAGAGATGATGGTGAAAAGGATGAAAGGTATTCTTTTCGCCAAAGTAATTTCCCCAAACTCAATGCAGACTGGAGGGATAGATTCACTTTTTCATATGCATATAACGATGGCAAAAGGTTTACTGATGTCATTTCCAATTCAGTAAGAAGAAACCACCAACCTTTCATCAACCTAAATCGCAACCTAAATCAACCTCCTTTACAACCAAGAACTAACCTGCACCACCCTCACTTCAATCAACGATCATCACATTTCAACCAACCATCACCACAACCGAAAAACCACCAACACAAACCAACTTCTTCCAACAACAACCAACCACCACCTCAACCGAAAAAAACCCTAAACCTAAACCTACTAACACACCATTACACCATCCCAAAACCGTATCCCAACCAAGCCAAATACCACCTCACCCAAAGCAATTGTACAATTCACCCTACCTAAAACAACCATTCAATTCATATTAGCATCGTCAAACCAGACAAACAAAAAACACTCCAAGTTATGACCATAATCAAAACAAACTACCATCGAAAAATGCATCCCAACAACCTAAAACATACTATCACCAAGAAAGCAAGTTTAACCATGATCATGAATACCAAACCAATCCTAAAGATAAGTCAGGCCAAGAGAGACTAGTCATCATTGAGGAAGACAAAAATGTATTAGAATCAATGGCAAGAGCCCTAATCGGTTGTGACAACCCGGAAATTTTCGACCAAATTTAAACTTAATCTTTATATGTTTCCGACACGATAAGCAAAGTCTGTAATGTTGAAATCTCAAAAACTTTGAAAACTATGTTCATGTGTTCAATTAACCTTTGACCATTCCCGACAATTCACGAACAACTAATTATAAATAGATGCATATATATTTAAATGTATATATATAATGATTTGAAATATAAATTGAAATAAAATACTATTTAAGTATTAGAAATAAATATGTAAAATAAAATAATATAAGATAATGAAGTTATACTTTTAAATGAAACTATATATATATATAGATATAATGTATATTAAAAATAAATGTTAAATGATTGTAATACTCGTTTAAGGTTTCGATTGATATTAAGCAAATTAAACTCAAACTTATTAAACAAATGGTTAGCCAAAAATGAGTTTTATAAATTATAGGCTTATTTAAAATGTATTTAGGAACTATTTGTTAAATTTTAAAACTTTCTATATTTTACTTGGGGATGGGAGTGAATAATTAATGTAATTTTTATTTAATAGTTAATGACTGAATTTTATACCATAATAACCAAAATAAATAAAACTATTTAATTTATAAATATGAGATTTTTCTAAAGACTTTTATTCGCCACTGATTAACAACGGAATACAAAATACTATCCCTATTAAACTGTCGGCAGATAAATTTAAATTGAAGGCTGCTTAACTGTTTAAATATTGAAATTTGCTCCTTTCAATTCACACGTTATATTATCAATTGATATGGTATTATAAAGGTTATTATATTATTATCTATCACTGTGGTTGTTTAAATGCTTGTCCAATATCTTTATCAATATCTATTATTACTGTGTTTGTTTTAGTTCCTCACGATTAAGAACATACAAATTAATATATATACATGTGTGACATTTATATCTCAACACGAACTACCACACTCTTTATCTTCTTCTGAGTGAACTCACAAGCCATCACAAACTGTCACCACCGTGAGCTCCACCGCCATCACCCATAACCACCACCTATCCATCACCTCTCTCTCACTAATCTCTCTCTTCCATCTCTTTTATTCAATTAACATCATCATCACTTCCACCGCAACAACCATGTGAGACCACCATGATTAATACCTATTATCCTTGTAAACCTCACAACCAACAACACCTTCTACCACCGTAGAACTCTCCCACCATCATGAGTCACCACCACCAAAGAACAAATCCAAACCGAAACCCATTTCAAATTTTCTGCTTGAGTTCTATATATATATATATATATATATATATATATATATATATATATATATATATATATATATATATATATTCTTCGTTTGAATATAACACAACCACCATCATCATTGACGACAGCTGTTGCTGTTGCTAAGTTTATTTCTATTTCTATTCATGATAAATAACCACCACCACCATTGAAGAACCACCACATCCATTGAAAACTATCACCACCTTTAAACCGCACACCACCATCTTCGTCCATATATATATATATATATATATATATATATATATATATATATATATATATATATATATATATATATATATATATATATATATATATATAATTTTTTTCTCTTTTCCTTCTTCCTTTCTGTTTCAGACGAACCTAAACCAATCATCACTGCAACTTATGTTTTCCGGTTTCGATTGAACACGGACCCAAGAACCCACGAAGTTTTAATGCATTTAGATTGAGACCTTTTCTGTTCGTTGCTAACTATTGAATCCAAACACCCACTTGTGTTTATCAAAACCCATTCGAAAACACCAACTGCAACTAACGAAAGAAAAGGCTATGATTAATTTCTGTTTTATGATAATAATCAGAGAAGAAGATGAAACAGTAACAAGGCGATGACAATTATGAAGATGATATGCTTAAAGATGATGGTGATGTGCAGAAAAGGTGATAATTAAAAATAATGAAGATAAAGAACTGTATGATGATGTGATGATGACCCCGTAATTATTTTCCCGGTTCCCCTTCTAATTTCCGTTCAACATGTTACCAGTTAAATCAATTAGATAATCAGGCTGCCTTGTTCGGCAGAGATGCAGATGGGAATGTCTGTTGGGAAATTATTTATCATTGGGTCGTGCCCTGTTGTGTCCTTGGGCCGAGAACCAAATTACAAATTCTGTTGGTCCATGTTAAAAACCCAAGTGCACGATTAATTACTGCTAGGCTGCTAGTTCATATTTTTTTTGACGATGCAATATATAGATATATGATGGAAGATGACATAAGAGTGGGGTTAATGAAAGTATTGTTAATGATTAAATAATGAGGTTTTGATAGGTGATTAAATGTAATGTCGTGAATGATTAAGATAAATGACGGAAGTGATAATAATAAAAATGATATATAAAGAATCGATGATGATGATGTTGTTGTATGTTTATGAAAATGATGATACACGAGATGGTATACATGATGATGAGGTAGAAGTCGTGAATGACTTTATGATTTAAATTCATGATGATGATTGATATAGGATGGTGAAGATTAGTAATTAACGATGATGATGAAGAAGAAAGGAAATAGAAGTGTCGGATTATACAGTTTTAGTTAGGAATTACTTCATGAGATCACAAATGGTTGAATGGCTGAAAGTGTTATCGGATTAGCGGGACGTCGCGGGTTCAAACCCGGACTTAGGCATTTTTTTATTACTACTTCTTTGAGGTAGTTTACTTATTACTCATTATTATTATTATTATTATTATTATTATTATTATTATTATTATTATTATTATTATTATTATTATTATTATTATTATTATTATTATTATTATTATCATCATCATTATTATTATCAATATTATTATTACTAATGTTGTTATTATTATTATTATTAATTATTGTTGTTGTTAATTGTTATTATTACTAATATTAACACTATTATTATTAGGGTTATTTTTACAAATAAAAACTTTATATAATAACACATTACAATACTTATTACTAAATTTTTTTTCATTTTATTAAAAACTACTATTATTATCATTATCATAAGAATTATTATTAAAACTATCATTAACAGTAAAAGTAAAATTTTTATAGTTAGTACTATTAATATCATTATATTTATCACTAAGATTATTAACAGTATTATTTTTAGTAAAATTAAGTATTATTAATATTATCATTTTTACCATTACAAATATTATTATTATTACGATTACGATTACTAGCTTCAATAAACAATTGATATATATAAATATATTCAACATGCGTAACTTAGCTATATTAATACTTTTATATACAAAATGAATACATTTTATTTAATAATGAAAAATATATAAGTTAATAATATAAAAATCTATAACCTATAATAATTCGTATGCATTTGCCACGTGGCTTTCTAGTAATTACCCTCTAATTACTTTTTCAATTAACTCACGTATTGCCATTTGTCCTTCTCCCATTCGTTAGTTTTTTAAACCAACCATCTAACTCTAATTCTCTCTTTGAATCCATAATCCATCCATCGCTATGGTTCTTCAATTAGGGATCCCTTATTCAACCATCGACTGCAACATCCAACAATTCACATGATAAATTATTCAATTAAAATGTCGATTTCACTAATCTACTTTACGGGTTCAGATTCCGAATTTCTTATTTCAAAAACTTTTTTAGGCGAAGTAGATAACATGATCAATCTTGGTGTTATATAGAGCCGCACGTGATTCAATTTTTCAGGTATTTTACATTTAAATAAATGAACAATTCATTTTCTGTTATCCTGATTTGAATATTGGAAAGAGGGATTAGGGTAATATCGTCTTTTCTTATCCGTTCGCTATGTTCGATTGCAATGTAACCCTAGGTTTTCGTGCTCCGTTAGTTGTGTTTGATTGTGATGTAACCTGACGGTTTTTTTCCTATTAGATTCGGTGGTTTTATTTTCTGGTTTTTGAGATTAAAGATAAAGATGAAATTGTTTTGAGGATGTAGTTGTTGTAAGCCCTAATAGCACTATAAGTATTTTCGATTTTTTAAATATTTTTTTTTTCAAATTCAGCCCATGTTTGTGCTTTGTTTGCAAAATGAGATAAATAGTGTAAGCAGAATTGAAGATCAGAGCATTGTTAATCTTCTAGGTTATGCATCTCAACCAAACAACCACAACGACTGTGGTCGTTTTGTGTTTTTATAATTGTTGTTTTCTATTGTACATAGTCTTTCAAGCAAAATTACTGTTTTGTTATTCTTAAACAGAGTCAACAGATAAAAGTATTGAATTGAATTTTTTTATACGTGACAATCTTGAAGGCAATTTAGACCCATAAGATCTTTTAAGTTGTTGTAAACTTTGTAGTTGTTATTATGTGTTGACTGCAAATTGGTAGCATTTTAGTGCTGGTGGTAGGACAAGTTGTATAGGAGTTTAGGTCATTGGAGAGTGTTCTAACCAATCGTTAACTACCAGTGTGCCCAAATCGTTTGTATCTGGAGTGGTATCACAAAGATAACCTGCGAGACGTGAGTATTTAAGAAACCGTAGTCGTTTAGGTAAGTTGCTTCATGGTTATTTTTTAGAATTCATCTCTAAATATGTTTCATCCTCTTTAACTAATTCGGTCTGTTCCGAAGATCCCTTTACAGGTATTCTCTCCTATTTATATCGCTTCTTCGGATATATGCTATTTTGTTAGTTTTAGTCACCTTGCAATGGATGTTCTTTTAGTGTCAGTATGTATATACAGAATGAATGGCCTTTGGATATTTTTTCTGATTTAGTATTATTGTTGACAGAGTGTGTATTTATTTTTTACTAAGCTGAGCTATTGTTGATGTATGTGTTAATGACATTTATATATGTGTGTTGAGAATGATGACTGACTTTATCAAATTATGCCAACTATATTACGATATAAATTATAGATTTATAGTTGAAGGCTAAAGTATATATGAGAATGTAATGATTTGCTTTGCTTGAATAGCTTCATATATGGTTGGATTATGGTTAGATGACGTTACAATACAATGTATTGTTTGTCTAAGATAGTTTCATATGTATGTATACTGTACATCTATCCTTTTTTATGTTTCCGTTCATAAGTCTTAAATTTTCAGTATGTGAGCAATCCACATTGGTTTCCCCCATACTTTTCTTTATCTATTAGTTCGTGCCTTATTTAGGAAAATATTTTCTTATTTTCTTTACACTTGTGTGTTTAATTGGTAGATTTTGTTGTCGAACATGGATTATACATAGGATGATGAGTCACTGCTTGATGCAGACGTAAAGAAAATTCCATCCCTTGATTTTAATTATCTTTTACTTTTATTTTTGCATATTATAATTTAAGTTTATAATTGCAGGAAGATGGATCTCTTCTAGACCGAGATCAGGTTATGATTTGTCCCTATTTAGAAATCTCTAAGGCCCACTTAAAATATGCTCCTTGAACAACTTCTTATTTACATTAGTTACGCAGGACTTGAAACCACGTTTCCATTCATCACGTTTTCATGGATCAGATGAGGCTGAAGATAATGTATGTTTCTGGAATACTAATCACCAAGAGTTGATTTTTGTTAGATAATTAAATCACAGAGGTGGCACTTTCAACCCATATACTTCAGCATGGGTTCTGTTGGGTTGTCTTATATTGGGTCAAACCAAAATTTCTTAAAGGAGAATTGGTCAAGGGGTTGGAAAATCCAAATTACGAGTGTAATGTAACAATAGTGTTTCTGGCGTAATTTTAAACACATTATTAACTGAAAAGGTCTAACAAAGTTAGCGGTTCAACCTAAATTGTTACATAATGTTGACCCGTTGTGACCCAAGTCTATTGTGGCCGTTACCTATCTTAGCCATTGTGTATCCTTTAAGTAGGTTCAATCAGATCTAATGTGGTGCTTTGTAGTGCTGCTGCCTTGGATATAATCTCTAATGTGTTTGGAGATGAGATTATTCCTACTTTAATGCCTTTTGTCCAAGTAAATGTTTTCATATTAGAACGTACATCTCACCTAAAAATAATATTAGATTTGGTCATTATTAATGATGCTATTTGAATGTGGGTCAGTTTTGGCTCATAAATATTAGTATGAGTCAAAGGTACTCCTGCTGTTGGATCTGGGGTCAAGATTATCTCATTTGTAATGTTTTGGGTCAACTTTACAACTGCACATTTGGTTTGGGTTAGTATCGCTGTTACTCTTGGAATTTTGGTCAATTTTGGCTTATAATTAATTATATGAGTCTAAGATAGTGTTGTTGTTGGGATTTTGGTCTATGTTGATATTATAATGGGTTAGATCAGAGCTATGTTTGTAACATTATCTTTAGATATATATACCAACATATCTCAGCTGGAATGGGTTATTTTGAGAGCTGCAATAGGAATTTGGGTCGAATTAAGTTTCACGAGTTCGTTGGAATGGGTTCTAATACTTATTTGGGTCAAGCTTAGGTTTATATAACTGGTTTGGTGATTATGGGTCAAGTTTGGGTTTAAATATATGGTTCATGTTGTGGACAGGGAAATTGTTATTGTTATCCGTTTCAGCATGAGGAATCGAGGTGGTTAACGTGTATCATTTTGTGTAGGATGATGGGTTCTGTGTGAGATATAGCGGTCTCAGTCTTAGGCACCGAGCAGCTCGGTGCAGCTGCAGCTCATTGTAAGCTTGATCCCATGGTGGCTAATTTCATGAAAGTTTTGTGTAGTGAAGAGAATAACCATTTACCATAATCATTATCAAACAAATTGATAGGTACTTGATTTTTTCCAAAATGATTTACATATTTTGTTATTATTTTTTATTTATCACGTTTTAATTTTATACTACTTTATCCTACAATGGTATAATCAAATATAAACATATTATATAGTTTAAAATCTATATAGTATGTTTTTTTACAATCGTTCACATTTGTACAAAACTCATAGATATCTAGAATCATTGTAGGTTGACCGACCTTTGAGGAAAACCCATCTAAAGATGTATCCTTAAGTTAAGTTGGGTATTGGTCGAAAGGGTCCAAATGAGCACTTCTTTTCGGAGCATCGAAAAGATGTAATTTGCAAAGGCCGTGTTTTAGATGTACCAATTGTGGTTAGAATTCTAATCTGTATGTGTACTTCACTACAAAAAATATCAATTATGAAGGCTTTCTTTAATGTAATTGTATCATAGATATAATAAGTATCAATACTAACGTAGGTGTGATCCAATGGACATTTGGATTGATACAACTACTCAAAAAAAAAAAAATTATTGTATATATACTATAACTACTCAGAATTAATACAATCTTTTTTAGCCGCCGTGCAACGCACGGGCTATTAAAGCTAGTTATAATAATAATACATATATTTACTCGATTACGAATATGTGTGTTAATATATATATAAATGATATAGGTTTGTGAATCCGAGGCCAACCCTACACTTGTTCAATGCCGTCATATGTATTTGTACTACAAAATACAGTAGTGTGAGTTTCATTACTCCCTTTTTATATATATTTTTGGGACTGAGAATACATGCGCTGCTATTATAAATGTTTTACGAAATAGACACAAGTATCAAAATTACATTCTATGGTTGGATATTAAACCGAATATCGCCCCTTCAAGTCTGGTAACCTAAGAATTAAGGAAATGGCCCCTAATTGACGCGAATCCTAAAGGTAGATCTATCGGACCCAACGAGCCCCATCCAGGGTATGGATGCTTTAGTACTTTGAGGTATTATTTAGTATATTAGCTGCGCGTTGTATACTGGGGGATATTCTATATGCATCTTGTTAAGGTCGGTTACCAGGTGTTCAATCCATATGAATGATTTTTATCTCTATGCAGTTTGCAAAATGCCTGATACGAGATTATGTTTATGAAAGATGGAATTTAAATCTTGTGGTCTATTAAAAATATGAAATTGATGGATTATGATAAACTAATGAACTCACCAACCTTTTGGTTGACACTTTAAAGCATGTTTATTCTCAGGTGTTAAAGAAATCTTCCGCTGTGCATTTGCTCATTTTAAAGATGTTACTTGGAGTCATTCATGACATATTTCAAAAGATGTTGCATTCGAGTCGTTGAGTTCATCAAGATTATTATTAAGTCAATTATAGTTGGATATATTATGAAATGGTATGCATCGTCAACTTTCTATGTAATGAAAGTTTGTCTTTTAAAAACGAATGCAATGTTTGTAAAATGTATCATATAGAGGTCAAGTACCTCGCGATGTAACCAAATGTAATGTATTCGTCCAGATGGATTAGGACGGGTCGTTAGAGTTGGTATCAGAGCGGTGGTCTTAGCGAACCAGTTCTTGCATTAGTGTGTCTAACTGATAGTTGTTTCGATGCATTAGTGAGTCTGGACTTCGACCGTGTCTGCATGTCAAAAGTTTTGCTTATCATTTCGTGTCGAAAATTACTTGCTTATCATCCTTAAAGTCTAGACACGTCTTACTGCCTCTATTGCATAGACAGTGTATAGATAAATTCAGATCTTAGCGTTTCTATTACTGTAGACTTTGTCTGACACGTTTCCTTAATTTCCTCCGTAAACTACGGGATCTTATGTACTATACATAGATATTCTATGTAATTAGAATATCATCCGATATCTGAAAATCATTTCATAAATCCTTTACCAAACCGTGCAAGATGAATTCCGCAACCAGTTCAAGTTCGTCGGATTCCGATAACTATTCCGATATGGATTTTCACACGAGCTCCGAAAGTAGTGTAACCGGAATGGATCAACTGATTAGCCATCATTTATTCTGGATGAATTGGGGCTGGGTTCGTAGCCTCCTCAACCATTGGAGACAAGAAGAAGGTGATCCTTTTCATCCACCACATTGCCCTCTTGGCGAAGAACCTGAAGCACTTACCGGCGAACCTGTCCGAAACACCATTTTCTCTCTCATTTCCAGAGTATCTCGTCACGATTATATACTATACCAAATTTTAGATCATATTTATCCGCTCGTTCGAACCACAATCACCCCGGTGTAATAGAAGAAGTCAACGAGCTTCGCGCTCGGGTAGTCGCTTTAGAGAATATGGTGCAAAGGTTACAAACATCAGCAGCAGCAGCAGCAGCATAACCAGTACCACCATCATCAACGCCAATAGTACCATTACCACCACCAACAACAACCGCATCGCAAATCTCAACTTCACAATCTGTCACACGAACATCAACGTCATACGCACCATAGATACTAAGGAGTACCAACAACAATGAATGATGAAGTATTAATTCATAACTTCATTGAAGAAATATTCTGTGAAGAATATGTGGTTTCTAAAAGTTTTAGAGATTATTTATTCTAGCTCAAACCGAAAATCAAATGAGTTTAATATCATATTGACTCATTATATCCATAATTACTCCTGGAGAAAATATAAATGTATATATATTTTCATAAAGATTGTAATTGAAAATTCTTTCGTACAAACTGTTAATGATGAAAATATTTTAACGGGTAGGTAATACCCGAGGAATATTTAGATTTCACATTAAAAAGTTACACTGTACATTCTTCGAATCTGATTCAACGGTCATTTACTATCCTACTTACATCCACAGATATACGTATCCGCTCACTGCAGAATAACCATTTTCACTCAATTTCATATTGGATTTTGACTTATCGGAATCCAACAAATGGCATAATGAAGAAAACATTGGACAAAAATAAAATTTGTTAGAAACAAACAAATCAACTATGAGAAATTTTGTTAAGAAACCACGCTAACAAAATCCTAGCTAACTGTTCCTAGATAACTGTTAATTCCTTATTACATTATAGTTATCGCAATTTATTTTATCGCAATTTAATTCTCGCAATTTTATTTATTGTCATTTAATTTCTGTTATTTATTTTACGCACTTTAAATATCATGACATGTATACTAGGTTTTGACATATCATATCGACGCATCTATATATATTATTTGGAATAACCATAGACACTCTATATGCAGTAATGCTTGAGTTAGCTATACAGGGTTGAGGTTGATTCTCAAATAATATATATACTTTGAGTTGTGATCGAGTCTGAGACATGTACACGGACCACGATACATATTAATTAATTCGAATATTATATATTAAACTATATATGAATTATTGGACTGTCAACTGTGGGCTATCGACTGTGGACTAATAACATTGGATAATTAAAATGAATTAAAATATTGATTATAACATATGAAACTAACCATTTCTTCAAGTTTTCCACTTGATTTCATCTTAAACCTCATTTGTATCTTGACGATTACAATCTACGTTCAAAGCTTTCATGATTCTTGAAAACACCTCAATCGAGAGGATGAACCAACCGCACTTCATCTACGGAAGAAAAGATTGATGCATATAGTTATGCACCTGAAAACACTCGGAACCAGAGTAAACATTTAACACGTATCTGTGCTAGCTCCTTTGGCGTTGTTATTACCGAAAATAACTTTGCAATTCTTTTTCAAATTAGCCAATTTTGTCACAGCTCTAGCAAGACAACTTCGACTTTTCAGTCAGACTAGCCTTATTATAACCTGGATATATACGTTGTCATTTCGTCATCGTTACCGGAGAACCGTTTATACACCACATTAGCAGTAAACTTACCAACAACTTCATTACTCATTGACTTAAGTCTCTCAGAAGAACCATTATTTTTGTTCATCAAAATCCTATCATATACTCATCCAAATCTTGTAACAAGAATTGCCATATCAATTATCGGGAATCAGCAATCAGTATTTTAGAATCTCGCAGCATGTATACATATAACATTTATCTCTTAGAATTATGATCTTCCATTCTGAAATTCTGAAAAGCACCCAGTCTACTAATCAATACCCTGAATTTTGAAAAAGCTGATGAAGCAGTGAAAACTAAAGACTGCCTTAACAGTCAAAAGTTGATGATAAAGAATGGAGTGTTGAAAAAGCTCAAAGGTTTGGAACTGGAAAATGGATTGAGCAAACTATGAAGGAGGCTGTGGACAAATCACAAAAACTAAACCTGCCTTCAAAGAATCCAAATGATTCAGTATCTGCTGAAGTCATTAGCGAATACCTTGCTCCTGACTGTAAATCTTTACGGACAAATCTTCTTTATCATCCTTTGATATTAGAAATTCTAAGATATCATCGTATCTTTCATTATTAATATCCTTGATATTTCTGAGGATATCTTCACAACTATTCTTATCTGAAATCATTTATCTCTTCGTGATATCAGCGTTACATCAGAAAGGAAACTGTTTTAGTTTCTAATTCTAAAAAGATTCAAATTTAAAATATGAATGTTTTTGAAGTAGTGTTGGGAACTGAAGCATGAGTTAGTCTAATATAATGACACTTTATCAACGTGATTATATTACAGTAAGTCATGCTGAGTTTCTAATGGAACTTGATAATTCACAGACCATAACATCATCAAGTGCCATGTTACACGACTCTTACATTCTATCTAATTTATAAACATATCAAGAATATATCTTTATGATAGTTCTATCTTCTCTCTTGAATTCTGGTAAATTAATCAATCAAGATCGTGCTATCACAATTTCTCTCTTAGAACATTAGCCACATTCATTCGAAACACCATACCTACGAATTCTGGACCATTACTTGTTGTACTTAGAGTCGAGAAGAGAATAAAAAGGCAAAGAGCTCCGAAATATAAGGGAAAATATAAAGCCCAACAACAACACATTAATTATAAACCGTGTATGTCAATGTTTATCGCAACATAAAGACATGGGAGAATTAAAAACACTATAACCCCAAGGGCGTAGTAGAAGAAAACATATTCCTCAAGTGGAAGTTGGAAAAGGAGAATGATTGTTGCGATAGTAAGGATAATGAAAAGGATCAGAACTGGATTAAGCATTTTCACAAACTTTTGAATTTGGGAATTGAGTATAGGAGTGATAAAAGTAATGGAACGGAAAGGGTAAATTTATAGTAAAATATTCGACAGAGCAATCAAAATGGATGATCGCATTTAAAGCGGGTCCTAATTTCCTTAATCACCGAAGAATCAAATTTTCTTTACTCCAGAGATCAACCGTGATGACGTCAAAAGATACGACGAATCTACACCTACTCATTTCACTCTTTTGTGATAGCTTCACTCGCACTCTTCACAAAATCAAATGGTTTTACCCATATTACACAATGATGATAAAACTCTATTTATCAACTCATATTTGTCATGAAAACATTCTTATTGTTAGCCATGACGACCTCGATCAAATTTCGGGGACGAAATTTCTTTAACGGGTAGGTACTGTGACAACCCAGAAATTTTCGACCAGATTTAAACTTAATCTTTATATGTTTTCGACACGATAAGCAAAGTCTGTAATGTTGAAATCTCAAAAACTTTGAAAACTATGTTCATGTGTTCAATTAACCTTTGACCATTCCCGACGATTCACGAACAACTAATTATAAATAGATGCATATATATTTAAATGTATATATATAATGATTTGAAATATAAATTGAAATAAAATACTATTTAAGTATTAGAAATAAATATGTAAAATAAAATAATATAAGATAATGAAGTTATACTTTTAAATGAATCTATATATATATAGATATAATGTATATTAAAAATAAATGTTAAATGATTGTAATACTCGTTTAAGGTCCCGATTGATATTAAGCAAATTAAACTCAAACTTATTTGAATTTAAAATAAACGGTTAGCCAAAAATGAGTTTTATAAATTATAGGCTTATTTAAAATGTATTTAGGAACTATTTGTTGAATTTTAAAACTTTCTTTATTTTACTTGGGGATGGGAGTGAATAATTAATGTAATTTTTATTTAATAGTTAATGACTGAATTTTATACCATAATGACCAAAATAAATAAAACTATTTAATTTAAAAATATGAGATTTTTCTGAAGACTTTTATTCGCCACTGATTAACAACGGAATACAAAATACTATCCCTATTAAACTATCGGCAGATAAATTTAAATTGAAGGCTGCTTAACTGTTTAAATATTGAAATTTGCTCCTTTCAATTCACACGTTATATTATCAATTGATATGATATTATAAAGGTTATTATATTATTATCTATCACTGTGGTTGTTGAAATGCTTATCCAATATCTTTATCAATATCTATTATTACTGTGTTTGTTTTGGTTCCTCACAATTAAGAACATACAAATTAATATATATACATGTGTGACATTTATATCTCAACCCGAACTACCACACTCTTTATCTTCTTCTGCGTGAACTCACAAGCCATCACAAACCGTCACCACCGTGAGCTCCACCGCCATCACCCATAACCACCACCTATCCATCACCTCTCTCTCACTAATCTCTCTCTTCCATCTCTTTTATTCAATTAACATCATCATCACTTCCACCGCAACAACCATGTGAGACCACCATGATTAATACCTATCATCCTTGTAAACCTCATAACCAATGACACCTTCTACCACCGTAGAACACTCCCACCATCATGAGTCACCACCACCAAAGAACAAATCCAAACCGAAACCTATTTCAAATTTTCTGCTTGAGTTATATATATGTGTATATATATATATATATATATATATATATATATATATATATATATATATATATATATATATATATATATATATATATATATATATTCTTCGTTTGAATATAACACAACCACCATCATCATTGACGACAGCTGCTACTGTTTCTTAGTTTATTTCTGTTTCTATTCATGATAAATAACCACCACCACCATTGAAGAACCACCACATCCATCGAAAACTATCACCACCTTCAAACCGCACACCACCATCTTCATCCATATTGATGTGTGAAATCTAGTATATAAATTATCTCTGGAAATATGCCTGGTTAAAGATTACTACACACTTACGGGCAGTGTACCCGATCGTGTAATAGTATAAAAATGGTAATTCCAAGTATCGTTCCAAGGACAGTATTAACGTGAGAATTAAGTTTGAAACTAATAAAAGTAAACTAAGTTAAACTATGAAAATTGAAATTACGAGATAGTTTGTTTTGCGGCTATTTAACGATTAGCCAAATCAAGATAGCTTTAAAAGTAAAAGACAATATTTTTGGATTTTTAAGTTTAGATAAAAGAAATACAGACTCAACGGAAAAATAAAGATATTTGAATTCAATGGATAAAAGAATGTTCGCCTAGATATCCTATTCGCAGTGTTGGATGATTTGTTATTAAGCACTAGTTCTATTAATCAATGCACGCAATTACAGAGTCGGTTTACCCAGAGTTCTCTTTTAGCAAACACGTCAAACTAGGATTAATTGGCTTAGGGTTCCCTTTTACCAAATACCATCTTTCGTTTGTGACTTAGTAACTAGCTAATTATAAGATTAAGATTCAATTGGTTACGCGTTCGCTCCACACAATTCACCCCTATTTTGTTCAATTACGTTACCCGGTTTACCCCCTTGGTCCAGTAAGCACCCAATCGGTTAAGACAAATCAATTGGGAATTAGATCACTAAATTGAAACAGGGTTCCCTTTGTTCAAACAAGATTCACTAATCAACCTAGTAACAATAATCAACACCCACAAGAATGGTTCTTAATCAAAACTCATAATTATTACGCATCAATTAATAAAACATCAAAGTATCATCCAAACACTTGCAAATATTCAATCTAGACAAACATTAAGAGTTTAGCCTAAAATCATGGCTAAAACCAAAATAACAATCAAAGAAATAGAGAAATTCATTGTTGATAACAAAGAGATAAAACTAATCAATAATTGAATCCTGAAAGATAAACGAATCGAGACTTGTTCCCGGAATGATTGGTACCTTAGAATTACCTTGAAGATCTCCAAAAATCACCTAAGTTCGTCAAAAAGTGGCTGGAATTCGTCTGGATACGATAATGAAACATTAGGGTATTTTTCGGGCTTTTATAAGTGGAAAAAAATCTGAACCCGGGCTGAAGGTCGCGCGGCGCGCCAATACCCCCGCGCGGCGCGCCGCTTCATGTGATCTGAGCCTTGGTTTTTTTTTTAATAGGCTCGACTTATTTTTCCAGTTAATTGGCGCGGCGCGCCACCATTTGGAGCGGCGCTCCATGCTGAAAATGCTGAAACTAGCTGAAAAACTCAATATTAACACCAAAACTCGAATCGAATCAAACCTTTTCACTCGTTAACATCGAAAAACATCCAAAACCATAAAATAACCTCAAATTTAACCTCCTTGGACTTGGAAATCAAACTTTCACAACTTTAACCAAAATAACTCCAAATCGTATCCAAAAGGACCAAAATGTACCCGATATCGCTAAGGAAAATGCATACAAAATATGCGATATCAAACAACCCCACACTAGAGTTTTGCTTGTCCTCAAGCAATGAAACTCGATAATAATCTTCTACAATAAAATAATTTCTTCAAAAATATATGTAGAACCAAACGAATAAGAAACCAAACAAACAACTAGCGTGGGCACGATTTGGAGTAAATAACAACCATGGTTCCCACTTGCATTCACCCTTGAAACTTCCTAAACCGCTAACAATATGTAACGGATAAAGAAACCAAAAATAATCTCGATTACGTACCATAATGATGAAGTAGAGAATCTCGAGTCATAATATAAGTCTTCAATAGCATCGGGAATCAAGTGGGAACCGAGCACCAAAGATAAAACAATCGAACACGTGTGCCAAGAGAACGTACGGGCTACCCCGCAATTGGTCAAGCCAAGCCTCCCACAGTACCTAACATCGCGAGATGTCGGTAGAAAATAATGTGCTTAGGAGGATACACATTACGTCCGGATATCATCGATGGTTATGAGGTAACCGTCTAATCCGTTAAGTCAACCATAAAGATTGGGGGTCATCAGACTTAAAAGCTGATATATTACCTTTCCGGAGGTTATCCACTGGGAATCTGATCAATCACTGACATTTTGTGTATCATGGTGCGCTTCCCATTTGGCTAGCAAATCTCCCTCATTGAGATAAGCTTTGACTACCAGTTTCCCTGTTTGATGTTGAGGCCTGGTAGATTTCCAGTCGATTTTAGCAATGACTTTTCAAGAATTTTCGTCACCCTACAACTGGTTTGGACTACATCTTCTGAAACAAATCAGCAAGTGTGTCGTTCGGGAGACTTGACTCCCTTTAGGATGGAATGGATACATCCTGTATGGTCATAAAAGGTGATCGAGCGTATACATTGTCCTTGTTAGGAGAAACAATGAAGACCGCCCTGTTGAGTTTTTGATCTAGCGTATGGCCCGGCTTTGACCACACGATCCAATCACCGTTCATACGGTTGACACCCGTTTTTGTACAAGTGACCTACGTATGAACTGAATGTTCATGTAGGATTTCACATTCAAAATAATGAACATGTTTTGAAAGTTCAAGACTTTCTCCTCTAACAGTACCTCATCGTGATATGATGGGTAATGAAATGGCACGCCTAAGAGGTATACGTACCAAGTAGGACGGTCGGAAGACTTTACTTCCTTAATTGAGTGGATCTGAGTCACTCGGAAGTGCCAATCTGTTTCAATTGACACCGGTTTTGAAAAATCCCGAAAACCTTCGGGTTCCGTAGCTTTTGGCTATGGGTTGTGTTGTCTAAGCAAACACAAGCACGTAGCTATTGCTCCTAAAAAGGACAGCACTGGTGAAGCTCAAGGCTCCTCTTCCCACAGTATCACACCATTAGATGATGTAATGATAAAATGATATAGTTTGAGAAGTCTGCTATACCAAGTAACCAAAAATTTTCGATCTGGCACGTGATTCGGTCACAATCACGCTATGCAATCACCGCTCTCTCACGGTTTACACCCGTTTTTGTACAGGTGACCTACTATTGAGTTCCCCGAACTCGTAGGATTTCATGTTCAATGGTAATGAACATGTGGAACAACCTTGGCTTCGTTAAACATCATGAAATATAAATACCAAGCCATACTTAAACAAGGGTTTTGGTCGAATTTTTAACTATTTTTCTATTTTTTTTTTCTTTTTCACTAACTAATTTTTTCATTTTTTTATATTTTCCCCTAAATTTTTCAATTTTTTTTTTTTACGACCAAAACCCCGTGAAACGTCAAGTCTTTTAGATATCAAAACCAAAATAATGATGATTCTATTAATAACCAACCCGAGAGATTTTACATCCCCCACCCCACACTTGAGATCAAGTAATGTCCCCATTACTTGAGATCAAAAATGGATTAAAATCAAAAGGGTAAGAAAAATAAAAACTTATCGAGCTTAACCACAAATCGTGGAATGACAGTGACAGATGGCGCTGAACTGACTGCCAGCATAAGAACATCGTCCATTCCCGATTCTCACACCAATATCATCACTCAAGTAGTTTTGCTGAACTTAATGCCAGACTTGAAAAACCGTTTCTCCAACACACCTAAGAAAAAGCAAAACACACCAAATACATAAATGGGAACAAGGTGATACCACCCGGTACCGAAACGCCTTGCCCCTAATAAGGTCTCAAGTACATCATACGAAAAATAAAAATATCAAGTACAACCAAATCGAAACGGAAATAGTTTAATCAAATACAACAATAATACGTGCAACACATCAATCGCTTCCCGGCCAAAAATCTCTCAACGGGTCCCAACTCACGCCATAAGTATCTTGCAACGCTTGATACGGGTCATAAGATGGATCCGGTCTCGGAGGCGTCACGGCGGTGTAGTCCGGAACGGTGGTTTGCGTAGGAATGTACGCATCCGGCACACGACGCATCTGCCGTTGGAGCTGCCTCTGATGAATTTCCCACTGATTGTGGGCCCGAATCCCTTAAACATCATACTCTATCCTGCTAACACGTTCGCCCAAATTACCAACCTCTGTCCGAACCTGACCCAAACTCGTGTTAAGCGACCCATAGTTACCCTGGTGCCACGTCATCAACTCCTGATTATGACGGCGCTGTTCGTCATACATACGCTGATTATGCTCAACCTGAGCATTATAAAATGAACGACTATTTTGGAACTCAAGATGCAACCCATCAACACTATTCAACAACCCATTAAAAGTTTCCTCATCGGGAGTCCATACTCCCCGAACATTACCACTAGAACTCCATGCTTCATACGTGAACCCAGTACCACGTCCTCTACCTTGACCTTGACCTTGCCCTTGCTGACCTTGACCCTGTTGTTGTTGTTGACCCTGTTGTTGTTCTTCTTCACCTACCAAAACCCAACCGTTCGGACCTCGCCTAATAAAATCGGCTTTAGCGAAAAACAAAATATTCGATACCATTGCTTCGGCCCCCGAAACAGTACACCTATCAGTTGGTACCGAAAATGCCTCAGCCAAACGTGTCACTAAATGCCCCCCTAACAACGGGCGCTCGGGACGATTATCCTCACCAATTTCCTGAAACCAGGCCCCCAACATACAAGGGACATCTATCGCCTCTCTAGCCTTAATCTGCTGAAGGATCCAAAGATCCTTTCATTTAATTTTGTTTGCATTTCTCCGGGCCATGAACATAGTAGCAATCATTTTAAAAAGAATCTGGTCCTCCGGACGTCGAAGATTTGACTGAATGCTCCTACTAGAGCTAAAAGCTCTAACCCCCGAATTAATAACCGTTGGCCAATACTCACTTTCACTAAAAGCATCTTCACCAAAAACCCGGCATCCCAACAAATGGTACTGTAAATCGATATCATCATATAACTCGGGGTACAAACCCAATGCCCGAGCCAACTCAACCTTACTCATTCGACGGTCCGCCCCGCCAAGCCTGAATGTCAAAAAGTCCGAATCACGAGGAGCAACTCGGGGGCGACAACTTACGGTCGAAAAGAACTCAACAGTCAACTGCTCATAAACGTCTTCGTTAATCTCAAACAATCGCTCATACGGTCTCAACTCATTACCACTATAAGTAACCCATAAGTAACCACGCAATTGTCGATAAGCATGAATATTCTCATTCCGAAGATGCGACCAATCCAAGTAGTAAGTTTGCTCAATTGGACGAGCAAGATTTATGGTAAACCTTTGTTCTAGATCCTCCATATTAGCAACTTGAGTCAACCACAATTCCGGATTGTTCGGTGGTTGCTGTGGTTGGTTACCTCTTGTTCTCTACATTCATGAAACAAGTAAGAAAACAAACACAAAACTCAAAAGTTAGTGTTAGTCATCATATTAAGCACCAAACACCTTTACAATCAATCCTTGCTTCATGTTAATTCACTTTCAAAAACAACCACCAATGAAACAAATAACTCTTGTGAAAACTTTTCAAAAACTACACTCTTAACCAAATCACATTATCCATTAAACCAAATAACTCATAACCTTATTCATCAATCAACATAACCAAAACATAACATGATTACTTAACACTCTTTTAAATTCCAAAAATCCAATAAACTTCATCATGTTAGCAACTTTTATCAATTTCAACAACCATTAACAAAAAGCTTCATCACAATTAAAAATCATATGTTTAATCATCACTAGAATGGCATAATCATAATTGGAACAATTTAGCACAAGTCAATCAAAACAATTTGACCCGTCCATATGGACACTACCCCACACTAGCTCAAAAACACATGAACAATTCAAAAACCACCACACTTTCAAGCAAATATCCCCTTTTCACTTACAAAATTCGAACTTTAAACCCTACAAACCCTAGGTTCATGTTAAACTTCTAAAAACACAAAATTCATCTTGAAATCAAAGCATATAAACATTATCTAACAAAACCCATAACTAATTGAATCACATAACCCAAATTCAAGCAACCCCACACTAATTCATCATGATAATTAAGAATTAAACAAGCAATTTACATATAATAAGATGAAATTAGTAAGGAAGGAAACAAATTCGGACCTTTTTGGGTGCCATTCTTGAAAGATTGTGGTTAATTGAAACAATAGATCAAACTTTTAAGATTTAGGGTTTTGAAGATCAAAGGATTTGTAAGAGTAAAAGATGTAGATGAAAGAAAATAATTGAAGTAAAAAAGGCATAAAAGACAGCTGGTACCCGAGTTTAAGTTATGTGGTTGTGAAAATTCGGGTCGACTTTAATTAAAAGCAAAAATAACTGGCCGACACACATTGGCGCGGCACTCCAGTATCTCGCGCGGCGCGCAGGTTTTATCGCGCGGCGCGCCGAAAGCTTGCGCGGCGCTCCGAATAACTACAAAACGATGTCGAGCCTTTTCCTAAATCTGGTACATCAGGTACCCAACATTGGCGCGGCGCGCCCTTAACTGGAGCGGCGCTCCACCTACTGAAACATCTAAAATTCGCATTTTTAAGCCTCTAAACCCAATTTTCGCACCATAAAACCACCAAACTAACCCCAATAAAAATTCAAGCATGATCATATTGCACATATTATCAGACAAGCACAAAAATATACAAACTCTACAACAACGTGAACCTTATTTAACGAGTCGTTCACGCGACTCGTCCCCAACTTCAAGTGACGTTGGGATCGGGTTCAACGTGAACCTCATCATTAATCTCTAATGGTCCATCAAAATACTTCTTCACACGATGTCCGTTAACCTTAAAGGTGATACCATTAGCATTTTTTAACTCGATCGTACCGTATGGGTACACCTTAACAACCTCAAATGGTCCCGTCCACCGGGACTTGAGTTTTCCCGGTAAAAGCTTTAATCTAGAGTTAAACAAAAGCACTCGGTCGCCTTCGTTAAACTCCTTTGGACCCTTTAACTTCCTATCATGCCATTGCTTGGTCTTTTCTTTATAAATCAATGAATTCTCGTACGCATCAAGGCGTAATTCACCAAGCTCATTCAATTGCCCCGCCCTTAGGCGTCCGGCTTCCTTCAAATCTAAATTGCACTGTTTAAGTGCCCACATAGCCTTGTGCTCAATCTCCAACGGAAGATGGCACGCTTTCCCATAAACCAACCGATAAGGAGTGGTACCAATTGGCGTTTTGAAGGCGGTTCTAAACGCCCACAAAGCTTCATCGAGCTTAATTGCCCACTCCTTCGGATTCGAACCCACAGTTTTCTCAAGAATACTTTTAAGAACTCGATTTGTATTCTCAACTTGTCCGCTCGTTTGGGGATGGTATGAAGTAGAAACTTTATGGAGAACTCCATATCGCTTCAATACCTTCTCCATTTGAGCGTTACAAAAATGAGTACCCCTATCACTAATTAAAGCTTTAGGAGTTCCAAATCGAGAGAATAAACGCTTAAGGAACGAAATCACAACTCGTGAATCATTTGTGGGTAAAGCTTGCGCTTCAGCCCATTTAGACACGTAGTCGATGGCAACGAGTATGTAACTATAATTCTGAGATTTCGGAAATGGCCCCATAAAGTCAATTCCCCAAACGTCAAATACTTCACAAACTTGGATGCTTTGTTGAGGCATCTCATCCCGTTTGGTGACTTTACCGGCCCTTTGGCACGAATCACATGACTTATAAACCAGGTGGGCATCCTTGAAGATTGTCGGCCAATAGAAGCCGGCATCATAGACTTTACGCCCCGTAATTTGGGGTCCAAAATGCCCACCGGTAGGCCCACTATGGCACTCGGTTAAAATACGCATACACTCATCACCGGAAACACACCGGCGGATAACCCCATCGGGACAACAACGGAAGAGATAGGGATCCTCCCAGAAATAGTACTTAAGGTCACTGAAGAATTTCTTCCTCTTTTGATGTGACCACCCTTTCTCCAAGAATCTCCCAACTAGATAATTAGCAATGTCCACGTACCACGGCTCATCAACCTTATCCACCTTCATGAGATATTCGCCGGGAAAATCATCATGAATGGTCGTCTCATCGAGAACCTCGCGGGAGGGGTTCTCAAGACGTGAAAGGTGATCGGCCGCCAAGTTTTCAGCACCCTTTTTATCCCGGATCTCCACATCAAATTCTTGCAAAAGCAAGATCCATCTAAGAAGTCGTGGTTTTGCATCCGGTTTAGCAAAAAGGTACTTTAGAGCAGAATGGTCCGTAAAGACAATAGTCTTAGATAAGACTAAGTAGGACCGGAACTTATCAAACGAAAAGACCACTGCAAGGAGCTCTTTTTCAGTGGTAGTATAATTTAATTGCGCTCCTTGCAAGGTCTTGCTTGCATAGTAGATGGGTCGGAAATGTTTCTCGACCCTTTGACCCAAAACTGAGCCAACAGCGAAATCAGATGCATCGCACATAAGCTCGAATGGAAGGGACCAATTCGGAGCAATTATGATTGGTGCATTGATGAGTTTCTCCTTCAAAAGCTCGAATGCCTTTTGGCACTCGTCAGAGAAGTTCCACGGGGTGTCCTTTTCAAGGAGTTTATTCATCGGGTTTGCAATCTTAGAGAAGTCTTTAATGAATCGTCGGTAAAAACCGGCGTGCCCGAGAAAACTCCTAACACCCTTAACATCGGTAGGAGGTGGAAGGTTCTTAATAGTGGTAACCTTTGCGGGATCCACCTCTATACCGTTTTTAGAAATCTTGTGCCCGAGAACTATGCCCCCTTGAACCATGAAATGGCACTTCTCCCAGTTGAGCACAAGATTGGATTTTTCGCACCTGACCAACATCCTTTCTAAATTAAGAAGGCATGAATCGAAAGTGTCACCGAAAACCGAGAAGTCATCCATGAACACCTCCATGCAATCTTCTATCATGTCATGGAATATGGCCATCATGCACCTTTGAAAAGTGGCCGGAGCATTGCAAAGGCCAAAGGGCATGCGTCGATATGAAAACGTGCCATACGGGCACGTGAAAGTACTCTTCTCTTGGTACTCGGGCGAGATAGGAATTTGAAAATAGCCCGAGAAACCATCGAGAAAGCAATAGAAGCTGTTTCCCGCCAACCTCTCTAGCATTTGATCCATGAAAGGTAGCGGGAAGTGGTCTTTGCGTGTGGCGTCGTTCAACTTACGGTAGTCGATACAAACACGCCACCCCGTGACAGTCCGAGTGGAAATTAACTCATTTTTATCATTGGTGGTAACAGTCATACCACCTTTCTTAGGTACACAGTGTACCGGGCTAATCCATGGACTGTCAGAAATCGGGTAAATCAGACCTGCATCAAGGAGCTTTATGATCTCTTTCTTCACGACATCTTGCATGTGCGGGTTCAACCTCCTTTGGCGTTGCACCACAGGTTTGGAGTTATCCTCCATTAGGATTTTGTGGGTGCAATAGGAGGGACTAATACCCTTAATGTCGTGAATCTTCCATGCAATGCCGGTTTATGGGCCTTTAGCATGGTTACAAGCTCAGTTTTCTGACCTGCTGAAAGAGAAGAAGAAATAATGACCGGAAGCTTAGATTCCTCATGCAAGTAAGCGTATTCCAAATGATCTGGAAGTGGCTTCAATTCAAGCTCGGGAGGTTCTTCAATTGAAGACTTGCTCCGGTAATTTGAATCACGTTCGAGTTCTTTGAACTCCTCTTCAGTCGGCTCATAGCCGTTTTCCATCAAGGTGGTTAAAATATCCACCTCCTCAACCTGCACATCCTCATCAATCTCAACCAATGAGCATTCTCCTGAACCCTGTAACTCTGAGAATTCCTGCAAAAATTCAGACTGGACATTCACAGTGTTAAGAAAATAACATGTATCATCAGTGTAGCCAGGGTATTTTAAAGCATGGTCGATTGAGAATGTTGCACTCAAATCGTCTATCCTAAGGGTCAACTTTTGGCCATACACATCAATCATACACCTAGCAGTATTTAAGAATGGCCGACCCAAAATTAGTGGAATCCTTTCATCCACTTCCATATCCAAAACCACAAAATCCGCCGGAAAAACTAACGACCCGGTCTTCACTAGCATATTCTCTATGATTCCACGAGGGAATTTAATAGAGCGGTCAGCTAGCTGAACAGCCATACGCGTGGGTTTTAACTCCCCGGGGTCTAGCTTTAAGTAAATAGAATAAGGCATTAAATTAATGCTAGCCCCCAAATCCGCCAAAGCCCTCATACAGTCCAAATTACCAAGTAAACAAGGAATGGTAAAACTTCCAGGATCTTCAAGCTTCTCGGGAAGCTTGTTTGCAACAACCACGGAGCATGCGGCATTCAACCTGACTGAAGACACGTTCTTCAGCTTCTGCCTGTTAGTCACCAAATCTTTGAGAAACCTCGCATACTTAGGCATACCTGCAATAACATCAATAAAAGGCATATTTATGTTAACTTTTTTAATCAAGTCCATGAACTTGGACTTTTCGACCTCTAGCTTCTCCAATCGCTGTTTCCTCGGGAATGGGAGCGGTGGTTGATACTCTCTAACTACCGGTTTAGCAGCAACAGTAACCGGTTCCTTAACAACTTTTTCAGCCACCTGTTCCGGCTCCTTTTCCCTTTCCGGTTCACTTTCAACAACCGGCTCACTATCATTAACTAACGGTACCCTCAAATCATACTCGTCGGGCTTCCTCGGTGGATAATATGCTAAACCACTTCGGGTGGTGATAGCATTAACATGCCCGTTTTTCGGGTTAGTATCCGTCTTGCTCGGTAACTCTCCCGGTTTCCTCTCACTACTCTTATTAGCAAGTTGACCAATCTGCTGTTCAAGATTATGAATAGCTGCTTGTTGATTTCGAAACATTTGGTCATTCTTTTCATTATTCTGAGTAACGGTAGTGACAAGTTGAGTCTGAGATATCACTAACTTCT
This sequence comes from Rutidosis leptorrhynchoides, assembly GCF_046630445.1. Lineage (NCBI taxonomy): Eukaryota > Viridiplantae > Streptophyta > Magnoliopsida > Asterales > Asteraceae > Rutidosis > Rutidosis leptorrhynchoides. Next base: position 517,950,889 of record NC_092334.1, read on the forward strand.
CGATCATAGCCTCAAGGTTGGACTTTTTCTCTTCGACCTGTGGTTTCTGAAAATAACCGGGAGCTTGCTGCTGAAAACCTCCACTAGAACCCGGTTGAAACCTCGAACCCTGATTACCTTGCGAATTATAAGGATTATTGAAATTCCTAGCAAACTGAGCACGTCCGTGAAACTGATTGTTATTCTGCTGACTAATATAGTTGATCTCTTCTTTCTGATTCATAGTCAAACCCGCATCACAATCTTTGCCCAGATGCAAACCTCCACAGTATTCACAACCAACCTTCATACCATGAATATCCTTGTTCATCTTCTCCAAATTCCTACCAAACGAATCTAACTTAGCACTGAAAGACCCAAAATCATCATAAGCACCTGTACCTGTAGTCTCTGTTCTCTTAACTGAAGCTGAAGGGTAAGATTCATGATCCTGATGCCACTCATGAGAATAAGCAGCTTGCTTTTCAATGATCTCTAACGCCTCTTCTTCAGTCTTATCCATTAACGTACCACCTGCAGCTTGATCAATACTCTGACGCGTAGGAATATCACAACCTTTGTAGAAAATCTGAACCTTCTGTAAATCATTCAACCCGTGTTGCGGACACGAGCGTAACAAAGTAGCAAAACGGTCCCAAGCATCAAACAATGTCTCACTGCTCTTTTGTCTAAATTGAGAAATATCTGCTTGAAGTCGAGCAGCTCGAGATGCAGGGAAAAACTTCGACAAAAACTTATCTTCCAAAGTCTCCCAAGATGTAATCGTACCCTCTGGTTGCTTATCTAACCATCTCTTAGCTTCTCCCTTAAGAGTCCAAGGGAAAAGTCTTGTCTTAATTGAAGTGTCGGCAACCTCATGTAGCTTAAACAAGTTACAAACATCATTAAAATTACGAAGATGCTCGTTAGCATCCTCGGTATCTTTGCCATAGAATCGGCAATCAGAAGAAATCAAATTCAGGATCGGCCCTGTAATTTGAAAAGGCTGAGTAATATTCGGCTGAGTAATCGAATTGCCTTAGCCTCCTCGGGTGGCCTTCAACTTTTCTGCCATAGTCTGAGGACGAGGTGGTTCTTCGGCCATTTCTTCAGTATCTGAAGTGTCAGACGAAACGTAAGAATCTTCTTCTGAGTTAACTTCTGGTGGTGTCTCGGGCACCACAATATCGTTGTTACTGAACAAATTGACTACAACTTCACTCGAAGACGGTGAAGAATCCACTTTAGACTTTTGCTCTTGACTTAAGGCTTTGAACAACTCTCTTTCAGGCTCGTCAAATGGTGTTAAAATCGGAGAACTTGAAGAACGCGTGTGTGGCATGCACTACCTGTAACTGCAAGAACACAGCTAACAAACCGATTAAACGCACCGAATCAATTAGAATTAAAATAAAATAAACAGTTAAAATTAACTAAAAACAAACTAAATTTTCAAACTTAATTTTCAACACAACTGTCCCCGGCAGCGGCGCCAAAAACTTGATGTGTGAAATCTAGTATATAAATTATCTCTGGAAATATGCCTGGTTAAAGATTACTACACACTTACGGGCAGTATACCCGATCGTGTAATAGTATAAAAATGGTAATTCCAAGTATCGTTCCAAGGACAGTATTAACGTGAGAATTAAGTTTGAAACTAATAAAAGTAAACTAAGTTAAACTATGAAAATTGAAATTACGAGATAGTTTGTTTTGCGGCTATTTAACGATTAGCCAAATCAAGATAGCTTTAAAAGTAAAAGACAATATTTTTGGATTTTTAAGTTTAGAATAAAAGAAATACAGACTCAACGGAAAAATAAAGATATTTGAATTCAATGGATAAAAGAATGTTCGCCTAGATATCCTATTCGCAGTGTTGGATGATTCGTTATTAAGCACTAGTTCTATTAATCAATGCACGCAATTACAGAGTCGGTTTACCCAGAGTTCTCTTTTAGCAAACACGTCAAACTAGGATTAATTGGCTTAGGGTTCCCTTTTACCAAATACCATCTTTCGTTTGTGACTTAGTAACTAGCTAATTATAAGATTAAGATTCAATTGGTTACGCGTTCGCTCCACACAATTCACCCCTATTTTGTTCAATTACGTTACCCGGTTTACCCCCTTGGTCCAGTAAGCACCCAATCGGTTAAGACAAATCAATTGGGAATTAGATCACTAAATTGAAACAGGGTTCCCTTTGTTCAAACAAGATTCACTAATCAACCTAGTAACAATAATCAACACCCACAAGAATGGTTCTTAATCAAAACTCATAATTATTATGCATCAATTAATAAAACATCAAAGTATCATCCAAACACTTGCAAATATTCAATCTAGACAAACATTAAGAGTTTAGCCTAAAATCATGGCTAAAACCAAAATAACAATCAAAGAAATAGAGAAATTCATTGTTGATAACAAAGAGATAAAACTAATCAATAATTGAATCCTGAAAGATAAACGAATCGAGACTTGTTCCCGGAATGATTGGTACCTTAGAATTACCTTGAAGATCTCCAAAAATCACCTAAGTTAGTCAAAAAGTGGCTGGAATTCGTCTGGATACGATAATGAAACATTAGGGTATTTTTCGGGCTTTTATAAGTGGAAAAAAATCTGAACCCGGGCTGAAGGTCGCGCGGCGCGCCAATACCCCCGCGCGGCGCGGCGCTTCATGTGATCTGAGCCTTGGTTTTTTTTGAATATGCTCGACTTGTTTTTCCAGTTAATTGGCGCGGCGCGCCACCATTTGGAGCGGCGCTCCATGCTGAAAATGCTGAAACTAGCTGAAAAACTCAATATTAACACCAAAACTCGAATCGAATCAAACCTTTTCACTCGTTAACATCGAAAAACATCCAAAACCATCAAATAACCTCAAATTTAACCTCCTTGGACTTGGAAATCAAACTTTCACAACTTTAACCAAAATAACTCCAAATTGTATCCAAAAGGACCAAAATGTACCCGATATCGCTAAGGAAAATGCATACGAAATATGCGATATCACATATATATATATATATATATATATATATATATATATATATATATATATATATATATATATATATATATATATATATATATATATTCTCTTTTCCTTCTTCCTTTCTGTTTCAGATGTACCTAAACCAATCATCACTGCAACTTATGTTTTCCGGTTTCGATTGAACACAAACCCAAGAACCCACGAAGTTTTAATGCATTTAGATTGAGACCTTTTCTGTTCGTTGCTAACTATAGAATCCAAACACCCACTTGTATTTATCAAAACCCATTCGAAAACACCAACTGTAACTAACGAAAGAAAAGGCTATGATTGATTTCTGTTTTATGATAATAATCGGAGAAGAAGATGAAACAGTAACAAGGCGATGACAATTATGAAGATGATATGCTTAAAGATGATGGTGATGTGCAGAAAAGGTGATAATCAAAAATAATGAAGACAAAGAACTGTATGATGACGTGATGATGACCCCGTAATTGTTTTCCCGGTTCCCCTTCTAATTGCCGTTCAACAGATTACCACTTAAATCAATTAGATAATTGGGCTGCCTTGTTGGGCAGAGATGCAGATGGGAATGTCTGTTGGGCCATTATTTATCATTGGGCCGTGCCCTGTTGTGTCCTTGGGCAGAGAACTAAATTACAAATTTTGTTGGGCCATGTTAAAAACCCAAGTGCACAATTAATTACTGCTAGGTTGCTAGTTCATATTTTTTTGACGATGCAATATAAAGATATATGATGGAAGATGACATAAGAGTGGGGTTAATGAAAGTATTGTTAATGATTAAATAATGAGGTTTTGATAGGTGATTAAATGTAATGTCGTGAATGATTAAGATAAATGATGGAAGTGATAATAATAAAAATGATATATAAAGAATTGATGATGATGATGTTGTTGTATGTTTATGAAAATGATGATACACGAGATGGTATACATGATGATGAGGTAGAAGTCGTGAATGACTTTATGATTTAAATTGATGATGATGATGATTGATATAGGATGGTGAAGATTAGTAATTAACGATGATGATGATGAAGAAAGGAAATAGAAGTGTCGGATTATACAGTTTTAGTTAGGAATTACTTCATGAGATCACAAATGGGTGAATGGCTGAAAGTGTTATCGGATTAGCCGGACGTCGCGGGTTCAAACCCGGACTTGGGCATTTTTTTAGGACTACTTCTTTGAGGTAGTTTACTTATTACTCATCATCATCATTATCATTATTATTATTATTATTATTATTATTATTATTATTATTATTATTATTATTATTATTATTATTATTATTATTATTATTATTATTATTATTATTAGCATCATCATCATTATTATTATTAATATTATTATTACTAATGTTGTTATTATTATTATTAATTATTGTTGTTGTTAATTGTTATTATTACTAATATTAACACTATTATTATTAGGGTTATTTTTACAAATAAAAACTTTGTATAATAACACATTACAATACTTATTACTAAATTTTTTTCATTTTATTAAAAACTACTATTATTATCATTATCATAAGAATTCTTATTAAAACTATCATTAACAGTAAAAGTAAAATTTTTATAGTTAGTATTATTAATATCATTATATTTATCACTAAGATTATTAACAGTATTATTTTTAGTAAAATTAAGTATTATCAATATTATCATTTTTACCATTACAAATATTATTATTATTACGATTACGATTACTAGCTTCAATAAACAATTGATATATATATATAAATATATTCAACATGCATAACTTAGCTATATTAATAATTTTATATACAAAATGAATACATTTTATTTAATAATGAAAAATATATAAGTTAATAATATAAAAATTATAATAATAATACATATATTTACTCGATTACGAATATGTGTGTTAATATATATAAATATATATATAAATGATATATGTTTGTGAATCCGAGGCCAACCTTACACTTGTTCAATGCCGTCATATGTATTTGTACTACAAAATACAGTAGTGTGAGTTTCATTACTCCTTTTTATATATATTTTTGGGACTGAGAATACATGCGCTGCTTTTATAAATGTTTTACGAAATAGACACAAGTATCAAAATTACATTCTATGGTTGGATTATTAAACCGAATATCGCCCCTTCAAGTCTGGTAACCTAAGAATTAGGGAAATGGCCCCTAATTGACGCGAATCCTAAAGGTAGATCTATCGGGCCCAACGAGCCTCATCCAGGGTATGGATGCTTTAGTACTTCGAGGTATTATTTAGTATATTAGCTGCGCGCTGTATACTGGGGGATATTCTATATGCATCTTGTTAAGGTAGGTTACCAGGTGTTCAATCCATATGAATGATTTTTATCTCTATGCAGTTTGCGAAATGCCTGATACGAGATTATGTTTATGAAAGATGGAATTTAAATCTTGTGGTCTATTAAAAATATGAAATTGATGGATTATGATAAACTAATGAACTCACCAACCTTTTGGTTGACACTTTAAAGCATGTTTATTCTCAGGTGTTAAAGAAATCTTCCGCTGTGCATTTGCTCATTTTAGAGATGTTACTTGGAGTCATTCATGACATATTTCAAAAGACGTTGCATTCGAGTCGTTGAGTTCATCAAGATTATTATTAAGTCAATTATAGTTGGATATATTATGAAATGGTATGCATGTCGTCAACTTTCTATGTAATGAAAGTTTGTCTTTTAAAAACGAATGCAATGTTTGTAAAATGTATCATATAGAGGTCAAATACCTCGCGATGTAACCAAATGTAATGTATTCGTCTAGATTGATTAGGACGGGTCATTAGAGTTAGTATCAGAGTGGTGGTCTTAGCGAACCAGTTCTTGCATTAGTGTCTCTAACTGATAGTTGTTTCGATGCATTAGTGAGTCTGGACTTCGACCGTGTCTGCATGTCAAAAGTTTTGCTTATCATTTCGTGTCGAAAATTACTTGCTTATCATCCTTAAAGTCTAGACACATCTTACTGCCTCTATTGCATAGACAGTGTATAGATAAATTCAGATCTTAGCGTATCTGTTACTGTAGACTTTGTCTGATACGTTTCCTTAATTTCCTCCGTAAACTACGGGATCTTCTGTACTATACATAGATATTCTATGTAATTAGAATATCATCTGATATCTGAAAATCATTTCATAAATCCTTTACCTAACCGTGCAAGATGAATTCCGCAACCAGTTCAAGTTCATCGGATTCTGATAACTATTCCGATATGGATTTTCACTCGAGCTCCGAAAGTAGTGTAACCGGAATGGATCAACCGATTAGCCATCATTTATTATGGATGAATTGGGGCTGGGTTCGTAGCCTCCTCAATCATTGGAGATAAGAAGAAGGTAATCCTTTTCATCCACCACATTGCCCTCTTGGCGAAGAACCTGAAGCACTTACCGGCGAACCTGTCTGAAACACCATTTTCTCTCTCATTTCCAGAGTATCTCGTCACGATTATATACTATACCAAATTTTAGATCATATTTATCCGCTCGTTCGAACCGACAATCACCCCGGTGTAATAGAAGAAGTCAATGAGCTTCGCGCTCGGGTAGTGGCTTTGGAGAATATGGTGCAAAGGTTACAAACATCAGCAGCAGCAGCAGCAGCAACAGCATAACCAGTACCACCATCATCAGTGCCAACAGTACCATTACCACCGCCAACAACAACAACCGCATCGCAAACCTCATCTTCACAATCTGTCACACGAACATCAACGTCATACGTACCATAGATACCAAGGAGTACCAACAACAATGAATGATGAAGTATTAATTCATAACTTCATTGAAGAAATATTCTGCGAAGAATATGTGGTTTCTAAAATTTTTAGAGATTATTTATTCTAGCTCAAACCGAAAATCAAATGAGTTTAATATCATATTGACTCATTAAATCCATAATTACCCCTGAAGAAAATATATATGTATATATATTCTCATAAAGATTGTAATTGAAAATTCTTTCGTACAATCTGTTAATGAAGAAAATATTTTAACGGGTAGGTAATACCCGAGGAATATTTAGATTTCACATTAAAAAGTTACACTGTACATTCTTCGAATCTGATTCAATGGTCATTTACTATCCTAGTTACATCCATAGATATACGTATCCGCTCACCGCATAATAACCATTTTCACTCAATTTCATATTAGATTTTGACTTATCAGAATCCAACAAGTGACATAATGAAGAAAACATTGGATAAAAATAAAATTTGTTAGAAACAAACAAATCAACTATGAGAAATTTTGTTAAGAAACCACGCTAATAAAATCCTAGCTAACTGTTCCTAGCTAACTGTTAATTCCTTATAACATTTTAGTTATCGCAATTTATTTTATCGCAATTTAATTCTCGCAATTTTATTTATTGTCATTTAATTTCTGTTATTTATTTTACGCACTTTAAATATCAGGACATGTATACAAGGTTTTGACATATCATATCGACGCATCTATATATATTATTTGGAATAACCATAGACACTCTATATGCAGTAATGCTTGAGTTAGCTATACAGGGTTGAGGTTGATTCTCAAATAATATATATACTTTGAGTTGTGATCGAGTCTGAGACATGTACACGGGCCACGATACATATTAATTAATTCGAACATTATATACTAAACTATATATGAATTATTGGACTGTCAACTGTGGACTATCGACTGTGGACTAATAACATTGGACAATTAAAATGAATTAAAATATTGATTATAACATATGAAACTAAACATTTTTTCAAGTTTTCCACTTGATTTCATCTTAAACCTCATTTGTATCTTGACGATTACAATCTACATTCAAAGCTTTCATGATTCTTGAAAACACCTCAATCGAGAGGATGAACCAACCGCACTTCATCTTCGAAAGAAAAGATTGATGCATATAGTTATGCACCTGAAAACACTCGGAACCAGAGTAAACATTTAACACGTATCTGTGCTAGCTCCTTTGGCGTTGTTATAACCGAAAATAACTTTGCAATTCTTTTTCAAATTAGCCAATTTTGTCACAACTCTAGCAAGACAACTTTGACTTTTTAGTCAGACTAGCCTTATTATAACCTGGATATATACATTGTCATTTCGTCATCGTTACCGGAGAACCGTTTATACACCACATTAGCAGTAAACTTACCAACAACTTCATTACTCATTGACTTAAGTCTCTCTGAAGAACCATTATTTTTGTTCATCAAAATCCTATCATATACTCATCCACATCTTGTAATAAGAATTTCCATATCAATTATCAGGAATCAGCAATCAGTATTTTGGAATCTCGCAGCATGTCTACATCAACCGTTATATGTATACATATAACATTTATCTCTTAGAATTATGATCTTCCATTCTGAAATTCTGAAAAGCACCCAGTCTACGAATCAATACCCTGAATTTTGAAAAAGCTGATGAAGCAGTGAAAACTGAAGACTGCCTTAACAGTCAAAAGTTGATGATAAAGAATGGAGTGTTGAAAAAGCTCAAAGGTTTGGAACTGGAAAACGGATTGAGCAAACTATGAAGGAGGCTGTGGACAAATCACAAAGACTAAACCTGCCTTCAAAGAATCCAAATGATTCAGTATCTGCTGAAGTCATTAGCGAATACCTTGCTCATGACTCTAAATCTTTACGGACAAATCTTCTTTATCATCCTTTGATATTAGAAATTCTAAGATATCATCGTATCTTTCATTATTAATATCCTTGATATTTCTGAGGATATCTTCACCACTATTCTTATCTGAAATCATTTATCTCTTCGTGATATCAGCATTACATCAGAAAGGAAACTTTTTTAGTTTCTAATTCTAAAAAGATTCAAATTTAAAATATGAATGTTTTTGAAGTAGTGTTGGGAACTGAAGCATGAGTTAGTCTAATATAATGACACTTGATCAACGTGATTATATTATAGTAAGTCATGCTGAGTTTCTAATGGAACTTGATGATTCACAGACCATAACATCATCAGGTGCCATGTTACACGACTCTTACATTCTATCTATTTTATAAACATATCAAGAATATATCTTCATGATAGTTCTATCTTCTCTCTTGAATTCTGGTAATTTAATCAATCAAGATCGTGTTATCACAATTTCTCTCTTAGAACATTAGCTACATTCATTCGAAACACCATACCTACGAATTCTGGACCATTACTTGTTGTACTTAGAGTCGAGAAGAGAATAAAAAGGCAAAGAGCTCCGAAATATAAGGGAAAATATAAAGCCCAACAACAACACATAAATTACAAACCGTGTATGTCAATGTTTATCGCAACATAAAGACACGGGAGAATTAAAAACACTATAACCCCAAGGGCGTAGTAGAAGAAAACAGATTCCTCCAGTGGAAGTTGAAAAAGGAGAATGATTGTTGCGATAGTAAGGATAAGGACAAGGATCAGAACTGGATTAATTATTTTCAAAAACATTTGAATTTGGGAATTGAGTATAGGAGTGATAAAAGTAATGGAACGGAAAGGGTAAATTTATAGTAAAATATTCGACAGAGCAATCAAAATGGATGATCGCATTTAAAGCGGGTCCTAATTTCCTTAATCACAGAAGAATCAAATCTCGTATAGATTACAAAGATTTTCTTTACTCCAGAGATCAACCGTGATGATGTCAAAAGATATGACGAATCTACACCTACTCATTTCACTCTTTTGTGATAGCTTCACTCGCACTCTTCACAAAATCAAATGGTTTTACCCATATTACACAATGATGATAAAACTCTATTTATCAACTCATATTTGTCATGAAAACATTCTTATTTTCTAGCCATGATGACCTCGATCAAATTTCGGGGACGAAATTTCTTTAACGGGTAGGTACTGTGACAACCCAGAAATTTTCGACCAGATTTAAACTTAATCTTTATATGTTTTCGACACGATAAGCAAAGTCTGTAATGTTAAAATCTCAAAAACTTTGAAAACTATGTTCATGTGTTCAATTAACCTTTGACCATTCCCGACGATTCACTAACAACTAATTATAAATAGATGCATATATATATTTAAATGTATATATATAATGATTTGAAATATAAATTGAAATAAAATACTATTTAAGTATTAGAAATAAATATGTAAAATAAAATAATATAAGATAATGAAGTTATACTTTTAAATGAATCTATATATATAGATATAATGTATATTAAAAATAAATGTTAAATGATTGTAATACTCGTTTAAGGTTCCGATTGATATTAAGCAAATTAAACTAAAACTTATTTGAATTTAAAATAAACAGTTAGCCGAAAATGAGTTTTATAAATTATAGGCTTATTTAAAATGTATTTAGGAACTATTTGTTGAATTTTAAAACTTTCTATATTTTACTTGGGGATGGGAGTGAATAATTAATGTAATTTTTATTTAATAGTTAATGACTGAATTTTATACCATAATGACCAAAATAAATAAAACTATTTAATTTATAAATATGAGATTTTTCTGAAGACTTTTATTCGCCACTGATTAACAACGGAATACAAAATACTATCCCTATTAAACTGTCAGCAGATAAATTTAAATTGAAGGCTGCTTAACTGTTTAAATATTGAAATTTGATCCTTTCAATTCACACGTTATATTATCAATTGATATGATATTATAAAGGTTATTATATTATTATCTATCACTGTGGTTGTTGAAATGCTTGTCCAATATCTTTATCAATATCTATTATTACTGTGTTTGTTTTGGTTCCTCACAATTAAGAACATACAAATTAATATATATACATGTGTGACATTTATATCTCAACCCGAACTACCACACTCTTTATCTTCTTCTGCGTGAACTCACAAGCCATCACAAACTGTCACCACCATGAGCTCCACCGCCATCACACATAACCACCACCTATCTATCACCTCTCTCTCACTAATCTCTCTCTTCCATCTCTTTTATTCAATTAACATCATCATCACTTCCACCGCAACAACAATGTGAGACCACCATGATTAATACCTATCATCCTTGTAAACCTCACAACCAACGACACCTTCTACCACCGTAGAACACTCCCACCATTATGAGTCACCACCACCAAAGAACAAATCCAAACCGAAACCCATTTCAAATTTTCTGCTTGAGTTCTATATATATATATACATATATATATATATATATATATATATATATATATATATATATATATATATATATATATATATATATATATATATATATATATATATATATATATATATATATATATATATATATATATATTCTTCGTTTGAATATAACACAACCACCATCATCATTGACGACAGCTGCTGCTGTTGCTTAGTTTATTTCTGTTTCTATTCATGATAAATAACCACCACCACCATTGAAGAACCACCACATCCATCGAAAACTATCACCACCTTCAAACCGCACACCACCATCTTCATCCATATATATATATATATATATATATATATATATATATATATATATATATATATATATATATATATATATATATATATATATTCTCTTTTCCATCTTCCTTTCTGTTTCAGACGAACCTAAACCAATCATCACAGCAACTTATGTTTTCCAGTTTCGATTGAACACAAACCCAAGAACCCAAGAACCCACGAAGTTTTAATGCATTTAGATTGAGACCTTTTCTGTTCGTTGCTAACTATAGAATCCAAACACCCACTTGTGTTTATCAAAACCCATTCGAAAACACCAACTGCAACTAACGAAAGAAAAGGCTATGATTGATTTCTGTTTTATGATAATAATCGGAGAAGAAGATGAAACAGTAACAAGGCAATGACAATTATGAAGATGATATGCTTAAAGATGATGGTGATGTGCAGAAAAGGTGATAATCAAAAATAATGAAGACAAAGAACTGTATGATGATGTGATGATGACCCCGTAATTGTTTTCCCGGTTCCCCTTCTAATTGCCGTTCAACAGATTACCACTTAAATCAATTAGATAATTGGGCTGCCTTGTTGGGCAGAGATGCAGATGGGAATGTCTGTTGGGCCATTATTTATCATTGGTCCGTGCCCTGTTGTGTCCTTGGGCTGAGAACCAAATTACAAATTCTGTTGGGCCATGTTAAAAACCCAAGTGCACGATTAATTACTGTTAGGCTGCTAGTTCATACTTTTTTTGACGATGCAATATATAGATATATGATTGAAGATGACATAAGAGTGGGGTTAATGAAAGTATTGTTAATGATTAAATAATGAGGTTTTGATAGGTGATTAAATGTAATGTCGTGAATGATTAAGATAAATGATGGAAGTGATAATAATAAAAAATGATATATAAAGAATCGATGATGATGATGATGTTGTTGTATGTTTATGAAAATGATGATACACGAGATGGTATACATGATGATGAGGTAGAAGTCGTGAATGACTTTATGATTTAAATTGATGATGATGATTGATATAGGATGGTGAAGATTAGTAATTGACGATGATGATGAAGAAGAAAGGAAATAGAAGTGTCGGATTATACAGTTTTAGTTAGGAATTACTTCATGAGATCACAAATGGGTGAATGGCTGAAAGTGTTATCGGATTAACGGGACGTCGCGGGTTCAAACCCGGACTTAGGCATTTTTTTAGGACTACTTCTTCGAGGTAGTTTACTTATTACTCATTATTATTATTATTATTATTATTATTATTATTATTATTATTATTATTATTATTATTATTATTATTATTATTATTATTATTATTATCATCATCATTATTATTATTAATATTATTATTACTAATGTTGTTATTATTATTATTATTAATTATTGTTGTTGTTAACTGTTATTATTACTAATATTAACACTATTATTATTAGGGTTATTTTTACAAATAAAAACTTTATATAATAACACATTACAATACTTATTACTAAATTTTTTTCATTTTATTAAAAACTACTATTATTATCATTATCATAAGAATTATTATTAAAACTATCATTAACAGTAAAAGTAAAATTTTTATAGTTAGTATTATTAATATCATTATATTTATCACTAAGATTATTAACAGTATTATTTTTAGTAAAATTAAGTATTATCAATATTATCATTTTTACCATTACAAATATTACTATTATTACGATTACGATTACTAGCTTCAATAAACAATTGATATATATATATATAAATATATTCAACATGCATAACTTAGCTATATTAATACTTTTATATACAAAATGAATACATTTTATTTAATAATGAAAAATATATAAGTTAATAATATAAAAATTATAATAATAATACATATATTTACTCGATTACGAATATGTGTGTTAATATATATATAAATGATATAGGTTTGTGAATCCGAGGCCAACCCTACACTTGTTCAATGCCATCATATGTATTTGTACTACAAAATACAGTAGTGTGAGTTTCATTACTCCCTTTTTATATATATTTTTGGGACTGAGAATACATGCGCTGCTTTTATAAATGTTTTACGAAATAGACACAAGTATCAAAATTACATTCTATGGTTGGATTATTAAACCGAATATCGCCCCTTCAAGTCTGGTAACCTAAGAATTAGGGAAATGGCCCCTAATTGACGCGAATCCCAAAGGTAGATCTATCGGGCCCAACGAGGCCCATCCAGGGTATGGATGCTTTAGTACTTCGAGGTATTATTTAGTATATTAGCTGCGCGTTGTATACTGGGGGATATTCTATATGCATCTTGTTAAAGTCGATTACCAGGTGTTCAATGCATATGAATAATTTTTATCTCTATGCAGTTTGCGAAATGCCTGATACGAGATTATGTTTATGAAACATGGAATTTAAATTTTGTGGTCTATTAAAAATATGAAATTGATGGATTATGATAAACTAATGAACTCACCAACCTTTTGGTTGACAGTTTAAAGCATGTTTATTCTCAGGTTGAAACAACCCAACCCGTATTAAAATCGGACCATAAATTTTTTTCTTTTTAATACGCGTTAAATAATACTTTAGGTCCCAATTGTTTTTCCATAAACATCTTTAATTACAATAGAAGGTTTAATAACCTTAAAACATTTAATACATTAGTTAATTGTCCAAACGGACATACACGACCCGACTAGTTTAGTTTCCAACAAAACCGAGCATGGTGATTGGGACTACGCTACCCAAATCCTAATCGAGTACAAAAGTAAGATCTTCTAAGCAACCTACCCAAGATCTCTAATCCCCAAGCTTACCCGAGCCGCCAAGCATGCGATCCTATAAAAATAGCAACAACGAGAGGGTAAGCTAACGCTTAGTGAATGATAATATACTACATACATATATATGTATAAAATGGACACGCCACACAAATATCAAATACCGCATACCGAAGCATCCATGTATAAGGCAACTACACTAAGCATACCATACTATCTCTAAGCAACAAGCTAAAGATATCAACAAAGTATAAGTTCACCAATGACGATGTGAACAACGCTAATAAGCTACACCCGGAGGGTTAGCTACAACACAACATTACATTAATATATATAACAAGATAAAACGAATAAGGTTAACCCCTTAACCCATTACCGAATACCAAATGCCACAATGAAGATTGGCCGAGCTACACGAGCCGTAGTAATTCGAACCCACACGAGATTACTATCTTCGCAACATCGAGGTTAGCCGAACTACACGAGCCTTAGTAATCCGAAACCACACGAGATTACTACCTCAATAAGATGACCGAACTACACGAGTCACCATGAATCCGAACTACACGAGATTCATTTCCAATAAGATGACCGAACTACACGCGTCATCGTGAATCCGAACTACACGAGATCCACTTCTCCAATTCAAACCCACGGTTACGGGATTATAAAATCCACCACATCGGGGTTATCCACATCACGACAAATCAACCCTTCGCCATTGGGGTTATAACATCCAAATCACAACTACGTGTGATAACGTACACACCAACGTGTACCTCGCCAAAGGTGGTCAACCAAAACGCACAAACGTGCCAATTGGACCTATACACAAGTCCATAAATCCACCTATATGTGAAGTGAGCTCTATGACCGAGAACCACTTCACCCGACCCGCACCCATCCTACACATACATATGCATATAGGATATTAACACTCACCTTGTCGCCTTGAAGAAATACTTCCAAGAAATCTGCAACTCGTTAATGGAAAGTACCTAATCTATTATCACAAATTCAACAACACACTTAGATTGGATTTACAATCCAACCCAATTTGACACTTAGTGCAAATTCGACCCAAATGCACCTCCAAGTACAAACCGCGCCCAAACTAATCAATAATCACTAACACAAGTGATTATGGTCCTAATATGCCAATTAAACCCGAACACAAGTGTTAAACACTTATCGTTCTCAAAATCGCCCATAAACCCTAATTTTGACCCATAACGTCAAAATCTCACCATTCACAAGTTTTGACACCAAAACATGTTTAACTCGGTTTTATACTTCAACTTAATCCATTTTAAGTTTACAAACCTCATCGAATCGACATTCGGGTCATAATCCTCAATAAACCTTAATTTTGACTCTAGTCAAAATTAGTCAACCACGAAAACCCTAAAAGTCTCCAAAACACCAATAATCACTAATGCTAGTGATTGTACACCATTTACAAGTCTTAAACATGGTTAAATCATTAACCAACCCAAAACCCGCCTTTAACACTTACAAACCCGAATCTTGGTGTTAATCTCCAATTAACAACTAAATGGGTTCCATCTATGTATCATACAATCAAAAGCCTCAAATTTGAATGATGAACACGAAAATAAAATTCGGAGTTAGAGCTTACCACTAGTATCACCGTGTAGCTAAGAACGAGGAGAACAAACTTGTCAACTACACCAAAGATCAAAACCCACTTCTTCCTTTCCAAAATCCCACTTGAATCACTTGGGGTATTTGAGTTTCTTGGGAGAAAATGAAAGAAAAAGGAAAAGAAAATAATAAATGAAATGAATGGATGAGGTTAAATCCTCAAATCTGGCTCAAACGCAAAAAGACCAAATTACCCTTGAACTTCATTTAAAATTACAAGAATCTGGTGCCAGTTCGTGCAGTATGCCGCGCCGCGGCCTTAAATGTCGCGCCGCGACATTTGACTAAGTCTGGGATCATTTTATAACTAACTTCTGATCTAAATTTCAATAGAATGCCGCGCCGCATCCTTGTTTGTCGCGCCACAACCCAAAGCTCCACCTGATCCATTCTCCCGCGTATAAGACTTTAACACACGAACACGTCTCAAATCCTTCAAACTCTAGTCGTACCTACACAATACACCTATATATCATGTACGGAGAAAAACGGGGTGGTACAACTCTCCCCCACTTAAATTCGATCACGTCCTCGTGATCCTAGTCACGAACCCAAATGGAACCACACTCAATGGTCGTCGAACATGCATTTCAAACAGACTTCTACCACAAATTCGCTAACCCGATGGTTAATCCAATGACAAATTACACACTTGCTCGCATTCTGAGACGTACCATACACGCAACAACCGAAGTCTACAACGATCCCTTAGACGATTCTCCTCAGAGAGTTACCCTTAACAACTAAATCGTCGCCCGCGATTATCACATTCCACAATTCCGAGCACTAGCACCAACTCAATCCCTCACATCGGGAAAACCCAACCAATCTCGTACCGAGATATCAACTCCTAGCGTACCATACCAAGTACATCGCTAGTAACAACCGCAAACCAAGATAAGGTCAACCATCAAACCGAAGAAGACCTAAATAAAGCGAATCCTTACGGATAACATTCACCACTTAACATCCCTTGTAGTGCGCAATACGACCCACACGCCACTACCGTAACATCATAATCAAATGGCTAAAACCGATAGCGCCCAAAATGACTATGAAAACGACAAATCCAAAGGTGTACAAAATCGACTATCGTCACACCCGTAACAACATGTGAGCGAAACACGGCTATCGTATCACTAATCATATAACACGGCCCTCACGACCTTACGACCCCACCATCGGTGTAAAACAACCGACAGATCACCCAACATGGTCCTCACGACCCCACCATCGGTGTATAACACAACCGACAGATCAACAACACGAAGGCTGGCTGAAAACACACGCGCCTTAGTGAATCCGAACTATACGCGACTGACTACCTTCACCACAACAATAATCGGGATTGGCCGAACTACACGCGCCATAGTGAATCCGAACTACACGAGAGTCACTATCCCGGAGGAATGACCGAACTACACGAGTCATTTGTGAATCCGAACTACACGAGACTCACTCCTCAATACAATAACCGAAACCACACGAGTCATTTGTGAATCCGAACTACACGCGACTCACTTCCACAATAAGATGACCGAAACCACACGCGTCATCGTGTATCCGAAACCACACGCGATCCACTACCATGATGAAGTCAGCGGACCCGAAGATCATGCTTCACCAATCTCAACACCGGATGAAGTCAGCGGACCCCGTCAACGGTCATGCTTCACCGATATAACACCTCGCTCATGATGAAGTCAGCGGACCCCGAAGGTCATGCTCCACCAATCGCATACTCCCATGATGAAGTCAGCGGACCCTAAAGGTCATGCTTCATCAATCACCAATACCATGATGAAGTCAACGGACTCCGAAAGTCATGCTTCATCAATCAACGCCCTTTTGGCCTTGAACGACGAGTAGCGTAACATCGCGCTCTGCTACGCCATAGTGAATCCTAACGGATACCACTAACCATTCACACACTCAAGCAAGAACCACCTATATCAAACATAGGCACAAAACAATAATTCTCTAGAAGAGAATCCGACACACACCTCCCTTAACCGAAGGATTTCACCTTGCTCACCAAACACGTCCTTTATCTCTCAACGAGATTTACCACATTGCCACCTCGGTGGTAACTTACATCCAAAGCCATAAGTACAATTTATCCGAAATTGTAATCTACCACAAATCGACCAAAACCAGGTCTCGATAACATTTTCCGGATCTACCAAAAGCATCATCCGAAATCTCACACTAAAACTTCCTCGTGCGGGAGTGTAACTCCCCCACTTGGAACTACGTCCCATATCCACAACTTGTACAACCGTACAATGCTACCAAATGTAGACATTACAAACGATTGGGCTCACACGACCCATCACTATATCTTGCTCCAGCCTTGAGCACACGAAGGATTTCAATCAATCCTTAAACACTTTGAACAAAAAGTGTACCACGATTACACAAACCACACCCTCGCAATCATCCAATTGCTCTAGTTTGTCAAATTTCACCCGATCACTCATGTACCTAAGGGTTTCACTTCGGTACCCTAAGTACAATGTAACCGTAACACAATCGGAGTTGAACACCACGCTAGTAGGTATAAAAGAGGCACCTAATGTCGCGTCATATAAACTCCATTACCAACATACATCGAGATTCAAAACACTCGATCTCAAGGGTTCCAATCACCCGACGAACCTCATGGTTCATCAACTCCACACTATAGCGAACACGCGCTTAACAATCGAACACCAAAACCCATTTCCATGGCTTGGTAGAAACATTTCCCAGATACTAAGGAATGCTTGGTTACGCCAAGTCTTACGCCCTTCGCCCAACAATCAAAACGTCACCATAGGGTACTTCCATTAGGAACGTCAACCATAAGAACACTATGCACAACACAATGCATTTGACCAAATTCAAATTCAACGGCACTTAATAAATAATCAAAGAACATATTTATTAAAACGAAACGTACCTTAACGTCTCCTTGCCGCACCCGTCCCCGCTAACTTGGGACATTCCGACTTACGATGTCCTTCTTCTTGGCAATTGAAACACACCATACCATCACCCTTTGGTACCGAACATTCCCAAGACTTGTGACCCCTCACGCCACAATTGTAACACCTAGACGCACTAGCATCCGATATACCCGTCCGTGCACCACCCGTGTTCACGCTCAGACCCTTAGTCCTCTTACTCGGAGCACCATACGAAACAACCCTTCTCTCACTTGAAGGTTCACCAATCTTTGATCGCGTATACGACTCGAAACCTCTAGCCACGGCGAATAATTCCGCAAACGATTTCGCGTGACCCAGGCTAATCTTATTCTTCAAGTCATCATTCAAGGTTCGATAGAAATCTTGCATCAACAAATTATCATTCCCCAAATACTCCGGGGCAAAAACGAGCCTTCGCCATAAAAGTCGTCTTGAGAGTATTCAAATCCATAGAACCCTGTTGCAAATTTCACAACTCATTACGCATTTCTGACAAATCGGCTGAAGTCCGGAACTCCTCGAAGAATTCCTTCTTAAACCCGTCCCACGATAATGCCATAAACGGTTCACCACCAACAAGATCAATCTTACCATCCAACCAATCCTTTGCCCTACCCCGCAACAAACTAGTAGCGAGTCTCGTCTTCTTCTCAGGAGGGCATTCAATAGTACGAAAACACCCTTCGACATCCGAGATCCAAGTTGTGCTTACCAAAGGATCCGGTTTCCCGTCATACATCGGGGGTTTAGTCCTTATGAAGCTCTTAAGACAACGCTCCATTTCACTACTACCCCGAAATTCAGAATACTTCCTAACCATTTCTTCTCGAAACGCACTCATTTGCTCCGCAACGGCGGCCGCAACTCTAGAGTTAAACTCCTAGTCATTCGTCTCGATCTCGTTTCGCGTCGTCAATCTAAAGAATGCAAAACGATTAGTCCACGAACGTATAAAACAACACGCATAACACCACCCCATCTTGCTCAACACTCGTCGTACATCACTTGTTAGACACGATTTTCACCCGTAATAAGGTTTGCAAGTCCTTATTACGCACACACGCTGTATCCACTCGTTAGTACAACAAAAGCCTCGCTCGATGATTTAAACAAACACAACCAAAATTCTACGCGATACAAACACACGCGAGAATTATTACCACAACACAAAAGCATATTAATAATATCCGCATTACTAATATAAACGTTAGTCAACCTATAAACAAGGCACTAACTAACCCATTCCGACCCGTAATCCTACAAGTCCCGCAACAAATTAAGCACACACAAAAGTTTAAGTCTAGGCACCTATCTCAAGTCATCTAAATCCCTTAGACCATGCATTGATACCACTTGAAACAACCCAACCCGTATTAAAATCGGTCCATAAAATTTTTTCCTTTTAATACGCGTTAAATAATACTTTAGGTCCCAATTGTTTTTTTCCATAAACATCTTTAATTACAATAGAAGGTTTAATAACCTTAAAACATTTAATACATTAGTTAATTGTCCAAACGGACATACACGACCCGACTAGTTTAGTTTCCAACAAAACCGAGCATGGTGATTGGGACTACGCTACCCAAATCCTAATCGAGTACAAAAGCAAGATCTTCTAAGCAACCTAGCCAAGATCTCTAATCCCCAAGCTTACCCAAGCCGCCAAGCATGCGATCCTATAAAAATAGCAACAACGAGAGGGTAAGCTAACGCTTAGTGAATGATAATATACTACATACATATATATGTATAAAATGGACACGCCACACAAATATCAAATACCGCATACCGAAGCATCCATGTATAAGGCAACTACACTAAGCATACCGTACTATCTCTAAGCAACAAGCTAAAGATATCAACAAAGTATAAGTTCACCAATGACGATGTGAACAACGCCAATAAGCTACACCCGGAGGGTTAGCTACAACACAACATTACATTAATATATATAACAAGATAAAACGAATAAGGTTAACCCCTTAACCCATTACCGAATACCAAATGCCACAATGAAGATTGGCCGAGCTACACGAGCCTTAGTAATCCGAACCCACACGAGATTACTATCTTCGCAACATCGAGGTTGGCCGAACTACACGAGCCTTAGTAATCCGAAACCATACGAGATTACTACCTCAATAAGATGACCGAACTACACGAGTCACCATGAATCCGAACTACACGAGATTCATTTCCAATAAGATGACCGAACTACACGCGTCATCGTGAATCCGAACTACACGAGATCCACTTCTCCAATTCAAACCCACGGTCACGGGATTATAAAATCCACCACATCAGGGTTATCCACATCACGACAAATCAACCCTTCGCCATTGGGGTTATAACATCCAAATCACAACTACGTGTGATAACGTACACACCAAACGTGCACCTCGCCAAAGGTGGTCAACCAAAACGCACACACGTGCCAATTGGACCTATACACAAGTCCATAAATCCACCTATATGTGAAGTGAGCTCTATGACCGAGAACCACTTCACCAGACCCGCACCCATCCTACACATACATATGCATATAGGATATTAACACTCACCTTGTCGCCTTGAAGAAATGCTTCCAAGAAATCCGCAACTCGTCAATGGAAAGTACCTAATCTATTATCACAAATTCAACAACACACTTAGATTGGATTTACAATCCAACCTAATTTGACACTTAGTGCAAATTCGACCCAAATGCACCTCCAAGTACAAACCGCGCCCAAACTAACCTATAATCACTAACACAAGTGATAATGGTCCTAATATGCCAATTAAACCCGAACACAAGTGTTAAACACTTATCGTTCTCAAAATCGCCCATAAACCCTAATTTTGACCCATAAGGTCAAAATCTCACCATTTACAAGTTTTGACATCAAAACATGTTTAACTCGGTTTTATACTTCAACTTAACCCATTTTAAGTTTATAAACCTCATCGAATCGACATTCGGGTCATAATCCTCAACAAACCCTAATTTTGACTCTAGTCAAAATTAGTCAACCACGAAAACCCTGAAAGTCTCCAAAACACCAATAATCACTAATGCTAGTGATTGTACACCATTTACAAGTCTTAAACATGGTTAAATCATTAACCAACCCAAAACCCGCATTTAACACTTACAAACCCGAATCTTGGTGTTAATCTCCAATTAACAACTAAATGGGTTTCATCTATGAATCATACAATCAAAAGCCCCAAATTTGAATGATGAACACGAAAATGAAATTCGGAGTTAGAGCTTACCACTAGTATCACCGTGTAGCTAAGAACGAGAAGAACAAACTTGTCAACTACGCCAAAGATCAAAACCCGCTTCTTCCTTTCCAAAATCCCACTTGAATCACTTGGGGTATTTGAGTTTCTTGGGAGAAAATGAAAGAAAAAGGAAAAGAAAATAATAAATGAAATGAATGGATGAGGTTAAATCCTCAAATCTGGCTCAAATACAAAAAGACCAAATTACCCTTGAACTTCATTTAAAATTACAAGAATCTGGTGCCAGTTCGTGCAGTATGCCGCGTCGCGGCCTTAAATGTCGCGCTGCGACATTTGAGTAAGTCTGGGATCATTTTATAACTAACTTCTGATCTAAATTTCAATAGAATGCCGCGCCGCTGCCTCGTTTATCGCGCGCGCGACCCAAAGCTCGACCTGATCCATTCTCCTGCGTACAGGACTTTAACACCTGAACACATCTCAAATCCTTCAAACTCTAGTCGTACCTACACAATACACCTATATATCATGTACGGAGAAAAACGGGGTGTTACAACTTGCCCCCACTTTAATTCGATCACGTCCTCGTGATCCTAGTCACGAACCCAAACGGAACCACACTCAATGGTCGTCGAACATGCATTTCAAACCGACTTCTACCACAAATTCGCTAACCCGATGGTTAATCCAATGACAAATTACACACTTGCTCGCATTCTGAGACATACCATACACGCAACAACCGAAGTCTACAACGATCCCTTAGACGATTCTCCTCAAAGAGTTACCCTTAACAACTAAATCGTCGCCCGCGATTATCACATTCCACAATTCCGAGCACTAGCACCAACTCAATCCCTCACATCGGGAAAACCCAACCAATCTCGTACCGAGATATCAACTCCTAGCGTATCATACCAAGTACATCGCTAGTAACAACCGCAAACCAAGATAAGGTCAACCATCAAACCGAAGAAGACCTAAATAAAGCGAATCCTTACGGATAAGACTCACCACTTAACATCCCTTGTAGTGCGCAATACGACCCACACGCCACTACCGTAACATCATAATCAAATGGCTAAAACCGATAGCGCCCAAAACGACTATGAAAACGCGAAATCCAAAGGTGTACAAAATCGACTATCGTCACACCCGTAACAACACGTGAGCGAAACACGGCTATCGCATCACTAATCATACAACACGGCCCTCACGACCCCACCATCGGTGTATAAAACAACCGATGATGATGATGTTGTTGTTGTATGTTTATGAAAATGATGATACACGAGATGGTATACATAATGATGAGGTAGAAGTCGTGAATGACTTTATGATTTAAATTGATGATGATGATTGATATAGGATGGTGAAGATTAGTAATTGACGATGATGATGAAGAAGAAAGGAAATAGAAGTGTCGGGTTATACAGTTTTAGTTAGGAATTACTTCATGAGATCACAAATAGGTGAATGGCTGAAAGTGTTATCGGATTAGCGGGACGTCGCGGGTTCAAACCCGGACTTAGGCATTTTTTTAGGACTACTTCTTTGAGGTAGTTTACTTATTACTCATTATTATTATTATTATTATTATTATTATTATTATTATTATTATTATTATTATTATTATTATTATTAATTATTATTATTATTATTATTATTATCATCATCATCATTATTATTATTAATATTATTATTACTAATGTTGTTATTATTATTATTGTTAATTATTGTTGTTGTTAATTGTTATTATTACTAATATTAACACTATTATTATTAGGGTTATTTTTACAAATAAAAACTTTATATAATAACACATTACAATACTTATTACTAAATTTTTTTCATTTTATTAAAAACTACTATTATTATCATTATCATAAGAATTATTATTAAAACTATCATTAACAGTAAAAGTAAAATTTTTATAGTTAGTATTATTAATATCATTATATTTATCACTAAGATTATTAACAGTATTATTTTTAGTAAAATTAAGTATTATCAATATTATCATTTTTACCATTACAAATATTATTATTATTATGATTACGATTACTAGCTTCAATAAACAATTGATATATATATATATATATAAATATATTCAACATGCATAACTTAGCTATATTAATACTTTTATATACAAAATGAATACATTTTATTTAATAATGAAAAATATATAAGTTAATAATATAAAAATTATAATAATAATACATATATTTACTCGATTACGAATATGTGTGTTAATATATATATAAATGATATAGGTTTGTGAATCCGAGGCCAACCCTACACTTGTTCAATGCCGTCATATGTATTTGTACTACAAAATACAGTAGTGTGAGTTTCATTACTCCCTTTTTATATATATTTTTGGGACTGAGAATACATGCGCTGCTTTTATAAATGTTTTACGAAATAGACACAAGTATCAAAATTACATTCTATGGTTAGATTATTAAACCGAATATCGCCCCTTCAAGTCTGGTAACCTAAGAATTAGGAAAATAGCCCCTAATTGACGCGAATTCTAAAGGTAGATCTATCGGGCCCAACGAGCCTCATCCAGGGTATGGATGCTTTAGTACTTCGAGGTATTATTTAGTATATTAGCTGCACACTGTATACTGGGGATATTCTATATGCATCTTGTTAAAGCCGGTTACCAGGTGTTCAATCCATATGAATAATTTTTATCTCTATGCAGTTTGCGAAATGCCTGATACGAGATTATGTTTATGAAAGATGGAATTTAAATCTTGTGGTCTATTAAAAATATGAAATTGATGGATTATGATAAACTAATGAACTCACCAACTTTTTGGTTGACACTTTAAAGCATGTTTATTCTCAGGTGTTAAAGAAATCTTCCGCTGTGCATTTGCTCATTTTAGAGATGTTACTTGGAGTCATTCATGACATATTTCAAAAGACGTTGCATTCGAGTCGTTGAGTTCATCAAGATTATTATTAAGTCAATTATAGTTGGATATATTATGAAATGGTATGCATGTCGTAAACTTTCTATGTAATGAAAGTTTGTCTTTTAAAAACGAATGCAATATTTGTAAAATGTATCATATAGAGGTCAAGTACCTCGCGATGTAACCAAATGTATTGTATTCGTCTAGATGGATTAGGATGGGTCGTTAGATCGGTGAAGTGGAAAACCTAGATATCCTGGAACAATTCCAAACCCTCTGTGAAGAAGGAGGAGTAAACAACTTTACACTAAATTACACAGGTGGGCTCGAAGTCATGTTAATTTTTTATTCAATCCTAACAATGAATAACATCATGTCGACGGAAAACCATAATCTTAAAAGATGGGTCTCTAATCTGAGGCGATTGGAGAGAAGATTCTTGCCACCTGGACGATTGGCATGGATCAGCATTTACGGTATGCCAACGGTATGTTGGAACAAATCGAATTTCTGAAAAATAGGAGGATGATGTTATGCGAGGTGTATATAAAATAGTTATTAATTTTAGCAGAAAACACTATTAAATACGATACAATTTTACACAAGATATTTATTTATTTATAGAATGGATATACTTAAACCTTGCTACAACACTTATAGGCAGTGTACCTAATCGTACAGTAGTGTAGTTTTTAGTAAGTCCGGTTCGTTCCACAGGGAAATCTTTAAACAAAGCTCAACGCTATATTAGTTTACTTTTATAAAAATACAAATATATATATATGTAATATTATTATTATAAAGGGGGGGTTTTTTACCGTTTAATGACCGGTTTGTCGATTTTAAGACTTTAGTCGCAGTTAAAACCTAATGTAAAATATAAAATAAATACAAGACTTAAATTAAAGCGTAAAGTAAATAACGATAATGAAATTGCGAATAATAAAAGTGCGATAAAATAAAATTGCGATAATTAAAAAGTACGATAATTAAAAGTGCGATTAAATAACAATAAATAAAAGTGCGATAATTAGAAGTGCAATTAAATATAAAATAAAGGAAATTAAATATGAAATAAAAGAATTATGCTTATTTAAACTTCCGTAATCATGATGTTTGACGTGTTGATTTTAGTTTTATGCCCATGGGTTAATTGTCCTTTGTCCTGGATTATTTAATCTGTCCGTCTGGTTTTTGTCCATAACAGTCCATCAGTCATAAATATAAAGTGCGAGTGTCCTCATCAAATTATTCTTATACCCGAAGTTAAATATTCCAACTAATTGGAGATTCGAATTGTAACAAGGTTTTAATACTTTGTTTAATGAATACACCAGGTTATCGAATGCGTGTAAACCAAGGTTTTACTACTTTGCTAACAATTACACCAATTACCCTTGAATGTAATTTCACCCCTGTTTTAATTATTCTAGTGGCTATTAATCCATTCCCGTGTCCGGTTAAATGAACGATTATTCGTACATATAAATACCCTGCCCATCGTGTCCGATCGAGTGTATATGGTAATTTATAGGGACGCCCAATTGTAAATCTTTATATTAACATTAACAAACTATCATTTAGTTAAACAAATATAAAGCCCATTAATAGCCCATAGTCTAATTTCCACAAGTGTCGTTCTTTTGTCCAAACCCCAATTATGGTACAAAGCCCAATTACCCAATTTTAGTAATTAGCCTAACATCATGATTACTTCATTTTAAATAAGCATACTAATAACTTAGCTACGAGACATTAATATAAAAAGGTTGAACATAACTTACAATGATTAAAAATAGCGTAGCGTTACACGGACAGAATTTCGACTTACACCCTTACAACATTCGCTAACATACCCTTATTATTAGAATTATAATTAAAATTAAAATTAAAATATAAATTATATATATATATATTTTACGTATATATGAGAGAAGAGAGAAAAAGATTATGAATTGCGATCAGAATTCAGTTGCTTTTATAGGAAAAGTCAAATTTTGGGGCTCCGCGACTCGCGGCAAAAACCTCTTCAAACTCCGCGAGTCGCGGAGAATGAATTTACAGCTCACACCCTTGGAGTCTTTCTCTGCCGACGGTTTTATAATATATATATAATATATATATAATTAATATAATTAATTATATATTATATTATATTTATATGCCTAGTTAACTTGTAATTTTTAGTCCGTTGCGTCGAGCGTTAAGAGTTGACTCTGGTCCCGGTTCCGGATTTTCGAACGTCCTTGCGTACAATTTAATATCTTGTACTTTGCGTTTTGAATCTTGTACTCTTGTAATTTCGAGACGTTTCTTATCAATAATTGGAACCTTTTTGATTGTCTTTTGTACTTTTGAGCTTTTTGGTCGTTTGCGTCTTCAATTCGTCGAATCTGTCTTTTGTCTTCACCTTTTATTATTTAAACGAATATCACTTGTAAATAGAACAATTGCAACTAAAAGCTTGTCTTTCTTGAGGAATAATGCTATGAAATATATGTTCGTTTTTAGCATTATCAAATATTCCCACACTTGAGCGTTGCTTGTCCTCAAGCAATATTGTCTTGAAATACTAGAATCACTTCTTTATTCTTCACACTTTGTACATCAGTGATTTCTATACGGCGGTATAAACAATGGTAGTAACGATATGGTTTACAGTCCCACATGACTATAAAAATTTAGATCCATTAAGGAAATTGGATCTTTATGAAAACATTTGATCTTTTGAAAATTAAATCTAGTTTTTACCCTAGATAAGTTTTCCGGGATAACCCTTTACCGGTGTTTGCAAAATATTTTTGTGGGTTTGGTGGGTTTCAGATTTGAAAATTTTAGCTCAAACTTGCGGTTTTGTGTCACCCACTTGCTAACCTTGTATTTGGAAAGCAACACGTCCAGTTTACTTGTCCCGTATATTACCTTTTGGTAAACTACCGTCCGGTTGAAAGGAAAGCGTTGAACAAGCAACTGTTAAGGCAATGTCCCCTGACATGCTTTTAATTATGGTCTATAACGTGTCGGACGCAATCACTATCCTTGGTAGGAGCAATAGTAAAGCTCACCCTTATAATTTTTCGGTATGGCACAAGGTCCTGTCTTTGACCACTATGCAACCACCGTTCTTACGGTTGACACCCGATTTAGTTCAGGTGACCTAATGAATTCCAGGTGAATTCCTAGGATTTTACGTTCAATGGTAATGAACGCATTGAAAATAGGGTTTTCAGAAAACAAATCGGTTTGTAATTTTGATCAAAATATTTTCTCGTTCAAGCTCGAGTTTAGATATCATTGAATTCCATGAGTTTGTAATTCTCAATCTTTAAGGTCAATCTCTAGGATTGAGTAATATCAGTCTTAAAAGCTGATTTTTAATCTTTAAGGAGATTATCCTTTCTGGGGATCTGATTCATTAGTCTTATCCAGCTAATTTGCATGGTGCCCCCCATTGTACGAGATAAATCCTTCTCATGGTTAGGATAAATCTGACCACTTGGCGACCCTTTTTAATGCTGAGGTCCGTGGATTTCCTGCTGATTTTAGTGATGACTTTTCTAGATTTTTCGTCAACCTACAGTTGGTCTGGACGACAACTTCATGACTTAAATCAAGAAGCGCGTGTCTTTTTCGGAAGACTTTACTTCCTTTTAATGATGGAATTGATTCATCGTGTAGATCCATCTCTTCTTTTCTTTCATCGGGTAAAACAGTTTAGTTTAGTCCAAAGCAAAAGTATTTTCAGTTATTTGTTACAGATATATGTGACATATGTTAAGATAACTTGGTAAATTTTCCCACACTTGGCTTTTATTTTCCTTTTTATCGTCCTCTATTCCATTTTAAATGAATTTTAACATTTTAGTTTGTTTCTCAAATTTCGGTGTTAAAACCTAGTTTTATCGTTCATAAATATGTATAACATGATTTTGAGTTCATTTAATTGAAAATTTTTTTAAAAATTTTACTAGAATTGGGTAGTTAGTATATAAGACTAGGGCTGTTCTTTATTATCAGAGAGCACTAGATTCTAATACAACTACTGCTTTACTAGTATTTTTAATGGTAACCAAGTGTTTAAGATAAAAATTTTAAAATCCGAAAGAATTTAACCCCTTCCCACACTTAAGATCTTGCAATGCCCTCATTTGCAAGAAATCAGTAACAATTTAAATTATTGAGGGTGATTAGTGTGAAAATGATTAAATTTTACCAAAGTTTCCAAATATGTTGGCGTTTGTTTGCTGAATGATAAATGGTGCACATCATTTGTTCATTCCGTCTTGTTGTTATTTCACATATATTTTGCATCTTGTCGTCAAAATTAGTTGCTTTTGCTGAACTTAATGCCAGTCTTTGAAAATGTGTTGTTTTACCCTGTTGTGTACATAAGATAAACTGCAAACATATATACATATTTTTGAAGTTTGGTATATTACCCCACATTCAAAAATTATTAAAATCTAAGAATAAAAGTTAGATAATTATAAAAATGATTACAATATTAACAAAAGTATTAAACGTATCAATAATTACAAATTACAAAATAAAAAATAAAAAATAAGTAAACTAAGGATGATATTGGTACCAATAGGGGTTCCAGGCATAACCATAAGTGCTATAGAATGTTTCGGCAGGGTCATACGTAGGATATGGTGGCTGCATCTCTATAGACCAAGGAGGGAAGATGGGTTTCGGTGTAGGAATATAGTTTCTACCTATATGTTGGCAATGAGCTATGATTTGGTTCTGATGAACTTGCCAATCTTCAAATGCTCTCTGTCTAGCATTTTCGTATTCCTGAGAAGCTATAAACCTATGCATTTCTTGCATCTCATTCCCCCCTCCTACATTACCTTGCTGCTGGTTTCTCTCCACCTGTGGATGTCTACCATGGTATCGTACTGCGGCGTTATTTTGCCTCTTCAAAACTTTCGCACCATGGTATACATTTAAACCTATAGTATCGCGGGGTTCCGGCTCTTCTAGTAATAATCCCCCCCGACTTATATCCACACCGAGATATTCACCAATCAAAGTAATAAAAATATCACCTCCTATTATGCTATGTGGTCGCATCCCCCGAACCATAGCTGATAAATAATAACCCACACAATATGGTATACTTACAGCGCTTTGTGGGTCTCGAATACACATATGGTAAAACAAATCCTGTTCATTTACTTTTTCCTTGTTTTTACCCCTTTGTGTAATCGAATTAGCTAAAAACCTATGTATCACTCTTAATTCGGCTCTATCTATATCCAAATAAGAGTAATTTCCACCTTTGAAACGGTGATGGCTTGTCATTTGACTCCACACACCGTGTGTATCAAAATTCTCATCTATCTTTCTACCGTTTAGTATCAATCCTCTACAATCGGCAGACGCTAACTCCTCAGGCGTATATATACGTAAAGCCTGAGCCATGTCCAGTAAAGACATGTGGCGCATCGAACCGCCTAACAAAAATCTAATAAAAGAACGATCGGTTAAACTAGCTACCCGATCATTCAACTCTATACTACATAACAATTCTTCACACCATACTTTATATACAGGTCTACGTATGGTGAATAAACATACCCAGTCATTAAAAGAAGAATTACCATACCTCTGTACAAGTAATTCCCTAATTGGCCCGGCCAATTCTACAGCTTCTAAGGGTCCCCATTCTATGACCCTCGGTACCTCAACAACCTTGGAATGAAGAGTATGCAAACCCCGTTGATATTTTGGATAATCTATCCAAAGTCTGTCAAATCTCAGGTTCGGGTGCAACTCTTCCAAGTGCATATCAGAAAAGGTCATGACTGGATGAGGTATATCCTACTTGTAGTAGTTATCCACCTCCTGTTGTTCCAAATTCTCAGCAGGAGCATTGCGGGCTTGGGATGAAGATTCACCCCTTTCATTCTGCAAAACACATCAAACACAATTTTTGTGCATCCAAATATGCATTAGTGTCAGCAAAATCATCAATCAAAATAATTACAATGACATTATCAATTTATATCAAACATAAGCTCATTTTCACATTTTTATCAAATCTACACTTTTTCAAATAAGCATATACGAAAATGTTCGCCAAGTTCATAAACATTCAACTCAAATAACATGTCAAAATAATCATTACTAGCAATTAAACAAGTCTCAAATGGCATTATCTTTCAAAAATCAAGTTCATGAATTTTAGACTTGAAAAAGTCCACTTTAATTCTCAAAATCATGTTTAGGCTCAAAGTTTGGATCATTTAACTACCTAAACATGTTACACTACTTAATTTAGCAACAATTCATGACAAAAATCGGCCATAACCTGTTTATATCAAAAAGCCCCAAATTGCTCAAGAACACAAACCCTAGATTACTCAAAATTTGAAGTTTAAGGCTTCTAATCATGTTAAACAGCATCAATCTAGGTTATACAAGCATAATACATAAACAATTTAAGCTTAATTACACTAAAAAGCATCAAAATCAAATTGGGGAAAAATTTGCTCAAGAACACCAAATTTCGGATTAAATGGTGTTTAGGTGTAGAAATTTACCGTTTTTCTTAAGTAATTCTTAAATAGCATCCTTCTCAACATGATTTTAGCAAAAGATTTGGTGATTAACGGTTAAAAATTGTGATTTTGGGGGTGTTTTTGGGTGTATTTTCGGCAGTATGTTCGCTGTGTTTTTTGAGTTTTGGGTTGGGGACTGAAACTGATCGTTCAGCTCTTTATTTTTTTTCTGTAATCCGGCCCCTCCGCGAGTCGCGGGGATTTACCCTCCAAACTCCGCGACTCGCGGAGTTTGGTATTTTTTTTTTTTTTTTTTTAATCAATAACTTATTAAAACAATTAAGTAATTAATTTTAAAATTTTGTTTCCCTTGTTATTTAGGACGAGGTCGTTTTGGATCGATGTCCTAGTCCGTCCTTCGACAAAATTTTAAAATTTGTCTTTTTGTAGCAATTGTTTTAAAAGCTAAGATTTTTGGGTTTTTTCAATGTTTTTGGCATACTCTAATTCAATAAGATTAAAAATAATGATAATAAAAGTTCTCGTCCCTCCCTCGGGTAAAGCAATTTCGGTTCAAAGACCTAGTCTTCAACTTACGACGAATTTTAAAAATCATATTCTTAACTTAAATGAGATAAAGTAAATTTTTGTTTTTAAATTCACACAACTTAAATATAAAATTCAAAATTATTATTAAAAATTCACACCAAACTTAAAATTTGAAATGCATAAAATTAAAAATTTATATTTTAAAAATTCACACCAAACTTAATTTAAAAATTCATAAATTCATATCAAACTTATATTAATTTTTCAAATATTTACAATTTTAAATATATTGTTTTTACAAAGTTTACAATATTAATTTAAGATTTAAATATTAATTTTAAAAATATGGTAAAAATAAAATTAAAAATCTTTTTGTCTTTTTATCCCACTTTAATCAATCAAATATTATCAAAAATATGCGCCCCTCTTTTCGGTAAAGTAATTTCGGTTCCAAGACCTAATTTAACTCATGACGACTTTTTGAAATATTTTGGGTTGATTGATTAAAGATATTTATACCTTAAGAATAAACGTTAAATTTCGCAGTGATGTAATAAATTTTTGAATGATATCAATAATTTCGGTCGCCAAACCTAATTTTATTTAATACCAATTTAATACTTTTTAGCGAACAAATTAGCGTTTATTATCAAAAGGTTAAAAATAAAAAAAAATAAAAATAAAAACTGTACAGACATACCTGTGAAATAGATTTCTTAGTTATATGATCTATCCCATTCATAAGATAGTCGGTTTAATTGGTTTTCCATGGCTACATAGGCGTAACCTCGAGCATTCAGTATCTTTTCTTCTAAACATATGAACGGTCCGTCTCTGCATAAAGTAACAAATTCGGTATTTGAATAGGTTTGATTATTGGAACATTTACCTCCATGTGACCATTTTCCGCATTTGTGACATCGTTCTAGGTGTCGTGCTCTTCTTTTCGCTGCGGATTTTGATTTTCCTTTACCAAATTGTAACTTATTATCTTCGCATCTGGATTCTTTTCTAACTCCGTCCATTCTTTCTCTGATTACTGATACTATTTCACTCGGGAGTATGTCATTATTACGTTTAGTGATCAAAGCATGTAGCATTAGACCATGGTTTAGCTCACAGGCAGTCTTCATTTTGTAAAAACCTAAAAAAATCAAAATTCAGAATGGGGGGAGAAGACTAGTTCTTTAGGGTCTGCTAGGGAAAGACCATTCGGGTTCCATTTTCGAGAACTAAACGAAAACAGACAATCTAACTCTAACAGAAATACATATTATCCTTTAAAGACTTGATTCTCCCCACACTTAGTTAGCTGTGGTGTCGAAATTGTGATTAACTTCGTTGTCGACTTCCATCGTGTAGTGACCCGAACTTTTCCATGTTTATATATATTAATTGAGATTGATATTTACATGATTAAATGTTTCCAACATGTTAAGCAATCAAACTTGTTAAGACTTGATTAATTGAAATAGGTTTCATATAGACAATTGACCACCCAAGTTGACCGGTGATTCACGAACGTTAAAACTTGTAAAAACTATATGATGACATATATATGGTTATATATATAGTTAACATTATATTATGATAATTAAACATATCATTAAGTATATTAACAATGAACTACATATGTAAAAACAAGACTACTAACTTAATGATTTTGAAACGAGACATATGTGTAACGATTATCGTTGTAACGACATTTAATGTATATATATCATATTAAGAGATATTCGTACATCATAATATCATGATAATATAATAATTTAAAATCTCTTTTGATATTATAAACATTGGGTTAACAACATTTAACAAGATCGTTAACCTAAAGGTTTCAAAACAACATTTACATGTAACGACTAACGATGACTTAACGACTCAGTTAAAATGTATATACATGTAGTGTTTTAATATGTATTTATACACTTTTGAAAGACTTCAATACACTTATCAAAATACTTCTACTTAACAAAAATGCTTACAATTACATCCTCGTTCAGTTTCATCAACAATTCTACTCGTATGCACCCGTATTCGTACTCGTACAATACACAGCTTTTAGATGTATGTACTATTGGTATATACACTCCAATGATCAGCTCTTAGCAGCCCATGTGAGTCACCTAACACATGTGGGAACCATCATTTGGCAACTAGCATGAAATATCTCATAAAATTACAAAAATATGAGTAATCATTCATGACTTATTTACATGAAAACAAAATTACATATCCTTTATATCTAATCCATACACCAACGACCAAAAACACCTACAAAAACTTTCATTCTTCAATTTTCTTCATCTAATTGATCTCTCTCAAGTTCTATCTTCAAGTTCTAAGTGTTTTTCATAAATTCCAAAAGTTCTAGTTTCATAAAATCAAGAATACTTTCAAGTTTGCTAGCTCACTTCCAATCTTGTAAGGTGATCATCCAAACTCAAGAAATCTTTGTTTCTTACAGTAGGTTATCATTCTAATACAAGGTAATAATCATATTCAAACTTTGGTTCAATTTTTATAACTATAACAATCTTATTTCAAGTGATGATCTTACTTGAACTTGTTTTCGTGTCATGATTCTGCTTCAAGAACTTCGAGCCATCCAAGGATCCATTGAAGCTAGATCCATTTTTTTCTTTTCCAGTAGGTTTATCCAAGGAAATTAAGGTAGTAATGATGTTCATAACATCATTCGATTCATACATATAAAGCTATCTTATTCGAAGGTTTAAACTTGTAATCACTAGAACATAGTTTAGTTAATTCTAAACTTGTTCGCAAACAAAAGTTAATCCTTCTAACTTGACTTTTAAAATCAACTAAACACATGTTCTATATCTATATGATATGCTAACTTGATGATTTAAAACCTGGAAACACGAAAAACACCGTAAAACCGGATTTACGCCGTCGTAGTAACACCGCGGGCTGTTTTGGGTTAGTTAATTAAAAACTATGATAAACTTTGATTTAAAAGTTGTTATTCTGAGAAAATGATTTTTATTATGAACATGAAACTATATCCAAAAATTATGGTTAAACTCAAAGTGGAAGTATGTTTTCTAAAATGGTCATCTAGACGTCGTTCTTTCGACTGAAATAACTACCTTTACAAAAACGACTTGTAACTTATTTTTTCGACTATAAACCTATACTTTTTCTGTTTAGATTCATAAAATAGAGTTCAATATGAAACCATAGCAATTTGATTCACTCAAAACGGATTTAAAATGAAGAAGTTATGGGTAAAACAAGATTGGATAATTTTTCTCATTTTAACTACGTGAAAATTGGTAACAAATCTATTCCAACCATAACTTAATCAACTTGTATTGTATATTATGTAATCTTGAGATACCATTGACACGTATACAATGTTTCGACCTATCATGTCGACACATCTATATATATTTCGGAACAACCATAGACACTCTATATGTGAATGTTGGAGTTAGCTATACAGGGTTGAGGTTGATTCCAAAATATATATAGTTTGAGTTGTGATCAATACTGAGATACGTATACACTGGGTCGTGGATTGATTCAAGATAATATTTATCGATTTATTTTTCTGTACATCTAACTGTGGACAACTAGTTGTAGGTTACTAACGAGGACAGCTGACTTAATAAACTTAAAACATCAAAATATATTAAAAGTGTTGTAAATATATTTTGAACATACTTTGATATATATGTATATATTGTTATAGGTTCGTGAATCAACCAGTGGCCAAGTCTTACTTCCCGGCGAAGTAAAAATCTGTGAAAGTGAGTTATAGTCCCACTTTTAAAATCTAATATTTTTGGGATGAGAATACATGCAGGTTTTATAAATGATTTACAAAATAGACACAAGTACGTGAAACTACATTCTATGGTTGAATTATCGAAATCGAATATGCCCCTTTTTAATTAAGTCTGGTAATCTAAGAATTAGGGAACAGACACCCTAATTGACGCGAATCCTAAAGATAGATCTATTGGGCCTAACAAACCCCATCCAAAGTACCGGATGCTTTAGTACTTCGAAATTTATATCATATCCGAAGGGTGTCCCGGAATGATGGGGATATTCTTATATATGCATCTTGTTATTGTCGGTTACCAGGTGTTCACCATATGAATGATTTTTATCTCTATGTATGGGATGTGTATTGAAATATGAAATCTTGTGGTCTATTGTTACGATTTGATATATATAGGTTAAACCTATAACTCACCAACATTTTTGTTGACGTTTAAAGCATGTTTATTCTCAGGTGAATACTAAGAGCTTCCGCTGTCGCATACTTAAATAAGGACAAGATTTGGAGTCCATACTTGTATGATATTGTGTAAAAACTGCATTCAAGAAACTTATTTTGTTGTAACATATTTGTATTGTAAACCATTATGTAATGGTCGTGTGTAAACAGGATATTTTAGATTATCATTATTTGATAATCTACGTAAAGCTTTTTAAAACCTTTATCTATGAAATAAAGGTTATGGTTTGTTTTAAAAATGAATGCAGTCTTTGAAAAACGTCTCATATAGAGGTCAAAACCTCGCAACGAAATCAATTAATATGGAACGTTTTTAATCAATAAGAACGGGACATTTCAGTTGGTATCCGAGCGTTGGTCTTAGAGAACCAGAAAATTTGCACTAGTGTGTCTTATCGAGTTTGTTAGGATGCATTAGTGAGTCTGGACTTCGACCGTGTTTACTTGAAAAATGATTGCTTAACAAATTTTGTTGGAAACTATATATTTTTAACATGTGAATATTATGTGACATATTAATCTCTTAACGCGTTTGATATTATGTGATAGATGTCTACCTCTAGAACAAGTCCCATTGACTCACCTAATAATAATGAAGAGTCAAATGTAAATTGGAATGATTCGTGGACTGATTCACAAGTTCCCGAAGAGGAACCGGAAGAAGAGTCGGAACCGGAAGAAGAATCGGAACCGGAAGAAGAATCGGAACCGGATGAAGAAATAGAACCGGTGGGGGAAATAATAAAACGGTTAAGTAAAAGAAAATCCTCAACCAACCGACCAAGGTTAATTATGGTCAATGGTGTTTCCGCCAAGGAAGCAAAATATTGGGAGGATTACCAATTCTCCGATGAATCAGATTCCGACAAGAATTCCGATGATGTTATAGAAATTACCCCAACTGAATTTAAAAAGGCAAAAGAAAATAATAAGGGAAAGGGCATAAAAATAGAGAAATCTAATTCCAACCCCGATGAACTTTATATGTATCGTCAACCCCCGAAGTCCTTAAGTTTTAACAATGACCCGGGAACCTCTAAACCACCGGGTTTTTCTAAACCAATGTGGAAAATTACGGCTCGTATTAGGGGAACATCATATATCCCTAGAAACTTGGCAAAACGAACCAAAACCGAAGAAGAAGAAACGAGCGAGTCGGAATAAGATAGTTGTATTCGTGTGGTGTAATATATGTAATATAGTGTTCTTATGCTTTATGATATATGTAAAAATTGCTTGTATTAATAAGTATTTTTTTATGAATCTAACTCTTGTCTATTTTACAGTTTAAAAACACAAAATGGATAGACAACCCAATATTTTAAGAGACCTACCCGGAGACATGATTGATGAAATCTTGTCTAGAGTCGGCCAGAATTCCTCGGCACAACTATTTAAGGCGAGATCAGTTTGTAAGACATTCGAAGAACGTTCCAAGAATGTCTTGGTTTATAAGAGACTTTCGTTTGAAAGATGGGGGATATCACATTGGGAAACCCATAAGTTACGATGTGTTTACTTTGACGCATATATTGCGGGGAACCCAAATGCTATTTTACGCAACGGGTTAAGAAATTATTTTGACTCAATATATCCGAATATTGGACTTCGTGATTTAGAAAAAGCGGCTAACATGCAACATAAAGAAGCATGTTATGCTTTCGGATTAGTAATGTTCGCTTCTCACCAAAGTGAGAACAAGAACATCGGGCTACAACTATTAAACAAAACGTTTCCACAAGTGACGGAGTCGGTAATTGGGGTAAGAAATGAGGTTTTTAGATTATTACGGGACTGTTGGACATTACGTAACCCTCGTCCCTTTGACGACGTTACAACACGCTGTCTTATAAACGGCCATAACGGTTATGTTGCACAAGACCAAGGATGGGAAGTAGTCCTAGTAAAACCAGAATGCATGACTTGTTTCTGGACGTATGAATTACGTGTCTTTATTGCCTTTGCTGAACGACTTGTGTACTAGCTAGAATTATCTTCACAACTATCTTGTATCAAAGTTATTGTGTGCTATATTTCAAGCTTTATGTAAAATAAGCGGTATTGTAAGTTTGTAAAATATTGTATAAAAGTTTGAACGCGAAATATTATTATAATCAGTTTTTCATATAGAATTGTAGTAGTTGAATTGTATATTAGCTACTAAGTATGAACTTAACGGGTAGGTACTACCCGAATTTAAACTTATAAAACGCTAATATGAAGAAAAAGCTTTTATAAATGAGTTCATATTATGCTACGAAATACTATTAA
The DNA here is from genome assembly GCF_046630445.1 of Rutidosis leptorrhynchoides. Taxonomy (NCBI): domain Eukaryota; kingdom Viridiplantae; phylum Streptophyta; class Magnoliopsida; order Asterales; family Asteraceae; genus Rutidosis; species Rutidosis leptorrhynchoides. The sequence continues at coordinate 517,989,524 of NC_092334.1, forward strand.
CTACTCTTAATATTCTGTATGATTAACTTGTTCCATTTGACTATTTTGAAGGAAATGGCACCGACTACTCGACACACCGTGAATATGAATGAAGAGGAATTCCGTACTTTTCTAGCTTCAAACATAGCCGCAGTACAGGCTGCGCTACATACCAACAATAACCTTGGATCTAGCAGTACAGGAAATCGTGTATGATGCACCTACAAAGAATTCACTGCCTGCAAACCTTTGGAATTTGATGGAACCGAAGGACCGATCGGATTGAAACGGTGGACCGAGAAGGTCGAATCGGTGTTTGCCATAAGTAAGTGTACTGAAGAGGACAAAGTGAAGTACGCTACGCATACCTTCACAGGTTCTGCATTAACATGGTGGAATACCTATCTAGAGCAAGTGGGACAAGACGATGCGTACGCACTACCGTGGTCAGCATTCAAGCACTTGATGAACGAGAAGTACCATCCCAGAACCGAGGTCAATAAGCTCAAGACAGAACTTAGAGGGTTACGAACCCAAGGATTTGATATTACCACGTACGAAAGACAATTCACAGAATTGTGCCTATTGTGTCCGGGAGCATTCGAAGATGAGGAAGAGAAGATCGACGCATTTGTGAAAGGATTACCGGAAAGAATCCAAGAAGATATAAGTTCACACGAGCCCGCCTCTATACAACAGGCATGTAGAATGGCTCACAAACTAGTGAACCAGATTGAAGAAAGAATTAAAGAACAGACTGCTGAAGAGGCCAATGTGAAGCAAGTCAAAAGAAAGTGGGAGGAAAACGGTGATAAGAATCACCAATACAACAACAGCAGCAATTACAACAATAATCGCAACAATTATCCCAACAATCGCAACATCAATCGCAACTACAACAAACGGCCCAACAATAACAACAACAACAACAACAGCAACAGCAACTACAACAATCATCCCAACAACAATAATAACCGCAACAACAACAACAATCAGAAGCAGCTATGCCAAAGGTGTGAAAAGTATCACTCGGGGTTCTGCACCAAATTTTGCAACAAGTGTAAAAGAAATGGTCATAGCGCGGCGAAGTGTGAGGTCTACGGACCAGGGGTTAATAGAACGAAAGGAACAAATGGTGTCGGAACGAGTAATGGCGGAGCAAGTAGTGTCGGAGCAAGTTATGCCAATGTAGTTTGTTATAAATGTGGAAAACCGGGCCACATTATTAGAAATTGCCCGAACCAGGAGAACACGAATGGACAAGGCCGCGGAAGAGTTTTCAATATTAATGCGGCAGAGGCACAGGAAGACCCGGAGCTTATTACGGGTACGTTTCTTATTGACAATAAATCTGCTTACGTTTTATTTGATTCGGGTGCGGATAGAAGCTATATGAGTAGAGATTTTTGTGCTAAATTAAGTTGTCCATTGACGCCTTTGGATAGTAAATTTTTACTCGAATTAGCAAATGGTAAATTAATTTCAGCAGATAATATATGTCAGAATCGAGAAATTAAACTGGTTAGCGAAACATTTAAGATTGATTTGATACCAGTAGAGTTAGGGAGTTTTGATGTGATAATCGGTATGGACTGGTTGAAAGAAGTGAAAGCAGAGATCGTTTGTTACAAAAATGCAATTCGCATTATACGAGAAAAAGGAAAACCCTTAATGGTGTACGGAGAAAAGGGCAACACGAAGCTACATCTTATTAGTAATTTGAAGGCACAAAAACTAATAAGAAAAGGTTGCTATGCTGTTCTAGCACACGTCGAGAAAGTACAAACTGAAGAAAAGAGCATCAATGATGTTCCCATTGCAAAAGAATTTCCCGATGTATTTCCGAAAGAATTACCGGGATTACCCCCACATCGATCCGTTGAATTTCAAATAGATCTTGTACCAGGAGCTGCACCAATAGCTCGTGCTCCTTACAGACTCGCACCCAGCGAGATGAAAGAACTACAAAGCCAATTACAAGAAATTTTAGAGCGTGGTTTCATTCGACCAAGCACATCACCGTGGGGAGCTCCTGTTTTGTTTGTCAAGAAGAAAGATGGTACATTCAGGTTGTGTATCAACTACCGAGAGTTGAACAAACTTACCATCAAGAACCGCTACCCACTACCGAGAATCGACGACTTATTTGATCAACTACAAGGCTCGTCTGTTTATTCAAAGATTGACTTACGTTCCGGGTATCATCAAATGCGGGTGAAAGAAGATGATATTCCAAAGACTGCTTTCAGAACACGTTACGGTCATTACGAGTTTATGGTCATGCCGTTTGGTTTAACTAATGCACCAGCTGTGTTCATGGACCTTATGAACCGAGTGTGTGGACCATACCTTGACAAGTTTGTCATTGTTTTCATTGATGACATACTTATTTACTCAAAGAATGACCAAGAACACGGTGAACATTTGAGAAAGGTGTTAGAAGTATTGAGGAAGGAAGAATTGTACGCTAAGTTTTCAAAGTGTGCATTTTGGTTGGAAGAAGTTCAATTCCTCGGTCACATAGTGAACAAAGAAGGTATTAAGGTGGATCCGGCAAAGATAGAAACTGTTGAAAAGTGGGAAACCCCGAAAACTCCGAAACACATACGCCAGTTTTTAGGACTAGCTGGTTACTACAGAAGGTTCATCCAAGACTTTTCCAGAATAGCAAAACCCTTGACTGCATTAACGCATAAAGGGAAGAAATTTGAATGGAATGATGAACAAGAGAAAGCGTTTCAGTTATTGAAGAAAAAGCTAACTACGGCACCTATATTGTCATTGCCAGAAGGGAATGATGATTTTGTGATTTATTGTGACGCATCAAAGCAAGGTCTCGGTTGTGTATTAATGCAACGAACGAAGGTGATTGCTTATGCGTCTAGACAATTGAAGATTCACGAACAAAATTATACGACGCATGATTTGGAATTAGGCGCGGTTGTTTTTGCATTAAAGACTTGGAGGCACTACTTATATGGGGTCAAAAGTATTATATATACCGACCACAAAAGTCTTCAACACATATTTAATCAGAAACAACTGAATATGAGGCAGCGTAGGTGGATTGAATTATTGAATGATTACGACTTTGAGATTCGTTACCACCCGGGGAAGGCAAATGTGGTAGCCGATGCCTTGAGCAGGAAGGACAGAGAACCCATTCGAGTAAAATCTATGAATATAATTATTCATAATAACCTTACTACTCAAATAAAGGAGGCGCAACAAGGAGTTTTAAAAGAGGGAAATTTAAAGGATGAAATACCCAAAGGATCAGAGAAGCATCTTAATATTTGGGAAGACGGAACCCGGTATAGGGCTGAAAGGATTTGGGTACCAAAATTTGGAGATATGATAGAAATGGTACTTAGAGAAGCTCATAAAACCAGATACTCAATACATCCTGGAACGGGGAAGATGTACAAGGATCTCAAGAAACATTTTTGGTGGTCGGGTATGAAAGCCGATGTTGCTAAATACGTGGGAGAATGTTTGACGTGTTCTAAGGTCAAAGCTGAGCATCAGAAACCATCAGGTCTACTTCAATAACCCGAAATCCCAGAATGGAAATGGGAAAACATTACCATGGATTTCATCACTAAATTGCCAAGGACTGCAAGTGGTTTTGATACTATTTGGGTAATAGTTGATCGTCTCACCAAATCAGCACACTTCCTGCCAATAAGAGAAGATGACAAGATGGAGAAGTTAGCACGACTGTATTTGAAGGAAGTCGTCTCCAGACATGGAATACCAATCTCTATTATCTCTGATAGGGATGGCAGATTTATTTCAAGATTCTGGCAGACATTACAGCAAGCATTAGGAACTCGTCTAGACATGAGTACTGCCTATCATCCACAAACTGATGGGCAGAGCGAAAGGACGATACAAACGCTTGAAGACATGCTACGAGCATGTGTTATTGATTTCGGAAACAGTTGGGATCGACATCTACCATTAGCAGAATTTTCCTACAACAACAGCTACCATTCAAGCATTGAGATGGCGCCATTTGAAGCACTTTATGGTAGAAAGTGCAGGTCTCCGATTTGTTGGAGTGAAGTGGGGGATAGACAGATTACGGGTCCGGAGATTATACAAGAAACTACCGAGAAGATCATCCAAATTCAACAACGGTTGAAAACCGCCCAAAGTCGACAAAAGAGCTACGCTGACATTAAAAGAAAGGATATAAAATTTGAAATTGGAGAGATGGTCATGCTTAAAGTTGCACCTTGGAAAGGCGTTGTTCGATTTGGTAAACGAGGGAAATTAAATCCAAGGTATATTGGACCATTCAAGATTATTGATCGTGTCGGACCAGTAGCTTACCGACTTGAGTTACCTCAACAACTCGCGGCTGTACATAACACTTTCCACGTCTCGAATTTGAAGAAATGTTTTGCTAAAGAAGATCTCACTATTCCGTTAGATGAAATCCAAATCAACGAAAAACTCCAATTCATCGAAGAACCCGTCGAAATAATGGATCGTGAGGTTAAAAGACTTAAGCAAAACAAGATACCAATTGTTAAGGTTCGATGGAATGCTCGTAGAGGACCCGAGTTCACCTGGGAGCGTGAAGATCAGATGAAGAAGAAATACCCGCATCTATTTCCAGAAGATTCGTCAACACCTTCAACAGCTTAAAATTTCGGGACGAAATTTATTTAACGGGTAGGTACTGTAGTGACCCGAACTTTTCCATGTTTATATATATTAACTGAGATTGATATTTACATGATTAAATGTTTCCAACATGTTAAGCAATCAAACTTGTTAAGACTTGATTAATTGAAATAGGTTTCATATAGACAATTGACCACCCAAGTTGACCGGTGATTCACGAACGTTAAAACTTGTAAAAACTATATGATGACATATATATGGTTATATATATAGTTAACATTATATTATGATAATTAAACATATCATTAAGTATATTAACAATGAACTACATATGTAAAAACAAGACTACTAACTTAATGATTTTGAAACGAGACATATGTGTAACGATTATCGTTGAAACGACATTTAATGTATATATATATCATATTAAGAGATATTCGTACATCATAATATCATGATAATATAATAATTTAAAATCTCTTTTGATATTATAAACATTGGGTTAACAACATTTAACAAGATCGTTAACCTAAAGGTTTCAAAACAACATTTACATGTAACGACTAACGATGACTTAACGACTCAGTTAAAATGTATATACATGTAGTGTTTTAATATGTATTTATACACTTTTGAAAGACTTCAATACACTTATCAAAATACTTCTACTTAACAAAAATGCTTACAATTACATCCTCGTTCAGTTTCATCAACAATTCTACTCGTATGCACCCGTATTCGTACTCGTACAATACACAGCTTTTAGATGTATGTACTATTGGTATATACACTCCAATGATCAGCTCTTAGCAGCCCATGTGAGTCACCTAACACATGTGGGAACCATCATTTGGCAACTAGCATGAAATATCTCATAAAATTACAAAAATATGAGTAATCATTCATGACTTATTTACATGAAAACAAAATTACATATCCTTTATATCTAATCCATACACCAACGACCAAAAACACCTACAAACACTTTCATTCTTCAATTTTCTTCATCTAATTGATCTCTCTCAAGTTCTATCTTCAAGTTCAAAGTGTTCTTCATAAATTCTAAAAGTTCTAGTTTCATAAAATCAAGAATACTTTCAAGTTTGCTAGCTCACTTCCAATCTTGTAAGGTGATCATCCAACCTCAAGAAATCTTTGTTTCTTACAGTAGGTTATCATTCTAATACAAGGTAATAATCATATTCAAACTTTGGTTCAATTTCTATAACTATAACAATCTTATTTCAAGTGATGATCTTACTTGAACTTGTTTTCGTGTCATGATTCTGCTTCAAGAACTTCGAGCCATCCAAGGATCCATTGAAGCTAGATCCATTTTTCTCTTTTCCAGTAGGTTTATCCAAGGAAATTAAGGTAGTAATGATGTTCATAACATCATTCGATTCATACATATAAAGCTATCTTATTCGAAGGTTTAAACTTGTAATCACTAGAACATAGTTTAGTTAATTCTAAACTTGTTCGCAAACAAAAGTTAATCCTTCTAACTTGACTTTTAAAATCAACTAAACACATGTTCTATATCTATATGATATGCTAACTTAATGATTTAAAACCTGGAAACACGAAAAACACCGTAAAACCGGATTTACGCCGTCGTAGTAACACCGCGGGCTGTTTTGGGTTAGTTAATTAAAAACTATGATAAACTTTGATTTAAAAGTTGTTATTCTGAGAAAATGATTTTTATTATGAACATGAAACTATATCCAAAAATTATGGTTAAACTCAAAGTGGAAGTATGTTTTCTAAAATGGTCATCTAGACGTCGTTCTTTCGACTGAAATGACTACCTTTACAAAAACGACTTGTAACTTATTTTTTCGACTATAAACCTATACTTTTTCTGTTTAGATTCATAAAATAGAGTTCAATATGAAACCATAGCAATTTGATTCACTCAAAACGGATTTAAAATGAAGAAGTTATGGGTAAAACAAGATTGGATAATTTTTCTCATTTTAACTACGTGAAAATTGGTAACAAATCTATTCCAACCATAACTTAATCAACTTGTATTGTATATTATGTAATCTTGAGATACCATAGACATGTATACAATGTTTCGACCTATCATGTCGACACATCTATATATATTTCGGAACAACCATAGACACTCTATATGTGAATGTTGGAGTTAGCTATACAGGGTTGAGGTTGATTCCAAAATATATATAGTTTGAGTTGTGATCAATACTGAGATACGTATACACTGGGTCGTGGATTGATTCAAGATAATATTTATCGATTTATTTTTCTGTACATCTAACTGTGGACAACTAGTTGTAGGTTACTAACGAGGACAGCTGACTTAATAAACTTAAAACATCAAAATATATTAAAAGTGTTGTAAATATATTTTGAACATACTTTGATATATATGTATATATTGTTATAGGTTCGTGAATCAACCAGTGGCCAAGTCTTACTTCCCGGCGAAGTAAAAATCTGTGAAAGTGAGTTATAGTCCCACTTTTAAAATCTAATATTTTTGGGATGAGAATACATGCAGGTTTTATAAATGATTTACAAAATAGACACAAGTACGTGAAACTACATTCTATGGTTGAATTATCGAAATCGAATATGCCCCTTTTTAATTAAGTCTGGTAATCTAAGAATTAGGGAACAGACACCCTAATTGACGCGAATCCTAAAGATAGATCTATTGGGCCTAACAAACCCCATCCAAAGTACCGGATGCTTTAGTACTTCGAAATTTATATCATATCCGAAGGGTGTCCCGGAATGATGGGGATATTCTTATATATGCATCTTGTTATTGTCGGTTACCAGGTGTTCACCATATGAATGATTTTTATCTCTATGTATGGGATGTGTATTGAAATATGAAATCTTGTGGTCTATTGTTACGATTTGATATATATAGGTTAAACCTATAACTCACCAACATTTTTGTTGACGTTTAAAGCATGTTTATTCTCAGGTGAATACTAAGAGCTTCCGCTGTCGCATACTTAAATAAGGACGAGATTTGGAGTCCATACTTGTATGATATTGTGTAAAAACTGCATTCAAGAAACTTATTTTGTTGTAACATATTTGTATTGTAAACCATTATGTAATGGTCGTGTGTAAACAGGATATTTTAGATTATCATTATTTGATAATCTACGTAAAGCTTTTTAAAACCTTTATCTATGAAATAAAGGTTATGGTTTGTTTTAAAAATGAATGCAGTCTTTGAAAAACGTCTCATATAGAGGTCAAAACCTCGCAACGAAATCAATTAATATGGAACGTTTTTAATCAATAAGAACGGGACATTTCACATCGGACCATGTATGTAATGTTTAACTCTGTGACCATTAACTTTAAATTCAATCCCATTTGAATTTATCAATTCTATCATTCCGTATGGGAAAACTCTTTTGACTATGAATGGTCCAGACCATCTTGATTTCAATTTTCCAGGAAATAGCTCGAATCGTGAATTGAAAAGAAGAACTCTGTCTCCTTCTTTAAATTCTTTTGAACTTCTGATTCTTTTATCATGCCATTTCTTCGTTCTTTCTTTATAGATTAACGAATTTTCGTATGCTTCATGTCTTAATTCTTCTAATTCGTTTAGTTGACTTAATCGTAGACGTCCGGCTTCATGTAAATCAAGATTACATGTCTTCAAAGCCCAAAATGCTTTGTGTTCAATTTCTACTGGAAGATGACATGCTTTTCCATAAACAAGTCTAAAAGGTGTGGTTCCAATTGGAGTTTTGTAGGCTGTTCTAAAAGCCCAGAGTGCATCCTCCAATTTAATGGACCATTCCTTCGGATTTGATCCTACGCTTTTCTCTAGAATACGTTTTAAAGCTCGGTTGGTATTTTCAACTTGTCCACTTGTTTGTGGATGATATGCGGTGGAGATTTTATGAGTTACTCCATATCTTTTAAGAACTTTCTCAAGTTGATTATTACAGAAATGAGTACCCCGATCACTTATTAAAGCTTTCGGTGTTCCAAACCTTGCAAAAAGACGTTTTAAAAAGTTTACTACAACTCGTGCATCGTTAGTTGGGAGAGCTTGTGCTTCCGCCCATTTAGATACATAATCAATGGCTACGAGTATATATAGATTATTATGAGATTTTGGAAATGGACCCATAAAGTCAATACCCCAAATGTCAAATACTTCACATACTTGGATGACATTTTGTGGCATTTAATCACGTTGACTTATTTTTCCAGCCCTTTGACATGCATCACAAGATTTGCAAAGAAGGTGTGCGTCTTTGTAAATTGTAGGCCAATAGAATCCAGCTTCATAAACTTTTCTTGCTGTTAGTTGAGGCCCATAACGCCCTCCTGTTGGTCCTGTGTGACAATGGTTTAAAATTTTACTAACTTCATCTCCAAATACACATCGGCGTATTATTCCATCGGGACAACTTTTAAACAGATGTGGATCTTCCCAGAAATAGTGTTTTATATCACTGAAGAATTTCTTTCGTCTTTGGTACGATAATCCTTTTTCAAGGAATCCACAAACTAAGTAGTTTGCATAGTCTGCAAACCATGGGATTTCTTTATAATCTATCTTCAATAGATATTCATCAGGAAAGTTGTCTTGTATGGCTGATTCATTTAGAACTTCTAATTCGGGATTTTCAAGACGAGAAAGATGATCAGCGGCGAGATTTTCTGCTCCTCTTTTATCTCGGATTTCAATATCAAACTCTTGTAAGAGTAAGATCCAACGGATTAATCTTGGTTTAGCATCTTGTTTTGAAAATAGGTATCTAAGAGCAGAATGGTCGGTATAGACCACCGTTTTTGCTAGAACGAGATATGATCGAAATTTGTCAAAAGCAAAGACAATAGCAAGGAGTTCTTTTTCAGTAGTTGTATAGTTTGTTTGTGCTCCTTGTAATGTCTTACTAGCATAATATATAGGTTGAAATCGTTTTTCAATCCTTTATCCTAAAACGGCTCCCATTGCAAAATCACTTGCATCGCACATTAGTTCAAATGGTAGATTCCAATTTGGTGTTATCATGATCGGCGCATTAGTGAGTTTTTCTTTAAGAATATTAAAAGATTTGATACACTCATCTGAAAAGATGAATGGAGCATCCTTTTCTAGGAGTTTATTCATAGGAGTGGCAATTTTAGAAAAATCTTTTATGAAACGTCGGTAAAAACCGGCATGCCCTAGAAAACTCCTAACTCCTCTAACATTGGTGGTATGTGGAAGTTTAGCAATTACATCTACTTTAGCTCTATCCACTTCAATTCCTTCTTTTGAAATTTTATGTCCAAGAACGATGCCTTCTTTAACCATGAAATGGCATTTCTCCCAATTAAGTACTAGATTTGATTTTTCGCATCTAATTAGCATTCGTTCCAGATTAACTAGACATGATTTAAATGTATCACCGAAGAATGAAAAGTCATCCATGAAAACTTCCATGCATTCTTCTATCATGTCGTGAAAAATCGCCATCATACACCTTTGAAAGGTTGCAGGGGCGTTACAAAGTCCAAATGGCATGCGTTTGTAAGCAAAAGTACCATAAGGGCACGTGAATGTGGTTTTCTCTTGATCTTCGGGTGCTATTGGAATTTGAAAATATCCGGAAAATCCATCTAGAAAACAATAGTAACTATTTCCGGCTAATCTTTCCAACATTTGATCTATGAAAGGTAAGGGAAAGTGATCTTTTCTGGTGGCGTCATTTAATTTTCTATAATCAATACATACACGCCATCCTGTTACAGTCCTAGTAGGAATAAGCTCATTTTTCTCATTTGTAATGACAGTCATGCCACCCTTCTTAGGTACGCATTGAACTGGGCTTACCCATGGACTATCAGAGATTGGATAAATTAAACCTGCATCTAGCAGTTTAATAATCTCTTTCTTAACTACATCTTGCATATTAGGATTTAGTCTTCGTTGGCGTTGCACATACGTTTTATGACCTTCTTCCATAAGGATTTTATGTGTGCAATACGAAGGACTTATTCCTTTAATATCATGAATCTTCCATGCAATGGCTGGTTTATGAGCTTTCAACACAGAAATGAGTTGTGATTTCTCATTTTCAGTAAGAGAAGACGATATTATTACAGGTAATTCAGATTCACCATGTAAATAAGCGTATTCCAAATGGTTTGGAAGTGGCTTTAACTCTAATTTCGGAGGTTCTTCTATCGATGATTTATATCGATATCTGTCTTCTTCTTTTAGCATTTGAATTTCTTCTGTTTTTGGTTCATATCCATTAGCTATAAGTGTAGCTAACATTTCAGCTTCATCAATTGGTTCATTACCTTCTCCTAAAGAACATTCTCCTGTTCCTTGTAATTCTGGAAATTCTTCTAATAATTCTGCATGTGCATCTATAGTTTGAATATAATAACATGTATCATCTGCAGATTGTGGTTGTTGCATTGCTCTATCAACTGAAAAGGTAACACTCTCATCCTCTATACTTAGGGTCAATTTCTTACCGAACACGTCTATCATTGCTTTAGCCGTGTTTAAGAATGGTCTTCCTAATATGAGAGGAACTTGAGAATCTTCTTCCATGTCCAAAACAACAAAATCTACTGGAAATACTAAAGTACCAACTTTAACTAGCATGTTCTCCATTATCCCTCTAGGATATTTTATTGATCTATCGGCTAGTTGTATGCTTATTCTGGTTGGTTTCAATTCTCCAAGGTCTAGTTTAGCGTATAGTGAATACGGCATTAGATTTATACTAGCACCTAAGTCTGCCAATGCTTCTATTGAACTAAGACTACCCAGAAAACATGGAATTGTGAAACTTCCTGGATCAGATAGTTTTTCTGGTATCTTATTCAACAGCACTGCTGAACAATTAGCATTCATAGTAACAGCCGAGAGTTCTTCCATTTTCTTTCTATTTGAGATTGGATCTTTCAAGAATTTAGCATATCTTGGCATTCCTGAAATCACATCAATGAAAGGAAGATTTACATTTATCTGTTTAAACATATCCAAGAATTTGGATTGCTCGGCTTCAAGTTTTTCTTTCTTCATTTTACTCGGGTAAGGAAGTGGTGGTTGGTATGGTTTAACATAAGGTTTATCCTTAACTGTGTTGTTTTCATTAACCTTTTCAACTACCGGTTCTTTTTCCTTATCTTGATCAGGTTGTGGTTCTTGTGGAGTAGGAATGGCTTCATCAGAAGTTACAGGTATTTCAGGTGGTTTAAGTGTTGTACCACTTCTTGTGGTAATAGCTTTAGCTGTTTCATTTCGGGGGTTAGCATTTGTATCGCTCGGTAAACTTCCCGGTTTTCTTTCACCTATTAACCTTGCTAGGTTACTCACTTCTTGTTCCAGATTTTGAATAGAAGCTTGTTGATTTCTAAATGCTTGAGCATTTTGTTCATTAGTTTGTTTTTGAGATGTGAAAAACTGCGTTTGAGTTTCAACTAGCTTCGTCATCATATCTTCTAAATTCGGCTTTTTATCATCGGTTTGTTGTGGTGGTTTGTTTTGAAAATTAGGTCTTTGCTAATTGTAAGTATTATTGGATACTTGTTGATTGCTAGGACCTTGTTGGTTGTTGTATGGAATATTTCGGTTATAATTCTGGTTTTGATTGTAAATCGGTCTTGGCGGTTGATAATTATTCTGATAATTATTTCCAGGCCTTTGGTTTATGTATGAAATATTCTCTCTTTGTTCCATTGTTAATTCAATACTGAGACAATCTTTTGTCAAATGTGGTCCTCCACACTGCTCACAACTAATTCGTATTGAGTGAATATCCTTAGTCATCTTTTCCATTCGTCTCTCCACAGCATCTATCTTTGCGGAAATGGAATCTAAGTCATGGCTAGAATCGGCTCTAGCTGCTTTAGATGATCTAATGATATCTTTTTCTTGGTGCCACTCATGTGAGTGGGAAGCAGTGTTATCAATAATTTTGTAAGCATCAGTTTCGGTTTTCTTCATAATAGAACCACCAGCTGCTATATCTATGTCTTTTCTTGTAGTGATGTCGCATCCTTGGTAGAATATTTGTACTTTTTGACAGGTGTCTAAACCATGTTGCGGACATCCTCTTAACAACTTTCCATATCTTGTCCACGCCTCATATAGAGTTTCATTTGGTTTCTGTGTAAACGTAACAATTTCTGCTTGAAGTCTTACGGCTTTAGATGCAGGAAAGAATTGTTTAAGAAATTTGTCAACTAAAACATCCCATGTATCGATCGCCCCTTCAGGTAACGATTCCAACCAATCTTTGGCTTCTCCCTTTAAAGTCCAGGGAAATAACATGAGATATATCTGTTCATCCTCCACTTCTCGGATTTTAAATAGTGTGCAGATCCTATTAAAGGTACGTAGATGTTCATTTGGATCTTCCTTCGGCGCACCACTAAATTGGCATTGATTAGTCACCATGTGTAGAATTTGTCCTTTGATTTCATAATCTGGCGCATTAATGTCTGGATGAGTAATTGCGTGACCTTGGCCAGTGCGTTTAGCTCTCATTCGGTCTTCCATACTTAAAGGTTCCAGATTCTCCATAATTGAATTTGTTGAATCGGTATCACTAGATGATTCTGATTTAATGGTTCGTTCCTCAACAATCTCTGTTTGAATGATTGGTGGCTCCGGAGGAAAGTTTAATGGTTCAGGATCTATGAACTGTTCCTGAATATTTTCCGGATTCTCAATTGTGATGTCGGGTTCAAAAAATGGATTATCGGAAATTTGAACTGAAGTACTTGGTCGACTGGATGACGATTCTAAAGAAAAATCAACGGTGGTTATATTTGCTAAATGTCTTGATCTAGTTACAGGTGGTGAACGTACAAAAGGTGATGAACGTCTTGCTCGGTGCATTCACTGAATATCCTATTAGTTTTTAAAAAGGAAAGAAAAATTATAATAAGTTATCCAATCAATAAACTTTTCTGATTTTGCCCACGTTTCGAATAGCCAAAAGATGCAGCAGAGGGGCAGGATTCATTTGGTCTCAATATAATTGAGGACTGTTTGGCTCCAATAACCCGGTCCACGTACAAATCCAACTATTACTACGAACCAGAAAATTTTGATGTCTATTAATTTAACCACTTAAAATAAATTTTCGTAATTTTAAGAAATTTAGATAAGAAGTAGAAAAAATTCTAAGTCCAAAAAACTAGAATGGCGAGAAATAAGAGAGAAAAAGAGTTCGTCGCAAAAGGTCGAAAAAGAAAAAAAATGGTTGAAAAATAAAAGGTGACGGAAAAATAAAAGAAACTTATAAAAACTTAAAAATACTTAACTAACCTAATCTTATTACTACAACTAACTTAAAATTATAATCGCAAATTGAAATTACTAATTGGAATGATAATTGGTACATAGTAAAAAGGTGTCTAAAAATATTAAAGCTTACAGGAAAAACTAAATCCCAAATGGAAATAACTTAAAAAGAAACTAAAACTTAAAAAGGCGTCGCAAAATTCTAAAGTACCTAAATCTTAGTCTAAAGAAAAAGCACTTAAGGAATTCTACGGCAAAGCCTAAAAATCTAGGAGTAAAAATAACTATAGCAAAAACTAAGTTTAAAATTAAATATGAGCGAAAAAATACAAATATTACGCTACAACGATTAAAAAGGGACAAACTATAAAAATATACAAAAAGTTGTAAAAAGTACAATTTTTATAAAAATATTATTTTTATATTATTTTTTTTTAATAAAACTACTAATTTTACAATTTAATAAAACTAATTTAAACAAAATAAAACAAATTAAATAAAAATAAATTTTAAAATAAAACTTAATTATAATAATAATACATAATTAGGGTTTATATTAATAATAATTAATAATAATCCGTAATAAATGCTGAATTAGGGCTTCTGTCGGCGTGTCAGAAAGTCTCCGCGAGTCGCGGTAATTAATGAAGAAAACCCCGCGAGTCGCGGGGTTCAGAATTTCAGATCTGGAGCAGTTTGAAATTTTTACGCGTTTTTTTTTTTTTTTTTTTTCTGTTTTCTGTTTTTTCTATAAATAAAAGATATTTAATAAAATTTATATTATTATAAACTAAAATAAAGATAAAGAAACTTATAAAACTTAAATATTTAAAAAAAAATACTTATATTTTTGTTTTTTCTTTTTATATTTTTGAATAATTAACACGTATTTTTACAAAAACGAATTTTTAATAGAAGTAAGCTAAAAATCTTTTTTTTTATTATTATTAGCGTTGCGCTTCCGGCGTTTAGAAATGTCCCCGGCAGCGGCGCCAAAATTTACTTGGCGTTATGCGAGGTGTATATAAAATAGTTATTAATTTTAGCAGAAAACACTATTAAATACGATACAATTTTACACAAGATATTTATTTATTTATAGAATGGATATACTTAAACCTTGCTACAACACTTATAGGCAGTGTACCTAATCGTACAGTAGTGTAGTTTTTAGTAAGTCCGGTTCGTTCCACAGGGAAATCTTTAAACAAAGCTCAACGCTATATTAGTTTACTTTTATAAAAATACAAATATATATATATGTAATATTATTATTATAAAGGGGGGGTTTTTTACCGTTTAATGACCGGTTTGTCGATTTTAAGACTTTAGTCGCAGTTAAAACCTAATGTAAAATATAAAATAAATACAAGACTTAAATTAAAGCGTAAAGTAAATAACGATAATGAAATTGCGAATAATAAAAGTGCGACAAAATAAAATTGCGATAATTAAAAAGTACGATAATTAAAAGTGCGATTAAATAACAATAAATAAAAGTGCGATAATTAGAAGTGCAATTAAATATAAAATAAAGGAAATTAAATATGAAATAAAAGAATTATGCTTATTTAAACTTCCGTAATCATGATGTTTGACGTGTTGATTTTAGTTTTATGCCCATGGGTTAATTGTCCTTTGTCCTGGATTATTTAATCTGTCCGTCTGGTTTTTGTCCATAACAGTCCATCAGTCATAAATATAAAGTGCGAGTGTCCTCATCAAATTATTCTTATACCCGAAGTTAAATATTCCAACTAATTGGGGATTCGAATTGTAACAAGGTTTTAATACTTTGTTTAATGAATACACCAGGTTATCGACTGCGTGTAAACCAAGGTTTTACTACTTTGCTAACAATTACACCAATTACCCTTGAATGTAATTTCACCCCTGTTTTAATTATTCTAGTGGCTATTAATCCATTCCCGTGTCCGGTTAAATGAACGATTATTCGTACATATAAATACCCTGCCCATCGTGTCCGATCGAGTGTATATGGTAATTTATAGGGACGCCCAATTGTAAATCTTTATATTAACATTAACAAACTATCATTTAGTTAAACAAATATAAAGCCCATTAATAGCCCATAGTCTAATTTCCACAAGTGTCGTTCTTTTGTCCAAACCCCAATTATGGTACAAAGCCCAATTACCCAATTTTAGTAATTAGCCTAACATCATGATTACTTCGTTTTAAATAAGCATAATAATAACTTAGCTACGAGACATTAATATAAAAAGGTTGAACATAACTTACAATGATTAAAAATAGCGTAGCGTTACACGGACAGAATTTCGACTTACACCCTTACAACATTCGCTAACATACCCTTATTATTAGAATTATAATTAAAATTAAAATTAAAATATAAATTATATATATATATTTTACGTATATATGAGAGAAGAGAGAAAAAGATTATGAATTGCGATCAGAATTCGGTTGCTTTTATAGGAAAAGTCGAATTTTGGGGCTCCGCGACTCGCGGCAAAATCCTCTTCAAACTCCGCGAGTCGCGGAGAATGAATTTACAGCTCACACCCTTGGAGTCTTTCTCTGCCGACGGTTTTATAATATATATATAATTAATATAATTAATTATATATTATATTATATTTATATGCCTAGTTAACTTGTAATTTTTAGTCCGTTGCGTCGAGCGTTAAGAGTTGACTCTGGTCCCGGTTCCGGATTTTCGAACGTCCTTGCG
This sequence comes from Rutidosis leptorrhynchoides, assembly GCF_046630445.1. NCBI lineage: Eukaryota > Viridiplantae > Streptophyta > Magnoliopsida > Asterales > Asteraceae > Rutidosis > Rutidosis leptorrhynchoides. The sequence goes on from NC_092334.1 coordinate 518,006,131, forward strand.
TACAATTTAATATCTTGTACTTTGCATTTTGAATCTTGTACTCTTGTAATTTCGAGACTTTTCTTATCAATAATTGGAACCTTTTTGATTGTCTTTTGTACTTTTGAGCTTTTTGGTCGTTTGCGTCTTCAATTCGTCGAATCTGTCTTTTGTCTTCACCTTTTATTATTTAAACGAATATCACTTGTAAATAGAACAATTGCAACTAAAAGCTTGTCTTTCTTGAGGAATAATGCTATGAAATATATGTTCGTTTTTAGCATTATCAGAGGATGGTGGGGTCAAGTTGTGGACACAAGTAACTGTAACATCACCAAAGGTAACCAGAACCTAATAACCGGAAAAGTATTAGTTAAGATCAGGGGACCTAATCCTATTCAAGAGTTAATAAGAGCAAAGATAAACAATTCAATCGTATATCTTAGAGTCTCCGAAGAACTGCGCGATATTGTAGAACTAGATATTGAAAAGGAATTAGATGGTACAGATTGGGGATCAGAAAATGGTGACGCTCATGAAGAGAACACCGACGACGAAGATGAGGAGTCGGTACCGGAATAGGTAAGTCCACAGAAGTCGAAGGGTGGCAACACAGAGGACCAATTTTCAAAGTGCATGGAAACTAATGATTTTTTTGAAATAGGTAACCCTAATGATGGTGGTGAATTCCCAAAACAAAAAGGTGTGGGGAGTCCCAAGGAAAAGACAACATTAGATAACGAGAATACACAGAGATTCAATGTCAGTGGGTCCCCAACCCCTTCAGTTAAGGTTTATCAATCCAACCCTAATTCCAATAATCGTAATTCTAAACCCCTGGATAGCCCAAACCAAGCCAACATTAATTCCCAGCCTAGTCCACATAACCTTTCCCAGCCCAACCCAGACACCTTTGATACCCCTAAACTTGACAGCACTCCGCAAGAAAAATCAACAAAAAGCCCAACAGCAACCCAGCCCGTTACAAACAATTTCAAATAACAAATTGGTTTTAATTAATTTCAATAATGACGTTGATTAAAGAGTATTTTGGATCAACTTTACAGACGATCATACTATTGACTGTAGGTTATTTTTCATCAAATTGTGTCATCAATGAAGAGTTCTTCTCCATCAATTTGTGATCTTCAAAGAGATCTAAAATATATTCTTTCTTAGTATTAGATTTATTAATTAGCCGTATAAAGCATTTGGATCTGACTTAGTTATAATCTATTATTAAAACATTTCCGCTGTTATTGTGTATGTTAACAATTATTTTATGTTTGTGAGCTTGTTAATAACTGATTAGAAAATTGTTTTCTTGAAAACCTAAATTCACCACCACTACATACAGAGTACAATGCTATAACACAAATCCAAAAAAAAAAATGAAAAATATCGGATTGTAATTTAAACACGCTGGTATATGAACAAGGGTGGATCTACCATAGTTCTAGAGGTAGCACGGGCTACCACCGAAATACGCGATGTTATGGAAAAATTATTAGACTTTTATCTAGTAATACCACTGGCTAGTGTAAAAAAATTTTGAGTGATACCATTTGATAGTGTAATTTTTTTTTTTTTTTTTTTTTTAACTTGTGTCACTAGTAACTAAAGTTCCTAGATTCGCCATTGTATATGAATTTGGGTCTTCTTTTAGGAATACGGGTCCGGTATTCAGGTTTTTATATAAAACCGTCCCCGATTCTGGACCGCAAAAAATATAAAACCATTCCATACCCTCGGGCTCTAGACCCCGCATACTTGAACCCTACCCCGGCCCAAAAATATCGGATTTTGGGTGTTCCCATACAAGTAGGTTTGCCATCGTTTACCATTTTTGAGTTCCGTGAAATTACGGATTATAAACTCGTATATATTTATTCACACAAAAGGACTTAACAAACAAAAGGATTTAAGAAAAAAAATAAACATGCCTTAATTTTATTATTTCTTGTTCATAATTGTTTCGGTCTGTGCCCATTTCACTGTATAAAATTGACTCATTTTGGAGGGGGTTTACGTATAACAGGATCACTAAAAGCAAAAGAGCGAATTGAAATTGCATATCGGACAAAGTCTAAAACCATCATATCTAATTGGTAGCAAAAGAGCGAATTGAAATTGCATATCGGACAAAGTCTAAAACCATCATATCTAATTGGTGACCCATGAATTAATATAATTGAGTGGCCCACTTAATCAATTTTGTACACCTTACTAGGTTTGCAGGTTTGAAATATATGCTATCGTATTAGACCACTCTTAATCATGACGTAATGGTCATGGTATCACGAACTGTCACATAAGTGTCACATCAGCACCTCCTTCCGATCACTAACCAACCACTAACTGCTAACATTTATGACATATCCATCACACACTTCCTAACACCCACTAAATTAATTAATTATTTACGGGTACAAGTAAAAAACATTATGTACAACAAATAAATGCATGGCTTTCGTGATCGATTTTATCCTCCAACGACATTTTGCAACACTAGTGATCAAGGGCTAAGCAATCATTAGTTGCTAATATTTTTGATCACTAACCTCAACGGCGGGCCAGGCACGGTACTAAAATTAGCGGTCTTATAGTTTAAACAACTTTCCAAAGTTCTATGTATGTCATATAAACATCCGTTTATTTTCATTCCATATTTGGTTGCTTGATTATTAATCTGGATATAATCGGTAATACTTATTTAGTTAACATTTAGGTAATTACCATTACCAATATAACTAATAGACAAAATTTGTCTTATTTGTTATGAATAGTACTATTCAATTTTTCATTTTTTACAAACCAACTCCTTAACTTTTATTAAAATACAAATCGAACCTCTACTTTATACATATATTATGAATTATTATTTATCTCATTACTAACACCAAAAACACCCACCACGCTTACCGGCTTCTACATTGCGCTCAAACAGTAGGACTCACATAAGCCACTACTGTGCTACATTTTTTTTTGTCTCCAACGATAAAAGAAGCAACTTTCTTAAAAAGAACAACCTTTCAATGCTACCAAAAGATGTCGAAAAATATTTTTTTTACAAAATAGATCAACTAACTTTAACGCTAAAAGAAGCAACTTTCACAAAAGGAACAACCCTTCAATGTTAGATGTCGAAAAAAATTCTTTTTTACAAAATAGATCCACAAAAGGAAAGACTTTTTTTTAACTCGCATTAAAAACGGAGCCCCCGGCGCGAAGCGAGGGCTCCACAACTAGTTAATACTATTTAGAAGTACTAAGCAAGAAATCTCAAGGACTTAATTATCTGGATCATCCCTAAAGTTTATTCTTTTTTTCACCCTGGGCCTTAAAGTTTATCTTTTTCACGCTTACCCTTAATGTTCTGATTTGGTTTCAATTCTGTCCCTAGAACTAACTGGCGTTAAGTAATCCTCGTTATTTTGAAAAACTGAGGGTCGTTTGGTCATTTATGTTACAATAACAAAACCCTATTGCCGCCAAAGTAATCCTCGTTGTAGCTTGCAACTGTATATGTTAAAATGGCCCAAACTTGTTGTAACGACCCGGCTTTTTCGACTTGCTTTTATGCCTTGTATTTTTGCGAAACTGCGTATTTGTGCGTACTGTGTTACTTTATTACTCCGGAACCTTGGCACACGTGTTTTATATTCATATATACTTTAAAACGTGCCTTGGTGTATGTAGAATGCTTAACTTGTCCACCGGATGCTTTATACCCGTTAGTGTTACTTGCCGTTACGAATAAACCGCGGACTGCGCGCACGTTTGACTTTTGTCGGAACCGGAACATTTGGGCAGCGAAATATTAATTATTATAATAATAATTACTTGGGCATTTGGATGCTTAATTTTATTTATTTAATTGCTAAAGCCCAATAGTTAGTCTTGTTGGACTTTCTACCTTGTTGGGCTCAAGCCCACCCTACTCTAGCCAGTGACCCAATTAATTAGCCCAAGTATTATTACTAGTGACCCATAATAATAAATAAATAATTAATGAGTCATACTAGCATAATGGATAAGAATTATCTAATTGTCACATGGGATTCTAGCATTAGTACACACTTTAGACAACCATTATCCATAAAGTAACAATTTGTCTCCCCCTCCCCTCCTCAAAAATCACGGCCCATGAGGCCTTTGCCATGTCATCAATCCATGTCAATTTCCTTGCCTATAAATACTAGCCATTAGCCTCTCATTCCAACACTTGATCATTTGGTTTTCACACACACTTGTTCTTTCTTTTTTTCCTCTCTAGTTCTTCTTGTAAGTTTTCTTTTTCTTCCTCTTTTTCCTTATCATTTTCGTGTACCATCATCATCATTTATGGAGATCAAGTTCCTTTTAGCTTTGATCTTGCTTATATCTTGTTGATTCAAGCATGAATCTTTCAAGAACATGGAAGATTCAAGCTTTCTAGCTTGAATCTTCATATCTTTTGTAGATCTACTTCTTTTATACTTTAATCTTTCTATTTTGTGATAAAGATTCAAACTTTTGTTTGTAATCTTCATGTATCTTCAAGATCCAAGCTTTATGCTTCAAGATCTTCAAGAACACTTAAAGGTTCAAGCTTTCTAGCTTTGTAACCTTGTAACTTGTGTGAAATGGATCCAAGCTCTCTAGTTTAGGGTCCCATCACCTCTTTTGACTTAGATTGTGCTTATACTTGTTGAATTGATGTAAAGTTTGTAGCTTTAGTTGTAATTGTGACTTGAATTGGTGTTAAGACTAAGGATATGATGTAACCTTGGTTCATCATCCATCTAAGACTCATGAATGAGTTGTGTTCTTACTTGGTCTTAATATATTGTGTATTGATGGTAAATTCTTAGTCAAGGTGATGCTAAGCCATCAACGAGTTGTACACTTGAAGCTACAAGAATCAAGGATGAGAACCGTGATGAGCATCAAGCACTAAGAATCCCACCGGAGCACCTTAGCTTCTGTTTTTCGTGTCTGATCAGTCCACCTGGGCTATTGGAAAGTTGATTTTCAGTTAGTTCGTTTCGAGTAGATGATTTTTCGTTTAGACCTCGTCTTAAACCGAGTTACGGTTTAGGATCTATGGCCTTCAGAAAGTCAATACTCCTTTGTAACGTTGTGCTGAAAATTCGGACCTACTCGCACTCAGACCATCACCACGGTCAAAATAAGACGAGTTTGAGTCTAGAAATTGGTCAGCAGCTATAGGACTCCCATACGGAGCCATAGCCACTGATTTTGCGTCTTTTCGACTTACGTAGAGGCCGTAGCAGCTGACCGAAGTCAGCCTATTGTTTGACCTCTATACTTGACTAGTTTACTTAACTTATATGATGATGAATGATGATGATGATGACACTTAAACTTAATTATGAACTATTTGAACTTGTAAAGACAACCTACTGACCTAGTGACCTTTTACTTAGGTTGACGACCTTTCGGACCGACTTACTACTTGCGTACTTTCATAACAACTTGTCTTGCTTATTCACTGTGAGTTATAGCATCCCTTTTTACTTTAACTATTTTGGGACTGAGAATACATGCGCTTTTTACGTTTTACATACTAGGCACGAGTACTTAAACTTTATATATGTGTGAGTTATACAACGGCATAAACTTTCCCCTTAGCTCGGTAACGTTTAGTCATTGGTTTTTGAACCGGTGAACGCGAATCTTAGATATGGATCCATAGGGTTTGACATCCCCACTCGGGCTAGTCGCGCTAGCATTTAACGGGTGTTTAATACTTCGTGAACATACGCACTCGCCAAGTGTACTTTCAGGGGGTTATAAACGTTAAGTCTAGTTACCGGGTGCCCACGGTTATACATATACTTTATCATACTGATTTGAATTACTGATTTGAAACGCTTGTTTGAAGCACTGAAATCTCGTAGCCCGCCTTACGTTACTGTTACAACTTAAACTATAGCTCACCAACATTCGTGTTAACTTTTTAAGCATGTATTTCTCAGGTGCGTAGACGATGTTGCTTTCGCTGTTAAACTTGCAGTCTTGGTGTTAGACTTGCTGTTATAGACTTGCTGTTACAGACTTGCTGTGTTAGACTTCCGCTGCATTACTTAGAGATGTCTCAAGCATGGAACTTTACTTTGCATTCGCAACTTATGTTATTTTCAAAACAATAGCTTTGTAATGACCTTTGTATTATGTACTCATGTTAATGTTTTTTAGTCATCTTTTGTAAAACGCTATCTTTTCATGAATGCAAAACTGGTTTTCAAACACCATATAGTGTTTGACCTTGTAATGATCCTGTTGTTGATGATCCGTACACGATAGTTTTGTACGGGGCGTCACACTTGTCACCATTAAAACTTGACCCAAAGTACGACCAGCTTAATTACTCAAATCATGGCCTAGAGGTTCTGCCCAATATGAGTATTAAATCAAGTTAATGGGTCAAGATCTTTAAATGAAACAATCAGAGATAACAATAAATAATCACTATAAGTCTGAAAAACTTGGTGCTAGTAGTTAAACATTAAAAATCTATTATTTGATACAAAATGACTACATACCCAATCAACATAATTTTAGCCATTTTAGAGTTCCTATTATAATTCAAGATATCGTCTAGAGAAAAGCACCCAAGTCAACCCCCTAAAACTAATCATTCATGCTAATCGGATGAACAAAGATATAATTGTGACCGCATAACGTCTTCAATGTTTGAAAGCATCTTTATCAGAGGCTAAACACACACCTTTATCTCAAACCTTCTAACTTTTATGACCGGTCCTGCGAAGAACACTACATGAAATTACGTCTTCAGTGGCGAAAAAAGCGCCACTTTTGGTCATAAAAATGCCACCCGATACATGTACGCATTCTTTTGTGAAGTTTGGTCATAACCTGATACGTGTATGCATATTGGCCTGCAAGTACCTTGACTAATACATACATGTATTGGTCATCACCTGATACATGACCTGATACGTTTATGCATATTGACGTGCAATTACTTTGTATTGGTCATAACCGGATACATGTATATGCATTCTTTGACCAATTTTGTGTAGGACCCGAGCAAGTTTGCTGTTGCTGCACCAGTTGTTGCTGCTAGTGGTGGTGCCGCTGCTGCATCTGCACCAGGTGAAGAGAAGAAGGAAGAACCAGCTAAGGAGTCTGATGAGAAAATGGGCTTTAGCCTGTTTGACGATTAATCTCCTTGTTGAGTCTCATGATACTTGTTTGATGCAAAAAAGACTGAATTAGCCTTGGTTAAAAACAGGTGTAGAGGCACTAACGGATTGTAGTTAACGGATTGTTAACTCTGGGACGAATTTGAAACGTTATCCAAACTTTAAGGACAAGGATGGGAAAAAGACTTTAGGGACAAGGATGAAAAAAAAGGTGGACTTTAAGGACTAATGACACAATTAAGTCTAAATTTTAGTCATTAAAGTTCAAGTTCTTCCATCATAAAAGTTGTTGGATTATTAACGTCAATGAGATTAATGAAATCAGTAGAGATTGCTTTGGCTATCTTGCGAGGATGATTAAATACATTCAATTTTTTCATATACAACTAAAATATCATTTATTGAACTCATTTCATTTTCATTTTCATTTTCATTTTCATTTTCATTTTCATTTATACATTACTATTAAGTAAAATTCACATCAACTTTAGAAAATTATACTTCATTTAATGTGTTTATCATGTGTCCTTAAGGTATTCTTTAGTCAAACCCTAAAATTTATTCAAATACTGTACGATACATGATTTTAATGATGTTAGTTTTAAGTTTAAATAATGTTATCTTTTACGTCACAACTTATTTGCATTTATAATCATGGAGATCGAGATTACTTCTAAGGTCTAGTTTCGTTAAAAACTTGAGTTACTTTAAGATTTAATTTAGCCTCATAATTTTTGAAGAAAAAAAAATTTGTTGATCGTTTTTAGTTACAATATTTATCGTTACTATTTGTAATAATTCGAGCCCTTTAAACAATAGTAATTCTTAACTCTAGCTCTAAACAGGGTCGTCTCAACAATTTAAAGGTCCTAGACGAAAATAAAAATTGGCTCACATATACGTTAAAAAATTTTCGTACGCATAAAAATATAATACTCCAATTTATCTATTTAATTACTTATATTGTATTTAACTATTAAAAACAAGGTATCTTAACTTTAATTGACAATTTTTTATTTAATTCAATTAAATATATTGAGAACAATATTTACATGTTCAAATTTTTAGACTCTTTTAAATTTTTGAGCTATAAGCAGTTGCCTACCTTGCCTATGCTCGAAAACACCTCTGACTCTAAAGACTCAGTATTTTACACATGTATCTTCGATTTAATACAAAAGAATTGATCATAATAAACGTGTCAACTATCCTAAAACAATTACTACTAGTCGTACTCCGTACTATTTACCCGTACACCATGAATGATCATGTCATGTTTCTTGAATAACTAAGGAACATATAAATTACGAAGTATATATTTCCGTATTTGCCGAGTTATCGTTGCCGACAATTTATGTTTAACACTATACGTATATACAAGTCATATGTATGGAAGTTATCGTTCATTAAAACTTTATCTATTTCAATTTTATTTTAATTCACTATAAATAAATAAATTTGCACATTAATTCAGAAAAAGAACAATAATTATATATTTGACCACTAAGAATTCATTATTCTTCACTTAAAACACTTTTTGATTTATTAAACGGATCAAAACTCTCATTTTCATAACGAACTATATAAGGATTTATGCTCAAATTTTTGTTATTTTCAAATACCCTCGCAAGTCACAGGGTTATCATGTGTGACGATCGCTCCAAATCTGTATGGACGAACACATCATTCATCGATTTCATTGCGAGGTATTTGACCTCTATATGATACGTTTTGTAAGCATTGCATTCTTTTGAAAAGGCACACCATAAATGAATATTTAAATTAAAGGTTTTCGACATCTGATGATATCTACATATAGACAATCACCGTAAATAATAATTTACAATGGTACTTCCGTTAACAATGCAGTCAAAATAAGATACATGGTGATGATTTGGTGAATGCAACGTTTCCTTGAAAAATATGCCATGTAAGACTCCATGCACATAGCTTGTCTAACATATAAGCAAACAACGGAAGACTTCTAGGGAACCTGAGAATAAACATGCTAACAAGTGTCAACACAAAGGTTGGTGAGTTCATAGTTTTAATATTTTGCATAATCTGTACATAAAGGTGGATCACAAGATTTCAGTTGTTTCATCCAGAAACGTTTATCAAAATATTCTACAAGATTGAGCACCCTGGTAACTAAACTTAACGTATATATAATTTGTACTCTTTGTATAATCATCTTAATAATACACGCAAACCAACGTGTACGCTTCTCAAATAGCATACGTCCGTTAAAAGGCTAGTGCTCTAGCTCGGACGGGGATATCAAGCCCTATGGATCCATATACTACTACTCGCGCCCACCAGTTCTTATAACCGGCAGTTACTAGTTACCAAAGCTAAGGGATTTTCGGTTCAAACTCGGTGTAGAATTTAGTATGTACTTGTATCCATTGCGTTTAAAATAAAGTGCATGTATTCTCAGCCCAAAAATATATATTGCAAAAGCAATTAAAAAGGGAGCAAATGAAACTCACGCATATAAATATTGTAATCAGTTAATAAAGCATTTGCATGTATTCTCAGCCCAAAAATATAGAGAGTAAAAAGGGATCATATGAAACTCACCTTAGCGGCATATAAAGTTTTTCACCAAAATGTGACTGAAACTCGGATTACCAAATAACCGTAGATCTCAACCTAGAGAACATATGTTGGTCAATAAATGTCTATCAAGCTAGGTCATGTCATAGTGTATCACAATCCTAATGCTCGAGATCGACATACAATAGTTATCCAAAGTCGTTTCAAAAATTCAATCTTGACAATAGTTCAACAAAACGAGACGTGCCTTATATAAGGATTCATTTACTCGGCTGGTAATATTCAAAAATCCAATTTATCAATCTTACAAACAAGTGGTTTAAATATTAATTGCAGATTCAAAAGCAATTTCAATTAATGTCAATCATAATTCAGTTGATCATATCTTTTAATTCGTTCACCGAAATTACGCGATTTCTAAATGAAAAGTTATTGGTTTTTTGCCAGCTTTCCAAAAACATGCATATCATATACCTTTTATCAGTAATATATGTATTTACTTCGTGATTCATCATAACTGTTTAACGACGAAATTTAGCATACAAGCATGCATAAATATATATACTCGAGCACTAGACATGGATACACAATTAATATATAAAAGATAAAATATGAGTGCTTACGTATCAATATTGAGATTCAATATTGTAAGAAAGTACGTAGACGTAACGGAGATGATAAACACTAGGTTTGACTTGCGAATATTACCCACGAATATTAACCATAACCTCCATAGCTATAACCCATAATTTCCTTAGCTCTATCCCGCTCGAAACCCATTTTGAAAGTGATACGTTCATAACCTCATCGTAGTATTTTATGTATAATATTAATAATAACGATATCTAAAAATACTAGTAATAATAATAAGATTAATAATAATAATCTTAATCTTAATAATAATAATAATAATAATAATAATAATAATAATAATAATAATAATAATAATAATAATAATAATATAGAGGGAGTATGAGATAGATAGAAGTGAAGAATGCATCATAAATCAGAAAAACGATCGAATTTATAGATGTGGCCAGATTTCTGACCCCATGCGATCGCATGGCTCCAAAATCCAGCTCACAATTTTTTAACTTTTAGCTTGTCGACATATTTTTATATAATATATATAATATATTTAATTTAAATAATTAATTATATATTATATTAAATTCACGTGCATAGTTGACTTGTAATTTTTGTTCCGATAAGTCGTACGTCATCACTCGACTCATGTCCCGGTTCCGGTTTCTCGAACGCATTTTCGTACGCTTAGAAAACTTGCATTTTACGTTTCGTGTCACGTACCTTTGTCAAAATAGAGCCTTAAATTATCCCTAAACTATACTACTCAAAGTATATATTAAACTTTCGAGTGTTTTGGTCATTTACTTTTATAAATCATTATCTCGCTATTTGTTAATATATATATATAATAACAATTCGTTTTATGACCAGTTTAATATTATATTTTATATATTTTCAATATTAATATATACGTTTTAAAATACATATCACAAGTTGTTCATATATCTAATTCCAGCAGTTAATATTCCTTATTATTGTATGTCTCCAAATTACGTTATTTAAACAAACACTTTACCATTTATTTCGAATATCGTTAAAAATGAACGATTTTCCAAATCAACGTGGACCTCACAACAGAGACTCGTAATAATATCATAATCTTTAAGGGACTCAATAAATATCTTTTAATTCAATCGTTTGGCATAATCTTTTAACTCCGTAGTTAAATATATCAATCAGATAATTAAACCAATAAGGTTAATGCACAGTATCGTTTTCATAACACTTTTTTACGTTTTCAAGTTATAATATATATGTATCTATTTACATATATTTGTTCGCGAATCGTTTAGAACAATCGAAGGGTATTTGAATAGTTCAAGAATTTTAAGATTCAACTTCATAGACTTTGCTTATCGTGTCGGAAACGTTAAAGATTAAGTTTAAATTTGGTCAAAAATTTCCTGGTCATCACAGTACCTCCCCGTTAAAGAAATTTCGTCCCGAAATTTGATTGAGGTCGTCACGGCTAACAATAAAAATGTTTTCATGACAAATATGTGTTGATAAACAGAATTTTTATCACCGTTGAATAATATGGATACAAAAAATCCAATTACTCGAAGCGTATGAGGGAGGTTATCGTAATAGAGTGAAATGGAGAATAGAGATTCGTCTTATCTCTTGACGTAGTAACGATTGATTTCCAGAATTTAAGGAATAGAAAATCTTCATAATTTAAATAAGATTTGATTCTTCGGAATTTAAGGAAATTAGGATTTCCTTTGATTAAATGCGTAAATCTGCCTCGATTGCTATGTCTGATATTTTGCTATAAATTGACCTCTTTCATTTCATTTATTTTCACCACTCCTATAATCTTCTTCCTTATTTCATACTTACAAAAGATTTGTGAAAATGCTTCATCCAGTTCTGATTCTTGATATTTTCTTGGCTATAATATCATTCATTCTTCTTTTTCATCTACTACCAGAGGAGGTTATTTTCTTCTACTATTACCTTGGGGTTATATTGTTTTTCATTCTCCCGTGTCTTTATATTGCTATACGCATTGATATACACGGTTTGTAATTTCGGGGTTGTTTTCGGGCTTTATATTTTCCATTATCTTTCGGAGCTTCATGCTTTCGTTTTCTCTTCCCGACTTTAAGTCAAGCGAATAATGGTCCAGAATTCGTAAGTATGAATTTCGGAATGAACATAATTAATATTCTAAGAAAGAAACGGTAATGGCACAATCTGACTTGTCAAATTACCAGAATACCTCGAAAAAGACTGAATCATCAAAAAATATATTTTCTTGATATGTTTAGAGGTTAAATAGAATGAAAAAGTTATGTAACATGGTTCATGATGAGGGTATGATCTGTGAACCTTTATCACGTTCCATTAGAAACTCATCATGACTTACTGTAATATAATCACGTTGATCAAGTGGCATTATATTATACTAACTCATGCTTCAATTCCCAACACTACTTCAAAAACATGTATTTTTCGAAATTTTCAGAAATTAGAAACTAAAATAGTTTCTTTTATGATGTAACACAGATAGCGTGAAGAGATAAATAATTTCGGATGATAATAGTTATGAAGATATCTTCAGAAATATCGAAGATATTTATAATGAAAGATATGATAATATCTTAGAATTTCTAATATCGAAGGATGATGAAGAAGATTTGTTCGTAACGGATTTTGAGTTAGGAGCAAGGTATTCGTTAATGACTTCAGCAGATACTGAATCATTTGTATTCTTTGAAGGCAGGTTTAGTCTTTGTGATTTGTCCACAGCCTCCTTCATGGTCTCCTCAATCCGTTTTCAGTTCCAAACCTTCTCTTTTTCTTAGCTTTACCACCATACTATTCTTTATCATCAAACTTTTGACTGTTAAGGTCGTTTGCAGTTTTTGCTGCTTCATCAGCATTTTTCAAAAAAATTCGGAGAACTAGTTTCACAGTTTGGGTGTTTTTCAGAAACTTCACCTTCGAAGTAAATAAGTCTAGGAGATAGACATTATATGTATATATATAACTATTGGCGTAGAATTGCTGCGAAATTTGAAATACTGATTGCTAATTCTCGGTAGTTGGTATTGCAATTACCGTTACAAGATGTGGATGAGTACATGATAGGGTTTCAATGAACAATTATAATAGTTTTTCGGAGAGACTTTAAGTCACAGATTAATGAATTTACTGGTACATTTACTGTTAATGTGGTGGAACATGAAAGGTTCCCCAGTAACAAAAACGTATATGCCAAAGTTACAAGTCTGAAAGGTCATCGTTGACTGGTTGAACGGTTGATAATACTGGATAATTTGAAAAGGAATTGCAAGGTTATTTTCGGTAAAAACAATGCTAATGGATCTTGCACGGATTTAAAGTCAAAGTATAGCTTTGAAAGATGTAGAGATCTAAGAATGATGTCACCAGTTCAGAGTTATGACTTGGATTCTGATCCGTCAATATCAGAATATGTAATTGAATTTGTATGAAAACGATTGTATATCGTTGTGAGCATTGTTAATAATTTTTGAATCAAAGTTGAAGAATGTACAGTGTAACATATTAATTGCGAACTTATATATTTCCCGGGTATTATCTACCCGTTAAAGATTTCACAATTAATACTTTGTACAAAAGAATTTTTATTACCGTCTTTATGAAAATATATGTATGTATATTTTCTTCAGATGTAACACAGATTTAATGAGTTAATATCATATTAAGCTCATTTAATTTTTGGCTGGATTAGAAATGAATAATCTCTAAAACATTAAAGATTTCATAATCTTCGTGGAGTATTTTACTAATGTAATCAGTACTTCGTTATTCAGTTTTATTGATATTTCCTCAGTGAATCATGTTGGTGCTTATGGAACTCTTGCTAACTTTGCAAGGTAAAAATGATGTTTTCTGAAAAGTTTCGAGTATATCGAAAATGAAAATGTAAAATCAATTATGTAATTGAATAATACACTTGGTTTATTATGAAATGGAATTCATTAAGTTGAAACAGAGATTGTAGTTTACAATGGTTAAGTTGTTAAGGAAGGATGTACATCATTGCATATTAGTAATATGAACTAACCGAGTAGTACCTACCAATTAAGAATCACACGTAATAGCTTGGTACGAAAAGATTTATTTTGATTTCAAAATTCATATATATTAAATATACATAAATTTTCTTCAGGGGAAATGAGTTAATACTTCATCGGTTATTGTTGCTGGTATTTCTTGGTAACTACGGTGCGTATGACGTTGATGCTCGTGGAACAGATTGTGAAGTCGAGGTTTGCGATGCGAATATTGTTGGTGGTGGTAATGGTACTGTTGGTGTTGTTGTCGGTGGTACTGTTGATGTCAGTGATGCTGCTGGTGCTTGTAACCTTTGCACCATATTCTCCAAAGCCACTACCTGAGCGCGAAGCTCATTGACTTCTTCTATTACACCGGGATGATTGGCGGTTCGGACGAGCGGATGAATAAGATCCAGAATTTTAGATAGTATATTATCGTGACGAGATACTCTGGAAATGAGAGAGAAAATGGTGTCTCAAACAGGTTCGCCGGTAAGTGCTTCAGGTTCTTCGCCAAGAGGGCAATGTGGTGGATGGAAGGGATCGCCTTCTTCTTGTCTCCAATAATTAAGTAGGCTACGAACCCATCCCCAATTCATCCAGAATAGATGATGGCTAATTGGTTGATCCATTCCGGTTACAATGTCTTCGGAATTCAGGTGAATATCCATATCGGAATAGCTGTCAGAGTTTAAGGAATTTAAACTAGATACGGGATCCATCTTGTATAATTAGGGACATGATTTTTGATATGAATTAGATTATAGAATTTAGTTTGGTATTCTTCAATACATAATTTACATATGTATATATAATACCAAATTCCATAAATCACGGAGAAATTTTCGAAAGATGTCAGGAAAAGTTTACAGTAACAGGTACGCTAAGATATGAATTTTGTCTATACACTATTCATGCAATCAATGCAGTAAAACGTGTCTAGACTAGGAATGATAAGCAGGTAATTTCCGACAAAAAATGATAAGCAAAACTTTTGACATGCAGACACGGTCGAAGTCCAGACTTACTAATGCATCCTAACAACTATCAGTTAGACACACTCATGCAAGACCTGGTTCGCTAGGACCAACGCTCTGATACCAACTGTGACGATCGCTCCAAATCCATATGGACGAACACATCATTCATCGATTTCATTGCGAGGTATTTGACCTCTATATGATATGTTTTGTAAGCATTGCATTCTTTTGAAAAGGCACACCATAAATGAATATTTAAATCAAAGGTTTTCGACATCTGATGATATCTACATATAGACAATCACCGTAAATAATAATTTACAATGGTACTTCCGTTAACAATGCAGTCAAAATAAGATACATGGTGATGATTTGGTGAATGCAACGTTTCCTTGAAAAATATGCCATGTAAGACTCCATGCACATAGCTTGTCTAACATATAAGCAAATAACGGAAGACTTCTAGGGAACCTGAGAATAAACATGCTAACAAGTGTCAACACAAAGGTTGGTGAGTTCATAGTTTTAATGTTTTGCATAATCTGTACATAAAGGTGGATCACAAGATTTCAGTTGTTTTATCCAGAAACGTTTATCAAAATATTCTACAAGATTGAGCACCCTGGTAACTAAACTTAACGTATATATAATTTGTACCCTTTGTATAATCATCTTAATAATACACGCAAACCAACGTGTACGCTTCTCAAATAGCATACGTCCGTTAAAAGGCTAGTGCTCTAGCTCGGACGGGGATATCAAGCCCTATGGATCCATATACTACTACTCGCGCCCACCAGTTCTTATAACTGGCAGTTACTAGTTACCAAAGCTAAGGGATTTTCGGTTCAAACTCGGTGTAGAATTTAGTATGTACTTGTATCCATTGCGTTTAAAATAAAGTGCATGTATTCTCAGCCCAAAAATATATATTGCAAAAGCAATTAAAAAGGGAGCAAATGAAACTCACGCATATAAATATTGTAAATCAGTTAATAAAGCATTTGCATGTATTCTCAGCCCAAAAATATAGAGAGTAAAAAGGGATCATATGAAACTCACCTTAGCAGCATATAAAGTTTTTCACCAAAATGTGACTGAAACTCGGATTACCAAATAACCGTAGATCTCAACCTAGAGAACATATGTTGGTCAATAAATGTCTATCAAGCTAGGTCATGTCATAGTGTATCACAATCCTAATGCTCGAGATCGACATACAATAGTTATCCAAAGTCGTTTCAAAAAGTCAATCTTGACAATAGTTCAACAAAACGAGACGTGCCTTATATAAGGATTCATTTACTCGGCTGGAAATATTCAAAAATCCAATTTATCAATCTTACAAACAAGTGGTTTAAATATTAATTGCAGATTCAAAAGCAATTTCAATTAATGTCAATCATAATTCAGTTGATCATATCTTTTAATTCGTTCACCGAAATTACGCGATTTCTAAATGAAAAGTTATTGGTTTTTTGCCAGCTTTCCAAAAACATGCATATCATATACCTTTTATCAGTAATATATGTATTTACTTCGTGATTCATCATAACTGTTTAACGACGAAATTTAGCATACAAGCATGCATAAATATATATACTCGAGCACTAGACATGGATACACAATTAATATATAAAAGATAAAATATGAGTGCTTACGTATCAATATTGAGATTCAATATTGTAGGAAAGTACGTAGACGTAACGGAGATGATAAATACTAGGTTTGACTTGCGAATATTACCCACGAATATTAACCATAACCTCCATAGCTATAATCCATAATTTCCTTAGCTCTATCCCGCTCGAAACCCATTTTGAAAGTGACACGTTCATAACCTCATCGTAGTATTTTATGTATAATACTAATAAGAACGATATCTAAAAATACTAATAATAATAATAAGATTAATAATAATAATCTTAATAATAATAATAATAATAATAATAATAATAATAATAATAATAATAATAATAATAATAATATAGAGGGAGTATGAGATAGATAGAAGTGAAGAATGCATCATAAATCAGAAAAACGATCGAATTTATAGATGTGGCCAGATTTCTGACCCCATGCAATCGCATGGGTTTTATGCCTATTTCTCATGCGATCGCATGGCCCCAAAATCCAGCTCACAATTTTTTAACTTTTAGCTTGTCGACATATTTTTATATAATATATATAATATATTTAATTTAAATAATTAATTATATATTATATTAAATTTACGTGCATAGTTGACTTGTAATTTTTGTTCCGATAAGTCGTACGTCATCACTCGACTCATGTCCCGGTTCCGGTTTCTCGAACGCATTTTCGTACGCTTAGAAAACTTGTATTTTACGTTTCGTGTCACGTACCTTTGTCAAAATATAGCCTTAAATTATCCCTAAACTATACTACTCAAAGTATATATTAAACTTTCGAGTGTTTTGGTCATTTACTTTTATAAATCATTATCTCGCTATTTGTTAATATATATATATATATATATATATATATATATATATATATATATATATATATATATATATATATATATATATATATATATATATATATATATAATAACAATTCATTTTATGACCAGTTTAATATTATATTTTATATATTTTCAATATTAATATATACGTTTTAAAATACATATCACAAGTTATTCATATATCTAATTCCAACAGTTAATATTCCTTATTATTGTATGTCTCCAAATTACGTTATTTAAACAAACACTTTACCATTTATTTCGAATATCGTTAAAAATGAACGATTTCCCAAATCAACGTGGACCTCACAACAGAGACTCGTAATAATATCATAATCTTTAAGGGACTCAATAAATATCTTTTAATTTAATCGTTTGGCATAATCTTTTAACTCCGTAGTTAAATATATCAATCAGATAATCAAACCAATAAGGTTAATGCACAGTATCGTTTTCATAACACTTTTTTACGTTTTCAAGTTATAATATATATGTATCTATTTACATATATTTGTTCGCGAATCGTTTAGAACAATCGAAGGGTATTTGAATAGTTCAAGAATTTTAAGATTCAATTTCATAGACTTTGCTTATCGTGTCGGAAACGTTAAAGATTAAGTTTAAATTTGGTCAGAAATTTCCGGGTCATCACATCATGCGACCGTGCGACTCACGATTTCTAGCTGATGGTCGAGGAAATACAAGTTGCCAGATGGCATGTCCAAAACAACACGAGTCGCAAAGTCGGACGGTACTCTTACGAGTTACGATTGACCGTCTGATTGTCGCGTTGGAGTCGCATGGCCCGCAAGGTCGACCTTGCGACTTATATGTATCTTATCATCATAAGACTTTTGGATGCTTTTCGGACATTTTTTGAATTTCTTAGATACCATTTTGTACTTGTATTTTACGCATTTTTGACTGACATTATTTGGTCATCCATTTGGAATACACTCATCCCATCCTCATACACTTTTATACAACATTCAATCATATTAATTTCAACGTTTTCAACAATTTGTGAAATCTACACTACGTTTCGGGTAAGATTATAACACCATATTAGACAACGAGTAACAAAAAATCTGTTATGCATTTATGTACTGGAGGAGCTTTTTAATACATTAATAACAGTCTTGTTTATATGCCGATTGACTGTTTAAAATTCCTATGAAACTTCCAGTTTAAACTGAAAAGCCGATAAGCCGAAATAATTTGCTAGGTAGCGTTTTTACAAAGTTGAAAATTCCACTTACTTCTGCTTCATCCTTTCGTATGAAATATATATTTGATAAATATAATTGATATACAGGTGATCTTGAAAATTTTAGAAAATTCTTGGATTACGTAATTAGAAATGCCCCATTAAAAGTTTATGTTGTCGAAAAAGTTAACAATAATTATGTTATTGGTAGTAACAAACTTATACCAATAGTAGTGGAAATAACTCATCCTCAACGTATGAACTTGGAAATCCATCAACATGTAATCAAGTCAGTCATCCTCAACGTGGAAAATCAAATGTGGATGGCTTTGATTTTCTACCTTACAGCGAAAATTATTATAAGGAAAAAAATTTGAATGCCCATTTAAGCTGGTTGTTGAAGATTCGGGGAGGAAGATAATGTAGTTGTTGCACCGGTACAGAATTACATATTCTAGAATATGCCACAATTACTAGGAGGAAACATGCCAGAAATTAAGCCAGCTTCGCAATTAAGTTATTAGAGATCTTAATTGATTAAAGCGGAAAAATGTTTGACAATAAGGAAGAATTTATTTGGAAATTGCATACAAAATGCCGAAAGAAAACTTCCAGATCAAGCCCGTAAAGACAAAAAAAAAATCTAGATACGCCGTAGTATGTGTATTGCCCAATTGTGAGTGGAAACTTAATGCGTACAAATTACTGCTTTGTAGCAGCTTTAAGGTTACAAAGTTGGTTGATTCACATACTTGCTCAAGAACACAAATAATTGGGAACATCAAGCTTGTAAACAAAAAGGTGTTGGGTCACCTTTTGATGAACGCTATGAAGATAAATAATAGATTCTATAAGGGAAAGGATATACAATATGATATTAATGAGAGTTTCAAGCAGAGGCGAATCTATATATTAACCCGTGGGGTCACGGAACCGCTAGTTTAAAATTTTTTAGTAGAAAATACCCTTCAAATTTTATAGGACACCACTAGATTTAAATGTATGACCCCATATAGTTTTAAAATCTATAGTTTTTCTTTTAAATTGGATATAACACCACTAAATTTAACTACTCGGACCCCATATATTTTTCGAAATTATAGTTTTTTTAAGGTAAACTATCACTAAAATAACATTTTAATATAATTAGTACTGGAAAAAAATTTGAGACCCCGTTGAGTTGTAATCTAGAATCGCCACAGGGTTTAAGGTAAGCATATCGTACCAGCAGGCATGGAAGGCAAAGTGTGAAGTTATTAATATGCTTCGCGTAAGCGGCGGTATAGCGCTGACTCTTTTTTAATACTCTCTGCGTACCTTCATAACATTAAAATAGCCAATCACGTAACCCATATGAATCTAGTCACAAACGACGAGAATAAGTTCGTAATGTGTTACATGTCTATTGGGGCTTATGGAAGTAATTTGATATACATTGTATTTTATTCGGTTTTATTGAATTATATGTATTGATATGTATGTTAGATAATAGCTTTGTATTACATGTAGATCCATACATTTGTCAACTCTATACATCCATATCCATCTTCGATGGTGCACATTTGAAGGGCGTGTATATGGTACCTTGCAATTGATGGAATTAACCAAATTTTTCCACTTGCGCATGGACTTGGTGATGGCGAAACAATTGACCATTGATCGTGGTTTTTAAGAAACATGTGAGACAATCTTTAATCCGATGGTATGGATGAACATATTTCAGAATTGGCATTTATTTCTGACCGTGCAACTTCAATAGCAACAAATATTGCAAATGTTTTTCCTGAAGCCTTCCATGGTGTTTGTGCACGTCATTTTTATATGAATTTGAAGACTGGCAAGAATAAGGTTAAATTCTTCGAGTATCACTACTGGAAGATGGTGAAGGCCTATCGCTTGTCCGATTTTCAAAAACATTTATGTTTATGTTTATGTTTATGTTATCTAAGACAAATGCACTGTATTTTTATTTAAGAACGAGATAACTTTTTTTTACATATTCTAAAACAATGAAACTACACTAAAATATAGATAAAATTTTACACTACTTCATCCATGTGCTATAGGTACAACAAGGTGTGGACCGTTATTAACAAGGTTGAAAAATTCTAACAACTTTGTAACCAACATTCCATAAGGCAATGAATCCATGAACGTCTTCATAGCGTCTTGCATTCGGTTAAGAATGATGTTCCCCACATCAAATGGTGTACCATTAATGATCCAATGAATCATTAGGACCTTTATAACAAGGAGAGCATCATTGTCATTCACTGGTCCTCAACAAGTTATGTTCCTTCGGATAATTCTACATATCTTTTGTAACGACCCGGAAATTTCCGACCAAATTTAAACCCTAATCTTTACATGTTTCTGACACGATAAGCAAAAATCTGTAATGTTGAGTCTAGAGAACTTGAAATCTATGTTTATGTAATCAATTACCCTTTTACCATGCCTGACGATTCACGAACAATTTTGTGTAAATAGATATGTATGAATATATGCATATGGGTGATTGATAGTTTGGGGAAATATTAACAAAACATTTAACGGTTTAGTTTATATGAATTTAAGTTATGAGGTTATTATGTGACTTGAAAATATTAATAAATTATTTAAGGATTAATACGTTACATGAACGAAATTGATTTCGATATAAGATTACTTGGAATTAAAAACAACTAACGGATTAAATTTTTGATCAGGTTTTACACCGCTAATGACTAGAATAAATAAATGGACTTAATATAGAAATTGAGGATTTTTCAGAAAACTTTTATGTATTAAATGTTTTGTAAAGGAGCACGATATAATACTCCATGAATGGATAATAGGGCAATTCTCCGGCTGCTAACTAATTAACACTATTTGGGCACGTTTGTTATTGATTTATATATATAATTTATTATTATAATATTTATTATTATATTATATATAGTATTAGTCCGTGATAAAATTTGGTTATATGCATCTTTCAATCTACAACTTGATTATGATTATTAAATTATTAATAATTAATTATTAGATCAAAAGTCTTAAAGATAGATGAATCAGCTATCTGTTTCCTTTTTCAACTTGATATATATGCATACAATTAGGTTTTAAAAACTCATCAACTTGTCTTATATCTCTTTTCTTCTTCATAAATGACTTTCTCCCTTTCTCTTCTTTCATAACCGAAAACCATTACTCTCTATCTCCTCTTTTGATTTGGTTTGGCCGTGAATCTTCATCACTCAAGAACCTCCTCGCTAATCGACCGATCCCTACTACTATCGTTTAGTTCCTGTTTTGGTTAAACTCAACAACCATTGAAACCCATCATCCTTTTTCTCTTATGTTCTTTTGTGAACTTACAAACCACCATATTACTTTTCTCCTTCTCTTCTTAACCAGGCAACACCCATCATCGACCACCAAGAACTTGGTGTAACCGATCACCCCCATGACCACCTTCAACCATTACCACCACCGTTTACTTCACCATGAACCTCCTTTGACGAACCTTTCACCACCCTTAACTTAAAAAAAAAAAAAAGAAACCCACTCGTTACTGTTGTGTGTCTATTCTTGTTTCTGTTTTGGAACCGAAACCCAAAGATCACTATGAACTCTCAATTAACCGACACCTTCACACCACCTTAATCCATAACGAACCCACCATACGTATTTCTGTTTTACAAGCAAGGACAAACACCATATTAACACCTTGCAACCATTAATACAATCACCTGGATCACCTTCAAACACCATCAATGATCACCTTAAAACCGCCACTGCACCTTTTCGCTTCCAATAATACAAAACCCGTCACTTGTTTCCTGTCTAATTTGAACAAACGGCAAAAATTGCTACTCGCTATTCCTGTTTCTGTTTGCAATGCAAGAACACGATCAAACCATTAAAGTTACTGCTGCTATTTTTAAAACCCAGAACTATGTGCTTATGTTCCTCCTTCAACCGTCGTTAACCACCCAATCCCCATTGTTAAACAATTGTGGTTATAAGTTTTCTGTTCAAAATCTAAGAGGAAGAAGGTATATGCAGGCTGCTCCTGTTCTACAACAACGAATTGATGATGATGAAAAAGGAAACGAAAAAAAATAAAGTAATAAATAAAACCCTGATTTTATGAATGATGAAGATAACGATGATGTAACCACGAAGAATACGTGTTACATTAATTAATTTTTTTTATGTCGAGTTCCAGAAGGGAATAATCAAACCACCGACACTATAATAAATGGTACTGGGTTTAAACTATAGCAGGCCGATTTTTTTTTAGTTTAAGTATGGGCCGTGAAATTTAATTTGGGCCGAAGCCCAATTGTAATCAGACTTGGATGAACACACGATGAAACGAAGAAGAAAAAAAAAAAACTGAAATTTCAGTTTATATAAAAATTAAACTAGTAGCTATTTCAGAAATGACAGAACAGAGGGATGGTTTGGGAGGGTACTAGGAAACCGAGTGGTTGCGGGTTCAAGTCTCGTCCCAGGCAGTTTAATCCCTTTTTAGTGGTTCTAAGGTATAATTTTATTATTATTATTATTATTATTATTATTAATATTATTATTATTATTATTATAAATATAAAAAAATTATAATAAACAAGAATATTAATATGAAAATGATAAAAAAATTACAATTAAGTTACAATTTAAATGAATTATAAATATTATTATTTTTATCACTATTATTATTATTGTCATTAAAATTATGAATCTTTAATTAAAATTTACATTTTATTATCATTATGAATATTACTATTATTATTTGAATTATGGTTATTTTATTATTTTTTAAAAATATTAGTAGTACTATTTTTAACATTATAATTATTATCATTACTAAATCTTATTATTATTAAAATGATTATAATTACAAATGTTATTAAGTATATTTCCTATTATTATTATAAAATAATACACATTTTTAATAATATTATCTTATCAAATAACTAGTAAGTTATATAAAATTATATTTAATAACTATATTAACATTTTAATAATCAATACTAATTATTTATTTAAAATATATATCATGAATATAAATAATTAAGTTAATTAATGAAACATACAAGTTATTAATATAACAATTGTATCCCTAATAGAAATATATATAAGTTTGTTCGGTTACAATGTGTTAATATATATAATTGCTATAGGTTCGTGAATCCGAGGCCAACCTTATACGTGTTCAATGATGTTATATGTATTTTTACTACAAAATACATTAGGTGAGTATATAGTCCCTTTTTGAACTTTAAATATTTTTGGGATGAGAATACATGCGCTGTTTTTATAAATGATTTACGTTATGAACACAAGTGATCAAAAATATATATTCTACGTTGAGTTGTACCACTGACATACTTCCCTGTAGCTTGGTAACTATTATTTACAGCGGTATTGTAAACGCGAATCCTGTTGATAGATCTATCGGGCCTGACAACCCCAACCGGACTGGACGACCAGTATTCAACGGTTGCACAGTACTTCGTTTCGTGACTACACTTGGTACGGTGTAGTAAGATTTCATAATAAAGGGAATATGCGACGTGATTAAATGTTAAGTATGGTTACTAAGTGCTCAACCACTTAGAATATTTTATTAAAATGTTTAAACATGAAATCTTGTGGTCCATAGTTATAACGCTGCTAGCATCAAACCTATATATCTCACCAACTTTATGTTGACTTTTTAAAGTATGTTATTCTCAGGTACGAATTAAGTCTTCCGCTGTGCATTTGCTCATGTTAAGGACATTACTTGGAGTCGATCATCGCAATGGGACCAACTGTTAATGACTTCATCCGGGAGGATTAGGACCGGTTGTTAAAGTTGGTATCAGAGCGTTGGTCTTAGCGAACCAGGTCTTGCATTAGTGTGTCTGACTAGTAGTTGTTAGGATACATTCATGAGTCTGGACTTTGACAATGTCTACATGTCAAAAAGTTTTGCTTATCACATCTAGTCGGAAATCATCTGCTTATCATCCCTAGAAAATTGCCTGCTTATCATTCTTAAGTCTAGACACGTCTCACTGCATTTAGTGCATAGATAGTGTATAGACAAAATTCATATTTTAGCGTATCTGATAATTCCTATCTTAGCGCATCTGTAGATTTGCCTGACACATGCCGTAGGTTCCTCTGTAGTCTACGAAATCTTTAGTATTATATATTCTATATAGTTAGAATATCATCCGATATTCGATAATCGTTTCATCTCAAAGATCCTTTTCATCCACCAAATTGCCCTTTTGGCAATGAACCTGAAGCGCTTACCGGCAAACCTGTTCGAGAAACCATTTACCCTCTCATTTTTAGAGTATCCCGTTACGAATATATATTATCCTATATTTCAAATCCTACTCACCCGCTCGTTCCAATCGTCAATCATCCCGACATAATAAAAGAAGTTAACGAACTACGTGCTCGAGTAATGGCTTTGGAGAATCTGGTGCGGAGGTTACAAACATCAGCAGCAGCACCAGCAGCATAATCTGTATCATCATCATCAACGCCAACAATACTCTTAACACCCAACCACAATCACGTCGTAAATCTCAACATCACGATCTGTATCTCGGATATCAACATCACACGCCTCAATATCATCATCTGTACTTCAAGTATGATCTTCGTTCTACATATCGTTCTACATCGATTACCTTCGTCTTATGTATCGTTCTACCTCATTTTTCTTCGTTCGACATGACGATTATGTAATCTCTAATGTTTTAGAGATCATGTAATCAAGTATTAACGATAAATCAAATGAGATTAATATTTTATTGACTCATTAAATTCATAATTACATCTGAAGAAAATATATATGCAAGTATATTTTCATAAAGATCGTAATTAAAAATTCTTTCGTACAAACTGTTAATGATGAAAATATTTTAACGGGTGGGTAGTACCCAAGGAATATTTAAAATTCACATTAACAAGTTACACTGTACATTCTTTGAATCTGATTCAACGGTCACTTACTATCCTACTTACAATCACCGATATACGTATCCGTTCATCACATAATAACCATTTCCTTTCAAATTTCATATTTGGATTTTTACCTATCCGAATCCAACAAGTGGCATAAAGAAGAAACATTGGACAAATTAAAAATCGTTAGAAACACACGAATTAACTAATTGAAAATCTGTTAAGGATTCCACGCTAACTGTTCCAGCTAACTGTTCCCAGCTAACTGATTAACATTTAATTTATCGCAATTTACATTCTCACAATTTTATTTATCGTCATTTAATTTCTGTTATTTACTTTTACGCACTTTAAATAACGGGACACGTATGCAAGGTTTCGACTTATCATATCGACCCATCTATATATATATTTCGGAACAACCGTAGACACTCTATATGTGAAGGTGGGAGTTGGCTATACAGGGTCGGAGTTGATTCCAAAATATATATATACTTTGAGTTGTGATCGACACCGAGACCGGTACACGGGTCACGATACGTATTATTTAATTCGAATATTATATATTAAATTATATATGAATCATTGAACCATCGGACTATTGGACTGCTAACTTTGGACAATTAAAATGAATTAAATTAAAATATTGATTATAACATATGAAACTAAATAATTCTTCAAGCTTGCCACTTGATTTCATCTTAAACCTCATTTGTATCTCGACAATTATAATGCGTGTTCAAATCTTTCATGATTCTTGAAAACACCTCGATTGAGAAGTTGAACCAGCCGCACTTCATCTACGGAAGAAAAGATTTATGTACCTGAAAAACTCTCGAACCCAAATTTATAGTTTAACACGTACCCGTGTTGAATCCTTTACCATTTATTAGCAAAAACAACCTTACGATTCCTTTTCAAAGTAGCCAATTTTGTCACAGCTCCACCAAATCAACATCGACTCTTCAGTCGGACTAGTCTTATTATAACCTCGATATATACGTTGCTCTTCCGTCATCATTATCGGAGAACCTTTTATATTCCGCAACAACATCAGCAGATGTACCAGCAGCTCGTCATCTCTTTGGCGAAATCTGCAATCAGTATTTTGAAAATCTCGCAGAACTTATCCCGTCATACCTATAATGTCTATCCCTAAGAACTACATGCTCCGAATGTGAAGTTTCTGAAAAACACCCTGAACTGCGAAGTGGTTCTTGAAATGCTAATGAAGCAGCAAAAACTGTAAACGACTTTAACAAGTCAAAAGTTTGACAATAAAGTACAGTGTGTTGGTAAAGATCAGAAAAAAAAAAGGTTGGGAACTAGAAAACAAATTGAGCAAAGAACGAAGGAGGCCGTGGACAAATCATGAAAACTAAACCTGACTTCAAAGAATCCAAACGATTCAGTGCCGGCTGAAACCGTTAGTAAGAACCCTACTCCTTATTCTAAACCTTTCCAGATGATATTCTTCATCATCATCATATCTTGGATATTATAAGACATCTTCGTATCTTCCGTTATACATATTCTCCATGTTTCCGGAGATATTTTCACAACTATTCTTATCTGAAATCATTTATCTCTCCGTAATATCTGCGTTACAATATAAAAGAAACTGTGTTTCTAAATTCTGAAACCTTCGAGTTTAAAATATGAATGTTTTGAAGTAGTGTTGGGAACTGATGCATGAATTAGTATAATATAATGAAACTTGATCAACTTCATTATATTACAGTAAGTTATGTTGAGTTTCTAATGGAATGTGATGATTCACAGTACCATCATCATGTGCCATGTTACACGGCTCTTACATTCTATCCAATCTCTAAACATATCAAGAATATATCATCTAGATAGTTCTATCTTTCTGGATATTCTGGTAATTTGACAAATCAAAATCGTTCCATTACCATTTCTTTCTTAGAGCATTAGTTATGTTCATTCCGAATTTCATACCTACGAATTCCGGACTATTACTCGCTTGACTCGAAGTCGGGAGGAGGAAACGAAAGCATGAAGCTCCAAAAAATAATGAAAAATATAAAGCTCGATAATAACCTCAAAATTTCAAACCGTGTATATCGATGCAGAAAGTAATATAGAGACACGGGATAACTAGAAACACTATAAACACGAGAGTATATAGTAGAAGTAAATAGATTTTTCTGGTGGTAGAAGAAAGAGAAGAATGACAGATGTGAAAATTAAGAATATATCAAGAATCAGAATGGGATGGAGTATATTGGTGAACGTCTTAAAGTAGGAATTAAGGAGAAAGGGAAGAAGATGTGAATTGAGGAAAATAAGGAAACGAAGGAGTGGATTTATAGTAAAGTATCCGACAGAGAAATCGAAACAGATAGCCGTATTAAATCAAAGAAGATTCTAATCGCCGAAGAACCAAATCTTATTACGTAAGCTTTTCCCTAAATCCTTTAAAATCGGGAAATCAATCATAATCACATCATCGGTTAAAACAATTCCATATTTACTCATTTCACTCTTTTGTGATAGCTTCACTCGTGCGTTTCATATGATCGAATAGTTTTATCTATATCTCTTAATAATGATAAAACTCCATTATTACCTCATATTCGTCATGAAAACATTCCTATTGTTATCCATGACAACCTCTACCAAATTTCGGGGACGAAATTTTTTTTTAACGGGTGGGTACTGTAACGACCCGGAAATTTCCGACCAAATTTAAACCCTAATCTTTACATGTTTCTGACACGATAAGCAAAAATCTGTAATGTTGAGTCTAGAGAACTTGAAATCTATGTTTATGTAATCAATTACCCTTTTACCATGCCTGACGATTCACGAACAATTTTGTGTAAATAGATATGTATGAATATATGCATATGGGTGATTGATAGTTTGGGGAAATATTAACAAAACATTTAACGGTTTAGTTTATATGAATTTAAGTTATGAGGTTATTATGTGACTTGAAAATATTAATAAAATATTTAAGGATTAATACGTTACATGAACGAAATTTATTTCGATATAAGATTACTTGGAATTAAAAACAACTAACAGATTAAATTTTTGATCAGGTTTTACACCGCTAATGACTAGAATAAATAAATGGACTTAATATAGAAATTGAGGATTTTTCGGAAAACTTTTATGTATTAAATGTTTTGTAAAGGAGCACGATATAATACTCCATGAATGGATAATAGGGCAATTCTCCGGCTGCTAACTAATTAACACTATTTGGGCACGTTTGTTATTGACTTATATATATAATTTATTATTATAATATTTATTATTATATTATATATAGTATTAGTCCGTGATAAAATTTGGTTATATGCATCTTTCAATCTACAACTTGATTATGATTATTAAATTATTAATAATTAATTATTAGATCAAAAGTCTTAAAGATAGATGAATCAGCTATCTGTTTCCTTTTTCAACTTGATATATATGCATACAATTAGGTTTTAAAA
This sequence comes from Rutidosis leptorrhynchoides, assembly GCF_046630445.1. Classification (NCBI taxonomy): domain Eukaryota; kingdom Viridiplantae; phylum Streptophyta; class Magnoliopsida; order Asterales; family Asteraceae; genus Rutidosis; species Rutidosis leptorrhynchoides. Next base: position 518,035,583 of record NC_092334.1, read on the forward strand.
ACTCATCAACTTGTCTTATATCTCTTTTCTTCTTCATAAATGACTTTCTCCCTTTCTCTTCTTTCATAACCGAAAACCATTACTCTCTATCTCCTCTTTTGATTTGGTTTGGCCGTGAATCTTCATCACTCAAGAACCTCCTCGCTAATCGACCGATCCCTACTACTATCGTTTAGTTCCTGTTTTGGTTAAACTCAACAACCATTGAAACCCATCATCCTTTTTCTCTTATGTTCTTTTGTGAACTTACAAACCACCATATTACTTTTCTCCTTCTCTTCTTAACCAGGCAACACCCATCATCGACCACCAAGAACTTGGTGTAACCGATCACCCCCATGACCACCTTCAACCATTACCACCACCGTTTACTTCACCATGAACCTCCTTTGACCAACCTTTCACCACCCTTAACTTAAAAAAAAAAAAAAAGAAACCCACTCGTTACTGTTGTGTGTCTATTCTTGTTTCTGTTTTGGAACCGAAACCCAAAGATCACTATGAACTCTCAATTAACCGACACCTTCACACCACCTTAATCCATAACGAACCCACCATACGTATTTCTGTTTTACAAGCAAGGACAAACACCATATTAACACCTTGCAACCATTAATACAATCACCTGGATCACCTTCAAACACCATCAATGATCACCTTAAAACCGCCACTGCACCTTTTCGCTTCCAATAATACAAAACCCGTCACTTGTTTCCTGTCTAATTTGAACAAACGGCAAAAATTGCTACTCGCTATTCCTGTTTCTGTTTGCAATGCAAGAACACGATCAAACCATTAAAGTTACTGCTGCTATTTTTAAAACCCAGAACTATGTGCTTCTGTTCCTCCTTCAACCGTCGTTAACCACCCAATCCCCATTGTTAAACAATTGTGGTTATAAGTTTTATGTTCAAAATCTAAGAGGAAGAAGGTATATGCAGGCTGCTCCTGTTCTACAACAACGAATTGATGATGATGAAAAAGGAAACGAAAAAAAATAAAGTAATAAATAAAACCCTGATTTTATGAATGATGAAGATAACGATGATGTAACCACGAAGAAGACGTGTTACATTAATTAATTTTTTTTATGTCGAGTTCCAGAAGGGAATAATCAAACCACCGACACTATAATAAATGGTACTGGGTTTAAACTATAGCAGGCCGATTTTTTTTTAGTTTAAGTATGGGCCGTGAAATTTAATTTGGGCCGAAGCCCAATTGTAATCAGACTTGGATGAACACACGATGAAACGAAGAAGAAAAAAAAAACTGAAATTTCAGTTTATATAAAAATTAAACTAGTAGCTATTTCAGAAATGACAGAACAGAGGGATGGTTTGGGAGGGTACTAGGAAACCGAGTGGTTGCGGGTTCAAGTCTCGTTCCAGGCAGTTTAATCCCTTTTTAGTGGTTCTAAGGTATAATTTTATTATTATTATTATTATTATTATTATTATTAATATTATTATTATTATTATTATAAATATAAAAAAATTATAATAAACAAGAATATTAATATGAAAATGATAAAAAAATTACAATTAAGTTACAATTTAAATGAATTATAAATATTATTATTTTTATCACTATTATTATTATTGTCATTAAAATTATGAATCTTTAATTAAAATTTACATTTTATTATCATTATGAATATTACTATTATTATTTGAATTATGGTTATTTTATTATTTTTTAAAAATATTAGTAGTACTATTTTTAACATTATAATTATTATCATTACTAAATCTTATTATTATTAAAATGATTATAATTACAAATGTTATTAAGTATATTTCCTATTATTATTATAAAATAATACACATTTTTAATAATATTATCTTATCAAATAACTAGTAAGTTATATAAAATTATATTTAATAACTATATTAACATTTTAATAATCAATACTAATTATTTATTTAAAATATATATCATGAATATAAATAATTAAGTTAATTAATGAAACATACAAGTTATTAATATAACAATTGTATCCCTAATAGAAATATATATAAATTTGTTCGGTTACAATGTGTTAATATATATAATTGCTATAGGTTCGTGAATCCGAGGCCAACCTTATACGTGTTCAATGATGTTATATGTATTTTTACTACAAAATACATTAGGTGAGTATATAGTCCCTTTTTGAACTTTAAATATTTTTGGGATGAGAATACATGCGCTGTTTTTATAAATGATTTACGTTATGAACACAAGTGATCAAAAAAATATATTCTACGTTGAGTTGTACCACTGGCATACTTCCCTGTAGCTTGGTAACTATTATTTACAGCGGTATTGTAAACGCGAATCCTGTTGATAGATCTATCGGGCCTGACAACCCCAACCGGACTGGACGACCAGTATTCAACGGTTGCACAGTACTTCGTTTCGTGACTACACTTGGTACGGTGTAGTAAGATTTCATAATAAAGGGAATATGCGACGTGATTAAATGTTAAGTATGGTTACCAAGTGCTCAACCACTTAGAATAGTTTATTAAAATGTTTAAACATGAAATCTTGTGGTCCATAGTTATAACGCTGCTAGCATCAAACCTATATATCTCACCAACTTTATGTTGACTTTTTAAAGTATGTTATTCTCAGGTACGAATTAAGTCTTCCGCTGTGCATTTGCTCATGTTAAGGACATTACTTGGAGTCGATCATCGCAATGGGACCAACTGTTAATGACTTCATCCGGGAGGATTAGGACCGGTTGTTAAATCTTTTTAGCATTGTCCTTTATATGACGAAACATAACCATCCTAGAATCCATGCAACTGTCTCAAGAATCAGTAGTGACGTCAGTTTTTATAACACTGTTTATGCCTCATCACATATAAGGTTCCGACACAAGATGATCTCAAAATCAAATATTTTAGAGTAAAATTGTATGCCATTGTTGTTGTTTGGGAGCCCTAATGTGTCGTTAAAATTTTTCAAGTCCCATTCATAAGCTTGGCCATCAAGCGTGAAATGGAGTATTTTAACGCTTAATTGGCATTTATATTCAAAACACATATAGAAATCCATAACACGGCGAGGAAAACAGGTAAATTGTCATTGACAAACAAATCCAAGACACTTAAATATTAAGTATTCAAAACAATGCATGGTGCAGTTCGGATTGGAAAGTTGACAACTTCCAGATACGATAGCCCTCAATGGAATATCACGAGAAGACATTTCAAATTAGCAATTGAGTATAAGAGAAAGAAATAGATGTGAATTAAGGTGTAAACCACTAAGAAATCATGTTGTCTATTTATGAGGTGAAACGTTATCTAAAGAAAATCTACAAAAACCTCATCTATATGCGAAAATCGTATCTATGTCGCAAGTCGGAAGGGATTGGCTTGTGATCCCTGCTACTCGAAAACCATGCAAATGATTTTTATGCTAGGATCAGGTTTTAAGTAAAAGATTTAAGACATTTTCAACCTTTTCTGGGATAACGTCCAATCATTTTAAAAAGATTAACCCATAATCAGTTAGTTATAAGAAAACAATAATTAATATTCTTTAGGGTTACCTTCTTTTAGGTTGTTAAGGTCGAGAGTTTCATTAAATAAAGTCACAAGTTTCGTAAGCCAATCCCCTCTACGACTTGCGACTGGATCAGATATTTCCGAAAAAAAATATTCTGACATAGGCGTATCCTGATGTGATAATAATCAATCTTGTTTTGTTTTTCAATTTTACATTAAAGTTAAATTATTATATACACTTTGTGACATTTTGTTTGTGTTTTTTGAATAAAGGGGACTCGAATTTAGGAGCAAAACATGGTTGTATGAGAAAAGGCAAAATCAATCAGGTTGTTGGTGTTATCAAGTTTTGTGCTGCAAATACTTTGGGTGATATTCAAATAGTGATTAAAGTAAGATCCTCAGTATCCTATGAAGTGCATTTTATTATGCGTTGTTAATGTTTGGATACATATATGTGTACTTTAATCTTTAGAATACTGCAGGTTATATTATGTGTACTATTCATCACATAATCCTTGAAGATGTGAAGGGTATATGTGTTGGCACTATTCAGGTAGTCCAAAATGCATTTGTATTTCTTTAACAATATTCATCATATCGTTGCTTTAATGTTACTATGAAGAATGTGACGACCCAGAAATTTCCGACCAAATTTAAACTTAATCTTTATATAATTTCGACAAGATAAGCAAAGTTGTAATGTTGAGTCTTGAAAATTCTTGAACTGATTACATGAATTCAGTTCACCTTTGACTGTACCCGATGATTCACGAACAATTTTGGGTAAATAAATATGTATATATATATATATATATATATATATATATATATATATATATATATATATATATATATATATATATCTAACTATAAACATAAGTGTAATATTTTCAATTGATAAATTACACTTTAATTATTTAAATTAAAAAGGTATAACAATGATCAAGTTGTTATTAAAATGAATACATATATATGAATTGTAATATTTGAATATTAATGATTTAATTTATGTTAGTACATATATTACATAAATAATAAAATGTAATATTAATATAATAAGTTTAGTTATAAACTAAATTATAGTTGATATAGTAATATTATTATTGCTTTCGATATTAACATCTATATTAGTAATTCTTAATATGAAAATATATATATATATATATATATATATATATATATATATATATATATATATATATATATATATATATATAAATAATATATATAATATGTAATAAATATTTAAAATATGTTATTATAGAATCTATTATATAATTAGTAAATATAACATAAATAATAATGTATAATATTAATATATTAAATTTGAGTACAAGTTTAACTATAACTATTATATTAACATTATTATTATTACTTTCATAATTATTATTAATAATGTCAATGTTAATATTAATATCTGTAATATTAATATTATTATTTCTAATAAAAATATATAGATATGAAATTGGATATATAAAACTTGTTATATCTTAATTAGTATTTATTATTAATTGTTATTATTATTATCATTGTTATTAGGATTATTATTAATTACTATTATTATAATTATCATTATTATTTCCATTACTAATATTATTAATATTCTTATTATTAGTAATTCATTTACAGCATTATATTCAGCGATATATTTATTTATTAATTATATATATTATATAAAAAATTGAATAAAGATCACAATCTGTTTCATATCACCATCGTGATTTATTCTATTTTTGTCCCTGTCGGATTTTTGTTACACGTCTAACTCAAACCATAATGGAAACAAATTCAATCGAATATTGTTATAACATCCATCAACAACTTGTACTCCATATATATCTACTGCAATTTGGTGAAGAAAAATAAATTAAAAACAGAAAAACTCAAAATATAAAGCTCGTAACTCTGTTCTTGTATCATTTTCCAAAAACATCGAATTCGAGCATAATTTAAAAATTCTTTAATGCAATTCTGTTGTAAACCTTTCATATAAACTATGTGCAAAGTTTCGAATTCCAATTTTTCTTATCGAGCTCTAATTTTGGAGTCAAAGTATAATTTTAAAAAGTCAAACTCTTTGTTCATCGTAAAATTCAAGTTTAATTCGTTGTTTTAGATTCAATTAAGGGTTGGTAAAATTTCTAGGAGTAATTTAGAACACTTTTCATTTTATAATCATCATCTAAACATCTCTAGATTTTAAAATCAAGAATTGAGTTGTTGTCGAGTGATATTGCTGCTGTTTTTATTATTTTCATTTTTATGTTAAACCAAAACACTCACAACCAGTCACTTCTATTTCAATTGAAGCTCCTATATCGTCAGTCAATTGGTTTAGTGTGGTTGGTTATTTCTCTGGTCGGTTTGTATATTGAAGAAGAAGAAGAGCAACAGAAACGATGATAAATAAATTAAAAATCTAGACTTAACAGAAAAATAGACACATCGGATTGGTTTAAGGGTGTTTTATATTAGCGAGAGGTCGCGAGTTCGAGTCCTGTCTTGGGCAAAAAAAATTTGGGGAAGCTTATAAGGGTATACTCTTTTAATTTTTTTTTCTATTATTATTGTTATTATTATTATTATTATCATTATTATTATTATTTATATTATTATTATTATTGATTATTAATTATTTCTATTATTACTAAGTATTATAATTATTATTACTATTATAATTATTATTATTAATACCATGATTATAAGTAATATAACCATTATTATTATTAACATTGTTAAGGTATTTATTATAAATTTTTTCATTTAAGCATTAGTTATCATTTATCATTATTATTATTATTATGATTATAGTTATAATAAAAAAAATTGTTATTATTATATTTATTAACGACTAATATATGTATTATCATTATTATTATGTAAACATAAATACTATGATTATTAGTATCATTTTGCTATTAAGTAACATCATTAGATATTATTAATGTTATCATTAGTATTATTAATAATGATATAAGGATTATTATTATTAATGTTATTATGAAAATAATACACACCATTAATATTATTATTAATATTAGTATTGGTATCATATTAAAATTATTATTATTAATATTAACAAAGTATTATTATTTGTATTATCACGAGTATTATTATTATGTAATTACTAAAATCGGTATCATAACTATCATTAACATTAAGATTAATATTTTTACAAACTATAATTATTAATATCATTATTATTATCATTAATAAAATTATTAACATTATTATCTTATTAGTAATATTAAGTATTATAATTATTATCATTTTTACCACTATTAATATTATATTTAATACATATAACATAAGGAAAATTAATATTTTTATATAACAAAATGAATATAAGAAACTTATATATATTATTAATATAAAAAGGATATAACTAATAAAATTATATATATATTTGTTCGATTACAACTATGTATATTAATAAATATACAAATGATATAGGTTCGTGAATCCGAGGCCAACCTCGCACTTGTTCAATGACGTCATATGTATTTTTACTATGAAATACAGTATTGTGAGTTTTCATTTGCTCCTTTTTTAAATGCTTTTGCAATATATATTTTTGGGACTGAGAATACATGTGCTACTTTTATAAATGCTTTACGAAATAGACACAAGTAAGGGAAACTACATTCTATGGTTGGATTATCGAATCGAATATCACCCCCTTTTAGCTTGGTAGCCTAAGAATTAGGGAACAGACACCCTGATTGACGCGAATCCTAAAGGTAGATCTACGGGCACTAACACCCCCCATACTGGAAAATGGTATGCTTTAGTACTTCGAGTTTATATTATACAGATGGATTTCGGTTTTGGGGATATTCTATATGCATGATGTTAATGTCGGTTACCAGGTGTTCAATCCATATGAATGATTTTTAAACACTTGCGAGTGTATGATTATTGAATAAAGGAAATCTTGTGGTCTATTAAAATTATGAAAATGATTGATTTCAATAAACTAATGAACTCACCAACCTTTTGATTGACACTTTAAAGCATGTTTATTCTCAGGTATTAAGGAAATCTTCCGCTGTGCTTTTGCTCATTTTAAAGATATTACTTGGAATTATTCATGGCATATTTCAAAAGACGTTGCATTCAAGTCGTTGAGTTCAATAGAGATTATTATTAAGTAAATGACAGATTAGGTCATTTATAGGTTGGATATTATGAAATGGTATACATTCATGTAAACTTTTGATTTAATGAAAGGTTGTCTTTTAAAAATGAATGCAATATATGTAAAATGTATCATATAGAGGTCAAATACCTCGCGATGTAATCATATGTTATTGTATTCGTTCTTATGGATTAGGACGGGTCGTCTCATGTGGTATCAGAGCGGTGGTCTTAGAGAACCAGGTCTTGCATTAGTGTGTCTAACTGATAGATATTAAGATGCATTAATGAGTCTGGACTTCGACCGTGTCTGCATGTCAAAAGTTTTGCTTATCATTTCTAGTCGGAACTCATCTGTTTATCATCCTTAGAAAATTATCTGCTTATCATTCTTAGTCTAGACACATCATACTGCAATGATTGCATGAATAGTGTATAGACAAAATTCATATCTTAGCGTATCTGCTAATTCATATCTTAGCGTATCTGTTATTGTAACCTTTGCCTGATAGATTCCGTAGATTCCTCCGTAACTTGTGGAATTTTAGTATTATATATGCATATGTAAATCATGTATTGCAGGGTACTAATCTACATTTCCTATAATCTATTTCTTATCGAAAATCCTTCATCTGATTGTATGAGATGAATCCCTCAACTAGTTCAAATCCCTCGGATTCCGATAGCTATTCCGATATGGATTTCCACTCGAGCTCCGAATGTAGTGTAACCAGAATGGATCAACCAATTAGCCATCATCAATTCTGGATGAATTGGGGTTAAGTTCGTAGCCTACTTAACCAATGGAGACAAGAAGAAGGCAATCCTTTTCACCAACAGAATTCACCTCTTGGTGAAGAACCTGAAGCACTTACCGGCGAACCAGTCCGGAACACCATTTTCACCCTCATTTCTAGAATAACTCGCAACGATTATATAATCTCTACAATCTTAAACCTTATTCATCCGTTTGTTTAGACCGCCAATCATTCCGGAATAATAGAAAAAGTCAACGCGAGCTTCGCGCCCGAGTAACAACTTTGGAGAATATGGGGCACAACTTACAAACAACAGCAGCATCACCGGCATCAACAACTATACCACCAACAACACAAGCCTTAACATCATAATCTATACCTCGAGTATAATCTTCGTTCTACATCTTGTTCTACATCGGTTATCTTCGTTCTTCAAGATGATTATGTAATCTCTAATGTTTTAGAGATTATGTACTCTAGTTCTAACCGTAAATCAAATGAGTCTAATATCATATTGACTCATTAAATCCATGATTACATCTGAAGAAAATATATATGTATATATGTTTTCATAAATATTGTATTTAAAAATTCTTTTGTACAAACTGTTAATGGTGAAAATATTTTAACGGGTAGGTAATACCCGAGGAATGTTTAGATTTCACATTAATAAGTTACATTGTACATTCTTCGAATCTGATTCAACAGTCATTTACTATCCTACTTACATTCACAGATATACGAATACGTTCACCACAGAATAATTATTTTCATTCAATTTCATATTTGGATTTTGACTTATCAGAATCCAACAAGTGGCATAATGAAGAAAACATTGGACAAAATAAAATTTGTTAGAAACAAACAAATTAACTATGAGAAATTCTGTTAATAATCCAAGCTAACAAAATCCTAGCTAACTGTTCTTAGCTAACTGTTAATTCCTTATTACATTTTATTTATCGCAATTTATTTATCACAATTTATTTATCGCAATTTTAAATTCTCGCAATTTTATTTATCGTCTTTTAATTTCTGTTATTTATTTTATGCACTTTAAATATCGGGACACATATACAATGTTTTGACATATCATATTGACGTCATCTATATATATTATTTGAAATAACCATAGACACTCTATATGCGGTAATGTTCGAGTTAGCTATACAGGATTGAGGTTGATTCTCAAATAATATATATACTTTGAGTTGTGATCGAGTATGAGACATGTATATAATGGGTCACGACATGTATTAATTAATTCGAATATTATATATTAAACTACATATGAATTATTGAACTGTTAACTGTGGACTATCAACTGTGGACTACTAACATTGGACAATTAAAATGAATTAAAATATTGATTATAACATATGAAACTAAACATTTCTTCAAGTTTGCCACTTGATTTCATCTTAAACCTCATTTGTATCTTGACGATTACAATCTGCGTTCAAACCTTCATAATTCTTGAAAACACCTCAATCGAGAGGATGAACCAACCTCACTTCATCTACGGAAGAAAGATTTATGCATATAGTTATGCACCTGAAAAACTCTCAGAACCTGAGTAAACGTTTAACACATATATATGCTAGCTCCTTTGGCGTTGTTATTATCGAAAATAACATTTCAATCCTTTTTCACAATATTCAGTTTTGTCATAGCTCCAGCAAATCAACTTCGACTTTCATTCGAATTAGCCTTATTATCATCTTGATATATAAGTTGCCATTTGTCATCGTTACCGGGGAACTGTTTATATTCCACCACATTAACAGTAGACTTACCAGCAACTTCATTACTCATTGGCTTAAGTCTCTCCGAAGAACCATTATATTTGTTCATTAAAACCTATTCATATACTCATCCACATCTTATAAAGAGAATTACCACATCAATTATCGAGAATTAGCAATCAGTATTTTGAATCTCATAGCGTTTCTACATCAACAGTTATATGTATACATATAACATTTACCTCTTAGAATTATGATCTTCCATTCTGAAATTCTGAAAAACACCTAGTCTGCGAATTAATACTCGGAATGTTGAAAAAGCTGAATGAAGCAGCAGAAATTGTAGACAACCATAAACGACCTTAATCGTCGGAAGTTTGATGATAAAGAATAGTATGTTGGCAAAGCTCAGAAAAAGTTTGAAACTGGAAAACGGATTGAGCAAACCTTGAAGGAGGCTGTGGACAAATCACAAAGACTAAACCAACCTTCAAAGAATCCAAATGATTCAGTATCCTGCTGAAGTCATTAACGAATACCTTGCTCTTGACTCTAAACTTTTACAGACAAATCTTCATCATCATCTATCAATATTAGAAATTCTAAGATATCATCATATCTTTCATTATAAATATTCTCGATATTTCTAAAAATATTTTCATAACTATTCTTATCTGAAATCATTTATCTCTTCATGATATCAGTGTTACATCAGAAAGGAAACTGTTTTAGTTTCTAAATTCTAAAATATTCGAATTTAAAATATGAATGTTTTTGAAGTAGTGTTGGAAATTGATGCATGAGTTAGTTTAATATAATGACACTTGATCAACGTGATTATATTATAGTAAGACATGCTGAGTTTCAAAATAGAACGTGATGGTTCACAGACTATACATCATCATGTGCCATGTTACACTACTCTTACATTATACCTAATCTCTAAACATATCAAGAACATAATTTCTTGATAGTTCTATCTTTTCTCTTGAATTCTGATAATTTAACCAATCAAGATCGTGCTATTACAATTTCTCTCTTAGAACATTAGTTTTGTTCATTCGAAAACTTCATACCTACGAATTCTGGACCATTATTCGCTTGACTTAAAGTCGGGAAGAGAAAACAAAAGGATAGAACTTCAAAATATAAAGGAAACGAAGGGAGTGGATTTATAGTGAAATATCCGACAGAACAATCGAAGTAAATTATCGCATTTAATCAAAAAAGATCCTAATTTCCTTAATTACCGAAGAATCAAATCTTATTACGAAGATTTTCTCTAAATCCCTTGAATTTCAAAAATCAACCGTGACTACGTCACCGGTTAAGACAAACCTACATTTACTCATTTCACTCTTTTGTAATAACTTCACTCGTACTCTTCAAGTAATCGAATTATATTATCCATATTACTTAACAGTAATAAAACTCTAATTATCAGCTCATATTCGTCAGGAAAACATTTTTATTGTTAGCTGTGACGACCTCGATCAAATTTCGGGGACGAAATTTCTTTAACGGGTAGGTACTGTGACGACTCAGAAATTTCCGACCAAATTTAAACTTAATCTTTATATAATTTAGACAAGAGAAGCAAAGTTGTAATGTTGAGTATCGAAGATTCTTGAACTAATTACATGAATTCAGTTAACCTTTGACTATACCCGATGATTCACGAACAATTTTGTGTAAATATATATGTATATATATATATATATATATATATATATATATATATATATATATATATATATATATATATATATATATATATATATATATATAACTATAAACATAAGTGTAATATTTTCAATTAATAAATTACACTTTAATTATTTAAATTAAAAAGGTAAAACAATGATCAAGTTGTTATTAAAATGAATACATATATATGAATTTAAATATTTGAATATTAATGATTCAATTTATGTTAGTACATATATTACATAAATAATAAAATGTAATATTAATATAATAAGTTTAGTTATAAACTAAATTATAGTTGATATAGTAATATTATTATTGCTTTCGATATTAACATCTATATTAGTAATTCTTAATATGAATATATACATATATATATATATATATATATATATATATATATGTAATAAATATTTAAAATATGTTATTATAGAATATATTATATAATTAGTAAATATAACATAAATAATAATGTATAATATTAATATATTAAATTTGAGTACAAGTTTAACTATAACTATTATATTAACATTATTATTATTACTTTCATCATTATTATTAATGTCAATGTTAATATTAATATCTATAATATTAATATTATTATTTCTAATAAAAATATATAGATATGAAATTAGATATATATAACTTGTTATATCTTAATTAGTATTTATTATTAATTGTTATTATTATTATCATTGTTATTAGGATTATTATTAATTACTATTATTATAATTATCATTAATATTTCCATTACTAATATTATTAATATTCTTATTATTAGTAATTCATTTATAGCATTATATTCAGCGATATATTTATTTATTATTTATATATATTATATAAAAAATCGAATAAAGATCACAATCTGTTTCATATCACCATCGTGATTTATTCTATTTTTGTCCCTGTCAGATTTTTGTTACACGTCTAACTCAAACCATAATGCAAAAAAATTCAATCGAATATTGTTACAGCATCCATCAACAACTTGTACTCCATATATATCTACTGCAATTTGGTGAAGAAAAGGAAATTAAAAACAGAAAAACTCAAAATATAAAGCTCGTAACTCTGTTCTTGTATCATTTTCCAAAAACATCGAATTCGAGCATAATTTAAAAATCCTTTAATGCAGTTCTGTTGTAAACCTTTCATGTAAACTATATGCAAAGTTTCGAATTCCAATTTTTCATATCGAGCTCTAATTTTAGAGTCAAAGTATAATTTTAAAAAGTCAAACTCTTTGTTCATCGTTAAATTCAAGTTTAATTCGATGTTTTAGATTCAATTAAGGGTTGGTAAAGTTTCTAGGAGTAATTCAGAACACTTTTTATTTTATAATCATCATCTAAACATCTCTAGATTTTAAAATCAAGAATTGAGTTGTTGTCGAGTGATATTGCTGCTGTTTTTATTATTTTCGTTTTTATGTTAAACCAAAACACTCACAACCGGTCACTTCTGTTTCAATTGAAGCTCCTATATCGTCAGTCAATTGGTTTAGTATGGTTGGTTATTTCTCTGGTCAGTTTGTATATTGAAGAAGAAGAAGAGCAACAAAAACGATGATAAATAAATTAAAACTCTATACATAATAGAAAAACAGACAAAGCGGATTGGTTTAAGGGTGTTTTGTATTAGCGAGAGGTCGCGGGTTCGAGTCATGTTTTGGGCAAAAAAAATTTGGGGAAGCTTCTAAGGGTATACTCTTTTAATTTTTATTTCTATTATTATTGTTATTATTATTATTATTATTATTATTATTATTATTATTATTATTATTATTAATATTATTATTATTATTGATTATTAATTATTGCTATTATTACTAAGTATTATAATTATTATTATTATATTATTATTAATACCATGATTATGAGTAATATAACTATTATTATTATTAACATTGTTAAGGTATTTTTTTATAAATTTTGTCATTTAAGCATTAGTTATCATTTATCATTATTATTATTATTATGATTATAGTTATAATAAAAAAAAATTGTTATTATTATATTTATTAACGACTAATATATGTATTATCATTATTATTATGTAAACATAAATACTATGATTATTAGTATCATTTTGCTATTAAGTAACATCATTAGATATTATTAATGTTATCATTAGTATTATTAATAATGATATAAGGATTATTATTAATGTTATTATGAAAATAATACACACCATTAATATTATTATTAATATTAGTATTGGTATCATATTAAACTTATTATTATTAATATTAACAAAGTATTATTATTTGTATTATCACGAGTATTATTATTATGTAATTACTAAAATCGGTATCATAACTATCATTAACATTAAGATTAATATTTTTACAAACTATAATTATTAATATCATTATTATTATCATTAATAAAATTATTAACATTATTAACTTATTAGTAATATTAAGTATTATAATTATTATCATTTTTACCACTATTAATATTATATTTAATACATATAACATAACGAAAATTAATATTTTTATATAACAAAATGAATATAAGAAACATATATATATTATTAATATAAAAAGGATATAACTAATAAAATTATATATATATTTATTCGATTACAACTATGTGTATTAATAAATATACAAATAATATAGGTTCGTGAATCCGAGGCCAACCTCGCACTTGTTCAATGACGTCATATGTATTTTTACTACGAAATACAATATTGTGAGTTTTCATTTGCTCCCTTTTTAAATGCTTTTGCAATATATATTTTTGGGACTGAGAATACATGCGCTACTTTTATAAATGCTTTATGAAATAGACACAAGTAATCGAAACTACATTCTATGGTTGGATTATCAAATCGAATATCACTCCTTTTTAGCTTGGTAGCCTAAGAATTATGGAACAGACACCTTAATTGACGCGAATCCTAAAGGTAGATCTACGGGCACTAACACCCCCCATACTGGAAAATGGTATGCTTTAGTACTTCGAGTTTATATTATACAGATGGATTTCTGTTTTGGGGATATTCTATATGCATGATGTTAATGTCGGTTACCAGGTGTTCAATCCATATGAATGATTTTTAAACACTTGCGAGTGTATGATTATTGAATAAAGGAAATTTTGTGGTCTATTAAAATTATGGAAATGATTGATTTCAATAAACTAATGAACTCACCAACCTTTTGGTTGACACTTTAAAGCATGTTTATTCTCATGTATTAAGGAAATCTTTCGCTGTGCTTTTGCTCATTTTAAAGATATTACTTGGAATCATTCATGGCATATTTCAAAAGACGTTGCATTCAAGTCGTTGAGTTCAATAGAGATTATTATTAAGTAAATGACAGATTAGGTCATTTATAGGTTGGATATTATGAAATGGTATACATGCATGTCAACTTTCGATGTAATGAAAGGTTGTCTTTTAAAAATGAATACAATATATGTAAAATATATCATATAGAGGTCAAATACCTCGCGATGTAATCATATGCTATTGTATTCGTCCTTATGGATTAGGACGGGTCGTCTCAAAGAACTTGGTAAAAGTATTCTACAAAGATGATTCTGAACTTATACTCACATTTTACGTTCCTCCAAATCCTTTCTATATAGATAGTTCTTCAACTTCGTTTACATGATAAATGTGTATCAAGTCTTGTTGTTAAGAATTCTAATTTTATATGTCATTCTACACAGTTTATTAGATGTTTGTATCTTGCTATATATCATCACTTATGTTATCAAATTACAAGAAAATTAATTTCATTATTTGTTTAAACATACATCTAAAACATAGATAATACATAAGATAATACTTAAACTAACAACTTCAACCATCTCCATTTAGTTGAGTGGTTACCGCCCTTTTGGGTGTCTGTGAGGTCTCAAGTCTGAGTCACGTCTGGGAATTCATAGGGCTGTAAATGAGCCAAGCTAGCTCGTGAGCTACTCGAGCTCGGCTCGTTAAAAACTCGATTCGAGCCGAGCTTAAACGAGCTCGAGCTCGAGATCAAGCCTAAGTTAAGGATCGTTTAATAAACGAGCTCGAGCTCGAGCTTTAGATGTCAAGCTTGATTAGGCTCGCCAGCCTAAACGAGCTATTTATATATATTTTAATTTTTAATTTATATTATTATATGAAAAATATACGTTAAAATTAATACTAAATTAAATTAAATATGAAAACATGTATTCTGATTTCATTTCTCACGTGTCATGCCAAATCCCAAAACCAATTAAATATGTGTCGTTTCCTTTTCCCCAAAATCCCAATAAACAATTTGATTTCCAATTGGATATTAAACACTAATATCTCATATATTTTTTTCTCATTCTATTAGTTTCTTTAGCCTACAACCCTAACCTTCGGACCTTCATTCTCAAGCGTTCGTCGTCACTTCGCCGAAACACCTTGCTTGTCGATGTAAGTTTGCATACTACAAGTCTATTTAAATCATCAGTTATGCTTATTTATAATAGTTAGACTTAATTATTAATTTTGACATCGATTCATATTTTTAGACCTTGATATCGATTTATGCTTTATAGAAATTAAAGTCTGGTACTCTTGTAGTCTTATGTGAAATTAGGTTTTGAGTCAAGGTAACTGGTGCTTTTATAGACTTAATTATTAAATTTGACATCAGTTCATATTTTTTTGTTTACTTAAATACTTGGATTCAGAAATTGGTTATGGGTTGATGTGTTTTGTATATTTTGATATTAGTATATAACTTGAACATTCATGTATATACATGTTTTTTTGACAAATTTTACCAGATTTATAACTTCATCAGTTGATGAAAATGGTACAAGATTTACATCAGGTAACCATATGCCCTTCTTTTTACCGTTAATTATATCTAATGTAGCAATTTGTTAAGAAAACAAAAAAATAAAAGAAAGAACAACAAGGTAACTAATTATTTTCAATTATAGTATGGTTTATATACATACAGTAGTTCATTTAGATAGAGTTCATTAATGTATTTGATGTTTATTACTTATTGAGCAGCCATATTAATGGAAGACATCGGTGAAATTAACTCGACTAGTCCGGTTCGAGCATCTTCATCAAGGTCTGCACATGAGTACATAGACCTTGATGGCAGTGAGGTTCTTCCTACTCGTGATCAACCAGATAACATAAATGGGGGTGAACATGAAAGCGTTGGAGAGGAAAATGAAGAAAATCGTGATGAGCAATATGAAGTGGCAATGAATAATAAGCGTCGAAAGACTTCGAGTGTTTGGGACAAATTTGTTGTTGTCACTCTTAAAAATGGCTTGGAAAAAGTTGAGTGCATTCACTGTAAGAAACAATTGGGTAAGATGGCTTGGAATGGACTCGTTTAACGTTTTGGAGTGGTGGAACATTCATAAGATGAAGTTTCCTGTTTTATCGAAAATGGCAAAGGATGTACTTGCTATTCCAATATCTACAGTTGCATCTGAGGCAGCTTTCAGCGCCGGAGGTAGATTTACTGAACCATTCCGATCATCGTTAGAAATGTTGCTTTGTGGAGGTGATTGGGTTAGAAAAACTTTTGGGTTAAAAAAGAAAGTCAAGGTACATTATTTGATTTTAATATGTATATGATATGTATGTATTTTTTTTTTCTTAACTAGCTGATTTATTTTTTTAGGAGGAACTACCATAGAGATTTTATTGCCTGATGTGAAGCGTTCAACTTGAAGGTAACTTTTCTTCTACAACTTAAAAAACTATTAATTAAAATGGAATTTTAAAT
This sequence comes from Rutidosis leptorrhynchoides, assembly GCF_046630445.1. Taxonomy (NCBI): domain Eukaryota; kingdom Viridiplantae; phylum Streptophyta; class Magnoliopsida; order Asterales; family Asteraceae; genus Rutidosis; species Rutidosis leptorrhynchoides. Next base: position 518,053,176 of record NC_092334.1, read on the forward strand.
GTCAATGTTACTTGTTTAGTTTGTGTATTAGCTAACAATGCAATTAGGGTCCTTATACTTTTGTGGTAACTTGTTTTGACATTGATAATTTTTGCAAACTCACTGATTTTGTTCCATCAAGTTATCATTGATAGTTTTTGCAGACTTACTAAACTGTTTCTATACACATGTTCTTCTTTTTACTTATATTATTGAGTTTTTTACTTATATTATTGAGTTTAAGTTTAGAAGTGAATTGAGATTAGTACTATTATCTAATTTATCTAATTTATCTTTATTAATGCAGGGTTCTTTTTCATGTAATTCATCTTATAGAGCTTATTAAACTTGGAATGGAGACGTACATATTTTTGATCTTGCATAAAGTTACTTTTGGTGCAGAATGTCTATTGTTTTGTTCTGTGTATGGTTTATTTTGCATGTTTGTTACGATGTTGAGTTTTTGTACTATGCTATGAGAAGTGATGAATTGTTATAATCAACTTTTTCTTTATTATGAGTACTTAAATTGGAGGATGTTATTGACCTTTTTGTGAATGAAATTATGAGTAGTAACAAATTTATTAACGAGCTCCAGGTTTTTCTTAACGAGCCGAGCTCAATTCGAGCTTAAGCTCAATTAATCAAATAACTAGCCTATAACGAGCCGAGCTCGAGCTTTTTGAATTAATGACGATCCGAGCTCGAGCTTAAAGTCTAAGGCTCGAATCGAGCCGAGCTCGAGCTCGAGCTTTTTGAAACCTAAACGAGCCGAGCTCAAACACTACTAAGCTCGGGATCGGTTCGGCTCGTTTACAGCCCTAGGAATTCATATTGCAATTTGCTTTGCAGTTGGCTATGGAGTCCTCTGAAGGCATCGTTGTCTGAACATGTCCTAAGACAGTTCTTCGGGAGGTGCTTCCCAAGGGTGACTACAAGTAGAGCATGTCCTATGGCAGTTGTTCGGTAGAACATTCTTGACACGTGGAACGAATATGATCGGCTAGTAGGACCTCATTTGGTGGTCCTCAGTCAGTGACTCCAATCTCGCTGTTAAAAAGGACTATCTTCCTAACAAATTCAGAAAACGTTATCCTGAAAATATCTTGAAAATGTCAGAAAATTTTATCCCGAAAATCTAATCTTATCTTGTTGCAATTCGTACGGTCGCACGAATCGCAAGATCATGACCTTGCAACTTGCGATTGGACAGCTGATATAAGTTTTTTCAGGTACCAACTGCCTATTATTAAATGGAACTTTAAAGACTCCACCAACCAAACCGTCCAACTACCCATATTTTAGATGCATTCAAAGAGACTTTACACATGACCAAATTTCATTCATCAACATCCTTCTTCTTCACTAACTTTCTTCATCAAACAAACTTTTTTCTTCTTTTCTTCTTCACTAACTTTCTTCATCAAACAACCTTTCTTCTTCTTCTTCTTCTTCTTCACTAACTTTCTTCACCAAAAATCAAGCAACGATGAACTCTAGAAAGATATTTATGGAAGAGAGGTGAATATCTATGAGTTTTCTCGGGTCTATGTTCTGATGATTTATGGAGAAATTTACCCCTCAGCCATACGAGTATTTTATGCCAATTATAAGCTCAATGATGATATAACGGTAATCTTTAAATTGTTCGAAGACACCTAAAATTGGACACTAGAGGCATTCGACAGAGTCCTTAGTGTTCCGTCTACGGGAACCACCTTTTTCACTACTCAACGAGTAATCAACGCACTTCCTGACTAATTTAATTGAAAAGAATTGATAACTAAAATTTTTGGTCCTCAACACACCTTTGGTTTCCCCCACCACACAACTCTTCATGACCAAATGATAGCTCCAACACTTTGCATATCAATTCCATCATTCGAAGCAACATACTTTGACGATCACTTGACGATGGCAACATGACTGGCACTGAACTCGCAGTGATGTGGTGCGAGCACAAACACATCAACATAGCCTTTATCATGGCTAAGGGAATGAATGGAGCTCGTCATGACATCAACAAGCCTCTCCCATATGGCATTCAACTATCTAATTTGTTCTTATACATTGGGATCGAGGGTCGTTGCACGGATACCCAGCACACCGTATCTCCGCCCATTCTTGAAGATAAACTTGTGCCATAAGATCAGCTATGTCTTATCATTGTGTTGTTTTTGTGTTCTAAACTATGTTTACCTTATTATGAGTACACTTTGTTTAACTTTTAAATTATAATATTATGTCTTTATTTGAATGATCCTTCATTGCTTAAATCGTAAGTTTGTTGCTTTGAATTAAATAAGATAAACTATAAAAACACAAAAGTGAACAAGTCGCAAGGGTATAGTGCGACGTTTCGAATCGTGTTGTTTTGAACATGCCATATCGCGACTTGAATTTTCTCGTCCATTAGCGAGAATTTAGGAGTCACAACGGTCGCATGGTACCTTTACGACTTGTGAGGGCATTTTGGAGATAATGGATATTTTAGGGCGAATTCTAACCGTTCATTACGAAAAAGAGCGTTTTGACCAATACCTCTTTATTAAATCTCAGGGTAAACAATTATTTTGATACATCTTAAAACAAATCAAATGAAAAATTACTTTGAAAAGCTGATATAACTTTAAAGGTGTAGGTGTATTTGTCAACGCAATATTTATGAGCTTATGTGAGTTTAAATTTTTTTTTTTTTTTTTTTTTTTTTTTTTTTTTTTTTTTTTTTTTTTTGAAAGGCAATGTTAGTGGTTAGCTCACGAAGTTAATTCACGAAAATCCCCCCCCCCCCCCCCCCCCCCCCCCCCCCCGAGACTCGAACCCTGGTCTCCTCGAACACCATGTTAACATGGTGACCAATGAGGCAAAGCCCCATTGGCGAGTTTAAATTATTTCTTCGTAATTTTAAGAACAAATTGTAAAAATAAGTTTTGAAAAAAATAACGGAAGCAATTTGAAAAATAAGTTTGAATATTATGAAATACTATTAACAAATTACATAAATACACTCTATAGAATTATGTTCTTTTATGTCAATTCACACATTTAAGTTTCAGGAGACGCTAGTTTATGCCAAACAAAAAACTCACTAAATGTAAAGTTTATATCAAAATAATTACTAAAAAAATTGCTTTATCTATATGCTCTCATTTCAGCTATAACTCTATAACTTCTGGCTCTAGTTAAAAAATAGTTTAACAAAATACACTCTTAATTAATGAATCGAACCAAATATTCTTTCCATTTCGATTTTTTTTTTAAGACATACAAAAAAATAACAAATTGTGAAATTACACTTTTGAATAAACAAGACAGTAGCTTCAATTTTTTTCAGATCGATTATATATGTAATATTAGGAGATCGTGGTATATATATATATATATATATATATATATATATATATATATATATATATATATATATATATATATATATATATAGTGGTAGGATCAAGAGGGAAGTAACCAATCGGGGGGAAGCAGGGGGAAGAAAAAACTTTTTTTTTTCGTTTTTTGAAAAAACTTTGTTCACGAACATTATAGATGGGATGGAAATATGAACATTTAGTAGAGACACTTTGTGATAAATGTTTTTATTTTGGCGGAAAAACGCTCGAAGAAGTAATATATAACAATTATCATGTTTTTCGAGCGTATGTTGAGGTTTTAGCTATTGGGGTTTAGATATTAGGGTTTAGATATTAGGGTTTATAGGGTTTAGATATTAGGGTTTAGAAATTTAGGGTTTAGGGTTTAGATTTAGGGTTTAGATTTAGGATTTAGATTGAGTTTTTAACACGAACGGTTTAGAGTTTAGGGTTTAGGGTTTAGGGTTTGATGTTTTGGGTTTATTCCATAAACCCAAAACACCAAACCCTAAACCCTAAACTCTAAATCGGGCTAAATTTTACTTCACAAAACATGAAAAAAAAATGTTCATATTCTTCAAGAACAATATTATCTTGAATGTTATTTTTGTCGATCGTTTTCCCGCCTAAATAATAACATTCGTCACGAAGTGTCTCTTCTAAATGTTCATATTTTCGTGTGATCTTGATGCCGGAAAAAAATTCCAAAAAAAAACGAAAAAAAAATTTTGCTTCCCCCGCTTCCCCCCGATTGGTTACTTCCCCATTGATCCTGCCCATATATATATATATATATATATATATATATATAATATTTATTAAAACAAAAGTTTAATAGAGCAACTATTTAATTTAGGATTAATTTTCAATCATTAGATTAAGTAAATTACAATCAATACTGTTATAATCTAGCCATTCAATTTAAGATTGTGGACTTATAGTGCTATAACTAAAAATTTACAATCAATCTACTAAAAATGCCCTTAAAACCAATTAACTAGCAGCATCTTCAAATTAAACGATGATTACCAAAAAAATAAATTAATTTGGTTGTTATATCTCATCACATTCGTTCAACGAGAGTCATCAAACTTTACGATGTTTATCAAATATTTTATTTATTTATCATATATATTAATCATATTATCAATTATCAATTACATGTATATCTGTAACTAAATTTTACGCATAGGTACAAAACATTAATCCCTCCGTCCGAAATCTATTGTCCAGTTTTAACTTTAGAGGTCTTTTATTTTTAACTTTAATTTTAAATTATAATGTATTAGTTATATATTTTATGAACGTTATACGTTTTAAATATATTCAAAACCAATTCATTGATTCAAATTTCACCAAATAATATATAATACAAATAAAATTATTTAAAGTCAAAGTTGAAAAAAAAACCTTTAAAATCAAAATCGGACAATAGATTTGGTACGAAAGAAGTATAAAATTAACCCATGAACATTATATATATATATATATATATATATATATATATATATATATATATATATATATATATATATATAGGGGCAGGATCAATGGGGAAGTAACCAATCGGGGGGAAGCAAATTTTTTTTTGTTTTTTTTTTGGAATTTTTTTTTTTGGGCATCAAGATCACACAAAAATATGAACATTTAGAAAAGACACTTCGTGATGAATGTTATTATTTAGGCGGGAAAACGATCGACAAAAATAACATTCAAGGTAATATTGTTCGTGAAGAATATGAACGTTTTTTTTTTCATGTTTTGTGAAGTAAAATTTAGCCCGATTTAGAGTTTAGGGTTTAGGGTTTAGGGTTTAGGGTTTGGTGTTTTGGGTTTATTCCATAAACCTAAAACCCCAAACCCTAAACCCTAAACCCTAAACCGTTCGTGTTAAAAACTCAATCTAAATCCTAAATCTAAACCCTAAATCTAAACCCTAAACCCTAAATTTCTAAACCCTAATATCTAAACCCTATAAACCCTAATATCTAAACCCCAATAGCTAAAACCTTAAAATACGCTCGAAAAACACGATAATTGTTATATATTACTTCTTCGAGCGTTTTCCCGCCAAAATAAAAATATTTATCACAAAGTGTCTACTAAATGTTCATATTTTCATCTCATCTATAATGTTCGTGAACAAAGTTTTTTCAAAAAACGAAGAAAAAAAAAGTTTTTGCTTCCCTCCGCTTCCCCCCGAATGGTTACTTCCCTCTTGATCCTACCACTATATATATATATATATATATATATATATATATATATATATATATATATATATATATATATATAAGCTTGTAAACGTAAACTATTTTATATAACTTTATATAACATAATTATTCTTATTTTATTTATCATGTAAAAAAATTTATGTTATTTATGCCAGTTAAATGCAATATATATATATATATATATATATATATATATATATATATATATATATATATATATATATATATATATATATATATATATAGGGGCAGGATCAATGGGGAAGTAACCAATCGGGGGGAAGCGGGGGGAAGCAAATTTTTTTTTCATTTTTTTTGAATTTTTTTTCCAGCATCAAGATCACACGAAAATATGAACATTTAGAAGAGACACTTCGGGATGAATGTTATGGTTTAGGCGGGAAAACGATCGACAAAAATAACATTCAAGATAATATTGTTCGTGAAAAATATGAACGTTTTTTTTCATGTTTTGTGAAGTAAAATTTAGCCCGATTTAGAGTTTAGGGTTTAGGGTTTGGTGTTTTGGGTTTATTCCATAAACCCAAAACACCAAACCCTAAACCCTAAACCCTAAACTCTAAACCGTTCGTGTTAAAAACTCAATCTAAATCCTAAATCTAAACCCTAAATCTAAACCCTAAACCTTAAATTTCTAAACCCTAATATCTAAACCCTAATATCTAAACCCCAATAGCTAAAACATCAAAATACGCTCGAAAAACACGATAATTGTTATATATTACTTCTTCGAGCGTTTTTCCGCCAAAATAAAAACATTTATCACAAAGTGTCTATACTAAATGTTCATATTTTCATCTCATCTATAATGTTCGTGAACAAAGTTTTTTAAAAAAAAATAAAAAAAAAAAAGTTTTTGCTTCCCCCCGCCTCCCCCCGAATGGTTACTTCCCTCTTGATCCTACCACTATATATATATATATATATATATATATATATATATATATATATATATATATATATATATATATATATATATATATATATATATATATATATATATGATTACGGGTTGTTAATTTTTATACCCATTGACGGGTCGCAGACGGATCATTGATTGTAAACCCTCTACATATATTTCTTAGTTTTTATTCTATTTTTTTTAACGGGCGGTTAGGAGTCATTAGCGGGGCTGAACGCGATGTCAGAACTGACTCACTCGATCATTTTCTGGGAGAAACATTACAGTTGTACCGTCCCTCAGGAGGAAACCCGACATCGAATACATCTGGGTCGTTGGGTACCCGCGGGCCACTGACATGGGCGAAAAAATTTACCCGTTGATTGCCACGGCGAATAAGGAAAAACTCATAGTGGATGCGCGACAAATATAAGAGATACGTACCTCTAGCATGCATGTTTTATCTTTATAACACTTAATAACAACTTATACATAATTCTTAAAGTTTACACATCTATCTATACTTTCTATTAAATCTCTAAAATAATGACATCATAAAAAAGCTATTTTACTTTGTTAAAAAAATTAAAAAAAGAAAAGAAAAAAATCTAACCATGGTAGGTGATGTCATTAACCTAAATAATTTTGAATTAAAAATTAATCTTATTAATTATTTAACTAATAATTTAATTAATGAAACTGAAAGATTTTTTTTTTCACGCATGAAAAGCTAAAGAAACACTGAAACACTACACTTTTTCATCTTCCTTTCAATTTACACTCACAAAATTCTCTCCACCAGAACATTTATTTTGTTGTTTTTAAGAGTTTTCTTAACCTAATTTTCATCTACTATGTTTCTATTTGTATTTTATGATACATGTTTCATCTAATACGAGTGTTGTAATAATCGTTGTTTTTTTCAGAATATACAGCAAATCGGAAGAGAAAAAGAAGGCGGAGGAAGAAGTAAAACCAGCTGCTGGAGATAAAAAGGTGATCTGCTATATGGGTTCGTTGATTCTTCCATTCTTTCGTGATTTTGTATCTTTTTTGTCCTAATTTAATGTTTTTGTTGCTTTCTACATATTCGGGGCATAATTTTGTATCAAACTCAAAATTAAAAGGCGAGATTAATTGGAATGGTCTTAAGGTTTATCAGGTATTTTGTAAATTATAAATGTTATTTATAATGTAAATGCATGATACATATATGTATAAGTATGATAATTATTTTTTAAAAAAATAGTTTGTAGAAGACCTGTTTGTGTGCTCATGTTGTTTGTAGTTGTAATAACCATATGTGAAGTTCATCAAGTAAAACACTATTCAATTACCATATACTTGGTTTTTGTAATGTTACATGTTATTTTTAATGTAAATGCATGATATATATGTACAGTTATAATTATTTTTTAAAAATAGTTTGTAGAAGACCTGTTTATGTGCTCATGTTATCTGTAGTTGTAATAATCATATGTGAAGTTGTTTTTTTTTTTTTTTTTTTTTTTTTTTGAAAGGCAACAATAATTATTATTAAATTTATAAAGCACTAGCAAGATGCTAGGTATACAATACACGACTTTTAACACACAATTAAACCAGAATATAACAAGACACGAAACACGATAGACGAAACATGACACGACAACATTCCTAAAGCCTCACTCGAATTGTCCTATAACACACGATTTTAACACGACATCACATATGGAGGATCGAACCATCAGGATATCTCTAGATATACAAACCAAAACACACTACATAATCACATATGGACAATCACTCGATAGAGTATGTAATTGGAGCACTCATGAAAGTCGAAGCACACAACCCACGAAACAACAATCACTCGAAACCCTCGAAAAACAAGCCTAATCCAACCACACACTCACATCAAGAGGTGATAATATAATATGTCAAGGTGGTTTTACAAGAAACAAACCATGATAGAGCGACCGCCATATAGAGAATCACGAATAGAACCCCACCTGCTACCACTTCAAAACCTCAACCCGACAAGACTCGAGCCACACATCAGAAAGCACTAGAACCCTGAAACAATGAGAACAATGCAACCCGAAATAACACAACCCACGAGACAGGGTACTCGAAGCTCGTAAGACCTGAACCCACACGAATCCATCATCCACGAACCTACAAACTCGAATCTGATAATATGAAGATGAAGCCACAAACAGATGAAGCAGCAACAAGGCGGATCCAGATGAAGTAGCAGACAAACGACAGGGGGAGCAACACGACAGTGAAGAGTTGTGAAGAAAGGACCTCCGATGACCAGTACAGTTGCTGGTTAACAGCCTGCATAAAATTGACAGGAACCAGTCCCCGGAAGCCCAAACACCACTCACCTCCACCATAAACCCCACAGAAATCTAGATCTGCTCGAATTAATCACCGACTATAGGAATGTCAAACACGCAGGAAGGACACAAATAGGATAACAAGGAAAGGAATGGAACGAGATCCAGACCACCGGGGAGAGCCGGTTGCCGGAAGGAACAAGGCGGCGGTTTTTTTAAAACTAGGGTAAGGTTTCAGTAGAGAGAGAGAGAGAGTGTTGAGAGGATTTTTGATGTGTGTATATTTGTGAATTGTCATATGTGAAGTTGTTAATAGAAGAATTGACTTTTTTGGGAAATCATTTTAATTAATCTATATATCAAAATGAGATACGGGAAATCAATAGTACATTTTATAACCTTCACAAATCTACTCCAAACTTTTATTTTTTTATAAATCAAACACACTTTTTATATACTTAATTTTATAGCTTTTATACATTAACCTACATATCTAAATGAGATAGGGGAAATGAATAGTACATTTTATAACCTTCACAAATCTACCTCAAACTTTTATTTTTTTATAATTCAAACTCACTTTTTATACTACTTAATTTTATAGCTTTTATACACTTACTTTAAACTTTTCACATTTTATAATTTAACCATTAAATTTTATAACCTTCACAAATCTACCCCAAACTTTTATTTTTTTATAATTCAAACACACTTTTTATACTACTTAATTTTATACATTTTATACACTTACTCGAAACTTTTCACATGTTATAATTTAACCATTAAACTTCTCAATCATTATACATCGATCACATAATTTTTCCTATCTAATAACTACTACTATTATTATTATTATTATTATTATTATTATTATTATTATTATTATTATTATTATTATTATTATTATAATAATAATAATAATAATAATAATAAACTTAAAATTTTTAAAACTTACAAAAAATTAGTGGGAAGTTTATTATTATTATTATTATTATTATTATTATTATTATTATTATTATTATTATTATTATTATTATTATTATTAAATCAATCACATAATATTCCACTTTATTATTGTTTAACTTTTTTTCTTATTATAAATTAACTACGTAACTCATTTTTTAATAGCTGTTTATATATATATATATATATATATATATATATATATACACACACACACACACACATATATATATATTATAAAAATAGTTTTTCCTATTTTATCAAATAGTTTGTATCAATCGTTGATTTACGTCTCACTTTATTGATTAAGCATTTGGATCTTTTCTCTCGACAAGATGAAAAATAAAACAAAAAATGATGAATAATTACTTTCACGCTTATTACAAATCAATCACATAACTATTTTTTGTCCTTCCTCGACAAAACGAAAAAAAAAAATGATAAATAATTACTTTCTCAATAATTAGCTATGTAATTAATGTTAACCAAAGGTGAAGAACCGGCGCAAAGCCAGGTCATTGCTTAAAGAGACGTAATTGGGAGAAAAGGAGAAGTAGGTGTATGCAAAGAGTTTGAATTTATAACTGTGTCGGATTATAATAAAGATTACGTGGTCAACCTTTATGTGGAAAAGAAGCTCGAAGGAGATTATACGGTAGGGGTGGTATGCAAGAGTTTGAATTTATAACTGTGATGGTAGTCGAAAGTCAAGTGAAGAAAATATTGTATTAAGCATGTCTTCTAGAGGGGTTTGGAGAGTGTAGTATGAAAGTCGAGTGAAGCAAATGTTGTATTAAGCAGCCAAGTGAAGGATGTGTTCATTCGGGTCTTCTAAAGGAATGTGACCCATTATTCAAAATTGTTTTGTTCCATTGATAATACAAGTCGACAACTTCTATGCATATTCAACTTTCATATGAAATCTTTATCGAAAAAACTTTCATATGAAACTATGTTTCAGAGTAAACGTGTACATAGCTTGGAGTAGTAATTGGACCAAACTAGTTGTGGAACCCTCGTTTCGCGCCGGGGGTTCGGTTTTTAATGTATTTTATTGCGTTCAGTTTGTAAAATTATTTCGTGGCTAACGATGATGTCGTTGAAACGCAACTCGAGTCGAACTAAAAGCTATAACCCATCAAAGATTTAAATGTTATTTTAAATTAACAATATACGTGCATCTCCGCGTTTCGCTATGGATTGTTGACTTTTAAAATTTTTACGCAATTAAGTCGTTATTTTGTGGAAAAATATAAAGGAAAACAAAAAAGAAAAAATAAACAAAAATTGTTATAACTGGTAGAGAAAAATATAAAGAAAAAAACGCTGCTGTAAACGAACCGAAAAAAATTGCTACAGTAGCATTGCTACAGTGATTCCGATGCTACAGTAGCATTGCTACAGTGATTCCGATGCTACAGTGATTCCGTTGCTACATTGCTAACGGGCTACAGTGATTCCGTTGCTACAATAAAATAGGTAAAAAGACGAAACTATCATCATTTTTGTCTAATAGTTAATATAGTAATTAAATTCAACTTTATGTACTTTTTATTCTATGTTTTCTTAACAATTATATTTTCATAATTTTTTTAGTAACCCCTAATTTCACATGTCTTTAAACTAGTTTATTATAAATTATGATTTCGAGTTTATGTTCATTGTAAATAATTCTTGTCCATGCTTCTGTAAATGTTGTATACAAGCATGGTGTTGTTTGTACTTCTTCATATTGTTATTAATAAAATTGGCTTTTGAAAAAAAAATATAAATTACGATTATCAAAGACATTATTAAAATAACCATTTCAACATACTTACAGCACCAACTATATTTAAGTCTCGCGTAAACGCGAGTTATATATATATATATATATATATATATATATATATATATATATATATATATATATATATATATATATATATATATATATAAGACGGATCCAGAGATAAGCTTTAAAACGTGTATAAACGTTTTTGCCTTTTTTATATTTTTTTTTAGATTCATAAATCTGCATCAAAATACTCTCCTAATCTATATTTTTATAAGCCAAAACAATCGAAATCGCTCAAAAATCGGTGATGAATGATAATAATCGTGATGAATGATTAATTCTATCATTCATCACACGAGTGATGACTGATAATTAATCATTCATTACTCGTGTGATGAATGATAAATTAATCATACATCACGATTATTATCATTCACCATCGACTTTCTTAACGATTTTGTATATGATCGAGTGCAAGTGAGGGGTTTTAGATGCCAGCGGTGGTAACACTCCGGTCATCTGTTACCGTGGATAACCCTTATTGAGATGATGATCTACGAAAGGGTGGTTATGGCTGAGGCCGGCGAGGGAAAAACCCTACACGAGGTGTAGGAAAAACCCTATGTGAGGGGCTTCACGCCGTACCTCATAGATTATAGAAGATCGTTATGATGTTATTCTGTTAGAGGATAGCATTTCGTCTTCGATTGTTGATCCGTAGAGGATGTTGTGATTGATAGATCGTTATCACATGTTGTAGGATCCATAAAGGATGTCTTGAATGAATGAGGTTAGGGTTATATTTATAGTGAAACCCTAACCCTAAAAGCCCCTTAATTCATTTTAGATCCTTCCCCAAATAATAGCCATAAATAAAGGAATTATGATTAGCAAAGGATTACAGTTAATTAAGAATAAGATTTCTTCTTGTGCACCAAGTAAAGCTGTGTGCACCCATTTAGTCGTCTAGTGCACCCCTTCTAATTGCCTGGGTGCACCCCGTGTGGGCGCACAACGCAATCCTTTTTGGGCGCACCGTCTTCTGGGCGCACTCTGGGGTTAGTACAAGACTTTAATTAGTAAACGTGTGTAAGCACGTGATACGCATGAGCGCCTAATGCGGAAATTGGCGTATCATCAAGTCCCTCAAGTTCGGTATGATAGATTGCAACGATATCACATCGAACTTCTGCATATGCCACCGCACGTAACCCTAAAGAGAAGTAACATCAAATAGTAAGTCACCATACAATGGCGCTATTTGCAATGCAGTAAAATGCAACGTGATAACGCGTTAAGCAGTCATGAAACATATAATATGGCCACGCACGCATTGTGATGTGGAGAATCGTTGTGCGCGTCTTATGTGCTAAACATACATGCGTAATACACGTTTTGTGCGTAACAGTGATGCGCACTAAGTATTTCATGCGCTATGTGATAACATGTAATGCGACTAAACATCACTAATGTGACGACCCGGAAATTTCCGATCAAATTTAAACTTAATCTTTATATGTTTCCGACGCGATAAGCAAAGACTGTAATGTAGAGTATCGAAAAATTTGAAACTATATTCATGTATTCAAATTACCTTTGACTATTCCCGACGATTCACGAACAATTGTGTATAAGTGAATATGTAAATAAAAATGTATACATATATGTATATATATATATATATATATATATATATATATATATATATATATATATATATATATATATATATATATATATATATATATATATATAATGATTTGAGATAATAAAATATAACAGATCAGTAAGATTAAGTATGTAAAATAAAATACAAGATAATAAATTTATTATTAAAAATAAGGTTATATATAAATGTGTATGAATTCTATAAATAATTATTATAATATATATGTTAGATCTAAATATTATATGTTATTTAGATATAATTAATAATATGTAATATTAATATATTAAATTAAATTACAAGTTATAATATAATTTGTTATTATTATTACTTTCATTGGTATTATTAACATTAATATTAATATTAATATTAACATCAGTATTATTAATATTATTGTTTTTAATAAGAAATTTGATACATGTAACTTGTTGTATCTTAATTATTACTTGTATTATATTTAGATATTATTATTATTACCTTTATCATTAAAAATCATTATTTTTATTATCATTAACATTAATAATAATATAATTATCATTTTTACATAAAATTATTATTATCATTACTTTATCATGATTCTTATTCATATTGGTATTATTCTGATATTAATATTACCAAAACTATTATTATTATTATTAGTATTATTGTTATCATTATTATATCGTAATTAGTAGAAAAATTACAAATTTTAGTTATTAATAATGAATATTTATTATTATTATTATCTTTATCAATATTAGTATTATTAATATCATTATAGTTATTATTATTAGAAAATAATACAATCTATTATTAATATCATTAATAAAAATTGGTATTTTCATTATTAATAGTTCTATTAGTACAAATCAGTTTTATTAATTTTTATTAATTATTATTATTATTATTATTATTATTATTACTATATATATTTATTAATTATTAAAAATTAATTATATAATTTATAATAAACAGATAAAAGGAATCGAATTAGTTTCAAGTAGCTTTCGAGCTGTTGATAATTTTTGTTTATATCTTAAATTTGTTACACATCAATCTCAATTTGTATGAATCTGCTTCTTTCATAATCTACTTTATATTTTATTTATTAATTTATTATTCCTGATTAGAAGTATGTCGACCAATTTGGATATATATATTATAAGAATTGCACGATAATTTTGGTTAACACATTCAGTTCTCTCAAGTATCACTATCAAATATAAATTACAAACACCCTTAACAGCTGTTAGTGAGTCAAATTCAACAGAAAAGTCGAAGAACATTGGTGGTGCTCTGTTCGTGTAATTTTTTTTTTTATTTCTTTGAAATCTTAACAATTTTAATAATGTATTGATGCAATCTTGTTAGAAACCTTTTACTTAAACTATCTGGAGAGTTTCAAGTCTCAATTTTAACCATCGAGTTCAAATTTACGAGTCAAACTTAATTTTCTAGAAAGTCAAATGTTTGTTCTATAATCAAATTGAAGTCGTAGATTTTGTTTCCATTGAAATTTTTAATTTCTAAAGTTTCAGAGAACAATTTACAACCTATTTCTTGTTGAATTCATGATCTAAAACAGACTAAAAATCAAATCAAGGTTTGAGTTATAGGTGTTCTTCGCGTAAGTGTTTTCTGTAATTAAAATATGTTCCTGTCTGTTAATAAAAAATAAATCATTACGAGTTAGTTCCATTTCCAGTGAAGAATTTGAATCGTGTAATTAATTAGTTGTTAGAAGAGAGTTTGCTGTGTTTGATTTGATTCTGTGTAGAAGATGAAGGAAACATATTAAACGGGTTAAAAGAAATTAGGTAGTTATTATAACAGAAAAATAAAATGGAGCTGCTGGTTGGGTACATATCGGATGAGCTAGTGGTCGCGGGTTCGAGTCTCGCCATGGGCAATTCTTTTTAGGAAAGCATTTTTAATGGTATATATTTTATTTCCTTTCCATTATCATTATAAGTATTATTATTATGATTATTGTTATTATAATTATTATTATTGTTATTATTATTATTATTATTATTATTATTATTATTATTATTATTATTATTATTATTATTATTATTATTATTATTATTATTATTATTATTAGGGTTATTAATATTATATTAGATAATAACATTTTAATTATCATTATAATTAATATTATTATTGGAATTACTACTATTATCATCGTTATTATTATTAACAAGTAGTATTATTATTATTATCATTATAATTACTAATATAAGTATTAATATTATTATTATTATTGTTATTATTATTATTATTAGTATTATAATTATTATTATAAGTATCATAATTGTATTTATTATTATTAATTTTAAAACTTTAATATTATTATCATTATGATGAAAAGGTTTATTATTATTATCATTATGAAAATAATACAAATTATTATTATTTTCGTAAATACTAGTATTAGTATCTTTTTGTAAATAATAAAATTGTTAATATTAACATAAGCATTATTATTTATATTATCATGAGTAATATTATTATGTAATTACTAAAATCATTATCATAACAATCATTAACCGTAAAATTTATATTATTATCATTAATACCAGTATTATTATCACTAATAGAATTATAAACATTATTACCTTTATTAATAAAATTAAGTATTATAATTATTATTAATATTTTTAACATAATTAATATAATTTTAGTATTATTATAATTACTATTTTAAAACAAATGATATATTTAATACATATAACATAACAAAATTAATATTTTATATACAGAATGAATATATGAAACATATATATATTATTAATATAAAAATGATATAATTAATAGATTCTATATATATAAACTTATTCGATTACAAATATGTATATTAATAAATATACAAATGATATAGGTTTGTGAATCCGAGGCCAACCCTACATTTGTTCAATGACGTCATATGTATTTTTACTACAAAATACAGTATTGTGAGTTTCATTTGCTCCCTTTTTAAATGCTTTTGCAATATATATTTTTGGGACTGAGAATACATGCGCTGTTTTATAAATGTTTTACGAAATAGACACAAGTAATCGAAACTACATTCTATGGCTGGATTATTAAACCGAATATGCCCCTTTTTAGTCTGGTAATCTAAGAATTAGGGAACAGACACCCTAATTGACGTGAATCCTAAAGATAGATCTATTGGGCCCAACAAGCCCCATCCAAAGTACCGGATGCTTTAGTACTTCGAATTTATCATGTCCGAAGGGAGTCCCGGAATGATGGGGATATTCTATATGCATCTTGTTAAGGTCGGTTACCAGGTGTTCACTATATGAATGATTTTTATCTCTATGCAGTTTGCGAAATGCCTGATATGAGAATGATGTTTATGAAAATATGAAATCTTGTGGTCTATCAAAAATGATGGAAATGAATATTGATGATAAACCAATGAACTCACCAACCTTTTGGTTGACACTTTAAAGCATGTTTATTCTCAGGTATTAAAGAAATCTTCCGCTGTGCATTTGCTCATGTTAGAGATATTACTTGGAGTCATTCATGACATATTTCAAAAGACGTTGCATTCGAGTCGTTGAGTTCATCAAGATTATTATTAAGTCAATTATAGTTGAATATATTATGAAATGGTATGCATGCCGTCAACTGTCGATGTAATGAAAGTTTGTCTTTTAAAAATGAATGCAATGTTTGTAAAATGTATCGTATAGAGGTCAAGTACCTCGCGATGTAACCAAATGTAATGTATTCGTCCAGATGGATTAGGACGGGTCATGAAAGTTGGAATCAGAGCTGGTCATAAAGGAGGTTCTCACAGTGTTACATGTGACGAAGCATTGGCTCTTACTCCTTACGATCCCTTACGAGGGTTGGCAATTTCCGAGAGGCAGACCCTAAAATCAGTATCTGAGGTACACTCAGTGGTCACCAGGCGGTTAGCTGGGAAGGCACTGGGTGGGATGTGTGGTGTCCCCAACTGAATGAAAGTTGGTATCAGAGTGGTGGTCTTAGCGAACCAGGTCTGTATTAGTGTGTCTAACTGATATTCGTTAGGATGCATTAGTGAGTCTGGGCTTCGACAGTGTCTGCATGTCAAAAGTTTTGCTTATCATTGTTGTCGGAAATCACTTGCTTATCATTCTTAGTCTAGACACATCTTACTGCTTTGATTGCATGAATAGTGTATAGACAAAAATTCATATCTTAGCGTATCTGATAATTCATATCTTATCGCATCTGTTACTGTAGACTTTGCCTGACATATTCCACAAATTCCTCTGTAATCTACGAAATCTTTTAGAATATCATCTGGAATCCGAAAATCATTTCATATCAAAAAATCCTTTTACTCAATCATACGAATTGGAACTCGTCTCTAGTTCAAGTTCTTCGGAACCCGATAACTATTCTGACATGGATGTTCACCTAAGCTCCAGAAGCAGTGTCACCAGAATGAATCAGCCAATCAGCCATCCCAATTCATTTGATGGGTTCGTAATCTACTTAATCAATGGAGACGCGAAGAAGGCGATCCCTTCCACCAACCGAATTCACCTCTTGGTGAAGAACCTGAAGCACTTACCGGCGAACCTATCCGAAACACCATATTCACCCTCATTTCCAGAATATCTCGCAATGATTATATGATATCCCAAATTCTAAACCTTATTCATCCGTTCGTTCCGACCGACAATCATCCCGGAATAATGGAAGAAGTCAACGAGCTTCGCGCTCAAGTAATCAAGTTAGATTACATGGAGCAAAACTTACCAGCTCCAGCAACATCACCGGCACCAACAGTACCACCAACAACCCAAGTTTCAACATCACATGCCTCAACATCTCATTCTGTACCTCGAGTATAATTATTGTTCTACGAATCGTTCTACATCAATTATCATCATTCTACGTGACGATTATATAATTCCTAATGTTTTAGAGATTATGTGTTCTAGTTCTAACGATAAATCAAATGAGATTAATATCATATTAACTCATTAAATCCACGATTATATCTGAAGAAAATATATATGTATATATGTTTTCATAAAGATTGTAATCAAAAATTCTTTTGTACAAACTGTTAATGGTGAAAATATTTTAACGGGTAGGTAATACCCGAAGAATATTTAGATTTCACATTAATAAGTTACACTGTACATTCTTTCGAATCTGATTCAACAGTTATTTACTATCGTACTTACATCCACCGATGCACGTATCCGTTCACTACAAAATAACCATTTTCATTCAATTTCATATTTGGATTTTGACCTATCAGAATCCGACAAGTGGCATAATGAAGAAAACATTGGACAAAATAAAATTTGTTAGAAACAAACAAATTAACTATGAGGAAAATTTTGTTAAGAATCCACGCTAACTGTTCCTAGCTAACTGATTACATTTTATTTATCGCAGTTTATTTATCGCAATTTAATTATCGCAACTTTATTTATCGTCATTTAATTTCTGTTATTTATTTTACGTACTTTAAATATCGGGACACGTATACAAGATTTTGACATATCATATCGACGCATCTATATATATTATTTGGAATAACCATAGACACTCTATATGCAGTAATGCTTGAGTTAGCTATACAAGGTTGAGGTTGATTCTACAATAATATATATACTTTGAGTTGTGATCGAGTCTGAAACATGTATACAATGGGTCACGATACGTATTAATTAATTCAAACATTATATATTAAACTATATAGGAATTATTAAATTACTAATTGTGGACTGCTAACTGTGGACTACCAACATTGAACAATTAAAATGAATTAAAATATTGATTATAACATATGAAACTAAACATTTCTTCAAGTTTGCCACTTGATTTCATCATAAACCTCATTTGTATCTTGACGATTACAATCTGCGTTCAAACCTTTCATGATTCTTGAAAACACCTCAATCGAGAGGATGATTCAACCACACGTTATCTACGAGAAAAAGGACTTATGCATATAGTCATGCACCTGAAAACTTCCGGAACCTAAGTAGAAGTTTAACACAAACCCGTGATCCATCGACGTTGTTATTACCGAAAATAGCTTTACAATCTCTTTCCAAAATTAGCCGATTTTGTCACAGCTCCAGCAAGTCAACTTTGACTTTTTGTTCGAAAAAATGCCGCGAGTCGCTGAGATTACCTGGACGAAAATTCCTATAAAAGCAAATGAATTCTGATCATTTTCATATCCAAATATATCAATCTCTCTATCTATATACGTAATATTTATATTTATAATTTATATTTTAATTTTAATTTTAATTTTAATCCTAATAATAAGGGTATGTTAGCGAATGTTGTAAGGGTGTAAGTCGAAATTCTGTCCATGTAACGCTACGCTATTTTTAATCATTGTAAGTTATGTTCAACCTTTTTAATTTAATGTCTCGTAGCTAAGTTATTATTATGCTTATTTAATCCGAAGTAATCATGATGTTGGGCTAATTACTAAAATTGGGTAATTGGGCTTTGTACCATAATTGGGGTTTGGATAAAAAAACGACACTTGTGGAAATTAGACTATGGGCTATTAATGGGTTTTATATTAACTAAACAATACCTTGTTAATTTAATATACAAACTTATAATTCGACATATTTATATATAACCACATACGCTTGACTGGGTACGGTGGGCGGGATATCTATAAATACCAATAATTATTCATTTTACCGGACATGGAACTGGATTAATAGTTAATAAACTTGTTGAAACAGGGGTGAATTACATTCAAGGGTAATTGGTGTAATTGTTAACAAAGTAGTAAAACCTTGGTTTACACGCAGTCGATAACCTGGTGTATTCATTAAACAAAGTATTAAAACCTTGTTACAATTCGAATCCCCAATTAGTTGGAATATTTGACTTCGGGAATAAGAATAATTTGACGAAGGCTTTCGCTCTTTATATTTATTACTGATGGACTATTATGGACAAATTCGTATGGACATATTAAATAATCCAGGACAAAGGACAATTAACCCATGGGCATAAAACTAAAATCAACACGTCAAACATCATGATTACGGAAGTTTAAATAAGCATAATTCTTTTATTTCATATTTAATTTCCTTTATTTTATATTTAATTGCACTTCTAATTATCGCATTTTTATTGTTATTGTATTTAATTGCACTTTTAATTATCGTACTTTTTAATTATCGCAAGTTTATTTTATCGCACTTTTATTATTCGCAATTTCATTATCGTTATTTACTTTACGCTTTAAATTAAGTCTTGTATTTATTTATTATTTTACATTTGGTTTTAACTGCGACTAAAGTTTTAAAATCGACAAACCGGTCATTAAACGGTAAAAACCCCCCTTTATAATAATAATATTACTTATATATATATTTATATTTTTATAAAATAAAACTAATATAGCGTTAAGCTTTGTTTAAAAGATTCCCTGTGGACCGAACTAGACTTACTAAAAACTACACTACTGTACGATTAGGTACACTGCCTATAAATGTTGTAGCAAGGTTTAGGTATATCCATTCAATAAATAAATAAATATCTTGTGTAAAATTGTATCGTATTTAATAGTATTTTCTGCTAAAATTTAATAGTATTTTATACCCTTTAGCTTTAACTATCAAGTATTTTTGGCGCCGCTACCGGAGATCTTAAACGCCGAAAGCGCAACGCTAAATAATTAAAAAAAAAGATTTTTATTTTTAGTTTAGTTTTATAAAAATACGTTTTTGTAAAAATACATTTTAAATATTCGAAAAACATAAAAAAGAAAACAAAATATAAATATTTTTAAGAGTTTTTTAAATATTTAAGTTTTATAAAGTTTCTTTATTTTTATTTTATAAAAATATAAGTTTTATTTAAATATTTTGTGTTTATTTAGAACATAAAATTAAAAACCGAATATATATATATATATATATATATATATATATATATATATATATATATATATATATATATATATATATATATATATATATATATATATAAATCTAGTTTTAAGATTTTTATTTCTATTTTTATTTTAGTTTTTAAATATAAGTTTTTATTATATAAATATTTTTATTTAAACAGAAAATATAAAACAGAATATAAAAAAAAAGGTCGAATTAAAAAAGGTACCTGAGTTGAATTTTGGAACCCCGCGACTCGCGGAGTTTGCAGCTTCGAATACCGCGACTCGCGGAGCCACCCTGACACCGACAGAAACCCTAATCAGCATTTATTACAGATAATTATTATTATTATTAATAAACCCTAATAACTTAATTATTATTATAATTAGTTTAAGTTTTTAAATTAAATTGTATTTTAAAGTTAAATTAGTTTAATTAAAATATAAAATTAAAAGTTTAATAAAATAAATAATATAAAAATAATATTTTTTGTAATTTTTACAACTTCTTTTTGTATATTTTTATATTTTGTCCCTTTTTAATTGTTTTAGCGTAATATTTGTATTTTTCGCTCGTATTTAGTTTTAAGATATAGTTTTTACCATAGTTATTTTTTACTTCTAGATTTTTAGACTTTGCCGTAAAATCCCTTAAGTGCTTTTTCTTTAGACTAAGATTTAGGTGCTTTAGAATTTTGCGACGCCTTTTTAAGTTTTAGTTTCTTTTTAAGTTATTGCCATTTGGGATATAGTTTTTCTTGTAAGCTTTAATATTTTTAGACACCTTTTACTATGTATCAATTATCATTCCAATTAGTAATCTCAATTTGCGATTATAATTTTAAGTTAGTGATAGTAATAAGGTTGGGTTAGTCTAGTGTTTTTAAGTTCTATAAGTCACTCTTTTTCTTTCTTATTTTTATTTTTCGATCTTTTTCCGACAAGCTCTTTTTCTTTCTTATTTCTCGCTATTCTAGTTTTTAGGACATAGATTTTTATTCTACTTCTTATCTAAATTTCTTAAAATTACGAAAATTTATTTTAAGTAGTTAAATTAATAGATATCAAAATTTTCTGGTTCGTAGTAATAGTTGGATTTGTACGTGGACCGGGTTATTGGAGCCAAACAGTCCTCAATTATATTGAGACCAAACGAATCCTGCCCCTCTGCTGCATCTTTTGGCTATTCGAAACGTGGGCAAAATCAGAAAAGTCTATTAATTGGATAACTTATATAATTTTTCTTTCCTTTTAAAAACTAATAGGATATTCAGTGAATGCACCGAGCAAGACGTTCACCACCTTTTGTACGTTCACCACCTGTAACTAGATCAAGACATTTAGCAAATATTACCGCCGTTGATTTTTCTTTAGAATCGTCATCCAGTCGACCAAGTACTCCAGTTCAAATTTCCGATAATCCATTTTTTGAACCCGACCTCACAATTGAGAATCCGGAGAATATTCAGGGACGATTCATAGATCCTGAACCATTAAATTTTCCTCCGGAACCACCAATCATTCAAACAGAGATTGTTGAGGAACGAACCATTAAATCAGAATCCTCTAGTGATTCCGATTCAACAAATTCAATTATGGAGAATCTGGAACCTTTAAGTATGGAAGACCGAATGAGAGCTAAACGCACTGGCCAAGGTCACGCAATTACTCATCCAGACATTAATGCACCAGATTATGAAATCAAAGGACAAATTCTACACATGGTGACTAATCAATGCCAATTTAGTGGTGCACCGAAGGAAGATCCAAATGAACATCTTCGTACCTTTAATAGGATCTGCATACTATTTAAAATAAGAGAAGTGGAGGATGAACAGATATATCTCATGTTATTTCCCTGGACTTTAAAGGGAGAAGCCAAAGATTGGTTGGAATCGTTACCTGAAGGGGCGATTGATACATGGGACGTTTTAGTCGAAAAATTTCTTAAACAATTCTTTCCTGCATCTAAAGCCGTAAGACTTCAAGGAGAAATTGTTATGTTCACACAGAAGCCAAATGAAACTCTATATGAGGCGTGGACAAGATTTGGAAAGTTATTAAGAGGATGTCCGCAACATGGTTTAGACACCTGTCAAATAGTACAAATATTCTACCAAGGATGCGACATCACTACAAGGAAAGACATAGATATAGCAGCTGGTGGTTCTATTATGAAGAAAACAGAAACTGATGCTTACAAAATTATTGATAACACTGCTTCCCACTCACATGAGTGGCACCAAGAAAAAGATATCGTCAGATCATCTAAAGCAGCTAGTGCCGATTCTAGCCATGACTTAGATTCCATTTCCGCAAAGATAGATGCTGTCGAGAGACGAATGGAAAAGATGACTAAGGATATTCACTCAATACGAATTAGTTGTGAGCAGTGTGGAGGACCACATTTGACAAAAGATTGTCTCAGTATTGAATTAACAATGGAACAAAGAGAGAATATTTCATACATAAACCAAAGGCCTGGAAATAATTATCAGAATAATTATCAACCGCCAAGACCGATCTACAATCAAAACCAGAATTATAACAGAAATATTCCATACAACAACCAACAAAGTCCTAGCAATCAACAAGTATCCAATAATACTTACAATCAGCAAATACCTAATTTTCAAAACAAACCACCACAAACCGATGATAAAAAGCCGAATTTAGAAGATATGATGACAAAGCTATTTGAAACTCAAACGCAGTTTTTCACATCTCAAAAACAAACTAATGAACAAAATGCTCAAGCATTTAGAAATCAACAAGCTTCTATTCAAAATCTGGAACAAGAAGTAAGTAACCTAGCAAGGTTAATAAGTGAAAGAAAACCAGAAAGTTTACCTAGTGATACAAATGCTAACCCCCGGAATGAAACAGCTAAAGCTATTACCACAAGAAGTGGTACAACACTTAAACCACCTGAAATACCTGTAACTTCTGATGAAGCTATTCCTACTCCACAAGAACCACAACCTGAACAAGATAAGGAAAAAGAACCGGTAGTTGAAAAGGTTAATGAAGATAACACAGCTAAGGCTAAACCTTATGTTAAACCATACCAACCACCACTTCCTTACCCGAGTAAAATGAAAAAAGAGAAACTTGAAGCCGAGCAATCCAAATTCTTGGATATGCTTAAACAGATAAATATAAATCTTCCTTTCATTGATGTGATTTCAGGAATGCCTAGATATGCTAAATTCTTGAAAGATCTGATCACAAATAGAAAGAAAATGGAAGAACTCTCGGCTGTTACTATGAATGCTAATTGTTCAGCAGTGCTGTTGAATAAGATACCAGAAAAACTATCTGATCCAGGAAGTTTCACAACTCCATGTTTTCTGGGTAGTCTTAGTTCAATAGAAGCATTGGCAGACTTAGGTGCTAGTATAAATTTAATGCCGTATTCACTATACGCTAAACTAGACCTTGGAGAATTGAAACCAACAAGAATAAGCATACAACTAGCCGATCGATCAATAAAATATCCTAGAGGGATAATGGAGAACATGCTAGTTAAAGTTGGTAATTTAGTATTTCCAGTAGATTTTGTTGTTCTGGACATGGAAGAAGATTCTTAAGTTCCTCTCATATTAGGAAGACCATTCTTAAACACGGCTAAAGCAATGATAGACGTGTTCGGTAAGAAATTGACCCTAAGTATAGAGGACGAGAGTGTTACCTTTTTAGTTGATAGAGCAATGCAACAACCACAATCTGCAGATGATACATGTTATTATATTCAAACTATAGATGCACATGCTGAATTGTTAGAAGAATTTCCAGAATTACAAGGAACAGAAGAATGTTCTTTAGGAGAAGGAACTGAACCAATTGATGAAGCTGAAATGTTAGCTACACTTATAGCTAATGGATATGAACCAACAACAGAAGAAATTCAAATGCTAAAAGAAGAAGACAGATATCGATATAAATCATCGATAGAAGAACCTCCAAAATTAGAGCTAAAGCCACTTCCAAACCATTTGGAATACGCTTATTTACATGGTGAATCTGAATTACCTGTAATAATATCATCTTCTCTTACTGAAAATGAGAAATCACAACTCATTTCTGTGTTGAAAGCTCATAAACCAGCCATTGCATGGAAGATTCATGATATTAAAGGAATAAGTCCTTCATATTGCACACATAAAATCCTTATGGAAGAAGGTCATAAAACATATGTGCAACGCCAACGAAGACTAAATCCTAATATGCAAGATGTAGTTAAAAAAGAAATTATTAAACTGCTAGACGCAGGTCTAATTTATCCAATTTCTGATAGTCCATGGGTAAGCCCAGTTCAATGCGTACCTAAGAAGGGTGGCATGACTGTCATTACAAATGAAAAAAATGAGCTTATTCCTACTAGGACTGTAACAGGATGGCGTGTATGTATTGATTATAGAAAATTAAATGACGCCACCAGAAAAGATCACTTTCCCTTACCTTTCATTGATCAAATGTTAGAAAGGCTAGCCGGAAATAGTTACTATTGTTTTCTTGATGGATTTTCCAGATATTTTCAAATTCCAATAGCACCCGAAGATCAAGAGAAAACCACATTCACGTGCCCTTATGGTACTTTTGCTTACAAACGCATGCCATTTGGACTTTGCAACGCCCCTGCAACCTTTCAAAGGTGTATGATAATGCTAAAAACGAACATATATTTCATAGCATTATTCCTCAAGAAAGACAAGCTTTTAGTTGCAATTGTTCTATTTAAAAGGATATTCGTTTAAATAATAAAAGGTGAAGACAAAAGACAGATTCGACGAATTGAAGACGCAAACGACCAAAAAGCTCAAAAGTACAAAAGACAATCAAAGAGGTTCCAATTATTGATAAGAAACGTCTCGAAATTACAAGAGTACAAGATTCAAAACGCAAAGTACAAAATATAAAATTGTACGCAAGGACGTTCGAAAATCCGGAACCGGGACCAGAGTCAACTCTCAACGCTCGACGCAACGGACTAAAAATTACAAGTCAACTATGCACATAAATATAATATAATATTTAAATAATTCTTATAATTATTTATATATTATATAAATAAATAAAAACCGTCGGCAAGAAAGACTCCAAATTGTGTGAGCTGTATTTACAAACTCCGTGACTCGCGGAGTTTGAAGGCAAAAAGGGCCGCGAGTCGCGGAGCCCCAAATTCTGCAATTCCCTATAAAGTCAACCGAATTCTGATCATTTTTCATCCAACATATATCCATCTCTCTATCTATATCGTATATATTTATATTTATATTTTAATTTTAATTTTAATTTTAATTTTAATCCTAATAATAAGGGTATGTTAGCGAATGTTGTAAGGGTGTAAGTCAAAATTCTGTCCGTGTAACGCTACGCTATTTTTAATCATTGTAAGTTATGTTCAATCTTTTTAATTTAATGTCTCGTAGCTAAGTTATTATTATGCTTATTTAATCCGAAGTAATCATGATGTTGGGCTAATTACTAAAATTGGGTAATTGGGCTTTGTACCATAATTGGGGTTTGGACAAAAGAACGACACCTGTGGAAATTAGACTATGGGCTATTAATGGGCTTTATATTTGTTTAACTAAATGATAGTTTGTTAATGTTAATATAAAGATTTACAATTGGGCGTCCCTATAAATTACCATATACACTCGATCGGACACGATGGGCGGGGTATTTATATGTACGAATAATCGTTCATTTAACCGGACACGGGAATGGATTAATAGCCACTAGAATAATTAAAACAGGGGTGAAATTATGTACAAGGACACTTGGTATAATTGATAACAAAATATTAAAACCTTGGATTACACTCAGTCGACATCCTGGTGTAATTATTAAACAAAGTATTAAAATCTTGTTACAGTTTAAGTCCTCAATTAGTTGGAATATTTAACTTCGGGTATAAGGATAATTTGACGAGGATACTCGCACTTTATATTTATGACTGATGGACTGTTATGGACAAAAACCAGACAGACATATTAAATAATCCAGGACAAAGGACAATTAACCCATGGGCATAAAACTAAAATCAACACGTCAACCATCATGATTACGGAAGTTTAAATAAGCATAATTCTTTTATTTCATATTTAATTTCCTTTATTTTATATTTAACTGCACTTCTAATTATCGCATTTTTATTGTTATTTTATTTAATTGCATTTTTAATTATCGTACTTTTTAATTATCGCAAGTTTATTTTATCGCACTTTTATTATTCGCAATTTCATTATCGTTATTTACTTTACGCTTTAATTTAAGTCTTGTATTTATTTTTAATATTTTACATTTGGTTTTAACTGTGACTAAAGTTTTAAAATCGACAAACCGGTCATTAAACGGTAAAAAACCCCCCTTTTATAATAATAATATTACTTATATATATATATTTATATTTTTATAAAAGTAAACTAATATAGCGTTAAACTTTGTTTAAAAAGATTCCCTGTGGAACGAACCGGACTTACTAAAAACTACACTACTGTACGATTAGGTACACTGCCTATAAGTGTTGTAGCAAGGTTTAAGTATATCCATCCTATAAATAAATAAATATCTTGTGTTAAAATGTATCGTATTTAATAGTATTTTCTTGTAACATTTAATAGTATTTTTATACCACTCTGCTAAAACATCAAGTTATTTTTGGCGCCGCTGCCGGGGAATCTCTTAAAAGCCGGAAGCGCAACGCTAATATATATATAAAAAAAAAAAAGATTTTTAGTTTACTTTTATTAAAATTCATTTTTATAAAAATACGTTTTAAATATTCGAAAATATAAAAAGAAAAAACAAAAATATAAGTATTTTTAAGATTTTGTTAAATATTTAAGTTTTATAAAGTTTCTTTACTTTTACATAAGTTTTATTTAAGTATTTTGTTTTTATTTAAAACATACATAAAACATAAAAAAAAAAAATTTAATATATATAAATCTATTTTTAAGATATTTATAAAATTATAAAGTTGTTCTATTTTTATTTTAGTTTTTAAATATAAGTTTTTATTATATAAATATTTAGATTTTAAAACAGAAAATAAAAAAAAATAAAAACGTCGAATAAAAAAAAAACGTACCTGAGTTGATTTTTGGAACCCCGCGACTCGCGGAGGTTTGCTGCTTGGAATACCGCGACTCGCGGAGCAACCCTGACACGCCGACAGAAACCCTAATTCAGCATTAATTACGGGTAATTATTAATTAATTATTATTATAAACCCTAATTACCTATTATTATTATAATTAAGTTTTATTTTAAAGTTTCTTTTTATTTAATTTGTTATATTTAGTTAAATTAGTTTAATTAAATTGTAAAATTAGTAGTTTTAATAAATAATATAAAACTAATATTTTTATAAAAATTGTAATTTTTACAACTTTTTGTATATTTTTATATTTTGTCCCTTTTTAATCGTTTTAGCGTAATATTTGTATTTTTAGCTCATATTTAGTTTTAAACTTAGTTTTTGCCATAGTTATTTTTACTTCTAGATTTTTAGGCTTTGCCGTAAAATCCCTTAAGTGCCTTTTCTTTAGACTAAGATTTAGGTGCTTTAGAATTTTGCGACGCCTTTTTAAGTTTTAGTTTCTTTTTAAGTTATTTCCATTTGGGATTTAGTTTTTCCTGTAAGCTTTAATATTTTTAGACGACTTTTACCTATGTATCAATTATCATTTCAATTAGTAATCTCAATTTGCGATTATAATTTTAAGTTAGTTGTAGTAATAAGGTTAGGTTAGTCAAGTATTTTTAAGTTTTATAAGTTTCTTTTATTTTTCCGTCACCTTTTATTTTTCAACCATTTTTCTTTTTCGATCTTTTTCCGACGAACTCTTTTTCTTTCTTATTTCTCGCTATTCTAGTTTTTAGGACATAGATTTTTATTCTACTTCTTATCTAATTTTCTTAAAATTACGAAAATTTATTTTAAGTGGTTAAATTGATAGACATCAAAATTTTCTGGTTCGTAGTAATAGTTGGATTTGTACGTGGACCGGGTTATTGGAGCCAAACAGTCCTCAATTATATTGAGACCAAACGAATCCTGCCCCTCTGCTGCATCTTTTGGCTATTCAAAACATGGGCAAAATCAGAAAAGTCTATTGATTGGATAACTTATTATAATTTTTCTTTCCTTTTAAAAACTAATAGGATATTCAGTGAATGCACCGAGCAAGACGTTCACCATCTTTTGTACGTTCACCACCTGTAACTAGATCAAGACATTTATCAAATATTACTGCCGTTGATTTTTCTTTAGAATCGTCATCCAGTCGACCAAGTACTCTAGTTCAAATTTCCGATAATCCATTTTTTGAACCCGACCTCACAATTGAGAATCCGGAGAATATTCAGGAACGATTCGTAGATCCTGAACCATTAAATTTTCCTCCGGAACCACCAATCATTCAAACAGAGATTGTTGAGGAACGAACCATTAAATCAAAATCCTCTACTGATTCCGATTCAACAAATTCAATTATGGAGAATCTGGAACCTTTAAGTATGGAAGACCGAATGAGAGCTAAACGCACTGGCCAAGGTCACGCAATTACTCATCCAGACATTAATGCGCCAGATTATGAAATCAAAGGACAAATTTTACATATGGTGACTAATCAATGTCAATTTAGTGGAGCGCCGAAGGAAGATCCAAATGAACATTTACGTACCTTTAATAGGATCTGCACACTATTTAAAATCCGAGAAGTGGAGGATGAACAGATATATCTCATGTTATTTCCCTGGACTTAAAAGGGAGAAGCCAAAGATTGGTTGGAATCGTTACCTGAAGGGGCGATTGATACATGGGATGTTTTAGTTGAAAATTTTCTTAAACAATTCTTTCCTGCATCTAAAGCCGTAAGACTTCAAGCAGAAATTGTTACGTTTACACAGAAGCCAAATGAAACTCTATATGAGGCGTGGACTAGATTTGGAAAGTTATTAAGAGGATGTCCGCAACATGGTTTAGACACCTGTCAAATAGTACAAATATTCTACCAAGGATGCGACATCACTACAAGGAAAGACATAGATATAGCAGCTGGTGGTTCTATTATGAAGAAAACCGAAACTGATGCTTACAAAATTATTGATAACACTGCTTCCCACTCACATGAGTGGCACCAAGAAAAAGATATCGTTAGATCATCTAAATCAGCTAGAGCCGATTCTAGCCATGACTTAGATTCCATTTCCGCAAAGATAGATGCTGTCGAGAGACGAATGGAAAAGATGACTAAAGATATTCACTCAATACGAATTAGTTGTGAGCAGTGTGGAGGACCACATTTGACAAAAGATTGTCTCAGTATTGAATTAACAATGGAACAAAGAGAGAATATTTCATACATAAACCAAAGGCATGGAAATAATTATCCGAATAATTATCAACCGCCAAGATCGATTTACAATCAAAACTAGAATTATAACCGAAATATTCCATACAACAACTAACAAGGTCCTAGCAATCAACAAGTATCCAATAATAATTACAATCAGCAAAGACCTAATTTTCAAAACAAACCACCACAACAAACCGATGATAAAAAGCCGAATTTAGCAGATATGATGACGAAGCTAGTTGAAACTCAAACGCAGTTTTTCACATCTCAGAAACAAACTAATGAACAAAATGCTCAAGCATTTAGAAATCAACAAGCTTCTATTCAAAATCTGGAACAAGAAGTAAGTAACCTAGCAAGGTTAATAGGTGAAAGAAAACCGGGAAGTTTACCTAGTGATACAAACGCTAACCCCCGGAATGAAACAGCTAAAGCCATTACCACAAGAAGTGGTACAACACTTAAACCACCTGAAATACCTGTAACTTCTGATTAAACTATTCCTACTCCACAAGAACCACAACCTGATCAAGATAAGGAAAAAGACCCGGTAGTTGAAAAGGTTAATGAAGATAACACAGTTAAGGCTAAACCTTATGTTAAACCATACCAACCACCACTTCCTTACCCGAGTAAAATGAAGAAAGAAAAACTTGAAGCCGAGCAATCCAAATTCTTGGATATGTTTAAACAGATAAATGTAAATCTTCCTTTCATTGATGTGATTTCTGGAATGCCTAGATATGCTAAATTCTTGAAAGATCTAATTTCAAATAGAAAGAAAATGGAAGAACTCTCGGCTGTTACCATGAATGCTAATTGTTCAGCAGTGCTGTTGAATAAGATACCAGAAAAACTATCTGATCCAGGAAGTTTCACAATTCCATGTTTTCTGGGTAGTCTTAGTTCAATAGAAGCATTGGCAGACTTAGGTGCTAGTATAAATTTAATGCCGTATTCACTATACGCTAAACTAGACCTTGGAGAATTGAAACCAACCAGAATAAGCATACAACTAGCCGATAGATCAATAAAATATCCTAGAGGGATAATGGAGAACATGCTAGTTAAAGTTGGTACTTTAGTATTTCCAGTAGATTTTGTTGTTCTGGACATGGAAGAAGATTCTCAAGTTCCTCTCATATTAGGAAGACCATTCTTAAACACGGCTAAAGCAATGATAGACGTGTTCGGTAAGAAATTGACCCTAAGTATAGAGGACGAGAGTGTTACCTTTTCAGTTGATAGAGCAATGCAACAACCGCAATCTGCAGATGATACATGTTATTATATTCAAACTATAGATGCACATGCAGAATTATTAGAAGAATTTCCAGAATTACAAGGAACAGGAGAATGTTCTTTAGGAGAAGGTAATGAACCAATTGATGAAGCTGAAATGTTAGCTACACTTATAGCTAATGGATATGAAGAAGACAGATATCGATACAAATCATCGATAGAAGAACCTCCAAAATTAGAGTTAAAGCCACTTCCAAACCATTTGGAATACGCTTATTTACATGGTGAATCTGAATTACCTGTAATAATATCGTCTTCTCTTACTGAAAATGAGAAATCACAACTCATTTCTGTCTTGAAAGCTCATAAACCAGCCATTGCATGGAAGATTCATGATATTAAAGGAATAAGTCCTTCGTATTGCACACATAAAATCCTTATGGAAGAAGGTCATAAAACGTATGTGCAACGCCAACGAAGACTAAATCCTAATATGCAAGATGTAGTTAAGAAAGAGATTATTAAACTGCTAGATGCAGGTCTAATTTATCCAATTTCTGATAGTCCATGGGTAAGCCCAGTTCAGTGCGTGCCTAAGAAGGGTGGCATGACTGTCATTACAAATGAGAAAAATGAGCTTATTCCTACTAGGACTGTAACAGGATGGCGTGTGTGTATTGATTATAGAAAATTAAATGACGCCACCAGAAAAGATCACTTTCCCTTACCTTTCATAGATCAAATGTTGGAAAGATTAGCCGGAAATAGTTACTATTGTTTTCTAGATGGATTTTCCGGATATTTTCAAATTCCAATAGCACCCGAGGACCAAGAGAAAACCACATTCATGTGCCCTTATGGTACTTTTGCTTACAAACGCATGCCATTTGGACTTTGTAACGCCCCTGCAACCTTTCAAAGGTGTATGATGGCGATTTTTCACGACATGATAGAAGAATGCATGGAAGTTTTCATGGATGACTTTTCAGTCTTCGGTGATACATTTGAAACATGTCTAGCTAATCTGGAACGAATGCTTATTAGATGCGAACAATCAAATCTAGTACTTAATTGGGAGAAATGCCATTTCATGGTTAAAGAAGGCATCGTTCTTGCTCATAAAATTTCGAAGGAAGGAATTAAAGTGGATAGAGCTAAAGTAGATGTAATTGCTAAACTTCCACATCCCACCAATGTTAGAGGAGTTAGGAGTTTTCTAGGGCATGCCGATTTTTACCGACGTTTCATAAAAGATTTTTCTAAAAGTGCCACTCCTATGAATAAACTCCTAGAAAAGGATGCTCCATTCATCTTTTCAGATGAGTGTATCAAATCTTTTAATATTCTTAAAGAGAAACTCACTAATGAGCTGATCATGATAACACCAAATTGGAATCTACCATTTGAACTAATGTGCGATGCAAGTGATTTTGCAATGGGAGCCGTTTTAGGACAAAGGATTGAAAAACGATTTCAACCTATATATTATGCTAGTAATACGTTACAAGGAGCACAAACGAACTATACAACTACTGAAAAAGAACTCCTTGATATTGTCTTTGCTTTTGACAAATTTCGATCATATCTCGTTCTAGCAAAAACGGTGGTCTATACCGACCATTCTGCTCTTAGATACCTATTTTCGAAACAAGATGCTAAACCAAGATTAATCCGTTGGATCTTACTCTTACAAGAGTTTGATATTGAAATCCGAGATAAAAGAGGAGCAGAAAATCTCGCCGCTGATCATCTTTCTCGTCTTGAAAATCCTGAGTTAGAAGTTCTAAATGAATCGGCCATACAAGACAACTTTCCTGATGAATATCTATTGAAGATAGATTATAAAGAAATTCCATGGTTTGCAGACTATGCAAACTATTTAGTTTGTGGATTCCTTGAAAAAGGATTATCGTACCAAAAATGAAAGAAATTCTTCAGTGATATAAAACACTATTTTTGGGAAGATCCACATCTGTTTAAAAGTTGTCCCGATGGAATAATACGCCGATGTGTATTTGGAGATGAAGCTAGTAAAATATTAAACCATTGTCACACAGGACCAACAGGAGGGCATTATGGGCCTCAAATAACAGCAAGAAAAGTTTATGATGCTGGATTCTATTGGCCTACAATTTACAAAGACGCACACCTTCTTTGCAAATCCAGTGATGCTTGTCAAAGGGCCGAAAAAATAAGTCAACGTGATGAAATACCACAAAATGTCATCCAAGTATGTGAAGTATTTGACATTTGGGGTATTGACTTTATGGGTCAATTTCCAAAATCTCATAATAATCTATATATACTCGTAGCCATTGATTATGTATCTAAATGGGCGAAAGCACAAGCTCTCCCAACTAACGATGCACGAGTTGTAGTCAACTTTTTAAAACGTCTTTTTGCAAGGTTTGGAACACCGAAAGCTTTAATAAGTGATCGGGGTACTCATTTTTGTAATAATCAACTTGAGAAAGTTCTTAAAAGATATGGAGTAACTCATAAAATCTCCACCGCATATCATCCACAAACAAGTGGAAAAGTTGAAAATACCATCCGAGCTTTAAAATGTATTCTAGAGAAAACCGTAGGATCAAATCTGAAGGAATGGTCCATTAAATTGGAGGATGCACTCTGGGCTTTTAGAACAGCCTACAAAACTCTAATTGGAACCACACCTTTTAGACTTGTTTATGGAAAGCATGTCATCTTCCAGTAGAAATTGAACACAAAGCATTTTGGGCTTTGAAAACATGTAATCTTGATTTACATGAAGCCGGACGTCTACGATTAAGTCAACTAAACGAATTAGAAGAATTAAGACATGAAGCATACGAAAATTTGTTAATCTATAAAGAAAAAACGAAGAAATGGCATGATAAAAGAATCAGAAGTTCAAAAGAATTTAAGGAAGGAGACAGAGTTCTTCTTTTCAATTCACGATTCAAGCTATTTCCTGGAAAATTGAAATCAAGATGGTCTGGACCATTCATAGTTAAAAGAGTTTTTCCATACAGAACGATAGAATTAATAAATTCAAATGGGATTGAATTTAAAGTTAATGGTCACAGAGTTAAACACTACATAGATAGTCCGATGGAAGTCGACAACGAAGTTAGTCACAATTTCGACACCACAGCTAACTAAGTGTGGGGAGAATCAAGTCTTTAAAGGATAATAGGTATTTCTGTTAGAGTTAGATTGTCTGTTTTGGTGTAGTTCTCGAAAATGGAACCCGAATGGTCTTTCCCTAGCAGACCCTAAAGAACTAGTCTTCTCCCCCCATTCTGAATTTTTATTTTTTTAGGTTTTTACAAAATGAAGACTGCCTGTGAACTAAACCATGGTCTAATGCTACACGCTTTGATCACTAAACGTAATAATGACACACTACCGAGTGAAATAGTATCAGTAATCAGAGAAAGAATGGACGGAGTTATAAAAGAATCCAGATGCGAAGATAATAAGTTACAATTTGGTAAAGGAAAATCAAAATCCGCAGCGAAAAGAAGAGCACGACACCTAGAACGATGTCACAAATGCGGAAAATGGTCACATGGAGGTAAATGTTCAAATAATCAAACCTATTCAAATACCGAATTTGTTACTTTATGCAGAGACGGACCGTTCATATGTTTAGAAGAAAAGACACTGAATGCTCGAGGTTACGGTTATGTAGCCATGGAAAACCAATTAAACCGACTATCTTATGAATGGGATAGATCATATAACTAAGAAATCTATTTCACAGGTATGTTTGTACAGTTTTTAATTTTTTTTATTTTTAACCTTTTGATAATAAACGCTAATTTGTTCGCTAAAAAGTATTAAATTGGTATTAAATAAAATTAGGTTTGGCAACCGAAATTATTGATATCATTCAAAAATTTATTACATCACTGCGAAATTTAACGTTTATTCTTAAGGTATAAATATCTTTAATCAATCAACCCAAAATATTTCAAAAATTCGTCATGAGTTAAATTAGGTCTTGGAACCGAAATTACTTTACCGAAAAGAGGGGCGCATATTTTTGATAATATTTGATTGATTAAAGTGGGATAAAAAGCCAAAAAGATTTTTAATTTTATTTTTACCATGTTTTTAAAATTAATATATAAATCTTAAATTAATATTGTAAACTTTGTAAAAACAATATATTTAAAATTGTAAATATTGGAAAAATTAATATAAGTTTGGTGTGAATTTTTAATTTTTAAAATATGAATTTTTAATTTTATGCATTTCAAATTTTAAGTTTAGTGTGAATTTTTTAATATTAATTTTGAATTTTATGTATTTTTAATTTAAGTTGGTGTGAATTTAAAAACAAAAATTTACTTTATCTCATTAAGTTAAAAATATGATTTTTAAAATTCGTCGTAAGTTGAAGACTAGGTCATTTGAACCGAAATTGCTTTACCCGAGGGAGGGACGAGAACTTTTATTATCATTGTTTTTAATCTTATTGAATTAAAGTATGCCAAAAACATTAAAAAACCAAAAATCTTAGCTTTTAAAACAATCGCTACAAAAAGACAAATTTTAAAATTTTGTCGAAGGACGGACTAGGACATCGATCCGAAACGACCTCATCCTAAATAACAAGGGAAACAAAATTTTAAAATTAATTACTTAATTGTTTTAATTAGTATAAGATGTTAAAAAAAAAAAATTACAAACTCCGCGACTCGCGGAGTTTGAAGGGTAAAATACCGCGACTTGCGGAGTTCCAAAAATACAGAAAAAAATAAAAGGGCCAAAACTGATCAGTTGCACAACCCAACACACCACAAATACTGCGAAACAAAGCCAAAAAAACCCAAAAAAACACTCCCAAATTCACAATTTTTGACCGTTAATCATCAATTTTTTTACTAAAATCATGTTAAGAAGGATGCTATCAAGGAATTACTCAAGAAAAACGGTAAATTTCTACACCTAAACACCATTTAATCCGAAAATTAGTGTTCTTGAGCAATTTTATACCCAATTTGATTTTGATGCTTTTTAGTGTAATTATGCTTAAATTGTTTATGTATTATGCTTGTATAACCTAGATTGATGCTATTTAACATGATTAGAAGCCTTAAACTTCAAATTTTGAGTAATCTAGGGTTTGTGTTCTTGAGAAATTTGGGGCTTTTTGATATAAACAGGTTATGGCCGATTTTTGTCATGAATTGTTGCTAAATTAAGTAGTGTAACATGTTTAGGTAGTTAAATGATCCAAACTTTGAGCCTAAGCATGATTTTGAGAATTAAAGTGGACTTTTTCAAGTCTAAAATTCATGAACTTGATTTTTGAGAGATAATGTCATTTGAAACTTGTTTAATTGCTAGTAATGATTATTTTGACATGTTATTTGAGTTGAATGTTTATGAACTTGGTGAACATTTTAGTATATACTTATTTGAAAAAGTGTAGATTTGATGAAAATACGAAAATGAGCTTAAGTTTGATATAAATTGATCATGTCATTGTAATTATTTTGATTGATGATTTTGCTGACACTAATGCATATTTGGATGCACAAAAATTGTGTTTGATGTGTTTTGCAGACTGAAAGGGGTGAATCTTCATCTCAAGCTCGCAATGCTCCTGCTGAGAATGCGGAACAACAGGAGGTGGATAACTACTACAAACAAGAAATACCTCATCCAGTCATGACATTTTCTGATATGCACTTGGAAGATTTGCACCCGAACCTGAGATTTGACAGACTTTGGATAGATTATCCAAAATACCAAAGGGGTTTGCATACTCTTCATTCTAAAGCTGTTGAGGTACCTAGGGTCATAGAATGGGTACCATTAGAAGCTGTAGAATTGTCCGGGCCAATAAGGGAATTACTTGCACAGAGGTATGGTAATTCTACTTTTAACGATTGGGTACGGTTATTCAACATGCGTAGACCTGTATATAAAGTATGGTGTGAAGAATTGTTGTGTAGTATAGAATTAAATGATTGAGTAGCTAGTTTAACCGATCGATCTCTTATTAGATTTTTGTTAGGAGGTTCGATGCGCCACATGTCTTTACTAGACATGGCTCAGGCTTTACGTATATATACGCCTGAGGAGTTAGCATTTGCCGATTGTAGAGGGTTGATACTAAATGGTAGAAAGATAGACGAAAATTTTGATACGCATGGTGTATGGAGTCAAATGACTGGCCATCACCGATTTAAAGGGGGAAATTACTCTTATTTGGATATAGATAGAGCTGAATTAAGAGTAATTCATAGGTTTTTAGCTAATTCGATTACACAAAGAGGTAAGAATAAGAAAAAGGTAAATGAACAGGATTTGTTTTACCATATGTGTATTCGAGACCCACAAAGCGCTGTAAGTATACCTTATTGTGTGGGTTATTATTTATCAGCTATGGTTAGGGGGATGAGACCGCATAGCATAATAGGAGGTGGTATATTTATTACTTTGATTGCTGAATATCTCGGTGTGGATATAAGTCGGGGGGATTACTAATTTAAGAACCAGAACCCCGAGATACAATAGGTTTAAATTTATACCATGGTGCGAAAGTTTTGAAGAGGCGAAATAACGCTGCAGCACGATATAATGGTAGACATCCACAGGTTGAGAGAAATTAACAGCAAGGTAATGTAGGAGGGGGAAATGAAATGGCAGAAATGCAAAGGTTTATAGCTTCACAAGAGTATGAAAATGCTAGACATAGAGCATTTGAAGATTGGCAAGTTCATCAAAATCAAATCATAGCTTATTGCCAACATATAGGTAGAAACTATATTCCTACTCCATCGCCCATATTCCCTCCCTGGTCTATAGAGATCCAATCACCGTATCCTACGTATAACCCAGCCGAAGCATTTTATAGCACCTATGGTTATGCATGGAACCCCTACTAGTATCAGTATCATCCCTAGTCTACTTAGTTTTATTTATTTTGTAATTTGTAATGTTGATACGTTTAATACTTATGTTAATATTGTAATAGTTTTTATAATTTTCTAACTTTTATTCTTAGATTTCAATAATTTTTGAATGTGGGGTAATATACCAAACTTCAAAAATATGTATATATGTTTGCAGTTTATCTTATGTACACAACAGGGTAAAACAACGCATTTTCAAAGACTGACATTAAGTTCAGCAAAAGCAACTAATTTTGACGACAAGATGCAAAATAAATGTGATATAACAACAAGACGGAATGAACAAATGATGTGCACCATTTATCATTCAACACAAACACAAATATGTTTGGAAACTTTGGTAAAATTTAATCATTTTCACACAAATCACCCTCAATAATTTAAATTGTTACTGATCTCTTGCAAATGAGGGCATTGCAAGATCTTAAGTGTGGGAAGGGGTTAAATTCTTTCGGATTTTAAAATTTTTATCTTAAACACTTGGTTACCATTAAAAATACTAGTAAAGCAGTAGTTGTATTATAATCTAGTGCTCTCTGATAATAAAGAACAGCCCTAGTCTTATATACTGACTACCCAATTCTAGTAAAAAAATTTTAAAAAAAAAATTTCAACTAAATGAACTCAAAATCATGTTTATACATATTTATGAACGATAAAACTAGGTGTTAACACCGAAATTATTGTTACCTCGGAAAGGACATAAATTGAGAAACAAACCAAAATGTTAAAATTCATTTAAAATAGAATAGAGGATAATAAAAAGGAAAATAAAAGCCAAGTGTGGGAAAATTCTCCAAGTTATTCAAAACATATGTCACATATTTTTGTACAAATAACTGAAAATACTTTTGCTTTGGACTAAACTAAAAACTTTTACCTGATTTACTGTAAGAAAGATGGATCTACACGATGAATCAATTCCATCATTAAAAGGAAGTAAAGTCTTCCGAAAAAGAAAAGCGCTTCTTGATTTAGGTCAGGAAGTTGTCGTCCAGACCAGCTGTAGGTTGACGAAAAATCTAGAAAAGTCATCACTAAAATCAGCAGGAAATCCACGGACCTCAGCATTAAACAGGGTCACCAAGTGGTCAGATTTATCCTAACTATGAGAAGGATTTATCTCGTACAATGGGGGGGGCACCGTGCAAATTAGCTGGATAAGACTAATGAATCAGATCCCCATAAAGGATAATCTCCTTAAAGATTAAAAATCAGCTTTTAAGACTGATATTACTCAATCCTAGAGATTGACCTTAAAGATTGAGAATTACAAACTCATGGAATTCAATGATATCTAAACTCGAGCTTGAACGAGAAAATATTTTAATCAAAATTACAAACCGATTTGTTTTCTGAAAACCCATTTTCAATGTGTTCATTACCATTGAACGTAAAATCCTAGGAATTCACCTGGAATTCATTAGGTCACCTGAACTAGATCGGGTGTCAACCGTAAGAACGGTGGTTGCATAGCATGGTCAAAGACAGGACCTTGTGCCAGACCGACAAATTAAAAGGGTGAGCTTTACTATTGCTCCTACAAAGGATAGTAATTGCGTCCGACACGTTATAGACCATAATTAAAAGCATGTCAAGGGACATTGCCTTAACAGTTGCTTGTTCAACGCTTTCCTTTACAACCAGACGGTAGTTTACCGAAAGGTAATATACGGAGCAAGTATACTGGACGTGTTGCTTTCCTAATACAAGGTTAGCAAGTGGGTGACACAAAACCATAAGTTTTGAGCTAAAATTTTCAAATCTGAAACCCACCAAACCCACAAAAATATTTTGCAAACACCGGTGAAGGGTTATTCCGGAAAACTTATCTAGGGTAAAAGCTAGATTTAATTTTCAAAAGATCAAATGTTTTCATAAAGATTCAATTTCTTTAATAGATCTAAATTTTATAGTCATGTGGGACTGTAAACCACATCGTTACTACCATTGTTTATACCGCCGTATAGAAATCACTGATGTATAAAGTGTGAAGAATAAAGAAGTGATTCTAGTATTTCAAGACTATATTGCTTGAGGACAAGCAACGCTTAAGTGTGGGAATATTTGATAATGCTAAAAACGAACATATATTTCATAGCATTATTCCCCAAGAAATACAAGCTTTTAATTGCAATTGTTCTATTTACAAGTGATATTCGTTTAAATAATAAAAGGTGAAGACAAAAGACAGATTCGACGAATTGAAGACGCAAACGACCAAAAAGCTCAAAAGTACAAAAGACAATCAAAGAGGTTCCAATTATTGATGAGAAACGTCTCGAAATTACAAGAGTACAAGATTCAAAACGCAAAGTACAAGATATTAAATTGTACGCAAGGACGTTCAAAAATCCGGAACCGGGACCAGAGTCAACTTTCAACGCTCGACGCAACGGACCAAAACTTACAAGTCAACTATGCACATAAATATAATATAATATTTAAATAATTCTTATAATTATTTATATATTATATAAATAATAAAAATCCGTCGGCAAGAAAGACTCCAAAGTTGGTGAGCTGGAATTTCAAACTCCGCGACTCGCGGAGTTTGAAGGCAAAAAATGCCGCGAGTCGCGGAGATTACCTGGACGAAAATTCCTATAAAAGCAAACGAATTCTGATCATTTTCATATCCAAATATATCAATCTCTCTATCTATATACGTAATATTTATATTTATAATTTATATTTTAATTTTAATTTTAATTTTAATCCTAATAATAAGGGTATGTTAGCGAATGTTGTAAGGGTGTAAGTCGAAATTCTGTCCGTGTAACGCTACGCTATTTTTAATCATTGTAAGTTATGTTCAACCTTTTTAATTTAATGTCTCGTAGCTAAGTTATTATTATGCTTATTTAATCCGAAGTAATCATGATGTTGGGCTAATTACTAAAATTGGGTAATTGGGCTTTGTACCATAATTGGGGTTTGGATAAAAGAACGACACTTGTGGAAATTAGACTATGGGCTATTAATGGATTTTATATTAACTAAACAATACCTTGTTAATTTAATATACAAACTTATAATTCGACGTATTTATATATAACCACAAACGCTTGACTGGGTACGGTGGGCGGGATATCTATAAATACCAATAATTATTCATTTTACCGGACACGGAACTGGATTAATAGTTAATAGACTTGTTGAAACAGGGGTGAATTACATTCAAGGGTAATTGGTGTAATTGTTAACAAAGTAGTAAAACCTTGGTTTACACGCAGTCGATAACCTGGTGTATTCATTAAACAAAGTATTAAAACCTTGTTACAATTCGAATCCCCAATTAGTTGGAATATTTGACTTCGGGAATAAGAATAATTTGACGAAGGCTTTCGCTCTTTATATTTATTACTGATGGACTATTATGGACAAATTCGTATGGACATATTAAATAATCCAGGACAAAGGACAATTAACCCATGGGCATAAAACTAAAATCAACACGTCAAACATCATGATTACGGAAGTTTAAATAAGCATAATTCTTTTATTTCATATTTAATTTCCTTTATTTTATATTTAACTGCACTTCTAATTATCGTATTTTTATTGTTATTGTATTTAATTGCACTTTTAATTATCGTACTTTTTAATTATCGCAAGTTTATTTTATCTCACTTTTATTATTCGCAATTTCATTATCGTTATTTACTTTACGCTTTAAATTAAGTCTTGTATTTATTTATTATTTTACATTTGGTTTTAACTGCGACTAAAGTTTTAAAATCGACAAACCGGTCATTAAACGGTAAAAACCCCCCTTTATAATAATAATATTACTTATATATATATTTGTATTTTTATAAAATAAAACTAATATAGCGTTAAGCTTTGTTTAAAAGATTCCCTGTGGACCGAACCGGACTTACTAAAAACTACACTACTGTACGATTAGGTACACTGCCTATAAGTGTTGTAGCAAGGTTTAGGTATATCCATTCAATAAATAAATAAATATCTTGTGTAAAATTGTATCGTATTTAATAGTATTTTCTGCTAAAATTTAATAGTATTTTATACCCCTTAGCTTTAACTATCACATACCAGCAACCTCGATGCTTCTTGGCTTAAATCTCTCCGATAAATCACTATATTTATCTATTGAAGTCTTATCATGAACTCATCGACATCTTATAACGATAGTTGCCATACCAAATACCGAGAAGCATTAATTATTAATTCTCGAATTTCGCATCGTTCCTACGTCAACAGTTATATATCTATATATAACGTATATCTTTTGGACTGATGAATTTCAATTCGGAATCTCTGAATTCCTGAAAAGCACTCTAGCATATGAATCAGATCTCTGAATTCTGAAAAAGCTGATGAAGCAGCGAAAACTGAAGACTGTTTAAACAGTCGTAAGTTGATAATAAAGAGTGACATACTGAAAAAGCTCAAAAGTTTTGATACTGAAAAACGAATTGAGCAAACCATGAAGGAGGTTGTGGACAAATCACAAAGACTAAATCTGCCTTCAAAGAATCCAAATGAATCAGTATCTGCTGAAGTCATTAACGAATACCTTGCTTTTGACTCTAAACCCTTACGAACAAATCTTCTTCATCATCTATCGATATTAGAAATTTTAAGATATCATCGTATCTTTCATTATAAATATCCTCCATATTTCTGAAGATATTTTCATAACTATTCTTATCTGAAATCGTTAATCTCTTCGCGCTATCAGTGTTACATCATATAAGAAACTGTTAGTTCTATATTCTGTAAACTTTCGAGTTTAAACTATGAATGTTTTTGAAGTAGTGTTGAAAACTGAAGCATGAGTTAGTATAATATAATGACACTTGATCAACGTGATTATATTACAGTAAGTCATGCTGAGTTTTTAAATGGAACGTGATGATTCACAGATCATAACGTCATCATGTGCTATGTTACGCGACTCTTACATTCTATCTAATCTACAAACATACCAAGAACATATTTTCTTGATAGTTCTATCTTTTCTCTTGAATTCTGGTAATTTAACCAATCAAGATCGTGCTATTACAAATTCTATCTTAGAACATTAGTCATGTTCATTCGAAACTTCATACTTACTAATTCTAGACCATTATTCACTTAGCTTAAAGTCGGGAAGAGAAAACAAAAGGATGGAACTCCAAAATATAAAAGAAATGAAGAGGGTGGATTTATAGTGAAAAATCCGACAGAGCAATCGAGACAGATGATCGCTTTTAATTAAAAAGATCCTAATTTCCTTAAATCCCAAAGAATCAGATTTTATTCAGATTTCAAAGATTTCCTCTAAAATCCTTGAATTCCGAAAGTCAACTATGAGTACGTCAAAAGTTAAGACAAATCTTTATTTACCTCATTTCACTCTTTTGTGATAGTTTCATTCGTACTCTTTGAATAATCGAATTATCTTATCCATATCACACAATAG
Source organism: Rutidosis leptorrhynchoides (assembly GCF_046630445.1). Lineage (NCBI taxonomy): Eukaryota > Viridiplantae > Streptophyta > Magnoliopsida > Asterales > Asteraceae > Rutidosis > Rutidosis leptorrhynchoides. The sequence continues at coordinate 518,097,249 of NC_092334.1, forward strand.
TAATAAAATTCTATTTATCAGCTCATATTCATCAGGAAAACATTCTTATTGTTAGCCATGACGAACTCGATCAAATTTCAGGGACGAAATTTCTTTAACAGGTAAGTGCTGTGACGACCCGAAAATTTCCGATCAAATTTAAACTTAATCTTTATATGTTTCTGACACGATAAGCAAAGACTGTAATGTAGAGTCTCGAAAAATTTGAAACTACATTCATGTATTCAAATTACCTTTGACTATTCCCGACGATTCACGAACAATTGTGTATAAGTGAATATGTAAATAAAAATGTATACATATATGTATTATATATATATATATATATATATATATATATATATATATATATATATATATATATATATATATATATATATATATATATATATATATATGAATATAAACAAAAGTATATATAATGATTTGAGATAAAAAAAAATGCAACAGATCAGTAAGATTAAGTATGTAAAATAAAATACAAGAAAATAAATTTATTATTAAAAATAAGGTTATATATAAATGTGTATGAATTCTATAAATAATTATTATAATATATATGTTAGATATACATATTATATGTTATTTAGATATAATTAATAATATGTAATATTAATATATTAAATTAAATTACAAGTTATAATATAATTTGTTATTATTATTACTTTCATTAGTATTATTAACATTAATATTAATATTAATATTAATATTAATATTAACATCAGTATTATTAATATTATTATTTTTAATAGGAAATTTGATACATGTAACATGTTGTATCTTAATTATTAATTGTATTATATTTAGATATTATTATTACCTTTATCATTAAAAATCATTATTTTTATTATCATTAACATTAATAATAATATAATTATCATTTTTACATAAAATAATTATTATCATTACTTTATCATGATTCTTATTCATATTGGTATTATTCTGATATTAATATTACCAGAACTATTATTATTATTATTAGTATTATTGTTATCATTATTATATCGTAATTAGTAGAAAAATTACAAATTTTAGTTATTAATAATGAATATTTATTATTATTATTATTATCTTTATCAATATTAGTATTATTAATATCATTATAGTTATTATTATTAGAAAATAATACAATCTATTATTAATATCATTAATAAAAATTGGTATTTTCATTATTAATAGTTCTATTAGTACAAATCAGTATTATTAATTTTTATTAATTATTATTATTATTATTACTATATATATTTATTAATTATTAAAAATTAATTATATAATTTATAATAAACAGATAAAAGGAATCGAATTAGTTTCAAGTAGCTTTCGAGCTGTTGATAATTTTTGTTTATATCTTAAATTTGTTACACATCAATCTCAATTTGTACAAATCTGCTTCTTTCATAATCTACTTTATATTTTATTTATTAATTTATTATTCCTGATTAGAAGTATGTCGACCAATTTGGATATATATTAAACGAATTGCACGATAATTTTGGTTAACACATTCAGTTCTCTCAAGTATCACTATCAAATATAAATTATAAACACCCTTAACAGCTGTTAGTGAATCAAATTCAACAGAAAAGTCGAAGAACATTGGTGGTGCTCTGTTCGTGTAAATTTTTTGTTATTTCTTCGAAATCTTAACAATTTTAATAATGTATTGATGCAATCTTGTTAGAAACCTTTTACTTAAACTATCTGGAGAGTTTCAAGTCTCAATTTTAACCATCGAGTTCAAATTCACGAGTCAAACTTAATTTTCTAGAAAGTTAAACGTTTGTTTTATAATCAAATTGAAGTCGTAGATTTTGTTTCCATTGAAATTGTTAATTTCTAAAGTTTCAGAGAACAATTTACAACCTATTTCGTGTTGAATTCATGATCTAAAACAGACTAAAAATCAAATCAAGGTTTGAGTTATAGGTGTTCTTCGCGTAAGTGTTTTCTGTAATTAAAATATGTTCCTGTCTGTTAATAAAAAATATATTGTTACGAGTTAGTTCCATTTCCAGTGAAGAATTTGAATCGTGTAATTAATTAGTTGTTAGAAGAGAGTTTACTGTGTTTGATTCGATTCTGTGTAGAAGATGAAGGAAACATATTAAACGGGTTAAAAGAAACTAGGTAGTTATTATAACAGAAAAATAAAATGGAGCAGTTGGTTGGGTACATGTCGGATGAGCGAGTGGTCGCTGGTTCGAGTCTCGTCATGGGCAATTCTTTTTATTAAAGCATTTTTAATGGTATTATATATTTTATTTCCTTTCCATTATCATTATAAGTATTATTATTATTATGATTATTATTATAATTATTATTATTATTATTGTTATTATTATCATCATCATTATTATTATTATTATTATTATTATTATTATTATTATTATTATTATTATTATTATTATTATTATTAGGGTTATTAATATTATATTAGATCATAACATTTTAATTATCATTATAATTAATATTATTATTGGAATTACTACTATTATCATCGTTATTATTATTAACAGGTAGTATTATTATTATTATCATTATAATTACTAATATAAGTATTAATATTATTATTATTATTGTGATTATTATTGTTATTGTTATTATTAGTATTATAATTATTATTATAAGTATCATAATTATATTTATTATTATTAATTTTAAAACTTTAATATTATTATCATTATGATGAAAAGGTTTATTATTATTATCATTATGAAAATAATACAAACTATTATTGTTTTCGTAAATACTAGTATTAGTATCTTTTTGTAAATAATAAAATTGTTAATATTAACATAAACATTATTATTTATATTATCATGAGTAATATTATTATGTAATTACTAAAATCATTATCATAACAATCATTAACCTTAAAATTTATATTATTATCATTAATACCAGTATTATTATCACTAATAGAATTATTAACATTATTACCTTTATTAATAAAATTAAGTATTATAATTATTATTAATATTTTTAACATATTTAATATAATTTTAGTATTATTATAATTACTATTTTAAAACAAATGATATATTTAATACATATAACATAACAAAATTAATATTTTATATACAGAATGAATATATGAAACATATATATATTATTAATATAAAAATGATATAATTAATAGATTCTATATATATAAACTTATTCGATTACAAATATGTATATTAATAAATATACAAATGATATAGGTTTGTGAATCCGATGCCAACCCTACATTTGTTCAATGACGTCATATGTATTTTTACTACAAAATACAGTATTGTGAGTTTCATTTGCTCCCTTTTTAAGTGCTTTTGCAATATATATTTTTGGGACTGAGAATACATGCGCTGTTTTATAAATGTTTTACGAAATAGACACAAGTAATCGAAACTACATTCTATGGCTGGATTATTAAACCGAATATGCCCCTTTTTTAGTCTGGTAATCTAAGAATTAGGGAACAGACACCCTAATTGACGCGAATCCTAAAGATAGATCTATTGGGCCCAACAAGCCCCATCTAAAGTACCGGATGCTTTAGTACTTCGAATTTATCATGTCCGAAGGGAGTCCCGGAATGATGGGGATATTCTATATGCATCTTGTTAAGGTCGGTTACCAGGTGTTCATCATATGAATGAGTTTTATCTCTATGCAGCTTGCGAAATGCCTGATATGAGAATGATGTTTATGAAAATATGAAATCTTGTGGTCTATCAAAAATGATGGAAATGAATATTGATGATAAACCAATGAACTCACCAACCTTTTGGTTGACACTTTAAAGCATGTTTATTCTCAGGTATTAAAGAAATCTTCCGTTGTGCATTTGCTCATGTTAGAGATATTACTTGGAGTCATTCATGACATATTTCAAAAGACGGTGCATTCGAGTCGTTGAGTTCATCAAGATTATTATTAAGTCAATTATAGTTGAATATATTATGAAATGGTATGCATGCCGTCAACTGTCGATGTAATGAAAGTTTGTCTTTTAAAAATGAATGCAATGTTTGTAAAATGTATCATATAGAGGTCAAGTACCTCGCGATGTAACCAAATGTAATGTATTCATCCAGATGGATTAGGACGGGTCATGAAAACTAAGACAATTCATGTTGATTGCAGTGAATGAGCATTTAAGGACTCTACGAATTTAACTCTCCTGTCTGGATACCGTGAATAACCCTCATTAAGATGACGATCTCGATAGGGTGGTTAAATAATTCCACCATCGTTGGCTTGACCGTAACAATGGCCGATGGTATTCGTAAGGTTTATGTTCGAAGAACAAACCTGTTACCGTAATTAGTTTCCTGGATGCAATCAGTAATCGAGTAACACATAAAATGTTATCATAGTTTGTAATCGTAGTATAAGATTTAGTCGGTCTTCGAGTATCCTAAAATAGATCTTCACCATATGCGCAAAACAAAGACGCAACATGCGCTTTACCAGAAAGACAGTATACTAGTATAGTATACTACCACTCCCCCAGTTCGGTATGACATAGTGAAACATGTCGTGTCGAACTATTGTAAGAATGTCCACGAGCATTATGCGGTCATGGATTTACAAAGAATATCCATGAGCATTAAGCTTGCACGAATTTACAAGAAACTTCCATGCGTCCATGGACTTAGTAATAATCGACCATGAGCATCACGCAACCATTAACTGATGAAGAGCGGGCCATAACACACAGTCATGGTCTACTCATAAATTGTACTCTCGTAATATGAGGCTTTCTTGAAGCAAACAGTGGTCGGAATTCTCAATTTGCGTTCAAGACATCTCGCTAGTGACTTTGAGTTCTGAATCTCAAGGCCATGTTGAGGCATCTCCAGCTATGCGCGTTGGAGGCATCTTGAAGCAATAATACGATAAATCGGAGATCACAGTTGCATTCAAGGCATCTCTGACTCACGAGCTCTGTACTTGGTCATGTTGAGGAATCCTTGTTGTAACACAAAGGTAATCATATATGTGTGCACCATCCACAGGTGCATCGCACAGTCAAGCCAATGCCTGTCCATTTATACTCAAGATCTACGCAAACATATTCGCATACTACTGCGGAATGTTTTCAATAGCAAACCAATGCTTATTGCATCAAGAGTCATCAAATTCACGTCAATGCTTAGGACAAGCAAACCAATGCCGGTTTTTTATAGTCGACTTGCAGTCTTCTAGTATGCAAGAGTGTGTTGGTTTAGACAAACCAATGTCTGTTACCCACCCTAAAATCTAGCCTTGTAACCAAAAAGACTGCTGCTACGTGGGAGCTAGAGATCATCCCTTAAAAGGCAGGAGCACGTAACAATGTGCATCGAAGTGTAACCAAACACCTCTATTCATTACGAATCTCGTACAGGGTGGATCAATTCCCTATGAGCGTAATGGTTGCGTTGTTATATCCACGATCTTAACCGATATGGCAAAAGAGTGCATATACATATCGTAAAGGAGAAATGTCTTGTAAAAAATCAACCCGCAGGGTATTACGGAGAGCGACTGTTCATCAAAAAAGGAAAATGTTCCTTCATACTAGTTACACTCATATCATGGTTAATCATCAAGTTAACACCATCCTGCATGGTAATGCAAATAACATTTGCAGCCACTAACTTACGCAAGCTGTCATGGTCTCGGGAAATGCGACTTAGGTGCACGTGAGGTGCAAATGTTAGATAAAGTACTTTGTACGAAGTGTTAATAAAGTGCGATCATGAGCTTACAGTCGTATGCCATGAATTCAGTAACTATTTACGAGTCTCGAACAAGGTGCATCAATGGGCTTATAGTCACACGCCATCGATTTAAACAATTTCACGTGAAACACGGTGAGGTGAAAACGAATATTGCTTGTCCCTGGGCTTATAATCGTAGGCCATGGATCTAAGCAATGTGCACGAAACACAAAAGTGCACACAAGTAATGCGTGTCCATGAGCTTATAGTTGTATGCCATGGACTTAAAGTAAAGTGCGCGCAACAGAATAAGCGCACAAATAATGTGTGTCCATGGGCTTACAATCATATGCCATGGACTTAAAGCAAAGTGCACGCAACAGAATGAGCGCATAAATAATGTGTGTACATGGGCTTAAATGCATATGCCATGGACTTAAAGAAAAGTGCGCGCAACAGAATGAGCGCACAAATAATGTGTGTCCATGGGTTTACAGTCATACGCCATGGACTTAGGCATTGATCGCGAAGCAGTAACAAAATGTGTCCATGGGCTTACAGTACATGCCATGGACTTGAGCAATAAACACGAAGCAATTGTAAATGCAGCCATGAACTTACAGTGCACGATATGGACTTTAAGCAAGAAACGCGAAGTGATGCGGCCATGGGCTTACAGTGCACGCCATGGACTTAAGCGATTTACGAAGCCAAATAGATTGCAGCCATGGACTTACAGTGCATGCCATGGTCTTAAGCAACGAGTACTGTAGAAAATCGTAAAATGGGGATTGTGCGAATGGTGTTATCATGGGGTATAAACTCATAGTGAATCGTTGTCACATTTCACCATTGTTTCGAACAACCAACTCGTCAAGAGGTTTTTATTGTTCGCGACTATTCACGATGAATGAAATGCGTCTTTCCCACTAATTATACCCTAGTACCATGCTAGCCCCCATTTCAATATAACTAAAATATTTTAGCTGTGTTGAAATTTGGCTCAATATGTTTTACACAAGGGGTTTTCGCTACATACTTTGGCTATCCGCAAATTGAACTTTATGAATAAGCTTCGCTACATTTCTTAATGACCAAGGTCGTCAAGTCTCGATTTAATTGTTCGGTGATCTTTATGCAAAATATATTAATCCATCAGTATCGATTTGTAAAACCCAATGCTTTACTTGATACTTACATGAGATCAGGTAATATTTTCTAGCATTAATTGGTTTTACGCCATTATACAACAAGTAAATACCTGATGAATTAATACTTGCAACAGAAAACATAAAGGTCACCATTTATTCTACGCTATCGGTTTCGTAGTTAAATAACGCGTACAACTAGATTCATTCAAATCATAATAAAAACTTACATATGCGAGGTCAGACCAGACTCGCTAATTCTCTTGACTTGTTGATGGTGATAACGCCTTGCCGAATGCATCGAGACTTGCCCGAAGGCATCATGATAAGTCCGAAGGCGTCAAAATCAGCCTGAAGGCATCGTGTTCAGCCCGAAGGCATCAATATCTGCCTGAGGGCATCGAGATCTGTACGAATGCGTTAGATCGAGTTCAAAATCGTGTTCGTGAACTTAATTGTACGTGTTAGTACATGAATCCCCAGCCGTTATCCGTTTTTATGTTTAACACGTTTCGGTTATGTAATAATGTTTACTTGAGACTATTGATTATATTTGTGTTTGTGCATACTTAATTTATCAAGTGATCAATATATTTAAACTGTACACAGTCGACCGAGTGTGTATAGATACTCGACCGAATGTGTCAGTCTGTCGACCGTGTGGACACAGACACTCGACCGAGTGTGTCTGTGTTCACTATATATACGGGTTTAGACTTCTTTGATGAGGTTAATCGTCCCATACACCCTAAGTCGTAGGTTTTCGTGTCCAGAGAACCCTAACATCATATACCACCGAAATATATCGTCTAGGAGTCGATCTAATCTAGGTTTTGCTTTAGGTTTGACCAATTTGATCCCAAAACGACCCATATCTCGGTGTAACCCTTTTCTAGTGTATTCCGCCTCTAGTTTATAGTTCAAGCGACCTAAGATCCTTAGAACAATCGTCTACAAAGTGGTATCAGAGCTGGAGTCTCTGGTTTTGCTTGATCAAATCGTTTGTGGGTCAAAATTTGGTGTTTTTGGTGTTTTTGGGTTTTTAGTCAATTAATTGGTTTTTCAACGTTATTGTTGGTAGTTTTATTGTCAAAAGGTGTTTCTGGAGTCATCACTATTGTTTTCTACGTGTTGGTTTTGTGTTTTTCGTACATAATCGATTGCAAAATCGATTTTTGCCTAGAAAACCCTAATTGTCGACCTGCTACTGTCAAGAACACACTCGGTCGTGTGTGTACTGACAACCGACTGATTGAGTCGTATATCAACCGGGAAAGTATTTCAATCGACCGTGTGAGTTTTACCTGAGCCGTGTTAGTTTCAAAAGGTCAGTCGGCCGTGTTAGTTTGTCACTCGACCGTGTGAGATAGTGAACCGACCGTGGGAGATAGACAATCGGCCGTGTGAGTTTGTAATACCCAAGGCTCATTTTGTAACGAAGTGCTGCCAAAATTTGGTCAGACAATCGACCGTGTAAGTCATACACTCGACCGTGTGTATCAATCAATCGATCGTGTGTCTCAATCAATCGACCGTGTGTCTCAATCAATCAACCGTGTGTCAAGGAAATTCGACCGTGTGACTTTAAAACATCTCTTAATTAACTTTAAATTTAACACTTAATCAATTGAAATGTCTGATACAAACGAATAAGTGATGAAAGAATACAGTGCATTAGTTATCGCACCTGGACTACAAAAACTATTACTGAATGAAAGTGAATCTGGTTCTTCGAATAAAGTGCCTAGACTTGACAATCTTAAGAACTTCTTAGACTGGAAAGTTAGGTTTGTTATTTACTTAAATGGTTTCGATTCTAGACTTTGGGAATGTATTGAGAATCCGTATGTATGGCCATGTGGAGCAGATGGTGAACCCAAAGAAACTTCACAGTTCAGTCCTACAGAGCATGAAGAGTACAATCTTGAGTGTAGATGTTATGCTTAGCTAACCCAAGCTTTGTCAAAGGAAATCTTTCAGTAATTTAAGAACCGAAACAAAACCTCGTATACTATCTGGTTAGCTCTTCAATCTGCAATAGAAGGTACTGCTACTTATCGTGCAACTAAAGGTAAGGTTTTGAAGGATGAATGGAGGGTGTTTGCAGCTCTTCCATCAGAATCTCTAGGACAGACTTTGGAAAGATATCGATTATTGGTTGCAGAGATGGCAGATTATGGGATTGAGGTGCCTGATGAAAAGGCAGTAAGAGTGTTGAAAGATGGTCTTCTAGAAAAGTGGGATCATGAGATAGAGAAGATTCAGAATAGGTACAGTTCGTCAGGTCGTCCGTTGACACTAACAGCTTATACTTCGAAGTTGATGGAGAAGGACATTCAAGATGAAGCAAAGAGAAAGAGACTTGGTTCTGTAGCTGCTTCTGCATCATCTTTAGCTTCATTTTCTGGTACTCATGCTCCACTACAGACAGCATACATATCAGCCAATGCTTCACAAATGTCTGCACCATCGTCTCAGTCCGACTACTTCAATACTAAATTACAAGCTCAAAATTCTACAATTAAGATGATTGAAGATTCACTGATTCAACAGACCTAGACTCAGACTCAGACTCCTGTGTTTCAAACTGAGAATATCAAGAAGAGATCTCGTGAATCTATTCAGGAAGATATGGTATTGGCAGCTATTGTTGTTAACTCATACAACGATATGATTGGTGGACAAGTGCTTAATAGTCATCTTGAAAATGAAGACTATGATCAGATTGATGAGGACGAGCTTGAGAGAATGGATATACTCTACTGTATGGGTAGCATTGTGAGACGTGCTAGAAAGTACTTGAAGAGAACAGGACAAAGATCGTTGAGTTTGAATCGAGATTCGAAATTCGGTTTTGATATGTCAAAGGTCAGGTGCTACAATTATGATGAATATGGTCATTTTAAGAAGACTTGCACGAGACCACCCAAGCCTGGTTTTCATGATCCTTTTCACCAGACAACCATCTCAGTTACACCACAACATGTAATTGTCGAAAAAGAATCTTCGGGTTCTGTTCAATCCAAGGCTTTGACTACAACGTATGCGGATGAAGTATGTGACTGGTCCATCTCGGTAGATACGCAAAAAGCTAACGTTGTGTTTGTAGGTAAAATCGAAGCAAAAATTGAAGAGGAAAGAATTGTTCGAAAAAATGCAGGTTGTACGGGTAAGGATAATCCGAATTGCACATGCTATGTGTGCAAATGTGATGCTAGGTTGAAGAGAGCAGAAGAGCTGATGAAATTTTGCTTCAGGAAGAGGATTAAAGATAGGTTGTATGATAAGTTTCGCAAAGCTCAGGACTTATCAGATCTTGAGTTTACTACTAACTCGTCTGATGAAGAAGAAGGGATGAGTTGTCATGTTGGTACTTGGTTCAGAAAAGAGATGGAACATTTGCTCAACTGTGATCTTAAGAGTGGTAATGAGAAGATTGTTACTGTTCAGAGTCCAGTTTGTGCAAATCAAGGTGAGGGTAAAGGAGGTTATGAGGCTGATTACTCGGATACTACTAGCTCAGAGTCAGAATCAGAATCAGATGCAGATTCTCAGGTTGGAAGAAATGACTATGCATTCATGGCCAACACGTCCGGTAATGATAAGGCATGTATTGACTCAGTTTCTAATTATTCTAAATGCATTGGTTATGAACAGGAAATTGAGAGGCTTGAATGTGTTATCACTAAGCTTAATAAGATATCTGTTACATGTGAGACTTGTCCTAAGCTTAGAATTGACCTTAAGAATCTAAGTTTGGAGAATCAGACTAATAAAAAGAACTATGATGATGCGCTTTTCAACCTTAATAAACAGAAAGACTATGTTGATGTGATTAAGTCTTTAGAAAATCAGGTAGGTCACTTAAAATCAACTGTTATAGATGATGGAAAAGTGATTACTATGTATTTGGGACCAATAGAGACTCTTAAGGCAGAGAGGGATTCATTTAAGTTGAAATACGAGTCTGAGAAAGCTAGGATTGACAATTGGCAGAGGATGTCTTATGTGAAACAGACTTTGAATCCTCCTAAACAGCAGGGTTTAGGTTATAACCAGGTTGCCCCGCCACTTTTAGGTAAGTATATTAACAAACCGGTTGAGAAAAGTAAGGGTCCAGTTGTAGAACAAGAATATGGTAAGCCTAAAGAAACACCTGTTGAGAGTTCTGTTAAGGTTGTTGATTCAAAGAAACCTATAGATGTTGTCTATGAAACAGAGTTAGATACTGATATCGACACTGAGAAAGACAGCAAACCTTTTAAGCTTGTCACTAAACCTGTTACCATTCTGAAAAATCCTGCTAATGCTAGTAAGATGACTGAAAGTCAAAAGGCTAAGTCTAAAAGCACTGTGACTCCCAAACAGAATAAGAAGAAGGACACTCAAGGAGTGTCACCTAAGTTTGTCAGTAAAGGAAGGATAGACGTTACAGGTCCTAAGGTAGGACAACCACCAACAGGTGCAAGTTCCAAATCTGGTAGTGTGTCCAAGTATGTTCCGCCTGGTCGTCGACAGACTGTTAAGCAACAAGTCTCGTCACCCCCTACGACTATACAACGTACTGAACCACCTAGGAGACAGTTTTCACCAATTAGACGCAAATTGTTTAACTCTCATGATGTTGATAATGTTAACTGTTTCAATTGTGGGAGGTTGAGACACAGGGCTATGAATTGTAGACCCATTCGACAGACACCCAGAAGGAAGGTTGATCTTAGTCTAAATCGTTTCTTTAATAAGAGATCACCTTCAACAGTGTTTAATTCTTCTTCTGTGAAATAAAATGATAAAAAGGTTTTTCAAACTAATGATTACTATAGAAAACCATTACTGAATAACACAGTTTGAAAACCGAAATCAGAAGTAAAGGGTGTTTAAAATCATGAAGGTCCTTCTGGATCTAAAGGACAATGGGTGGAGTTGCCAGTTGTTGGTGTTGATGGGAAACCCACTACCATTAGGGCATGGGTGGCCCTTTCTAACTAATCCTTTTACTTTAATGTGCAGGTCGCCTACAATCCACGCTGCAGTACTTGGATTGTTGATAGTGGGGCATCCAGGCACATGACAGGGAACTTGTCTTTGCTGTCTAATGTGAAAACAGAGGATGGAGGACCAGTTTCTTTTGCAGGTAGTGAAGGAGGATTTATTAATGCTCAGGGTGTTATTGCTAAAGAGAACGTCAGCTTTGATAAAGTTAATTATGTAGAGCAGATGTCGAACAATCTGCTTTCAGTTTCGCAAGTTGCTGACAAAAAGTATACCATTGCATTTGATGATAAGTTTTGTTATATTTTGAGAAAAGAGTTTGTTATTCCGGAAGACATGATTCTGATGACGGCTCCAAGATGCAAGGATCTCTATATCCTTGATATGCGTAAGGCTCATGTTAAAGCAGCTACAGGCCATCAGGCATTCTTTTCTAAGGCTACTGAACAGGAGTCGATTATTTGGCATAAGCGTATGGGTCATCTGAGTATAAGGAAGATGAATAATCTTGTTCACAGTGAATTAGTTGAAGGTGTGAATGTTAAGAGTTTTCATATTCCTGAGGGTTGTCTTTCGTGTAAGCAAGGGAAACAGACTAAGAAGTCACATACTGCCAAGAAGCATCATTCAGTTAATATTCCTTTGGAATTGCTGCACATGGACCTCTTTGGTCCTGTTAATTGTAAAACTCTCACCGGAGAGTCTTACTGCTTGGTGGTTACAGCTGAATATTCCCGTTTCTCGTGGGTTGTGATGTTGAAACACAAGTCAGATACTTTCGATCATATTAAAGTTTTGATTCTGAAGCTCGAAAGTTTGTATAAGTTGAAGGTTAGAAAGATTCGTACTGATAATGGTACGGAATTTAAGAACAATCAGATGCTGCTGTTCTGTAATGAGAAGGGGATACAACAACAGTTCAGTCCTGCTTATACACCTCAATTAAATGGTGTTGCTGAAAGAAAGAATAGAACTCTAATTGAAACTGCAAGAACAATGCTTGCTGATTCATGTCTTTCAACTGTTTTCTGGGGTGAAGCCGTGAGTACTGCATGCTACGTGATGAACAGAGTTCTGGTGGTGAAGAGACATGGTAAAACATGTTATGAACTATTACACAAGAGAAAGCCGAACATTAAACATTTTGAACCCTTTGGTGCACCTTGTACTATTCTGGAACGAGACGCTGGAGGAAAATTTAATTTAAAGGTGATCTCTGGTATTTTCTTGGGATATGGGAATCCGAACAAACGGGTGTATAATACCGAGTCCAAGTGTGTGGAAGAACGCTATGAGGTTGATATTCAACGCAATGCTTCACCTCGTGTTAGTAAAGGGTTCGCATGGCAGTTTGAATATGATAAGTTATTTGATTCCTACAATCTTTCGCCAGATGCTACAGATGAAGAAGTTCTGACTCAGATATTGTTTGATTCTCAAAACGCTTCTGAGAATGTAATCACTGCTCCAGTGCAGGTTCAGAATTCGGTTTCTAGCGTGCAACCAAGTCCGTGGAGTGTTAGAGGTAATTTTGATTCAAATGAGGACGGGGTAGTATATACAGATGAAGATAGAGAGCTTGAAGATGACGAGGAAGTTAGTCGAACGCAACTGACTGAGGAACATCTTAATCCTCTGTATAATCAACCGCCAACTGTGATAGTGACTGAACCGCCAACTGAAGCAAGAGGTGTACGTAGATCCAATCGTGTGATTCTGCCACCTAAACGACTTGATGATTATTATGTGGATTCAAGAGGCATTCCTCACATTAGTATTCCTCAAGGGAAGTCTAATGAAGCCTCTACATCTGAAGTTCCGACTATATCAGAGGTTTCCGTGACTAGTGTAAGTTCAACAGTAGCAGAAGATGTTCAGACAGAGAGTGCGAATGTGGTAACAACTTTTTATTCAACGTTGAATAAGACAGGAAGAATATTTGTGCATGCTCACTCATGTTATGTGTGTCAAATTGAACCTAAAGATGCTTATGAGGCATTGAAGTTTGACGAGTGGGTTAGTGCAATGCAAGAGGAGCTGTTACAATTCAAACATTTAAAGGTTTGGAAGCTAGTCAATCCACCGCATGGTTGTGTGCCCTATGGTCTTCGATGGGTTTTGAAGAATAAGAAGGATGAACATGGTATTGTTATCAGAAACAAAGCTAGACTGGTGGTAAAGGGATATCAACAGATCCCTGAAATTGACTATGATGAGGTTTTTGCTCCGGTTGCACGACTTGAAGCAATTAGGATTTTCTTGGCTTTTGCATCCTTCATGGGTTTTAAAGTTTTTCAGATGGATGTTAAAAGTGCATTTTTGTACGGCGAGATCAATGAAAGAGTGTTTGTTGAACAACCACCTGGTTTCGAAGACCCGCATTTCCCTGAAAAGGTTTATCGACTTGAAAAGGTACTTTATGGTCTTCACCAAGCTCCTAGAGCATGGTATGCAACGTTGTCTAACTACATAATTGAAAATGGTTTTAGGAGAGGTGTCATTGATCAAACACTTTTCATCAAGAAGAAGGGACAGCATCTTATGTTAGTGCAGGTTTATGTGGATGATATTATCTTCGGGTCAACAGATCAGGGAATGGTTGACGAGTTTGAGAAAGTCATGCAGCAGAAGTTCAAGATGAGTTCAATGGGAACGATAAAGTTTTTCTTAGGTCTACAGGTAGCTCAGATGGATAAAGGCATCTTCTTGCATCAAACCAAGTATGTAGCTGATATTCTGAAAAGGTTTCAAATGGAAGCAGAAAGACCCGCTAAGACTCCATTGTCTGTAAATCATGGGATATCTCCTGATTGTGAGGGTACTTCAGTGGACCAAACGTTATACAGGGCAATCATAGGTTCTCTAATGTATCTTACAGCTTCTCGACCATATATCATGTTTGCGATTTGTCTGTGTGTTCGTTATCAGGCAAATCCTAATATTCATCATATGTTGGTGGTTAAGAAGATTCTGAGGTATTTGAAAGATACACCGAGCCTAGGGTTATGGTATCCGTGTGAGGATGGTTTTGATCTCACAGCGTATAGTGATTCGGACTATGGAGGTTGTAAGAAAGATTTTAAGTCAACATCAGGGGGTTGTCAGTTTCTAGGAAGCAAACTTGTTACCTGGCAGTGTAAGAAGCAGACAGCTGTGGCTCAGTCCACTTGCGAAGCAGAATACATTGTCGCGGCCAGCTGTACATCTCAGGTCATCTGGATTCAACAGCAACTACGTGACTATGGTTTGCAAATTTCTAACACTCCTATTTATGTTGATAATACTGCTGCCATAGCTGTCACTAAAAATTCCGTAAATCATTCTAAAACGAAACATATATGGATTAAGTACCATTTCATTAGAGATTGCTATGAGAAAAAGCTGATAGATGTAGTGCAGATAGACACTACAGCCCAAAGGGCTGATCTCTTCACAAAAGCTTTTGATAAACCACGCTTTGATTTTCTGTTAAAGGAAATAGGTATTAAATTGCTTACTGACGTGGTTCCTGAAGCTGAGGTTCCTGACACAGAGGAACCTAACCAAGAGACTGAGTTGTGAATGACTTGTAACTTCTTGTATCATTTGTGTAGGTTTGCATGGTAGTTTGTAGATCATCTGCATGTTTACTTTCCATTTGCATGATAGATTAGTTTTTGATGATTTTTCTGCATGTTTGCTTATGTTTTTAGATAGTTTTATGCTTTTGTACAGAGAAAACCAAAAAGCCATAAAAATCAGAAAAACCAGAAAAGCAAATAAAAATTGAAAAATGGAAAATCCATAAAAATTGAAAAACCTAAAAATGAGTTGCTTATTCTATGTTGTGGGGAAGTGATTGCAATACTGAACTGACATGTAAGTTGTGAAAAACAAGTAATACAGGATGATTGACAATGTGTTAGTGGACTTTATTGGCCTAACTCTAGATAGAGATGATCACATTAACCAAGCGTAAATATCATGATGAGAAAATCATGGAAAGATTTATAGCGGTTGAGGGTAGTCACCTACTTATTACAGAATATGTACTGAGAAATGGTTGTTCAGAAACTCAACAGACGGTTGAGGTATCCTCTACTAAGATTTATACTCTGTAGCAAAAGGATAATTTTGTGATTCCCCAAGGTGAGCATACTTTGTTTAGGATGCATACTTGTTTCTATTTACCTTTTTTACTTGGACCGAAATTCAACAACATACATATCGGGTACCCGAAGGGAGGTGCTTTCTCTAAAAGGGTTGAGAAGTGCAGTCTTGTATCACAGACACAGAATGATTTATATTTTGTAACGTCATCGGTTTCTAGATTTCAACATCAGAAGATTAGTTTTCTGTGTAGTTTCTACTAAAGTCAAAGACAGTAGTGCATCATCATCATGTATAGTTGTATTTAATTATTTATTTTGTTTGTTTTATGGAGAAAAGGCAACATCAGCAAATCAAAAAAAAATATATGTTTGTTATGTTGATGTTTCTTTATTCCACGTTGTAAATAAAATGTTGCATCACATTACTGCAAGAGAATCATGGATCAAGAATTGAACACGGCTTCAGAGATAATACCGTCGGAGATTTATTTGGAAGATTTAGTTATCTACATCCGAGGGGGAGAAATTTATCAGATCATCAGATATAGAGAACTTAAATCATTCAGTTCACATCATTTTTGGTGGACTTTACATCTTTTGTCTGTGGTATGGGATTGTACCTATTAACTTGGATAGAGGGAATATCTTCTGGAGGATATCTTAGCGTTCCATCACTCAAAATATATATATATATATATATATATATATATATATATATATATATATATATATATATATCACTTCTATCCATCCAACATCATACATCATACGATTTTCGTTTAAGTATGGGGTTTATAGCGGCCGGTATGCGTCTTTAACAAAGTATGCAATAAATTTGAGATTCATAAGGTTATCTGAAACGAAAGGTGTAAGTTTAAGGTAGAAGCTCATGGCTAACAGGGTTGCTAGAAACATCGTGAGATGGTTCTGTTCAATCAAATTGAAAGTACATTGATGTGATAAGAGGACAGCGTCAACATGTTGTGCTCAATTGTTCTACCTGAAATATCGTGCGATCTCAAATGAGGACTGACTTCGTGATCAAAGTCTAACATTGAAATGTGTTAAAGTAATTAATATAACGTGATCATTGAAGTCTGGGATGAAAGTTGATAAATGTTTGCTGATATATCTGCAAGTTGTTCTGTATATGCTTTATCAAATAAGTTAATGAATGAATTGTGGAGAAACATGTCAATATAGTTCAGTTCTGATCCCCGAGTCAAAAGATATAATCAATTTAATATGTCAACTCACAAAAGATGTGTTATTCTCCTTGTGGTGTGATTCATGATATGCAGTTTTATCTGTTCCTATGCTAATAACATCATATATTCTTCTTATGCTATTGTTTAATGAAACTGATGTTATCTAAAAGATTAACTGTTGCTGATAATCATGACACACTGGATCTTGTACAGTATTTTGCTTTGTGTATTTGCATGTGCATGCATATCTGAGATTGTTTGCATTCATAAGATTAGTTGCATGTGCATTTCTGTTTATGTATTAAGCCAAACAACTCAGTTCTCGGAAAGGTTTACTGTGAAAGGACCCTATGTTTTTCGTTAAATTAGAGAATAAATTGTTTAGAGCTTAAAGGAACAATGTGGGTTTTATTTTTATACTGTGGAGATCAGTCCCAGGGGGAGTGGACAAGGAAAGTGTTGTGATATTGAAATTGAAATTTTCTATGTTTTCAACCCCAAAGACAGTCGACCGAGTGAGTAAAAACACTCGACCGTGTAAGCTACTCGCACGACCGACTGACAAGGTGAAAATTATGTGATGTGTTTAAAACACACTCGGCCGAGTGAGCATTCAGTCACGGCCATGTGGACGACACACTCGACCGAGTGTGTCTAGGGGTATAAAAAGGGTTTGAGTCTCAAACGGCTCAGAATACTTGTGTGATTTAGGGATCGAATTTTACCAAGTTTTTCAAGTTTAAAGAACGAGTTTTTGATCGCTAGCTTTAGATACATCTTTCTCTTGTGATCACAGCGCCACTAACAAGGTATCATAACTCGTTTTCGCTTGCTCATAATCTTTGATTTTGTGTTTGAAATGCAAAACTCGAATTGAATGCTTTTTAGATTTAATCTGTTAAAATTAGTTGTTTGATTATGTTAATCGGCATGTTTAGAGATAATTGTGGTCAGATCTTGAAGCAAAAACAACATATTTGATTGATTTGTAAAGTTAGGGTTCTCAGATCTGATGAACACGCTCGACCGAGTGTGTGACACACTCGACCGAGTGAGTTCACACACTCGACCGTTCGAAGATACACATGACCGTGTGTATATACACTCGACCGAGTGTATAGAAACCCTAATTTTTGAATTTTGCTGTTTTTGATTGTTTTGTTGAGTTCGTATCATGTTATACTGAATGTTTTGTGTAGTTTTGCTTTAAGAATGTCAGGACCAAGTAGTAGGATAAGTGGAACTTGGGAATATGATCTTGAACGTAAGAGAGCTTTGGCCAAACACAGGCCTATCCGTGTAGAGACCAAAGTTGCTGCAACCCAGTTCACTCAAGATATGTGGAAAGGTTTAGATTGTATAACATTTCTTCAGATAGGGAATCATTTCTATCCTAAGCTTATCCGAGAGTTCTATTCTAGTGTGGCCATAGAAAAGAAACATGTTCATGCTAATTTCTTTGGTAATGCCTATAAGTGGACAATAGATGACTTCGCAGATCACTTACCATTGAATTACTGGGGAGCCAAGATATATTGCCCTAGTAAAGATATTAGTAAGATCTCTAGCAAATTTGATGCGGGTGGGGTGGCTGCTCACATTACCAAGCCAGGATATGTAATTGGTTCCAATAGAATTGAGATCAGAGATAGTGATGTTAGAGATGATTTGGTGTCTAACTCGAGGATTATCAAAAGAAATGTGGTGTTTAGAGATCCATCTGAGGATTTGTTATCTGGTACTGAGGCTGTTCTGTTGTGTTATCTTATGGAACGTATCAAGGTGAATTTTAGTCAGATTGTCATTAATATCATGAAGGATGCTATGGATAATGAGGAAAAACCATTTCCCTATGCCGTCCTTTTAAATCATTTGTTTGAGAACACGAATTACAAATTGAAGCCAGTACCATAGGATGTTATTGAAGCATAATCCTTATGTTTGTGATTCAGTGGGATTATGTTTAACTATGGTTATTATGTAATTTGATAGGGCTAGCATGTTATCCTTTGAACTATGGTGTGTAATAAACATAACCTCTGAACGATATAAATGTGTGGGTATTAGTTAATGTACTTGTTATGTTTGTTTATCTGTTGATTCGTACGATTAAATAGATACCCCATGATACATGGAGGTAAATGCTTATTAGTTATATTGTTTTGAGTGTTTTTTTCCCAGATATTCACAATGTCTCAAGAGCAACAGCAGATGTCTGATGAAGAACGTGAACCACGAATTCCTTTATCTTCTGAGTTACAGGGTCTGATTGGTCGAGAAGATACAAACGTACTTGCATGTGTTGACGAAAAGGGTCCTGACGCCCAAAGAGGAGGATTTGGTCCTATTATTGCATTTTTGAAGCGTTCCAGGATCTTTAAAACTATTACTGCTGAGTGTACTCCATATAATTCTCATCAGAGAACATTTTGGGAGGTTGCTCAAGTTGTTACAGAAGATAACAGAAAGGTGATATTGAGTTCTGTCAATAACACAATTGTTCGTATTTCGGCACAGACTATCAGGGAAGATCTGGGGTTCCCGGATAATGATGACATGCCAACTGATTTGCCGATTTTGAAAGTTAAAAGGTGCTTAAAGAGATGTGGTTATACTGGTGATATAACCAAAGCTGTTAAACGTACGAAGCTTCCAAGGCAATATCGATACTTTACGTACGTTCTTCTTAGATGTTTGAGCCCGATGCAGGGCGGTTTTGACAAGATGACAGCTAAGTACAGCTCTATGTTTGTTGCGTTGGTTTTGAACGCTGATTTTAACTTTTCTCAAGTGATTTTTGATGGAATGGTTCTGAATGTTAAGAGGAAGATTCATCTGGTGTTCCCAAGGTTTCTTCAAATTATGTTGGAGAAGCAAGTTCAGGGGTTAGTGAAAATTCCTGAGGATGAGCTAAAACAGAACCATTTAAATGATCAATCATTCAACAGGTTTTTGCAGAGCCGGGTTGAGTTCCGGAGAAAGGATTAATCGGTCATCTGATTAATGAAAATTACGTGTGTCCCGAAGGTTTGAGTTGTCGTCATGAGAACAGTACTTCTGGGGATGAGACAGATATTACTATTGAAGGAGGAGAAGAGGTGAATCACCCACCGCCAAGACATATTGGCCCTCGATTAGTTGATGAGGAGAATGTTACAGTGCTTGATGAGAGTCAGGTGGATTTGGTTAAAAGGAAGCTAGCTGAAACTCCCAAGGTGTCGACAAGAGGGAGACAAAAGCGTTTGAAGATTTTGGTTAAAGACGGAAGTTCATCTTCCACAACTAAATCTCAGCCAAAGGTTTCTCCGACTGTTCAGGTTACTGGTGCTTCTACTCAAACTCCACCCACTCAATTACAACAAACTACATCTTCTCAGCAAGTTCAAGCTTCTCAACGTCCTGAGGTTGCATCAGGTGATTTGTCGGGAATAGTTAACAGGAGATTGATTCAATTGTCTGCTGATTTTGCTAAATTTCAAAAGGCTGCTGACGAAGACAAAAGGAAGACAGAAACTGAAATGTCTGAGTTGAGGAAGTTAGTTGATCGACAACAGTTGAAGATTTATGAACTAGAGAAAAATGTGGGAAGTCAAGCTGGTGAAATTTTAACTCTTCAGACTCAAAATCAAGAATTGACTGAGAGGTTAAATGAATGGGAGAAAAAGGTTGTGGTTGAAGAGGAAGATGGAGAACCTGATCCTTTTGGTACTTTTGGAGAAGCTGAGGAAGACAGGGCTGTTGAAGTTGCAAAAGGCTACACGGAGGATAACCCGCTGTATGTAACTCCTCTTTAAGTTATAACAGTTTCTGAATTTTTAGCTATGCAGGATTGTCTTAATCACACTACTGTTTACACTGATTTAGAAGAAGGGGAGATCCCTCCGGATCTCACGAAAACTGAGCAGGAATTGATGGAGCGTCTAGAGCGAGAAGCTAAGGAATATGCTGACGCTGCATCAAAAGCTTCAACTGAAGCTTCAACTTCAGGGGCTCGTAATTTTGATGATGATATGAGTGATACTGATGTTTTTGATGAAAGTGATAACAGTTTTGATGAAGTGGTTATTGAGGATGAGCCAACCTAGCCTTATCCTCGTTATGAAGGTGTTGATGATGAGTATCCAACTTTTGCTGATTATTTTCAGATGAATGATGAGCTTTTAAACAGACAGTGTAAAGAAAAGGAACAGAAAGAACAAGAAAGTGTGTTACCAGAAGGTTTCTTGCCAGTGAAGATCAACAAAGAAAAAGTTGAAGTGTTGGAAGAAGAATGGAAGATTATGATGCGGATTAGGCAGTATGTGATGAAGCCTAAGGTGGAGCCGCAATTTTTGAAGTTTATTGAGCACTGTGAGAGTTTACGTGCTAAGGGAAAGATAATTGCCTGGGCTTATATTAAATAATTTGATATATATGCGATCAAGAAAGAACATGGAGTGGATTATATCAAATCTCCATATGAGTTCAAAACGTTACCTTATTTTGAGTTTATGCAGGTGGCCAGGCTTAAGATGTTGTATCAGGATTATTGTGGAGTTCCTGATATTTTGGTTCGTAAGATAAGGAGATCATATCAGTCACCTAATTTCATAGGTTTTCGTCCTCAGTTTTCGAAGATCTCTTAACGAACGAACAAGAAAACAGGGGTCAGAAGGAAGATAGTAAAATATCAACCTGTGAGGTATATGCGGAAGGTTCCTCTGAGGAAAATGCCGCAGCACTTCAGTCCTCGTTTTCGTTGGTGGTATTATGATGAACGCTCGGAGGAAGCGGTGATTGTGTTAGCCAAGGATGGAGGAGATGAAAATGATAGTATAAGGGTTCTAGATCCAGTTTGGTTGAGAAACTGCTGTGAAGAAGATATGTTTACCCTTTACTACAATAGGATGCTGTATCGCCCAGAGAATCGTGTGCAAGCTGAACAGTATTGCAAAGTTGTTAAACTTTGCTATCTGAAGAACTGGGTGACAGATCCTTATACGGATTGATAACCGAATGCTTTATTGTAACGGCTAGGTCTTAGGGGGAGTTTGTTAGTGCATGAATCCCCAGCCGTTATCCGTTTTTATGTTTAACACGTTTCGGTTATGTAATAATGTTTACTTGAGACTATTGATTATATTTGTGTTTGTGCATACTTAATTTATCAAGTGATCAATATGTTTAAACTATACACAGTCGACCGAGTGTGTATAGACACTCGACCGACTGTGTCAGTCAGTCGACCGTGTGGACACAGACACTCGACCGAGTGTGTCTGTGTTCACTATATACACGGGTTTAGACTTCTTTGATGAGGTTACTCGTCCCATACACCCTAAGTCGTAGGTTTTCGTCTCCAGAGAACCCTAACATCATATACCACCGAAATATATCGTCTAGGAGTCGATCTAATCTAGGTTTTGCTCTAGGTTTGACCAATTCGATCCCAAAACGACCCATATCTCGGTTTAACCATTTTCTAGTGTATTCCGCCTCTAGTTTAGAGTTCAAGCGACCTAAGATCCTTAGAACAATCGTCTACAGTACGATCAATATTGGGATTTTAGTATTATCGCAGATGTGACTGTTTCCAATTTCCAGATGGTAATTCTCAACTTAGCAGTTAGTTGATTAAACCTTTAGCTGACCGTTTGTAACAAAATCACAAGATAAAATTCAATTGCAAAGATTAATTGTAACCACAACAATCAAAAATTAATTGTAAGAAGCCACGGAGGTAGTAGCCAATGTTGCACATTGTATTCATGATCATAACCAGAATATCCATAATCGCAATTCTGATTTTTATATTCGAGCTAGATGTAGCTCGTTAGATCGTGCAATGGCAAGAATATGAGACATATTGTTGAAGGTCCCAACGGGTGTGCCCAAAGGCATCAAGATCAACCCGGAGTTGTTGATATCAAGTTCGAAATTGTGTTCATGAACTTAATGGTATGATCAACATTCGGGACTTTGGTATCGCAATAGATATCGGGGCGGGTGTATTAACACGCACTACTCCATTCCATAAATAAATGAGATAATAGTAGAATTTCAATCTCATAAAATCGTAATTTGCAATGAGAGGTAAAAATATTATTTTATGAAAACCAAATCATCAATTAATGGAAACCGAATCATTAATTAATGGAAACCAAATTCTCTTGTGATCCTCTTACGTACAGTAATATTCATAAAAGAATATCTATATTTATAAGATATCGTAAAGATTGTCTTTATCAAAATTGCAATAGATAGACCCGTCTAACCAAACGGATATTTGTTGTTCGTCAACTTTGTAAATTGTAAAGACATCATCCATTAGAGTGCTCCAAACGGAGACACTTCTCCACCTTAGTCCTCAGCGTCACATTAGCGCCACATCAGCACTTTTTTCCCACTTCCTTCCCAGGACTAAACACTCTCAACCATGACACTCATTCCTTCTTCTTTTTTTTAATTTTTTATTTTTTTATTATTTCCAAATAATATTAATTTAGTTATATATATTATAAACAATAAATATGTAATAACATAAAACTTAAATTTCATATATATAGTGTTTGATTATTTGAGATAGAATTGATGAATTTGTATGAAATATGAGTATGTGTGTGTGTATGAATTTGTATGAAATATGATTGTATGTGTGTGTATGAAATTGTATGAAATTAGAGAGTATATATAGAGTTAAAAAAAGAAAAAAAAAACATTTTCATCTCCAACGGCCAAAAATTTGACCGTTGGAGTGATTTTCCCATCGTTTACTCCGTCCAGCATTATGACCAAATAGCACGAAACGGAGCACGATATGGTGGACGGCGAGCTGGGCGGACCCTTGGGCTAGGCGCTGCCAACGCCGCCCAGCAGGGCGGTTGGGTGGGCGGGGATGAGGACGGCAACAATGGGAGCACCCTTAGACTAACGCATAAAGCGTTATTTGTTGAATGATTTCACATGATTTCATAAAGCGTTATTTGTTGAAGGCATCGAGATCAGCCCGAAGGCGTTGATATTGAGTTCGTGACCCTTTGTCGCAAAAAACTTACTGGTACTATCAATATTATTTAATCGAAAGAGTATTAAGATGGGTTGTGGAGCTGTAAAAGGAACTAATGCCGATTTCCAGAAATTGTTCGTTAGCACATTAGTTAGTTTAACCTTTTAGCCGATCGACTGTATCAAACGATAAAAGCAAATAATTTTTTGAGCAACAATTAACTCTTAAAGTTAATGGTTACGACCCACAACGGGCGGTGGCCAATAAAACTCGTGATAATGTATTGCATCACCCCAATTATATAATTCTTTTTAATTGATCGCAATATCTAATGCATGTAAACTATTAAATCAATATGATTAATAAACATATTAGAGGAATATT
Source organism: Rutidosis leptorrhynchoides (assembly GCF_046630445.1). NCBI lineage: Eukaryota > Viridiplantae > Streptophyta > Magnoliopsida > Asterales > Asteraceae > Rutidosis > Rutidosis leptorrhynchoides. The sequence continues at coordinate 518,121,744 of NC_092334.1, forward strand.
CATTTGAGTCCATAAATTAAGTTGAGATTCAAGAGACCAATGAGAGCGCGACATGTGTCGTGAAAATCACATGTGATTGGAAAAAAAATTCAAAATTTTTTTTTCGAAAAAAAAATTTTTAAATTTTATTTCCGAATTTTTTTTTTAAATTTATTTTTTTTACAATCACATGTGATTTACCTGCACAATCACATGTGATTGAATTGTACAATCACATGTGATTGGATTTGCCATGCATAATCACATGTGATTGGGTTTACAATCACATGTGATTGACATGCATAATCACGTATGATTTAAAAAAAATAAAAAAAAAAATTTGAAAAAAAAAAATTTCAAGAAAAAAAAATTTCGAATTTTTTTTTTCAATCACATGTGATTTTCGCGCCACATGTCGCGTTCTCATTGGTCCCTTTGTTTTCAAGCAAATTTATGGATGCAAGTGATTACAACTCAAACATATTAATAAAACTTACAGCTATGGGTGAATTAGAATCACGAGCTAGTTTTCTGATGATAACCACGAGACTTTGCAGTTGGGTTCCACGGATAGCGCCATTTGATCGAACATAAATCTGCGGCTAGGGCGAGAAGTATGATCGAGTGCAAGTGAGGGGTTTTAAATGTCAGCGGCGTTAACACTCCGGTCATCTGTTACCGTGGATAACCCTTATTGAGATGATGATCTACGAAAGGGTGGTTATGGCTGACGCCGGAGTAATCGCCGGCGAGGGAAAAACCCTACAAGAGGTGTAGGAAAAACCCTAGGTGAGGGGCTTTACGCCGTACCTCATAGATTGTAGAAGATCGTTATGATGTTATTCCGTTAGAGGATATCATTCCGTCTTCGATTGTTGATCCGTAGAGGATGTTGTGATTGATAGATCGTTATCACATGTTGTAGGATCCATAAAGGATGTCTTGAATGAATGAGGTAAGGGTTATATTTACAGTGAAACTCTAACCCTAAAAGCCCCTTAATTCATTCTAGACCCTTCCCAAATAATAGCCATAAATAAAGGAATTATGGTTAGGAAAGGATTACAGTTAATTAAGGATAAGATTTCTTCTTGTGCAACAAGTAAAGCTGTGTGCACCCCTTTGATCGTCTGGTGCACCCCTTCTAATTGCCTGGGTGCACCCCGTGTGGGCGCACCATGTGTGTGCGCACCTCATCTGGGCGCACCGTCTTTTGGGCGCACCCTAGGGTTAGAGCAAGACTTTAATTAGTAAACGTGTGCAAGCACGTGATACGCATGAGCGCCTAATGCGGAAATAGGGGAATCATCAATATATATATATATATATATATATATATATATATATATATATATATATATATATATATATATATATATATATATATATATATATATATATATATATATATATATATATTTGTAATTTTTGTGTTTTCTCCTATTTGCATATTAAGAGACTCTAAAAAGATATTTATTTCGCATTTTTTTTTTTAATTTTGCTTATCTCATTTTAAACTTATCCCGTTTCTATCCGTTCGTGTTAAAAATTCAATCTAAACCCTAAACCCTAATTCCTAAACCCTAATAGTTAAACCCTAATTTTTAGCTCCTAATTTCTAAACCCTAATTTTTAAACCCAAAAAAAAAAAAAAAAAAAAAAAAAAAAAAAAAAAAAACTTAGAAGCAAAACATTCATTGCAATGAATGTTATCATTTATTTTTTCGAGCGTTTTCCCGTCAAAATAATAACATTCATTACGAAGTGTCTTTTAAATCTTTATATTTTTCATGTAATCTTAATGTCTAAAAAAAAAAAAATTCAAAAAAAACGAAAAAAAAATTACTACCCACGGTTTACCCCAAAAAAGTGCTTCCCTTTTGATTAAAACAATATATATATATATATATATATATATATATATATATATATATATATATATATATATATATATATATATATATATATATATATATATATATATATAATGGTAGGATCAATGGGGAAGTAACTAATTTTGGGGAAACGGGGGGAAGCAATTTTTTTTTATCTTTATTGAAAAACTTTGTTCACGAACATTATATATTGGATGAAAATATGAACATTTAAAAAAGACACTTTGTGATAAATATTTTTATTTTGACGGGAAAACGCTCGAATAAATAATATATAACAATTATCATATTTTTCGAACGTATTTTGAGGGTTTAGAAATTAGGGTTTAGATATTAGGGTTTAGAAATTAAGGGTTTAGATTTAGGATTTAGATTGAGTTTTTAACACGAATGGTTTAGAGTTTAGGGTTTAGGGTTTAGTGTTTTGGGTTTACATTAAACCCTAAACTCTAAATCGGGCTAAATTTTAACAAAAAGTACTTCACAAAACATGAAGAAAAAAAACGTTCGAAGATTAACATTCTTCACGATCAATATTATCTTGAATGTTATTTTTGTCAATCGTTTTTCCGCCCAAATAATAACATTCATCACAAAGTGTCTTTTTTAAATGTTCATATTTTTGTGTGATATTGATGCCTGGAAAAACAAATTCGAAAATAACGAGAAAAAAAACGGCTTCCCCCCGCTTCCCCCCAATTGGTTACTTCCCCATTGATCCTACCCCTATATATAGTGAAGGGATCTAGGGAGAACTAAGGGTGGTAGAGAACCCATATAATCCACAGATTGAGCTCAATTTGCACACAGATTGAGTAAATCTGCACATAGATTAAGTTTCAATCTGTGAGTTCTCTGAGTTCTCTTCTACCCTTAGTTCTATCTAGATCCTCACCAATATATATATATATATATATATATATATATATATATATATATATATAGGATCAAGGGGGAAGTAATCAATCGGAGGAAGCGGGGGGAAGTAATCAATCGGAGGAAGCGGGGGGAAGCAAATTTTTTTTTTTCATTTTTTGAAAAAACTTGGTTCACGAACATTATAGATTGGATGAAAATATAAACATTTAAAAAAGACTCTTCATGATGAATGTTATTATTTAGGCGGAAAAACACTCGAAGAATTAATATATTTCGAGCGTATGTTGAGGTTTTAGATATTAGGGTTTTTAGAGTTTAGATATTAGGGTTTATAGGGTTTAGAAATTTAGGGTTTAGGGTTTAGATTTAGGGTTTAGATTGAGTTTTTAAGACGAACGGTTTAGAGTTTAGATTTTAGGATTTTGGGTTTAGGGACTAAACCCTAAACCCTAAACTCTAAATCGGGCTAAATTTTACTTCACAAAACATGAAAAAAAAAAAAAAAAAAAAAAAAAAAAAAAAAAAGGTTAACATTCTTCACGATCAATATTATCTTGAATGTTATTTTTGTCGATCGTTTTTTCCGCCTAAATAATAACATTCATCATGAAGTATCTTTTTTAAATGTTCATATTTTCATCCAATTTATAATGTTCGTGAACAAAGTTTTTTCAAAAAACGAAGAAAAAAAATTTGCTTCCCCCCGCTTCCCCCGATTGATTACTTCCCCATTGATCCTGCCCTTATATATATATATATATATATATATATATATATATATATATATATATATATATATATATATATATATATATATATATATATATATATATATATATATAGTGAAAGGATCTATAGAGAACTAGAAGAGAACTAGAGTATGTATAGAACTCATAGAACTCATAGATTTAACTTCAATCTATGTGGAGATTGAGCTTCAAAAAAAAAAACTGAAAAAAAACATTCAAACTGCACAAAAAAAAATCAATCTACAAAAAAAAATAAAAAAACTGAAAAAAAGTCAATCTGCAAAAAAAAAAACTGCAAAAAAAGTCAATCTGCACAAAAAAAATCAATCTGCACAGAAAAAAAGTAAATCTACAAAAAAAAAAAAAAAAACTGCCAAAAAAAGTTAATCTGCACAGAAAAAAGTCAATCTGCAAAAAAAAGTCAATCTGCACGCAGATTGACTCAATCTGTACACACAAAAAAAAGTCAATCTGCACAGAAAAAAAAAGTCAATCTGCAAAAAAAAAAAAAATAAAATAAACTGCAAAAAAAGTCAATCTGCACGCAGATTGACTCAATCTGCACACAAAAAGTCAAATCTGCGCAGGAAAAAAAAAGTCAATCTGCAAAAAAAAAAAAAAAAAAAAAAAAAAAAAAAATTGTCAATTGGAGATTGACTTAATCCGCACGAGTTCCATGGGTTCTCTACTACCTTTGGTTCTCCATGGATCCTCACCCTATATATATATATATATATATATATATATATATATATATATATATATATATATATATATATATATACTCCGTATATATTATGAAGAGTTTTACAGTATGATGAGTTGAAGGGTCTGAATTGGATCTGATGACTTAAACCTGAAGCTGTCTACCTGTCTAATTTATGGGTTGTAGTAGTAGTATCATACTCCGTAAAAAGTAAAAACACATACAAACAGTGGAAATGTGGTGCATGTGTGTGTGTATTTTGTCCTCTATTTTCTGTTACAGTGTTTGTTTTCATTTCTTTTCAATCGACACTCATGTAAAGACATACACTATCCCATCTCACTTATTGTTCAAATAGTGTCATCCAAATTCTATACTTACTTTTTTATTTTTAGTTATTACTATTATTTTTTATTTTTTTAGAGTCGTCTCATTAATTTAGAAGGTTACGTTCGAGATATAAAACAAACATTCTAAAAAATTAAACTTTTCAATACATGTGAAAATTAAATATTACTGAAAGTAATTAACAAACAAAAAATTATCAAAGAAACTAAATTAATATGTAGATTTCTTTTTTTTAATGGCCAAAATTTTCAAATAGTTGTCAACTCTTAGCAACTTCAATTTGTTGAAAACTCTTTTTAATCAATACTCTTCAATATGTAGATTTCTTTTATCTAATGGCCAAAATTTTATAAATATAAATACCCCTAGCAAATTGCAAGAACACGAAAACAAACAACCAACTTTAAGTATAAAAGGTGTATATTTAGCAGGGACACATCGACCAAGTGTTTTCTTTGAAAACTCATCGAATCCACTCGAAAAGAGTCGGATGCCTGAAAAATTGCCTCCACTGGGTCCCCACAAATGTGACATGATCAATCATCATCTCACTGCCACAAGAGTTGTAAATTCTTTACGCAAGTGAGGCTTAAACTTGCTCCTATTTTAAGTTCAAGCTTTCACATGGCGAGTCCAACCTTTAAAGGTGTACCACTTTATAATGGCTTTGATAGCCACAAATTCCAATTTATATTACAAGAACTACTTGAATCCAAACAAAAGAAATGATGCGGATCGAGTCAAACATCACGTGCTTTTTCGTTGTGTTTGGGACCGAAAATAGTCGCATTGCAAAATCTCCAAATATGCCATAAAGTAGAAACGATAATGACATATACCCTGTTTTTAATCTCCTTGTTCTCATGTCATGCAACGAACCATGATTGTAACTACTCGTCCCAAATCGGCTAGAAAATGAAAGTTTGGGTCCCTATGAGTTTAAAATTGTGGCTAACTAAGATCTCCCACCATGGTTTTAGTTGAAACTTGGAGATACCTAGTTAGTCCACTGCTTTAGCTTGTGAGAGCCGATTGTCTCTCCAGTTGTGACGGGCACTAGGCTCGTGCATCTCTTGGGGCCGATTTGATAGTCGTTTCAGTTGATATCAGAGCTAGGTTCCTCTCGGTGTGTGACAAACACTCGATTCGTACATCTCCTGGGGTATCCTCACGGGGTGTGACGAGCACAATGCTCGTGCAGCTCTTGAGGCATGGATCATAGGTATTGATTATATTTCGGCCTGACGAGGACGTCAGGAATTTAAGTGGAGTTTGTAACTACTTATCCCACATCGGCTAGAAAATGAAAGTTTTGGTCCCTTGTAAACTTAAAAGTTGTGACTAACTAATATCTCCCACCATGGTTTTAGTTGAAACTTGGAGTTATCCGATTAGTCCACTAATTTAGTTTGTGAGAGGCGATTGTCTCTTGAGTTGTGACGAGCACTAGACCCGTGCATCTCTTGGGACCAGTTTGATGGTCGTTTCAATGATATCCACTCATTCCAATTAGTACACACATGAAACCGAACATCCGAACTTCTTTCTCCTGACCTCCCCTAAAGAAGGCAGGCCACCAACCGCTGGACCACATCACAACTTCAGTGATTGCGTGTTGATACCGCAAATAGTGCAGCCAGCTCTGTCTTCTACTTCTATACCTATTACCGAGAAAGAAGTTTAGATGACAAACGATCTAAGACAATCCTCCAAACAAATACATTTACCTAACGTAAATGTACTGTACTTCTATACCTCCTTCTCATGCCAATATACAATTAATCGTAAAATTTGAACAATAGTTATAGGACCAATAATTTATCAATACAATTACACTGTTACGATACAATAAATCTCAATAACATAAATTAGTTTGTATTTACACTGTTACGATACAAGTTTAAAATAGCATAAGAAATGAGCACCGGAATAAGCTAACACGTCTATTCTATTTATACTAATAAACTAACACTTGTATTTTATTTTATACTGACAAACCAAGGTTTGTGGAATAACAAATTTCGCGTTTGATTATTTCTTCCAAAATCAAGCCAAATCCCTTCAATTGTCAACTTGTAACCTCTTAAAAACTGACAATCGAAAACACGACCATTTTTTTATCAACCACCCTAGCCTAGGCGGTGACATTGGTCTCGTCTCCACCACTTACCCACTTTGACCCCCAATTTGACCCGAACCTGTTTTGGTCTTAAAGAAAATCAATCAGAAACTTTTACCAAACTATACAGGAAACATCTACAACTTACAACCAACATGTCAAAGATGTAAACATACTAGTTTCATACACGACTAACTCTTAAACATAAGTTCGCCACTTCACTTGCAAGGTTCAAAACATACATATCTAAGACCATGGTCAGCATGAGTAAACATGGCATCAATATACAAGACACTGCATCTCAGTTGTGGTATTTTCTAACCCAAAAGTTGGCATTTTACAATCACCTTCATACAAGCTAGGAGCTGCGAAAAGAAAGAAAAAAAAAAAAAAAAAAAAAAAAATTAATTCTACACTCCAAATTAAATCTTCAACCAACAACCTACTCCATTAACTTACCTTTACCTTTAGAGGTCTCCGAGCTTATAAGATAAAAACAATCAAAACTTAAGCTCGAAAGCTTAGTGAATCCAACCCATATACAATTAACTAGCCATACATATAAATCAAATACCATTAAATCAAATACCAATAATTAAATTTCTCGACAAACAACATAGCCATACATATAAATACCTAATGTACACCGGCCGGAAGAACTCACGCTACAACCCATATACATAACTTTTACTAAACTACTTTCGAGCAAGCCCAAAAACTCACCCAACAAGATTGCTCATTCTTTCTTTCTAACTTAAATACTCGTGTGCAAGCCGAAAATCTCGCGCTACAACTTGCACGCCTTTACTTTTCATAAATTAGGATACGAGCCGGAATACTCACATAACAACTCGCATCCTTGAATCTTACACCATAATTACTAAAATCATATAAGTAAGAATTCTTAACTTACATACACAACACTTCCACAAATTATCAACTTCACATACCTTAAGCTTCTTAAGTTCATTAAATGAACTTAACAAGGTATGTGGTGGTCTGCGCGTTTCGAGCGGAGTTGTTTTAGTGTATGTAGCAGAATTCGCTGTCGAGATATACTACTTATTTACACAGGGATACAATAAGGATAGCAAATCAAAAGTATACTATTGTTATTTTTTTCATACATTCATTATATATAAAAGAAAAGATAAATGAAATTATGTTCTTGGTTTACCAACAGAGAGATTTTGATCCTGCAGAAGCAACATACTCTTTAGCACTATGTATGTAATGATACACCTGCGCACAATCAGACGAAAATGGGAGCAGCTAATTCAATTAAAAAATATATACTACATGTAATTAAGCAACATGGACACGATGCTTTTTCCCCATAACTTATCAACGTTGCTTTCAGTTTCCTATAACTATGACCTATAGTGAATACTAGCATACATTTGGTAAGAATTCAATCAAACCAATAACAGTAGTTTACTATTATTTTGTAAAAGGACATATAGACAGACTACACCTGAATGTTAATGTAACTTTTCTTTGATAACACCATAGTTTTATAGGATCAAAGAGTGTGTGCCTCTAAACATTGTGATCTTTCATCCTCTTTTTACTTTACTTATCTGCAGATATTTCACTACCTAATAGCCCAACATCACTCTCTTGGCATTACATGGTTCATTTATATATGTTGCTTAAGGGTATATAACATTTTTCTGAATTTGATAACGACTAAAAAGGAATGATGTGCATATGGTTTCAATCAACATCTATACCATTTGATGCTGCAGGTGACCTGACCCATAGCTTCCGGGACAATTTTATTTTAATACACAACATAGTAACTAAAAATAGGGCAACCGAAGTAACTGCAACTGTAAATATTATTTACAACAGTAAATATTATTTTAGTGAAACGTGAACCATACATAAACATACATACCAACTGGATGTATCGGAGAGTCAAATATATATGCTCGAATTCATACAGAGATAGGTACCATGTCATAAAACTGAAACAACAATTATTGACAATGAACCAAAACAGTGAAAACATAAACAGATCACTCCTATGGTTAAGCATTACTAGATTCAGCTGCTACTGTAGTGCACAACTACAAAACACGTAATATTTGAAAAACGGCATGCTAAGTTGTAGGTATATATATCATTAAATGTAACAGCACAGATATATTGACAATGCATATACACTATATATGCATGAATTCATACATAGATAGCTAACATGTCATAAAATTGAAATAGTAACTATTGACAATGAACAAAAACAACGCAAACATAAACATTAGTGGGTACTTTCAGAAATGAAATATCATAATAAGTATCTTTACAATCCGAAAACAACAAACACTTTTACTATCATGCATAGCAGAGCAACTAATTTCTAAAATATCTACACGACTGAATAAAATAACTATACTTCTGCACTTACTCAAAAACTATGCATACTAGAAAACCAATTACAGAGTTTATCATAGTTTATCACATTCATTTTTTATCTGTAATACCAATTTGAAATTCTTGACTGTAGAATAAAACAAATGATATAAAACATTAAAATGCGACACAAACGTGCAACAACATATCAAACACGGTAAAACACGTATGGAACAAACATTCAATAAATAGAGAATTTACTTAAAATAACACGCATAATATAAAATAAATAACAAAAAACAACACAATACATTACCGTTTAGAAGACAAAACACAAACTGCAGACTCGAACTTCACCAAATTTCCACCAACAACCTGAGAATAACACATAAAGAATGGATTTTACACAATAAGTAATTTTGTGTTCGCATTCTATTGGTGGTAATTTGGTTATTTTGTGTTTTTTTTCGTTTTTGTTCAATTGATTTTAGTGATTATACACACTGATTAACCTGTATATTAGCAAAATAACAGGTTTAACAGAGTTAGCAACACTGAACTTTCTCATTTTACCTTTCGTTCCTTGTTTTATCCATTCCAAGACCTTTTCATATTTCCATCTCTGTAAAATACATTCATTCATAAGTCGAAATCAAAGAGTTAAACCTACTAAATCAAAATAAATTCTAAAAACCATAAAAATTCATTCAATAATATACATTCATTCATATGTCGAAAGTAATAAGATAATCCTAAAACCTAAATCAAAATCAATTCAAAAACCAATAAAAAACAAACTGATATGGATATTTTAAGTTTAAACAAATCCTTATTATTACTTTTCGAAATAAAAAATAAATCGAAAATAATAAATCAATCTCATTTAATATAAATCAGAAACAAATATTATATCATACGTTCCATCGCTACCGCCGGAAGATTCATTAATAAAAAAACAGCAAAAACCTTAATTTGATGTTAAAGATGACTTTTTACAAACCCTGATTTTAGGGTCAGATTTACTCCATATTGCATACTATTTTTTTCATGGGCAGAGTCGAAATTTTTTAGATGGATTCATGAATGGATAATTGGTCGGATCATAGGTTAAACAGTTTCTACAGTAAAAACCGAACATACAAACCATAAAGATCACTTCATTTTTACGTGATTCAGAATATATATATAAACACACTTATATTTACAACCATTAGACTCCTTCATCACCACCACAATAAGAAATGCATAAGCACAACAACATACAAATTTAGTTGTGCTTACTACTAAACTTACACATACAAAATCATCACAAATTACACACTAACTTCTTATCCAATATCCTTCAACTTACCTTATGTTCAAATCATAATTTTAGGAATCGTGGCTCAATTATAACTAATAACATGCCTATACTTACCCACATATCAAGCTTCAACATGAAACAACTTCGACATTATATATGCCTTCACTATCATCTCAAGCAAATCATAAACAATCATATACACAAGAGAACATACGTAGTTGTACTCAACTTGAATGTAATCGTTCTTTATTAATGCAGATCCATTTTCGAAACTTCACAATATCATCTATCCACACTATCTATATCACGATTTAAAATCTGGATAGTTTGAACACCCTATGATTCTTTAAAACTTAATCTGTGAATTTAATTTTGTGGAAACTAGATTCGCAAAGCTTAATAATAGTTCCAATCTCATCAAAAACCAACTTACGGTTTAATTTATATGAAATGATATTTACAAAACTGATCCATTTCTGCACTACCACTCCCTGGGCAGCTGTAGTAAACAACAGTTTTGACATACTTAAACTTCATTTCAGGTGTTGAGACCAAATTCATTTCAAACTTGTTTCATAAACCTTTTTTAATGACTACTTGCACGCTCCGTTGTAGTATGTACTTTTACTTAATCAACCAAACTATCATCATCTATTTCATCCAAATTATCATCATCCATGAAATCAGAGAACTTAGACTCAAATAATCATTATTAACTACACATTATCACCCTTTAACACAAAACCACTAACCAATTTAGTTAAGAACTTCATACCTCAAAGTTGGGGTTTCATCAAAACTCAATTAAGCTTCAAAGAAGGATGAATTGAAGGAACTAACAATGAATAGAGGGAGAAATTAAGATGAAATTACTTGATTAAATTCCCCCCTTTTCTCTCTTGCGTCGCGCACCTCCACCAGGCACCAACATTTCATTTTTTTCATTTAGTGAATAAAATATTGCTTTTTTTTTTTTTTTTGCCAAAAAAACTAGAACTATATTAATATCATAGGCATTTCATCAAAAAGATGACGCCTAAACAAGATACAACCCAACCGAAAACAAACGACCAACCTTACAACATCAATCGACTACGGAAACGAAAATGAACCAACCTAACGAAACCAATCCCAAGACATAATAAAAAGATAAACGAAACAAACAACAAAACCATCCGAATAAAGAAACAACCAAAACAACCGAGGCTCCTCATATTGCCTTTGATCCCATATAGATTTATTATTATTATTATTATTATTATTATTATTATTATTATTATCCCTATATACTAAAACACATGGCTAGTTTCGTAGTTTCAGTTACATCTAATCGTCGTTTTCAGCTTGCGCTCACACTACAACTGATATACTAAAACACATGGCTAGTTTCGTAGTTTCAGTTAGGGAGGTGATATTTCCAAACTTCAAATTGATAGATCCAAACACGCTTTTTTCCAATAATGTCCTTCAATAAAGTGTATCAAAAAATTTGTATAACATACCATTAAGGGCAAGTTAGTAATTCTGGGTGGATCTATCAAATTGATGTTTGGAAATATCAGTTCCCTTTCAGTTACATCTAATCGTCGTTTTCAGCTTGCGCTCACACTACAACTGGTCCCTCAACTTCAACTTACTTTACACAACGACCCCTCAAGTTTACACTTTTTCGGGGGTTGAAAGCGTAATTATATAATTTTTTTAAAATAAAAGAAACTAACTCCACCCGAAATTTTAACGGGCCCTATCTTCTCGCTCGTTGCGAGTTAAATTTTTCCGAAGCCACCGTTCAACTCGAAAAAATCTGATGAACACAACGTGACTAACTATACACGAAACGGACATCGTTAAAAAAACACTAAATAACGGGCCATATATTGTCGCTCAGTGCGAGTTAAATTTTTCCGAGACCACCGTTCAACTCGAAATAATTTTACGAACACAATGAGACTAACTATACGCGAAACGAACATCGTTAAAAAACACTAAATATTTCGGGCTGTATTTTATACATATACATACATGTCCAACAAACAACCCAACCTACTAGATATTTTAGGTAGCAAACAACGTATATCCAAATTTGACCGTGCGTTGAATACAACCGCAGCAACGCGCGGTCCAATTTTTTTCTAGTTTATTACATTTATACGTTCAACCCACCCACACCCATCAAATTTTTAACATTTCAAGTCCCATTTCTAACTATACTAATATATCTAAATATCTATATGATCTACTTGTTTCGTGATGAATATGGATGGACGTAAATTGATATAGATGAACCTAAAGTGAATATGGATATGAATATGGATGAACGTAATGTTTCATAATCTATGTTTAATAGTAAATTCAACAAATTGTGTCATATCTTCGACAAAGATTACACATTCTTATATATAAGATTTAATTATGTCATGTTATATTTATTTTTACTTTACTATGTCTTTGTTTTCATCCCATATTACGAGATATTATTTATTTTTTAATATTTATTAAACAGCATAATCCAGTAGATGTGGATGGATGAATTAAAATTAAATTTATATGCATATAAATATATATAAATAAAAAACAAATGGATATAGATATGACATCGCTCGATCCATATTTGATCAATTTCCATCCCCAAATACTACGTACAGTAGAACCTCTATAAATTAATAATGTTGGGACCAAGATATTTTATTAATTTAGCGAGATATTTTTATATCGATAAATTAATAAATTATTAATTTAAAAAATTGACTTATATTTGTGAGCAAGTCTCAAATTAATGCATCGACATTCGAAATTACCATGTCCGTTCATTTTACCTATATGAATAAAACATAAGCAAAGACCTTCAAAATTTCCATGAATGTACATTCACACATTATAGTTTCGCTGAGACCAATATATTTACATTGGAATTTCAAAAAAAATTATTATCTTATTATTTTATCGATTGTGGTCCAATATTGTACTGGTCCAAAGTTGGGATCGGACAAAATTAATAATTTTATCGAGGTTATTGATTTATCGAGTATTAAATTACAGAGGTTCTACTATATACAAACATATTTATGATTACAAATGCATTATATATATATATATATATATATATATATATATATATATATATATATATATATATATATATATATATATATATATATATATATATATATATATATATATATAATTGACATTGTTCATTATATGCCAATTTTGATTTTTTCAAAGCCCCATTTTGTTGAGTAGATATATAGTAATAGTTGTAGCATTATAACACAAATGCATTGGTGGTTGAATGGTTTGGCACCTGCTTTTACAAGCGGTTGGTCCGCAGGTTCCAGACCTGCTTTGATTTTTAACTTTTTTTTTAAATACGGATTTGACTACATATATACAATTAGTTCTAAATGTTTAACACGTGTGAATTTTTGGTTGAGTGGTTTGGTTTGTTGCTTTTCTACTAGTTGGATGTGGGTTCGAGACTCGAGATGATTTTTTTATATTCCTTTTTATGTTTCTTATAAATCAACTGCCGTAACGCGTGGCTAACCAGAAACCAGAAAATCAAAAACATAAAAACCTGCCAATTGGAATGGTGATAAAAGGGGAAAAAATGATTTACCTTCACATATCTAAAGAAACGATTTCAGATCTACTTAGCGATTCCTATGATTCCGGCGAGGACAGTGTTCCATTAACCAATCCAAACATCTGTCAGCCACCATTATGAGACGACCCATCCTAATCCATAAGGACGAATACATTACATTTGGTTACATCGCGAGGTATTTGACCTCTATATGATACATTTTATAAACATTGCATTCGTTTTTAAAAGACAAACTTTCATTTCAATGAAAGTTGACGGCATGCATACCATTTCATAATACATCCAACTATAATTGACTTAATAATAATCTTGATGAACTCAACGACTCGAATGCAACGTCTTTTGAAATATTTCATGAATGACTCCAAATAATATCTCTAAAATAAGCAAATGCACAGCGGAAGATTTCTTTCATACCTGAGAATAAACATGCTTTAAAGTGTCAACCAAAAGGTTGGTGAGTTCATAAGTTTATCGTAAACAATAAAATTCATCATTTTGATAGACCAAAAGAATTAAATACAGTACACCTATCTCGTGTACGAAACCATTTTTCATAATGCTTAGCAGAGTAGGTTCGTATCATTTTCTCCCCCGTAGGTTACCTCGCGATTTTTAAATAAACGTGCACATATCTCGTGCATAAAACTAATACACATAACCTGTGTATAAAAATCATTCTCTCGATAAATAACATTCATTTAGATTTCATTGCTAAACATGGTAACCGACCTTAACATATAATGCGCATCAATAATATCCCCAAAACGGAACATCTCGTCTGTATAATATATATAAACTTCGAAGTACTAAACACCACGCCCACTAGCCCTTCCGTCTAGTGAACATTCTGGATGGGGGTGTTAAACCCGGTAGCTACCTTTAGGATTCGCGTGAATTAGGGCCATACCCGATTCTAATTCTTAAGTTACCAAGCAATGATAATCAGGGGAAAAATATTCACATCAATTGGTGGCAATTATCATGTCCACATAATTTAATAATAATCCACAGAACTTCTGCCTGCATAATAATTCATTCGAGGAATGTTTTGCTTGTGTCTATCTCGTCAAACATTTATAAAAGCATTTCATGTATTCGCAGTTCAAAATATATTTCAAAAGCATTTAATAAAGCAGTTGTAAAAACAGCGCATGTTTTCTCAGTCCCAAAAATGTAAAGAGTAAAAGGGGATTAAATGAACTCACAATACGATATTTTGTAGTAAAAATATGCATACGACGGAACTGAACAATGCAGGGTTGGCCTCGGATTCACGAACCTATATTATTATTATTATTATTTTTGAAAATCAAGTAAAATTGTATTAATAAAAGGAGTCAATTACAAAGCCCTATAGAAATATACATTGAATCATATAGTGGAGATTTACATTAAAGAGCTATAACATTTTGGAACGAGGCCCCACAACACACCGCGGCACTTAAAATATAAGCTGGGAAGAAGCAATTCAACAGTATCGCAGATGCGATGACAAAGTCAAACCCAACCACCCATTTAGCCAAGCGCGAAATGAAATCACGGCCCAAAATATTATAGTAAATTATCACGTGGATTTCCGGAAGGTGTCGTATGATCCGATTTTAGCCTATACCCATTCTTTGCGAGTTTGAGGAAATGTAGAAAGATGGATTAATGAGCCACTGATGCCATTCAATTGTTGCTTTTTTTGCTCTTTTTGAGATCCATGCAAAGGTTTGAGATTGAATTTCGGCGAGGATGATGGCGACATTCCATTCTTTTTTACTGAAGATTTTAGCGTTGCGATACTTCCAAATTATGTACATTGAGGCCCATTTGGTGGCTTGCCAAATTGAGGCACCGGTATGTGTAGAAGCGAAGTTTTGATTGATTGATGTAATATCATGGATGTTGGTTAGAGAGTTATTAGGCAAGTTCCACCATTGTAGAATTTTACACCAAATCTTCGTTGTTTTAGGACAATGAATAAGAACATGTTTTATGGTCTCGATCTGTGAGTTGCATAGTGGGCAAAGTAATGTGTCGAGGTCAATGCTTCGTTTGTCGAGTTCGGTTCTTATTGGAATTCTTTCATTTATTACACGCCATATGAAGATGTTGATTTTGAGGGGTATGAGTTTGTTGTTAGGTGTTGCTAGTGTGGTGTGGGAGTTAGCGAGTTTTAGGTTGTCGAGGATGCGAGCTAATGATTTTGTTGTGAAGATACCGGTTGGGTCGAGGTTCCATTTCCAAGTATCAGGTTTATCAGTGAGGCAAAAGGTAGCTATAAGGGAGTTAAGTTCCGATAATTCTACGAGGACACGACCAGTGGGTGTTCGTGTCCAGCTCCAAGAACCAGTGGTGGTAGAATTAAGTGTTGTGAGCCTTTCCGAGACCGATGCGTGCTTGTTTGTTTCGAGCATATATAATCTTCGAAATAGGTTACAAAACTTTTCAGTTCCACACCAGTTGTCTGACCAGAATTTGGTGTTGATTCCGTTTCCGATGCTATTAATGAATGAGGAGGAGAAGTTGATTCCGATGTTGTCCGCTATCTTTCCTGCTTTAATAATCCCATTCCAAATCGTGCTACCTGAAACATTTCTAGAACAAACATTAGCACAAACCCCGCCCCCCCGCCCCGTAGATGCTCGATATGATTCTAACCCATAATGCATTTTTTTCATTATGAAATCTCCACCACCATTTACATAGTAGTGAGATGTTTTTACAAAGTAAGGATCCGATGTTCAACCCACCTTTATCGTAAGGTGACAATATTTGTTCCCATTTTATCCAATTTATTTTGTTTTCAATTTCTTATCCTCCCTAAAAAAAAAATTTCTTCTTTTAGTTTCAAGTGTGTTGATAATTTTGGATGGAGTGTGGAAAAGGGAGAAGTAGTAAAGTGGGAGGCTGGATAATACAGATTTGATTAGTATGAATCTTCCACCATAGGATATGGTTTTAGCTTTCCAATCTGAGAGACGTTTATCGAACTTATCAAGGATGGGTTGCCAAGTGGATGCTTTTGAGGTAGGGACGCCAATAGGAAGTCCGAGGTAGGTGAATGGGGTGAAGCCTGCCGAGCACCCAATGAAGTTGGCCATTTCTTCGACCTCGTTCTTTGGCACCCCAATTTCATATAGATTACTTTTTTTAAGGTTGACTTTTAGACCAGAGATATTTTCAAAACATTTTAATAATCTAGAGACGCTTTTTGTGTTGCGTTTGCTCCATTCACCGAAGAAGATTGTGTCATCCGCATATTGAAGATGGGATACCACAATCTTATCGTGACCGATGCAAATACCACGAAATTGATCATTCGCGATTGCATGTTTGGCAAGAATGTTAAGTCCTTCGGCAGCGATGATGAACCTATATTATTTATATATATATTAACACATATAATGGTAATCAAACAAATACATATATTATTATTAGTGATGTAATTAATAACTTATATATTTCATTATCAAATATATTCATTTTATATATAAAAATATTAATATAGTTAAATTATGTATTTTAAATATATTTTTATATGAGTAATGTGATTGTGAAATTAATAATTATAATAACAATAGTGATACTATATAATTATAATGATAAAAGTGATAATAATAGTGTTAATACTAATAATAATGATAATACTAATAATATTAATATTAATTCTAATAATGATAATGATAATAATGATAATAATAATAATAATAATAATAATAATAATAATAATAATAATAATAATAATAATAATAATAATAATAATAATAATAATAATAATAATAATAATAATATTAATAGTCATAAAAATCTTCGTTTTTAATTCCTAAACTTTTAATTATAACTTTCCAAAATTCTAATTCATAATCACATTCATAATCATACATGTATTAATATATTTGAAATCATTTTACATAATCTTTACTATATCATCTTTTATTAACTTCTTAATATAAATGTGTGTGTAGTATTAACATGTTCAAAAATAATAATAATAATAATAATAATAATAATAATAATAATAATAATAATAATAATAATAATAATAATAATAATAATAATAATAATAATAATAATAATAATAAAGGTAATGGTAATGCTACCTCAAAGAAGTAGCTCTAAAAAAATGCCCAAGTCCGGGTTTGAACCCGCGACGTTCCGCTAACCCAAAATTCTGTTTCTTCATTCTTCTCTATTAAACCCATTTCATGATCATCAACTATCATGATTATAACCTCACAACATAATCATCAAAATCATTATTTATCCTAAAATCATAATCGAATTCATTGTATACACCATTATTGTCATAATCGATCATTATCTTTTTAGTCATCATCTTAATCTCGTCATCTCCGTTTATCACCACCATTCTTCATTACTATTATTGTCATCGTAATATATATATATATATATATATATATATATCAAGCAGCAGTAGCAAGTCGATATGTAACCAATTTTAACTCGTGTGGATATTGGGCTTCGGCTCTAGTGATATCAAAAGTCCAATTCTTAACATGGACTATTAATCCTTCTTGACAAACAACAACCCAATTCGATTTTTGCAGCCCAAAATGATTTGATTTGTTAATGGCCCGTTAGAAAAAAAATAGCCCAACCTAAATACACAATCCACTAATGTGACAGCAATTGATACCTTTTTTATTTTATTTTATTCCGAACGGTGGTAGTAGTCACTTGACAAGTGGGTTTTGTTTATCATTGTCGGCCATTCAAGGGAAAAAGAAAACGAACATAGCTGCAATGATTTGTAACAGTGGACTGAATCAGGAACAGAATCGTGAAATCACATAATCATCTCTTCCTCCTTGTAACGACCAGACTTTTTCGACTTGCTTTTATGCCTTGTGTTTTAGCGTAACTGCGTATTTGTGCGTACTGTGCTACTTTATACTATGGAATCTTTAATTACATGGTTTACTTTCATTTATATATTAAAACGTGCCTTAGAGTACGTAGGATACTTAACTTGTTCACCGGAAGCTTTTATGACCGTTAGTGTCACTTGAAGTTTCGAATAAACTGCGAACTGCGCACACGTTTAACTTTTGTCGTAATCGGAATATTATGACTACGAAAAATTAATTATTATTTTATAATAATAATTACTTGGGTTTTTGGATGCTTAATTATGCGTAGTAATTTAATTATGCTTACTAGTTAGTCTTGTTGGACTTTCTACCTTGTTGGACTTAAGCCCACCATACTCTAGCTAGTAGCCCATTTATTTAGCCCACTTATTAATTACTAGTGATCCAATAATAAGTAAAACAAATGCCCATTTATTAGAGGGAACATACTAGCATTTATGTCAAGTATTATCCTTAATGTTGCATGAGATCCTAACATAAGCACCAACTTTAGACAACCATTAACCAAAAAGCAACTTTTTGTCCCCCTTGTCCCCCCTTAATCCAATGGCCAAGAGGCCACCCCTCACCCTCATTTCACTATAAATACAAGCATTATTCCTCTCATTTTACACTTGCTCTCATTTGTATTTCACACACACTTACTCTCTTATTTTCTCTCTAGTCTTTCTCACTCTAAAACTTGTAAGTTTTGAATTTCTTCTTCTTCTTCTCTTATTCATTTCGTGTTCATCATCATTCTTTGAAGATCAAGCTTTTTAGCTTTGATCTTCATTACATCTTGTAGATTCAAGCATGAATCCTTCAAGAACATGGAAGATTCAAGCTTTCGAGCTTTGAATCTTCACCCACTTTATAGATCTACATCTTTTTAGCTTTAATCTTGTTATTTTGTTATAAAGATTCAAACTTGTGTTTGTAATCTTCATGTAACTTAAAGATCTAAACTTTATGCTTCAAGATCTTCAAGAACAATCAAGATGCAAGCTTTCTAGCTTGGATCTTCATATCTTTTGTTGGATCTAAGTTTTCTAACTTATGATCTTATTATTTTGATATAAAGATCAAAACTTGTGTTTATGGTCTTCATATAACTTAAAGATCTAAGCTTTATGCTTCAAGTTCTTCAAGAACACTAAAGGTTCAAGCTTTCAAGCTTTGTGATCTTATAACTTGTGTGAAAGGGATTCAAGCTCTCTAGCTTAGGGTTCCATCACCTCATTTGACATAGATTATGTTCATACTTGCTTGATTGAAATAAAGTATGTAGCTTTAGTGGTAAATGTAACTTGTAATTGTGTTTAGACTAAGGATATGATGTAACCTTGGTTCATCATCCATCTAAGACTCTTAAATGAGTTGTGTTCTTACTTGGTCTTAACATATTATGTATTGATGGTAGAATCTTGGTCAAAAGTGATGCTAAACCATCAACGAGTTGTACACTTGAAGCTACAAACATCAAGGATGAGAACCGTGATGAGCATCAAGCACTAAGAACCCCACCAGAGCAATTGTTTACTGTTTTTCTGAATCTGATCAGTAACCTGGGCTACTATAAAGTTTATTTTCAATTAGTTTGTTCGAGTAGATGATTTTCCATTTAGGCCTCGTCTTAATCCGAGTTACGGTTTAGGATTTATGGCCCTCCGAAAGTCACTACGCCCTTGTAACGTTGTGCTGAAATTTCTGACCTACTCGCACTTAAACCATCACCACGGTCAAACGAAGACGAGTTAGGTTCTGAAAATTGGTTAGAGGTTAGGGGACTCATATACGGAGCCATATCCACTAACTATGCTTCTTTTCGATTTACGTAGAGGTCGTAACAGCTGACCGAAGTCAGCCTATTGTTTCGATCTCTATTCTTGTCAAACTTACTTAGTTTTTATGATGATGAATGATGATGATGATGACACTTAAATTTATTTTATGCACTATTAGAACTTATAAAGACAACATACTGACCTAGTAACCTTTGATTTAGGTTGACGACCTTTCAGACTGACTTACTACTTGCACACTTTCGTGTCGACTTGTATTGCTTATTCACTGTGAATTATAGCTTCTCTTTTTACTTATACTATTTTTGGGACTGAGAATACATGCGCTTTTTATGTTTTACTTATTTGACACGAGTACTTAAACTTTACATATGTGTGGGTTATACAACGGCATAAACTTTCCCCTTAGCACGGTAACGTTTAACTATTGGTTTTTGAACCGGTAGACGCGAATCTTAGATATGGATCCATAGGGTTTGACATCCCCACTCGGGCTAGTCGCGCTAGCATTTAACGGGTGTTTAATACTTCGAGGACATACGCACTCGCCAGGTGTACTTTTAGGGGGTGATATTTATATTTACGTTAAGTCTAGTTACCATGTGCCCACGGTTATACATATACTTTTCATACTGTTTTGAAACATTGAAATCTCATGGTCAATCTTATATTACTGTTACAACTTAAACTATAGCTCACCAACTTTATTGTTGACGTTTTTAAGCATGTTTCCTCAGGTGCTTAGAGGTTTGTTGCTTCCGCTGTTAGACTTGCTGTCATGCTGTTTAGACTTGCTGTTAAGGACCTGCTGTGTTAGATATCTGCTGCATAACTTAGAGATGTCTCAATTATGGAACTTTTCTTTTGCATTCGTAATTTATGTTATTTTCAAAAATAATGACTTTGTAACGACCTTTGTGTCACGTTATCTTTTGTAAATGCTATGTCTTTTTATAAATGCAAACTGGTTTTCAAACAGCATATAGTGTTTGACCTTGTAATGATCCTGTTGTTGATGATCCGTGCACGATGGTTTTGTACTGGGCGTCACATTTGGTATCAGAGCATTGGTTGTAGGGAATTAGGTTGCATTAGTGAGTCTAGACCGGACCAAGTAGGATTCACTAATAGAACTAATCTACAACTTGCTAGTTTACTTGTTTCTGCGAAACTTACTGCATGCTACTGATTACTTTTACTGCTATGTGATATTACTGCATGCTATTGCTTATCTTTACTGCCATGCGAACTTGTTGTATGCATATTTCCACTATTGCATGATTACTATCTGCTTTCACATGTTATTTCTGTTTAGCGTTGTTATTATTGCCATGATGTATACTGTTTTAGACAACCTAGGTTGCTGTAGCGCCTAATACGTGCTTACTTTATGACTTGCTGACACGGAAAAAGTTATTTTTCCTTGTCTAGATGTCGGATATCCCGCCCGTTGTCATTTTGGAGAGCGACTCAGACACATCCGCCACCTCGCCTGCCATTGTTGCCGATTCTCAGATCCCATCGTCGACACCCTCCAGTAACCCTGGCGCTTCGTCCTCCGGAGCCAGCAGCCATGTACCCGACCCAGTGGTTATCTCAGACGGACATGAGGATCCACCGGAGATTTCAGCTCCACTCATCCCAGTACCTCCGGAGCCACAGCCCCATCCCGGTGGTGCTGTGATTCCCGGGGAATATGGGGACATTTCGTTACGTAATGAGCATAACCATTGGTGCCGACGCCTTCCTGATGGACGTGTCATACCGATCCCACCTTTCAGATACCGGATTATGACTACCGGCCGCCGAGCACCGCCACCTCCAGCTGTTTTCGACGACTCATCATCTGACGACTCATCCTCCGACGATTCCAGTGACGATGATTCTGACGAGGACCCTGAAGAGGCACCCGTGCAGCCACCCTCTACCCCGCCGAAGAAGTGGTATCGTTTCGTTGGTACCGTTATTCCAGGGGTTAACGGAGGTAGGTCGTTCGTTAGCGCACATGGACTGAGGACTAGGGTCACCGTCCGCAAGCGGGTTGTGCCTTATCCTGCCAATCCATTCGTGCGTAAGGCTTACCATTGCGCACCATCTACTTCTAGCGCTGGACCATCTGCACCACCTGCACCACCTGTACCGGCTGCACCGCCTACCCAACCATCTCCCTCCATCGAGGAACTGACGAGGGAAGTGGATATCCTCCATGCTCGGATAACTGAGCTCAAGGACCAGATGTCCCACGTGATGGACATCCTTCACCCACCGTCACCATAGGGCATTGTAGTAGATTTCATTATGTAATCTCGTTGTAGTTTCATGTTTTACTCATGTACTGTACGAACCTATGCGGATGTATGCAACTTATTCTTAATGAATGGAACTTAGTGTTGTTTACTTTTTGCACAATGTTCTACTTACGTTACTGTATGTTGTTTCTGTGGTATCTGTATCTAGTGCATTACTTAGTTAACATGTGTTGCGCTGATTCCATGTTGGTTGCCATATACTATATTACTATTTATTGAATGCCGAATTTTGACTTAAGTCAAAACTTTTGTTTAAAAGGGCAATGGCAAACGGACGAGCAGCACCCACAGCAGCCCAAATTGAGGAAATGATTGCTGAAAGAGTAGCCACAGCTATTGCGGAAATCAACCCCCCAGCTCCACCAGTTAACCAGCCCATTCGTAACGGGTGCACATACAAAGAGTTTCAAAGCTGCAAGCCCCACAACTTTAGCGGTACTGAGGGGCCAGTTGGTCTGACTAGGTGGTTTGAGAAATTAGAGGTTGTGTTCTGTGTAAGCAACTTTTCAGAGGTGAACAAAACCAAGTATGCCTCCTGTACGCTGTCGGACGGCGCCATAACCTGGTGGAATACACTGGTTCAAGCTAAGTGTATTGACGAGGCTTATGCCACTCCTTGGGAAGAATTTAAGGGAGCCCTGATCGAAGAGTACTGCCCCAGAGCAGAGATACAGAAGATGGAGGCTGAGTTCTGGGAGTTGAAGGTTGTGGGAAACGATCTTGATGGTTACAACCGTAGGTATCTGGAATTAGCGCTGATGTGTCCCACGATGGTTACCCCAGAATTTAAGAGAATGGAGCGATACTTGTGGGGACTTCCCAAGTCCATTCAAGGAAATGTCACCTCTTCTAATCCACCCAATGTCCCGGCAGCTATGCGCATGGCGCAAACCCTTATGAACTAAATTATCAGCAAGGAATCGGAAAAGGCAAAATCCGAATCGGAAGCCAGTGGTGAGAAGCGTAAGTGGGACAACAACAAGGGGAGAGTCTATGATCAAACCCCCGCTAAGAGGCATAACGACGGAAGGAACCCCAACCCGAACACCAGCTCGAACCCCAACTACAAGGGTAGTCTACCGCAGTGTAAGAGGTGCTACAAGCACCATACCGGGTACTGTAATGTGGTCTGTGAAAAGTGCAAAAGGACCGGGCATATTGGCAAGGACTGCAAGATTCCCATCCCAGCAGTGAGGACTAACCCCAATGGACCAAGAAAGTGTTATGAGTGTGGACAACATGGCCACTACAGGAATGAGTGTCCCAACAAGTGAAAGGACGGCGGACCCCCGCGTGAAAGAGCTTTCAATGTAAACGTAAGGGATGCTCATGAGAAACCCGACTTGGTTACATGTATATTCACTATCAACAATCTATTAGCTCCTGTCCTATTTGATACTGGTGCTGATAGGAGCTATGTTTGTAGACACTTTTGCTCTAAGATAGATTGGTCGTTAGTATCTTTAGAGGAGAGTATGCTAGTTGAGGTAGCCAATGGGAAACTTGAGAAAGTTGACCAAATTGGCAAAGGAGATATTATCAACATAGCTGGTGTGGATTTCGTAATTGACTTGATACCCATCAAATTGGGAAGCTTTGACATGATTGTCGGCATGGACTGGTTGACCAAAGTGAGGGCTGACATTATCTGTGGAGATAAAGCTCTTCGTATACCCCACGGAGATGGAGAGCCACTGATTATTTACGGAGAGAGATGTAGTTCGAAGCTGAACCTCATTAGTTGCATGAAAGCACAAAAGACCATGAAGAAAGGACGTCTTGCTGTTTTAGCATATGTGAAAACGTTAGAAGCCGAGGTGAAGAGTGTGAATGATGTACGAGTTGTGAACGAATTTCCCGATATCTTTTCGGAAGAATTGCCTGGATTACCGCCACCGAGAGCAGTGGAGTTCCAGATCGATCTAGTGCCGGGAGCTGCACCCGTAGCTCGCGCACCTTATCGACTAGCACCTTCCGAACTGCAAGAGTTGCGGAGTCAACTGTAGGAATTGCTAGACCGTGGATTTATCCAACCGAGTTCATCGCCTTGGGGCGCACCTATTTTATTCGTAAAGAAGAAGGACGGATCTTTCCGCATGTGTATCGACTACCGAGAACTCAACAAATTGACGATCAAGAACCGATATCCTCTTCCCTGAATTGACGATCTTTTTGATCAGCTGCAGGGATCAAGCGTTTACTCTAAGATCGATTTGCGATCCGGTTATCACCAGTTGAGGGTGAAGGAGAGTGATGTGATGAAGACTGCGTTCAGAACCCGCTATGGTCATTATGAGTTTCTCGTGATGCCGTTCGGTTTAACCAATGCACCCGCTGTATTCATGGATCTCATGAATCGTGTATGCAAGCCATACCTTTATAAGTTCGTTATCGTCTTCATAGATGATATCCTCATCTACTCCAAGAGCGAAGAAGAACATGAGCAACATCTCTGACTAGTGCTTGAACTCTTGAGACAAGAGCAACTTTATGCCAAATTCTCCAAGTGTGAATTTCGGTTGAAGGAAGTCCAATTTCTGGGTCATATTGTGAGTGATCAAGGTATTAAAGTTGATCCCGCAAAGATCGAGGCTATCAGCAAGTGGGAGACACCCACTACTCCAACTTACATCCGCCAATTTCTAGGCCTTGCCGGTTATTACCGGAGATTTATTGAAGGTTTTTCGTTGATTGAGCGTCCTTTGACCGCACTGACTCACAAAGGGAAGAAGTTCGTTTGGGAGAACGAACAAGAATCAGCATTTCAAACCCTGAAGCAGAAGTTAACCCACCGCACCTATCTTGTCGCTTCCTGAAGGCAGTGACGACTTCGTTGTGTACTGCGATGCTTCGAAAAATGGTTTTGGTTGCGTATTGATGCAAAGAACGAAGGTCATTGCTTATGCTTCTCGTCAACTGAAGATACACGAGCAAAACTACACTACCCATGATCTCGAACTTAGAGCCGTTGTCTTCGCTTTGAAGTTGTGGAGACACTATCTTTATGGGACAAAGGGTACCATATTCACCGATCACAAAAGCCTCCAGCACATCTTTGATCAGAAGCAGCTGAATATGAGACAACATCGATGGATCGAGACGCTGAACGACTATGATTGTGAACTCCGTTACCATCCTGGCAAAGCCAATGTTGTAGCCGACGCTCTGAGTCGAAAGGAGAGAACGGTACCTCTTCGTGTTTGGGCTCTGAACATCATCATTCATTCAAATCTCAATAGCCAGATCCGAGTAGCCCAAGATGAGGCTCTCAAAGAGGAGAATATTTCTCAAGAACACTTGAACATTCTCATTTCACGATTCGAGGTTAAGGTGACTGGACTCCGATGCTTTGCCGGAAGGATTTGGGTACCTAGTTATGGAGATCTACGGAGCCTTATACTAGATGAAGCCCACAAGTCGAGATATTCGATTCATCCAGGAGCCGGTAAAATGTACCACGATCTCAAGGAACAGTATTGGTGGCCTAATCTTAAGAAGGATGTTGCAACTTATGTTGGGAGGTGTTTGACTTGTTCGAAGGTTAAAGCTGAACATCAGAGGCCATCTGGATTACTTCAATAACCGGAAATCCCACAATGGAAATGGGAAGCAGTTACGATGGACTTCATCACAAAGCTACCGAAGACGGTAGGCGGTTATTGATAACGCTAAAAACGAACATATATTTCATAGCATTATCCCTCAAGAAAGACAAGCTTTTAGTTGCAATTGTTCTATTTACAAGTGATATTCGTTTAAATAATAAAAGGTGAAGACAAAAGACAGATTCGACGAATTGAAGACGCAAACGACCAAAAAGCTCAAAAGTACAAAATACAATCAAAGAGGTTCCAATTATTGATGAGAAACGTCTCAAAATTACAAGAGTACAAGAAGCAAAACGCAAAGTACAAGATATTAAATTATACGCAAGGACGTTCGAAAATCCGGAACCGGGATTAAAGTCAACTCTCAACGCTCGACGCAACGGACTAAAAATTACAAGTCAACTATGCACATGAATATAATATAATATATAATTAATTCTTAAAATTAATATATATATTATATTATATTATAAAAAACCGTCGGCAGAAAAAACAAGAGCATGTGAGCCTCCCCAGCTGGCCATGCGATCGCATGAGCTGGAGGAACAAAACTCATGCGATCGTATGAGCTCCTTTTTCAGCTCACAGGCCTATAAATTCGCGTGTTTGGTTCAGTTTAAAATAACCATCCATCCAACTCTCTCAACGTATATATATATATATATATATATATATATATATATATATATATATATATATATATATTATAATTTTAATTTTAATTTCCAATAATAAGGGTATGTTAGCGAATGTTGTAAGGGTGTGAGTCAAAATTCTGTCCGTGTAACGCTACGCTATTTTTAATCATTGTAAGTTATGTTCAACCTTTTTACATTAATGTCTCGTAGCTAAATTATTATTATGCTTATTTAAGTCGAAGTAATCATGATGTTGGACTAAAAATATTAAAATTGGGTAATTGGGCTTTGTACCATAATTGGGGTTTGGACAAAAGAACGACACTTGTGGAAATTAGACTATGGGCTATTAATGGGCTTTATATTTGTTTAACTAAATGATAGTTTGTTAATTTTAATATAAAGATTACAATTTGACATACCTATAAATAACCATATACACTCAATCGGACACGATGGGCGGGATATTTATATGTACGAATAATCGTTCATTTAACCGGACACGGGAATGGATTAATAGTCTATGTGATAATGCTAAAAACGAACATATATTTCATAGCATTATTTCCCAAGAAAGACAAGCTTTTAGTTGCAAATGTTCTATTTACAAGTGATATTCGTTTAAATATTAAAAGGTGAAGACAAAAGACAGATTCGACGAATTGAAGACGCAAACGACCAAAAAGCTCAAAAGTACAAAATACAATCAAAGAGGTTCCAATTATTTATAAGAAACGTCTCGAAATTACAAGAGTACAAGATTCAAAACGCAAAGTACAAGATATAAAATAGTACACAAGGACGTTCGAAAATCCGGAACCGGGACTAGAGTCAACTCCCAACGCTCGACGCAACGGACTAAAAATTACAAGTTAATTATGTATATAAATATAATATAATATATAATTAATTATATTAATTATATATATATATTATATTTATAAAATAAATCGTCGGCAAACAAAGAGCCAAATGTGTGTGAGCTGTAAAAACGATCTCCGTGACTCGCGGAGTTTGAAGAAGAAAAGGGCCGCAAGTCGCGGAGCCCCAAATTTTGAAACTGCCTATAAAGCTCGCGCATTCTGATCGTAAAAAATATCCAATATATCCATCCATCTATCTATACGTAAATATATATATATAATTTATATTTTAATTTTAATTTTAATTTTAAATCCTAATAATAAGGGTATGTTAGCGAATGTTGTAAGGGTGTAAGTCGAAATTCTGTCTGTGTAACGCTACGCTATTTTTAATCATTGTAAGTTATGTTCAACCTTTTTAATTTAATGTCTCGTAGCTAAGTTATTATTATGATTATTTAATCCGAAGTAATCATGATGTTGGACTAATTACTAAAATTGGGTAATTGGGCCTTGTACCATAATTGGGGTTTGGATAAAAGAACGACACTTGTGGAAATTAGACTATGGGCTATTAATGGGTTTTATATTAACTAAACAATACCTTGTTAATTTAATATACAAACTTATAATTCGACGTATTTATATATAACCACATACGCTTGACTGGGTACGGTGGGCGGGATATCTATAAATACCAATAGTTATTCATTTTACCGGACACGGAACTGGATTAATAGTTAATAGACTTGTTGAAACAGGGGTGAATTACATTCAAGGGTAATTGGTGTAATTGTTAACAAAGTAGTAAAACCTTGGTTTACACGCAGTCGATAACCTGGTGTATTCATTAAACAAAGTATTAAAACCTTGTTACAATTCGAATCCCCAATTAGTTGGAATATTTGACTTCGGGAATAAGAATAATTTGACGAAGGCTTTCGCTCTTTATATTTATGACTGATGGACTATTATGTACAAATCCGTATGGACATATTAAATAATCCAGGACAAAGAACAATTAACCCATGGGCATAAAACTAAAATCAACACGTCAAACATCATGATTACGGAAGTTTAAATAAGCATAATTCTTTTATTTCATATTTAATTTCCTTTATTTTATATTTAATTGCACTTCTAATTATCGCATTTTTATTTATTGTTATTGTATTTAATTGCACTTTTAATTATTGTACTTTTTAATTATCGCAAGTTTATTTTATCGCACTTTTATTATTCGCAATTTCATTATCGTTATTTACTTTACGCTTTAAATTAAGTCTTTTTAATATTTTACATTTGGTTTTAACTGCGACTAAAGTTTTAAATCGACAAACCGGTCATTAAACGGTAAAAACCCCCCTTTATAATAATAATATTACTTATA
The DNA here is from genome assembly GCF_046630445.1 of Rutidosis leptorrhynchoides. Taxonomy (NCBI): domain Eukaryota; kingdom Viridiplantae; phylum Streptophyta; class Magnoliopsida; order Asterales; family Asteraceae; genus Rutidosis; species Rutidosis leptorrhynchoides. The sequence goes on from NC_092334.1 coordinate 518,151,159, forward strand.
TATATATATTTGTATTTTTATAAATTTAAACTAATATAGCGTTAAGCTTTGTGAAAAAGATTCCCTATGGAACGAACCAGACTTACTAAAAACTACACTACTGTACGATTAGGTACACTGCCTATAAGTGTTGTAGCAAGGTTTAAGTATATCAATTCTCTAAATAAATAAATATCTTGTGTAAAATTGTATCGTATTTAATAGTATTTCCTTGTAAAAATTAATAGTATTTTATACCACTCTGCTTTAACCATCAAGTATTTTTGGCGCCGCTGCCGGGGATCTTAAACGCCGAAAGCGCAACGCTAATAATTATAAAAAAAAAAGATTTTTATTTTTAGTTTACTTTTATAAAAATACGTTTTTGTAAAAATACGTTTTAAATATTCGAAAACATAGAAAAGAAAAACAAAAATATAAATATTTTTAAGAGTTTATTAAATATTTAAGTTTTATAAAGTTTCTTTATTTTTATTTTATAAAAATATAAGTTTTATTTAAATATTTTGTGTTTATTTAGAACATAAAATTAAAAATCGAAAAAAAATATATATATATATAAATCTAGTTTTAAGATTTTTATTTCTATTTTTATTTTAGTTTTTAAATATAAGTTTTTATTATATAAATAATTTTATTTAAACAGAAAATATAAAACAGAATATAAAAAAAAAAACGCGTCGAATTTTATTCAACCTGTCATCTGAAAATTTGAACCCCGCGACTCGCGGAGTTTGCAGCTTCAAGTACCGCAACTCGCGGAGCCTCCCTGACACACGCGACAGAACCCTAATTTCGCATTAATTACGGATTTTATTATTATTATTATTAATAAACCCTAATTAGTTTAATTATTATTATAATTAGTTTAAGTTTTTAAATTAAATTGTATTTTAAATTTTAATTAGTTTTAAATAAATTAATAGTTTTATAAAATAAATAATATAAAAATAATATTTTTATAAAAATTGTACTTTTTACAACTTTTTGTATATTTTTATATTTTGTCCCTTTTTAATTGTTTTAGCGTAATATTTGTATTTTTCGCTCGTATTTAGTTTTAAGATATAGTTTTTGCCATAGTTAATTTTTTACTTCTAGATTTTTAGGCTTTGCCGTAAAATCCCTTAAGTGCCTTTTCTTTAGACTAAGATTTAGGTACTTTAGAATTTTGCGACGCCTTTTTAAGTTTTAGTTTCTTTTTAAGATATTGCCATTTGGGATATAGTTTTTCTTGTAAGCTTTAATATTTTTAGACACCTTTTACCTATGTATCAATTATCATTCCAATTAGTAATCTCAATTTTCGATTATAATTTTAAGTTAGTGATAGTAATAAGGTTGGGTTAGTCAAGTGTTTTTAAGTTCTATAAGTCATTTCTTTTTATTTCTTATTTTCCGACGCCTTTTATTTTTCAACCCTTTTCTTTTTCTTTTTCCGACACGCTCTTTTTCTTTCTTATTTCTCGTCATTCTAGTTTTTAGGACTTAGAATTTTTTCTACTTCTTATCTAAATTTCTTAAAATTACGAAAATTTATTTTAAATGGTTAAATTGATAGACATCAAAATTTTCTGGTTCGTAGTAATAGTTGGATTTGTACGTGGACCGGGTTATTGGAGCCAAACAGTCCTCAATTATATTGAGACCAAATGAATCTGCCCCTCTGCTGCATCTTTTGGCTATTCGAAACGTGGGCAAAATCAGAAAAGTCTATTAATTGGATAACTTATATAATTTTTCTTTCCTTTTTAAAAACTAATAGGATATTCAGTGAATGCACCGAGCAAGACGTTCACCACCTTTTGTACGTTCACCACCTGTAACTAGATCAAGACATTTAGCAAATATTACCGCCGTTGATTTTTCTTTAGAATCGTCATCCAGTCGACCAAGTACTCCAGTTCAAATTTCCGATAATCCATTTTTTGAACCCAACCTCACAATTGAGAATCCGGAGAATATTCAGGGACGATTCATAGATCCTGAACCATTAAATTTTCCTCCGGAACCACCAATCATTCAAACAGAGATTGTTGAGGAACGAACCATTAAATCAGAATCCTCTAGTGATTCCGATTCAACAAATTCAATTATGGAGAATCTAGAACCTTTAAGTATGGAAGACCGAATGAGAGCTAAACGCACTGGCCAAGGTCACGCAATTACTCATCCAGACATTAATGCGCCAGATTATGAAATCAAAGGACAAATTCTACACATGGTGACTAATCAATGCCAATTTAGTGGTGCGCCGAAGGAAGATCCAAATGAACATCTTCGTACCTTTAATAGGATCTGCACTCTATTTAAAATAAGAGAAGTTGAGGATGAACAGATATATCTCATGTTATTTCCCTGGACTTTAAAGGGAGAAGCCAAAGATTAGTTGGAATCGTTACCTGAAGGGGCGATTGATACATGGGACGTTTTAGTTGAAAAATTTCTTAAACAATTCTTTCCTGCATCTAAAGCCGTAAGACTTCAAGGAGAAATTGTTGCGTTCACACAGAAACCGAATGAAACTCTATATGAGGCGTGGACTAGATTTGGAAAGTTGTTGAGAGGATGTCCGCATCATGGTTTAGATACTTGTCAAATAGTACAAATATTCTACCAAGGATGCGACATCACTACAAGGAAAGACATAGATATAGTAGCTGGTGGTTCTATTATGAAGAAAACAGAAACTGATGCTTATAAAATTATTGATAACACTGCTTCCCACTCACATGAGTGGCACCAAGAAAAAGATATCATTAGATCATCTAAAGCAGCTAGAGCCGATTCTAGCCATGACTTAGATTCCATTTCCGCAAAGATAGATGCTGTGGAGAGACTAATGGAAAAGATGACTAAGGATATTCACTCAATACGAATTAGTTGTGAGCAGTGTGGAGGACCACATTTGACAAAAGATTGTCTCAGTATTGAATTAACAATGGAACAAAGAGAGAATATTTCATACATAAACCAAAGGCCTGGAAATAATTATCAGAATAATTATCAACCGCCAAGACCAATCTACAATCAAAACCAGAATTATAATAGAAATATTCCATACAACAACCAACAAGGTCCTAGTAATCAACAAGTATCTAACAATACTTACAACCAGCAAAGACCTAATTTTCAAAACAAACCACCACAACCCGATGATAAAAAGCCGAATTTAGAAGATATGATGACGAAGCTAGTTGAAACTCAAACACAGTTTTTCACATCTCAGAAACAAACTAATGAACAAAATGCTCAAGCATTTAGAAATCAACAAGCTTCTATTCAAAACCTGGAACAAGAAGTAAGTAACCTAGCAAGGTTAATAGGTGAAAGAAAACTGGGAAGTCTACCTAGTGATACAAATGCTAACCCCCGAAATGAAACAGCTAAAGCTATTACCACAAGAAGTGGTACAACACTTAAACCACCTGAAATACCTGTAACTTCTGATGAAGCTATTCCTACTCCACAAGAACCACAACCTGATCAAGATAAGGAAAAAGAACCGGTAGTTGAAAAGGTTAATGAAGATAACACAGTTAAGGATAAACCTTATGTTAAACCATACCAACCACCACTTCCTTACCCGAGTAAAATGAAGAAAGAGAAACTTGAAGCCGAGCAATCCAAATTCTTGGATATGTTTAAACAATTAAATGTAAATCTTCCTTTCATTGATGTGATTTCAGGAATGCCTAGATATGCTAAATTCTTGAAAGATCTGATCATGAATAGAAAGAAAATGGAAGAACTCTCGGCTGTTACTATGAATGCTAATTGTTCAGCAGTGCTGTTGAATAAGATACCAGAAAAACTATCTGATCCAGGAAGTTTCACAATTCCATGTTTTCTGGGTAGTCTTAGTTCAATAGAAGCATTGGCAGACTTAGGTGCTAGTATAAATTTAATGCCGTATTCACTATACGCTAAACTAGACCTTGGAGAATTGAAACCAACAAGAATAAGAATACAACTAGCTGATAGATCAATAAAATATCCTAAAGGAATAATGGAGAATATGCTAGTTAAAGTTGGTACTTTAGTATTTCCAGTAGATTTTGTTGTTCTGGACATGGAAGAAGATTCTCAAGTTCCTCTCATATTAGGAAGACCATTCTTAAACACGGCTAAAGCAATGATAGACGTGTTTGGTAAGAAATTGACCCTAAGTATAGAGGATGAGAGTGTTACATTTTCAGTTGATAGAGCAATGCAACAACCACAATCTGCAGATGATACATGTTATTATATTCAAACTATAGATTCACATGCAGAATTATTAGAAGAATTTCCAGAATTACAAGGAACAGGAGAATGTTCTTTAGGAGAAGGAACTGAACCAATTGATGAAGCTGAAATATTAGCTACACTAATGGCTAATGGATATGAACCAACAACAGAAGAAATTCAAATGCTAAAAGAAGAAGACAGATATCGATATAAATCATCGATAGAAGAACCTCCGAAATTAGAGTTAAAGCCACTTCCAAACCATTTGGAATATGCTTATTTACATGGTGAATCTGAATTACCTGTAATAATATCGTCTTCTCTTACTGAAAATGAGAAATCACAACTCATTTCTGTGTTGAAAGCTCATAAATCAGCCATTGCATGGAAGATTCATGATATTAAAGGAATAAGTCCTTCGTATTGCACACATAAAATCCTTATAGAAGAAGGTCATAAAACGTATGTGCAACGCCAACGAAGACTAAATCCTAATATGCAAGATGTAGTTAAGAAAGAGATTATTAAACTGCTAGATGCAGGTTTAATTTATCCAATCTCTGATAGTCCATGGGTAAGCCCAGTTCAATGCGTGCCTAAGAAGGGTGGCATGACTGTCATTACAAATGAAAAAAATGAGCTTATTCCTACTAGGACTATAACAGGATGGCGTGTGTGTATTGATTATAGAAAATTAAATGACGCCACCAGAAAAGATCACTTTCCCTTACCTTTCATTGATCAAATGTTGGAAAGATTAGCCGGAAATAGTTACTATTGTTTTCTAGATGGATTTTCCGGATATTTTCAAATTCCAATAGCACCCGAGGACCAAGAGAAAACCACGTTCACGTGCCCTTATGGTACTTTTGCTTACAAACGCATGCCATTTGTACTTTGCAACGCCCCTGCAACCTTTCAAAGGTGTATGATGGCAATTTTTCATGACATGATAGAAGAATGCATGGAAGTTTTCATGGATGACTTTTCAGTCTTCGGTGATACATTTGAAACATGTCTAGCTAATCTTGAACGAATGCTTATTAGATGCGAACAATCAAATCTAGTTCTTAATTGGGAGAAATGCCATTTTATGGTTAAAGAAGGCATCGTTCTTGGACATAAAATCTCAAAGGAAGGAATTGAAGTGGATAGAGCTAAAGTAGATATAATTGCTAAACTTCCACATCCCACCAATGTTAGAGGAGTTAGGAGTTTTCTAGGGCATGCCGGTTTTTACCGACGTTTCATAAAAGATTTTTCTAAAATTGTCACTCCTATGAATAAACTCCTAGAAAAGGATGCTCCATTCATCTTTTCAGATGAATGTATCAAATCTTTTAATATTCTTAAAGAGAAACTCACTAATGCGCCAATCATGATAACACCAAATTGGAATCTACCGTTTGAACTAATGTGCGATGCAAGTTATTTTGCACTGGGAGCCGTTTTAGGACAAAGGATTGAAAAACGATTTCAACCTATATATTATGCTAGTAAGACGTTACAAGGATCACAAATGAACTATACAACTACTGAAAAAGAACTCCTTACTATTGTCTTTGCTTTTGACAAATTTCATTCATATCTCGTTCTAGCAAAAACGGTGGTCTATACCGACCATTCTGCTCTTAGATACCTATTTTCGAAACAAGATGCCAAACCAAGATTAATCCGTTGGATCTTACTCTTACAAGAGTTCGATATTGAAATCCGAGATAAAAGAGGAGCAGAAAATCTCGCCGCTGATCATCTTTCTCGTCTTGAAAATCCCGAATTAGAAGTTCTAAATGAATCGGCCATACAAGACAACTTTCCCGATGAATATCTATTGAAGATAGATTATAATGAAATACCATGGTTTGCAGACTATGCAAACTACTTAGTATGTGGATTCCTTGAAAAAGGATTATCGTACCAAAAACGAAAGAAATTCTTTAGTGATATAAAACACTATTTTTGGGAAGATCCACATCTGTTTAAAAGTTGTCCCGATGGAATAATACGCTGATGTGTATTCGGAGATGAAGCTAGTAAAATTTTAAACCATTGTCACACAGGACCAACAGGAGGGCATTATGGGCCTCAACTAATAGCAAGAAAAGTTTATGATGCTGGATTCTATTGGCCTACAATTTACAAAGACGCACACCTTCTTTGCAAATCCTGTGATGCTTGTCAAAGGGCCGGAAAAATAAGTCAACGTGATGAAATGCCACAAAATGTCATCCAAGTATGTGAAGTATTTGACATTTGGGGTATTGACTTTATGGGTCCATTTCCAAAATTTCATAATAATCTCTATATTCTCGTAGCCATTGATTATGTATCTAAATGGGCGGAAGCACAAGCTCTCCTAACTAACGATGCACGAGTTGTAGTCGACTTTTTAAAACGTCTTTTTGCAAGGTTTGGAACACCGAAAGCTTTAATAAGTGATCGGGAACTCATTTCTGTAATAATCAACTTGAGAAAGTTCTTAAAAGATATGGAGTAACTCATAAAATCTCCACCGCATATCATCCACAAACAAGTGGACAAGTTGAAAATACCAACCGAGCTTTAAAACGTATTCTAGAAAAAACCGTAGGATCAAATCCGAAGGAATGGTCCATTAAATTGGAGGATGCACTCTGGGCTTTTAGAATAGCCTACAAAACTCCAATTGGAACCACACCTTTTAGACTGGTTTATGGAAAAGCATGTCATCTTCCAGTAGAAATTGAACACAAAGCATTTTGGGCTTTGAAGACATGTAATCTTGATATACATGAAGCTGGACGTCTACGATTAAGTCAACTAAACGAATTAGAAGAGTTAAGACATGAAGCATACGAAAATTCGTTAATCTATAAAGAAAGAACGAAGAAATGGCATGATAAAAGAATCAGAAGTTTAAAAGAATTCAAAGAAGGAGACAGAGTTCTTATTTTCAATTCACGATTCAAGCTATTTCCTGAAAAATTGAAATCAAGATGGTCTGGACCATTCATAGTCAAAAGAGTTTTCCCATACGGAACGATAGAATTAATAAATTCATATGGAATTGAATTTAAAGTTAATGGTCACAGAGTTAAACATTACATACATGGTCCGATGGAAGTTGACAATGAAGTTAATCATAATTTCACCACCAAAGAAAACCTTCAAAATGAAAACATAAATATGTTATCAACAACATATGAAAAATCAAAATTAGAATATAAGGAGGATTCAAATTTGAGTGATGAAGAAGAATTCTTATACAAACCTCCCATTCCAAGAAACGAAGAAAAATGTGAACAAGAAATTCAAATAGAAGTGAAAGAACCAAGGAAATAACACCCGAAAAAGGTTTACAAACCAACTCGACTTACTAAAGCAGGAGACCCTGGTGAATTTATCATTTCTTGCTTACTTAATGATGGTGCTGTATATAATGGACTCGCAGATTTAGGAGCAAGTGCAAATATTATGCCTCTTTCCTTATACAAAAGATTAGGCATGGGTAAATTAAAACCAACCAAAATAGGTGTTCAATCATTTGACCAAACCATTAAACACCCGGTTGGAATAGCAAATAATTTACTTGTTAACGTGGGAAGTTTGACCTTTGTTGCAAACTTCATAGTGATTAATATGGAGGAAAACCTTGATATTCCTCTAATTCTAGGTCGCCCATTTTTAGCAACCACCGAGGCATTCATTGATGTAAGAGAAGGTAGAATGACACTTAGGGATGGTGATACATCGATCACCTTTGTGAACCGAAAGTTTAGATCTCCACAAACCAAAACTGTTAGACCAATAAAAACGCATAAGTGTGGGGAAGATGAAGAAACACTTAATGATGATCCAATCACAAAGAATGTCGTTGATGATACCAAATTAGATGAACCCATTTTTAACAGTTCAACAAAGAAAATTTATAAACGGATTCACGATGCTAAGATTAAAGGAAACTTTAAGTTATATAACCGATTAATATCCAATTTATCGTCAAAAGAAAAGGCAATGTTAGTTGAATTTGTGAAAGTTACGGAGGAAATCAACAAATGGATTGAAGTAAAAGTCAAAGATATACAAGTTGTTGATGATTCAATTGAAAATAATGTTAATCACAATTTCAACTAAGTATAGGGGGTTTATGTATTTATGTTAGAGTTAGATTTTCTGTTTTTGTGTAGTTCTCGAAAATGGAACTCGAATGGTCTTTCCCTAGCAGACCCTAAAGAACTAGTCTTCTCCCCCCATTCTGAATTTTTATTTTTTTTAGGTTTTTACGAAATGAAGACTGCCTGTGAACTAAACCATGGTCTAATGCTACACGCTTTGATCACTAAACATAATAATGACACACTTCCGAGTGAAATAGTATCAGTAATCAGAGAAAGATTGGACGGAGTAAGAAAAGAATCCAGATGCGAAGATAATAAGTTACAATTTGGTAAAGGAAAATCAAAATCCGCAGCAAAAAGAAGAGCATGACACCTAGAAAGATGTCACAAATGCGGAAAATGGTCACATGGAGGTAAATGTTCAAATAATCAAACCTATTCAAACACTGAATTTGTTACTTTATGCAGAGACGGACCGTTCATATGTTTAGAAGAAAAAACACTGAATGCTCGAGGTTACGCCTATGTAGCCATGGAAAACCAATTAAACCGACTATCTTATGAATGGGATAGATCATATAACTAAGAATACTATCTAACAGGTATGTCTGTACATTTTTTATTTTTATTTTTATTTTTAACCTTTTGGTAATAAACGCTAATTTGTTCGCTATAAAGTATTAAATTGGTATTGAATAAAATTAGGTTTGGCGACCGAAATTATTGATATCATACAAAAATTTATTACATCACTGCGAAATTTAACGTTTATTCTTAAGGTATAAATATCTTTAATCAATCAACCCAAAATATTTTAAAAATTCGTCATGAGTTAAATTAAGTCTTGGAACCGAAATTACTTTACCGAAAAAAAGGGGCACATATTTTTGATAATATTTGATTGATTAAAGTGGAATAAAAGCCAAAAAGATTTTTAATTTTATTTTTACCATGTTTTTAAAATTAATATATAAATCTTAAATTAATATTGTAAACTTTGTAAAATCAATATATTTAAAATTGTAAATATTTGAAAAATTAATATAAGTTTGGTGTGAATTTATAATATGAATTTTTAAATTAAGTTTGGTGTGAATTTTTAATTTTTAAAATATGAATTTTATTTTTATGCATTTTAAATTGTAAGTTTGGTGTGAATTTTTAATATTAATTTTGAATTTTATATTTAAGTTGTGTGAATTTAAAAACAAAAATTTACTTTATCTCATTATGTTAAAAATATAATTTTTAAAATTCGTCGTAAGTTGAAGACTAGGTCTTTGAACCGAAATTGCTTTACCTGAGGGAGGGACGAGAACTTTTATTATCATTATTTTTAATCTTATTGAATTAAAATATGCCAAAAACATAAAATAAAAAAAAAAAAACCCCTAAAAATCTTAGCTTTTAAAACAATCGCTACAAAAAGACAAATTTTAAAATTTTGTTAAAGGACGGACTAGGACATCGATCCGAAACGACCTCGTCCTAAAACAAAGGAAAACAAAATTTTAAATTTATTTTATATAAGTTAAGGTTTATTTAAAAAAAAAAAAAAAAAAAAAACACCGCCACTCGCGGATATTGTAAGAATCAAACACCGCGACTCGCGGAGTTCTAAAAATACAGAAAAAAATAAAAGGGCCAAAACTGATCAGTTGCACAACCCAACACACCACAAATACTGCGAAACAAAGCCGAAAAAACCCGAAAAAGACCTCCCAAATTCGCAATTTTTGACCGATAATCATCAAATCTTTTACTAAAATCATGTTGAGAAGGATGCTCTCAAGGAATTACTCAAGAAAAATGGTAAATTTCTACACCTAAACACCATTTAATCCGAAAATTAGTGTTCTTGAGCAATTTTATACCCAATTTGATTTTGATGCTTTTTAGTGTAATTATGCTTAAATTGTTTATGTATTATGCTTGTATAACCTAGATTGATGCTATTTAACATGATTAGAAGCCTTAAACTTCAAATTTTGAGTAATCTAGGGTTTGTGTTCTTGAGTAAATTTGGGGCTTTTTGATATAAACAGGTTATGGCCGATTTTTGTCATGAATTGTTGCTAAATTAAGTAGTGTAACATGTTTAGGTAGTTAAATGATCCAAACTTTGAGCCTAAACATGATTTTGAGAATTAAAGTGGACTTTTTCAAGTCTAAAATTCATGAACTTGATTTTTGAGAGATAATGCCATTTGAAACTTGTTTAATTGCTAGTAATGATTATTTTGACATGTTATTTGAGTTGAATGCTTATGAACTTGGCGAACATTTTCGTATATGCTTATTTGAAAAAGTGTAGCTTTGATGAAAATATGAAAATGAGCTTAAGTTTGATATAAATTGATCATGTCATTGTAATTATTTTGATTGATGATTTTGCTGACACTAATGCATATTTGGATGCACAAAAATTGTGTTTGATGTGTTTTGCAGACTGAAAGGGGTGAATCTTCATCCCAAGCTCGCAATGCTCCTGCTGAGAATACGGAACAACAGGAGGTGGATAACTACTACAAACAAGATATACCTCATCCAGTCATGACATTTTCTGATATGCACTTGGAAGATTTGCACCCGAACCTGAGATTTGACAGACTTTGGATAGATTATCCAAAATACCAAAGGGGTTTGCATACTCTTCATTCTAAAGCTGTTGAAGTACCTAGGGTCATAGAATGGGGACCATTAGAAGCTGTAGAATTGGCCGGGCCAATTAGGGAATTACTTGTATGGTAATTCTACTTTTAATGATTGGGTATGGTTATTCAACATACGTAGACCTGTATATAAAGTATGGTGTGAAGAATTGTTGTGTAGTATAGAATTAAATGATCGGGTAGCTAGTTTAACCGATCGATCTTTTATTAGATTTTTGTTAGGAGGTTCGATGCGCCACATGTCTTTACTAGACATGGCTCAGGCTTTACATATATATACGCCTGAGGAGCTAGCATCTGCCAATTGTAGAGGGTTGATACTAAATGGTAGAAAGATAGACGAAAATTTTGATACGCATGGTGTATGGAGTCAAATGACTAGCCATCACCGATTTAAAGAGGAAAATTACTCTTATTTGGATATAGATAGAGCTGAATTAAGAGTAATTCATAGGTTTTTAGCCAATTCGATTACACAACGAGGTAAGAACAAGGAAAAGGTAAATGAACATGATTTGTTTTACCACATGTGTATTCGAGACCCACAAAGCGCTGTAAGTATACCTTATTGTGTGGGTTATTATTTATCAGCTATGGTTAGGGGGATGAGACCGCATAGCATAATAGGAGGTGGTATATTTATTACTTTGATTGCTGAATATCTCAGTGTGGATATAAGTCGGGGGGGATTATTAGTCGAAGAACCAGAACCCCGCGATACAATAGGTTTAAATGTATACCATGGTGCGAAAGTTTTGAAGAGGCGAAATAACGCCACAGTACGATATAATGGTAGACATCCACAGGTTGAGAGAAACCAACAGCAAGGTAATGTAGGAGGGGGGAATGAAATGGCAGAAATGCAAAGGTTTATAGCTTCACAATAGTATGAAAATGCTAGACATAGAGCATTTGAAGATTGGCAAGTTCATCAAAACCAAATCATAGCTTATTGCCAACATATAGGTAGAAACTATATTCCTACTCCATCGCCCATATTCCCTCCCTGGTCTATAGAGATTCAACCACCGTATCCTACGTATAACCCAGCCGAAGCATTTTATAGCACCTATGGTTATGCATGGAACCCCTTCTGGTAGCAGTATCATCCCTAGTCTACTTAGTTTTTTATTTATTTTATTATTTGTAATGTTAATACATTTAATACTTATGTTAATATTGTAATAGTTTTTATAATTTTCTAACTTTTATTCTTAGATTTTAATAATTTTTGAATGTGGGGTAATATACCAAACTTCAAAAATATGTATATATGTTTGCAGTTTATCTTATGTACACAACAGGGTAAAACAACGCATTTTCAAAGACTGGCATTAAGTTCAGCAAAAGCAACTAATTTTGACGACAAGATGCAAAATATATGTGAAATAACAACAAGACGGAATGAACAAATGATATGCACCATTTATCATTCAGAAAGCAAACACAAATATGTTTGGAAACTTTGGTAAAATTTAATCATTTTCACACAAATCACCCTCAATAATTTAAATTGTTACTGATTTCTAGCAAATGAGGGCATTGCAAGATCTTAAGTGTGGGAAGGGGTTAAATTCTTTCGAATTTTAAAATTTTTACTTTATACACTTGGTTACCATTAGAAATACTAGTAAAGTAGTAGTTGTATTAGAATCTAGTGCTCTCTGATAATAAAGAACAGCCCTAGTCTTATATACTGACTACCTAATTCTAGTATAATTTTTCAAAATTTTCAACTAAATGAACTCAAAATCATGTTTATACATATTTATGAACGATAAAACTAGGTTTTAACACTGAAATTATTGTTACCTCGGAAAGGACATAAATTGAGAAACAAACTAAAATGTTAAAATTCATTTAAAATGGAATAGAGGACAATAAAAAGGAAAATAAAAGCCAAGTGTGGGAAAATTTACCAAGATATTTTAAACATATGTCACATATTTCTGTAACAAATAACTGAAAATACTTTTGTTTTGGACTAAACTAAACTGTTTTACCCGATGAAAAGAAGAGATGGATCTACACGATGAATCAATTCCATCATTAAAAGGAAGTAAAGTCTTCCGAAAAAGAAACGCGCTTCTTGATTTAGGTCAGGAAGTTGTCGTCCAGACCAGCTGTAGGTTGACGAAAAATCTAGAAAAGTCATCACTAAAATCAGCAGGAAATCCACGGACCTCAGCATCAAACAGGGTCGCCAAGTGGTCAGATTTATCCTAACCATGAGAAGGATTTATCTCATACAATGGGGGGGCACCGTGCAAATTAGCTTGATAAGACTAATGAATCAGATCCCCAAAAAGGATAATCTCCTTAAAGATTAAAAATCAGCTTTTAAGCCTGATATTACTCAATCCTTGAGATTGACCTTAAAGATTGAGAATTACAAACTCATGGAATTCAATGATATCTAAACTCGAGCCTGAACGAGAAAATATTTTGATCAAAATTACAAACCGATTTGTTTTCTGAAAACCCATTTTTGAATGCGACTATATTGCTTGAGGACAAGCAACGCTCAAGTGTGGGAATATTTGATAATGCTAAAAACGAACATATATTTCATAGCATTATTCCCCAAGAAAGACAAGCTTTTAGTTGCAAATGTTCTATTTACAAGTGATATTCGTTTAAATATTAAAAGGTGAAGACAAAAGACAGATTCGACGAATTGAAGACGCAAACGACCAAAAAGCTCAAAAGTACAAAATACAATCAAAGAGGTTCCAATTATTGATAAGAAACGTCTCGAAATTACAAGAGTACAAGAAGCAAAACGCAAAGTACAAGATATTAAATTATACGCAAGGACGTTCGAAAATCCGGAACCGGGATTAAAGTCAACTCTCAACGCTCGACGCAACGGACTAAAAACTGCAAGTCAACTATGCACATGAATATAATATAATATATAATTAATTCTTAAAATTAATATATATTATATTATATTATAAAAAAACCATCGGCAGAAAAAACAAGAGCATGTGAGCCTCCCCAGCTGGCCATGCGATCGCATGAGCTGGAGGAACAAAACTCATGCGATCGCATGAGCTCCTTTTTCAGCTCACAGGCCTATAAATTCGCGTGTTTGGTTCATTTTAAAATATCCATCCATCCAACTCTCTCAACGTATATATATATATATATATATATATATATATATATATATATATATATATATATATTATAATTTTAATTTTAATTTTAATTTCCAATAATAAGGGTATGTTAGCGAATGTTGTAAGGGTGTGAGTCGAAATTCTGTCTGTGTAACGCTACGCTATTTTTAATCATTGTAAGTTATGTTCAACCTTTTTACATTAATGTCTCGTAGCTAAATTATTATTATGCTTATTTAAGTCGAAGTAATCATGATGTTGGACTAAAAATATTAAAATTGGGTAATTGGGCTTTGTACCATAATTGGGGTTTGGACAAAAGAACGACACTTGTGGAAATTAGACTATGGGCTATTAATGGGCTTTATATTTGTTTAACTAAATGATAGTTTTTAAATTTTAATATAAAGATTACAATTGGACATACCTATAAATAACCATATACACTCAATCGGACACGATGGGCGGGATATTTATATGTACGAATAATCGTTCATTTAACCGGACACGGGAATGGATTAATAGTCTATGGAATTATTAAAACAGGGGTGAAATTATGTACAAGGACACTTGGCATAATTGATAACAAAGTATTAAAACCTTGGGTTACACGCAGTCGATATCCTGGTGTAATTATTAAACAAAGTATTAAGACCTTGTTACAGTTAAAGTCCCCAATTAGTTGGAATATTTGACTTCGGGTATAAGGATAATTTGACGAGGACACTCGCACTTTATATTTATGACTGATGGACTGTTATGGACAAAAACCAGACGGACATATTAAATAATCCAGGACAAAGGACAATTAACACATGGGAATAAACTAAAATCAACACGTCAAACATCATGATTACGGAAGTTTAAATAAGCATAATTCCTTTATTTTCATATTTAATTGCACTTCTAATTATCGCACTTTTATTTATTGTCATTGTATTTAATTGCACTTTTAATTATCGTACTTTTCAATTATCGCAAGTTTATTTTCTCGCACTTTTATTTATTGCAATTTCATTATCGTTATTTATTTTACGCTTTAAATTAAGTCTTTTATTAGGTTTTAACTGCGACTAAAGTTTTAAAAATCGACAAACCGGTCATTAAACGGTAAAAACCCCTTTTTATAATAATAATATTACTTATATATATATTTGTATTTTTATAAATTAAAACTAATATAGCGTTAAGCTTTGTTTAAAGATTTCCCTGTGGAACGAACCGGACTTACTAAAAACTACACTACTGTACGATTAGGTACACTGCCTATAAGTGTTGTAGCAAGGTTTAGGTATATCCATTCTATAAATAAATAAATATCTTGTGTAAAATTGTATCATATTTAATAGTATTTCCTAGTAAAATATAAGCTATTTTATATACACCTCGCATAACATCAGTTATGATACCATCTGGGTTATCGTTGACCGACTTACTAAATCTGCACACTTCTTAGCCATGAAGGAAACGGATACAATGGAGAGACTCGCTCAACTATACATCAAAGAGGTTGTATCCCGTGATGGTGTGCCCTTATCGATTATCTCAGATCGCGATACCCGTTTTGCTTCAAGGTTTTGGCGTTCTTTGCAAGAAGCCTTGGGAACTCATCTCGACATGAGCACTGCATATCACCTACAGACCGATGGTCAGAGCGAACGAACGATTCAGACTTTAGAGGACATGTTGCGTGCCTGTGTTATTGACTTCAGAAAGTCTTGGGAAAGGCATTTACCGTTAGCCGAATTCTCTTACAACAACAGTTATCACTCGAGTATTAATGCCGCACCTTTTGAAGGGTTGTATGGCCGCAAGTGCCGTTCTCCTATTTGTTGGGCCGAGTTAGGCGAAGTGCAAATCACCGGACCCGAGATAGTCCATGAAACGACGGAGAAGATTTCCTAGATTCAAGCGAGACTTAAGACGGCCCGTGATCGCCAAAAGAGTTATGCTGATCTTAAACGCAAGGACTTCGAATTTAACGTGGGTGACCATGTGATATTGAAAGTCGCACCTTGGAAAGGTGTAATCCGCTATGGAAAGCGTAGAAAGCTAAACCCGCGATACATTGGTTCGTTTGAAATCTTGGAGCGTGTCGGACCAGTTGCTTACCGTTTGGATCTTCCTACTCAGTTGAGTGCTGTTCATCCTACCTTCCACGTATCAAATTTAAAGAAGTGTCTTGCTCTACCGGAACTTATCATACCCCTGGAGGAACTTACGATTGATGACAAACTCCACTTCATGGAAGAACCTGTCAAAATTATGGACCGTGAGGTCAAAACTTTGAAACACAACAAGATTCCGATCGTCCAAGTTCGATGGAATGCCAAACGAGGACCTGAGTTTACTTGAGAACGAGAGGATCAAATGATGCATAAATATCCTCACCTTTTTCCAACTCAAACACCTGCCTCAGCTTAAATTTTGGGACGAAATTTCCATTAACAGGTGGGTAATGTAATGACCCAACTTTTTCGACTTGCTTTTATGCCTTGTATTTTAGCGTAACTACGTATTTGTGCGTACTGTGCTACTTTATACTCTGGAATCTTTAATTACATGGGTTACTTTCATTTATATATTAAAACGTGCCTTAGAGTACGTAGGATACTTAAATTGTTCACCGGAAGCTTTTATGACCGTTAGTGTCACTTGACGTTTCGAATAAACTGCGAACTGCGCACACGTTTAACTTTTGTCGTAATCGGAATATTATGACTACGAAAAATTAATTATTATTTTATAATAATAATTACTTGGGTTTTTGGATGCTTAATTATGCGTAGTAATTTAATTATGCTTACTAGTTAGTCTTGTTGGACTTAAGCCCACCCTACTCTAGCTAGTAGCCCATTTATTTAGCCCACTTATTAATTACTAGTGACCCAATAATAAGTAAGACAAATGCCCATTTATTAGAGGGAACATACTAGCATTTATGTCAAGTATTATCCTTAATGTTGCATGGGATCCTAACATAAGCACCAACTTTAGACAACCATTAACCAAAAAGCAACTTTTTGTCCCCCTTAATCCCAACGGCCAAGAGGCCACCCCTCACCCTCATTTCACTATAAATACAAGCCTTATTCCCCTCATTTTACACTTGCTCTTATTTGTATTTCACACACACTTACTCTCTTATTTTCTCTCTAGTCTTTCTCACTCTAAAACTTGTAAGTTTTGAATTTCTTCTTCTTCTTCTCTTATTCATTTCGTGTTCATCATCATTCTTTGAAGATCAAGCTTTTTAGCTTTGATCTTGATTACAACTTGTAGATTCAAGCATGAATCCTTCAAGAACATGGAAGATTTAAGCTTTCTAGCTTTGAATCTTCACCTACTTTATAGATCTACATATTTTTAGCTTTAATCTTGTTATTTTGTTATAAAGATTCAAACTTGTGTTTGTAATCTTCATGTAACTTAAAGATCCAAGCTTTATGCTTCAAGATCTTCAAGAACAATCAAGATGCAAGCTTTCTAGCTTGGATCTTCATATCTTTTGTTGGATCTAAGTTTTCTAACTTATGATCTCATTATTTTGATATAAAGATCAAAACTTGTGTTTATGGTCTTCATATAACTTAAATATCTAAGCTTTATGCTTCAAATTCTTCAAGAACACTAAAGGTTCAAGCTTTCTAGCTTTGTGACCTTATAACTTGTGTGAAAGGGATCCAAGCTCTCTAGCTTAGGGTTCCATCACCTCATTTGACTTAGATTATGTTCATACTTGCTTGATTGAAATAAAGTTTGTAGCTTTATTTGCAAATGTAACTTGTAATTGTGTTAAGACTAAGGATATGATGTAACCTTGGTTCATCATCCATCTAAGACTCTTAAATGAGTTGCGTTCTTACTTGGTCTTAATATATTGTGTATTGATGGTAGAATCTTGGTCAAAAGTGATGCTAAACCATCAACGAGTTGTACACTTGAAGCTACAAGCATCAAGGATGAGAACCGTGATGAGCATCAAGCACTAAGAACCCCACCGGAGCACTTGTTTACTATTTTTGGAATCTTATCAGTAACCTGGGCTACTGTAAAGTTGATTTTCAGTTATTTCGGTTCGAGTAGATGATTTTCCGTTTAGGCCTCGTCTTAATCCGAGTTACGGTTTAGATTTATGGCCCTCCGAAAGTCACTACGCCCTTGTAAAGTTGTGCTGAAATTTCTGACCTACTCGCACTTAAACCGTCGCCACGGTCAAAAGAAGACGAGTTAGATTCTAAAAATTGGTCAGAGGTTAGGGGACTCATATATGGAGCCATAGCCACTGACTACGCATCTTTTAAATTTACGTAGAGGTCGTAATAGCTGACCGAAGTCAGCCTATTGTTTCGATCTCTATTCTTGTCAAACTTACTTAGTTTTTATGATGATGATGATGACACTTAAATTTATTTTATGCACTATTAGAACTTATAAAGACAACATACTGACCTAGTAACCTTTGATTTAGGTTGACGACCTTTCAGACCGACTTACTACTTGCACACTTTCGTATCGACTTGTATTGTTTATTCACTGTGAATTATAGCTTCTCTTTTTACTTATACTATTTTTGGGACTGCGAATACATGCGCTTTTTATGTTTTACTTATTTGACACGAGTACTTAAACTTTACATATGTGTGGGTTATACAACAGCATAAACTTTCCCCTTAGCACGGTAACGTTTAACTATTGGTTTTTGAACCGGTAGACGAGAATCTTAGATATGGATCCATAGGGTTTGACATCCCCACTCGGGCTAGTCGCGCTAGCATTTAACGGGTGTTTAATACTTCGAGGACATACGCACTCGCCAGGTGTACTTTTAGGGGGTGATATTTATATTTACGTTAAGTCTAGTTACCATGTGCCCACGGTTATACATATACTTTTCATACTGTTTTGAAACATTGAAATCTCGTGGTCAATCTTATATTACTGTTACAACTTACACTATAGCTCACCAACTTTATTGTTGACGTTTTTAAGCATGTTTCCTCAGGTGCTTAGAGGTTTTTTGCTTCCGCTGTTAGACTTGCTGTCTTGCTGTTTAGACTTGCTGTTAAGGACCTGTTGTGTTAGATATCTGCTGCATAACTTAGAGATGTCTCAATTATGGAACTTTTATTTTGCATTCGTAATTTATGTTATTTTCAAAAGTAATGACTTTGTAACGACCTTTGTGTCACGTTATCTTTTGTAAACGCTATGTCTTTTTATAAATGCAAACTGGTTTTCAAACAGCATATAGTGTTTGACCTTGTAATGATCCTGTTGTTGATGATCCATACACGATAGTTTTGTACGGGGCGTCATACTCCTCATCATTCCACCATTCATCATCTTTATCGCACCATGATCCTCATCTTCACTTCTATCCATCTTCATCATCGTCTACCATGGAAACGTACAACTGTAGTTCAGATGTTCGATTGAAACAGGAAAACAAAACGACCGTAACAGAAACATACTGCAGGTATTTCGAATGTATTAAGAGAATGTGGGTGATCGTAACATTCACAGTGAGTTTGGGTTTGGTCCTCAAATTAAATAGTAGAAGTAAAAGAATAATAATGAAGGTGGTGAGGGTTTGAAGTGGGTGTCGATGGATGTGTGCCAGTTTAACAGTATATGTTGTGGTGTTGTCGATGGCGGGTGGTTGTTCCAAACTGAAAAACAGAAGCAGCCTGCAGTTGGTGGTGTGTTCATGGTAATTGATTTAGGGTTGTATTTTATAGATGATGGTGATGAGGGTTTGGTGAGAGTGATGGGTGGTGTTCTAAACGGTTTTGATGGTGGTGATTCATGATGGTAAATCGAGTGTAGTCATTTTTGGGTTGGTTCTTTGATGATTGTGGTTTGTTCACGAACGAGAGGGTGGCGATGGGTAATCAATGATGTTTGTTTGGTTGTAGTTTGATGATTTCGAGCATCCACAATAGCGATTAGTAGGACTAGTTGATCAAGAGTATTGTGTTGGTGGTTAGGACTGCTATTGCTATCGACCATAAACAAACACCGTAATAGTGACGAGTTTTTAATATGCGTTTATGGGTTATGATGGTGATTGAATAGTACAAGCGAGAATAAACAGAAGTAGTATCTTAATGGTGATGACAGGAGATGGTGATGGAAGTGAAGGTCACGATAGGTGTTCTTGGGTTGTGATTTACGGTTGCAGGATAGTAGCAACAATTAATTTATAGCAGCAGTAGATAAATGTTTGGTGATGGTATGATTCGAAACAACAGCCACAACACAAGTTGTAGGTTAATGGTGAGATTATTTTTGAAGGTAGCGTTGGTATAACAATTATCGTATTGTCTAACTGTAGCATCGGATAAAGAAGAGGAGGGTGAGTTGACAAAGTGAAAAGAATAAAGTGGTTGTCTTGGTGGTTAGCCAGAAGAATAGGATTAGCTATATGGTTCGGTTAAATCAATGTATATGCTCAATATATATAATATGGAGAAATAATAGATGGTGGAATCTAAAAACAGTAAACACTAATGTCTTCCAATTGAATTAAGCATGTGCACAATCAACAACAGTATGGCAGCTTTTCCTTTGGCTTTTTCTACCGACGATTTTAATACAAAGGATATATCGTGCTCCGTTGTTATTCAGTGGCGGATAAAAGTATTCGGAAAATTCCAAATTTTTAAATTAATTATATTTATTTATTTTGGTCATTCTGGTATAAGATTTGATCATTAACTATTATATTAATTATTCACTCCCATCCCCAGGTAAAATATAAAAAGTTTTAAAATTCAACAAATAGTTCCTAAATACATTTTTAATAAGCCTAAAATTTATATTACTCATTTTCAGATCACCGTTTATTTTAAAATTACATAGGTTTGAATTTAACTTGTTTAATATCAATCGAAACATCAAACGAGTATTACAATTATTTAATATTTATTTTTAATATAGTTTATTTATATATAGAGATATATTTTAAATAATAATTAATATAATATCCTAATTTTATTTTATTAATTTTTTAATAACAACAACATATAATACTTCAAATTATATTTCGAATTATTATTTATATATACATACACACATATCTATTTACAATTAATTGTTCGTGAATCGTCGAGAGCAGTCGAAGGTCAATTGAATATATGAACATCGTTCCAAAATTTTCTAGACTCAGCATTACATACTTTGCTTATCGTATCAAAATCATATAAAGATTAAGTTTATATTTGATCGGAAATTTTCGGGTCGTCACACACTATCTCCGGCGAATGCGTTTTTACACACCATATCTCGTTATTAAAGGCCACTCAACTTGGATCCTTCCTCTTTACATCTACTTATTCGATTCCAACTAAATTAGTTAATCAGTCCATGAATCCGACCTATTCACATGTTAAATCACTTAGTCGAATATAAGATCCACCTAAAATTTAGAGCTCAAACTTTGTTTGAAATTCCCATGACATATTGAAAAGGCCCAACTGAAATTAGAGCTCAGACTAGAGCTAGAAATACGAATCAATCGAAAAAACAATAATATAGTGTTTTTTAAACAGCAGTTTGGTATTACCCATGGGGACTAACCACCCACGCGATCATCTCATGCAGTTGCATAACCCGCCCCCAACTGCCGCCCTGGAGGAAATTCGGACCAATTCGAAGGCACGGCAGGTAAAACCCCTTCCCCTGCCCCCGCGACGCAATGTGCGAAATGCAACCTTAGGTGGATTTCAAGGTTAAAGGATCCCCTTATGTGTAATGTTGTATTCTCCGGGAGTTGAACTCCTGACCTCTAACAAAGAGTGTCAACCACTACTACTTGAGTTACAACACAATGTTAGAATATATTGGTTTTGTTGTAATTAAGTGTTGGTAAACAGTAATTGGAGCCCAACTGAAAACAAGAATATTTTGATTGATAAACAGTCATTTATGTTTTTTTTGATGAAGAGGAAGGAGTCAATAATCCTTGTGGAAAAAATAGATGGTGTGGAATGTCACTTTAACACTTAACATAAAAGGTTAACAAAACTCATCTTTTAATTAACTTTTGATAAAATAATCATATAAATTTTGCAAAGTAAAGTAGGCTACCTAGAATAAAAAAAATGAGGTGAAATGATTACTTTTTTTATGAAATTTTCCATAATCGAAAACCCTTCTCAATTTTTTTTCTTTTTACTCTGCCAAACCAACAAAAAGGGGAAGTGATATTTTCTTTTGTTTTTTCCGAACATTTATCTTAAGAGTGCTCCCAACCAAGACATGCTTTCTCCTGAGGACTAGCCGCCACATCAGCGCCACCTCATCAGGACTAACCCGAGGACTAAACACTACCAACCATGACATACTCCCTCAAATAAATTGGGACCACTTATATTATTTAATTAAAGAATGTACAAGTTTTAATACTACTAGTACAATGAATAAATACATATACTCCGTCCTCAAACATATTACAAAAGAGCTAACATGAGGACTAACAGGAGAACTAGCAGGAGGACTAACAGGAGGATTAGTCGCTGCTAATGACGTCGTCCTTGACTGAGGTGTGGATGTAGTTTTTTTGTTTGTAAATGTTGTTTTTTCAATTTTGATATTTGATTAAACATTTAGGGGTATTTAAGTTATTGTAACATCTCCATCTACAAATATTAACTAGTGAAATGACCCGTAGACTCACAAGTTTTTTTTAAACAAAATAGTTTTATATATTTTATGTATTAAGTGAATGTAAATGTTAAAGTCATTTAGTTTAATGACCCGTAGAAACATGGATTCCGACTATTTCTCGTTTTTACAAAGATATTGATGTACTTAAGTTGGTCAGAATAAATTAACTTATTCCATCGCCACTCTCTTCCAATTTTCATCACAATTATTATTTTTGTCATAAAAGTCTACATTACAAACTTTTATTAAGACATGTATATTTTACATACACATGTAATGCAATTAATCCCGTAAAAAACTCATATTTGAATAATAATAATAAAAATAATAATAATAAAAAAAATAATAATAATAATATAATAATAATAATAATAATTATAGTTCTTATTATAATAATAATAATAATAATAATAAATAATAATAATAATTTTGTTTGAAGAATTGTGTATTTAAATTTTTAATAATTATTAGTAATAAAAAATGCCTCTTGAATTTTTTGTAAAAAATGAAAATACAATTATCATATGAAGATTGTACAATATACTTCAAAGTTTGTACTTGTTTTCTTAAGGTGTTTTGTAAAAAATTGTACAGTTTGTTTTAAAGGTTGTACATTATGTTATGGATGTGTTTTATCATAAGATTGTACATAATGTTTTAAATATTGTACATATGGTGATGAGGTAACCTAAAGATTATATTTTTAATTATAAATTAAATGATTAATGATGTCACCTAAGTTGTTTTGATTTTTTTCTTTTTTTATTTATATTTTTTTAATGAATGAAAAAGCTTATTTATGATGTCATCATTTTAAAAATTTAATAGAAGTTAAGACTAATCAATAATTTAAATTAAGATATAACGTCTAACATGATACATTATTTAATGATCTAGATCAATGTTGATTACAAATTGATTACATAATAAAAATTCTTATTATAAATAAGATATAAATAGATTATATTATTATTTATATTTAGTACTAATATTATTATTTTTTTGTAATTTATTTTAATATATATATATATATATATATATATATATATATATATATATATATATATATATATGTGTGTGTGTGTGTGTGTGTGTGTCTTTTTATTAAATATTATATTATATATATAATCCAACTATACATTAAAAGAGAGTTTTTATTAAGTAATAATTAATTCTAAAACCCCCTTTTAAACCATTAGATCAAAAAATGACAATCTAATACCCTTTGATCCAAGGACTTGTATTCATCTCCTATAACTATTAGGTAATAAATCAAAAACTTTGATGATGTGTCTAAAATGCCCTTGAAAATAATTAAATGTATAATTGTAATGATCAAAAGAAACTTCGTCAGTAACCCATCTCATAAACCCTACACCTCTCCCTAAAATCGAATCTTCAGAATTACCAGGTTAGAAATTATACCTATTTGTTTTCTCTAATTTATTACAATCGAGGGATTGGTTGGGTCAAAATTAGGGTTTTTTCCTCCTGATTAATCACAATCGAGGGATTGGTTGGGTCAAAATTAGGGTTTTTCCTCGCATACAGTTAGCATCAATCATGGTGCGCTTTAACCCTATTGCATATATTTTATATCTATTTTAAATTAATCATACAGTTTACATTACGAATCACCAGCTATTTGGAGTGACATGACCGAAATAACATCGCTTGCCGACTTGAAACTCAACGATAGATTGAAGATTATTAGAGCTAAAGTCTACCGGATATGAATTGCAAGAAACCAACACGCATATCTGTGTCGGCTTCTTCGTCAGATATAACAAGCCATGCCCGAGTCATGGTGGTTTTGACCAGACCGGTACAATAGTAGGTGATGTAGTTCTTTTTGTTTATCTTTCTTGTATGTCAACAAGTTCTCGGTCACCAGGCTTGTGTATGCGCTGACAGCAAGTGACTTTAAAATTACATAGGGTGGCTAAGTGGGCGGGTCAAATAGACTTGACTTAGAAGTCATAAACATATTTGGTGTAGATTAATAAACTATTATTTAAGAGATTATAAATTTTTATTATAAGTATTGAAATTCTTCAAAAAATGTCAACTTGCCTGAGTAGTTGCACACTTGCACGATGTCAGCTTCACATTTCTAATCACCTGCTATATCAACCTTACTTGCTGAAGAGATGTAGGTCCTTGGTGCTGAAGCTAACTTAGAAAGATATTTAGCGAAGGCATGGTCAATATCAACATTTTAGTGAGAAAATGAAATGACATGGTTATTCTGGAGTTGAACTAACTGTTGTCAGAAAGCTACGAGGAGGTAAGGGAGTTGTGCAAGCGATCAGTGTTGACTTCTCAATATTAGCAGCAGGTACGAACTATTGATTAATACTTCTGCTGTTAAAAAATTACCGTTGATTAATAATACTACTTTCGAATTTAAGTAAGTTGCTTTTTTTGAACAACATTTTTTTATTTATATTTTTACACATTTGAACTTTTAAAATGTTATATTGTTTATTTGTGTTATATTGTCTTAAAATATTATTATTTTATAAAACCCGCGAAACTCTGGGTCTTTAACTAGTTAAAAATTAAATTTAACTAAACAAATAGGTTTGGTGCCTTGGTGGTATGGTTCTTTTGATGAATCTAATCTAACTAAGCGAATAAATGCCCACTTTTATCATCCGGTAATTCAGGAGGTGACTTACACGGTAATTTGCGCTTACGCACCCCATGCGTGAAAGGACCCGTTCATATACATTATAAACGATTCACAATAGTTGATTACATTGCGAGGTATTTGACCTCTATATGATACATTTTACAAACATTGCATTCGTTTTTAAAAGACAAACTTTCTTTACATCGAAAATTGACAGGCATGCATACCATTTCATAATATCCACTATCCAACTATAAATTGATTTAATAATAATCTTTGATGAACTCAATGACTCGAATGCAACGTTCTTTGAAATATGCTATGAAAGACTCCAAGTAATATCTTTAAAATGAGCAAATGCACAGCGAAAGATTTCTTTAGCACCTGAGAATAAACATGCTTTAAAGTGTCAACCAAAAGGTTGGTGAGTTCATTAGTTTATCATAATCATTTATTTCCATCATTTTAATAGACCACAAGAATTTCATTTCCAGTTCTCATAAATATACGTCACATGCATAGAGACAAAAATAATCATTCATATGGTGAACACCTGGTAACCGACATTAACTAGATACATATAAGAATATCCCCTATCATTCCGGGATCCTCCTTCGGACATGATATAAATTTCGAAGTACTAAAGCATCCGGTACTTTGGATGGGGTTTGTTAGGCCCAATAGATCTATCTTTAGGATTCGCGTCAATTAGGGTGTCTGTTCCCTAATTCTTAGATTACCAGACTTTAATAAAAAGGGGCATATTCGATTTCGATAATTCAACCATAGAATGTAGTTTCAATTACTTGTGTCTATTTCGTCAAACATTTATAAAAGCGCATGTATTCTCAGTCCCAAAAATATAAAGGGTAAAAAGGCAAATGAAACTCACCATACTGTATTTTGTAGTAAAAATACATATAACGTCATTGAACAAGTGCAAGGTTGGCCTCGGATTCACGAACCTAAATTAATTATATATATTTATGTGTTGGTCAATATTTGTCTAACAAATTAGGTCAAGTCATAGTGTACCACAATCCTAATGCTCGAGACTAATATGCAAAAGTCAACAAAAGTAAATTTGACTCAAAATAATTTCCAAAAATCTATACATGATTAATATATAATTTAAATATCGTCGTTTTATATTTTTAAATATTTTTAAAAGATTTATTAGAGTAAATAATATAATTTATTTATTAATAAATAAAATTTTATATTACATTTATATAATAAAATATACTTTTATATATATTAAGTAATAAAATTTATAGGGTTCATTTAATATCATAAAGATAATATGATAGATATTATTAAAGTAAGTTATTACACGTAGTAAAATATGTTTGTATCACATATTTATTTGATAAAATAATATCTATAATGATAGTATGTAAAAGTTGTATTATTTTGTAATAATAATTATTATTATAAAAATATCAATATTTATAATTACTAAGATGACATTATGATAAAACGATAATTCTAATTATGATAACTTTAATATTTACGATAATTTTTAATATTATCTTTAAAAATAATAATTCTATTTAAAATAATAACAATAATGATATTTTATAGTAACAATGACATTTCTATTAAAATGATAATTTTTATTAAAATAATAGTTTTAATACTAACGATACTTTTAATAATAATAGTAATGATAAAAAAATAATAAGAACGATAATTTTATCTAAATCAATATCTTATAATATTTTAATTTCATCATGATACTCTTACTCATTTATTCCTAATCGTTTCGTTTAATAGCTTTTAATCGTCTTTTATATCGTGTTCATAATAATGATAATAATAGTAATCAAAATAATTAGGTGTTACAAATATTTGTTTTAATTACACTAATATTAATAATGATAGTTACTATAACATTACTAACGATAATACTAATAATTATCCTAATGATAATATAGTAATAATAATAATAACAATAACAATAACCATTTTTAAATAATGATATATATATATATTAATAATGATAATAATAATAATAATAATAATAATACTAATAATAATAATAATAATTGGATAATAATAATAATACTAATTTTAACTTTAACGATAATAACGATAGTAATAAATAAATAAAATAATAATTTTTAATGATAAATCCCTTTTATTGATAAAGATAATAATAATGATAATAATAAGATAAAACTAGAACGACGATAAAAACGACGATAATAATAATCATTTTTAATAAAAATATCGAAAATTCAATTGATTATAACTTCTAATCCGTTCATCGAAATCATTCGATATCTAAAGGAAAAGTTCTTAATTTTTCGCTAGCTTTCCAAGGACATGCATATCTTATACCTTATCTCAACCGCAAGTGTAACTAATTCAAGATTCAACCTAATCTGTCTAAGGGCAATATCAAAAGTACAAGCATGCATAATCCTAAATACTCGAGCACTAGTCAGGGATACACTATTAGTATGTAAAAGTTAAATTATGAGTACTCACGTATCAATATTGAGATTCAATATTGCAGGAAAGGTACGTAGACGCAACGAAAATGATAAACACTATATTGACCTCACGAGCATACCCATGAACCATACTCAATCACCTCCATAGCTATAACCCATAATTTCCTTCATCCTATCCTACTCGAAAAAGAATTTCGAAATCACTCGGACAGCACTCCGTCGTAATATTTTATGTATACTAATAATATCTTGAAATAATACGGAGTAAATATATATATGTAAATCGATTGAGAGAGTTTAGAGAAAAATATTTTCAAGTTTCTATGAAATAATGAAACCTATTGAATTCTATTTATAATAGATTTTTGAATTATTAAAGTGAATTATTAAAGTATGAATTATTAAAGTGAATTATTAAAGTACGAATTATTAAAGTGAATTATTAAAGTATGAATTATTAAAGTGAATTATTAAAGTATGAATTATTAAAGTTAAAGTAAAGTAAAAATAAAGTAAAGGTAAAGTTTAAGTATAGTAAAAGTATAAAACTATGTACGTATAATACGCGTATAAATATATATAATATTAATTTAAATCGTTATATATATTTAATAAAATAAAATATAAATATCGTTATCTTTATCATTCTAGTTAAGTAATGAGTTGTCAAAAGTGGTTCTAGATATTTATAAAAGTTATATACGTTTTAATAATAAAGTTCTTTTTAAACTAAAAACGTTTTTTGTACGTTTGAAACTAAATAGATCAATCGAGTCTTTATGAGATTCAATCTTCCACTATCCTTTGTCTAGTTCTCAATGATTGATAATTTGTTCTTATTTATAAATCACTTTACCATTTCTCGAATATTGTTAAAATGGAAAGATTTTCTCAAATCAACGTGGGCCTTTCAACAGAGACTTGCAATCATAATTCAATATATCTGATAATTCAATCATCTGATCTTATCTTCTAATTCCATTGATAAACATTTTGAAACAGATACAATCATGTAAAGTATTTAATCTAATATTTTGTTTACGTTTCAAGTTATAATATATATACACATATACATATATAATCATATTCGTTTAATGGTTCGTGAATCGTTGGAACTTGATCGAGGTTGAATGAATGTATGAACATAGTTTAAAATTCTTGAAATTTAACTTAACAAATATTGCTTATCGTGTCGGAAACATATAAAGATTAAAGTTTAAATTTGGTTGGAAATTTCCGGGTTGTCACAGTACCTACCCGTTAAAGAAATTTCGTCCCGAAATTTGAGTGGAAAGGTCATGAATGATAATAAGTATGTTTTCATGATGCATACAGGCTGAAAATTAGAGTTTTATCATCAGCGAATAATTTGGATAAACAATCCATTTATATGAAGAGTACGAATGAAGCTAACATAGAAGAGTGAAATGAGTAAGTGTAGATTCATCTTATCATTTGACGTAGATATGATTGATTCCCAGATTTCAAGGGATTTGAAGAAAATCTTCTTAATAAGATTTGAATCTCCGGTAATCAAGGGAAATAGGATCCGCTTTAAATGCGATCGTCCATTTTAATTGTTCTGTCGGAGATTTTCTTATAAATTCACCTCCTTCATTTCCTTACAACTCACACCTTCCGTTGATGCATTTTATGCAAGTCCCTAGACATCTACACACGTCCATTGCAGGTACAACAGTTTACAGGCCACCATGATTGCTCGTTATTATCCTATCCGTGTTTGTATGTGGTTACAGGAACTGCAGGAACGAGATTTAGATGTTTGACTATGTTACACTTAGTCAGACGTACGAGTGAAGCCTCACTAGTACGGCTGACAGGCTCATACGCACGGTTGATGCTGGGCAAATTCACAATTACAACCTAAATGAGAAGACACGAGTGAGTGATCACCCGTACGGCTGATGAAGCCAACTCATACGTGTGATGAATGAATCGTATGGGTGAGTCAATAGCAGGGGTATATAAAGTCTTATGTTCTTCATTTTAGGTTAAGCCTCTCATTTGTTACACACACTCAGATCTAGTGAGCTCCTCCGATTCTCTCTCTGTCCAAATCACCCAGGTGGTGAATAATAGCTCTAGGTGTTGATCTAATCACACTTGATTTAGTTGTGGTTTGACTAAATTAATCAAAAAAAAAACTTAACCTATTCACTAGAGGGTTTGATTCACTTATTCCGCCATTGTATGAGTTAAATCTGTTGATTTCTAAGTTCCTAGTCATGTTTCATCACCTTCTATTCTTTCCCCCTCAACTCGTATTTTAAAGTATTCATCAATATGCTCCATCCAGTTCTGATTCTCGATATACTTCTAACTTTCATATCGGTCATTCTTCTTTTTTATCTACCGTCGGAAGAATCTATTTACTACTACTATATTCTTGGGTTTATAGTGTTTCTAGTTCTCCCGTGTCTTTATATTGCTATATGCATCGATATATATGGTTTATAATTTCTGGTTTGTCGTTGGGCTTTATATGTTCCCTTATATTTCAAAGTCTCTGCTTCTGTCTTTTATAATCATTATCATTCACAGTTAATGCTCTCTTTTATTTGCTGCAATTTACACCCCAATTTATATTTCGGAATTTTGTCCTTTCGTTTCTTCTTCTTGCGATTAAGCACCGCTTGTAATGGTCCAGAATTTGCAGATATGAATTTTGGAATGAACATTGTTAATGTTCTAGGAAGAAAATTGTAATGGCACGATCTTGATTTGTCAAATTACCAGAATACCTCAGAAAAAGCCGAATCATCAAGAAATATTTTCTTGATATTTTAGAGGTTAAATAGAATACAAGAGTCGTATAACATGGCACATGATGATGTTATGATCTGTGAATCATCACGTTTCATTTAGAAACTCAGCATGAATTACTGTAATATAATCACGTTGATCAAGTGTCATTATATTATACTAACTCATGCTTCAGTTTCCAACACTACTTCAAAAATATTGATATTTTAAACTCAAAGGTTTACAGAGTATAGGAACTAAACAGTTTCCTTTTTGATGTAATACAGATAGCGCAAAGAGATAAATGATTCCAGATAAGAATAGTTATGAAAATATCTTCAGAAATATGGAGGATATTTATAATGAAAGATACGATGATATCTTAGAATTTCTAATATAAGAGGATGATGAAGTATGTTGTCTGTAAGGGTTTAGTGTCAGGAGCAAGGTATTCGTTAATGACTTCAGCAGACACTGAATCATTTGGATTCTTTGAAGGCAGGTTCAGTCTTTGTGATTTGTCCACAGCCTCCTTCATACTTTGCTCAATCCGTTTTTCAGTTCCAAAACTTCTCTTTTTCTGCGCTTTGCCAGCACACTTCATCATTATCATCCAGCTTTTACCGTTTAAAGTCGTTTATAGTTTTTGCTACTTCATCAGCATTTTTTCCATTTTCGGAGAATCAATTCGTAGTTCGGAGTGTTTTTCAGAAACTTCACATTCAAATTAAGTCCAGAAGATAGACGTTATATATACACATATAACTGTTGGTGTAGACATGCTGCGAGATTTCAAAATACTGATTGTTAATTCCCAATGATTCGTATGGCAATTCTCATTACAAGATGCAAATGAGTAAATGATGGGGTTTCAATGAATAATTATAATGAATTTTTGGAGAGGCTAAAGTCAAAGGGTAATGAAGTTGTTGGTACATCTGCTAATAATGGGGTGGAATGTAAAAGGTTCCCTGGTAATGATGGTGTATATCTCAAGGTTATAATAAAGTTAGTCTAACTGAAAAGTCGAAGTTGACTTGCTGGAGCTGTGACAAAACTGGCTACTTTGAATAGGAGTCGCAAAGTTATTTTTGCTAATAAATGCCAAAGAATCTGACGCGGATACGTTGTTTAAACTTTTACTTTGGTTTCAAGAGTTTTTCGGGTACATAACTGTGGGTAGCATATGGTTGGATCATCATCTCGATTGCTCATCATTCGAAGTGTCTTCAGAAATTTTTGAAGGGTTTGAACATAGATTGTAATCGTTAACATACATTTGATGTTCTAACACAGTTTTGAAGTCAAAATATAGCTTGTGAAAGATGTAAGGATCTAAGAGTGATGATTTTGGTCATATCTCAAGTTGAATTTTGAGATTTCAAAATCAGAATATGTAATTAAATTTTGAATGAGTATGGTTGTTTTGATTTCTATAAAAGAATGTATATTATTGTGAAAGTAGGGAGTATAATGGATGATTTGCTGAATCAGATTCGAAGAATGTAACATATTAATTGTGAATTTATATATCTCTCGGGTATTACCTACCCGTTAAAAAAAATTTCACAATTAATATTTTGTACAAAAGAATTTTATTACAGTCTTTATGAAAATATATATATGTATATTTTCTTCAGATGTAACATAGATTTAATGAGTTAATGTTAAATTAAACTCATTTGATTTACGGTTGAAACTAGAATTGAATAATCCCTAAAGGCTTTAAAAAGTACATAACTTTTACGCAGTATTTCTTTAATGACATTGAAATTATGAATCAATACTTCGTTATTTGTTGATGTATGATATTCGGTTCGTGGAATTCTTGTGAATTTCGTAAAGTACGAATGATGTTATCTGAAAAGTTTCGGGTACATCGATGATGAAAGTGTAAAATCAAATATATACT
Organism: Rutidosis leptorrhynchoides; assembly: GCF_046630445.1. Classification (NCBI taxonomy): domain Eukaryota; kingdom Viridiplantae; phylum Streptophyta; class Magnoliopsida; order Asterales; family Asteraceae; genus Rutidosis; species Rutidosis leptorrhynchoides. The sequence continues at coordinate 518,183,722 of NC_092334.1, forward strand.
TGATTTATTATGAATTGGAATTTGTTGAATTGCGACAGAGATTGTAGTTAACGCTGGTTAAGTTGCGGCCGAAGGACGTACATTATTGCATATTTGTAATATGAATTAACCGAGTAGTTAAGATTCACACACAATAGCTTAGCACGGAAAGATTTATTTCATATATATATATATATATATATATATATATATATATATATATATATATATATATAATATACATATAATTTCTTCAGAGGGAATGAGTTATTTCTTCATAACTCGTTGATACAATATACACGTTATTGATTCGTAATGATGTCCACAGTGATTCTTGAACTGACGGAGTTTGTGATGTTATCGGTGTTGTTGATTCGGATGTTGAATGTACTGACGATGCTGGTAACGCTGACGGTACTGTTGATGCTGTTGGTAAAGCAAGTTTAGCTTGTTAATCACACACCATTTTTGTCGGGGTTTCTACTCTTCCTTCTATCATTTTGGTTCGCTTAACTGATTTATGGTTAGGGCTAGATTAGATAATCTCTAAGACTTTAGAGATTACATAATCGCAGCGGAAATGTTTCTACAATGAAGTTATGAATTAATACTTTGTCAGTTATTGTTGTTGGTACTCCTTGGTATCTATGGTGCGTATGACGTTGATGCTCGTGGGACAGCTTGTGAAGTTGAGGTTTACGACGCGGTTGTGGTTGAAGGTGGTAATGGTACTGTTGGCGTTGATGATGGTGGTACTGGTTATGCTGCTGATGCTGCTGCTGGTGTTTGTAATCTCTGCACCGTATTCTCCAAAGCCACTACCCGAGCGCGAAGTTCGTTAACTTCTTCTATTATTCCAGGATGATTGTCGGTCGGAACGAGCGGATAGATAAAATCTAGAATTTGATGTAGTATATAATCGTGACGATATACCCTGGAAATGAGAGAGAAAATGGTGTATCGAACAGGTTCACCGGTAAGTGCTTCAGGTTCTTCGCCAAGAGGGCAATGTGGTGGATGGAAAGGATCGCCTTCTTCTTGTTTCCAATGATTGAGGAGGCTACGAACCCATCCCCAATTCATCCAGAATAGGTGATGACTGATTAGTTGATTCATTCCGGTCACACTGCTTTCGGAGCTTGAGTGAGATTCTATTTCGGAATCCGAGTGACTTGAACTGATGAAAAATTCCATTTCGTACGATTGGATAAAGGATTTTTCGATATAAAATGATTTTTCGGCTATCGGGTGGTATTCTATTTACATAGGATATCTATATATAGAGATCAAAAGATTTCATAGATTACGGAGGAATTTGCGGGATATGTCAGGCAAAGTTTAAAGTAACAGATACGATAAGATATGATTTAGCAGATACGCTAAGATATGAATTTTGTCTATACGCTACTCATGCACTTAATGTAGCAAGACGTGTCTAGACTAATAATGATCAGTAAGTAATTTCCTATGGATGATAAGCAGATGATTTCCGACTAGAAATGGTAAGCAAAACTTTTGACATGCAGACACGGTCGAAGTCCAGACTCACTAATGCATCCTAACGACTTATCAGTTAGATACACTAATGCAGACCTGGTTCGCTAAGACCACCGCTCTGATACCAACTGAAAGGACCCGTTCATATACATTATAAACGATTCACAATAGTTGATTACATTGCGAGGTATTTGACCTCTATATGATACATTTTACAAACATTGCATTCGTTTTTAAAAGACAAACTTTCTTTACATCGAAAATTGACAGGCATGCATACCATTTCATAATATCCACTATCCAACTATAAATTGATTTAATAATAATCTTTGATGAACTCAATGACTCGAATGCAACGTTCTTCGAAATATGCTATGAAAGACTCCAAGTAATATCTTTAAAATGAGCAAATGCACAGCGAAAGATTTCTTTAGCACCTGAGAATAAACATGCTTTAAAGTGTCAACCAAAAGGTTGGTGAGTTCATTAGTTTATCATAATCATTTATTTCCATCATTTTAATAGACCACAAGAATTTCATTTCCACTTCTCATAAATATACGTCCCATGCATAGAGACAAAAATAATCATTCATATGGTGAACACCTGGTAACCGACATTAACTAGATACATATAAGAATATCCCCTATCATTCCGGGATCCTCCTTCGGACATGATATAAATTTCGAAGTACTAAAGCATCCGGTACTTTGGATGGGGTTTGTTAGGCCCAATAGATCTATCTTTAGGATTCGCGTCAATTAGGGTGTATGTTCCCTAATTCTTAGATTACCAGACTTTAATAAAAAGGGGCATATTCGATTTCGATAATTCAACCATAGAATGTAGTTTCAATTACTTGTGTCTATTTCGTCAAACATTTATAAAAGCGCATGTATTCTCAGTCCCAAAAATATAAAGGGTAAAAAGGCAAATGAAACTCACCATACTGTATTTCGTAGTAAAAATACATATAACGTCATTGAACAAGTGCAAGGTTGGCCTCGGATTCATGAACCTAAATTAATTATATATATTTATGTGTTGGTCAATATTTGTCTAATAAATTAGGTCAAGTCATAGTGTACCACAATCCTAATGCTCGAGACTAATATGCAAAAGTCAACAAAAGTAAATTTGACTCAAAATAATTTCCAAAAATCTATACATGATTAATATATAATTTAAATATCATCGTTTTATATTTTTAAATATTTTTAAAAGATTTATTAGAGTAAATAATATAATTTATTTATTAATAAATAAAATTTTATATTACATTTATATAATAAAATATACTTTTATATATATTAAGTAATAAAATTTATAGGGTTCATTTAATATCATAAAGATAATATGATAGATATTATTAAAGTAAGTTATTACACGTAGTAAAATATGTTTGTATCACATATTTATTTGATAAAATAATATCTATAATGATAGTAAGTAAAAGTTGTATTATTTTGTAATAATAATTATTATTATAAAAATATCAATATTTATAATTACTAAGATGACATTATGATAAAACGATAATTCTAATTATGATAACTTTAATATTTACGATAATTTTTAATATTATCTTTAAAAATAATAATTCTATTTAAAATAATAACAATAATGATATTTTATAGTAACAATGACATTACTATTAAAATGCTAATTTTTATTAAAATGATATTTTTAATACTAACGATACTTTTAATAATAATAGTAATGATAAAAAAAAAATAAGAACGATAAATTTATCTAAATCAATATCTTATAATATTTTAATTTCATCATGATACTCTTACTCATTTATTCCTAATCGTTTCGTTTAATAGCTTTTAATCGTCTTTTATATCGTGTTCATAATAATGATAATAATAGTAATCAAAATAATTAGGTGTTACAAATATTTGTTTTAATTACACTAATATTAATAATGATAGTTACTATAACATTACTAACGATAATACTAATAATTATCCTAATGATAATATAGTAATAATAATAATAACAATAACAATAACCATTTTTAAATAATGATATATATATTAATAATGATAATAATAATAATAATACTAATAATAATAATAATAATAATTGGATAATAATAATAATACTAATTTTAACTTTAACGATAATAACGATAGTAATAAATAAATAAAATAACAATTTTTAATGATAAATTCCTTTTATTGATAAAGATAATAATAAGATAAAACTAGAACGACGATAAAAACGACGATAATAATAATCATTTTTAATAAAAATATCGAAAATTCAATTGATTATAACTTCTAATCCGTTCATCGAAACCATTCGATATCTAAAGGAAAAGTTCTTAATTTTTCGCTAGCTTTCCAAGGACATGCATATCTTATACCTTATCTCTACCGCAAGTGTAACTAATTCAAAATTCAACATAACCTGTCTGAGGGCAATATCAAAAGTACAAGCATGCATAATCCTAAATACTCGAGCACTAGTCAGGGATACACTATTAGTATGTAAAAGTTAAATTATGAGTACTCACGTATCAATATTGAGATTCAATATTGCAGGAAAGGTACGTAGACGCAACGGAAATGATAAACACTATATTGACCTCGCGAGCATACCCATGAACCATACTCAATCACCTCCATAGCTATAACCCATAATTTCCTTAATCCTATCCTACTCGAAAAATAATTTCGAAACCACTCGGACAGCACTCCGTCGTAATATTTTATGTATACTAATAATATCTTGAAATAATACGGAGTAAATATGTATATGTAAATCGATTGAGAGAGTTTAGAGAAAAATATTTTCAAGTTTCTATGAAATAATGAAACCTATTGAATTCTATTTATAATAGATTTTTGAATTATTAAAGTGAATTATTAAAGTATGAATTATTAAAGTGAATTATTAAAGTATGAATTATTAAAGTGAATTATTAAAGTATGAATTATTAAAGTGAATTATTAAAGTATAAATTATTAAAGTTAAAGTAAAGTAAAAATAAAGTAAAGGTAAAGTTTAAGTATAGTAAAAGTATAAAACTATGTACGTATAATACGCGTATAAATATATATAATATTAATTTAAATCGTTATATATATTTAATAAAATAAAATATAAATATCGTTATCTTTATCATTCTAGTTAAGTAATGAGTTGTCAAAAGTGGTTCTAGATATTTATAAAAGTTATATACGTTTTAAAAATAAAGTTCTTTTTAAACTGAAAACGTTTTTTGTACGTTTGAAACTAAATAGATCAATCGAGTCTTTATGAGATTCAATCTTCCACTATCCTTTGTCTAGTTCTCAATGATTGACAATTTGTTCTTATTTATAAATCACTTTACCATTTCTCGAATATTGTTAAAATGGAAAGATTTCTCAAATCAACGTGGGCCTTTCAACAGAGACTTGCAATCATAATTCAATATATCTGATAATTCAATCATTTGATCTTATCTTCTAATTCCATTGATAAACATTTTGAAACAGATACAATCATGTAAAGTATTTAATCTAATATTTTGTTTACGTTTCAAGTTATAATATATATACACATATACATATATAATCATATTCGTTTAATGGTTCGTGAATCGTTGGAACTTGATCGAGGTTGAATGAATGTATGAACATAGTTTAAAATTCTTGAAATTTAACTTAACAAATATTGCTTATCGTGTCGGAAACATATAAAGATTAAAGTTTAAATTTGGTTGGAAATTTCCGGGTTGTCACAATGCGGGCCGTGGAGATGCTGAAAAGAGACACTTCTGAGAATCGTTAGACGAGGTTGTGAGGATGTGCCCCCCAGACCATAGATTACTTATTGGTGGAGATCTCAATGGCCACATAGGATCTGATGTTGAGGGATATGCGGGAGTTCACGGGGGTTTTGGGTACGGAGTTAGAAATGAGGAAGGACTCTCTATTCTCGAATTTGCTGTTGCCCACGACTTGGCAGTTGTGAATTCGTTTTTCAAGAAGAGGGATGCTCAGTTAGCAACTTTTCATAGCGGGGGTCATAGTACCCAGATTGACTATCTGTTAATTCGCAAAGGGGATCTTAGGACTTGTGGAGACTGTAAGGTCCTGACTGCCTTGACATGCTCCTCCGAGCACAGACTGTTGGCCATGGATTTGGTTCTCCAGAGACGGGCCACAAAGAGTGTGCGACAAGTCCAACCTAAGATCTTGTGGAAGAAGTTGAACGGAGAGAAGGCAGAGACCTTTAAAACATCGGTTGTAGGTAGAGTGGATGCAGAATTAGAAATGGTATCCAATGATGACGTGGATCAGATGTGGAACTGTCTGGCGTCCTCCATTAGAGAGGTAGCCAAGGAAGCCCTAGGTGTGGCTGTAGGTACATCTAGAGGCCATAGGGCTGTTAGAGAATCACGGTGGTTCAGTGACGAGGTTCAAAGCAAAGTTGCGCTTAAGCAACTAAGGTTTAGGGAGCTCATCACTCCTGGGGAGGGGACTCCGACGGATAGAATTAGGGCTGAAGAGAGATATAAAGAAGCTAAAAGAGAAGCTAAGAAGGCTGTAGCCCTAGCAAAAGAAAAGGCATATGAAGATCTGTATAAGAAACTTGACTCCAAAGAGGGAGCTAATGATATTTACAAGATAGCCAAAGCTAGGGAGCGAAGACGCATGGATCTTGATAACATCAAGTTTATTAAAAATGAAGCTTGTCAAACTTTAGTTAAGGAAGACGAAATTAGGAAAAGATGGGAAGAGTATTTCTCATCTCTCTTCGTAGGGAGAAGACCAGAGCGCCACGAGGACTTACAAGACGCTGAGGTAGAACATTCCCATAACAACATAGATCGCGAGAGGATTAGCCAAGAGGAAGTAAGATTGGCACTACGAAAGATGGGGAGAAATAAATCAGTGGGACCGGATCAGATCCCTATTGAGGCGTGGCGGTGCCTGGGCGACACTGGTGTTAGGTGGCTGACTTGCCTTTTTAACAAGACGTTTCGAAGCTCTAAAATGCCTATGGAATGGAGACTGAGTGAGACTATTCCCATCTATAAGAACAAGGGGGATGCTCAATGTTGCGGTAACTATAGAGGCATAAAATTACTTAGTCATACTATGAAGCTTTGGGAGAAAGTGATTGAGACTAGACTTCGACGAGAAACCAATGTTTCGGAGAACCAATTTGGTTTCATGCCAAAGCGCTCTTCGATAGAGGCAATCCATATTATTAGGAACCTTATGGAGAAGTATAGAAAAAAGCAAAAGAACCTAGAGATGGTCTTCTTAGACTTAGAAAAGGCCTACGATTGCGTGCCACGAAACTTGATTTGGAAGACCCTTAAGGGTAGAAGTATCTCGAGCAGGTATATTAATGTTATTAGGGATATGTACGAAGGGGCGAAGTCTTGTGTTCGAACACCGGTGGGAAATACTGAAGTGTTTCCAATAGAAGTAGGCCTGCACCAGGGATCGGCCCTTAGCCCTTTTCTTTTCGCTTTGATCCTTGATGAACTATCTCGAGGGATACAAGAGTGCATCCCTTGGTGCCTGATTTTTGCCGATGATATTGTGCTCGTTTCGGATTCTAAGGAGGGGCTTAATAGAAGACTAGAGCAATGGAGGGTGGCCTTAGAAAGTAATGGTCTATACATTAGTAGACAAAAGACGGGGTATCTTAGTTGCGATTTTGATAGGAATGTTGATGAACAAAGTGATGGAGTGAACATCTGTATCGGAGACCAGATCTTGCATCCACAAACTTCGTTTAGATACCTGGGCTCGGTGCTCCACAATTCGGGGAGGATAGATGAAGACGTGTCGCATCGAATTAAGGTAGGGTGGGTGAAGTGGAGAGCAGCGACTGGAGTCTTATGCGACAAGAAGATCCCCCTTAAGCTGAAAGGGAAATTCTTCAAGGTGGCAATTAGACCTGCCATGTTATACGGATCGGAGTGTTGGCCTTTGACGAAAGCACAAGAGAGGAGGATGGAGGTGGCAGAGATGAGGATGCTTAGGTGGACATGTGGTAAAACCATGTTAGATATGATTCCTAATAGTGTTTTTAGGGAGAACCTGAAAGTTAGAAGCATCATCGACAAGCTTAGAGAAGAACGGCTTCGATGGTTTGGGCATGTGAAAAGACGACCTCCTACTGCCCCTGTTAGGAGGGTTGAGACACTTACGGTTGACGGCGTACGAAGAAGGGGTAGACCTACGCGTAGGTGGGAAGATAGAATAAAGCTAGACTTGAAGGAGCTCTTATTGACCGAGGACATGACCTCTGATAGGGTTGCTTGGAGGACTAGAATTAGAATAGACGAGTAGGTTGATTGCTTTTGTTTGTGTGTATGTGGTTTTGTGGGTCTGTGTGGGTGTCTTCTTTCACTATGTTGTTTTTTTTTTTTTTTTTTTTTTTTTCCTAGACCCATGCTTGATGGTGTAGGTTTAGACATGTTGGTTTTTATGGGTATGTTTGGATGTTCGTGTTTGTATGTATGTATTTAAGTTTGTACATAGGTTTATGTATGTTTGTTTGTATGTACGCTTTGCATTTCTGCTTGCCTATGATTGTATTTATGTATATATGTATGTTTGTATGTTTATATGTATGTATAGTTATATGTATGATTGTATGTATATTCGTATGTTTGTATGTTTTCTATATATGTTTGTGTTTGTAGGTTTTCCCGTATGTATGCGTGTAGGTGGTTATCTATGAATGTACGTTTGTATGCTTATGTAGGTTTTGGTAGATATGGTTTTATGTATGTTTGTAGGTTTACTTTTATAGACTGGCTTGCTATGATGTGATTTTATCTGTATGTGGACATATATGTTTATTGCTTATTTAGTGCAGCTTTACTTTATACGTCTTGTGCTCCGCAGAACACTCTAAGGTACGTTTTTTTTTTTTTTTTTTTTTTTTTACGGCTCTGGCGACTTGACTGTCGCTTAGAGCCTAAATAGAATCCCAGGCAACATTTTAAAACCCATGGAAATTTGTTCCTCCATTTTCATGGCGATGACGTTTACTTTTTACGAAATTTTTTTTATTTTTTATTTTTTTATTTTTTGGCCGGAGGTCGGTTGCAAACAATCTTTTTATCTGTCGAACATAGGGAAGGAGGAATTTCTCTACTCTTCTGAGTGTTTCACTCGGGGTGACGAAATGACTTCTCTTTGTCCTAGGGTAGAGGAAGGATTGTCTACCTCCCACCTCCCCCATACCCTACAAGTGTGGGATTGGGTATTGTTGTTGTTGTTGTTGTTGTTGTTGTGTTTTATCATCCTGTATAATTATGCATAAAAAAACGGCTAACGTCGTTTCGCAGTCTAACAGTAATAAAAATATCTCATCGAATTATTAGTATTAGTAATTAGTGATAAAAAATAAAAATTAAATTATATATTGTTTAATGAATAAGTAATAATTAAACCATAAGGTTTTTAATTTATTTATTAATTAGTTTACAAAATTAAGAGAAAGGTGTTCAATTTGCCAACTATAAACTTTGTCAAAGTCAAACAACATCGTATTTTCCGTCCACGCAAAATGCAAAACTTGTACAACCATTCGGTGTATATTGGTCCACGTGTCCAAATTATGGACGCATATTTACTCAAACAAAATAAAAAATAAATTGGAAAACTATAATATATGAAGTCGATTAAATAGGATTTTATGGCTATAAATTTTTCCTAAAAAAAGATCTTGATATGATATTTTTTGTAATATAAGAATAAGTATGCCCTTCTAAAACTAATATAACCCAAACATAATATTTTTATTTTCAAGTAATAATCCGTAAAAGCTTTTCAAAAAAAGGTAATACTATGTAAAAGATATGATCTTATATTGCTCATTTTTCAACATAAATGTCATAATCATTTTCCAGTATTGTTTTTTTTTTTTTAAGCAACGATTGAGATCATTTGAGGGAGACTAAATCATCCGTTGCGATCATTTTCCAGTATCTCATAAATGTACTAATTCAGATTCAAAACTAGTAAATTCTTTTGAAATTAAATTAATTAACACGCGAAACTCCGCATGGTCACTTGCTAATCGGCTCCATAGCTCTTGCTGACAACCGTTGATTTCTACAACCATAGAATCCAATAACCCATCAAACGAACAATAAAACCCAAACACGCGTTCAAGAAAAAATTGTACACTAAATAACATATTCCGTATTATTTTATTTTTCAAATTTGGTAATATAATAATAACAATGTATATGTAAATACGTAATGTTTTCATCTATTGATGAATCTCCTTTAAATTTAACTGGAATCTTTATTTTAGTAAAAAAAAAAAAGGATAGTTAATGTTTCCTGCAAGGAATATGATACTAATAGTTCATAAATCTTAAAATAAAATGAATATAATATTAAATAAAAGATTAAACTCAACGTAAAAACTTTGTTTTAAGGCTCACCATTGTTTCTATTTTGTTATCTATAATACATGCTTGTTTTTCAAAAAAAAAAAAAAAAAAAAAAAAAAAAAAAAAAAAAAAAAACTTTGTTTTAAAAAATAGTTGTATCTTTATTCTGACAAAGAGGGTTCATGAATATACTGATTACTTAATTATATATATCTTATACTCGATGTCTTATTTTATGTTTTTTTATGTTAAAGAAATAGAATCATAATATGGATATCAATAATTTATAAAAAAGAAAAATGGTGTGTTACCAATTAAATATAGAAAGAAATACTTATGAGTAAGAAAAAAGTATATTCAATGAAATTATGAGATCCCATTTTGTAACATTTTGTTTATGTAATTTACTTGTAACCTTTCTTCGTTTAATTTATTTATAATCTTGTCTTTATATTATTTTGGATTTATTTAAAGAAAGTAATAAGACTATCTTTAAGAATTATAGTTATCTATAAACATGTAATACTTTTAATTAGTTAAGGTGAAGCTACATTAAAAACACGTAAGTGTAGAAATTATTTATGTATGTCTACAATTGATAGATGTAACTATAAAATTTTATATTAAAAAACTAGAGAGATATAACTCAACTTAAAATTTACACGCATAAACTGATAAAGTTTTGTATGTTTAGTCTACTTAGAAAAGTCAACAATTTACCGTCAGATACAGGGCCTAACTAATTTTCCGTCATCCATTTCCATTTATTAACTCCAAGATATGTTTCTATAATTTACGACTTATAATTTAAAAGAATATGTTTTCATACAATAATATCTCAGCCCTTCAAATTTTAAACATTAAAATTAATATTAATAATCATAATTATAACCCTTACTGAGTTACTGTACATCATAATTAAACACAGTAATTGATTACAGTAATTAATTAGTTATAGTAATTATGATGATGTACAGTATAATTTACACAAACAAAATCGAATATAAAAACGAATCATTTTCTTATAATAATCTCTTTATTCTCTCACTATAAATACCTAATTTTCCATCCCTCCGTAACGGTTTCACCGTAACTTTCACACACACACACACACATCACCACCGTAAATTTTACTCCGGTGATGCTCGGCGACGTACTTTCCGAACGTCCAAAACACTGGTCTCTAAATTCAATATCATCATTCGGACACTACGCTAATCGCCGTTATGGTTCCGTTAAATGTTTTCCAATCAAACTAACGTCTCCACCGACGGATTATATCGACCGTCAGTCTATAGCTAACGGATTCAATTTATACAATCGAGTTAATCCTGTAGGTGAAGGTTCATGGAACGTTGCGTGGGACGTACGTCCTGCTCGGTGGCTGCATCGACCGCATACCGCCTGGCTTCTTTTCGGCATTTGTGCTTATCTTGCTGCACCGCCTGCAATTGAATTAATCGAAACGGTTACTGATCCTGTTGATGATGAAGGAATTAGTGATGTTTGTGCTCCAATTGTGTTAGAGAATTCTGTTAACTACAGAGTTACAGGTATTGATGAAAAGTTATGTTTGATGATGAAGGAATTAGTTATAGTTACTGGTTTTTGATGACGTGGCAGTTTATTTAGCTGCTACGTAGAATAAGTTATGGAATACATAGAATTGGAATAATCGAAATTTAATTACCTACAACAGAATTGGTTTTAGTTGGTTATGCACATCAGATATACAGTGTTTGATGTTATTTTTTATGAGTCTAATTTAACAGCATATATATATATATCCCAATACCAGTTAGTGTAATTTGATGTTTATTATTTATTACGTAGTACAAAGTTTGTTTTCATTAGTTTATAGTGACCGAGTCACTTGATCGTTTTTGACTTTTTATCTTTGTAAGGATATCAGGATGCCAACTAATAGGCCATCTTGTGATGGTTCTATTCTTTTATTTGATGTCTATTCAATTTTTAGGCCCCGTTTGGCTCATGGAATACAATGGGATTCCGGCAGCGTGTCTAAATTCAATTCCAAATCTGCCGGAATGCCATTGGATTCCCTGAACCAAACGGGTCTTAATGTATTAAACTATGTGGTGTATGGTTATGTAAAATTCATGTGTTGCTAAATTGGTTTTGTAAGTTTGAATATTTTTTTAATATGATGTAATAAGCAGGTGTTCCAGCGGACGGGAGATGTTTATTTCGAGCGATAGCTCATATGGTCTGCCTAAGAAATGGGGATGAAGCCCCTGATGAGAATCGTCAAAAAGAACTTGCAGACGAATTGAGAGTTCAAGTAATATTTTTCTTCAATTAATTGTATTGATAAAATTTGGGGGTTTATGCAAGTCTTAATATATCTAACATGTGCTCATGATCATGTAGGTTGTTGATGAACTTATCAAGAGAAGAGAGGAGACCGAATGGTGAGTTGTATTGGTTCCAATTTTCATTTTTGTTTCAATTTAAACAAATTTCAATGCATCCAATTTGATTAGTCTATTGATTTGGTTATGTTTTGTTAGGTTTATTGAAGGAGACTTTGATGCTTATATAAAGAGGATTCAGAAACCTTTTGTATGGGGTGGAGAACCTGAGCTTTTGATGGCTTCTCATGTTCTTAAGTGAGTTCCTCTATTATGCATATTCCTTAATCTCTTCACTATATGTAATTATATGAATACGTGTTTGTTTACTAATTAACTGCGTAGCTGCAATTTGTTTACTAAGTGCATAGCTGATTTTTGTTTATAGCTGTGTTGACAGGACCAATTAACATGTATTGGATATTAATACATTATGCTAGTTCTGATGGTTATGGTTGGTGTTGACAGGACCACTATATCGGTGCACATGTTTGAGAGGGGTTCGAACAATTTATCAAAGATTGCAACCTATGGTGAAGAGTACAACCAAACAGAAAATAAACCGATTAAAGTTCTGTTTCATGGTTATGGTCATTATGACATACTAGAAGACATATCTTAACAAGATTTCAATAGGTACCCACGAGATACAAATTAACCAATGATATTTCTACCATAACATTTGATCGATTTACCATAATTATTGTTACTTTTTATTTGTTTCGAAAGCCAAGGCCCCAAAGCCGTAGATTGGGATTGAATTTGGGTAAAGGTTAAAAGATTTAAGCATTTAACCACCAGGCAGGCTACCTTTTGGGTTGATCCACCATAGTTATGCATCATGTGGGTGTATTACACGCATAATTAGTTGTACTTTATGGTAGATATATCAAAAAATTATGGTGGAAACGTCATTGATCATAAAAACTAAAAGTTATTGTTCTATAAATGTACTAGCAGTTGATAAACTTCCGTCGTCAATCAAAGCTCTATACAGCAGGGTCAAGCAATAAGCTTGCAGCAAGATCAAAACTTATATGTCATGATCTTTTCTCACCATCTGTTATCATCGGTTTTTATGCCATAGGTTTGGTTCCCCGACAGTATTTTTTAGCCAACTCGCACCTTATCTTTGTATAGAACTCATATGATTGGCTCAAATTTATGTAAATATTGTTTTTATAGGCTTATAATAAGCTCGAGCCCTAGCGTTTAATTGATTTATATGGGCTGGTATCTTGTGTAAGTTAAAAGTACCTCAAATAAAATTATTAAAAGATCTTCATTTCACAAACTACAAGTAGAGGCCATGAAGAAGCAAATAGTCTAGTGACAATGAAAATGTTGTGAGTTCAAGTTTAAAGGTAAACATTTATATACATAATCGTGAAAATGTTGCGAGTTTGTATATAATGCTAATGAAAAAAGACATGTTTAACTGAGCATAGACATGAAAAAAGATATGTGTGAACTTGGTGAACTGAGCATTTAGTAAATTGGAACATAAGTCAACAAGTCGTGTCAGGATTATTAATTATTAAGTATAACTTGTGGGCTGTGATTGCATGATGCAACAAAGTAATAAGGACAAATGGTCTAAGTAACATAACTTTCAATATAGCATTTGTGTAAGACATTACTTAGGGGTATTTTAGACTTTTCAAGTGGATTTATCAAAATCATAAGTGGAATTATCATCACCCCTAAGTAGGAATGGCACCCGCGGGTAACGGGCACGGGTTCTATATACCCGCGACCCGCCCGTCGGGTTTCTTTTTTGCACGATGAAACCCGTTACCCGCCCACGGGTAAAAACATTTTGCCCATGCCCGTGACCCGCGGGTACCCGTGACCCGCGGGTAACCCGCGGGTAATAATAATATACAATTTTTTATTAGAAAATTCAAATAATTTTATTAATTATAAAATCATATGTACAAACTATATGTATAATGACGTGAAAAATAAGTTTTTTACATGTATATAATATTATATTTTTAATCATTATTTAAATACTAGTAAAATAGCTTTTAAATTTAATAATTGTAATTATTTATTTATGGGTAAATTAAGAAAAGTCTCATGTATTCACGGGTCGGGTTTTACCCGCGACGGGTAGTACATACCCGTGACCCGCCCGCGACCCGTTGGCGGGTATAAATTTTTACCCGTACCCGTGCCCGTGCCCGCGGGTAAGATTTAATAATTTTACCCTCCCATCGCGGATCGGGTACCCGCGGGTCACGGGTTTTTTCTCGCCCGTTGCCATCCCTACCCCTAAGTGACCTAATTTAAAATCATAAGTGGAATTATCATCACCCCTAAGTGACCTAATTTGATAATCAAGCTAACCTTTAATTTGTCTAAGCTCGAAAATGATTTCAGTTTTATTTTTGCTCAAGAAAAAAAATTACTATTTGAAAAAGTGTTAAATTTGAGTAATATTCGTCAAATTCATTAGAGATCGTTAGTAAAAAAATATACACGATTGGTCCGCGTAAAGTTGTTGAATGTTGACCAAATTAACTTAGATTTTGATTTGCAAATGATAAATCTTATCTGGTAATGGTATGATATAGCAGTTTGCGCTAATGTTTTATCTGGTGGTGGAGATTCCATAACGAAAAAGATGCTCTCTGGGTTAAAATAATATCTAGCATTTACGGTCCGGGTGGGGGGGGGTTTGCGCTAATGTTTTATCTAGAAATGTTTCAGGTAGCACAATTTGGAATGAAATTATCAAGGCGGGTAATATCGCGGACAACCTCGGGACAAACTTCACCAAGTCTATCACCAAATGCATTGGAAACGGAACCGACACCAAATTTTGGCATGACACTTGGTGTGGTTCCGAAAAATTCAGCAATCAATTTAGAAGACTATACATGCTTGAAAGCAACAAACAAGCTCTGGTTGCCGATCGTATCACGTCACAAAACTCTACTTCCACCGGATTATGGAATTGGTCGAGAAACCCATATGGACGTACCCTCAACGAATTAACGGAACTCAACAATCTTATTGCCTCCATTAATTTAACTGATAAACCTGACACTTGGAAGTGGGCCTTAGATAACGATGGTATCTTCACAACAAAGAAACTTGCTTCTATCCTCGACAACACCAAACTCGCCACTCCACAACACACCTTCAAAACTCCGAAAAACAAACTTTTACCCCAAAAAATTAACATATTTATCTGGAGATTAATTTATGGTAGAATTCCCACTCGCATTGAACTAGACAAACGTAATGTTGACCTTAATTCGCTTCTTTGCCCATTATGCAACTCACACGTCGAAACCATTGAACACATTCTTTTTCTTTGTCCGAAAACATCAAGTGTATGGCTATCTATACTAAAATGGTGGAACCTTCCTTCTAACACCCTCACCACCTTTACCGACATTACCATCTCGGAGCAACCGTTCCCTACGTCGAAATCCGGTTCATACATATGGCAAGCCACTAAATGGGCATCTACATACATTATTTGGAAACATAGGAATCTTAATGTCTTTAGCAAAAAGGAATGGTGTGTTGCTACAATTTTAGCCGAAATCCAATCACAATCTTACGCTTGGATCTCCAAAAGAGCAAAGAAGTCTATAATCGATTGGCATCAATGGCTCATCAACCCATCATCATACACCTCGGATCAACAAAGAACGGGCATTGGCTAATTTACTTCACGTCCTAAATAGTCCTTTTGTACTCATGCTTCTCCATGGATAGGTCTTTGCATTTTGTCACTTGGTTAAACGGATAGTATTAATCAACTTTGTCACCGAAAGTTCGGTACTGTTCGGTTAATTCTATCCTACTTGAATCCTCAAGTTCCGCGGTGTCAAAATGTGTGATTTATTCATGAAGGCGGCATTTGCTTTTTTCCGTTATCATCATATTGTATAGAATTTATAGGGCTTGTAACTTTCCATTATATAAATAAAATTTCTTGCTTTTCAAAAAAAAAAAAAAATGATATAGCAGTTTGCCTACTAATGTTCTGTACAAAGTAGGATCTGGCAATGGATCACCTTCATCAAGGTGTAGTTTAATGGTGAGACCTATTGGAATATTTGAAGAGTTTTCATCCAATATTTCTTTTGCGTGAAGAAGTTCAAGAGCATACTTCCTTTGAGGCATGTTTATACCATTTGAATTTCTTAGAAGCTCAATACCAAGACCATAGTTGAGTAATCCACGAACCTTGATGCTGAATGTGACATCAAGTTGATGTTTGATGTTCTTGATGAGTGGTGTTATTACTAGTGAGGATATGGTAATCAACATAGATAACTATGACAAGGAATTCATTGCCATGGTTATATGTTAAAAGATATGTATTTGTATAGCTTTGTTTAAAACCATGGAAATTAAGAAAAGTAAGTTTTTTGAAGCACTGTCTATTTGCATGTTTTAAGCCATAAAGAGATTTCTTAAGCTTACAAACTGAGTTTGTTGGTAGTTGTTCATGATACCCTTGTGGTATGACATGTATACCTCCTTATGTAAATCACTATGGAGAAATGATTGTTGACATCTAATTGTTCAACTTGCCAGTCATGATGTACTGCTGCAGCAAGCAGAGCTCTTATTGTAACCATTTTTACTACTTGAGCAATTGTTTTCTTATAAGCCCTTCTTTATATGTGTATCATTTTGCTACAAGTCTTTCTTTGTACCTTTGTACCGTCCCATCAGATCTGAGTTTGATTCTGTATACCCATTTGATGGGAAAATAATCACAACAGGCAATCTACAAAGCGGAAACAAACCCGTTTGACAAGCATTTCCCGACCCGTATGAACCCGTGAGGAAACTAACAAACAAGCTATATCAAAACTAACCCAAATCAGTCCCCAAATCTGTTCCAAATCAGTAGCTAAACAATAATCAAGCACACACTAAAAGATGAGACTTTTTACGTGGAAAACCCCTCAAAATCGAGAGTAAAAACCACGGGACTCGTAAGCCACTTAAATTCCACTATCATTAACAAAGAGAGCAATACAATAATCCTTCTCTAGATCAACTAGAGGTATACAACATCATCATACTCTTGAACAACAATAATCAACAAGTATATGAAGAAATTAAAGACAAAAGAGTAATAACATCACCCAAAATTCTGCTACTGTTCGACCTGCTGTAACTTGAGCTACAGACCTCTTTAGACGAATTCAACGGTTGAAAACCTTGGCACTGATGTCAGGAAGACACAGCCCAAATTTGATGAAGATCCAACGGTTAGATCTCTGGGGATCGTCTCTTTTCTGTCCTGCTGTCACTGTAGACGGAAATGGAGTTTTTTGACTCTTTTTCTTGATCTCTCAACTCTCTGTAATCTCTCACTCTTGAATACAGCTGCACAATTGATTCAAATAATGCCTAAGACACTTGATCAAGTCAACAAGCATCTTGGGCCTATTTTGTTGGGCTTGGGCTAAGCTTTCCTCATATTGGGCTAAGCTCTGATACTAGTTGATGGCAACGGAGACAGAAGCCAGGACCACCACAGAATATTGTCCGCTTTGGGAACAGCGAGCCACCAGCGACTCAACTGCCCTCACGGGTTTAAAACGCGTCCTGTGAGGAAGAGGTATCAAGCCACATATATGGGCCTTTGTTTTTTGCCTCTCCAACCGATGTGGGAAAGGGGTGAAGGTCACCCCAACAATCCCCCCCCCCCCCAACGTCGGTGTGATAACCCAGGCTCTGATATCAGTTTGATGGGAAAATAATCACAACGGGCAATCTACAAAGCGGAAACAAACCCGTTTGACAAGCATTTCCCGACCCGTATGAACCCGTGAGGAAACTAACAAACAAGCTATATCAAAACCAACTCAAATCAGTCCCCAAATCTGTTCCAAATCAGTAGCTAAACAATAATCAAGCACACACTAAAATACGAGACTTTTTACGTGGAAAACCCCTCAAAATCGAGAGTAAAAACCACGGGACTCGTAAGCCACTTAAATTCCACTATCATCAACAAAGAGAGCAATACAATAATCCTTCTCTAGATCAACTAGAGGTATACAACATCATCATACTCTTGAACAACAATAATCAACAAGTATATGAAGAAATTAAAGACAAAAGAGTAATAACATTACCCAAAATTCTGCTACTGTTCGACCTGCTGTAACTTGAGCTACAGACCTCGTTAGACGAATTCAACGGTTGAAAACCTTGGCACTGATGTCAGGAAGACACAGCCCAAATTTGATGAAGATCCAACGGTTAGATCTCTGGGGATCGTCTCTTTTCTATCCTGCTGTCACTGTAGACGGAAATGGAGTTTTTTGACTCTTTTTCTTGATCTCTCAACTTTCTGTAATCTCTCATTCTTGAATACAGCTGCACAATTGATTCAAATAATGCCTAAGACACTTGACCAAGTCAACAAGCATCTTGAGCCTATTTTGTTGGGCTTGGGCTAAGCTTTCCTCATATTTGGAAACTTAAATAAAAAACCCAACACTATTTGCATCCAATGACATACTTGTTTAGGGACACTGCTACAATTTCCCATGTATTATTGTTCTGAAGTGCTTGAAGTTCTTTGTTCATTGCTTCTTTCCATTTCTCATTTTTCGATGCTTGATTGTATGTATGTGATTTCACTAATTTGTTTATGGAACCGATGAGAGTTCTTATTGGTTTACTGGTGATAGTCCATGTTGCCCTAGAGTAATCATCAACAATTGTAAGAAAGTATTTACAATTATTCATTATGCAGTGTTTGTAGTGTCCCTATACATCAACATGAATTAATACATATAATGATGGGAAAATTATTTGAAAATGCATCGAATTTTTACTAAATTTCTATTGTATGCACCCAACTTGCAAATCTCTTATTATATGCATTCAACTATTAAATCTATACTATCGTATGCACTGAATTACCTATACTTTAGGTATCCGGTTACCTTTATAGTTTTGTTGCCAAGTAGGATAATATATATTTTTTTTTAATAAAAAGTTATGATTATGTGGATATACTAGAACCACTCATTTATATTCACACAAAAAATTCACGCCTATTCATAGAGTGACTTTGTAATTGTCCTTTTTTACTTATTCTTTTTTTTAACTAAAAATATCCGTATTAATCTTCAGCCCTATTAATAACTTCTTATTCAATTGATTTCCAGACATCTTCTCCTTCACTCATCATATGTATGTATCCATTTTCATGTTTATCAATAATAACGTACATACATGAATAAAGAATTATTTTTAACACAAGCCCTCGATTGCTGTAGCGCACAGTTAGTAGAAACCCATGAACCACCATCACTACCGGAACCACCACAAACTACCATCACTTCTTTCAACTCCGTCCACAATCACAGTGGAGGCGGCGAGTAGTGGTGGTGAATATTTTTTCCCAGATTCTGGTGGCTTTTATGGTGGTTCACGGCGGAGGAATGACGGAAGTGGCCAAAAACACAAAAATAAAACACGAAACTATGCAAAAAGATGCATTGGACCAAATCTAACACATCTACGTTTTTAGTTTTTCAAAACACGCAAAGAATCAATCTAAACAATTCGATTTTAGTCAATATTTTTCGAACTAAAAAAACTGACCAAAGACTCATCAAATGATCGAATTAATCTCTGAAATTTTGAAGAAATGATCACTAGATGATTGGGAATATTTCTACATTTTCAGATTTTGCTAAAACACTACGGAATCAAAACCCACTAAAATCAATTTTCGAACAAAAATGCTTAAAATCTCTATTTAGATCGCGAAAATGAAGCTATAGATGATGATTTACCACTGTTAGCTCACTTTTTTACATCTTCAAGTTCGAGTTTCAGTGATCAATTCGATTGTGCAGTGAATATAGATGATGAAGTATGATATCTATGTATGTGCTGTATGTTGATATGTGTGTGTGTGATGTGTATTTTATAAAAGTGGAACAGTAAAGTAGATGATGAATGACTAATACTACGTATAAAATAAGAAAACAACCCAAATTAGGTGGTGGTGGTTATCTGAAGGGGGCATGTTCAGATGAAAGAGATGAATAGAAAGTTAGGGTTAAAAAGGTTAAATAAAAATTAAAATGAAAATTCAACATGGAATATGTGGATAATGACATGGAAAAATTATTAGGGTGACTAGTTACACCTCATATCGTTACCTGTTATTGCCCATTAAATACGTATAATAAGAAAGATTAAAAAGTTGAATGCATACAATACAAATTCTAAAAGTTGAAGGCATACAATAGGAATTTGGTGAAAGTTCAATATATTTTCAATCAATTTTCCCTATAATGATTTTGAATGAGATTGGCTTAGTGGAAAAGGTAAAGCATGATGCTTTGATAAAGGAAAAATATTACAAGTACTGATAATCAGTGGCGAAAGCAGGATTTTTTTACCGGGGCCGAATTTTTTTTAAAATGTAGCAATTTTTTGGGTAAAATATGAAGATTAGGCAAAATATGAAGTTTTTTGGGTAAAATATGGAGGTTTTTGTGCAAAATTTGAAAGTTTTGGAGAAAAATATTTAAGTTTCGGGGCAAAAAAAATCCACTAGGGCAAAGTAAAAAAATTCGAAATTTTTACACTGAACTTGCAAATCCACTGGAGGCAGGCGCTCCGCTTGCCCCTACATAAAACCGCCCCTGCAGATAGTGTCATGATACTTTATTACTGAGGGTATATTTTTGATATATTTTATAACATGTATGAAAGGATGACACAATCTTGAATGCGAGTGTGTTGCTTCATTATATGTGAGAGCAGGAGTATGGGAGGTTTAATTGATGAGAGATTTGTTGGGTGTTTTATTTGGTTGAATGATGTATAGACCATTACAAAGGGTGCCATGAAAATTTTCTTCTTGTTGTCATGAAAATAACAAGATAATGGTGTGAACAGAACATATAAAGGTTGGTGTGTGCCTAACTTTCTTACATAGAGTAAATTATAGGCAAAGTCGGATATGTAAAGGACTTCATGCAATATAATATTTAAATTAATGGTAACTGACCCACAAGTGACAAAAGTGTTATGCCCAATGGGGTAATGTGACAAGGGTAGGTGTATTGTATGTTTGAATGTTATGCATATGTGTTAGTGAAGTGGAAACATGATTAGTGGCTCCATTGTCAACCATCTACACATTTTTTTTATGAGAAATCATAGAAGCAATAAACTTTGTATTTTTGTGTGGTGATGTGAGAAGCTATAAATTTGTGTTTAACTTCTTGAGAAATAATAGCCATACCATTTTCTGAGTTTTGTTGAGATGACTGAATCATGAGAAGCACTTGATTAAGTTGGTTCTGGAACTGATCCATTCGAGTTTGCTTTGCCATTTCTATATTGTTATAGCCAATAGACTATGTATATTTACATAATATTTGATAGTATATATATATATATATATATATATATATATATATATATATATATATATATATATATATACCCGAACTTTTCCATGTATATATATATATAATGAAATTGGTATATGTACATGATTAAATGTTTTCAATATGTTAAACAATCAAACTTGTTAAGACTTGATTATTTGAAATGAGTTTCATGTAGACAATTGACCACCCAAGTTGACCGGTGATTCACGAACGTTAAAACTTGTAAAAACTATATGTTGATATATATATATGGACATATATATATAGTTAACATGATTTTGTGATAGGTAAGTATCTCACTAGGTATATTAACAATGAGTTATATACATAAAATGTGACTATTGAATTAAGAAACTCGAAACAATATATATAATGATTATCGTTATGACAACATCTTACTAAGTACATATGTATCATATTAAGATATTGTTACACTATATTTAACATGATAAAATGATATATTTATATCATTAAGTATGTTAATAATGAACTACATATGTAAAACAAGACTACTAACTTAAGGATTTCAAAACGAGACATATATATAACGATTATCGTTGTAACGACACTTTAATGTGTATATATATATCATATTAAGAAATATTCATACATCATAATATCATGATAATGTAATAATTTAACATCTCAATAGATATAATAAACAAAGGGGTTAACAATATTGAATGAGATCGTTAACTTAAAGGTTTCAAAACAACACTTACATGTAACGACTAACGATGACTTAACGACTCAGTTAAAATGTATATACATGTAGTGTATTAAGATGTATTTGTAGACTTTTGAAAGACTTCAAGACACATATCAAAGTACTTCTATTTTGAAATGTCCCGTTCTTATTGATTAAAAACGTTCCATATTAATTGATTTCGTTGCGAGGTTTTGACCTCTATATGAGACGTTTTTCAAAGACTGCATTTATTTTAAAACAAACCATAACCTTTATTTCATAAATAAAGGTTTAAAAAGCTTTACGTAGATTATCAAATAATGATAATCTAAAATATCCTGTTTACACACGACCATTACATAATGGTTTACAATACAAATATGTTACATCGAAATCAGTTTCTTGAATGCAGTTTTTACACAATATCATACAAACATGGACTCCAAATCTTGTCCTTATTTTAGTATGCAACAGCGGAAGCTCTTAGTATTCACCTGAGAATAAACATGCTTTAAACGTCAACAAAAATATTGGTGAGTTATAGGTTTAACCTATATATATCAAATCGTAACAATAGACCACAAGATTTCATATTTCAATACACATCCCATACATAGAGATAAAAATCATTCATATGGTGAACACCTGGTAACCGACATTAACAAGATGCATATATAAGAATATCCCCATCATTCCGGGACACCCTTCGGATATGATATAAATTTCGAAGTACTAAAGCATCCGGTACTTTGGATGGGGTTTGTTAGGCCCAATAGATCTATCTTTAGGATTCGCGTCAATTAGGGTGTCTGTTCCCTAATTCTTAGATTACCAGACTTTAATAAAAAGGGGCATATTCGATTTCGATAATTCAACCATAGAATGTAGTTTCACGTACTTGTATCTATTTTGTAAATCATTTATAAAACCTGCTTGTATTCTCATCCCAAAATATTAGATTTTAAAAGTGGGACTATAACTCACTTTCACAGATTTTTACTTCGTCGGGAAGTAAGACTTGGCCACTGGTTGATTCACGAACCTATAATAATATATACATATATATCAAAGTATGTTCAAAATATATTTACAATACTTTTAATACATCTTGATGTTTTAAGTTTATTAAGTCAGCTGTCCTCGTTAGTAACCTACAACTAGTTGTCCACAGTTAGATGTACAGAAATAAATCGATAAATATTATCTTGAATCAATCCATGACCCAGTGTATACGTATCTCAGTATTGATCACAACTCAAACTATATATATATTTTGGAATCAACCACAACCCTGTATAGCTAACTCCAACATTCACATATAGAGTGTCTATGGTTGTTCCGCAATATATATATATAGATGGGTCGACATGATAGGTCGAAACATTGTATACGTGTCTATGGAATCTCAAGATTACATAATAGACAATATAAGTTGATTAGGTTATGGTTGGAATAGATTTATTACTAACTTTCACGTAGGTAAAATGAGTAGTTTTTATCAATCTTGTTTTACTCGCCATTTCTTCGTTTCTAATCCGTTTTGAGTGATTCCAGTGGCCACGGTTTCGTATTGAACTTAAATTTATGAATATAAATAGAAAAAGTAAAAGTTTATAGTCAGAAATACAAGTTACAAGTCGTTTTTGAAAGAGGTAGTCATTTTCGTCGAAAGAACGACATCTTGATGACCATTTTGAAAAACATACTTTCACTTTGAGTTTAACCATGATTTTTGGATATAGTTTCATGTTCATAAGAAAAATCATTTTTCCAGAAGTATAGCTTTTAAATCAAAGTTCTTCTTAGCTTTTAATTATCCCAACCAAAACAGCCCCCAGTTTTACTACGACGGCGTATATATAGTTTTATGGTGTTTATCGTGTTTCCGGGTTTTAAATCATTAAGTTAGCATATAATATAGATATAGAACATGTGTTTAGTTGATTTTAAAAGTCTAGTTAGAAGTATTAACTTTATTTGCGAACAAGTTTAGAATTAACTAAACTATGTTCTAGTGATTACAAGTTTATAACGTTGAATAAGACAGCTTTTTATGTATGAATCGAATGATGTTATGAACATCATTACTACCTCAAGTTCCTTGAATAAACCTACTGGAAATGAGAAAAATGAATCTAGCTTCAAAGGATCCTTGGATGGCTTGAAAGTTCTTGAAGCAGAATCATGACACGAAAACAATTTCAAGTAAGATTTCCACTCAAAATAAGATTGTTATAGTTATAGAAATTGAATTAAAGTTTGAATATGATTATTATCTTGTATTAGAAAGATAACCTACTGTAAGTAACAAAGGTTTCTTGATCTTGGATGATTACTTGGAATGGATTTAGAAAACTTGGAAGTAAACTTGCAATCTTGGAAGTATTCTTGATTTTATGAAACTAGAACTTTTGGAATTTATGAAGAACACTTAGAACTTGAAGATAGAACTTGAGAGAGATCAATTAGATGAAGAAAATTGAAGAATGAAAGTGTTTGTAGGTGTTTTTGGTCGTTGGTGTATGGATTAGATATAAAGGATATGTAATTTTGTTTTCATGTAAATAAGTCATGAATGATTACTCATATTTTTGTAATTTTATGAGATATTTCATGCTAGTTGCCAAATGATGGTTCCCACATGTGTTAGGTGACTCCCATGGGCTGCTAAGAGCTGATCATTGGAGTGTATATACCAATAGTACATACATCTAAAAGCTGTGTATTGTACGAGTACGAATACGGGTGCATACGAGTAGAATTGTTGATGAAACTGAACGAGGATGTAATTGTAAGCATTTTTGTTAAGTAGAAGTATTTTGATAAGTGTCTTGAAGTCTTTCAAAAGTGTATGAATACATATTAAAACACTACATGTATATACATTTTAACTGAGTCGTTAAGCCATCGTTAGTCGTTACATGTAAGTGTTGTTTTGAAACCTTTAGGTTAACGATCTTGTTAAGTGTTGTTAACCCAATGTTTATAATATCAAATGAGATTTTAAATTATTATATTATCATGATATTATGATGTACGAATATCTCTTAATATGATCTATATACATTAAATGTCGTTACAACGATAATCGTTACATATATGTCTCGTTTCAAAATCATTAAGTTAGTAGTCTTATTTTTACATATGTAGTTCATTGTTAATGCACTTAATGATATATTTACTTATCATTTAACATAATTAACCAAGTGTATCAATATCTTAATATGATTCATATGTACCTAGTAAGACGTTATAACGATAATCGTTATATATATCGTTTTCGAGTTTCTTAATTTAATAGTCTCATTTTTATGTATATAACTCATTATTAAAATACCTAATGAGATACATACTTATAATAAAATCATGTTAACTAAATATATAACCATATATATGTCATCGTATAGTTTTTACAAGTTTTAACGTTCGTGAATCACCGGTCAACTTGGGTGGTCATTTGTCTATATGAAACATATTCCAATTAATCAAGTCTTAATAAGTTTGATTGCTTAACATATTGGAAACACTTAATCATGTAAATATCAATTTCATTTAATATATATAAACATGGAAAAGTTCGGGTCACTACAGTACTTACCCGTTAAATAAATTTCGTCCAGAAATTTTAAGCAGTTGGAGGTGTTGACGTATCTTCTGAAAATAAATGCAGGTATTTCTTCTTCATCTGATCTTCTCATTCCCAGGTGAACTCGGGTCCTCTACGAGCATTCCATCGAACCTTAACAATTGGTATCTTGTTTTGCTTAAGTCTTTTAACCTCACGATCCATTATTTCGACGGGTTCTTCGATGAATTGAAGTTTTTCGTTGATTTGGATTTCATCTAATGGAATAGTGAGATCTTCTTTAGCAAAACATTTCTTCAAATTCGAGACATGGAAAGTGTTATGTACAGCCGTGAGTTGTTGAGGTAATTCAAGTCGGTAAGCTACTGGTCCGACACGATCAATAATCTTGAATGGTCCAATATACCTTGGATTTAATTTCCCTCGTTTACCAAATCGAACAATGCCTTTCCAAGGTGCAACTTTAAGCATGACCATCTCTCCAATTTCAAATTCTATATCTTTTCTTTTAATGTCAGCGTAGCTCTTTTGTCGACTTTGGGCGGTTTTCAACCGTTGTTGAATTTGGATGATCTTTTCGGTAGTTTCTTGTATTATCTCCGGACCCGTAATCTGTCTATTCCCCACTTCACTCCAACAAATCGGAGACCTGCACTTTCTACCATAAAGTGCTTCAAACGGCGCCATCTCAATGTTTGAATGGTAGCTGTTGTTGTAGGAAAATTCTGCTAACGGTAGATGTCGATCCCAACTGTTTTCAAAATCAATAACACATGCTCGTAGCATGTCTTCAAGCGTTTGTATCGTCCTTTCACTCTGCCCATCAGTTTGTGGATGATAGGCAGTACTCATGTCTAGACGAGTTCCTAATGCTTGCTGTAATGTCTGCCAGAATCTTGAAATAAATCTGCCATCCCTATCAGAGATAATAGAGATTGGTATTCCATGTCTGGAGACGACTTCCTTCAAATACAGTCGTGCTAACTTCTCCATCTTGTCATCTTCTCTTATTGGCAGGAAGTGTGCTGATTTGGTGAGACGATCAACTATTACCCAAATAGTATCAAAACCACTTGCAGTCCTTGGCAATTTAGTGATGAAATCCATGGTAATGTTTTCCCATTTCTATTCCGAGATTTCGGGTTGTTGAAGTAGACCTGATGGTTTCTGATGCTCAGCTTTGACCTTAGAACACGTCAAACATTCTCCTACGTATTTAGCAACATCGGCTTTCATACCCGGCCACCAAAAATGTTTCTTGAGATCCTTGTACATCTTCCCCGTTCCAGAATGTATTGAGTATCTGGTTTTATGAGCTTCTCTAAGTACCATTTCTCTCATATCTCCAAATTTTGGTACCCAAATCCTTTCAGCCCTATACCGGGTTCCGTCTTCCCGAATATTAAGATGCTTCTCCGATCCTTTGGGTATTTCATCCTTTAAATTTCCCTCTTTTAAAACTCCTTGTTGCGCCTCCTTTATTTGAGTAGTAAGGTTATTGTGAATCATTATATTCATAGATTTTACTCGAATGGGTTCTCTGTCCTTCCTGCTCAAGGCGTCGGCTACCACATTTTCCTTCCCCGAGTGGTAACGAATCTCAAAGTCGTAATCATTCAATAATTCAATCCACCTACGCTGCCTCATATTCAGTTGTTTCTGATTAAATATGTGCTGAAGACTTTTGTGGTCGGTATATATAATACTTTTGACCCCATATAAGTAGTGCCTCCAAGTCTTTAATGCAAAAACAACCGCGCCTAATTCCAAATCATGCGTCGTATAATTTTGTTCATGAATCTTCAATTGTCTAGACGCATAAGCAATCACCTTCATTCGTTGCATTAATACACAACCGAGACCTTGCTTTGATGCGTCACAATAAATCACAAAATCATCATTCCCTTCAGGCAATGACAATATAGGTGCCGTGGTTAGCTTTTTCTTCAATAACTGAAACGCTTTCTCTTGTTCATCCTTCCATTCAAATTTCTTCCCTTTATGCGTTAATGCAGTCAAGGGTTTTGCTATTCTGGAAAAGTCTTGGATGAACCTTCTGTAGTAACCAGCTAGTCCTAAAAACTGGCGTATGTGTTTCGGAGTTTTCGGGGTTTCCCACTTTTCAACAGTTTCTATCTTTGCCGGATCCACCTTAATACCTTCTTTGTTCACTATGTGACCGAGGAATTGAACTTCTTCCAACCAAAATGCACACTTTGAAAATTTAGCGTACAATTCTTCCTTCCTCAATACTTCTAACACCTTTCTCAAATGTTCACCGTGTTCTTGGTCATTCTTTGAGTAAATAAGTATGTCATCAATGAAAACAATGACAAACTTGTCAAGGTATGGTCCACACACTCGGTTCATAAGGTCCATGAACACAGCTGGTGCATTAGTTAAACCAAACGGCATGACCACAAACTCGTAATGACCGTAACGTGTTCTGAAAGCAGTCTTTGGAATATCATCTTCTTTCACCCGCATTTGATGATACCCGGAACGTAAGTCAATCTTTGAATAAACAGACGAGCCTTGTAGTTGATCAAATAAGTCGTCGATTCTCGGTAGTGGGTAGCGGTTCTTGATGGTAAGTTTGTTCAACTCTCGGTAGTCGATACACAACCTGAATGTACCATCTTTCTTCTTGACAAACAAAACAGGAGCTCCCCATGGTGATGTGCTTGGTCGAATGAAACCACGCTCTAAAAGTTCTTGTAATTGGCTTTGCAGTTCTTTCATCTCGCTGGGTGCGAGTCTGTAAGGAGCACGAGCTATTGGTGCAGCTCCTGGTACAAGATCTATATGAAATTCAACGGATCGATGTGGGGGTAATCCCGGTAATTCTTTCGGAAATACATCGGGAAATTCTTTTGCGACGGGAACATCATTGATGCTCTTTTCTTCAGTTTGTACTTTCTCGACGTGTGCTAGAACAGCATAGCAACCTTTTCTTATTAGTTTTTGTGCCTTCAAATTACTAATAAGATGTAGCTTCGTGTTTCCCTTTTCTCCGTACACCATTAAGGGTTTTCCTTTTTCTCGTATAATGCGAATTGCATTTTTGTAACAAACGATCTCTGCTTTCACTTCTTTCAACCAGTCCATACCGATTATCACATCAAAACTCCCTAACTCTACTGGTATCAAGTCAATCTTAAATATTTCGCTACCCAGTTTAATTTCTCGATTCCGGCATATATTATCTGCTGAAATTAATTTACCGTTTGCTAATTCGAGTAAAAATTTACTATCCAATGGCGTCAATGAACAACTTAATTTAGCACAAAAATCTCTACTCATATAGCTTCTATCCGCACCCGAATCAAATAAAACGTAAGCAGATTTATTGTCAATAAGAAACGTACCTGTAACAAGCTCTGGGTCTTCTTGTGCCTCTGCTGCATTAATATTGAAAACTCTTCCGCGGCCTTGTCCATTCATGTTCTCCTGGTTCGGGCAATTTCTAATAATGTGGCCCGGTTTTCCACATTTATAACAAACTACATTGGCATAACTTGCTCCGACACTACTTGCTCCGCCATTACTCGTTCCGACACCATTTGTTCCTTTCGTTCTGTTAACCCCTGGTCCGTAGACCTCACACTTCGCTGCGCTATGACCATTTCTTTTACACTTGTTGCAAAATTTGGTGCAGAACACCGAGTGATACTTTTCACACCTTTGGCATAGCTGCTTCTGATTGTTGTTGTTGTTGCGGTTGTTATTGTTGTTGGGATGATTGTTGTAGTTGCTGCTGTTGTTGTTGTTGTTGTTGGGACGTTTGTTGTAGTTGCGATTGATGTTGCGATTGTTGAGATAATTGTTGCGATTATTGTTGTAATTGCTATTGTTGTTGTATTGGTGATTCTTATCACCGTTTTCCTCCCACTTTCTTTTGACTTGCTTTACATTGGCCTCTTCAGTAGTCTGTTCTTTAATTCTTTCTTCAATCTGGTTCACTAGTTTGTGAGCCATTCTACATGCCTGTTGTATGGAGGCGGGCTCGTGTGAACTTCTTCGAACGCTCCCGGACACAATAGGCATAATTCTGTGAATCGTCTTTCGTACGTGGTAATATCAAATCCTTGGGTTCGTAACCCTCTAAGTTCTGTCTTGAGCTTATTGACCTCGGTTCTGGGACGGTACTTCTCGTTCATCAAGTGCTTGAATGCTGACCACGGTAGTGCGTAAGCATCATCTTGTCCCACTTGCTCTAGATAGGTATTCCACCATGTTAACGCAGAACCTGTGAAGGTATGCGTAGCGTACTTCACTTTGTCCTCTTCAGTACACTTACTTATGGCAAACACCGATTCGACCTTCTCGGTCCACCGTTTCAATCCGATCGGTCCTTCAGTTCCATCAAATTCCCAAGGTTTGCAGGCAGTGAATTCTTTGTAGGTGCATCCTACACGATTTCCTGTACTGCTAGATCCAAGGTTATTGTTGGTATGTAGCACAGCCTGTACTGCGGCTATGTTTGAAGCTAGAAAAGTACGGAATTCCTCTTCATTCATATTCACGGTGTGTCGAGTAGTCGGTGCCATTTCCTTCAAAATAGTCAAATGGAACAAGTTAATCATACAGAATATTAAGAGTAGTTAATAGTATTTCGTAGCATAATATGAACTCATTTATAAAAGCTTTTTCTTCATATTAGCGTTTTATAAGTTTAAATTCGGGTAGTACCTACCCGTTAAGTTCATACTTAATAGCTAATATACAATTCAACTACTACAATTCTATATGAAAAACAGATTATAATAATATTTCGCGTTCAAACTTTTATTCAATATTTTACAAACTTACAATACCGCTTATTTTACATAAAGCATGAAATATAGCACACAATAACTTTGATACAAGATAGTTGTGAAGATAATTCTAGCTAGTACACAAGTCGTTCAGCAAAGGCAATAAAGACACGTAATTCATACGTCCAGAAACAAGTCATGCATTCTGGTTTTACTAGGACTACTTCCCATCCTTGGTCTTGTGGAACATAACTGTTATGGCCGTTGATAAGACAGTGTGTTGTAACGTCGTCAAAGGGACGAGGGTTACGTAATGTCCAACAGTCCCGTAACAATCTAAAAACCTTGTTTCTCACCCCAACTACTGAGTCCGTTACTTGTGGAAATGTTTTGTTTAATAGTTGTAGCCCGATGTTCTTGTTCTCACTTTGGTGAGAAGCGAACATTACTAACCCGTAAGCATAACATGCTTCTTTATGTTGCATGTTAGCCGCTTTTTCTAAATCATGAAGTCCTATGTTCGGATACATTGAGTCAAAATAATTTCTTAACCCGTTGCGTAAGATAGCACTTGGGTTCCCCGCAATATATGCGTCAAACTAAACACATCGTAACTTATGGGTTTCCCAATGTGATATCCCCCATCTTTCAAACGAAAGTCTCTTATAAACCAAGGCATTCTTGGAACGTTCTTCGAATGTCTTACAAACTGATTTCGCCGTAAATAGTTGTGCAGAAGAATTCTGACCGTCTAGACAAGATTTCATCAATCATGTCTCTGGGTAGGTCTCTTAAAATATTGGGTTGTCTACCCATTTTGTGTTTTTATACTGTAAAATAGACAAGAGTTAGATTCATAAAAAAAATACTTATTAATACAAGCAATTTTTACATATATCATAAAGCATAAGCACACTATATTACATATATTACACCATACGAATACAACTATCTTATTCCGACTCGCTCGTTTCTTCTTCTTCGGTTTTGGTTCGTTTTACCAAGTTTCTAGGGATATATGATGTTCCCCTAATACTAGCTGTCGTTTTCCACAACGGTTTAGAAAAACCTGGCGGTTTAGAGGTTCCCGGGTCATTGTTACAACTTAGGGACTTCGGGGGTTGACGATACATATAAAGTTCATCGGGGTTGGAATTAGATTTCTCTATTTTTATGCCCTTTCCCTTATTATTTTCTTTTGCCTTTTTAAATTCAGTTGGGGTAATTTCTATAACATCATCGGAATTCTAGTCGGAATCCGATTCATCGGAGAATTGGTAATCCTCCCAATATTTTGCTTCCTTGGCGGAAACACCATTGACCATAATTAACCTTGGTCGGTTGGTTGAGGATTTTCTTTTACTTAACCGTTTTATTATTTCACCCACCGGTTCTATTTCCTCCTCCGGTTCCTCCTCTTCCGATTCTGATTCTTCTTCCAGTTCTGATTCTTCTTCTGGTTCCTCTTCGGGAACTTGTGAATCAGTCCAATATATATTCGACTCTTCGTTATTATTAGGTGAGTCAATGGGATTTATGCTAGAGGTAGACATCTATCACACAATATCAAACATGTTAAGAGATTAATATATCACATAATATATACATGTTAATAATATATAGTTTCCAACAAAAATGTTAAGCAATCATTTTTAAAGAAAACACGGTCGAAGTCCAGACTCACTAATGCATCCTAACAAACTCGATAAGACACACTAATACAAAATTTCTGGTTCTCTAAGACCAACGCTCGGATACCAACTGAAATGTCCCGTTCTTATTGATTAAAAACGTTCCATATTAATTGATTTCGTTGCGAGGTTTTGACCTCTATATGAGTCGTTTTTCAAAGACTGCATTCATTTTAAAACAAACCATAACCTTTATTTCATAAATAAAGGTTTAAAAAGCTTTACGTAGATTATCAAATAATGATAATCTAAAATATCCTGTTTACACACGACCATTACATAATGGTTTACAATACAAATATGTTACATCGAAATCAGTTTCTTGAATGCAGTTTTTACACAATATCATACAAACATGGACTCCAAATCTTGTCCTTATTTTAGTATGCAACAGCGGAAGCTCTTAGTATTCACCTGAGAATAAACATGCTTTAAACGTCAACAAAAATGTTGGTGAGTTATATGTTTAACCTATATATATCAAATCGTAACAATAGACCACAAGATTTCATATTTCAATACACATCCCATACATAGAGATAAAAATCATTCATATGGTGAACACCTGGTAACCGACATTAACAAGATGCATATATAAGAATATCCCCATCATTCCGGGACACCCTTCGAATATGATATAAATTTTGAAGTACTAAAGCATCCGGTACTTTGGATGGGGTTTGTTAGGTCCAATAGATCTATCTTTAGGATTCGCGTCAATTAGGGTGTTTGTTCCCTAATTCTTAGATTACCAGACTTTAATAAAAAGGGGCATATTCGATTTCGATAATTCAACCATAGAATGTAGTTTCACGTACTTGTGTCTATTTTGTAAATCGTTTCTAAAACCTGCATGTATTCTCATCCCAAAATATTAGATTTTAAAAGTGGGACTATAACTCACTTTCACAGATTTTTACTTCGTCGGGAAGTAAGACTTGGCCACTGGTTGATTCACGAACCTATAATAATATATACATATATATCAAAGTATGCTCAAAATATATTTACAATACTTTTAATACATCTTGATGTTTTAAGTTTATTAAGTCAGCTGTCCTCGTTAGTAACCTACAACTAGTTGTCCACAGTTAGATGTACAGAAATAAATCGATAAATATTATCTTGAATCAATCCACGACCCAGTGTATACGTATCTCAGTATTGATCACAACTCAAACTATATATATATTTTGGAATCAACCACAACCCTGTATAGCTAACTCCAACATTCACATATAGAGTGTCTATGGTTGTTCCGCAATATATATATAGATGGGTCGACATGATAGGTCGAAACATTGTATACGTGTCTATGGTATCTCAAGATTACATAATATACAATATAAGTTGATTAGGTTATGGTTGGAATAGATTTATTACTAACTTTCACGTAGGTAAAATGAGTAGTTTTTATCAATCTTGTTTTACTCGCCATTTCTTCGTTTCTAATCCGTTTTGAGTGATTCCAGTGGCCACGATTTCGTATTGAACTAAAATTTATGAATCTAAATAGAAAAAGTATAAATTTATAGTCAGAAATACAAGTTACAAGTCGTTTTTGAAAGAGGTAGTCATTTCCGTCGAAAGAACGACATCTTGATGACCATTTTGAAAAACATACTTTCACTTTGAGTTTAACCATGATTTTTGGATATAGTTTCATGTTCATAAGAAAAATCATTTTTCCAGAAGTATAGCTTTTAAATCAAAGTTCTTCTTAGCTTTTAATTATCCCAACCAAAACAGTCCCCGGTTTTACTACGACGTCGTATATCCAGTTTTATGGTGTTTATCGTGTTTCCGGGTTTTAAATCATTAAGTTAGCATATAATATAGATATAGAACATGTGTTTAGTTGATTTTAAAAGTCTAGTTAGAAGGATTAACTTTATTTGCGAACAAGTTTAGAATTAACTAAACTATGTTCTAGTGATTACAAGTTTATAACATTGAATAAGACAGCTTTTTATGTATGAATCGAATGATGTTATGAACATCATTACTACCTCAAGTTCCTTGGATAAACCTACTGGAAATGAGAAAAATGGATCTAGCTTCAAAGGATCCTTGGATGGCTTGAAAGTTCTTGAAGCAGAATCATGACACGAAAATAATTTCAAGTAAGATTTCCACTCGAAATAAGATTGTTATAGTTATAGAAATTGAATTAAAGTTTGAATATGATTATTACCTTGTATTAGAAAGATAACCTACTGTAAGTAACAAATGTTTCTTGATCTTGGATGATTACTTGGAATGGATTTAGAAAACTTGGAAGTAAACTTGCAATCTTGGAAGTATTCTTAATTTTATGAAACTAGAACTTTTGGAATTTATGAAGAACACTTAGAACTTGAAGATAGAACTTGAGAGAGATCAATTAGATGAAGAAAATTGAAGAATGAAAGTATTTGTAGGTGTTTTTTGTCGTTGGTGTATGGATTAGATATAAAGGATATGTAATTTTGTTTTCATGTAAATAAGTCATGAATGATTACTCATATTTTTGTAATTTTATGAGATATTTCATGCTAGTTGCCAAATGATGGTTCCTACATGTGTTAGTTGACTCACATGGGCTACTAAGAGATGATCATTAGAGTGTATATACCAATAGTATGTACATCTAAAAGCTGTGTATTGTACGAGTACGAATAAGGGTGCATACGAGTAGAATTGTTGATGAAACTGAACGAGGATGTAATTGTAAGCATTTTTGTTAAGTATGTAGTGACCCGAACTTTTCCATGTTTATATATATTAATTGAGATTGATGTTTACATGATTAAATGTTTCCAACATGTTAAGCAATCAAACTTGTTAAGACTTGATTAATTGAAATAGGTTTCATATAGACAATTGACCACCCAAGTTGACCGGTGATTCACGAACGTTAAAACTTGTAAAAAAAACTATATGATGACATATATATGGTTATATATATAGTTAACATGATATTATGATAAGTAAACATATCATTAATTATATTAACAATGAACTACATATGTAAAAACAAGACTACTAACTTAATGATTTTGAAACGAGACATATATGTAACGTTTATCGTTGTAACGACATTTAATGTATATATATCATATTAAGAGATATTCGTACATCATAATATCATGATAATATAATAATTTAAAATCTCTTTTGATATTATAAACATTGGGTTAACAACATTTAACAAGATCGTTAACCTAAAGGTTTCAAAACAACACTTACATGTAACGACTAACGATGACTTAACGACTCAGTTAAAATGTATATACATGTAGTGTTTTAATATGTATTTATACACTTTTGAAAGACTTCAATACACTTATCAAAATACTTCTACTTAACAAAAATGCTTACAATTACATTCTCGTTCAGTTTCATCAACAATTCTACTCGTATGCACCCGTATTCGTACTCGTACAATACACAGCTTTTAGATGTATGTACTATTGGTATATACACTCCAATGATCAGCTCTTAGCAGCCCATGTGAGTCACCTAACACATGTGGGAACCATCATTTGGCAACTAGCATGAAATATCTCATAAGATTACAAAAATATGAGTAATCATTCATGACTTATTTACATGAAAACAAAATTACATATCCTTTATATCTAATCCATACACCAACGACCAAAAACACCTACAAACACTTTCATTCATCAATTTTCTTCATCTAATTGAACTCTCTCAAGTTCTATCTTCAAGTTCTAAGTGTTCTTCATAAATTCCAAAAGTTCTAGTTTCATAAAATCAAGAATACTTTCAAGTTTGCTAGCTCACTTCCAATCTTGTAAGGTGATCATCCAACCTCAAGAAATCTTTGTTTCTTACAGTAGGTTATCATTCTAATACAAGGTAATAATCATATTCAAACTTTGGTTCAATTTCTATAACTATAACAATCTTATTTCAAGTGATGATCTTACTTGAACTTGTTTTCGTGTCATGATTTTGCTTCAAGAACTTTGAGCCATCCAAGGATCCATTGAAGCTAGATCCATTTTTCTCTTTTCCAGTAGCTTCATCCAAGGAACTTAAGGTAGTAATGATGTTCATAACATCATTCGATTCATACATATAAAGCTATCTTATTCGAAGGTTTAAACTTGTAATCACTAGAACATAGTTTAGTTAATTCTAAACTTGTTCGCAAACAAAAGTTAATCCTTCTAACTTGACTTTTAAAATCAACTAAACACATTTTCTATATCTATATGATATGCTAACTTAATGATTTAAAACCTGGAAACACGAAAAACACCGTAAAACCGGATTTACGCCGTCGTAGTAACACCGCGGGCTGTTTTGGGTTAGTTAATTAAAAACTATGATAAACTTTGATTTAAAAGTTGTTATTCTGAGAAAATGATTTTTATTATGAACATGAAACTATATCCAAAAATTATGGTTAAACTCAAAGTGGAAGTATGTTTTCTAAAATGGTCATCTAGACGTCGTTCTTTCGACTGAAATGACTACCTTTACAAAAACGACTTGTAACTTATTTTTCCGACTAGAAACCTATACTTTTTTTGTTTAGATTCATAAAATAGAGTTCAATATGAAACCATAGCAATTTGATTCACTCAAAACGGATTTAAAATGAAGAAGTTATGGGTAAAACAAGATTGGATAATTTTTCTCATTTTAGCTACGTGAAAATTGGTAACAAATCTATTCCAACCATAACTTAATCAACTTGTATTATATATTATGTAATCTTGAGATACCATAGACACGTATACAATGTTTCGACCTATCATGTCGACACATCTATATATATTTCGGAACAACCATAGACACTCTATATGTGAATGTTGGAGTTAGCTATACAGGGTTGAGGTTGATTCCAAAATATATATAGTTTGAGTTGTGATCAATACTGAGATACGTATACACTGGGTCGTGGATTGATTCAAGATAATATTTATCGATTTATTTCTGTACATCTAACTGTGGACAACTAGTTGTAGGTTACTAACGAGGACAGCTGACTTAATAAACTTAAAACATCAAAATATATTAAAAGTGTTGTAAATATATTTTGAACATACTTTGATATATATGTATATATTGTTATAGGTTCGTGAATCAACCAGTGGCCAAGTCTTACTTCCCGATGAAGTAAAAAATCTGTGAAAGTGAGTTATAGTCCCACTTTTAAAATCTAATATTTTTGGGATGAGAATACATGCAGGTTTTATAAATGATTTACAAAATAGACACAAGTACGTGAAACTACATTCTATGGTTGAATTATCGAAATCGAATATGCCCCTTTTTATTAAGTCTGGTAATCTAAGAATTAGGGAACAGACACCCTAATTGACGCGAATCCTAAAGATAGATCTATTGGGCCTAACAAACCCCATCCAAAGTACCGGATGCTTTAGTACTTCGAAATTTATATCATATCCGAAGGGTGTCCCGGAATGATGGGGATATTCTTATATATGCATCTTGTTATTGTCGGTTACCAGGTGTTCACCATATGAATGATTTTTATCTCTATGTATGGGATGTGTATTGAAATATGAAATCTTGTGGTCTATTGTTACGATTTGATATATATAGGTTAAACCTATAACTCACCAACATTTTTGTTGACGTTTTAAGCATGTTTATTCTCAGGTGATTATTAAGAGCTTCCGCTGTCGCATACTTAAATAAGGACAAGATTTGGAGTCCATGCTTGTATGATATTGTGTAAAAACTGCATTCAAGAAACTTATTTTGTTGTAACATATTTGTATTGTAAACCATTATGTAATGGTCGTGTGTAAACAGGATATTTTAGATTATCATTATTTGATAATCTACGTAAAGCTTTTTAAACCTTTATTGATGAAATAAAGGTTATGGTTTGTTTAAAAATGAATGCAGTCTTTGAAAAACGTCTCATATAGAGGTCAAAACCTCGCAACGAAATCAATTAATATGGAACGTTTTTAATCAATAAGAACGGGACATTTCAAAGTAGAAGTATTTTGATAAGTGTCTTGAAGTCTTTCAAAAGTGTGTGAATACATATTAAAACACTACATGTATATACATTTTAACTGAGTCGTTAAGTCATCGTTAGTCGTTACATGTAAGTGTTGTTTTGAAACCTTTAGGTTAACGATCTTGTTAAGTGTTGTTAACCCAATGTTTATAATATCAAATGAGATTTTAAATTATTATATTATCATGATATTATGATGTACGAATATCTCTTAATATGATCTATATACATTAAATGTCGTTACAACGATAATCGTTACATATATGTCTCGTTTCAAAATCATTAAGTTAGTAGTCTTATTTTTACATATGTAGTTCATTGTTAATGCACTTAATGATATATTTACTTATCATTTAACATAATTAACCAAGTGTATTAATATCTTAATATGATTCATATGTACCTAGTAAGACGTTATAACGATAATCGTTATATATATCGTTTTCGAGTTTCTTAATTTAATAGTCTCATTTTTATGTATATAACTCATTGTTAAAATACATAATGAGATACATACTTATAATAAAATCATGTTAACCATATATATAACCATATATATGTCATCGTATAGTTTTTACAAGTTTTAACGTTCGTGAATCACCGGTCAACTTGGGTGGTCATTTGTCTATATGAAACATATTCCAATTAATCAAGTCTTAATAAGTTTGATTGCTTAACATGTTAGAAACACTTAATCATGTAAATATCAATTTCATTTAATATATATAAACATGGAAAAGTTCGGGTCACTACATACTTAACAAAAATACTTACAATTACATCCTCATTCATTTTCATCAACAATTCTACTCGTATACACCCGTATTCGTACTCGTACAATACACAGCTTCCAGATGTATATACTATTGGTATATACACTTCAATGATCAGCTCCTTAGCAGCCCATGTGAGTCATTAAATATGTGGGAACCATCATTTAGCAACTAGCATAAAATATCTCACAAAATTATAAAAAATATTATAAATCATTCATGAATTATTTACATGAAAACAAACTTACACATCCTTTATATCTAATCCATATACCAATGACCAAAAACACCTACAAACACTTTCATTCTTCAATTTTCTTCATCTAATTGATCTCTCTCAAGTTCTATCTTCAAGTTCTGTGACGACCCAGAAATTTGCGACCAAATTTAAACTTAATTTTTATATGATTTCGACACGATAAGCAAAGTCTGTAATGTTGAGTCTCAAAAATTTTGAACTATTTCATGAAACCATTTGTCCTTTGACTATTCCCGACGATTCACGAACAATTATGTGTAAATAAATATGTAAATATAAATGTAAGTATATATATGATAATAATTGGAGATAATGAAATATAATATAAACATTAAAGTTAAATATGTAAAATAAGATATAAAATAATTAAACTGAATCTATATCTATATATATAACTTTTATACATAATTGATATTATATGTATATTGTAATAAATATAAAATATATGAATATTAACAATTTAAATATTATATAAGTATTACATAATTAATAATATATAATACAAATTAAAATATAGTTGTTACTTTAATAAATATTAATATTAATACTAATATAAGTATTATTAATATCAATTTGCACATTTGAATTGTTATTGTTATCATTGTTAATATCAGTATTATTATTATTAATTATTATTATCATTACTAATATTATTATTAGTAATATTGTTAGTACTAGTAAAATCATTAAATTATTATAAGTATTGTAAATATAATACAAATTATTATTATTATTACTATTATTAGAAAATAATACAGTTTATTA
Source organism: Rutidosis leptorrhynchoides (assembly GCF_046630445.1). Lineage (NCBI taxonomy): Eukaryota > Viridiplantae > Streptophyta > Magnoliopsida > Asterales > Asteraceae > Rutidosis > Rutidosis leptorrhynchoides. Next base: position 518,223,889 of record NC_092334.1, read on the forward strand.
CTATTATCATTAATAATATTATTATCATTTTTATCATTATCATTTATTATTATTAATATAATTATTGCTATTATTATTATTATTATTATTATTTTTATTAATATAGTTATTAATTAGTAATATTAATTTAAATACATAAATTATAAAAAAAAGAAAAAGAAAACAAGAGCTGGTAAGAAATTATGTTCCTCTCACAATCATACTGTAATTGATTTATAGAATTCGTACAAATCAACTTTAAACACTGGAACCAGTCCAAATTCGGTTATCAATCCCATTTGACTTATATATATATATATATATATATATATATATATATATATATATATATATATATATATATATATATAATTTATGTATCTGTTCTTGATCCAATTACAACAGACGACCTCATTTTATTTTAAATTAAATGTGTGTCGTTTATTACTCTCACTATCACTCAAATATTCATCTCTATATCACTTACCAATCTACATTGTTGCTGAGTATAAGATTAAACAAAAGGAATTAATGAAACAGCTCGTTAGCCTCTGTTTTCAAAGATTTTTGCCATAAAACGAATTCGAAGTCCATTTCAATTTCTGTAAACGTGGTGTGGTTAGGAATGATCTAATGATACTTTCTGTAAATTTTCAAGTCTCAAATTCTTCTATTGATTTCGAATTTCAAGGTCAAAGTTTCAAAATACAAAGTCAAAGGATTTGTTTATGAAGAAATTCGTAATCAAATTGATGTTTCCAGTTAAAATTGAAGTTTTAGAAAGTTTTTAATGATGATTTAACATCCTTTTCATGTTATAATCATGGTTTAAAACTTCCTATAATATTGAATTGGATTTAGAGTTCAATCGAGTTCAAACGAGTTTCTTCATGGCCTGCTTTTATTTTTATTTTTTTTATTATTCTTCTAATTGAATTAAATCACCAAAACAGATGATTACGTTTCAATTGCAATTCGTAATTCATATATTTAGATTGAATTTAAGTTTGAATCTGGGTCGATTTCACACTGGTCGACTGATAGGAGATGAAGACAGAAACAAATGGGTTAAATATTTTAGGATACGATTTAAATCAGGAAAACAAATACATAGTAATGGTCTTTGGTGTTAACGGGTATTCGAGAGGTCCAGGGTTCGAGTTCCGTCATGGGCAATTCTTTTTAGAGAAGATTTTTAAGGGTTCGTGAATCCGAGGCCAACCTTGCACTTGTTCAATGACGTCATATGTATTTTTACTACGAAATACAGTATTGTGAGTTTTATTTGCTCCCTTTTTAAATGCTTTTGCAATATATATTTTTGGGACTGAGAATACATGAGCTATTTTATAAATGTTTGACGAAATAGACACAAGTACTTAAAACTACATTGTATGGTTGGATTATTATACCGAATATCGCCCCTTCAAGTCTGGTAACCTAAGAATTAGGGAAATGGCCCCTAATTGACGCGAATCCTAAAGATAGATCTATGGGCCTAACAAACCCCATTCTGGAATTTGGAATGCTTTAGTACTTCGATTTAAATGGTGATTGCGATTGCCAATATTATATGGCATACTTGCGAGTATGCGGGGAATATTCTATATGCATTATGTTAATGTCGGTTACCAGGTGTTCATCATACGAATGGATTTTATACACTTGCGAGTGTAATGATATTTATGAAAAATGAGAAATCTTGTGCTCTATTAAAATTATGGAAATGATTGATTACGATAAACTAATGAACTCACCAACCTTTTGATTGACACTTTAAAGCATGTTTATTCTCAGGTATGAAAGAAATCTTCCGCTGTGCATTTGCTCATTTTAGAGATATTACTTGGAGTCATTCATGACATATTTCAAAAGACGTTGCATTCGAGTCGTTGAGTTCATCATGGATATTATTAAGTCATTTATAGTTGGATATATTATGAAATGGTATGCATTCCGTCAATTTTTGATGTAATGTAAGTTTGTATTTTAAAAACGAATGCAATGTTTGTAAAATGTATCATATAGAGGTTAAGTATCTCGCGATGTAACCAAATGTAATGTATTCGTCCAGATGGATTAGGACGGGTCGTCTCATGTGGTATCAGAGTGGTGGTCTTAGCGAACCAGGTCTTGCATTAGTGTGTATAACTGATAGTTGTTTAGATGCATTAGTGAGTCTAGACTTCGATTGTGTCTGTATGTCAAAAGTTTTGCTTATCATTTCATGTCGAAAATCATCTACTTATCATCCTTAGGAAATTACCTGCTTATCATTCCTAGACTAGACACATCTTACTACATTGACTGCATGAATGGTGTATAGACAAAACTCATATCTCAATGTATCTGCTAATTCATATCTTAGCGTATCTGTTACTGTAAACTTTGCCTGACATATTCCGTAAATTCCTCTGTAATCTACGAAATCTTTTGTTCTATATATCTAGATATTCTATATAATTAGAATACCATCTGATAGCCAGAAATCATTTCTTATCGAAAAACCCTTTACTCAATAGTACGAAATGGAACTCGTCACTAGTTCAAGTTCTTCGGAACCCGACAGCTATTCCGACATGGATGTTCACCTAAGCTCCGAAAGCAGTGTCACCAGAATGAATCAACCAATCATCCATCCCCAATTCATCTGATGGGTTCGTAGTCGACTTAATTAATGGAGACGAAAAGAATGCGATCCTTTCAACCAACCGAATTCACCTCTTGGTGAAGAACCTGAAGCACTTACCGGCAAACCTGTCTGAAATACCATATTCACCCTCATTGCCAGGATATCTCACAACGATTATATGATATTCCAAATTCTCAACCTTATTCATCCGCTTGTTTCAACCGCCAATCATCCCGGAGTAATCGAAGAAGTCAACTAACTGAGTTGTAGCCTTGGAAAATATGGTGTAAAACGTACCAGCTTCAACAACATCACCGGCACCAACAGTACCAGCAACATCAACACAGTACCACCAACAAACCAAGTTTCAACACCACATGCCTCAACATCTCATTCTGTACCTCGAGTACAATTATCGTTCTACGAATCGTTCTACATCAATTATCTTCATTATACGTGACGATTATATAATTTCTAATGTTTTAGAGATTATGTGTTCTAGTTCTAACGATAAATCAAATGAGATTAATATCATATCAACTCATTAAATCCATGATTATATCTGAAGAAAATATATATGTATATATGTTTTCATAAAGATTGTAATTAAAAATTCTTTTGTACAAACTGTTAATGGTGAAAATATTTTAACGGGTAGGTAATACCCGAGGAATATTTAGATTTCACATTAATAAGTTACACTGTACATTCTTCGAATCTGATTCAACAGTCATTTACTATCCTACAAACATCCACAGATATACATATCCGTTCACCACAGAATAACCATTTTCATTCAATTTCATATTTGGATTTTGACTTATCAGAATCCAACAAGTGGCATAATGAAGAAAACATTGGACAAAATAAAATTTGTTAGAAACAAACGAATTAACTATGAGAAAATTTTTGTTAAGAATCCACGCTAACTGTTTCCAGCTAACTGTTCCTAGCTAACTGATTACATTTTATTTATCGCAGTTTATTTATCGCAATTTAATTATCGCAATTTTATTTATCGTCATTTAATTTCTGTTATTTACTTTACGCACTTTAAATATCGGGACACGTATATGATAATGATAAAAACGAACATATATTTCATAGCATTATTCCTCAAGAAAGACAAGCTTTTAGTTGCAATTGTTCTATTTACAAGTGATATTCGTTTAAATAATAAAAGGTGAAGACAAAAGACAGATTCGACGAATTGAAGACGCAAACGACCAAAAAGCTCAAAAGTACAAAAGACAATGAAAGAGGTTCCAATTATTGATAAGAAACGTCTCGAAATTACAAGAGTACAAGATTCAAAACGCAAAGTACAAGATATTAAATTGTACGCAAGGACGTTCGAAAATCCGGAACCGGGACCAGAGTCAACTCTCAACGCTCGACGCAACGGACTAAAAATTACAAGTCAACTATGCACATAAATATAATATAATATTTAAATAATTCTTATAATTATTTAATATATTATATTTATATTTAAACCGTCGGTAAACAAAGAGCCAAACTCCTCTGAGCTGTAAAAGTAAACTCCGCGACTCGCGGAGTTTGAAGGCCAAAAAGGCCGTGAGTCGCGGAGCCCCAAAAGTCAAAAATCCCTATAAAAGCAACCGAATTCTGATCGCAAATCATCATCTTTTTCTTCTTCTTCTCATACGTAAAATATATATATATATTTATAATTTATATTTTAATTTTAATTATAATTCTAATAATAAGGGTATGTTAGCGAATATTGTAAGGGTGTAAGTCGAAATTCTGTCCGTGTAACGCTACGCTATTTTTAATCATTGTAAGTTATGTTCAACCTTTTTACATTAATGTCTCGTAGCTAAGTTATTATTATGCTTATTTAAAACGAAGTAATCATGATGTTGGGCTAATTACTAAAATTGGGTAATTGGGCTTTGTACCATAATTGGGGTTTGGACAAAAGAACGACACTTGTGGAAATTAGACTATGGGCTATTAATGGGCTTTATATTTGTTTAACTAAATGATAGTTTGTTAATGTTAATATAAAGATTTACAATTGGGCGTCCCTATAAATTACCATACACACTCAATCGGACACGATGGGCGGGGTATTTATATGTACGAATAATCGTTCATTTAACCGGACACTGGAATGGATTAATAGCCACTAGAATAATTAAAACAGGGGTGAAATTATGTACAAGGACACTTGGTATCATTGATAACAAAATATTAAAACCTTGGGTTACACTCAGTCGACATCCTGGTGTAATTATTAAACAAAGTATTAAAATCTTGTTACAGTTTAAGTCCCCAATTAGTTGGAATATTTAACTTCAGGTATAAGGATAATTTGACGAGGACACTCGCACTTTATATTTATGACTGATGGACTGTTATGGACAAAAACCAGACGGACATATTAAATAATCCAGGACAAAGGACAATTAACCCATGGGCATAAAACAAAAATCAACACGTCAAACATCATGATTACGGAAGTTTAAATAAGCATAATTCTTTTATTTCATATTTAATTTCCTTTATTTTATATTTAATTGCACTTCTAATTATCGCATTTTTATTGTTATTTTATCGCAAGTTTATTTTATCGCACTTTTATTATTCGCAATTTCATTATCGTTATTTACTTTACGCTTAAAATTAAGTCTTGTATTTATTTATTATTTTACATTTGGTTTTAACTGCGACTAAAGTTTTAAAATCGACAAACCGGTCATTAAACGGTAAAAACCCCCCTTTATAATAATAATATTACTTATATATATGTATTTGTATTTTTATAAAAGTAAACTAATATAGCGTTAAGCTTTGTTTAAAGATTTCCCTGTGGAACGAACCGGACTTACTAAAAACTACACTACTGTACGATTAGGTACACTGCCTATAAGTGTTGTAGCAAGGTTTAAGTATATCCGTTCTCTAAATAAATAAATATCTTGTGTAAACTTGTATCATATTTAATAGTATTTCCTGCAAAAATTTAATAACTATTTTATATACACCCCGCTGCACATCAGTATACAAGGTTTTGACATATCATATCGACGCATCTATATATATTATTTGGAATAACCATAGACACTCTATATGCAGTAATGCTTGAGTTAGCTATACAGAGTTGAAGTTGATTCTACAATAATATATATACTTTGAGTTGTGATCGAGTCTGAGACATGTATATAATGGGTCACGACACATATTATTTAATTCGAATATTATATGTCAACCTATATATGAATTGTTGAACTACTAATTGTGGACTGCTAACTGTGGACTAATAACATTGGACAGTTACAATGAATTAAAATATTGATTATAACATATGAAACTAAACAATTCTTCAAGTTTGCCACTTGATTTCATCCTAAACCTCATTGTATCTTGACGACTACAATCTGCGTTCAAACCTTTCATGATTCTTGAAAACACCTCAATCGAGAGGATGAACCAACCGCACTTCATCTATGGAAGAAAAGATTGATGCATATAGTTATGCACCTGAAAACACTCGAAACTTAAGTAAATGTTTGACATGTATCTGTACCAGCTCCTTTGGCATTGTTATTACCGGAAATAACATTGCAATTCTTTTCAAATTAGCCAATTTTGTCACAGCTCCAGCAAATCAACTTCAACTTTCGTTCGGATTGAACAAACTATGAAGGAGACTGTGGACAAATCACAAAGACTAAACATGCCTTCAAAGAATCCAAATGATCCAGTATCTGCTGAAGTCATTAACGAATACCTTGCTCCTGACTCTAAACTTTTACGGACAAATTTTCCTCATTATCCTTGATATTAGAAATTCTAAGATATCATCGTATCTTTCATTATAAATATCCTCGATAATTCTGAAGATATTTTCATAACTATTCTTATCTGCAATCATTTATCTCCTTGCATTATCTGTATTACATCAAAGAGTAAACTGGTTAGTTTCTATATTCTGTAAACCTTCGAATTTAAGATATGAATGTTATTGAAGTAGTGTTGGGAACTGAAGCATGAGTTGGTATAATATAATGACACTTGATCAACGTGATTATATTACAGTAAGTCATGCTGAGTTTCTAATGGAACGTGATGATTCACAGATCATAACGTCATCATGTGCCATGTTACACGACTCTTACATTCTAGCTAATCTCTAAACATATCGAGAACATATTTTCCTGATAGTTCTATCTTTTCTCTTCAATTATGGTAATTTGACAAATCAAATCATGATATCACCTTTCTTTTTCTGCTTATGATCTTAGTCATGTTCATTCGAAACTCCATACCCACAAATTCTGGACCATTACTTGATGTGTTTAATGTATAGAAGAGAAAACAGAGCAAAAAAGCTTTGAAGTGTAAATGGGGGTATAAATCACAGCAAATAGGAGAAAGCATTAACTGTGGATGACAATGATTATAGGAAACAGAAGCAGGGACATCGAAATATAAGGGAAGATATAAAACTCAACAACACAGAAATTACAAACCGTATATATCGATGCATATAGCAATATAAAGACGCGAGAGAACTAAGAACACTATAAAACCCAGAGTATAGTAGAAGTAAATAGATTCTTCTGGCGGCAGGTGAAAAAGAAGAATGTCAGATATGAAAGTTAGAAGTATATCGAGAACCAAAACTGGATGGAGCATATGACGAATGATTCAAAGTATGAATTAAAGGAGAAATAATAGAAGGTGTGAATTGTAAGGAAACGAAAGGGGTAGATTTATAGTAAAATATTCGACCGAGCAATCGAAACAGATGATCACATTTAAAGCGGATCCTAAATTCCTTAATTACCGTAGAATCAAATCTTATTACGAAGATTTTCTCCAAATCTCTTGAATTCCAGAATTCAACCGAGATGACGTCAAAAGTTAAGACGCACTTATTTTCTAGATTCAAACGTGACTACGTCAAAAGCTAAGACAAATCTTTATTTTCTCATTTTACTCTTTTGTGATAGCTTCACTGTACTCTTCACGTAAATGAATTGTTTTATCTATATTGCTAACTATTGATAAACTCTATTTTCCAACTCGTATGAGTCATGAAAACATACTTATTGTCAACCATGACCATCCCAATCAAATTTCGGGACGAAATTTCTTTAACGGGTAGGTACTGTGACGACCCGAAAATTTGCGACCAAATTTAAACATAATCTTTATATGATTTCGACACGATAAGCAAAGTCTGTAATGTTGAGTCTCAAAAATTTTGAACTATTTCATGAAACCATTTGTCCTTTGACGATTCCCGACGATTCACGAACAATTATGTGTAAATAAATATGTAAATATAAATGTAAGTATATATATGATAATAATTGGAGATAATGAAATATAATATAAACATTAAAGTTAAATATGTAAAATAAGATATAAAATAATTAAAATGAATGTATATCTATATATATAACTTTTATACATAATTGATATTATATGTATATTTTAATAAATATAAAATATATGAATATTAACAATTCAAATATGATATAGGTATTACATAATTAATAATATATAATACAAATTAAAATATAGTTGTTACTTTAATAAATATTAATATTAATACTAATATAAGTATTATTAATATCAATTGGCACATTTGAATTGTTATTGTTATCATTGTTAATATCAATATTATTATTATTAATTATTATTATCATTACTAATATTATTATAAGTAATATTGTTAGTACTAGTAAAATCATTAAATTATTATAAGTATTGTAAATATAATACAAATTATTATTACTTATATTAGAAAATAATACAGTTTATTACTATTATCATTAATAATATTATTATCATTTTTATAATTATCATTTATTATTATTAATATAATTATTGCTATTATTATTATCATTATTATTATTTTTATTAATATAGTTATTAATTAGTAATATTAATTTAAATACATAAATTATAAAAAAAAAAAGAAAAAGAAAACAAGAGCTGGTAAGAAATTCTGTTCCTCTCACAATCATACTGTATTAATTTATAGAATTTGTACAAATCAACTTTAAACACTGGAACCAGTCCAAATTCAGTTATCAATCCCATTCGACTTATATATATATATATATATATATATATATATATATATATATATATATATATATATATATATATATATATATATATATATATATATATATATATATATATATATATATATATATATATATATATATATATATATATATATATATATATATATATATATATTTAATTTATGTATATGTTCTTGATCCAATTACAACAGACGACCTCATTTTATTTTAAAATAAATGTGTGTCATTTATTACTCTCACTATCACTCAAATATTCATCTCTATATCACTTACCAATTTACATTGTTGCTGAGTATAAGATTAAACAAAAGGAATTAATGAAATAGCTCGTTAACCTCTGTTTTCAAAGATTTTTGCCATAAAACGAATTCGAAGTCCAATTCAAATTCTGTAAATGTGGTGTGGTTAGGAATGATCTAATGATACTTTCTGTAAATTTTCAAGTCTCAAATTCTTCTCTTGATTTCGAATTTCAAGGTCAAAGTTTCAAAATACAAAGTCAAAGGATTTGTTTATGAAGAAATTCGTAATCAAATTGATGTTTCCAGTTAAAATTGAAGTTTTAGAAAGTTTTTAATGATGATTTAACATCCTTTTCATGTTATAATCATGGTTTAAAACTTCCTATAATATTGAATTGGATTTAGAGTTCAATCGAGTTCAAACGAGTTTCTTCATGGCCTGCTTTTTTTTTTTTATTTCTTATTCTTCTGATTGAATTAAATCACCAAAACAGATGATTTCGTTTCAATTGCAATTCGTAATTCATATATTTAGATTGAATTTAAGTTTGAATCTGGGTCGATTTCACACTGGTCGACTGATAGGAGATGAAGACAGAAACAAATGGGTTAAATATTTTAGGATATGATTTAAATTAGGAAAACAAATAAGGAGTAATGATCTTTGGTGTTAACGGGTATTCGAGAGGTCCAAGGTTCGAGTCCCGTCTTGGGCAATTCTTTTTAGAGAAGATTTTTAAGGGTTCGTGAATCCGAGGCCAACCTTGCACTTGTTCAATGACGTCATATGTATTTTTACTACGAAATACAATATTGTGAGTTTCATTTGCTCCATTTTTAAATGCTTTTACAATATATATTTTTGGGACTGAGAATACATGCGCTATTTTATAAATGTTTGACGAAATAGATACAAGCACTTAAAACTACATTGTATGGTTGGATTATTATACCGAATATCGCCCCTTCAAGTCTGGTAACCTAAGAATTAGGGAAATGGCCCCTAATTGACGTGAATCCTAAAGATAGATCTATGGGCCTAACAAACCCCATTCTGGAATTTAGAATGCTTTAGTACTACGATTTAAATGGTGATTGCGATTACCAATATTATATGGCATACTTGCGAGTATGCGGGGAATATTCTATATGCATTATGTTAATGTCGGTTACCAGGTGTTCATCATACGAATGGATTTTATACACTTGCGAGTGTAATGATATTTATGAAAAATGAGAAATCTTGTGGTCTATTAAAATTATGGAAATGATTGATTACGATAAACTAATGAACTCACCAACCTTTTGGTTGACACTTTAAAGCATGTTTATTCTCAGGTATGAAAGAAATCTTCCGCTGTGCATTTGCTCATTTTAGAGATATTACTTGGAGTCATTCATGACATATTTCAAAATACGTTACATTCGAGTCGTTGAGTTCATCATGGATATTATTAAGTCATTTATAGTTGGATATATTATGAAATGGTATGCATGCCGTCAATTTTCGATGTAATGAAAGTTTGTCTTTTAAAAACGAATGCAATGTTTGTAAAATGTATCATATAGAGGTTAAGTATCTCACGATGTAACCAAATGTAATGTATTCGTCCAGATGGATTAGGACTGGTCGTCTCAAGTTCTAAGTGTTCTTCATAAATTCTATAAGTTCTAGTTTCATAAAATCAAGAATACTCTCAAGTTTACAAGTCTACTTCCAAGCTTTCTAATCCATTTCAAGTGATCATGCAATCTTAAGAAATCTTTCTTATTTACAGTAAGATATCTTTCTAATTCAAGGTAATACTCATATTCAAACTTTGGTTCAATTTCTATAACTATAACAATCTTATATCGAGTGATAATCTTACTTGAACTTGTTTTCGTGTCATGATTCTACTTCAAGAACTTTCAAGCCATCCAAGAATCCTTTGAAGCTAGATCAATTTTTGTCACTCCAGTAGGTTTACCTACTAAACTTGAGGTAGTAATGATGTTCATAACATCGTTCCATTCATATATATAAAACTATCTTATTCGAAGATTTGAACATGTAATCACTAGAACATAGTTTAGTTAATTCTAAACTTGTTCGCAAACAAAGTTAATCCTTCTAACTTGAATTTTAAAATCAACTAAACACATGTTCTATATCTATATGATATGCTAACTTAATGATTTAAAACCTGGAAACACGAAGAACACCGTAAAACCGGACATACGCCGTCGTAGTGAAACCGGGGGCTGTTTTGGGTTAGAAAAATAAAAACTATCTTAATCTTTGAATTGGAAGTTTATTTTTTGGAAAAATGATATTACATATGAACATGATACTATATCCAAAAATCATGGTTAAACACAAAGTGGAAGTATGTTTTTCAAAATGGTCATCAAGATGTCGTTCTTTCGACGGAAATGACTATCTCTTTAAAAAATGACTTGTAACCTGTATTTCTGAGTATAAAATTATACTTTTTCTATTTAGTTTCATAAATTTCAGTTCATTATGAAACCATATCAACTTGAATCACTCAAAAAGAATTTAAAACGAAGAAATTATGGGTAAAACAAGATTGGATAATTTTGCTTGTTGTAGCTACGTGAAATTTGTAACAAATCCATACAAATCATAACTTAACTAACTTATATTGTATTATACACGTATTCTAACATATATTATGTAATCTTGGGATACCATAGACACGAATACAATGTTTTGACATATCATATCGACCCATCTATATATATTATTTGGAACAACCATAGACACTCTATATGCAGTAATGCTGGAGTTACTATACAGGGTTGAGGTTGATTCCAAATTAATATATATACTTTGAGTTGTGATCGAGTCTGAGACTTGTAGACACTGGGTGATGGATTGATTCGAGATAATATATATTGCTTTATTTCTGTACATCTAACTGTGGACAACTAGTTGTAGGTTACTAACGAGGACTGCTGACTTAACAAACTCAAATCATTAAAATGTAATAAAAATGTTGTAAATATATTGTGATCATACTTTGATATATATGTACATATTTGTTATAGGTTCGTGAATCAACCAGTGGCCAAGTCTTACTCCCCGACGAAGTAAAAATCTGTGAAAGTGAGTTATAGTCCCACTTTTAAAATCTAATATTTTTGGGATGAGAATACATGCAGCTTTATAAATGTTTTACAAAATAGACACAAGTACGTGAAACTACTTTCTATGGTTGAATGATCGAAGCCGAATATGCCCCTTTTTGCTTGGTAACCTAAGAATTAGTAAACCAGTCTACTAATTGACGCGAATCCTAAAGATAGATCTATTGGGCCCAACAAACCCCATCCGTTGTAGCAGATGCTTTAGTACTTCGAGTTTTTATATCATGTTCGATGGATGTCCCGAAATGATGGGGATATTCTTATATGCATCTTGTTAATGTCGGTTACCAGGTGTTCACCATATGAATGATTTTTATCTCTATGTATGGGATGATGTTTACGAAAAATGAAAATATGAAATCTTGTGGTCTATTATTACGATTGATAAATATATAGGTGATGTTAAAGCGAAGGGGTATAAAATACTATTAATTTTTACAAGGAAATACTATTAAATACGATACAATTTTACACAAATTATTTATTTATTTATAGAGTGGATATACCTAAATCTTGCTACAACACTTATAGGCAGTGTACCTAATCGTACAGTAGTGTAGTTTTTAGTAAGTCCGGTTCGTTCCACAAGGATACACTAAACAAGTTTAACGCTATATAAATTTTAACCTATAATTGTAAAAATACAAATATACATATAAGTAGTAATATTATTATAAAAGGGGATTTTTACCGTTTAATGACCGGTTTGTCGATTTTAAAACTTAAATCGCAGTTAAAACCTAATGCAAAATATTAAAAATAAATATAACTTAATTTAAAGCGTAAAGTAAATAACGATAAATAAAGTGCGAGAAAATAAAAGTACGATAAATAAAAATGCGATAAATTAAAGTTGCGATAATTAAGAGTACGATAATTAAAAGTACAATTAAATAAAATAAAAGTGCGATAAAATATGAAATAAAGGAATTAAGCTTATTTAAACTTCCGTAATCATGATGTTCGACGTGTTGATTTTAGTTTATTACCATGGGTTAATTGTCCTTTGTCCTGGATTATTCGATATGTCCATACGGATTTGTCCATAATAGTCCATCAGTCATAATTATAAAGTGCGGAGTTCTTCGTAAAATTATTCTTATTCCCGAAGTCAAATATTCAAACAAATTGGGGATTCGAACTGTAACAAGGTCTTAATTCTCTGTTTAATGAATACACCAGGTTATCGACTACATGTAAACCAAGGTTTTAATACTTTGTTAACAATTACACCAATTACCCTTGAATGTAATCCACCCCTGTTTTAACTAGTCCATTAACTATTAATCCAGTCCCTTGTCCGGTAAAATGAACAATTATTGGTATTTATAAATATCCCGCCCACCGTACCCGATTAAGCGTATGTGGTTATTTATAGATACGTCAAATTATAACCTTTATATTAAATTAACGAGGTATCGTTTTAATTTAATATAAAACCCATTAATAGCCCATAGTCTAATTTCCACAAGTGTCGTTCTTTTATCCAAACCCCAATTATGGTACAAAAGGCCAATTACCCAATTTTAATATTTAGTCAAACATCACGATTACTTCGGCATTAAATAAGCATAATAATAACTTAGCTACGAGACATTAATGTAAAAAGGTTGAACATAACTTACAATGATTAAAAATAGCGCGGTGTTACACGGACAGAGTTCCGACTTACAAAACCTTAAAACATTCGACTAATCTACCCTTATTATTATTACCAACTTAAAATTAAAATTACAAATTGATATTACGAATTGAAGTGATAATTGAAACATATGTATATGTATAATATAGAGGGAAGTAGAAAAAGAGGTGTAAAATTCGAGTAAAATTCGTGACCTTTTATAGGCCTACAAACTCCGCGAGTGTGGAGTTTTTATACCTTCAAACTCCGTGAGTTCGGAGCCTCCAGTTTCACCTAACATTCCTTGAACTTTGACTGCCGACGGATTTTATTATATAAATATAATATATATATATATATATATATATATATATATATATATATATAATATATAATTAATTATATATTATATTATATTTATAAACATAATTAATTTGTAACTTTCGGTCCGTTGCGTCGCGCGTTATTAGTTGGTTCATGTCCCGGTTTCGGCTTTTCGAACGTCCTTTCGTACGATTTAATATTTTGAACTTTGCGTTTCGCGGCTCGTTCTCTTGTAACTTTTAGACGTTTCTTATCAATAAATTGAACCTTTTTTATTGTATCTTGTACTTTTTAGCTTTTTGGACCTTTGCGTCTTCAATTCGTCGAATATGCCTTTTGTCTTCACCTTTTAATATTTAAACGAATATTACTTGTAAATAGGACAACTGCAACTAAAAGCTTGTCTTTCTTTAGAGATAATGCTATGAAATATGTGTTCGTTTTTAGCATTATCAATAGGTTACACCTATAACTCACCAATATTTTTGTTGACGTTTTAAGCATGTTTATTCTCATGTAATTGTTAAGAGCTTCTGCTGTTGCATACTAAATTAAGGACAAGATTTGGAGTCCATGCTTGTATAATATTGTTTGAAAACTGCATTCGAAGACATATATTGTTGTGTAATATTATTGTAAACCATTATGTAATGGTCGTGTGAGAACGCTATATTTTGATTATCATTATTTGATAATCGTCGTAATATTTTAAACCTTATCGATAAATAAAGGTTATGGTTGTTTTAAAAATCGAATGCAGTCTTTGAAAAACGTCTCATATAGAGGTCAAAACCTCGCAACGAAATCAATTAATATGGAACATTTATAATCAATATGAATGGGACATTTCAATATATATGGAATAGATTAATATGTAAAACCAATCTCATAAATAAATGGATAGTTGTTAGGATTGTATGCTTGGAGGATAAGTCTTTTATTTTGTATTTAAACCAATTGATATTAGTGTAAACAATCACGGTTTAACATTTTTCATGGTATCTATAACCCAAATCGATCCCCTTCTCACCTTCTAAAATTTGCATGTAATCTTTTTCTCTTTCTCTTATTCTTCATCTACAAACAGCAAAATCCAAACATCCACCATGGCCGAAAAGATCCATCCAGCAGTTACTGTCAACAATATCAAAAATCTTGGGCAGAATTAATTTAAATTCACCGTTATGCCTTCCTGGTTATTGATTACATCATCCCTCCAACAACTTCTTCTAACACTTCTGATGCATCATACACCGCCACAGTCTCATCTTCTACAACTGGAAATTGGGCAAGATTAGAAGCCATTGTTTTGCAATGGATCTATGGAACAAGTTCTGTTGATGTCTTGTCCACAATTATGAAGACTGATTCTACGACCCAAGGTACTAAGGAACGATTGAAAAATCTTTTCCATGATATTCGCCATACCCGCAAAGTTCATCTCCAACACAGGTTCAACAACATTCGTCTTGAAGATTTTTCGAATGTATCTGCATATTTATTGCTAAGAACTTAAAGTTGTAGCCGATCAACTATCCAATGTCGACCCTAAAATTGAAAATAACCACCTAGTACTCCAATTGGTCACCGGTCTGAATGAGGCGTATGAAACCATTGCATCTCATATTAATCACATGGAGCCATTACCTAGATTTTATGAAGCACGATCCAAGCTAATCCTCAAAGAAACACGGAAAGAAAAACAAGCTTCTCACTCAGTTGTTGTTTCTGGTACCACACTCGTATCCACCACTTCAAATCTGGGTACCACAAACCCACTTCAAATCCAGCCAACAATCAACGCTATTCGGGTCAATACAACCGAGGTAATTATCATATATTGAATCGAGGTAATCATCGTGGTCGTGGAGGTTTTAATAGGGGATGAGGACGACAATACACTGGAAACAGTTTCCACAGGTTCTTCATACGGGCCTTATCAAAATGCTACTGGACCATTTAATTATGCTAATGGACCACCAAGTTAAAATTGGCAATCCTCTTCATGGACTTAGTAGCAACCTAATGGACAGGATGGCCTACTAAGCCCACGACCACTACATAATAACTATGCTCCTTCGGTTGTATCTTCCACTCCAACTGACATTGAATAAGCCATGTACACGATGAGCTTGAACCCGCCTGATGATAAAAACTGGTACACAACATCCCATATGGCGGGGTCACAAGGTAAACTCTTATCTAATTTCCATTCAGGCCACCCAAAATATATTTTAGTCGATAATGGAAATCATATTCTAATTAATGGTGCTAGTCATTCCTATATTTCTTCTCCTCGTAAACCTTTACTTCTCGCTAATATACTTTATGCTCCTCAACTCATTAAAAATTTAAGTTTTATACGACGCATTACTATTGAACATAATATTTCTATCACTTTTGATCCTTTTGGTTTTACTGTGAAAGAATTTTCGAAGGGGACCATCATCCTTCGGTGTAATAGTATGACAATCTCTATCCACTCCACTCTTTCATGTTGCGTCAACTCTAATCTCCATCAAATTTATTGCTTTATCTCAAGATTCGTGGCATCGTCGCTTAGGACACATGGGTGGTGATGTGATTAAATCTCTTAGAAATAAAAATTTAATTCGTTGTAATTTGAATTCTACTAATAAAATTTGACAATCTTGTGTGTTTGGATAACACATTAAATTACCTTTTCATGCATCATCTTCTTTTACCTATTTTCCTTTTGATGTTATGCATATTGATTTATGGACCTCACCTATCATTATTGCTAGCGGTCACAAATATTATATCTTGTCTTTTGATAATCTTACCTACTTTCTATGAACTTTTCCTCTTAGCCATAAATCTCAAATTTTCTCAGTGTTTAAAGCTTTTCATTTATATGTTCATACACAATTCGGCAAAAAAATTAAACAACTTCAATGTGACAATGATACTAAATATAATAGTGATTCCTTTAGCAAATTCTGCGAAATCAATGACATGTTCTTCCGTTTTTCTTATCCATATACCTCCTCAGAAAATGATAAAAAAATCCGCGCCATTAATTGCTATGCGCCCACTTCTTACTCATTCTCGAGTGCCACACTCATTTTGGCGCCATACTCTTTCCATGGCTACTTATCAACCTTCTTCCAATCAAATTACTCAATCACATTTCACCAACTACAAAACTATATAATCGCCTTCCATCTTATGATCATCTTCGTGTCATGAGGTGCTTATGTTACCCTCTTTTCCCTAACACAAAAATAAACGAACTTGAATCTCGTTCTACCCCTTGTGTGTTCTTAGGCTACCATCCTAACCATCGTGGCTATAAGTGCTAAGTTTTAACCACTCATAAAATAATTCTTTCCCGACACGTAATATTTGACGAAACCATATTTTTAGTCGTCAAATCTAAACCACCTACACCCCGAATCTTATAAATTCTTGACTGATGATTATAATCCTTTTATTCACCATTCCACTACATAATACGCCAAGCCCAAGCACACAAATACATCAATCCCCTTTCGGGCCAACAAGCCCACTCTCCCCAACTCTTCTAATATTAATTCTGAGCCCACTTTAATCTGAAGTCCCTCAATACTAGTCCATTGTCACCACCTAATCATTCTAATACTACTTCTGTTTCTACACATGATCCCAATCCCATTTCGTCAACTCATAATTCATCTCCTGAACACCCATCATCACATGAAACAACTCCTACCCAACCTACGCGTACCATACACACTCGCAGTATGTCGGGTATCAATAAACCAAGAATTTCATTTAATCTTTCGACTACAACCACATTTTCTCCTATTCCTTCTAAATCGCGAGATGCTCAAAACGACCCTTAATGGAACTAGTTGTGGCCGATGAATATAAGGATCTAATGAAAAATAATACATGGGTTCTTGTCCCTCTTTTGCCTAACTTGCAAGTTATTCGATGTATGTGGATTTTTAGATATAAAATGAAATCTGATGTCTCTTTTGAACGTTACAAAGCAAGACTAGTAGGTGATGTACGTTCACAAAAGTTAGGCATAGATTGTCATGAGACGTTTGATGTGCTAAAATGCAACCTAAAATAAGTAGACAATTTACCTAAAACTAGCACACAATACAAGCAACTAACTTGATCGTATAGCAATTAATAAGTAAATAATCAGTTTGTTCCATAGAGAGTAGTCGAATCAAGATTTTAAAAGAATAATTATCCTAATTAAAAAGGGGAAGTTTTGATTTGAAAATCAATAAACTAAATTAAAATGTGTAAACTAAGTAAATGAATTAACTAGATGAGGAGAAACGGTGTCCACTTTAATGTTCAACAAATGACAAGATTTGTAATTAAACCCGTTATTTAAAGTTATAAGTAACTAGGTTATATCAATCTCACAAAAGTAATAAATTAAGACCTAATGAATTCAATTAACTCAAATTAATATCATTCACATTTCCAATTTTACCATGTTTAGTTAATGAGACTCTTTCTTGGTTAAACTCATGTAAAACCTAGCCTATTAAGATCTCTCAAAATAACCAACACGATTGTGTTATCACAATACAATTCAGTTACCACCTAAGCTCACATGTAGATGTCTAAATTAGTAAGTGTTAAAGTATAGGCTATGAACATTGGTAAACTCACATAAATCAATTCATAAGCCTATATAATTGAATTAAGCATATAGATAATCACAAAAATATATTTTATGAAAGGACACAATTAATCAAACATAATAACCTCAATAAACCAAATATTGAACAATCCTAAATCATAAGTCTTACATTAAAGTGAACACACTAAAGATTTAGCCTAACATATTCAATTAATAATCAACAAAACAATTGGATATAATAAAATTGATTATAATATCACTAGAATAATGTAAACAAATAACACCAATTACTAATATTGAGTAAAGACTTAATCTTGATGATGAACCCTTGAAAAGTACTCGAAATGGCCATAAAAACCTCTAAAATTCGTAACCTTGAAGCTGGAATTCGTCTCTCTCTAACTGACCAAAAGTCTCATCTATTTATAGATTTTTCGTAACTTGCTGGCTAAGTCAAGTACATATGCGCCACATCCTTTGCGCTTGTTGGAGGGATGTGCAACATCTTCAATAGATGTGACGCATCTAATATTGACTGTTAACGTTTTGGTCTCTGATCGTCCTGCGATGAGCCACATCTCCCTTTGAACTTCTGTTTTTCTTTCGGTTAAACTAGGGATGACAATGGCCACTCGATCCAGTGGATATCCACCTGATCCACCCGCTTCGTGATGGACATGAAAGAACCTAAATGGATATGTGGAGCCTCATGGGCATCAGATTTATCCCAATATCCTTTCAATTTTTAATAATACACCTCAACTATGCAATTGCTTTGTTTTAACTGAGCAATGTCAATTGTTAGTTGATAAATTCTTTGTCCATCCAGTTGTGAGTAATGTTCTTGCAGCTCACTCCACAATTCACTTGCAATATTAACAAAACTCAAAGAATTACTAATTTAATCTATAATACTCCATCCGTCCCATATTAATAGTCCAGTTTTGACTTTCGAAGTCTTTTCTTTCCAACTTTGACTATAAATTACTTTCTGTGTGTTATATAATACTTGATGAACGTTATACCGGTAAAAATATATTCAAAACCCAATCCATTGATATAAATTTTATCGAATAATATTCTATACAAACAAAAATATTTAAAGTCAAAGTTAAAAAGAAAAGACCTTCAAAATCAAAACTGGACTATTAATATGGGACGGGGGAGTAGTATTGAGTATCCATGAAATTACCATATCATTTGTCCATTCCCAAATTTCTCTTGTATCTGAGGTAGCATCTGGTTCAGTGAATTGACCTGCGACAATTTGCAGCTTCTTCTTGCCATCTAGGGCAATCATCATTGATCGACGCCATGAGCTATAGTTATCCGAACCTGTGAGTTTTTATGATTAATCCTGGATGATCGTTCTGATGGAAAAATAATGGATGATTTAGAGAATTGATATCGCCTTCTGCATTAGGCATTACTGATCATTTAGAATTTCATCGAGGATGAATCTTAATTAAAATTAGGGTTTTTTAAGGATCGAATTTGAATGTGAGTAAGATGAGATTTGATGAAGATAAAATAGATTGCTGTAAGAATCAACCAATTGATTAATTCATATCTGATTGAATTTTGTTTGAGAATTTCGTTGGATCAATCACAGCTGTTGTGATTTCGCTCTGATACCATAAAAACAAGTTGAATTTAGAGAACTGCATTACTTTTACATTGAACTGAATGAATTAATTACAGAACACATAATGTAAAGTGCATATATACATCAACTACATGAGCTTTGACTTTAGAGAAGTCAACTAACTGAACTAACTACGATTAACGGTGACTAAAAGAATCCTAACTAATTGCAACTAACTTTTAACTGACTTAAATACTATTACATGAGATGAATCTCCTTTGTAGTTTTCTGCATTTGCTCGAAGTTACAGTGTGTATCTTCTTAAAAAGAAACTAAATACGATGGTTATAAATGTGTCATGTTCGGAGGGAGTATTCTATAAATGTCGATAAGTGCATATGTTGATTTTTATATTGCTCGCCAACGTTGACCAGACAACATGTATTTGTTGACTCTGCTATTTATTTATTAAGAACATGGACCTAACTGTGTAACCTTTCTATCCAAATTTACGAGGTGCAAAATCCACCATTTATTTTGAGTAATCATTTTAATTTTATATCAATCAATTTTTGAATCTATTTGTATGCATAATAGTCACTATTATGTAAATAGAAAAATGAATATAGTTTTTCGTATACAGATCGTTAGAGAAGTATGAATATTTTTACCCAGATGTAAATAATTTAATCGGATTAACTCGAACCTTCTCTTGTCATTCTAAAATATGATTATAATAAAGGTTAAACTTGAGACCTCAACCAATTTACTAATATTGAATTCTAAGCTTAATTTTCCTATCGATTTATATCAGATATTTTAATTGTATTATTATTATTATTATATGAATATGAATTTTGTGGTATTTTTTGACTTCACTTCAACAACGTGAAGGACCCTCCACTCACCAGCTTATTAAACACCATCTTATCAAATATGTCCCGTTGAAAAGGATATAGTTTTGAGTAGAATTACAAATACTTATTAATACTCCGTAGAACACAAATTTATTTATTTATTTTTTTAACAGCAAGAAAGTAAAACTTTTATTGATCAAGAACAATCTATTGTAAGAAAAGCAAGAAGCTACCAAAAATGCAAGTAAACAAAGCACCTGCTTAACAAGACATTTTGAAAACACACAAGTTTATTAGTCATCCTAAGACCTACCTTAACCTCAAGAGTCAAGCCCATAAACTCTTGATAAATGTTTACGAGTAATTACATTTCTAAGACCGCTTGTAGCGGTTGCATTCAACGGCGTGGGAGGGTGAGGTGGCTCCAAGCGTCGCCCCCTTCTTCCGGTATCAAGGCAATGAGAGGTGCCAAAATGGTGGCGTTTCTGGGATTGCAACGGGTATGGCAACGGAGTTGTTTACAATTTTATTAATTTTATAATATTTTAAAAATATTATTTTTATCTCTTTTTAATACTTAACTAAATTATATTTTACCACATCATCACAATCCTCCTAACCCACACCGAAAACCCACACCACCACTACTTCACATAAAATACCCACACATCCTAATTATCAAAAAGGTACAAAAAACAATTCACGCATCTAACTCACGCCCTCAATCACTACAAATAGTGTAACTAAGAGTTAATGAGATTTTTATTACTCTTTTTGATAAATCTATCAAAATTATGCATTAAAAAGTCGTACCTTACTACCACCTCGTCTAACCACCGCACCGCACATAATCGAAATCCTTATTATCTGACAATCATTAACTTCGATTTATAAACATATTCTACCGCTACCCATCAATTTAATTTTATAACCTATCATTATCATACCATATTATTATATTATGTATCACCTCTTTATGATAGATAACTACAAATGAATAAATAAATATTTGTTGTGGTGTATATAAATCAAACATATATAGGCCAACTTTGAAAACATCACTCCAAATTACTAATTAGCTTGGCTTTGTTGTAACAAAGTCAAAATATCTAGCTAGTGCTTAGTGCTTACATTATGGTGACGGTGGCTCCGACATCCAACAATCTATCTCCTCCGGTGACTAAGGAGTTGACCACCACCGGAGGTGCTTCCCCAAAGAAGCTAGATGCCGGCGCTCTATTCGTTCTCAAATCACGAGGTATCTATAATCAATAATCTATGTTTACAAAGATCTCTGATAATGGGCTATTGAAATCATAAAGTGAGTTTAACTTTAATTTAAGGTCTTTTGCACTAAATAATGTAAACGGGTAAGATAGAGGTTTTTACGTTTAGATTATTGGAGAAATATATATTTTAGTATTTTTATTTAAATGAATACAATTTAAGTGAATTATTTAAGTGAATTATTTTACCCTTTTCTAGACTACATAAGGTATGAACCATGCAAAGACATTATCTAAAGGTGTCTTCCGCACATCGTGTTGTGGGGCAGTAGGGGAGGTAATTTTACCATCCATGTCTTTAGATTGGGTCTGGTTTTCTCTTGGACAGCAGTTAAGGGCAGTTATGCAACTACAGATAATGAACACGTGGGTGATTTAGTCATTCTGAGTGATCCCAAACTGCTATTAAAAGAAAAACTTTATACCGAGTTTTTTCTAAATAAACAAGTAAGATACTGTAAAATGTATCGACAAGTGATGTTTTGGTGTTGTTTACTTGGATACAACAAGATGGTAAAGTTCTTTTACATCTTTATTTTATACATGTAGAACAAAAGATAATTATTTTATACATGTAGAATAAAAGATAAGTAAAAAGTAAATGATAAAATTAAAAGAAGATAAGTAAAAAGTAAATGATAAAATTAAAAGAAAAAATAAAGTATTTGGTAGACATTGAAAAAAGAAAATAAAACAAAAAATGGGTCTCGTGGAAAAAGTAAATGATAAAATTGAAAGAAAAAAAAAAAAAAATAAAGTAGATGGCATACATTGAGAAAAAAACAAAAAAAAAAAAAAAAAAATGGGCTCCATGAAATTGAACTCAGTACTACTTTCAATATATTTTACTAGGTAACTAACCACTAGAAATAAAATGTTTTCTTATTGTACATTCATTTATTCTATATAATACTTTTATCATTTTTGATCGAGAAAAAAAAGAAAAAAAAATAGATACTGCAAATAACATGGCTATAATGACCAATCAAATAGTAGAACAAATAGGTGGTTCAGTATATTTAGTAATTAATTTTAGGGAAAATTATTCGAAAATTCATTGAACTTTCACCAAATTCCTATTGTATGCATTCAACTTTCAAATCTCCTATTGTATGCATTCAACTATTTAAGTTGTTCTATTGTATGTATTATGTAACTTGTAGAAAAGGTATCAGGTTAATATCTATAAAAAAATTCGTGGTTGGTCCCTAGACTTAATATTCGTTAATCGTGGTTGGTCCTTAGACTTAACATTCGTTAAATTTTTTCGTTAAATCTTATGTCATCCTACCATTTCCTTACCATTTTATCCTTTCAACCACTTTCTCCCTACCAATCGCTGCTTAATTTCTGTAAACTTCAACCATATATATACTCCGTATTACAACTAAACTATCTTCATCTTTTACTCTTTTTTCATATACTCCGTAAGATTAAGAGGATACACTACAATTATCAACATAATTACTAATTTCTTCATAATTTTTCCTTATTGAAACCCTCATAACACTTGTACGCACATCTTAAAATATGCTTTCAACACATTCCAATCAATATTCACAAAATAAACTATACACACACACCTTTTATATACAATCACAACATGTAAACACTAAATAATGAAACAAATAGAAGCTTGGAGAGTAAATTGACATGATACTGAACAAAAGAAAGCTGGAGAGCATATAAATTAGCTTCGTTGTGCTTTTTCCTTAATTTCTTTGTAACGATTCAGTCTTCAGCTATATAGATGCGATTTATATTTAACCTCGTCTACTTTTTATTTTTTAACTTCAATTTGGGGAAATTTGACCTAGGGTTAATTTGTCTTTGTGAAATTAAGATCTTGAACTTGCAATGGAAGAATCTGTGCAATGGAGGCTAAACTGTTAAAGATTTGGTCTCGTAACAACCACATAATTATAACAAGATTACTAAAGAATAAAAATACGTGTGACCAATGACATCAAAAATTAATATAGACTATTCTTTAATATTTTAAAAACATGAGGGACCAATGATGTAAGTTTATTTAGTAGGTGACCTGAAATTTACCTTTTTATAACAGGTTAACTACATATAATAGAACAATTTAAATAATTGAATGCATACAATAGGGAATCTGAAAGTTGAATGCATACAATAGGAATTCGGTGAAACTTCAATGCATTTTCAAACAATTTTCCCTTAATTTTATAACATAACGGTATGATATATAATAAATAAAATATAAATATTATCTGAAAATTTTATTCAGTACCAATGTATTCGCTAACTTTAGTGTGTATTTTCTAAGTTACTAAGTAGGGTATAAACGTGTAAACAAGCTTGATAATTTTCGAGCTCGACTCAAGCACTGCCAAATTAAATTCAAGAGAGATTGAGCTCGTTTCGAGCACAATTATAGTTCGAGTTCGTCTCGTTTAATATTATATAAGTTCGAGTTCGACTTGTTTAATACTTTACTGTATGCTTTCATATATATATATATATATATATATATATATATATATATATATATATATATATATATATATATATATATATATATATATATTAGAGGGATCAAATGAGAACTTTTATTGTGTGAGATCCCTGAGAACTCAAAAATACACTTGAATTCGAGCAAAAAAGGAAAATTCAAGCAAAAACGGGACACGCGCGAACAAAAAAAGAGCAATTCGAGCAAAAAATGGGACAAGGGCGAACAAAAAACGAGCAATTCGAACAAAAAACGTGATATTCGAACAAAAAAAGGCGAACGAACAAATTGTGTTCTACATTTTTAATAGTCGAACAAAAAAATGTAGAACACACGGGTAGTCGAACAAAAATGCTGATATTCGAACAAAAATGTGTTCTACATTTTGAAATTCGAACAAAAAAAAAAGTTGATCGACTATGAATTTTTTGTTCGTCCGTGTTTTTAATTTTTGTTCGAATTTCTTTTTTTTGCTCGGTCGTGCACCCTTTTTGCTCGAATTTCAGTGTATTTGGAGTGTTTTTGAAGTTTCTAGAGTTCTCACACTAAAAAAAGTTCTCACTGGATCATATCCATATATATATATATATATATATATATATATATATATATATATATATATATATATATATATATATTAGAGGAATCAAATGAGAACTTTTTTTGTGTGAAAACCCCGAGAACTCAAAAATACACTGAAATTCGTGCAAAAAAGGGAAATTCAAGCAAAAAAAGGAAAATTCGAGCAAAAATGAGACACGGGCGAACAAAAAAAGAGCAATTCGAGCAAAAAATGGGACAAGGGCGAACAAAAAAGTGATACTCGAACAAAAAAAGGCGGGCGAACAATTTTGTGTTCTACATTTTTGATAGTCGAACAAAAAAATGTAGAACACACGGGTAGTCGAACAAAAATGCTGATATTCGAACAAAAATGTGTTCTACATTTTGAAATTCGAACAAAAAAAAATTTGCTCGACTCTGAATTTTTTGTTCGTTCGTGTTGTTATTTTTGCTCGAATTTCTTTTTTTGCTCGTCCGTGCACCTTTTTGCTGGAATTTCAGTATATATATATATATATATATATATATATATATATATATATATATATATATATATATATTAAATGAGAACTTTTTAGCAATGAGAACCCTGAGAACTTCCTATTCGAGCAAAAAAATAAATGCGGCCGAACAAAAAAGTAACCTAGTCGAACAAATTTTATTTTTAGTCTTTAGATTCATTGTTTGCTTGGTTCTACATTTTTGTAGAACATGATGTAGAACAGCATGTTGAACATGCTGTTCTACACTTGTTCTACATCAATTTTCATCAAATTAAGTTAGGGTTTAGATTTAGGGTTTATATTTTAGGGTTTAGGGTTTAGATTTAGGGTTTAGAATGAGTTTTTTGCACGAACAATTTAGAGTTTAGGGTTTAGGGTTTAGAGTTTAGGGTTTAGGGTTTTGGGTTTACGGCCCAAAACCCAAAACTCTAAACCCTAAGCTCTAAATCCGGCTAAATAAAAAAAAAAAAAAAAAAATTTTGATTTTTGAAAAAAACAGGAGAAATTCGAAAAAAAAAAAAATCGAACAAATTTGATCAAATTCGAACACTTTCGTGTTCTACAATTTTGTAGAACCAAACCAAATATTTGTAGTACCGAACAAAAATGGGAATTTCGAACAACCCAAAATGGTTCGGCAGCCAATTTTTTGTTCTACCGCCACTTTTTTTGCTCGACTACTCTTGTTTTTGCTCGACACCCTTGTTTTTGCTCGCCCACATGTTATTTTTTTGTTCGGCCGCTTGTTTCTTTGCTCGAATTCACTTGTTTTTGCTTGCCCACCACTTTTTTTGCTCGAATTTCAGTGTATTTGGAGTGTATTTTGAGTTCCTAGAGTTCTCATACTAAAAAAGTTCTCACTTATATATATATATATATATTAATTTAAAAATATTAACTAATGTATAATACTCGGTTAGGCTCGCGAACTTGTTTAAGTTCAGTATAATAAGCTCGAATTCGAGCTCGTTTACTAAACTATCTTTAAAATGTTCAAGGTTGGACTCAGTGGCGAAAATACATGGGGCAGGGGGCCCGCCCTTAGTGGATTTTTATCAGTGTTAATTTTTTTGAGTTTTTCGATTTTGTCCCCGGTGGATTTTTTTTGCCCCAAAACTAACATATTTTGCCCCAAAATCTACATATTTTTTCCCAAAACCTTTGAATTTTGCCCAAAATTCTTCAACTTTTGCCCCAAAACTTTCAAATTTTGCCCAAAAACCTCCATATTTTGTCAAAAAAATTGCTACGGTCTTAATTTTTTTTTTTGCCCCCGTTAAAAAAAAACCTAGTTCCGCTACTGGTTGGACTCGAATTTGTTTATCATCAGCTCGAATCGAGCTCTTTTACACCACTCAATTTTAGAGGATATGAATTACGTAGTACTACCATAATAGGGCTCTTGTAGGCTTTGTTTTTAAAGCCCAACAGGTCATAAAGCCAGAACCATACGAAATCCGGCCACAAAGTTATTGGACAAATCATTATGTTTAATCCAAATGTTAATACTAAACACTTCTAGTAAAAAAATTATATTATTATATTATATTATATTATATTATATTATATTATACTATACCTATATTCTAAAAGACATAGAGGAAATAAATAGTCCTCAGGAGTATTATCGACTTTTTGCCCTTTTTTTTTTTTCCAAATTCAACCACAAACCGCCCCACACTTTATCCAAAAAATCATATCCACCCCCCAAACAGGGGGGTAAAGCGTCAATTAACCATTCTCATAAAAAATCTTAAACAAATTCCACCCAAATATTCAACGGGCCATATCTTCGCACTCGCAACGAGTTAAATCTTTCCGCCACCGTCGTTAAGCTCGAAATAATTTTAGGAACACAATGTCACTAGCTATACACAAAACGGACGTTTTTAAAAAACGCTAAATATTTGGGGTACTTTTCATACACGTTAATTCCCCGTTAAATTTTTAAAAGTCGACAACTCCATAGCGAAACGCGGAGATGCACATATATTGTTAATTTTAAATAACATTTAAATCTTTCACGGGTTATACCTTTTAGTCCGACTCGAGTTGCGCTTCAACAATATCATCGTTAGCCACAAATTTTTTTTACAAACTAAACGCAATAAAATACATTAAAAACCGAACCCCCGGCGTGAAGCGAGGGTTCGAACACATGTTAATACTAAAATTTAATGAGTTTGAAAATATTAACATCCTTATATAAGTGTATAAATATACATATACATTATACATAGTATAATATAAGATTGACTAATGAAAAAAAATACTAGCAAAATGAAATGAGAATGCAACACATGATAATAACATTTTAACAGAAGTTGTGATGTGGTCCAGCGGTTGGTGGCATGACTCCTTTAGGGGAGGTCAGGAGTTCGACCCCCGTTGCCTACATATTAAAAAACACAATTTCATCCCTGTCATGAAGTATCCAACCATTGCACATTTCCCATATCGTTTGGGGGTAAAAGGGAGGGGGGTTTTTACTTGGCCGTGCCCTTGGATCGGTTTCAAGGTTTCCTCCCGGGCAGCGATGGGGGCGGGGTTATTATCGCTGCATCGGCATAGTCGAAACGGGAGATGATCGCAACGGGTGGTTTAGTCCCCCTCGGGTGATTCCAATCGATGTTCAAAAAAATAATAATAAAAAAAAATAACATTTTAACAAATCAGGATGCATCTCATCTTTTATGCACAATAGTGTTCATTAAAGATTGTAACGTGTAGCTTTTATAGATATTGAAATTTTATTATATTGTCGTACGTAGGATCATGGTTGCATTGTGGTTACCATTTGACAACTGCAATCGTCGCACCCGCATTACTAAGCTTACCGTTTGCTTTGGCGTTGTTGGGTTGGGAGGGTGGTGTGGTGGTGTTGGCGTTAGCGGCAATCATTACATTTTACTCCTACAACCTCCTCTCGCTAGTCTTGGAACATCATGCCGAGCTCGGGAAGCGCCAACTCAGGTTTCGTGACATGGCGCACGATATATTAGGTATATATATATATATATATATATATATATATATATATATATATATATATATATATATATATAAGATTACAGTTGTACCCTTTAGAAATGTATAGATGCATGTTAGACTAATCCATCCAATTCAGGTCCAGGATGGGGTCGTTACTATGTTGGCCCACTTCAATTGGGCTCATGTTATGGTGCAGTTATCGCGTGTACCCTACTTGGTGGGCAGAGTCTCAAGGTAAGTGGACTATGAACCCAATATAAACTTAATTGGGTCTTTTTTGTTTGAAAAATGGTCTATTGATATTTTCATTACAATATTTGATAAATCAAACAACTATTTTTCACATGTAGCATAGATACTTATTGCATAGCACTACAAGAAAAGACACTTTTCTCGACGACACTTTTTCCGACGACATAAGTCGTCGGCATTAATACCGCAAAAGACAAAATATTCACTTCATTGTCAGATTTTTCGGGCTTTTTTGTTGACCAGGCTATTCCGACGACATGTCTTCGCAATGTCTCGCTAACAATTTGCTATTTCTTTTCACTTTTATATCAAATATAGTAATTAGTAATGAGAATATCATTTGACCAACATACATTTTTTTAATAAAATGTTAAAATGATAAAAGGAAATCATGGTAAGAATTCAAATATGACATTTTTATGCGGTTTATATGTCTGAACAAGAAAAACCTTATCAGTTTACTCATTATGCAGTTAATATACTTGTTGGCAAGACCAGATGGAAGTATGCAATTATCCCATTTTATTGTGATATTTGGAAGCTTTACACTAATCTTGGCCCAAATTCCATCATTCCATTCCTTGAGGCACATAAATCTTGTGTCACTCATCTTGTGCTTTGCTTATTGTGCTTGCACAACTGCTGGTGCAATTTACATCGGTGCGTATAATCTTCGTACCACAACCAGTTTCGTGTTTTTACCAAGTATAACATCCAAAGTTAATTAAAATTTTTTTAGGGAATTCGAATAAAGGGCCTCCGAAGAACTATTCCTTGACTGGGACCGGAGTAAATCGTTTGTTTGGATTTTTCAATGCTATTTCGATCATTTGTACAACTTACGGAAATGGAATTATTCCCGAGATACAGGTTACTTAGTAAATTTCTTCACATTTAATATATATTTCATATTCATATCTAGAATATGGTTTTTGTTGATATTTTATTATGTATGTTGGAACAGGCCACCATAGCAGAGCCGGTTAAGGGTAAAATGTTCAAAGGGCTATTGGTGTGTTATGCAGTTGTGATCTCGAACTATTTTAGCGTTGGGATATCAGGGTATTGGGCTTTCGGTAACCAAGTTGAGAGCTCCGTTCTTCAAAATTTCATTGTGGGGTCTAACCCATTGTTACCCAAATGGTTCCTTCTTATGACTAATGGGTTCACTGCTTTACAAGTTGCAGCTTGTAGTTTGGTAAGCTTTTTTTCTTGGCCAAAGACACATGGATTACAACCTTTCTTATTTTGATTGCTGATATTGTTGATAGCTTAGCTTATAATCACCCATTTTTTTAAAAGACAAGTATTTGAAATTACTGACGGTGGAATAACCCACCCACCCGATCATTTTCCACACACACATGTGCTTTCGGGTGGAAACTCGAACCGCATTGCAGGGACCAGATCCTTTAACCATCCTTAGAGGCAGGCGGAGCGGGACGAAACCTTGGAATAAGGCTCGGTAAAACCTCCCCGGGATCACTCCATAAATCGGGTAAATACCCTGGAATGTTTTGAGGGAGGGGACTCGAACTTGAGACCTCTCAATCCCATCTAACACACAAGGTGTTGGGTGTACCACTTGGCTACAAGGGCGGGTACTTATAATCAACCATTTTCAACTGTTTAATGTCACCAAAATATGTCGATACAGGTGTACTTGCAACCATCAAACGTGGTATTAGAGCGCAGATTTGCAAATCCTGAGAAGGGTCAACTCTCATTTAGAAACTTTGTGCCTCGGCTAATAACTAGATCGTTATCGGTGATCATTGCAACTACATTCGCAGCAATGTTGCCTTTCTTTGGAGACATAATGGCACTATTTGGTGCATTTGGTTGCATACCATTAGACTTCATTTTGCCAATGATTTTCTACAACTTGACATTCAAACCATCAAAAAAAGGCTTGGTGTTTTGGGTGAACACGGTGATTGGTGTCGCGTCAACAGGGCTATCGTTGATAGGTGCTGTGGCATCAGTACGACAAATTATTCTAGATGCTAGAACATACCGTTTATTCGCTAACATGTAGGTTATGCGTTGTTGTATCAACTGTATATACTAAATAAACTTGTTATCTCAATGTTTTTAGTATACATGTGGATCTAGAAATTTATATTGTGGGGTTATACCTACAAAATACATGATGCATAATTAACTAATAAGACAAACGCTTCACAAACGCCTATAATAAGGCGTTCGTGGGAAATGTTAGCCGATATGGTACTTAGCCCATTTATTGTATGTATTGGGCCTAGCCCGTTAGTCACTATTTTCTGTTTAGGCTTCTCTATGCATTGTATTTATATCTCGTATGATGTACGCTACATTTAATCAAGAATACACAATTCATATGCATTATAACAGAATACACAATTCATATGCATTATAACAGGAAATGGGGTTGGAGCGTTGGTAATCAAGAAACACTACATGTGACACCGCTAAATTTTTTTTAATACGTGGCGGAAGCATTTATTTATTAATTACATAATAAACATTAACTATTGTTAATACAACCAGTGTCACGTGTCATTACAAAATAATTGTTTATACGGAGAAGATGTAGTTACAATCAGTTTACAAAAGATCACAGTTTAAACTATAAAAGATCACATCAGAGTTAACCCTGTCAAACATAACATCGTCATGCCCGTCTTCTCCCCAAAATGCGACATTTACAAAAGCTAATAACCTGCAGGGAGGAGATGGAGGGGAATTAGCACGAAGCTAAGTGAGTACGACTAACTACAGGCCATAGCATACATAACTGTTATACTAATCATGTCACATAGTCTAACACACAAACATCACCCAAGTGCCGTCTACAGAGACTCTGGCGGCTCGGCCAAACCATTAACCACCAGCTGATCGGACTGGGGCTTACCAGAAGTTCCTCCACCACCGTATGTATATACATAATCCACACGCGATGGACGCGTCATTCATATATATATACACCACGGTTGTCTAGGCTACCACAGAGGAACCCAACCCGCAGGTTGATCTCTCCTACCGAGGCTACCACACAATAGGGAAGCACTGGGCTCCAGCAGACAAGCATCAACTAACATGCAGTCATCACAATAACTAACTAACCACAACAATAAGTATATCTAACAAGCATGGCAATCATAATATAACATGCTTCTATATACTATATTCTCCAGTTAGTCCCACTCACCAAATACCAGCAAACGAGAAGGTATTCAGCTATCTAATCACTGAACCTTCTCTTTCTCCTTTTCTCCTGAGAAAAACATATACAAAAGTTAGTTTCTATCCGATAGCACAAAACAGCACAATACTGAAATTTTTGTCAGAAAAAGTATCCGCTAAAAATTTTCTGTTTAACACTTATGCACTTTCAAAATTTACATCAAAATCATCAAAATACAAACGGGCAGCATAACGGCTAAAACTCAACACTTAGTAAAATTTTCACTGCCTAAGACCATCGGTCGATGGTCCCATCCATCGGCCGATCGTCAAAACACCATCGGTCGATGGTCTCCCCCAATCGGTCGATTGTCAAAATTACATCCGTTGGTCAGAAGTCATACACCATCGGTCGATGGTCTTGTCCACCGGCCGATCGTCCCTCACCATCGGTCGATGGTCAAAGACCATCGGCCGAGGGTAGTTCATCTGCAGAAGCTGAACACAAAGTGACGGGTTTCACCCAAAATCAACAAATTCTTGCTCTAGAGCTCGATTACGACCTCAAAACTGACCAAATCAAAGACACTAAACATGTAGAAACATAAACCCACAAGATTTAGACTCAAACAACATCAAATTTAACCACTTTGACCCAAATTGCTCACTTTGTAAAAACTAACACAAAAACTCAATTTTCTCAAAGATTAAAGCATGAAAACTTGTGATTCTTACCTTGATAGAATCAGTAAATCACAAGGAACACAAAGATGTAAACGATTTGAGCTCAAGAACAAGGATTAGAATTTAGGGTTTGTTAGGTGAAGGAGATGAAGGTACGGTATGTGTTTGTGTGTGTGAATAATCTGGAAACCAAATGAAGAAATTAGAAGCACTAGTCATCTAAAGTGGGTTAAAATCTCACACTGCACAACACACGGGTATTTATCAGTTATCTGATATCTTTCGTACATCATTCGGCAACCCAAACGAAGTCCAATTTAAATAAACAAACCTGTTCTGTGACCCTTGTCACAAACTGGTCCTAACCACATCATTAAATAATAATAAATATTAAATAAAAATAAAAGCATATAGTAACACAATACTAACTTAAGGACAATTTAGTAATCTTACAACTAGGCCCGATTAAGGATGTTACACTACAAGTGGGGGAGAAAGAACGTGGGGTGGAAGTGTGTAATTGGTTGAGTTTTCTCTCTCTAACTATTAATTATTTATTTTTTAAATAATCAATAAATTTTATCACATCACCCACAAACTTTTTACAACCTACTCTATTACAACCCTTTCCCCAAGCCCCATTTTCACTCCATGTCATAATTACTATTATATATGTGATCTAAACAAAATTTTATAGCTTAAAACTATAATAATTTTGATGAAAGTTTTAGCACTAATCAATGAAACAACAATAACGTAAGAAAATAAAGCTATAAATTACATCAATAACTCACGGCTGCAAATCATGGGCATTTGAGTGCTTGGTTTCGAGATAGACAAAAACTGGGCTATGTAGTCAAAAAGGAGAATCACATTAGTGTAAATAACTATATTCGTACCAGATTAAAGCAAACACAACAAAAAGAATAATAAAATGCTAACAATAAACAAGATAATATAAAGATAATATTGTACGAATTGTTACACAAGCACTTGTAATGTCAACTTTATTGATAATGATAATAACTAATAAACAAAACTAGGGTGATTCGGTTTTGGTGGTGTTGAAATTTAAGGGGAGTTTTTTTTTTGAATGTCAGTATGAACTCACAATTTGCAAGAAATTTCGAGAGAACTCCATAACGAACTGTAAAGCAAATTGCATTATGAAATTCTTAATTGAAACTCGAACTCAAGATCTTGAAAGGGTGGTAACCACTGAGTTAAATGGGGACGGTTTTAATTTTTGTTATGGATGAGAGTTTGTAAAATTGGAATTGTTGCGTTGTAATTAAATTGTGAATTTGTGTTTTGGTATATTGCTAGAAAAACCGATTGCGGGGTGATTTGTTTTTCTAAACAACTTCCTAAAATCAAGATTTGACTAACTACACTTAACTTTCGTTATTTCTAGTTATGTGAAGGACTAAATGTGTAATGGTTTAGGGACTGAAGTTATAATGAATCTTAACCTATTACAACCTTTTAATTGA
The DNA here is from genome assembly GCF_046630445.1 of Rutidosis leptorrhynchoides. Classification (NCBI taxonomy): domain Eukaryota; kingdom Viridiplantae; phylum Streptophyta; class Magnoliopsida; order Asterales; family Asteraceae; genus Rutidosis; species Rutidosis leptorrhynchoides. Next base: position 518,258,409 of record NC_092334.1, read on the forward strand.
CAATTTAACACTATTAGACTTTAATACAACACACATCATTTTGTATTTCTAACAATTAGAGAGGATTATAAATAGTTCAGTTATCATTGACGAAAAAGATATGAACATCGAGTTCCTGAAACATGCTATAAACGTTGAAGCTAAAAAGTTTAGAGATTCTAGAACAATTCTCAAACCTTTGCACATCGAAAGGGCTAAAAAACTTTTAACAAATTTTACCGGTGTAATGATCTCATATTGATCAGAAAAAAAAAAAACTTTGCAATTCTCAAACCTTTGAACAATCATAAAAAAACATATGAAAAGTGATCATGATATCACAATGAATAGAAGAGATCGGAATGATTTAATGGATTAAATTTGAGAACAAGAGATTATGAATATAATTAATCGTGATATTCTTGGAGTGAATATGAATGCTGGTAACATTCGCGGATCTAGGGATGGTAATTAGTGGTGTCACTAATTATAAATCCAAAAATATTCTACTATATGGGATATGGCTCACGTCAATTGTGTCACTAGAAAAAATTTACACTATCCACTAGTGTCACTAGTTAAAAACTCAAACATTTTTCCACTACATTGTGTATTTCACTGGTGTCCCATGCTACCACCCATAGTATAGTACGTTAGCATGTGGCTACTAATGTGAATAGATAACTCCAAATGAGGGAATAATATCTCTTATCTTTTATATAACTAAAGTGTAATGTAATAAATTTATTTATTACACTTTAGACCTTCAAGATATCAAATATACCTACACGACCCCTATACTTTATGGTAACTCTACACAACTTCTTAAAACAACTATACGTAAAACAACTATACGCAGAAACAAGGTTATTAGATACCTCAGGAAAGCCCGATCAGAACCACACGTGCAAGATTCCATGCATGTGGCTCGTCCGTATAACTTCTTCAGATTTGCATAAACTAGCGGACCAATCACTACAGCAACTTCCAACAACATAAAATAACTTGCATCTACACTAACTATAGTTTGCACAAACCAAGTAAAATAAGTATAATGCAAACAAGATTTCTAGATTACTTCATATATCTTTCAACACCATTGTAGGTGTTGAGGTCTTACCAAAAGATCTTGATGTTGAAATCGGAACGCAACAAAAAGGCAATGGGATGGGAACAGGGGTTGAGGATCTGTTTTCAACATCTCGAATTGGCTGAATGGTTGGGAACAAGGAAAATTTGTCTTGAAGAAGACAAAATCAAGACGAATGTATTGTAACAATAGGCAATGACGAAGTTGACATGAACGAGACGAGAATAGCATATATTTGCAGAAGGCAAATAAAAATATATATTTTAGACTAAACATGTATGGTACTTGGGATGAGTACCCTTCAAATACAGTCAAAGAGGAGGCATTTAGATTCTTTAAGAATCTATTTGAATTGATAACAAAGTCAATGGGTCTCAAGTCGAGGGAGTATTACGAACAAGTTAGCTGATAATGAAGTGAATTCTCTTGAAAAACCTTTTCTTGTATCAGAAATCTTCGAAGCAATCAAAACTTGTGTTGTGTCAAAAGCTACGTGACTGGATGATTTCACTATCATGATTTATTAATCATTCTTAAACATTATCAAATACGATTTAATGAGAGTAATCAATTGTTTAAGGGAGTGGAGAAATTTTCAAGGGTTGTAGCATCGTTTATTGCTCACATTCTTTAGAAAAAGACCTGTTGTGACAAGTTAACCTTAAGACTATAGGCGGGAATTTCTATAAAAACCTATCAAAATTGCTATTAAAACTTACAAATATGGTTATACCTTCGAACCCACCTTCGTGGCAGACTAGTTCACCCTAATAGGCTTTTCTATTGGGAGAGTAGAGGTCATGAGTTCAATCAATATCTCCTAAGAAGTCCCTAGGGAGGTTTTACCGACCTATATTCGGGATCTAGGTCCGACTCGCCTGCCCCTTTAGATGGTTTAAGGTTTTGATTCCTATAATATGATTCGGGTTTTTGCTAGAAAGCGCGTGCGTGCATGGAAAATGATCGTGAAGGTTGTTAATACCCCTCTGGATGATGCCGACAACTAAGTGTCTTTTTGAGAAAAAGATACATTCTTGATGGTGTTCATGTTGCAATTGAAATGGTGTAGGATTTAAAGGCAAACACTAAGAAGAGCTCCAAAATTTAAAGCCAACTTTGAGAAAATATTTGTTGTATATATTGAGACTATTTTCTATATATCATGGATCTCGTAGGGTTCGGTATCAAATGATGAACATGTGTAGAGCATGTTTAACATCTACTTATATTTCATTCCATCCTTAGTGAGGCAACGAAGTCCAATTTCACCATTCATTTTTATTATCGTTGTGGAAGGTCTAAATCTTTTCACTAAAGTGGCAGTTGATAAGTGATTTATTGAAGGTGTCGAGATTGGTGCCCATAAAGTGATTGCCACCCAATTTAAATACGCGGATGACATAATATTTTTCAAGAGTTGGAGTAGAAATCACGCGAGGAACTTAATAAAAATTTCTCAATCTTTCATGGAAATTTATGGTTTAGAAGTTAGTATTAACAAAAGTATTGTTAAAAGGATTACAGCGTCTAAGAAGAATTAGATGATTTGGCCGCTTAATTTGGATACAAAGTTAGTGAATCCCGTTTAAATATCTTGGTATGTGAAAAGGTGCCAAAATGAGTCAATCTAACAACTGTTCGTGATTGATGAATTCTATAAAAAACTGATTTTGAAAGATCAACGTGTCGCTTGGATAGATTTATGTTCTCAAGTCGTTCCTAAGCATTCTACTGTCATACTTCTCATTTTTCATGCTCCTTTGTGCGTCATCGAAAAGTAGGAAGGTTTGAGACAGGTTTTTTTTATTGGGGCTAGGTGATTATAAAACAAATGTTATTGGTCAATTGGGATTGTATTCTTTTATCTTAGTTGTCAGGCAGGTAAAATGTGAAATCGTTAAAGGAAATATTCGATCGTATCACGAAAATGGTGAAAGAGATCTCTAGTTTTGCGTCAAATTATTAAAAGCATGTAAGGCTTAGATGGAGGATCGGGACCGGTTGTGAAATAATATATATATATATATATATATATATGTATGTATGTATGTATGTATGTATGTATGTATGTATGTATGTATGTATGTATGTATTGAAAGGATCCAGAGAGAACTTTCGATAGAAGATAACTAAAGCAAAAGCAAAAGAGCGCTCTAATGAATGATGAACATGAATTCAATTCATCAACTCAAGGCGTTTATGATGATGATATCAATACGAATGTTGCTTAAAATGTTGCATCTAATGCTCATCAATCGTCATTATAACCCTATTATATAGATTTCGAATTTGAATTATGAAGAAATTGTTGACTTTTTTCCCAATCTGTGACTCACGAATTCGAGGTCAAATCTAAGAGTTAGAATCTAAAACTTTGCAGATAGATTCATGAGATGAATCCTAACATATCAGCAATTTACTTTTTGCCACATGCTTGAATTTGAGAGATGCATCTACCATAAGCACCGAAAATATATCCATGACTCTTCACTGCTACAATGTGGCTGTTAAGTTCTGCTGCTGCTATTTTTCAATCAAGCACAACATAGTCAGTGCCAACTACAAGTCGATTATTAAAAGTTGAAACACAAGCAATTGTACATGCTGCAATTGCATAAGTCACAGATTTTGATGTCTCCCGGTTAATGATACCAAAATTAGTACACGACAACTATAGTCAGATTCACAAATATTCCCCAAAATACAAATTTTAGTAGCATTCGCAAGAAACTCCAGACTGAACTCATTAAGAATGATCGAGTTCAGTATGTGGTAGATCGAGGTAAATATGTGGGCAGGACTGAACTCAGTGTGCGCCACGTAAATGTTAATTAATTATAAACTAATATATTATGATGTGTTGCATATATAGACATAATTTAATGTATCAGTGTAAGACAAAATTATAAGTAAATATTAAGGGTAGTAATATTTCTAAACTTAAAAGTGATAGGTCCACACATATTTTATATCATCTTATAACAATACCCTCAAATAAATTTTAAAATAAAATCTCTACAATGCATCATTTAAGGATATTTTAGATATTTTAAGTGGATTTATCAATTAGAAGAGTGAATATATCATCATCAAAGATTAAGGGTAAAACTTTAAAGTAAATAAAATACATGTTATGAACCCCAAAAGGGTGGTTGAGTGGTAGGGTGCTTGAAAATCTCCAAAGGAGATCAGGTTCAATTCTCATTAACATCACTTTGGGACCTTGCCTTTTAAAAAAATAAAATACATGTTATTTCTTAAATCACATATTTTAGACCACCAACCCATCGTCTTTTTTCTCCGTCATTTTATAATCATGAAAGAAGCCATAGGCATGAGCCCGTCAAATGTCGTCTTTTTCAAGCAAAATTGTATTTTCGTCCGCATATAAAAGTTAAATGACCGAAGTTGCAGAGTATTGGTGGGCCATGATGATTTTATTTAAAGTAGTTTTTGTCCACTGCTATGTTTTACTACTCCATATTGTTGAGGCTAATTGGATCTTAGATCAAACGTAGAACCTAGATTAAAGGCGGAAAACAATAACTAGGGTGAATCGAATACGAGTTACACTTTCGGGATCGATCTAACCAACAATATGTTGATACAAACGACGCCTAGATGATTGTATTCGGTTGGTATTTGGTCTGGGACAAGGATCACAGCAATAAACAAAGGCTAGAGGGTGTGGGGTGTGTAACTTAATAATGAAACCCAAAACCCGTATTTATATATAATTACAGTGACCATCGGCCGGTGGTCTGGGACCTTCGGCCGATGGTGATAGTCCCTCGACCGATGGTCTCTACCATCGGTCGATGGTCTGAGCAGCCAACCAAACTGCTCGAACCATTTCACGTCATCATATTAAACAATCCAAACACATTGTATTAATGACGTAATCCTCACATGACTGAAATAGATAATACAATATGAATAGAACTCATTACAAAATAGAACTTGGGATTATGCACCAACAAACTCCCCCTAAGACCTAGTTCTATATCAAAAGTCTTCAGTCGTCATCCAATTTATTCGTATGGATCGATCACCATGTTGTTCAAGTAGCACAGCTTAGCTACTTTAACATACTGTTCAGCCTGCACCCTGTTCTCTCGACGATAAAGCATACGGTTGTAATACAACGTGAAAATATCAGCCTCGGTACAGTTTCTCAACCAAATCGGATCCAATACACGAATGCATTCAATATCATTCTCATTCACCTTATCCAAAACAATCACAGCTTCTTCAGAACGATCATCATAAAACCACCATCTGAATCTCTGACTCCAATTTTGCGGCAATTTCCTCAATGGTACCTTCTTCATAGTATTTGCCCTCTTGTACTTCACAATTCTTCGAGATTCACCAGTTCTAGGATTAACTTTGAAACTAATCCTAGGAAATTGTGGCCTAAAACCTTCCCAATTCTTTGAATTAAAAGCTATTCGAATCTTCTTCACCAGCAACGAAGATCGATCGTTCATTTCACAATACAACATTCTCAACCTGGCAATCTGCATTAGCTCAAAGTACGGTAGCGACTTGAATTCGTGACCATGTTAAATTCTCGCTTAACTGCAAACATGTTGAATTCTTCAACGTAAGCCCAGGCTAGAATTCTTCCTTTCGCACTCTTTCTCAGATTAATCATCTTCAAATATTTCGGCTCAAGCTTCGGTTTCTCACAATACTTTCTAATCCTCAAGATATCTCTCCAATCAACTTCCAACTTTTCAGTTCTTTCCTTGTGATATTTGACTGGCAAAAATCCTTCAGGCAGGACTTCAGCTCGTTCTTTCTCTTTACACTTTCTACAAAAGTTCATCATTTGTTCTAAACAACTCCTCAAAACCAGGAAGATCCTCATTCTTATCATTTTGATATGTAGGAAAATCTTCATGAGTAACATCCTCAACTAAATCATCTAAATCTTTATCACTAAAATCCTCTGTAATCTCAGGGCCAAAAGAATCATCCCCAGACGGAGAATCGTCGGACTGTGCGTCAGCAGCTTTAGCTTCCTCTTGCTCTAGACGCACTAGTTCGTCCAGCTCTTCTCTAGAGAGGTTGTGAGGGATCTCTCCCTCTTCTAGTTCATCATAAACAACAGAATGCTTGAGCTCATCCTGTTTAGAAAAGAAATCACTAAAACTATAATCAATTTTAAGAGGAATTACTGACAGTGCTGTAGCTTTGGAAGAACCAGGAGCCTCCACCATTCGATTATCAATCTCATCCTCAGGCTTCTCAACCAGATCAAACTTCTCTTCCCATGCAGTCATCTTAGCCAGAGCTGATGCAGCCAACTCCTTAGCTTGAGAAGCTTCTCGTTTCGCATCTGTTAATAACAACGATTGATCACCAACTTTTCTTTGCAACGGGTCAACTTGCAACGATAGCCTTGTAACATCTTCAGACTTAACACGATTCTCCTCCTTCAACTGCTCAATTTTCTCATCCATTTCCTTCCTCATTCTCAAATTATCAGCCATAGCTTGAACATACAAATCATTCAAATTGCGAAGAGTCGAGGAACTAACACCTCCTTCAGTTCCAGCATGAATCGGAGCTTCCGGAGTAGGAGTAGAAACAGTCTCTTGAGAGACTTGTTGAACCACAGGTGGTGACTGTTGCGTTGACGGACGTTGTTGTTGTTGTTGTGAAGTTTGTTGTCCTTGAGTCTGCGGTATCGGTGTCACTGGTTGAGTTCCAGCCGAAGATCCACCAGCATCTTTGTAAACCAACTTGAACCTTCTTTTCAATTTTAGCTTAGTTGAAACCTGAGAACTCTCATCTTCAACCAATCTCCTTTTTGATCCCCTTGAAGCTTCCTCAACACCAACATTTGGATTAACATCACCAATCTCATCAACTAACCCACCAGCACCTGACCCACTAGCAGCTTGAGTATTCACCGGTTGTTCCACCTCTTCATCACTATTCGCTACTTCAAAATCAGGTTCTCGATCAGATAAGCTATTTTCATTTCTCCACTTCTTCCCTGGAGGATGTAGTGACCCGAACTTTTCCATGTTTATATATATTAATTGAGATTGATATTTACATGATTAAATGTTTCCAACATGTTAAGCAATCAAACTTGTTAAGACTTGATTAATTGAAATATGTTTCATATAGACAATTGACCACCCAAGTTGACCGGTGATTCACGAACGTTAAAACTTGTAAAAACTATACAATGACATATATATGGTTATATATATAGTTAACATGTTTTTATTATAAGTATGTATCTCATTAGGTTTTTTAACAATGAGTTATATACATAAAAATGAGACTATTAATTTAAGAAACTCGAAAACGATATATATAACGATTATCGTTATAACAACGTCTTACTAGGTACATATGAATAATATTAAGATATTGATACACTTGGTTAATTATGTTAAATGATAAGTAAATATATTATTAAGTGTATTAACAATGAAATACATATGTAAAAATAAGACTACTAACTTAATGATTTCGAAACGAGACATATATGTAACGATTATCGTTGTAACGACATTTAACTGTATATACATCATACTAAGATATATTATATATCATAATATCATGATAATATAATAATTTAACATCTCATTTGTTATAATAAACAATGGGTTAACAACATTCAGCAAGATCGTTAACATAAAGGTTTCAAAACAACATTTACATGTAACGACTAACGATGACTTAACGACTCAGTTAAAATGTATATACATGTAGTGTTTTAATATGTATTCATACACTTTTGAAAGACTTCAAGACACTTATCAAAATACTTCTACTTAACAAAAATGCTTACAATTACATCCTCGTTCAGTTTCATCAACAATTCTACTCGTATGCACCCGTATTCGTACTCGTACAATACACAGCTTTTAGATGTATGTACTATTGGTATATACACTCCAATGATCAGCTTTTAGCAGCCCATGTGAGTCACCTAACACATGTGGGAACCATCATTTGGCAACTAGCATGAAATATCTCATAAAATTACAAAAATATGAGTAATCATTCATGACTTATTTACATGAAAACAAAATTACATATCCTTTATATCTAATCCATACACCAACGACCAAAAACACCTACAAACACTTTCATTCTTAAATTTTCTTCATCTAATTGATCTCTCTCAAGTTCTATCTTCAAGTTCTAAGTGTTCTTCATATATTTTACAAGTTCTAGTTACATAAAATCAAGAATACTTTCAAGTTTGCTAGCTCACTTCCAATCTTGTAAGGTGATCATCCAACCTCAAGAAATCTTTGTTTCTTACAGTAGGTTATCATTCTAATACAAGGTAATAATCATATTCAAACTTTGGTTCAATTTCTATAACTATAACAATCTTATTTCAAGTGATGATCTTAATTGAACTTGTTTTCGTGTCATGATTCTGCTTCAAGAACTTCGAGCCATCCAAGGACCCGTTGAAGCTAGATCCATTTTTCTCTTTTCCAGTAGGTTTATCCAAAGAACTTAAGGTAGTAATGATGTTCATAACATCATTCAATTCATACATATAAAGCTATCTTATTCGAAGTTTTAAACTTGTAATCACTAGAACATAGTTTAGTTAATTCTAAACTTGTTCGCAAACAAAAGTTAATCCTTCTAACTTGACTTTTAAAATCAACTAAACACATGTTCTATATCTATATGATATGCTAACTTAATGATTTAAAACTTGGAAACACGAAAAACACCGTAAAATCGGATTTACGCCGTCGTAGTAACACCGCGGGCTGTTTTGGGTTAGTTAATTAAAAACTATGATAAACTTTGATTTAAAAGTTGTTATTCTTAGAAAATGATTTTTATTATGAACATGAAACTATATCCAAAAATTATGGTTAAACTCAAAGTGGAAGTATGTTTTCTAAAATGGTCATCTAGACGTCGTTCTTTCGACTGAAATGACTACCTTTACAAAAACGACTTGTAACTTATTTTTCCGACTATAAACCTATACTTTTTCTATTTAGATTCATAAAATAGAGTTCAATATGAAACCATAGCAATTTGATTCACTCAAAACGGATTTAAAATGAAGAAGTTATGGGTAAAACAAGATTGGATAATTTTTCTCATTTTAGCTACGTGAAAATTGGTAACAAATCTATTCCAACCATAACTTAATCAACTTGTATTGTATATTATGTAATCTTGAGATACCATAGACACGTATACAATGTTTCGACCTATCATGTCGACACATCTATATATATTTCGGAACAACCATAGACACTCTATATGTGAATGTTGGAGTTAGCTATACAGGGTTGAGGTTGATTCCAAAATATATATAGTTTGAGTTGTGATCAATACTGAGATACGTATACACTGGGTCGTGGATTGATTCAAGATAATATTTATCGATTTATTTCTGTACATCTAACTGTGGACAACTAGTTGTAGGTTACTAACGAGGACAGCTGACTTAATAAACTTAAAACATCAAAATATATTAAAAGTGTTGTAAATATATTTTGAACATACTTTGATATATATGTATATATTGTTATAGGTTCATGAATCAACCAGTGGCCAAGTCTTACTTCCCGACGAAGTAAAAATCCGTGAAAGTGAGTTATAGTCCCACTTTTAAAATCTAATATTTTTGGGATGAGATTACATGCAGGTTTTATAAATGATTTACAAAATAGACACAAGTACGTGAAACTACATTCTATGGTTGAATTATCGAAATCGAATATGCCCCTTTTTATTAAGTCTGGTAATCTAAGAATTAGGGAACAGACACCCTAATTGACGCGAATCCTAAAGATAGATCTATTGGGCCTAACAAACCCCATCCAAAGTACCGGATGCTTTAGTACTTCGAAATTTATATCATATCCGAAGGGTGTCCCGGAATGATGGGGATATTCTTATATATGCATCTTGTTAATGTCGGTTACCAGGTGTTCACCATATGAATGATTTTTATCTCTATGTATGGGATGTATATTGAAATATGAAATCTTGTGGTCTATTATTATGATTTGATATATATAGGTTAAACCTATAACTCACCAACATTTTTGTTGACGTTTTAAGCATGTTTATTCTCAGGTGATTATTAAGAGCTTCCGCTGTTGCATACTTAAATAAGGACGAGATTTGGAGTCCATGTTTGTATGATATTGTGTAAAAACTGCATTCAAGAAACTTATTTTGTTGTAACATATTTGTATTGTAAACCATTATGTAATGGTCGTGTGTAACAGGATATTTTAGATTATCATTATTTGATAATCTACGTAAAGCTTTTTAAACCTTTATTGATGAAATAAAGGTTATGGTTTGTTTTAAAATGAATGCAGTCTTTGAAAAACGTCTCATATAGAGGTCAACACCTCGCAACGAAATCAATTAATATGGAACGTTTTTAATCAATAAGAACGGGACATTTCAGTTGGTATCAGAGCGTTGGTCTTAGAGAACCAGAATTTTGCATTAGTGTGTCTTATCGAGTTTGTTAGGATGCATTAGTGAGTCTGGACTTCGACCGTATTTACTTGAAAAATGATTGCTTAACAAATTTTGTTGGAAACTATATATTTTTAACATGTGAATATTATGTGATATATTAATCTCTTAACGCGTTTGATATTATGTGATAGATGTCTACCTCTAGAACAAGTCCCATTGACTCACCTAATAATAATGAAGAGTCAAATGTAAATTGGAATGATTCGTGGACTGATTCACAAGTTCTCGAAGAGGAACCGGAAGAAGAGTCGGAACCGGAAGAAGAATCAGAACCGGAAGAGGAGGAACCGGATGAAGAAATAGAACCGGTGGGGAAATAATAAAACGGTTAAGTAAAAGAAAATCCTCAACCAACCGACCAAGGTTAATTATGGTCAATGGTGTTTCCGCCAAGGAAGCAAAATATTGGGAGAATTATCAATTCTCCGATGAATCGGATTCCGACGAGAATTCCGATGATGTTATAGAAATTACCCCAACTGAATTTAAAAAGGCAAAAGAAAATAATAAGGGAAAGGGCATAAAAATAGAGAAATCTAATTCCAACCCCGATGAACTTTATATGTATCGTCAACCCCCGAAGTCCTTAAGTTGTAACAATGACCCGGGAACCTCTAAACCACCAGGTTTTTCTAAACCAATGTGGAAAATTACGGCTCGTATTAGGGGAACATCATATATCCCTAGAAACCTGGCAAAACGAACCAAAACCGAAGAAGAAGAAACGAGCGAGTCGGAATAAGATAGTTGTATTCGTGTGGTGTAATATATGTAATATAGTGTGCTTATGCTTTATGATATATGTAAAAATTGCTTGTATTAATAAGTATTTTTTTATGAATCTAACTCTTGTCTATTTTACAGTTTAAAAACACAAAATGGATAGACAACCCAATATTTTAAGAGACCTACCCGGAGACATGATTGATGAAATCTTGTCTAGAGTCGGCCAGAATTCCTCGGCACAACTATTTAAGGCGAGATCAGTTTGTAAGACATTCGAAGAACGTTCCAAGAATGTCTTGGTTTATAAGAGACTTTCTTTTGAAAGATGGGGGATATCACATTGGGAAACCCATAAGTTACGATGTGTTTACTTTGACGCATATATTGCGGGGAACCCAAATGCTATTTTACGCAACGGGTTAAGAAATTATTTTGACTCAATATATCCGAATATTGGACTTCGTGATTTAGAAAAAGCGGCTAACATGCAACAAAAAGAAGCATGTTATGCTTACGGATTAGTAATGTTCGCTTCTCACCAATGTAAGAACAAGAGCATCGGGCTACAACTATTAAAAAAAACGTTTCCACAAGTGACGGAGTCGGTAATTGGGGTAAGAAATGAGGTTTTTAGATTATTACGGGACTGTTGGACATTACGTAACCCTCGTCCCTTTGACGACGTTACAACGCGCTGTCTTATCAACTGCCATAACGGTTATGTTCCACAAGACCAAGGATGGGAAGTAGTCCTAGTAAAACCAGAATGCATGACTTGTTTCTGGACGTATGAATTACGTGTCTTTATTGCCTTTGCTGAACGACTTGTGTACTAGCTAGAATTATCTTCACAACTATCTTGTATCAAAGTTATTGTGTGCTATATTTCATGCTTTATGTAAAATAAGCGGTATTGTAAGTTTGTAAAATATTGTATAAAAGTTTGAACGCGAAATATTATTATAATCAGTTTTTCATATAGAATTGTAGTAGTTGAATTGTATATTAGCTACTAAGTATGAACTTAACGGGTAGGTACTACCCGAATTTAAACTTATAAAACGCTAATATGAAGAAAAAGCTTTTATAAATGAGTTCATATTATGCTACGAAATACTATTAACTACTCTTAATATTCTGTATGATTAACTTGTTCCATTTGACTATTTTGAAGGAAATGGCACCGACTACTCGACACACTGTGAATATGAATGAAGAGGAATTCCGTACTTTTCTAGCTTCAAACATAGCCGCAGTACAGGCTGCGCTACATACCAACAATAACCTTGGATCTAGCAGTACAGAAAATCGTGTAGGATGCACCTACAAAGAATTCACTGCCTGCAAACCTTTGGAATTTGATGGAACCGAAGGACCGATCGGATTGAAACGGTGGACCGAGAAGGTCGAATCGGTGTTTGCCATAAGTAAGTGTACTGAAGAGGACAAAGTGAAGTACGCTACACATACCTTCACAGGTTCTGCGTTAACATGGTGGAATACCTATCTAGAGCAAGTGGGACAAGACGATGCGTACGCACTACCGTGGTCAGCATTCAAGCACTTGATGAACGAGAAGTACCGTCCCAGAACCGAGGTCAATAAGCTCAAGATAGAACTTAGAGGGTTACGAACCCAAGGATTTGATATTACCACGTACGAAAGACGATTCACAGAATTGTGCCTATTGTGTCCGGGAGCATTCGAAGATGAGGAAGAGAAGATCGACGCGTTTGTGAAAGGATTACCGGAAAGAATCCAAGAAGATATAAGTTCACACGAGCCCGCCTCCATACAACATGCATGTAGAATGGCTCACAAACTAGTGAACCAGATTGAAGAAAGAATTAAAGAACAGACTGCTGAAGAGGCCAATGTGAAGCAAGTCAAAAGAAAGTGGGAGGAAAACGGTGATAAGAATCACCAATACAACAACAACAGCAATTACAACAATAATCGCAACAATTATCCCAACAATCGCAACATCAATCGCAACTACAACAAACGGCCCAACAACAACAACAACAACAACAGCAACTACAACAATCATCCCAACAACAATAATAACCGCAACAACAACAACAATCAGAAGCAGCTATGCCAAAGGTGTGAAAAGAATCACTCGGGGTTCTGCACCAAATTTTGCAACAAGTGTAAAAGAAATGGTCATAGTGCGGTGAAGTGTGAGGTCTACGGACCAGGGGTTAATAGAATGAAAGGAACAAATGGTGTCGGAACGAGTAATGGCGGAGCAAGTAGTGTCGGAGCAAGTTATGCCAATGTAGTTTGTTATAAATGTGGAAAACCGGGCCACATTATTAGAAATTGCCCGAACCAGGAGAACACGAATGGACAAGGCCGCGGAAGAGTTTTCAATATTAATGCGGCAGAGGCACAAGAAGACCCGGAGCTTGTTACGGGTACGTTTCTTATTGACAATAAATCTGCTTACGTTTTATTTGATTCGGGTGCGGATAGAAGCTATATGAGTAGAGATTTTTGTGCTAAATTAAGTTGTCCATTGACGCCTTTGGATAGTAAATTTTTACTCGAATTAGCAATTGGTAAATTAATTTCAGCAGATAATATATGTCGGAATCGAGAAATTAAACTGGTTAGCGAAACATTTAAGATTGATTTGATACCAGTAGAGTTAGGGAGTTTTGATGTGATAATCGGTATGGACTGGTTGAAAGAAGTGAAAGCAGAGATCGTCTGTTACAAAAATGCAATTCGCATTATACGAGAAAAAGGAAAACCCTTAATGGTGTACGGAGAAAAGGGCAACACGAAGCTACATCTTATTAGTAATTTGAAGGCACAAAAACTAATAAGAAAAGGTTGCTATGCTGTTCTAGCACACGTCGAGAAAGTACAAACTGAAGAAAAGAGCATCAATGATGTTCCCATTGCAAAAGAATTTCCCGATGTATTTCCGAAAGAATTACCGGGATTACCCCCACATCGATCTGTTGAATTTCAAATAGATCTTGTACCAGGAGCTGCACCAATAGCTCGTGCTCCTTACAGACTCGCACCCAGCGAGATGAAAGAACTGCAAAGCCAATTACAAGAACTTTTAGAGCGTGGTTTCATTCGACCAAGCACATCACCGTGGGGAGCTCCTGTTTTGTTTGTCAAGAAGAAAGATGGTACATTCAGGTTGTGTATCGACTACCGAGAGTTGAACAAACTTACCATCAAGAACCGCTACCCACTACCGAGAATCGACGACTTATTTGATCAACTACAAGGCTCGTCTGTTTATTCAAAGATTGACTTACGTTCCGGGTATCATCAAATGCGGGTGAAAGAAGATGATATTCCAAAGACTGCTTTCAGAACACGTTATGGTCATTACGAGTTTATGATCATGCCGTTTGGTTTAACTAATGCACCAGCTGTGTTCATGGACCTTATGAACCGAGTGTGTGGACCATACCTTGACAAGTTTGTCATTGTTTTCATTGATGACATACTTATTTACTCAAAGAATGACCAAGAACACGGTGAACATTTGAGAAAGGTGTTAGAAGTATTGAGGAAGGAAGAATTGTACGCTAAGTTTTCAAAGTGTGCATTTTGGTTGGAAGAAGTTCAATTCCTCGGTCACATAGTGAACAAAGAAGGTATTAAGGTGGATCCGGCAAAGATAGAAACTGTTGAAAAGTGGGAAACCCCGAAAACTCCGAAACACATACGCCAGTTTTTAGGACTAGCTGGTTACTACAGAAGGTTCATCCAAGATTTTTCCAGAATAGCAAAACCCTTGACTGCATTAACGCATAAAGGGAAGAAATTTGAATGGAATGATGAACAAGAGAAAGCGTTTCAGTTATTGAAGAAAAAGCTAACTACGGCACCTATATTGTCATTGCCTGAAGGGAATGATGATTTTGTGATTTATTGTGACGCATCAAAGCAAGGTCTCGGTTGTGTATTAATGCAACGAACGAAGGTGATTGCTTATGCGTCTAGACAATTGAAGATTCACGAACAAAATTATACGACGCATGATTTGAAATTAGGAGCGGTTGTTTTTGCATTAAAGACTTGGAGGCACTACTTATATGGGGTCAAAAGTATTATATATACCGACCACAAAAGTCTTCAACACATATTTAATCAGAAACAACTGAATATGAGGCAACGTAGGTGGATTGAATTATTGAATGATTACGACTTTGAGATTCATTACCACCCGGGGAAGGCAAATGTGGTAGCCGATGCCTTGAGCAGGAAGGACAGAGAACCCATTCGAGTAAAATCTATGAATATAATGATTCATAATAACCTTACTACTCAAATAAAGGAGGCGCAACAAGGAGTTTTAAAAGAGGGAAATTTAAAGGATGAAATACCCAAAGGATCGGAGAAGCATCTTAATATTCGGGAAGACGGAACCCGGTATAGGGCTGAAAGGATTTGGGTACCAAAATTTGGAGATATGAGAGAAATGGTACTTAGAGAAGCTCATAAAACCAGATACTCAATACATCCTGGAACGGGGAAGATGTACAAGGATCTCAAGAAACATTTTTGGTGGCCGGGTATGAAAGCCGATGTTGCTAAATACGTAGGAGAATGTTTGACGTGTTCTAAGGTCAAAGCTGAGCATCAGAAACCATCAGGTCTACTTCAACAACCCGAAATCCCGGAATGGAAATGGGAAAACATTACCATGGATTTCATCACTAAATTGCCAAGGACTGCAAGTGGTTTTGATACTATTTGGGTAATAGTTGATCGTCTCACCAAATCAGCACACTTCCTGCCAATAAGAGAAGATGACAAGATGGAGAAGTTAGCACGACTGTATTTGAAGGAAGTCGTCTCCAGACATGGAATACCAATCTCTATTATCTCTGATAGGGATGGCAGATTTATTTCAAGATTCTGGCAGACATTACAGCAAGCATTAGGAACTCGTCTAGACATGAGTACTGCCTATCATCCACAAACTGATGGGCAGAGCGAAAGGACGATACAAACGCTTGAAGACATGCTACGAGCATGTGTTATTGATTTCGGAAACAGTTGGGATCGACATCTACCGTTAGCAGAATTTTCCTACAACAACAGCTACCATTCAAGCATTGAGATGGCGCCGTTTGAAGCACTTTATGGTAGAAAGTGCAGGTCTCCGATTTGTTGGAGTGAAGTGGGGGATAGACAGATTACGGATCCGGAGATTATACAAGAAACTACCGAGAAGATCATCCAAATTCAACAACGGTTGAAAACCGCCCAAAGTCGACAAAAGAGCTACGCTGACATTAAAAGAAAAGATATAGAATTTGAAATTGGAGAGATGGTCATGCTTAAAGTTGCACCTTGGAAAGGCGTTGATCGATTTGGTAAACGAGGGAAATTAAATCCAAGGTATATTGGACCATTCAAGATTATTGATCGTGTCGGACCAGTAGCTTACCGACTTGAGTTACCTCAACAACTCGCGGCTGTACATAACACTTTCCACGTCTCGAATTTGAAGAAATGTTTTGCTAAAGAAGATCTCACTATTCCGTTAGATGAAATCCAAATCAACGAAAAACTTCAATTCATCGAAGAACCTGTCGAAATAATGGATCGTGAGGTTAAAAGACTTAAGCAAAACAAGATACCAATTGTTAAGGTTCGATGGAATGCTCGTAGAGGACCCGAGTTCACCTGGGAGCGTGAAGATCAGATGAAGAAGAAATACCCGCATCTATTTCCAGAAGATTCGTCAACACCTTCAACAGCTTAAAATTTCGGGACGAAATTTATTTAACGGGTAGGTACTGTAGTGACCCGAACTTTTCCATGTTTATATATATTAATTGAGATTGATATTTACATGATTAAATGTTTCCAACATGTTAAGCAATCAAACTTGTTAAGACTTGATTAATTGAAATATGTTTCATATAGACAATTGACCACCCAAGTTGACCGGTGATTCACGAACGTTAAAACTTGTAAAAACTATACAATGACATATATATGGTTATATATATAGTTAACATGTTTTTATTATAAGTATGTATCTCATTAGGTATTTTAACAATGAGTTATATACATAAAAATGAGACTATTAATTTAAGAAACTCGAAAACGATATATATAACGATTATCGTTATAACAACGTCTTACTAGGTACATATGAATCATATTAAGATATTGATACACTTGGTTAATTATGTTAAATGATAAGTAAATATATTATTAAGTGTATTAATAATGAAATACATATGTAAAAATAAGACTACTAACTTAATGATTTCGAAACGAGACATATATGTAACGATTATCGTTGTAACGACATTTAACTGTATATACATCATACTAAGATATATTATATATCATAATATCATGATAATATAATAATTTAACATCTCATTTGTTATAATAAACAATGGGTTAACAACATTCAGCAAGATCGTTAACCTAAAGGTTTCAAAACAACATTTACATGTAACGACTAACGATGACTTAAGGACTCAGTTAAAATGTATATACATGTAGTGTTTTAATATGTATTCATACACTTTTGAAAGACTTCAAGACACTTATCAAAATACTTCTACTTAACAAAAATGCTTACAATTACATCCTCGTTCAGTTTCATCAACAATTCTACTCGTATGCACCCGTATTCGTACTCGTACAATACACAGCTTTTAGATGTATGTACTATTGGTATATACACTCCAATGATCAGCTCTTAGCAGCCCATGTGAGTCACCTAACACATGTGGGAACCATCATTTGGCAACTAGCATGAAATATCTCATAAAATTACAAAAATATGAGTAATCATTCATGACTTATTTACATGAAAACAAAATTACATATCCTTTATATCTAATCCATACACCAACGACCAAAAACACCTACAAACACTTTCATTCTTAAATTTTCTTCATCTAATTGATCTCTCTCAAGTTCTATCTTCAAGTTCTAAGTGTTCTTCATATATTTTACAAGTTCTAGTTACATAAAATCAAGAATACTTTCAAGTTTGCTAGCTCACTTCCAATCTTGTAAGGTGATCATCCAACCTCAAGAAATCTTTGTTTCTTACAGTAGGTTATCATTCTAATACAAGGTAATAATCATATTCAAACTTTGGTTCAATTTCTATAACTATAACAATCTTATTTCAAGTGATGATCTTAATTGAACTTGTTTTCGTGTCATGATTCTGCTTCAAGAACTTCGAGCCATCCAAGGACCCGTTGAAGCTAGATCCATTTTTCTCTTTTCCAGTAGGTTTATCCAAGGAACTTAAGGTATTAATGATGTTCATAACATCATTCAATTCATACATATAAAGCTATCTTATTCGAAGGTTTAAACTTGTAATCACTAGAACATAGTTTAGTTAATTCTAAACTTGTTCGCAAACAAAAGTTAATCCTTCTAACTTGACTTTTAAAATCAACTAAACACATGTTCTATATCTATATGATATGCTAACTTAATGATTTAAAACCTGGAAACACGAAAAACACCGTAAAATCGGATTTACGCCGTCGTAGTAACACCGCGGGCTGTTTTGGGTTAGTTAATTAAAAACTATGATAAACTTTGATTTAAAAGTTTTTATTCTGAGAAAATGATTTTTATTATGAACATGAAACTATATCCAAAAATTATGGTTAAACTCAAAGTGGAAGTATGTTTTCTAAAATGGTCATCTAGACGTCGTTCTTTCGACTGAAATGACTACCTTTACAAAAACGACTTGTAACTTATTTTTCCGACTATAAACCTATACTTTTTCTATTTATATTCATAAAATAGAGTTCAATATGAAACCATAGCAATTTGATTCACTCAAAACGGATTTAAAATGAAGAAGTTATGGGTAAAACAAGATTGGATAATTTTTCTCATTTTAGCTACGTGAAAATTGGTAACAAATCTATTCCAACCATAACTTAATCAACTTGTATTGTATATTATGTAATCTTGAGATACCATAGACACGTATACAATGTTTCGACCTATCATGTCGACACATCTATATATATTTCGGAACAACCATAGACACTCTATATGTGAATGTTGGAGTTAGCTATACAGGGTTGAGGTTGATTCCAAAATATATATAGTTTGAATTGTGATCAATACTGAGATACGTATACACTGTGTCGTGGATTGATTCAAGATAATATTTATCGATTTATTTTTGTACATCTAACTGTGGACAACTAGTTGTAGATTACTAACGAGGACAGCTGACTTAATAAACTTAAAACATCAAAATATATTAAAAGTGTTGTAAATATATTTTGAACATACTTTGATATATATGTATATATTGTTATAGGTTCGTGAATCAACCAGTGGCCAAGTCTTACTTCCCGACGAAGTAAAAATCCGTGAAAGTGAGTTATAGTCCCACTTTTAAAATCTAATATTTTTGGGATGAGATTACATGCAGGTTTTATAAATGATTTACAAAATAGACACAAGTACGTGAAACTACATTCTATGGTTGAATTATCGAAATCGAATATGCCCCTTTTTATTAAGTCTGGTAATCTAAGAATTAGGGAACAGACACCCTAATTGACGCGAATCCTAAAGATAGATCTATTGGGCCTAACAAACCCCATCTAAAGTACCGGATGCTTTAGTACTTCGAAATTTATATCATATCCGAAGGGTGTCCCGGAATGATGGGGATATTCTTATATATGCATCTTGTTAATGTCGGTTACCAGGTGTTCACCATATGAATGATTTTTATCTCTATGTATGGGATGTATATTGAAATATGAAATCTTGTGGTCTATTATTATGATTTGATATATATAGGTTAAACCTATAACTCACCAACATTTTTGTTGACGTTTTAAGCATGTTTATTCTCAGGTGATTATTAAGAGCTTCCGCTGTTGCATACTTAAATAAGGACGAGATTTGGAGTCCATGTTTGTATGATATTGTGTAAAAACTGCATTCAAGAAACTTATTTTGTTGTAACATATTTGTATTGTAAACCATTATGTAATGGTCGTGTGTAACAGGATATTTTAGATTATCATTATTTGATAATCTACGTAAAGCTTTTTAAACCTTTATTGATGAAATAAAGGTTATGGTTTGTTTTAAAATGAATGCAGTCTTTGAAAAACATCTCATATAGAGGTCAACACCTCGCAACGAAATCAATTAATATGGAACGTTTTTAATCAATAAGAACGGGACATTTCAGAGGACACTGATAAGTTTCTTTTGCAAGATGACATACAAGCTTGCCATCATTAGCACTCTTCATCTGATTCAGTCAATTGAAAGTAAGATCAGTCATATGCTTCAACTCAATGACGTCTTTCCTCAATCTAGGTGATAATGCTAAAAACGAACATATATTTCATAGCATTATCCCTCAAGAAAGACAAGCTTTTAGTTGCAATTGTTCTATTTACAAGTGATATTCGTTTAAATAATAAAAGGTGAAGACAAAAGACAGATTCGACGAATTGAAGACGCAAAAGACCAAAAAGCTCAAAAGTACAAAATACAATCAAAGTGGTTCCAATTAGTGATAAGAAACGTCTCAAAATTACAAGAGTACAAGAAGCAAAATGCAAAGTACAAGATATTAAATTATACGCAAGGACGTTCGAAAATCCGGAACCGGGACCAGAGTCAACTCTCAACGCTCGACACAACGGACTAAAAATTACAAGTCAACTATGCACATGAATATAATATAATATATAATTAATTCTTAAAATTAATATATATATATATATATATATATATATATATATATATATATATATATATATATATATATATATATATATATATATATATATATATATATATATATATATATATATTATGTTATATTATAAAAACCGTCGGCAAACTAAAAAACAAAGACATGTGAGCCTCCCCAGCTGGCCATGCGATCGCATGGCCTAGAGGAGCAAAGCTCATGCGATCGCATGAGCCCCTGTAGCAGCTGACATGCCTATAAATTTCGCGTTTTTGGTTGATCATCACACATCTTTTTCTTTCTCTCTATCATACGATATATATATATATATATATATATATATATATATATATATATATATATATATATATATATATATATATATATATATATATATATATTATAATTTTAATTTTAATTTTAATTTCTAATAATAAGGGTATGTTAGCGAATGTTGTAAGGGTGTAAGTCAAAATTCTGTCCGTGTAACGCTACACTATTTTTAATCATTGTAAGTTATGTTCAACCTTTTTACATTAATGTCTCGTAGCTAAGTTATTATTATGCTTATTTAAAATGAAGTAATCATGATGTTGGACTAAATATTTAAATTTGGGTAATAGGGCTTTGTACCATAATTGGGGTTTGGACAAAAAAACGACACTTGTGGAAATTAGACTATGGGCTATTAATGGGCTTTATATTTATTTAACTAAATGATAGTTTGTTAATTTTAATATAAAGGTTTACAATTGGATGTACCTATAAATAACCATATACACTCGATCGGACACGATGGGCGGGATATACCTAAGCTTGTTTAATTTTCCCTGTGGAACGAACCGGACTTACTAAAAACTACACTACTGTACGATTAGGTACACTGCCTATAAGTGTTGTAGCAAGGTTTAGGTATATTCATTCTGTAAATAAATAAATATCTTGTGTAAAATTGTATCGTATTTAATAGTTTTTTCTAGTAAAATATAAGCTATTTCATATACACCTCGCATAACATCAAGTATTTTTGGCGCTGCTGCCGGGGAACATTTCTGCTTAAACGCCGGAAGAGCAACGCTATAAAAAAAAGATTTTTATTAATTTTTGGTTTACTTTTATAAAAATAAGTTTTTGTAAAAATACGTTTTAGTTTCCGAAAATATAAAAAGAAAAACAAAAATTATATATTTTTAATGGTTTGTTAGATAAATATATATAAAACTATCAAGTTTCCTTTATTTTATTTTATTTTTTTTTAGTTTGTAAAAATATAAATTTTATTTATATAAATCAGCAAATTAAAACAGAAAAAAAATTTTAATATAAAAGTTTACGGGCTACACTGTAGCAGCCCAACCCACCTGGCCCGAAAACCTACTCCATGCGATCGCATGGAATTTTAAGGTGAGGACCATGCGATCGCATGGCCCTGACAGACACGCCACATTTGACCTAGTTTCGTATTAATTACGGAGTATTATTTATATTATTATTATAAAACCCTAATTAGGTTTTTAATTATTTATTATTTAGTTTAGTTTTTAGATTTAATTTGTATTTTTAGTTTTAATTAGTTTTAAATATATAAAATTAATAGTTTTATAAAATAAATAATATAAAATAATATTTTTATAAAAATTGTACTTTTTGCAACTTTAAGTATATTTTTATATTTTGTACCCTTTTAATTGTCTTAGCGTAATTTTTGTATTTTTCGCTCATATTTAGTTTTAAGTCATAGTTCTTACCATAGTATTTTTATTTCTAGATTTTTAGGTTTTGCCGTAAAATTCCTTAAGTGCTTTTTCTTTAGACTAAGATTTAGGTGCTTTAGAATTTTGCGACGCCTTTTTAAGTTTTAGTACCTTTTTAAGTTATTGTCATTTGGGATATAGAATTTCTTTTAAGCTTTAATATTTTTAGACGTAACTTTTAATTCTTAAATTTTAGTGCCTTTTAAGTTACGACGCGCTACTTTCTCATTTTTATTTTTCGACGCCTATTATTTTTCGCCCTTTTTATTTTTTTCGACGTTTTTCGACGCGCTCTTTTTCTTTCTTATTTCTCGCCATCCTAGTTTTTAGGACTTAGAATTTTCTCTATTTCTTATCTAAAATTTCTTTAAATTATGAAAAATTATTTTAAGTGGTTAAATTGATAGACATCAAAATTTTCTGGTTCGTAGTAATAGTTGGATTTGTACGTGAACCGGGTTATTGGAGCCAAACAGTACTCAATTATATTTAGACCAAACGAATCCTGCCCCTCTGCTGCATCTTTTGGCTATTCGAAACGTGGGCAAAATCAGAAAAGTCTATTAATTGGATAACTTATATAATTTTTCTTTCTTTTTTATAACTAATAGGATATTCAGTGAATGCACCGAGCAAAACGCTCACCACCTTTTGTACGTTCACCACTTGTAACTCGATCAAGACATCTAGCAAATATTGTCGCCGTTGATTTTTCTTTAGAATCGTCATCCAGTCGACCAAGTACTCCAATTTAAATTTCTGATAATCCATTTTTTAACCCGACCTCACAATTGAGAATCCGGAGAATATTCAGGGACAATTAATAGATCCTGAACCACTAATCTTTCCTCCGAAACCACCAATCATTCAAACAGAGATTGTTGAGGAACCAACCATTAAATCAGAATCCTCTAGTGATTTAGATTCAACAAATTCAATCATGGAAAATCTGGAACCTCTAAGTATGGAAGACCGAATGAGAGCTAATCGCACTGGCCAAGGTCACGCAATTACTCAACCTGACATTAATGCGCAGATTATGAAATCAAAGGACAAATTCTACATATGGTAACTAATCAATGCCAATTTAGTGGTGCACCGAAGGAAGATCCAAATGAACATCTTCGTACCTTTAATAGGATCTGCACTCTATTTAAAATAAGAGAAGTGGAGGATGAACAGATATATCTCATGTTATTTCCCTGGACTTTAAAGGGAGAAGCCAAAGATTGGTTGGAATCGTTACCTGAAGGGGCGATTGATACATGGGACGTTTTAGTTGAAAAATTTCTTAAACAATTCTTTCCGGCATCTAAAGCCGTATGATTCAAGGAGAAATTGTTACGTTCGCACAGAAGCCAAATGAAACTCTATACGAGGCATGGACAAGATTTGGAAAGTTATTGAGAGGATGTCCGCAACATGGTTTAGACACCTGTCAAATAGTACAAATATTCTACCAAGGATGCGACATCACTACAAGAAAAGACATAGATATAGCAGCTGGTGGTTCTATTATGAAGAAAACAGAAACTGATGCTTACAAAATTATTGATAACACTGCTTCCAACTCACATGAGTGGCATCAAGAGAAAGATATAATTAGATCATCTAAAGCAGCTAGAGCCGATTCTAGCCATGACTTAGATTCCATTTCCGCAAAGATAGATGCTGTCGAAAGACGAATGGAAAAGATGACTAAAGATATTCACTCAATACGAATTAGTTGTGAGCAGTGTGGAGGATCACATTTGACAAAAGATTGTCTTAGTATTGAACTAACAATGGAACAAAGAGAGAATGTTTCATATCTAAACCAAAGGCCTGGAAATAATTATCAGAATAATTATCAACAGCCAAGACCAATTTACAATCAAAACCAGAATTATAACCGAAATGTTCCATACAACAACCAACAAGGTCCTAGTAATCAACAAGTATCCAATAATACTTACAATCAGCAAAGACCTAATTTTCAAAACAAACCACCATAAACCGATGATAAAAAGCCAAATTTAGAAGACATGATGACGAAGCTAGTTGAATCTCAAACTCAATTTTTCACATCTCAGAAACAAACCAATGAACAAAATGCTCAAGCATTTAGAAATCAACAAGCTTCTATTCAAAATCTGGAACAAGAAGTAAGTAACCTAGCAAGGTTAATAGGTGAAAAAAAACCGGGAAGTCTACCTAGTGATACAAATGCTAACCCCCGGAATGAAACAGCTAAAGCTATTACCACAAGAAGTGGTATTACACTTAAACCACCTGAAATACCTGTAATTTCTGATGAAGCTATTCCTACTCCACAAGAACCACAACCTGATCAAGATAAGGAAAAAGAACCGGTAGTTGAAAAGGTTAATGAAGATAACACAGTTAAGGCTAAACCTTATGTTAAACCATACCAACCACCACTTCCTTACCTGAGTAAAATGAGAAAAGAGAGACTTGAAGCCGAGCAATCCAAATTCTTGGATATGTTTAAACAGATAAATGTAAATCTTCCTTTCATTGATATGATTTCAAGAATGCCTAGATATGCTAAATTTCTGAAAGATCTAATCTCGAATAGAAAGAAAATGGAAGAACTCTCGGATGTTACTATGAATGCAAATTGTTCTGCAGTACTGTTGAATAAGATACCAGAAAAATTATCAGATCCAGGAAGTTTCACAATTCCATGTTTTCTGGGTAGTCTTAGTTCAATAGAAGCATTGGCAGACTTAGGTGCTAGTATAAATCTAATGCCGTATTCACTATACGCTAAACTAGACCTTGGAGAATTGAAACCAACACGAATAAGCATACAACTAGCCGATCGATTAATAAAATATCCTAGAGGGATAATGGAGAACATGCTAGTTAAAGTTGGTACTTTAGTATTTCCAGTAGATTTTGTTGTTCTGGACATGGAAGAAGATTCTCAAGTTCCTCTCATATTAGGAAGACCATTCTTAAACACGGCCAAAGCAATAATAGACGTGTTTGGTAAGAAACTGACCCTAAGTATAGAGGACGAGAGTGTTACCTTTTCAGTTGATAGAGCCATGCAACAACCGCAATCTGCAGATGATACATGTTATTATATTCAAACTATAGAATCACATGCAGAATTGTTAGAAGAATTTCCAGAATTACAAGGAACAGGAGAATGTTCTTTAGGAGAAGGAACTGAACCAATTGATGAAACTGAAATGTTAGCTACACTTATGGCTAATGGATATGAACCAACAACAGAAGAAATTCAAATGCTAAAAGAAGAAGATAGATATCGATATAAATCATCGATAGAAGAACCACCGACATTAGAGTTAAAGCCACTTCCAAACCATTTGGAATATGCTTATTTACATGGTGAATCTGAATTACCTGTAATAATATCGTCTTCTCTTACTAAAAATGAAAAATCTCAGCTCATTTCTGTGCTAAAAGCTCATAAACCAGCCATTGCATGGAAAATTCATGATATTAAAGGAATAAGTCCTTCGTATTGCACACATAAAATCCTTATGGAAGAAGGTCATAAAACGTATGTGCAACGCCAATGAAGACTAAATCCTAATATGCAAGATGTTGTTAAGAAAGAAATTATTAAACTACTAGATGCAGGTTTAATTTATCCAATTTTCGATAGTCCATGGGTAAGCCCAGTTCAATGCGTGCCTAAGAAGGGTGGCATGACTGTCATTACAAATGAGAAAAATGAGCTTATTCCTACTAGGACTGTAACAGGATGGCATGTTTGTATTGATTATAGAAAATTAAATGACGCCACCAGAAAAGATCACTTTCCCTTACCTTTTATTGATCAAATGTTGGAAAGATTAGCCAGAAATAGTTACTATTGTTTTCTTGATGGTTTTTCCGGATACTTTCAAATTCCAATAGCACCCGAGGATCAAGAGAAAACCACGTTCACATGCCCTTATGGTACTTTTGCTTACAAACGCATGCCATTTGGACTTTGCAACGCCCCTGCAACCTTTCAAAGGTGCATGATGGCGATTTTTCACGACATGATAGAAGAATGCATGGAAGTTTTCATGGATGACTTTTCAGTCTTCGGTGATACATTTGAATCATGTCTAGTTAATCTTGAACGAATGCTTATTAGATGCGAACAATCAAATCTAGTAGTTAATTGGGAGAAATGCCATTTCATGGTTAAAGATGGCATCGTTCTTGGTCATAAAATTTCAAAGGAAGGAATTGAAGTGGATAGAGCTAAAGTAGATGTAATTGCTAAACTTCCACATCCCACCAATGTTAGAGGAGTTAGGAGTTTTCTAGGGCATGCCGGTTTTTACCGACGTTTTATAAAAGATTTTTCTAAAATTGCCACTCCTATGAATAAACTCCTAGAAAAGGATGCTCCATTCATCTTTTCAGATGAACGCATCAAATATTTTAATATACTTAAAGAGAAACTCACGAATGCGCCGATCATGATAACTCCAAATTGGAATCTACCATTCGAACTTATGTGCGATGTAAGTGATTTTACAATGGGAGCCGTTTTAGGACAAAGGATTGAAAAACGATTTCAACCTATTTATTATGCTAGTAAGACATTACAAGGAGCACAAACGAATTACACAACTACTGAAAAAGAACTCCTTGCTATTGTCTTTGCTTTTGACAAATTTCGATCATATCTCGTTCTAGCTAAAACGGTGGTCTATTGATAATGCTAAAAACGAACATATATTTCATAGCATTATTCCTCAAGAAAGACAAGCTTTTAGTTGCAATTGTTCTATTTACAAGTGATATTCGTTTAAATAATAAAAGGTGAAGACAAAAGACAGATTCGACGAATTGAAGACGCAAACGACCAAAAAGCTCAAAAGTACAAAATACAATCAAAGAGGTTCCAATTATTGATAAGAAACGTCTCGAAATTACAAGAGTACAAGATTCAAAACGAAAAGTACAAAATATAAAATTGTACGCAAGGACGTTCGAAAATCCGGAACCGGGACCAGAGTCAACTCTCAACGCTCGACGCAACGGACTAAAAATTACAAGGCAACTATGCACATAAATATAATATAATATTTAAATAATTCTTATAATTATTTATATATTATATAAATAAATAAAAACCGTCGGCAAGAGAGACTCCAAAATGGGTGAGCTGTAATTTCAAACTCCGCGACTCGCGGAGTTTGAAGGCCAAAAGTGCCGCGAGTCGCGGAGCCCCAAGTTTTGAAACTCCCTATAAAAGCAACCGAATTCTGAGCATTTTTAATCCATCATATATCATTCTCTCTATCTATATACGTAAAATATATATATATAATTTATATTTTAATTTTAATTTTAATTTTAATCCTAATAATAAGGGTATGTTAGCGAATGTTGTAAGGGTGTAAGTCAAAATTCTGTCCGTGTAACGCTACGCTATTTTTAATCATTGTAAGTTATGTTCAACCTTTTTAATTTAATGTCTCGTAGCTAAGTTATTATTATGCTTATTTAATCCGAAGTAATCATGATGTTGGACTAATTACTAAAATTGGGTAATTGGGCTTTGTACCATAATTGGGGTTTGAATAAAAGAACGACACTTGTGGAAATTAGACTATGGGCTATTAATGGGTTTTATATTAATTAAATAATACCTTGTTAATTTAATATACAAACTTATAATTCGACGTATTTATATATAACCACATACGCTTTACTGGGTACGGTGGGCGGGATATCTATAAATACCAATAATTATTCATT
Organism: Rutidosis leptorrhynchoides; assembly: GCF_046630445.1. Taxonomy (NCBI): domain Eukaryota; kingdom Viridiplantae; phylum Streptophyta; class Magnoliopsida; order Asterales; family Asteraceae; genus Rutidosis; species Rutidosis leptorrhynchoides. The sequence goes on from NC_092334.1 coordinate 518,286,934, forward strand.
TTACCTGATACGGAACTGGATTAATAGTTAATAGACTTGTTGAAATAGGGGTGAATTACATTCAAGGGTAATTGGTGTAATTGTTAACAAAGTAGTAAAATCCTGGTTTACACGCAGTCGATAACCTGGTGTATTCATTAAATAAAGTATTAAAACCTTGTTACAATTCGAATCCCCAATTAGTTGGAATATTTGACTTCGGGAATAAGAATAATTTGACGAAGGCTTTCGCTCTTTATATTTATGACTGATGGACTATTATGGACAAAATCCGTATGGACATATTAAATAATCCAGGACAAAGGACAATTAACCCATGGGCATAAAACTAAAATCAACACGTCAAACATCATGATTACGGAAGTTTAAATAAGCATAATTCTTTTATTTCATATTTAATTTCCTTTATTTTATATTTAATTGCACTTCTAATTATCGCATTTTTATTTATTGTTATTATATTTAATTGCACTTTTAATTATCGTACTTTTTAATTATCGCAAGTTTATTTTATCGCACTTTTATTATTCGCAATTTCATTATCGTTATTTACTTTACGCTTTAATTTAAGTCTTATATTTATTTTTAATATTTTACATTTGGTTTTAACTGCGACTAAAGTTTTAAAATCGACAAACCGGTCATTAAACGGTAAAAACCCCCCTTTATAATAATAATATTACTTATATATATATTTGTATTTTTATAAAAGTAAACTAATATAGCGTTAAGCTTTGTTTAAAAAGATTCCCTGTGGAACGAACCAGACTTACTAAAAACTACACTACTGTACGATTAGGTACACTGCCTATAAGTGTTGTAGCAAGGTTTAAGTATATCCATTCTATAAATAAATAAATATCTTGTGTAAAAATGTATCGTATTCAATAGTATTTCCTTGTAAAATTTAATAGTATTTTATACCCCTCTGCTAAAACATCAAGTTATTTTTGGCGCCGCTGCCGGGGAACTCTTAAAAGCCGGAAGCGCAACGCTAATATAATAAAAAAAAAAGATTTTTATTTTACTTTTATTAAAATTCGTTTTTATAAAAGTACGTTTTAAATATTCGAAAATATAAAAAGAAAAGCAAAAATTTATATATTTTTAAGATTTTGTTAAATATTTAAGTTTTATAAAGTTTCTTTATTTTTATATAAGTTTTATTTAAGTATTTTGTTTTTATTTAAAACATAAAAAATATAAAAAAAAACCGAAAAAATAAAAAAAAAAATTTTAATATATATAAATCTATTTTTAAGATATTTTTAAAAATTATAAAGTAAGTTCTATTTTTATTTAAGTTTTTAATTATAAGTTTTTATTATACATTATAAAACAGAAAAATATAAAAACAGAAAATAAAAAAATAAAAAATAAAAACGCGTCGATTTTTAAATAAGCTGTCAATTGAATTTCTGAACCCCGCGACTCGCGGAGGTTTGCTGTTTGAAATACCGCGACTCGCGGAGCTTTTTCTGACACGCCTGTCAGAAACCCTAACTGCAATTAATACGGAGTAATAATAATTATTATTAATTAATTAAGATTTAGGTTTTAATTAAATTAATATTTAATTTTAATCATTTAGTTATATTAAGTTTTAATTAGTTTTATTTATATATTTAAATTAATACTTTTATAAAATAATATAAAAATAATATTTTTATAAAAAAATTGTACTTTTTACAACTTTTTATATATTTTTATATTTTGTCCCTTTTTAATCGTTTTAGCGTAATATTTGTATTTTTAGCTCATATTTAGTTTTAAACTTAGTTTTTGCCATAGTTATTTTTATTTCTAGATTTTTAGGCTTTGCCGTAGAATTCCTTAAGTGCTTTTTCTTTAGACTAAGATTTAAGTGCTTTAGAATTTTGCGACGCCTTTTTAAGTTATTTCCATTTGGGATATAGTTTTTCCTGTAAGCTTTAATATTTTTAGACACCTTTTACCTATGTATCAATTATCATTCCAATTAGTAATCTCAATTTGCGATTATAATTTTAAGTTAGTTGTAGTAATAAGGTTAGGTTAGTCAAGTATTTTTAAGTTTTATAAGTTTCTTTTATTTTTCCGTCACCTTTTATTTTTCAACCATTTTTCTTTTTCGACCTTTTTCGACGAACTCTTTTTCTTTCTTATTTCTCGCTATTCTAGTTTTAGGACATAGATTTTTATTCTACTTCTTATCTAAATTTCTTAAAATTACGAAAATTTATTTTAAGTGGTTAAATTGATAGACATCAAAATTTTCTGGTTCGTAGTAATAGTTGGATTTGTACGTGGACCGGGTTATTGGAGCCAAACAGTCCGCAATTATATTGAGACCAAACGAATCCTGCCCCTCTGCTGCATCTTTTGGCTATTCGAAACGTGGGCAAAATCAGAAAAGTCTATTGATTGGATAACTTATTATAATTTTTCTTTCCTTTTAAAAACTAATAGGATATTCAGTGAATGCACCGAGCAAGACGTTCACCACCTTTTGTACGATCACCACCTGTAACTAGATCAAGACATTTAGCAAATATTACCGCCGTTGATTTTTCTTTAGAATCGTCATCCAGTCGACCAAGTACTTCAGTTCAAATTTCCGATAATCCATTTTTTGAACCCGACCTCACAATTGAGAATCCGGAGAATATTCAGGAACGATTCGTAGATCCTGAACCACTAAACTTTCCTCCGGAACCACCAATCATTCAAACAGAGATTGTTGAGAAACGAACCATTAAATTAGAATCCTCTAGTGATTCCGATTCAACAAATTCAATTATGGAGAATCTGGAACCTTTAAGTATGGAAGACCGAATGAGAGCTAAATGCACTGGCCAAGGTCACGCAATTACTCATCCAGACATTAATGCGCCAGATTATGAAATCAAAGGACAAATTCTACACATGGTGACTAATCAATGCCAATTTAGTGGTGCGCCGAAGGAAGATCCAAATGAACATTTACGTACCTTTAATAGGATCTGCACACTATTTAAAATCCAAGAAGTGGAGGATGAACAGATATATCTCATGTTATTTCCCTGGACTTTAAAGGGAGAAGCCAAAGATTGGTTGGAATCGTTACCTGAAGGGGCGATTGATACATGGGATGTTTTAGTTGACAAATTTCTTAAACAATTCTTTCCGGCATCTAAAGCCGTAAGACTTCAAGCAGAAATTGTTACGTTTACACAGAAACCAAATGAAACTCTATATGAGGCGTGGACTAGATATGGAAAGTTATCAAGAGGATGTCCGCAACATGGTTTAGACACCTGTCAAATAGTACAAATATTCTACCAAGGATGCGACATCACTACAAGGAAAGACATAGATATAGCAGCTGGTGGTTCTATTATGAAGAAAACCGAAACTGATGCTTACAAAATTATTGATAACACTGCTTCCCACTCACATGAGTGGCACCAAGAAAAAGATATCGTTAGATCATCTAAAGCAGCTAGAGCCGATTCTAGCCATGACTTAGATTCCATTTCCGCAAAGATAGATGCTGTGGAGAGACGAATGGAAAAGATGACTAAAGATATTCACTCAATACGAATTAGTTGTGAGCAGTGTGGAGGACCACATTTGACAAAAGATTGTCTCAGTATTGAATTAACAATGGAACAAAGAGAGAATATTTCATACATAAACCAAAGGCCTGGAAATAATTATCAGAATAATTATCAACCGCCAAGACCTATTAACAATCAAAACCAGAATTATAACCGAAATATTCCATACAATAACCAACAAGGTCCTAGCAATCAACAAGTATCCAATAATACTTACAATCAGCAAAGACCTAATTTTCAAAACAAACCACCACAACAAACCGATGATAAAAAGCCGAATTTAGAAGATATGATGACGAAGCTAGTTGAAACTCAAACGCAGTTTTTCACATCTCAGAAACAAACCAATGAACAAAATGCTCAAGCATTTAGAAATCAACAAGCTTCTATTCAAAATCTGGAACAAGAAGTAAGTAACCTAGCAAGGTTAATAGGTGAAAGAAAACCGGGAAGTCTACCTAGTGATACAAACGCTAACCCCCGGAATGAAACAGCTAAAGCCATTACCACAAGAAGTGGTACAACACTTAAACCACCTGAAATACCTGTAACTTCTGATGAAGCTATTCCTACTCCACAAGAACCACAACCTGATCAAGATAAGGAAAAAGAACCGGTAGTTGAAAAGGTTAATGAAGATAACACAGTTAAGGCTAAACCTTATGTTAAACCATACCAACCACCACTTCCTTACCCGAGTAAAATGAAGAAAGAGAAACTTGAAGCCGAGCAATCCAAATTCTTGGATATGTTTAAACAGATAAATGTAAATCTTCCTTTCATTGATGTAATTTCAGGAATGCCTAGATATGCTAAATTCTTGAAAGATCTAATCTCAAATAGAAAGAAAATGGAAGAACTCTCGGCTGTTACTATGAATGCTAATTGTTCAGCAGTGCTGTTGAATAAGATACCAGAAAAACTATCTGATCCAGGAAGTTTCACAATTCCATGTTTTCTGGGTAGTCTTAGTTCAATAGAAGCATTAGCAGATTTAGGTGCTAGTATAAATCTAATGCCGTATTCACTATACGCTAAACTAGACCTTGGAGAATTGAAACCAACCAGAATAAGCATACAACTAGCCGATAGATCGATAAAATATCCTAGAGGGATAATGGAGAACATGCTAGTTAAAGTTGGTACTTTAGTATTTCCAGTAGATTTTGTTGTTTTGGACATGGAAGAAGATTCTCAAGTTCCTCTCATATTAGGAAGACCATTCTTAAACACGGCTAAAGCAATGATAGACGTGTTCGGTAAGAAACTGACCCTAAGTATAGAGGATGAGAGTGTTACCTTTTCAGTTGATAGAGCAATGCAACAACCGCAATCTGCAGATGATACATGTTATTATATTCAAACTATAGATGCATATACAGAATTATTAGAAGAATTTCCAGAATTACAAGGAACAGGAGAATGTTCTTTAGGAGAAGGTAATGAACCAATTGATGAAGCTGAAATGTTAGCTACACTTATAGCTAATGGATATGAACCAACAATAGAAGAAATTCAAATGCTAAAAGAAGAAGACAGATATCGATACAAATCATCGATAGAAGAACCTCCGAAATTAGAGTTAAAGCCACTTCCAAACCATTTGGAATACGCTTATTTACATGGTGAATCTGAATTACCTGTAATAATATCGTCTTCTCTTACTGAAAATGAGAAATCACAACTCATTTCTGTGTTGAAAGCCCATAAACCAGCCATTGCATGGAAGATTCATGATATTAAAGGAATAAGTCCTTCGCATTGCACACATAAAATCCTTATGGAAGAAGGTCATAAAACGTATGTGCAACGCCAACGAAGACTAAATCCTAATATGCAAGATGTAGTTAAGAAAGAGATTATTAAACTGCTAGACGCAGGTCTAATTTATCCAATCTCTGATAGTCCATGGGTAAGCCCAGTTCAATGCGTGCCTAAGAAGGGTGGCATGACTGTCATTACAAATGAGAAAAATGAGCTTATTCCTACTAGGACTGTAACAGGATGGCGTGTATGTATTGATTATAGAAAATTAAATGACGCCACCAGAAAAGATCACTTTCCCTTACCTTTCATAGATCAAATGTTGGAAAGATTAGCCGGAAACAGTTATTATTGTTTTCTAGATGGATTTTCCGGATATTTTCAAATTCCAATAGCACCCGAAGATCAAGAGAAAACCACGTTCACGTGCCCTTATGGTACTTTTGCTTACAAACGCATGCCATTTGGACTTTGCAACGCCCCTGCAACCTTTCAAAGGTGCATGATGGCGATTTTTCATGACATGATAGAAGAATGCATGGAAGTTTTCATGGATGACTTTTCAGTCTTCGGTGATACATTTGAATCATGTCTAGTTAATCTGGAACGAATGCTAATTAGATGCGAACAATCAAATCTAGTACTTAATTGGGAGAAATGCCATTTCATGGTTAAAGAAGGCATCGTTCTTGGACATAAAATTTCAAAAGAAGGAATTGAAGTGGATAGAGCTAAAGTAGATGTAATTGCTAAACTTCCACATCCCACCAATGTTAGAGGAGTTAGGAGTTTTCTAGGGCATGCCGGTTTTTACCGACGTTTCATAAAAGATTTTTCTAAAATTGCCACTCCTATGAATAAACTCCTAGAAAAGGATGCTCCATTCATCTTTTCAGATGAGTGTATCAAATCTTTTAATATTCTTAAAGAGAAACTAACTAATGCGCCGATCATGATAACACCAAATTGGAATCTACCATTTGAACTAATGTGCGATGCAAGTGATTTTGCAATGGGAGCCGTTTTAGGACAAAAGATTGAAAAACGATTTCAACCTATATATTATGCTAGTAAGACGTTACAAGGAGCACAAACGAACTATACAACTACTGAAAAAGAACTCCTTGCTATTGTCTTTGCTTTTGACAAATTTTGATCATATCTCGTTCTAGCAAAAACGGTGGTCTATACCGACCATTCTGCTCTTAGATACCTATTTTCAAAACAAGATGCTAAACCAAGATTAATCCGTTGGATCTTACTCTTACAAGAGTTTGATATTGAAATCCGAGATAAAAGAGGAGCAGAAAATCTCGCCGCTGATCATCTTTCTCGTCTTGAAAATCCCGAATTAGAAGTTCTAAATGAATCGGCCATACAAGACAACTTTCCTGATGAATATCTATTGAAGATAGATTATAAAGAAATTTCATGGTTTGCAGACTATGCAAACTATTTAGTATGTGGATTCCTTGAAAAAGGATTATCGTACCAAAGACGAAAGAAATTCTTCAGTGATATAAAACACTATTTTTGGGAAGATCCACATCTGTTTAAAAGTTGTCCCGATGGAATAATATGCCGATGTGTATTTAGAGATGAAGCTAGTAAAATATTAAACCATTGTCACACAGGACCAACAGGAGGGCATTATGAGCCTCAACTAACAGCAAGAAAAGTTTATGATGCTGGATTCTATTGGCCTACAATTTACAAAGACGCACACCTTCTTTGCAAATCATGTGATGCTTGTTAAAGGGCCGGAAAAATAAGTCAACGTGATGAAATGCCACAAAATGTCATCCAAGTATGTGAAGTATTTGACATTTGGGGTATTGACTTTATGGGTCCATTTCCAAAATCTCATAATAATCAATATATACTCGTAGCCATTGATTATGTATCTAAATGGGTGGAAGCACAAGCTTTCCCAACTAACGATGCACGAGTTGTAGTCAACTTTTTAAAACGTCTTTTTGCAAGGTTTGGAACACCGAAAGCTTTAATAAGTGATCGGGGTACTCATTTCTGTAATAATCAACTTGAGAAAGTTCTTAAAAGATATGGAGTAACTCATAAAATCTCCACCGCATATCATCCACAAACAAGTGTACAAGTTGAAAATACCAACCGAGCTTTAAAACGTATTCTAGAGAAAACCGTAGGATCAAATCCGAAGGAATGGTCCATTAAATTGGAGGATGCACTCTGGGCTTTTAGAACAGCCTACAAAACTCCAATTGGAACCACACCTTTTAGACTTGTTTATGGAAAAGCATGTCATCTTCCAGTAGAAATTGAACACAAAGCATTTTGGGCTTTGAAGACATGTAATCTTGATTTACATGAAGCTGGACGTCTACGATTAAGTCAAATAAACGAATTAGAAGAATTAAGACATGAAGCATACGAAAATTCGTTAATCTATAAAGAGAGAACGAAGAAATGGCATGATAAAAGAATCAGAAGTTCAAAAGAATTTAAAGAAGGAGACAGAGTTCTTCTTTTCAATTCACGATTCAAGCTATTTCCTGGAAAATTGAAATCAAGATGGTCTGGACCATTCATAGTCAAAAGAGTTTTCCCATACGGAACGATAGAATTAATAAATTCAAATGGAATTGAATTTAAAGTTAATGGTCACAGAGTTAAACATTACATACATGGTCCGATGGAAGTTGACAATGAAGTTAATCATAATTTCACCACCCAAGAAAACCTTCAAAATGAAAACATAAATATGTTATCAACAACATATGAAAAATCAAAACTGGAATATAGGGAGGATTCAAATTTGAGTGATGAAGAAGAATTCCTATACAAACCTCCCATTCCAAGAAACGAAGAAAAATGTGAACAAGAAATTCAAATAGAAATGAAAGAATCAAGGAAAGAACACCCGAAAAAAGTTTACAAACCAACTCGACTTACTAAAGCAGGAGACCCGGGTGAATTTACCATTTCTTGCTTACTTAATAATGGTGCTGTATATAATGGACTCGCAGATTTAGGAGCAAGTGCAAATATTATGCCTCTTTCCTTATACAAAAGATTAGGCATGGGTAAATTAAAACCAACCAAAATAGGTGTTCAATCATTTGACCAAACCATTAAACACCCGGTTGGAATAGCAAATAATTTACTTGTTAACGTGGGAAGTTTGACCTTTGTTGCAAACTTCATAGTGATTAATATGGAGGAAAACCTTAATGTTCCTCTAATTCTAGGTCGCCCATTTTTAGCAACCACCGAGGCATTCATTGATGTAAGAGAAGGTAGAATGACACTTAGGGATGGTGATACATCGATCACCTTTGTGAACCGAAAGTTTAGATCTCCACAAACCAAAACTGTTAGGAAAATAAAAACGCATAAGTGTGGGGAAGATGAAGAAACACTTAATGATGATCCAATCACAAAGAATGTCGTTGATGATACGAAATTAGATGAACCCATTTTTAACAATTCAACGAAGAAACTTTATAAACGGATTCACGATGCTAAGATTAAAGGAAACTTTAAGTTATATAACCGATTAATATCCAATTTATCGTCAAAAGAAAAGGCAATGTTAGTTGAATTTGTGAAAGTTACGGAGGAAATCAACAAATGGATTGAAGTAAAAGTCAAAGATATACAAGTTGTTGATGATTCAATTGAAAATAATGTTAATCACAATTTCAACACCACAGCTAACTAAGTGTGGGGAGAATCAAGTCTTTAAAGGATAATATGTATTTCTGTTAGAGTTAGATTATCTGTTTTCGTGTAGTTCTCGAAAATGGAACCCGAATGGTCTTTCCCTAGCAGACCCTAAAGAACTAGTCTTCTCCCCCCATTCTGAATTTTTATTTTTTTTAGGTTTTTACAAAATGAAGACTGCCTGTGAACTAAACCATGGTCTAATGCTACACGCTTTGATCACTAAACGTAATAATGACACACTTCCGAGTGAAATAGTATCAGTAATCAGAGAAAGAATGGACGGAGTTAGAAAAGAATCCAGATGCGAAGATAATAAGTTACAATTTGGTAAAGGAAAATCAAAATTCGCAGCGAAAAGAAGAGCACGACACCTAGAAAGATGTCACAAATGCGGAAAATGGTCACATGGAGGTAAATGTTCAAATAATCAAACCTATTCAAATACCGAATTTGTTACTTTATGCAGTGACGGACCGTTCATATGTTTAGAAGAAAAGACACTGAATGCTCGAGGTTACGCCTATGTAGCTATGGAAAACCAATTAAACCGACTATCTTATGAATGAGATAGATCATATAACTAAGAAATCTATTTCACAGGTAAGTCTGTACAGTTTTTATTTTTTTATTTTTTTTATTTTTTAACCTTTTGATAATAAACGCTAATTTTTTCGCTAAAAAGTATTAAATTGGTATTGAATAAAATTAGGTTTGGCGACCGAAATTATTGATATCATTCAAAAATTTATTACATCACTGCGAAATTTAACGTTTATTCTTAAGGTATAAATATGTTTAATCAATCAACCCAAAATATTTCAAAAATTCGTCATGAGTTAAATTAGGTTTTGGAACCGAAATTACTTTACCGAAAAGAGGGGCGCATATTTTTGATAATATTTGATTGATTAAAGTGGGATAAAAAGCCAAAAAGATTTTTAATTTTATTTTTACCATGTTTTTAAAATTAATATTTAAATCTTAAATTAATATTGTAAACTTTGTAAAAACAATATTTTTAAAATTGTAAATATTTGAAAAATTAATATAAGTTTGGTGTGAATTTATAATATGAATTTTTAAATTAGGATTGGTGTGAATTTTTAATTTTTAAAATATGAATTTTAATTTTATGCATTTCAAATTTTAAGTTTGGTGTGAATTTTTAATATTAATTTTGAATTTTATATTTAAATTGTGTGAATTTAAAAACAAAAATTTACTTTATCTCATTAAGTTAAAAATGTGATTTTTAAAATTCGTCGTAAGTTGAAGACTAGGTCGTCGAACCGAAATTGCTTTACCCAAGGGAGGGACGAGAACTTTTATTATCATTATTTTTAATCTTATTGAATTAAAGTATGCCAAAAACATTAAAAAAACTCAAAAATCTTAGCTTTTAAAACAATCGCTACAAAAAGACAAATTTTAAAATTTTGTCGAAGGATGGACTAGGACATCGATCCGAAACGACCTCGTCCTAAATAACAAGGGAAACAAAATTTTAAAATTAATTACTTAATTGTTTTAATTAATATAAGATGTTAAAAAAAAAAAAAAAAAGCAAACTCCGCGACTCGCGGAGTTTTAAGCCTTAAACACCGCGACTCGCTGGAGGACCGAAATACAGAAAAAAAAATATAACGCAAAAACTGACCAGTCCACACACCCACAAAACACATACTGCGAAATAACTGCACGAAAAACCCGAAAAATACACCCCAAAATCACAATTTTTAACCGTTAATCACCAAATTTTTTACTAAAATCATGTTGAGAAGGATGCTATCAAGGAATTACTCAAGAAAAATGGTAAATTTCTACACCTAAACACCATTTAATTCAAAAATTAGTGTTCTTGAGCAATTTTTTCTCCAATTTAATTTTGATGCTTTTTAGTGTAATTAGGCTTAAATTGTTTATGTATTATGCTTGTATAACCTAGATTGATTCTATTTAACATGATTAGAAGCCTTAAACTTCAAATTTTGAGTAATCTAGGGTTTGTGTTCTTGAGCAAATTTGGGGCTTTTTGATATAAACAGGTTATGGACGATTTTTGTCATGAATTGTTGCTAAATTAAGTAGTGTAACATGTCTAGGTAGTTAAATGATCCAAACTTTGAGCCTAAACATGATTTTGAGAATTAAAGTGGACTTTTTCAAGTCTAAAAATTCATGAACTTGATTTTTGAAAGATAATGCCATTTGAAACTTGTTTAATTGCTAGTAATGATTATTTTGACATATTATTTGAGTTGAATGCTTATGAACTTGGCGAACATTTTCGTATATGCTTATTTGAAAAAGTGTAGATTTGATAAAAATGTGAAAATGAGCTTAAGTTTGATATAAATTGATCATGTCATTGTAATTATTTTGATTGATGATTTTGCTGACACTAATGCATATTTGGATGCACAAAAATTGTGTTTGATGTGTTTTGTAGACTGAAAGGGGTGAATCTTCATCCCAAGCTCGTAATGCTCCTGCTGAGAATACAGAACAACAGGAGGTGGATAATTACTACAAGCAGGATATACCTCATCCAGTCATGACATTTTCTGATATGCACTTGGAAGAGTTGCACCCGAACCTGAGATTTGACAGACTTTGGATAGATTATCCAAAATATCAAAGGGGTTTGCATACTCTTCATTCCAAAGTTGTTGAGGTACCTAGGGTCATAGAATGGGGACCCTTAGAAGCTGTAGAATTGGCCGGGCCAATTAGAGAATTACTTGTACAGAGGTATGGTAATTCTACTTTTAATGATTGGGTACGTTTATTCACCATGCGTAGACCTGTATATAAAGTATGGTGTGAAGAATTTTTGTGTAGTATAGAGTTGAATGATCGGGTAGCTAGTTTAACCGATCGTTCTTTTATTAGATTTTTGTTAGGAGGTTCGATGCGCCACATGTCTTTACTAGACATGGCTCAGGCTTTACGTATATATACGCCTGAGGAGTTAGCATCTGCCAATTGTAGAGGGTTGATACTAAATGGTAGAAAGATAGATGAAAATTTTGATACACACGGTGTGTGGAGTCAAATGACAAGCCATCACCATTTCAAAGGGGGAAATTACTCTTATTTGGATATAGATAGAGCTGAATTAAGAGTAATTCATAGGTTTTTAGCTAATTCGATTACACAAAGGGGTAAGAACAAGGAAAAGGTAAATGAACAGGATTTGTTTTACCATATGTGTATTCGAGACCCACAAAGCACTGTAAGTATACCTTATTGTGTGGGTTATTATTTATCAGCTATGGTTAGGGGGATGAGGCTGCATAGTATAATAGGAGGTGGTATTTTTATTACTTTGATTGCTGAATATCTCGGTGTGGATATAAGTCGGGGGAGATTATTAGTCGAAGAACCAGAACCTCGCGATACTATAGGTTTAAATGTATACCATGGTGCGAAAGTTTTGAAGAGGCGAAATAACGCCGCAGTACAATACCATGGTAGACATCCACAGGTTGAGAGAAACCAACAGCAAGGTAATGTAGGAGGGGAAATGAGATGCAAGAAATGCAAAGGTTTATAGCTTCACAGGAGTACGAAAATGCTAGACAGAGAGCATTTGAAGATTGGCAAGTACATCAAAACCAAATCATAGCTCAGCTCATTGCCAACTATAGGTAGAAACTATATTCCTACACCGAAACCCATCTTCCCTCCCTGGTCTATAGAGATGCAACCACCGTATCCTACGTATAACCCTGCCGAAGCATTCTATAGCACCTATGGTTATGCCTGGAACCCCTATTGGTACCAGTATCATCCCTAGTCTACTTAGTTTTTATTTTATTTTGTAATTTGTAATGTTGATACGTTTAATACTTATGTTAATATTGTAATAGTTTTTATAATTTTCTAACTTTTATTCTTAGATTTTAATAATTTTTGAATGTGGGGTAATATACCAAACTTCAAAAATATGTATATATGTTTGCAGTTTATCTTATGTACACAACAGGGTAAAACAACGCATTTTCAAAGACTGGCATTAAGTTCAGCAAAAGCAACTAATTTTGACGACAAGATGCAAAATATATGTGAAATAACAACAAGACGGAATGAACAAATGATGTGCACCATTTATCATTCAGCAAACAAACGCCAATATATTTGGAAACTTTGGTAAAAATTTAATCATTTTCACACAAATCACCCTCAATAATTTAAATTGTACTGATTTCTTGCAAATGAGGGCATTGCAAGATCTTAAGTGTGGGAAGGGGTTAAATTCTTTCGGATTTTAAAATTTTTATCTTAAACACTTGGTTACCATTAAAAATACTAGTAAAGCAGTAGTTGTATTAGAATCTAGTGCTCTCTGATAATAAAGAACAGCCCTAGTCTTATATACTGACTACCCAATTCTAGTAAAATTTTTAAAAATTTTCAATTAAATGAACTCAAAATCATGTTTATACATATTTATGAACGATAAAACTAGGTTTTAACACCGAAATTATTGTTACCTCAGAAAGGACATAAATTGAGAAACAAACCAAAATGTTAAAATTCATTTAAAATGGAATAGAGGACGATAAAAAGGAAAATAAAAGCCAAGTGTAGGAAAATTTACCAAGTTATCTTAAACATATGTCACATATATCTGTAACAAATAACTGAAAATACTTTTGCTTTGGACTAAACTAAACTATTTTACCCGATGAAAGAAAAGAAAAGATGGATCTACAAGATGAATCAATTCCATCATTAAAAGGAAGTAAAGTCTTCCGAAAAAGACACGCGCTTCTTGATTTAGGTCATGAAGTTGTCGTCCAGACCAGCTGTAGGTTGACGAAAAATCGAGAAAAGTCATCACTAAAATCAGCAGGAAATCCACGGACCTCAGCATTAAACAGGGTCGCCAAGTGGTCAGATTTATCCTAACCATGAGAAGGATTTATCTCGTAAAATGGGGGGGCACTATGCAAATTAGCTGGATAAGACTAATGAATCAGATCCCCAGAAAGGATAATCTCCTTAAAGATTAAAAATCAGCTTTTAAGCCTGATATTACTCAATCTTTGAGATTGACCTTAAAGATTGAGAATTCAAACTCATGGAATTCAATGATATCTAAACTCGAGCTTGAACGAGAAAATATTTAGATCAAAATTACAAACCGATTTGTTTTCTGAAAACCCTATTTTCAATGCGTTCATTACCATTGAACGTAAAAATCCTAGGAATTCACCTAGAATTCATTAGGTCACCTGAACTAAATTGGGTGTCAACCGTAAGAACGGTGGTTGCATAGCATGGTCAAAGACAGGACCTTGTGCCAGACCGAAAAATCATAAGGGTGAGCTTTACTATTGCTCCTACCAAGGATAGTAATTGCGTCCGACACGTTATATACCATAATTAAAAGCATGTCAGGGGACATTGCCTTAACAGTTGCTTGTTCAACGCTTTCCTTTACAACCGGACGGTAGTTTACCGAAAGGTAATATACGGGACAAGTAAACTGGACGTGTTGCTTTCCAAATACAAGGTTAGCAAGTGGGTGACACAAAACCGCAAGTTTTGAGCTAAAATTTTCAAATCTGAAACCCACCAAACCCACAAAAATATTTTGCAAACACCGGTAAAGGGTTATATCGAAAAACTTATCTAGGGTAAAAACTAGATTTAATTTTCAAAAGATCAAATGTTTTCATAAAGATCCAATTTCCTTAATGGATCTAAATTTTTATAGTCATGTGGGACTGTAAACCATATCGTTACTACCATTGTTTATACCGCCGTATAGAAATCACTGATGTACAAAGTGTGAAGAATAAAGAAGTGATTCTAGTATTTCAAGACGATATTGCTTGAGGACAAGCAACGCTCAAGTGTGAGAATATTTGATAATGCTAAAAACGAACATATATTTCATAGCATTATTCCTCAAGAAAGACAAGCTTTTAGTTGCAATTGTTCTATTTACAAGTGATATTCGTTTAAATAATGAAAGGTGAAGACAAAAGACAGATTCGACGAATTGAAGACGCAAACGACCAAAAAGCTCAAAAGTACAAAATACAATCAAAGAGGTTCCAATTATTGATAAGAAACGTCTCGAAATTACAAGAGTACAAGATTCAAAACGCAAAGTACAAAATATAAAATTGTACGCAAGGACGTTTGAAAATCCGGAACCGGGACCAGAGTCAACTCTCAACGCTCGATGCAACGGACTAAAATTTACAAGGCAACTATGCACATAAATATAATATAATATTTAAATAATTCTTATAATTATTTATATATTATATAAATAAATAAAAACCGTCGGCAAGAGAGACTCCAAAATGGGTGAGCTGTAATTTCAAACTCCGCGACTCGCGGAGTTTGAAGGCCAAAAGTGCCGCGAGTCGCGGAGCCCCAAGTTTTGAAACTCCCTATAAAAGCAACCGAATTCTGAGCATTTTTAATCCATCATATATCATTCTCTCTATCTATATACGTAAAATATATATATATAATTTATATTTTAATTTTAATTTTAATTTTAATCCTAATAATAAGGGTATGTTAGCGAATGTTGTAAGGGTGTAAGTCGAAATTCTGTCCGTGTAACGCTACGCTATTTTTAATCATTGTAAGTTATGTTCAACCTTTTTAATTTAATGTCTCGTAGCTAAGTTATTATTATGCTTATTTAATCCGAAGTAATCATGATGTTGGACTAATTACTAAAATTGGGTAATTGGGCTTTGTACCATAATTGGAGTTTGAATAAAAGAACGACACTTGTGGAAATTAGACAATGGACTATTAATGGGTTTTATATTAATTAAACAATACCTTGTTAATTTAATATACAAACTTATAATTCGACGTATTTATATATAACCACATACGCTTTACTGGGTACGGTGGGCGGGATATCTATAAATACCAATAATTATTCATTTTACCGGATACGAAACTGGATTAATAGTTAATAGACTTGTTGAAACAGGGGTGAATTACATTCAAGGGTAATTGGTGTAATTGTTAACAAAGTAGTAAAACCTTGGTTTACACACAGTCGATAACCTGGTGTATTCATTAAACAAAGTATTAAAACCTTGTTACAATTCGAATCCCCAATTAGTTGGAATATTTGACTTCGGGAATAAGAATAATTTGACGAAGGCTTTCGCTCTTTATATTTATGACTGATGGACTATTATTGACAAAATCCGTATGGACATATTAAATAATCCAGGACAAAGGACAATTAACCCATGGGCATAAAACTAAAATCAACACGTCAAACATCATGATTACGGAAGTTTAAATAAGCATAATTCTTTTATTTCATATTTAATTTCCTTTATTTTATATTTAATTGCACTTCTAATTATCGCATTTTTATTTATTGTTATTATATTTAATTGCACTTTTAATTATCGTACTTTTTAATTATCGCAAGTTTATTTTATCGCACTTTTATTATTCGCAATTTCATTATCGTTATTTACTTTACGCTTTAATTTAAGTCTTATATTTATTTTTAATATTTTACATTTGGTTTTAACTGCGACTAAAGTTTTAAAATCGACAAACCAGTCATTAAACGGTAAAAACCCCCCTTTATAATAATAATATTACTTATATATATATTTGTATTTTTATAAAAGTAAACTAATATAGCGTTAAGCTTTGTTTAAAAAGATTCCCTGTGGAACGAACCGGACTTACTAAAAACTACACTACTGTACGATTAGGTACACTGCCTATAAGTGTTGTAGCAAGGTTTAAGTATATCCATTCTATAAATAAATAAATATCTTGTGTAAAAATGTATCGTATTCAATAGTATTTCCTTGTAAAATTTAATAGTATTTTATACCCCTCTGCTAAAACATCATCTATACCGACCATTCCGCTCTTAGATACCTATTTTCGAAACAAGATGCCAAACCAAGATTAATCCGTTGGATCTTACTCTTAAAAGAGTTTGATATTGAAATCCGAGATAAAAAGGGAGCAGAAAATCTCGCCGCTGATCATCTTTCTCGTCTTGAAAATCCCGAATTAGAAGTTCTAAATGAATCAGCCATACAAGACAACTTTCCTGATGAATATCTATTGAAGATAGATTATAATGAAATTCCATGGTTTGCAGACTATGCAAACTACTTAGTATGTGGATTCCTTGAAAAAGGATTGTCGTACCAAAAACGAAAGAAATTCTTTAGTGATATAAAACACTATTTCTGGGAAGATCCATATTTGTTTAAAAGTTGTCCCGATAGAATAATACGCCGATGTGTATTCGGAGGTGAAGCTAGTCAAATCTTAAACCATTGTCACACAGGACCAACATGAGGGCATTATGGGCCTCAACTTACAGCAAGAAAAGTTTACGATGCTAGATTCTATTGGCCTACAAATTTCAAAGATGCACACCTTCTTTGCAAATCCTGTGATGCTTGTCAAAGGGTCGGAAAAATAAGTCAACGTGATGAAATACCACAAAATGTCATTCAAGTATGTGAAGTATTTGACATTTGGGGTATTGACTTTATGGGTCCATTTCCAAAATCTCATAATAATCTCTACATTCTCATTGCCATTGATTATGTATCTAAATGGGCGGAAGCACAAGCTCTCCCAACTAACGATGCACGAGTTGTAGTCAACTTTTTAAAATGTCTTTTTGCAAGGTTTGGAACACCGAAAGCTTTAATAAGTGATCAGGGTACTCATTTTTGTAATAATCAACTTGAGAAAGTTCCTAAAAGATATGGAGTAACTCATAAAATCTCCACTGCTTATCATCCACAAACAAGTGGACAAGTTGAAAATACCAACCGAGCATTAAAACGTATTCTAGAAAAAACCGTAGGATCAAATCCAAAGGAATGGTCCATTAAATTGGAGGATGCACTCTGGGCTTTTAGAACAGCCTACAAAACTCCAATTGGAACCACACCTTTCAGACTCGTCTACGGAAAAGCATGTCATCTTCCAGTAGAAATTGAACACAAAGCATTTTGGGCTTTGAAGACATGTAATCTTGATTTACATGAAGCTGGACGTCTACGGTTAAGTCAACTAAACGAATTAGAAGAATTAAGACATGAAGCATACGAAAATTCGTTGATCTATAAGGAAAGAACGAAGAAATGGCATGATAAAAGAATTAAAAGTTCAAAAGAATTTAAAGAAGGAGACAGAGTTCTTCTTTTCAATTCACGATTCAAGCTATTTCCTGGAAAATTGAAATCAAGATGGTCTGGACCATTTATAGTCAAAAGAGTTTTCCCATACGGAACAATAGAATTAATAAATTCAAATGGGATTGAATTTAATTTTAATGGTCACAGAGTTAAACATTACATAGATAGTCCAATGGAAGTCGACAAAGAAGTTAATCACAATTTCGACACCACAGCTAACTAAGTGTGGGGAGAATCAAGTCTTTAAAGGATAATATGTATTTCTGTTAGAGTTAGATTTTCTGTTTTCGTGTAGTTCTCAAAAATGGAACCCGAATGGTCTTTCTCTAGCAGACCCTAAAGAACTAGTCTTCTCCCCCCATTCTAAATTTTTATTTTTTTAGGTTTTACGAGATGAAGACTTCCTGTGAATTAAACCATGGTCTAATGCTACACGCTTTGATCACTAAACGTAATAATGACACCCTTCTAAGTGAAATAGTATCATTAATCAGAGGTAAATTGGACGGAGTAAGAAAAGAATCCAGATGCGAAAATAATAAGTTACAATTTGGTAAAGGAAAATCAAAATTCGCAGCAAAAAGGAGAGCACGACACCTTGAAAGATGTCACAAATGCGGAAAATGGTCACACGAAGGTAAATGTTCAAATAATCAAACCTATTCAAATACCGAATTTGTTACTCTATGCAGAGACGGACCGTTCATATGTTTAGAAGAAAAAACGTTGAATGCTCGAGGTTACGCCTATGTAGCCATGGAAAACCAATTAGTCCGACTATCTTATGAGTGGGCTAGAGCATATCACTAAGAAATCTATTTCACAGGTAAGTATGTACAGTTTTTATTTTTATTTTTATTTTTAACCTTTTGATAATAAACGCTAATTTGTTCGCTATAAAGTATTAAATTGGTATTCAATAAAATTAGGTATGCGTAACCGAAATTATTGATATCATACAAAAATTTATTACATCACTGCGAAATTTACCGTTTATTCTTAAGGTATAAATATCTTTAATCAATCAACCCAAAATATTTCAAAAATTCGTCATGAGTTAAATTAGGTCGTTGAACCGAAATTACTTTACCAAAAAGAGGGACGTATATTTTTTGATAATATTTGATTGATTAAAGTGGGATAAAAGACCAAAAAGATTTTTAATTTTATTTTTACTTTGTTTTTAAAATTAATATATAAATATTAAATTAATATTGTAAACTTCTTTAAAATTGTAAATATTTAGAAAATTAATATTTTTAATATAAGTTTGTATGTATAAAAACAAAAATATAATATAAGTTTAGTGTGAATTTTTAAAATTTTATTAATATGAATTTTTAATTTTATGCATCTTAAATTTAAGTTTGGTGTGAATTTAAAAACAAAAATTTACTTTATTTTATTAAGTTAAAAATTTGATTTTTAAAATTCGTCGTGAGTTGAAGACTAGGTCGTTGAACTGAAATTTCTTTACCCGAGGGAGGGACGAGAACTTTTATTATCATTATTTTTAATCTTATTGAATTAAAGTATGCCAAAAACATTAAAAAATCCAAAAATCTTTGCTTTTAAAATCGCGCTTATAAATGACAAATTTTAAAATTTTTGTCGAAGGACGGACTAGGACAATGATCCGAAACACCCTCGCTCCTAAAGGAAAACAAAATTTTTAGAATTTAATTAATTAAATGTTTTAAACAGTTCTAAGGTTTTATATTTAAAAAAAAGAGAGAAAGTACTGTACCCGGCACCTCATGCGATCGCATGGGGTTTACACTCCAACCTCATGCGATTGCATGAGGCTGAAAAACTGGCCAGACTCAAAAGACCAGCGGGTCTGTGTTCTTCACACCACAACATACACAAATACACGAAAAGACCCCAAAATACTCTTCAAATTTCACCAAAATTCACCGTAATTCGTCAAATTTTTCGCTCTAATCATGAAATTGTTCAGAAGTTTATCAAGAAAGGTAAAAATTAGACCCCTAAACTCTTAAATTCTCTAGTTTTTGTGATAATTACCAATATTTTACCTAATGCAATTTTGTTAATTTCTAGTGTAATTAGTGATAAATTGTTAGTATTTTATGCATGTATAACCTAGATTGATGCTATTTAACTTGATTTGAAGTCAAAAACTTCAAAATTTTTAGAAATCTAGGGTTTGTGTTCTTGAGCAATTTGGGGCTTTTTGATATAAACAGGTTATGGCCGATTTTTGTCATGAATTATTGCTAAATTAAGTAGTGTAACATGTTTAGGTAGTTAAATGATCCAAACATTGATTATAAACATGATTTTTGAAGATTAAAGTGGACTTTTTAGGTGCAAAATTCATGAACTTGATTAATTTGATATAATTACCATTTGAGACTTGTTTAATTATTAGTAATGACTATTTTGACATGTTATTTGAGTTAAATGCTTATGAAATTTGTATACATTTTCATATGTGCTTATTTGAAAAAGTATAGAATTGTAAAAAATGTGAAAATGTGTATAAGTTTAATTTTGATTTAACATGTTATTGTGATTGTTTTAAGCTGTTATTTTGCTAACACTAATGCATATTTGGATGCACAAACTTTGTGTTTAATGTGTTTTGCAGAAAGTCGATACTGGAGGTTCATCATTGTCATCATCTAGACGACCTGCTCCAGCACCAGAACCAGAACCAGAAATGCAATACGAGCCAGAACCCGAACAAGTACCACAACAGGAACCACAACAACAGCCTGATCAACATGTACCTTATTATGACCCGCTACAGTTACCTAATGAATTCATAGTATTTCCGATGCATCCTCCTGTAGAATACCCAACGATTCCTGAACACACGTTGCATCCTAATCTGAGATTTAATAGACGATGGAGAGATTACCCAGCATATCAAAGTAATAAATTTAAATTGGTAACAAAAGAGGTAGAGGTGCCAAGGGTAATTGATTGGAATCCTTTGGAAACGGTCCATCTAGCTGACCGTGTTAGACAGCATTTGATTCAAAGGTATGGCAGTTCTTCTTTTACAGATTGGGAACGTCTTTTCACCATTCGTAGACCTGTATATAAGGAATGGTGTGTTGAGCTGATGAGTACTATAGCGTTAAATGTAGATGTAGATAGGTTAGATGATAGAAGTTTTCTTAGATTTATCCTTGGCGGTAGGATGTACAGAATGTCCATGATGGACATGGCCAGGGCATTACAGATTTACACTCCCAGTGAATTGCTACTACCCAATTGTATGAATTTGATTTATCGTGGTGAAAGGGTAGATAGGAATTTTGACGCGAACGCCGTTTGGAGGCGTATGTCAAACTATAATGTTTTTACACTGGGAGGAAAACACTCCTACTTACATATTAACAAAGCCGAGCTTCGTGTAATTCATAGATTTTTGGCTAACTCGATTACACAGAGAGGTCACAATAAGGAGAAAATGACCTTACATAATTTATTTTACCTAAAGTGTATTCGAGACCAGAGAAGCTTTGTTAATATCCCTTACTGTGTTGGTTTTTATTTATCTAAAATGGTAGAAGGAATGCAGGACGGGAGTATAATAGGAGGAGGTATTTTTGTTACTCTCATTGGAGAGTATTTAGGTGTTGATAGGAACCAAGGGGGTCCATTACAGGTTTGTAGAGAACAGGATGAGACCATAGGATTGCGGGTTTATGCGGGTGCTAAGGTATTGAAGAGTAGACGCAACCAGGAAGTTCCCTATGAAGGTAATCATCCTCAGGTAGAGAGAGGCTCAGATGAGGAAATGGGGAAAGCAGAAGACATTAGGGATGTCTTTCGAGATGCTATTCTTGACGTCCATGTTCGTATAGATGAGGAAGCAATGAAGAACGCGGCCAGACATAGTATGTATGAGCAGTGGAACTCCGAGCGAGTATACGAGGATTATAGGCAACGCCAACACGATAGCTGGTTAGTTCATCAGCACCAAATCATGAGCCAGCTATCATATCATGTACCAAATAATTACGTGCCTACTCGACCTGCTCATTTTCCGCCACACAACCCCGACATCCGACCACCCTTTAACCGGTATGACTATAACCAAGCCTATCAGAACACCTATAACCAACAATGGAACCCACCTGACGAGATGAACTGGAACCCCTATCCAGACTAATTTGGTTCCATTGGTTATTTTTATGATTTTTATGTTTTTATCTTTTTACTTATTCATGTTTAAACTTATGTTATTGGATATATTTGTGTAATTTTTATCATTTTTATTAATATTGTGTACTAATATTTCCCATTTAGGATTTGAAAGTTTGAAAGCGGAATTTTAAGTCCCATTTCAAATTGCCATGCATGTTTATATTTGTATTGTATGTATATTGTCGATTGTACAAAACAGGGTAAAACAGCGCATTTTCAAAGACTGGCATTAAGTTCAGCAAAAGCTAGTACTTTTGACGACAAAACGAAAAAAAAATGTGATGTAACAACAAGACGGAATGAACAAATGATGTGCACCATTTATCATTCAGCAAACAAACGCCAATATGTTGGAAACTTTGGAAAAATTTAATTATTTTTCTACGCTAATCACCCTCAATAATTTAAATTGTTACTGATTTTTTGCAAATGAGGGCATTGCAAGATCTTAAGTGTGGGAAGGAGTTAAATTCTTTCGGATTTTAAAAATTTTTAACTTATACACTTGGTTACCATTAAAAATACTAGTAACGCAGTAGTTGTATTAGAATCTAGTGCTCTCTGATAATAAAGAACAGCCCTAGTCTTATATACTGACTACCCAATTCTAGTAAAAAATTTCAAAATTTTCAATTAAATGAATTCAAAATCATGTTTATACATATTTATGAACGATAAAACTAGGTGTTAACACCGAAATTATTGTTACCTTGGAAAGGACATAAATTGAGAAACAAACCAAAATGTTAGAATTCATTTAAAATGGAATAGAGGACAATAAAAAGGCAAATAAAAGAAAATAAAAGCCAAGTGTGGGAAAATTTACCAAGTTATTTAAAACATAAGTCACATATTTTTGTAACAAATAACTAAAGATACTTTTGTTTTGGATGATTTTAATCAGTTTTACCCGATTTACTGTAATATATATGAAAGAAAGATGGATCTACACGATGAATCAATTCCATCATTAAAAGGAAGTAAAGTCTTCCGAAAAAGACACGCGCTTCTTGATTTAGGTCATGAAGTTGTCGTCCAGACCAGCTGTAGGTTGACGAAAAATCTAGAAAAGTCATCTCTAAAATCAGCAGGAAATCCAATGACCTCAGCATCAAACAGGGTCGCCAAGTGGTCAGACTTATCCTAACCATGAGAGGATCTGTCTCGTAAAATGGGGAGGACGCCGTGCAAATTAGCTTGATAAGACTAATGAATCAAACCCCCAGAAAGGATAATCTCCTTAAAGATCAAAAATCAGCTTTTAAGACTGATATTACTCAATCCTTGAGATTGACCTTAAAGATTGAGAATTACAAACTCATAGAATTCAATGATATCTAAACTTGAGCTTGAACGAGAAAATATTTTGATCAAAATTACAAACCGATTTGTTTTCTGAAAACCCATTTTCAATGCGTTCATTACCATTGAACGTAAAATCCTAGGAATTCACCTGGAATTCATTAGGTCACCTGAACCAAATCGGGTGTCAACCGTAAGAACGGTGGTTGCATAGCATGGTCAAAGACAGGACCTTGTGCCAGACCGAAGAAAAATTATAAGGGTGAACTTTACTATTGCTCCTACCAAGGATAGTAATTGTATCCGGCACGTTATATACCATAATTAAAAGCATGTCAGGGGACATTGCCTTAACAGTTGCTTGTTCAACGCTTTCTTTTACAACCGGACGGTAGTTTATCGAAAGGTAATATACGGAGCAAGTATACTGGACGTGTTGCTTTCCCAATACAAGGTTAGCAAGTGGGTGACACAAAACCTTAAGTTTTGAGCTAAAAATTTCAAATATGAAACCCACCAAACCCACAAAAAGAATTTGCAAACACCGGTGAAGAGTTATCCCGGAAAACTTATCTAGGGTAAAAGCTAGATTTAATTTTCAAAAGATCAAATGTTTTCATAAAGATCTAATTTCCTTAATGGATCTAAACTTTTATAGTCATGTGGGACTGTAAACCACATCGTTACTACCATTGTTTATACCGCCATATGGAAATCACTGATGTACAAAGTGTGAAGAATAAAGAAGTGATTCTAGTATATTTCAAGACTATATTGCTTGAGGACAAGCAACGCTCAAGTGTGGGAATATTTGATAATGCTAAAAATGAACATATATTTCATAGCATTATCCCTCAAGAAAGACAAGCTTTTAGTTGCAATTGTTCTATTTACAAGTGATATTCGTTTAAATAATAAAAGGTGAAGACAAAAGATAGATTCGACGAATTGAAGACACAAAAGACAAAAAAGCTCAAAAGTACAAAATACAATCAAAGTGGTTCCAATTAGTGATAAGAAACGTCTCAAAATTACAAGAGTACAAGAAGCAAAATGCAAAGTACAAGATATTAAATTATACGCAAGGACGTTCGAAAATTCGGAACCGGGACCAGAGTCAACTCTCAACGCTCGACGCAACGGACTAAAAATTACAAGTCAACTATGCACATGAATATAATATAATATATAATTAATTCTTAAAATTAATATATATATTATATTATATTATAAAAACCGTCGTGTTGAGTCCCCAAAATAATTAAGGATTTAATTATGACAAAACAATATTTATTTGCACTAAAGTGTTATGTGCAGCCAGCACACGTTTGTTTATGTATAGTCAGCTAATATAGCTGTGTCGAGTGTTTAGTATGCTGCCTAGTCTATCAGTACAAGGTAGAAATGTATTCTTCGAATCAGCACAGGATGTGCACCCAGCAAATCAAGAATATCAAGTGACTCAGCATATGAAGGACCAGTAAGTCTGGATATTAGCATACAACACAAGACAGCCATGCTCCATTACAAGCATGGTAGTTTCCCAGAGTGGTCTACATCAACGCACTATTCAACAGAAGTCGAAGACAAAGTTGAACAGAAAAGGACAGGAGTCGGCGGCTGACAAGTGACCTTACAAGACCACGTGGGAATGCAGAAGTGGAACGCATGTGCAGACATGTGTTATACTTTATTCATACCTAGGGAACACAACATTCCATTTGTTTAAATCAAATGGTAGTGCCAAACCGAATTGGTGTGTTCCAGCAAATAGCTACCTAAGAGGAAAGAAGGAGAGCACGCCTTCTGACACAATTGTCCCCACAAGTACAAGGCATCCAATGTACTAGTGGACAATAGATTAATTACACGGTTAATAGAACTACTATATATATTGTTGTATCCACTATTGTAAAAACAAGTGGTGTGGGTTTATCTGTTAGAGTCAAAACCGTGTAATAGCTTTAGTTTATCTCTTAGCTATAATCTAGGTAATCTGTATCAACCAACTATCATTTCCGCCAAGGATAGTTGTGATTCTTTCTGATTTAATCAATAAAGAATAACAGTTGAAAATTACCTGTGACTCTATCTTATTTACTACAGAATACTAAACGTGATTAACTGACTAGTTAATTAAGAAAAGAATTGTATTCACCCCCCCTCTACAATACTCCTGTTGTTATTAAGGGACCAACAACTGGTATCAGAGCTTCAGTCTTGATAATTAATATCTTGGATCTGAATTCTCTTATGGCTTCGTATTCAAACTCAGCTTACCTTGAGAATGGCTCGTCTAACAGACCACCTAAGTTTGATGAAGATGAGTATGAAACCTGGAAGGCAAGGTTCATGCTCCATCTCGAGTCTGTGGATTCACTCATGCCTGGAATTGCCAAAGATGGCCCTTTTGTTCCCACTGAGACAGTTGGTAGTGCACCAGCAACAGCTGACACTCCTGCCATCCCTGGCAGAGAGGTTATTCTCACTCCCTCTAGATGGGATGATGAGGATAAACGTCGAGTTGGTCTTGACCCTAAAATCAGAACCCTGTTAGCCATAACTTTGCCTAACCCACTGTTCAAACTGATCAAGGGAAAAGAAAATGCTAAGCTTATGCTTGACTACCTAGATGTCACCTATGAGGGTATGGGAGAAGTTAGGCAGAACAGGATGATTGCTCTTAAAAGAGAATATGAAATGTTCTTTGCCTATAAGAATGAAACCCTTAAGCAAACCTTCATTAGGTTTAACTCTTTGATAGCAGACCTGACCACTTTAAATGTAACCTACACTGAATTTGAACAAGTGAACAAATTCATTGATGCACTGCCATGTAAATGGAAACCTGTTACTGACCCATTAAGAACCACACAGACCCTAAAGAACTTTAACCTGTCTTCTCTCTACAGTTCCCTTTGGAATCATGAGAAGGCAGAAGCCAAGTTTGAACTTAACATGAAAGAAAACTTTAGGTCTGCCCCCACCACTTCAAAATCATCTAAAAATGATGATGCTGCTCTTATTGCTGCTGCTAAATGGAAGAAAGCTCAAAAAGCTTTACTGGTTCAAAAGTTACTGGCAGAACAAGAGTCAGCTGATAGTGTTGAGGAAAATGGTACTGGGTCTGAAGAAAGCAGTACAGATGAAAGTGATGTAGAAGGGTTTGCTGAAGGTATGGCTCTGCTGGCTAGGCAGTTCAAAAGGTTCAATCGTAGTAGAACCAGCAAGTCATACAAAGGGAGCAAAAAGCCAAATGCTAGGTACAACAGCAAGTCAGTCAAGGGTCCTAAATCTGAGTGCTTTAATTGTGGGAAGGTTGGACATTTTGCTGCTGAATGCATGTCCAAGAAACCTTCCACGTCACATGCTAACTCTTTCTCAAAAGCTGATAAGTACAAAAACAAGTACAAAGCTATGAAAGCTCAGATGAAGGAAAGTGCAAAGAGTGACAAGAAGGGTAAACAGCCAGAAAAGGTTCTAGTTGCTGAACATCATGACTGGGATGAAGCCAGCACGTCCTCATCTTCTGATAGTGATACTGATGATGATGGTGCTGGTTATGCTACTGGTAAGAAGCTGTGTTTGATGGCCAAAGAGGTAGAGGAGTCTGATGAGGATGATGGTGGTAGTACGTTTTTGGCTGATATGAGGGAAGCTGATCAAAACAGAGATTCTCCTCAATGGAAAACTGAAATGATGTATAAGGTTGATAATTTTCGAACTTATACTGATGATGAAAAAGCTGAAATGTTTGACTACCTAAGAATTGATTTATGCAGAAGCTGCAAACGTGAAGAGAGTTTGAAATCTAATAACAAATCTTTAAATGAAAAACTCAAAGGCAAAAATGATGAAATTAAGATCTTAAAAGATACAATTTCCAAACTTGAAAAACAAAACTTTGCTTTAGAGACTCTTCACGTTGAGGCAGCAGAAGTCAAGACCCAGCTGGACAATCTCAAAAGAGTTGTTGCTTCATGGTGCACATCTGCTCAACGCACAGCTAAATGTGTTAACGAGCAGGTGCCTGCCCAAGTTCAAGCCTTCTTTGCTGGTGACTATGCTGCTGCTGCTGCTATTGCAGAAGTTACTTTCATGGACCCGATTCTTGAAACTGATCCTGAAGCTGTCTTGCCAAATACTTTTGCCAAGATAGTTGAAGGTAAAAAGGTTGTGACAAACAAATTTGTTAGACCTACTGTGTCCCCACCACCTGCCATGAAAGAAATTTTGGAGGATGAAGTTAGAGCAAGAGAAGCCAGTAACTCAATTGATGAGACTACTGACCCCTCAAGCATCCACTACATGACTCCGAAAGAAAGACGTATTAAAAGGGAAATCACTGAAAACAATTTGAGAAAAGTTAAACCAACTGATTCCCCTTCGTGTTCGAGTTCTACCAGTGCTAAGCCAGCTGATGACCAATCTACTGGTCACCCAGTAGCTGCAGACAAGCCAGTGAAACGAAATACTGGCAAATCTAAGGCAGCAGTTAAGATACCT
Source organism: Rutidosis leptorrhynchoides (assembly GCF_046630445.1). NCBI lineage: Eukaryota > Viridiplantae > Streptophyta > Magnoliopsida > Asterales > Asteraceae > Rutidosis > Rutidosis leptorrhynchoides. The sequence goes on from NC_092334.1 coordinate 518,315,159, forward strand.
ACTGGTTCATCAGCATCAGAAGACAAGCCAGCAACTTCCCACGCTAATTTGTCAAATGATAAAGAAAAGACAGTTCGCCATGGTCATGGTACTGGTTCCAAAAGGAAAGCTGCCCATAAGGGAAAAGCAAAAATTGACTCGACTGATGAGCTGTCTATCACTGAGATAATGACAGCCAAGCTTGACCAGCTAATTGAGGCAGTAACTAAAAGTCGACCCGATCCTACTGCCCTTATTAGATCTGTGCATGACCAGCCACAAAAGCCAAAAGTGAGAAAATGCTACAAATGTGGCAGCAAAGCTCACCTGGCTAACCAGTGTACTCAAACCCAAACCCCATCTGCTGCTTCTTCTAGCAAGCCAGTAGAAAAGAAGAAGTCATCAAAGGTGACTCCTTCAGAACCCATCCTTGGATGGGTTCCCAAAAAGAACTAATCTCTAAGTTATTGTGCAGGGCATTCAAAACAAGCAAATCTGGTATCTCGACAGTGGTTGTTCGAGACATATGACCGGAAGTAAGTCCCTGCTGATGGACTATCAGGAAAAGGATGGTCCAGTTGTTTCGTATGGAGATAATTCGTTGGGTTACACAAAGGGTTTTGGTACTTTGACAAATGGGAATGTCACGTTCTCAAATGTTGCATATGTAGTTGGGCTTAAACATAACTTACTCAGCATAAGCCAACTGACAAGCAAGAATAAGATAGTCCAATTCAGAAAGAAAATTGGTACTATTTTTGATAAGACAGGGAAGCTACTGCTGACTGCAAAACGTCATGAAAACATGTATCAAATTGACATGAACACAGCAGTCACAACAACTGATACTTGTTTCTATTCGAAGGCAGCAGACAACCTGAAGTGGTTATGGCACAAGAGACTCTCACATCTCAACTTCAAAGATATTCACAAATTATCCAGTAGAAGTTTGGTGTCTGGGCTACCCACAATGTCTTATGTGAAGGACAGATTGTGTCCTGGTTGTGAAAAGGGGAAACATCACCATGCCTCGTTCAAATCAAAGCAAATCTCATCTGTTGAGAAACCATTTCACTTACTTCATATGGATCTATTTGGTCCAGTGAATGTGGCCAGCTGTAGTGGGAAGAAGTATACACTGGTTATTGTTGATGAATACTCGAGATACACTTGGGTGTTCTTTCTAAGGCAAAAGAGTGAAGCTGCTGATGAAATCATCAATTTTATCAAAAGAATGGAGCTTTTGAATGGGCAACTGGTGAAGCAACTAAGAAGTGATCATGGTACAGAATTCAGAAATGCTACATTAGAAGAATTTTGTGCTGACAAAGGTCTTTCCCAAAATTTCTCTGCTGTGAGAACACCTCAGCAAAATGGTGTTGCAGAAAGAAGAAACAGAACTCTCATTGAAGCAGCAAGATCTATGTTGGCTGAGTCTGGGTTGAAGAATTCCTACTGGGCAGAAGCTGTGAATACTGCCTGTTTTACCCAGAATAGATCTCTTATTGTGAAAAGACATCAGAAAACTGCTTATGAAGTTCTCAAAGGAAGAAGACCCTCAATTTCATTTCTTCATGTATTTGGCACTCCCGGTTACATTCTAAATAATAGGGATCAGCTGGGCAAATTCGATGCTAAAGCTGATGAAGGTATATTCCTTGGATATTCCAACATGTCAAAGGCATATAGGGTCTACAACAAAAGAAGAGGTTGTTTTGAAGAATCCATTAATGTTACATTCGATGAAACTGCCTCTGCTTCATCTACTGATCGTGAAGATGAAGTGTTACTGTTTGAAGAGCCTACTCAGCAAGCTCTTGATGATGAAGAGCCAGCAGCACAACCCTCACCAATCCATGCTGCTGGGTTCTCTGATGATGAAATGGAACATTCTGTTCCATCTGTGTCTAAACCAAGTGGACCTACTGGCTCTACTGAAGTGCTGCAACTTGAGCCTAGGTCTGCTGGTTCTGAGAGATCACAAGCTGGTACTGATTCTACTGATATTGATCAGTAACCTTCTGTTGCTGCTCACTCATCTGAACCAGCTGATGATCAAGATGCTGTGTGTTCTACAACCAGCTCACCTGTTCATAACACCAAATGGACAAGGGAGCATCCGATTGAGCAGATTATTGGTAATCTTGCGAGTGGTGTTAAAACACGGAGGCATGCTACCAGTAACTTTTGTATGCATGTTAATTTTGTGTCTACCATTGAGCCCACGTGTCCTGAGGAAGCACTTCAAGATCCTAGCTGGGTTGGTTCAATGCAAGAAGAAATTACTCAGTTTGATAGGAACAAAGTGTGGACATTGGTACCTGAACCTGAGGATAAGACAAAGAAGATCATTGGTACTAAGTGGGTGTTTAAAAACAAGATGGATGAAGATGGTGTCGTTATCAGAAACAAAGCAAGATTGGTTGCTCAAGGGTTTAGACAGGAAGAAGGATTGGATTATGGGGAAACTTATGCACCAGTGGCTAGGATGGAAGCTATCAGATTGTTCTTAGCATATGCTGCTAGGATGAACTTTAGAGTATTTCAGATGGATGTTAAATCTGCATTTCTGAATGGGAAGCTGCAAGAAGAAGTTTATGTCAAACAGCCTCCTGGTTTTGTAAGCAGTAAATATCCAGACCATGTCTACAAGTTAGACAAAGCTCTTTATGGCCTTAAACAGGCTCCAAGAGCATGGTATGAGACACTTCATGTGTATCTCACTGGTATAGGTTTTAAAGTTGGAACAATTGATACCACTCTATTCTCAAAAGAGATAGATGGTGATCTCTTGTTGGTACAGATATATGTGGATGATATTATTTATGGTTCTAAAAATGAAAAACATTGTCAAGATTTTTCGAAACGTATGTCAAAGGCATATGAAATGAGTTTACAAAGAGATCTGCAATACTTTTTAGGATTGCAGATCAAACAACTTGATGATGGAATATTCATAAGTCAAGATAAATATATCAAAGATATGTTAAAGAAATTTGGTCTGACCTGTTTAAAAGACATAGGGACTCCAATGGCAGCATCCATTAAAATAGATGCTGATCCAAATGGTGAACCAGTCAATATCACTGAATATAGAGGTATGATTGGATCCCTACTTTATCTCACAGCCAGCAGACCAGATATTATGTTCGCCACATGTCTCTGTGCCAGATATCAAGCTGATCCTAAAGAGTCACACTTGCTGGCAGTAAAAAGAATATTCAGATACCTAAAAGGTACTGCTAAACGTGTAAAATAGACAGGAAAAGTACTACTGGTGGGTGCCAGTTACTGGGTAGTAGGCTAGTCAGCTGGACAAGCAAAAAGCAAAATACTGTGTCCACATCCACTGCTGAAGCAGAATATGTCTCTGCTGGTAGTTGTACTGCTCAAGTACTGTGGATGCAAAGCCAGCTAAAGGACTATGGTGTTCTTGTTACAAAAACTCCAATCTACTGTGACAACACCAGTGCAATTGCTATCACCAACAATCCTGTGATGCACTCAAGGACTAAGCACATCGATGTTCGGTATCATTTCATAAGGGATCATGTTCAAAAGGGTGATGTTGAGTTACATTTTATTTCTACAGACCAGCAATTAGCAGACCTATTTACAAAACCATTAGATGAGAAACGTTTTAACTATCTCATCTCTGAGCTGGGTATGCTTGAGCTTTAAATAAAAGACAACTTTTGTTGGTGTGCTGGCTCTACAACGTGTAGGGCAAACCAGTAAGTCACATTTATTTACTTACTGCCTACATGTCAAACAACCAGCACAGCAAGGTCTTTTATATTTTGGTTACTTAAATGTTTTAGATGAAATAATAAATAGCTCTCCAAATTTAATGATTCCTTAAAACTGGAAACTCATTTACTTCCAATGATTTAAATTAAATTCATGACATATTAAATGTAACAAAAGTATTTTGTATTTAATACAAAAAAATTATTTTTGAGGTTTTAAATCAATTTGTTTGAAATGAAATCTGATGCATTTAATGCTGTATGGGAGTAATGAGTGTTTAAGCCGTATAAATGTCATGTCAACCGTCTGTCTCCCTTTGAAGACGTGCCAGTCTGTCACATCTGCCCACGCGCCTGCAGATGACAGTAATTTTCTCTCTCCTGCACTTTTTCACCCACTCACAACGGATAAAAGTGTGTTTCATCTTACAAAATAACCTTCGGTTATTCATTTTTCAAAATACACACACTTTTACTCTCAAAATCTTTTCAATCTTCAAATCTTCATCCTACACTCATCAATGGCAGAACAACAACAGCAATCACCACGTGCTGCAAGCCAGCAAGAGGAACAACAGCAACAACAACCTCAAACAGTCGAACCACAACCTGCCCCACAACCGGCACCGGCACCGGAGGAACCGGTGGTTCAAGAACACGTCGTTCAAGGACCACTGTTCAATCTCCACCCCAACCTGATTAGGGCTCCCAATGCACCTGATCACTCACTGATTCGCCTATCTAGAGGCAATGCTGCACATGCCCTCTCTATTCCCAAATCGAAGGTTAACAAAGGGTATGAGGCCCTCATCGAATACATCCGTCAATCACCTCTGGCAAGAGCCATCACCGGTGTACCTTCCCGATTCTATGCTGCCTGTTTGGCACGATTTTGGTATACTGCCACTGTTGCCACCACTCCCGGCAACGTTCCATGTATTCGTGGCATGGTGACTGAAACCCTAAATTGCTCTGTCACCGTCGAAGCTATTAGACGTGCTCTTCAATTGCCCGGTGGAGCATTTGTTGCTTCACCTACTAGTGACGAATTAAGAAGGGAGGTGTTGGAGACCATTGGGTTTGCTGGACCAGTGGCACATACACCGTTGAGAAAGCATATGCCACCTCTGTGGTACTACTTCTTTGGGTTGATGACTCAGTGCATGAGTCAAAAGTCAGGAAGCTTTGACCAATGCTCAGATTTTGAGCTCAAGCTTGGTCATGGGTTGTTGTTCAACAGGAACATCGATTACGCCCTTGAAATTTATTTGAGGCTAAGGGAAATGGTGACTGCTAGAGTAAGAACCAACTTGATTCCATTTCCACGATTCTTAAGCCTGGTATTTGAAAGTGAACTGGGTGAAGCTTATCAGCAAATTGCTGATCAATCATTTGAGGGTCCTCAGCGAAAGCCAGCAACGCGAAGGAAGCAGCCAGCTACCTCAACTAGTACAGCCACCGTCTCATATACTGGTAAAGCAATAGTTGTATTAGAATCTAGTGCTCTCTAATCATAAAGAACAGCCCTAGTCTTATATACTGACTACCCATTTCTAGTGTTGGAATCCGTTGCTCATCTATTTCTTGGTAACAGGCAAACCTAAGCGTGCTAAAGCTGGCTCCAAGCGAACCTCAGGGGAGATTGCACCAGTCTCAGCTGCTGCTCCTGCAAAGGATGTAGCTATGGAACCTGGTGCGTTTCTAGACCAAACAGCAGAACAATCTAACTTAATTGAAAATTTTTTAACTGCTGACTTGAAAAATGTTGAGGGAGTTAACGGTATAACCCTGGCTCCCAAGCTGACTGGTTTTAAAACTGGTGTCAAGAAGAGTAGCAACCCATACTCGTCTAACCAGGCACTTCCACATTTTTCTGAAATGAACTTATTGCAATACTCTCTGCTGACAGTACAACCAGCAGAGAACATAACTGACCCCCAAAGCAGGCTTGAGCTGGGTCTTCATCGTGTTGAACCAGCTCAGGTGACTGCACAGCCAGTATGTTACTCGGATACTGTTAAGAGTCGCACTCCTACATCATTACCAGCCAGATCTCTTACACTATCTGGGTCAACATGTGTTGCCAATGAGTCAGCAGAGTCACCGCTGTACTTACAGACACCTTCTTCTGTCTCATTCGAAGGGCTGACCAAATCACAAGTCTGTCCCCAGAGACCAAAAACAGATGCAATTGTTGAGTCAAATTTATTTGGTTCTACAGTTGCTAACATAACTTGTTCTATTGTTTCAGTTCTTAGCAGGGTAGATGAACAGGCAGAGGGGGAGCAAAATAAAGATGTTGTTATTCCTACTGGTGATATTGCTGCCTCTGCTACTGGTGTTGGCGCCACTGATTCTGTTACTGGTGGTGCTGATGCTAGTACTGTTGATTCTGCTGCTGGTGTGGAAGATGTTATCATGGAAGAACCTCCTGTTCTTGAGAAGGTTATTGACAATATTGTCAAGGATGTTCTTCTTGATGAACCTGTCACCCAGCCAAGAGTGGACTCTGCATTAATGTCTGATGAGCCTGCTGATTCTTCTGATTCTTCTTCTATGGAACGTCAAGTTCTTACAGAATCGGCAGTTCGTCATCCTATTGGTCCGATTTTGGTTGCTACTGAACCAATTGCTGATGTTAAGGATGCTGGTACCTCTGCTGACACAACTACTGATTCGACTAAGCCTTCTGTTACTGAGGAAACAAAGCCATATGTTGTGCAGGTACCAGATCCAGATGAAGTTGTTCCTAACTTCATTTTCAAGGGAGCTTCAATCTCTCCCAAGATTGCTATGCTGGTCGATCAGCTGACCATTGATCCCGAATCTGCGATAGTCTCAGCCAGCAGATTACCTCGTGAAGAGATGGTTGAGCTATTATCTCAGCTTGATAGACCAGCTAGAGAAGAAATTTATGAGAGGATAGCCCTGCTGGAGCAAATCAATGAACAGCCTTACTATCATGTTTTTGGTATGGCTCCAGCTGCTTCGCCATTTCCTGGTACATGGAGGCCTCTCAAGTTTGTCATCGATCCTACTACTGGTAAGTGTGTTATGCAAAATGTCCCTGATTCGCCAGTACCTTCTTCTTCCTCAGCTTCTTCCTCCTCATCTTCTTCTGATGAGGATGCTGATGAAAGTACTGGTAAGGGCGAACCAGTCACTCATGATAACGTGACTGGTTCCAAAGACAAACCAGTGGATCTTACTGATGACAATGCTGATAGTAATGCTGACAAGGATATCAGTGGTTCTAAGCCTTCGGGCGAAGGTAAAAACGATGGTGATCATGATGATGAGTCAGCTCCTGACCTTCCATCTCCACCACCCCACGGTGATACTCCTCTGTTAGCTTGTGCTGACCAACCTTCAACCTCTGCATACTTAAAGTTCAATGCAGATGAGGTTGCTGATATTTCCACCTTTGCTGTCTATAAGACACTGCAAGGGATCACACCAAATTTGGAGGAAACTATTCGCATAGCTATTGTTGATAGTGTCTCTGCTGCTGTCAGATCTGCTGGAGAGGCTGTTACAACTCCTATTGATCTTAAACTCCAGCAGGTGTGTGCTTTTGCTGATGTGGCAGTCGAAGCAATCACAAAGCACCACGAAGATGAAGAGGAGCTTCAAAGGCGAATTATCTCTCACAATGAGTACTGTGAAAATATCACCCGACTCCAAGCTGATTTGGATGCTGCTAACCGCAGAAATACTTTCTTAAATGAGGAGAACAGGGTGTTACACGAGAGATTGGAATCGCAGGAAGCTCAAATGGCTAACATGATTCCTGCTGCTGCCTATGTTCAGATGGTTGAAAACATGCAACGAATGGCTGCTTTGCAAGGTGATGTTCGGGCCATCGTTGAACAAATGGCTATGGGTGTAGCCAGGAATGAAGTTAGATCCTCCAATCTTCTGCTACGACAATTTGGTGTGGATCCTGGTGCCCATCTTACTCCAGAGGTTGCTGAGTGGAACAATTTTGCCTTCTCTGCTCCTCAGTCAGACAGTGATCTTGATGCTACTGTCTCCCCTTCTATTACTGCCCGTGCTGATGACAAAAAGGGGGAGAAAAAGTCTCAAAAGAAATCTAAAAAGAGAAAACAGTCTGAGGGGGAGCATGAACATGAAAAGGCTCCTAAACAACCCAGGAGAGATGGAGATGGTGATGGTGATGGTCAAAACACTGGCCCTAAGCCCAGCAACGCTCATACTGAAGCTGGTGGTGCACAGGCAACTGGTGGTACTCAACCCAGTGTGTCTGCCACACCAGTGGATGATATTGGTTCTGGCAGTAAGCCCAGTGATGTTTCTGATATGGCTGTAGCTGAAGCTTTTGTGCTGTCTCAATCTATTGAACGTAAAATGAAGAGGAAGTTAGAGAGACATCAAAAGCGACAGCAGGAACTAGATGATGCCTTCAATGCCAAGTTTGAGGCCTTTGCTGAACTTAAACGTCGTAAGATTATGCACAGAAGATGGCTGAGTCCAAAAGCATTGGAAGTCGATGATGACCTGACTGCCTTTGATAAACACAGAAAAGAGGCAAGAAAAAGAAATGCCAAGTTCATGGTCAAATACGACAAACAGAGGGCAAAGCTGTATGCACAGAGAGCAGAAAGAATCAGGAACATGACTCCTGCTGAGATGAAGGATTACCTTGATTCTACTGAGTCAACTGGTGGAGTTAGAGCTGATATTTTCATGAAATGGGTTGATGCTATGTTAGAACCCAGCTCTACTCCTCAACCAGCATCTGCTACTCAGCCAGCTACACAACAAACACAGCCAGCAGAAACAATCATCCTTAATGATGATGATGTTATTAGACAGGGGGAGCATCTTGCTATTGTTCCTTACCTGCCTTCTATTCAACCTGTATCGACACAAGAACCATCAGCTGAACCCAGGCCTATTGACAAATACAGGGTGAAATCTGCTCCTAGGGACAATCAGCCCCTGAGGAAAGGACCCCTATTCGAGGCAGCTGATGAAGGTACTGAAGTGGTTGAGCCAGCTGATACTAATCAGTCAGCTGGCATTGAAGACACAGCAAGGAGTGCTGTGATAGAAGACCCAGCCAGAAGTGTGCTGCTGGGTAGTACAAGTGTTGAAGACCCAGCAAAGTCGGTTGAGCTGGGTGCTAAACAAGTAGGTGATGAAACGGTTGATCCTGCTCACTTCACAGTCTGGGGAAGAGACGGCCAAACATTTGTTCTATCTCCTCTTCCTCCCCAGATTCAAGTTTACTTTGACAGAACACAGGATAACCGGGTCAATCAGCATCCAGTTAGTTCATCTGGCAGCTATGAATCATCTATGTATCCTCCATCTTCCCCAAGGGTTCATGACAAACATATCACTTGGGAAGATGACTCAGTAACCCATGGTGAGCCGAACATCAGGAAAATGAACCCAGATGAAAGAGATGCCTACAGACTTCAGATCACTGTTCCAGAGTTGCTTGAACAAAGACAAATTGAACTTAATGAAAGAATTCGTCAAGTCAGGCTGCTGCATCACCCTCTTGATCAGCCACACTATATTGCTGCACTAACCTTTGGCGTTGACATTAGGGTGTACTTGAATAACAGTGGTCTCAGGCTCTCCACTACTGATGAAAGAATTCATTTTGAAGATGCTCTCCAGCTGGGTATGGATATAAGGGAGTATTGTGCTGCCCTTAGTACTGAAGAGGGTAGAAAGATGGTTGAAGCAGTAAGATCCCTGAACATTTCTTATGATGATTATCTGATGGGTTTAGCTGCTGAAAGGGAAGCCAGAGAAGCTGCTGATGCTGAACTTGCTGAACGTTCAAGGCTTCAGGATATTGAAGACAGATTGGCTGCTGACAGAAAGCAACAGGCTGAGTCCCTCAAACTAGCCAGAGCCATTGTCAAAAAACAGGATAAGGTTTTTGATAAGATAGAAACTGCTGAGAAAGTACCTACCACTGCTCCTGTAGTACCTGATCACAATATTGAGTTTCCTGATACTTACTATAAGAGCAGGTATGGTAATGTGATGAATAGAAGATCTAATCCCTGCAGAATTATCAAGGTAAACAGGGGGACAAAAAGGGCTTTTAATGTTGTCAGGGAGAACAATGTTCAAGAAAGGATTAGTTTTGATGACTTAAGAACTCTTGGATTCAGTGAATGGATAGAAATCTTGGAGTATTTCATTGGTAAAGGTGAGAGTGCTATCAAGAGTGCTCTTAAGACTGAACTCCAACAGCTGTTCAAGAAGGCAACTAAGTTTAGGAATGCACCAGTAGTTGATGTTGATGAATTTCTTGCTCAAAAGCCTAAAGGGAAGCAACCTACTGGTGAAGGACCAACTGGGAGAAGCCGAATTGTTCTACCTCCTTCCATCCCTGTTTTTGACCCTGCTGAATTACCTCTCCTGTTCCCTGAAGCCTGGAAGATTAAACAAGAGGAGCTATCTGATGAAGAAAGAGAAAGAGAAAGGGATAAAGATAGATAGTCTCCTATGTGCTTAACTTGTATCTTTGTAATTTACTTTTTATTTTTGAATTATCTTGTAATTATTGTATATATCTGATGTAATGTAAGTAAAGTGAGTTTATCTTCAAAATCATATCAAATTATAAGATATAGATAACTCATCAAAAGATCCCAAAACAAACTTAAAGGGACGAATTTACTGTCTACTCTCTCTAGGTCCCTAAGTGCTGGCTTTAGTGTTTTCTCTTCAAGTCATAGGTTTTGTCATCATCAAATAGGGGGAGATTGTTGAGTCCCCAAAATAATTAAGGATTTAATTATGACAAAACAATATTTATTTGCACTAAAGTGTTATGTGCAGCCAGCACACGTTTGTTTATGTATAGTCAGCTAATATAGCTGTGTCGAGTGTTTAGTATGCTGCCTAGTCTATCAGCACAAGGTAGAAATGTATTCTTCGAATCAGCACAGGATGTGCACCCAGCAAATCAAGAATATCAAGTGACTCAGCATATGAAGGACCAGTAAGTCTGGATATTAGCATACAACACAAGACAGCCATGCTCCATTACAAGCATGGTAGTTTCCCAGAGTGGTCTACATCAACGCACTATTCAACAGAAGTCGAAGACAAAGTTGAACAGAAAAGGACAGGAGTCGGCGGCTGACAAGTGACCTTACAAGACCACGTGGGAATGCAGAAGTGGAACGCATGTGCAGACATGTGTTATACTTTATTCATACCTAGGGAACACAACATTCCATTTGTTTAAATCAAATGGTAGTGCCAAACCGAATTGGTGTGTTCCAGCAAATAGCTACCTAAGAGGAAAGAAGGAGAGCACGCCTTCTGACACAATTGTCCCCACAAGTACAAGGCATCCAATGTACTAGTGGACAATAGATTAATTACACGGTTAATAGAACTACTATATATATTGTTGTATCCACTATTGTAAAAACAAGTGGTGTGGGTTTATCTGTTAGAGTCAAAACCGTGTAATAGCTTTAGTTTATCTCTTAGCTATAATCTAGGTAATCTGTATCAACCAACTATCATTTCCGCCAAGGATAGTTGTGATTCTTTCTGATTTAATCAATAAAGAATAACAGTTGAAAATTACCTGTGACTCTATCTTATTTACTACAGAATACTAAACGTGATTAACTGACTAGTTAATTAAGAAAAGAATTGTATTCACCCCCCCTCTACAATACTCCTGTTGTTATTAAGGGACCAACACGTCGGCAAACTAAGAAACAAAGATATGTGAGCCTCCCCAGCTGGCTATGCGATCGCATGGCCTAGAGGAGTAAAGCTCATGCAATCGCATGAGCCCCTGTAGCAGCTGACATGCCTATAAATTTTGCGTTTTTGGTTGATCATCACACATCTTTTTCTTTCTCTCTATCATACGATATATATATATATATATATATATATATATATATATATATATATATATATATATATATATATATATATATATATATATATATATTAATTTTAATTTCTAATAATACGAGTATGTTAGTGAATGTTGTAAGGGTGTAAGTCAAAATTCTGTCCGTGTAACGCTACGCTATTTTTAATCATTGTAAGTTATGTTCAACCTTTTTACATTAATGTCTCGTAGCTAAGTTATTATTATGCTTATTTAAAACAAAGTAATCATGATGTTGGGCTAAATATTTAAATTTGGGTAATTGGGCTTTGTACCATAATTGGGGTTTGGACAAAAGAACGACACTTGTGAAAATTAGACTATGGGCTATTAATGGGCTTTATATTTGTTTAACTAAATGATAGTTTGTTAATTTTAATATAAAGGTTTACAACTGGATGTACCTATAAATAACCATATACACTCGATCGGACACGATGGGCGGGATATTTATATGTACGAATAATCGTTCATTTAACCGGACACGGGAATGGGTTAATAGTCTATGGAATTATTAAAACAGGGGTGAAATTATGTACAAGGCCACTTGGCATAATTGATAACAAAGTATTAAAACCTTGGGTTACAAGCAGTCGATAACCTGGTGTAATTATTAAACAAAGTATTAAAACCTTGTTACAGTTTAAGTCCCCAATTAGTTGGAATATTTGACTTCGGGTATAAGGATAATTTGACGAGGACACTCGTACTTTATATTTATGACTGATGGACTGTTATGGACAAAAACCAGACGGACATATTAAATAATCCAGGATAAAGGACAATTAACCCATGGGAATAAACTAAAATCAACACGTCAAACATCATGATTAAGGAAGTTTAAATAAGCATAATTCCTTTATTTTCATATTTAATTGCACTTCTAATTATCGCTCTTTTATTTATTGTCATTGTATTTAATTGCACTTTTAATTATCGTACTTTTTAATTATCGCACTTTTATTTATCGCAATTTTATTATCGTTATTTACTTTACGCTTTAAATTAAGTCTTTTATTTATTTAATATTTTACATTAGGTTTTAACTGCGACTAAAGTTTTAAAATCGACAAACCGGTCATTAAACGGTAAAAACCCCCTTTTATAATAATAATATTACTTATATATATATTTGTATTTTTATAAATTAAAACTAATATAGCGTTAAGCTTGTTTAATTTTCCCTGTGGAACGAACCGGACTTACTAAAAATTACACTACTGTACGATTAGGTACACTGCCTATAAGTGTTGTAGCAAGGTTTAGGTATATTCATTCTATAAATAAATAAATATCTTGTGTAAAATTGTATCGTATTTAATAGTTTTTCCTAGTAAAATATAAGCTATTTCATATACACCTCGCATAACATCACTAGGCAAATCAACAGTTTGACGATTGATCATAATTTGTAAGAACCTTGGATAAATCAGATATGACTTGCTCGTCACATTCTCCACCAGTAGATCAAAGATAACTCCTGAGAAATTGAAATCAGCCTTCAAAACCAAAGCAGCAAACATTCCTTGATAAATCTCGCTCCGTTCATCAAACCCTCCTTGCAATGGGCTTAAGCACCTCAGCACAACAAGTGACAGATATCTATACGGTGGAGTAAATCCACTTCTTTTAATCGTTGCTCTCGTAATATCACCAGAATACTTGCATCTTAACACACATCCAGTAATCTTTGTCTTTGACAACTTCTTCTGCATATTCTCATCATCCTTGAACAAGAAAGTGTTTCGAATCGTATCTTCAGAAATTTGAATCTCCTGACCACAAACAGTACTCATAATTACCTTCCTGTCATCTACAGTCTCAACTCTTGCACATTCCCAGAACTCTCTCTGATGTGAGTAATATGCCGTACAGGGCATAGAGATAGCTGCAAATACTCTTGAACATTTCAGAAACTCGATTACACCCTTGTACTTACCAGCATTAGGACCTTTCTCATTTAGACATGCAGTGAGATTGGAACCACTGTTAGCTTTCAATCCTGGAAGATCAATAGAAAATGGACCCCCCGAAGACTCAGTATCGGATTCATGTGCAATGCTTTCTGGATCAGCTTGAATACCTGACATTATGAAAATAACTGAAACACAATTCAAATCAGTACAGAGTATTCATGACATATTTAGACATCACAAGGTGGTCATAACAGAATATATTACATCATTCAATCTATGATACCAAAGTCACAATACCCTGTTCAAAGTATGATTATTACAGACATAGAATAGTGTATAAATGCTAACAGACTAGCATCATCAAATTACATACTAAGCTGAAAATACATAATAACAAAGACAAACACAGAAACATAAACTCAAAAACACTTATCCCACAATGGGATTCTCTTAGCTTTTCCTCATATTGAACCACACCAAGTTTCTCAAACACATTATGTAATAAGGCTGCATACGGAAATGGTTCTTTCATCTCAAGAAAATCTTTCATCACATGAATGAGAAAGTGGCCCATATTCACTTGAATACCCTCTAGTAGGCAATATAAAAGCAGAGCCCTAGTACCAGACAATAGATTATCTCCTTCTCTCCTAAAGGTCACATTACTTTTGATTATTCTCAAGCGAATCTCATGTTGTTGTGACACCTCGTCATCACTAATTTCAACCCTACCAGCATTAACTACTTTCCCTGGCTTGCATAACCTTGCAACTATGTCAGATAGTCTGAATCTGTTGGGAATCTTTCGTATATCTTTGCTAGGATACAAAATTTTAACCCCAGTGTGCGGGACATTCAATAGGTTTGAAAATTACTCCATAGTCCACTTAAACTGATGGTCAAATAGGCCTGAGTGCACAAACTTCTTCTTACCATCTTCTAAGGCAACATTGGCATAAAATTCCCACAACAAATCAGGACAAAAGCAATCCCCAATGTCTAAGAATGCTTGACATCCAATTTGTTCCCAAGGACTATAGGTCTGTCGAGTCGCAATGACCTTTTGTTCCACTAAAATGGGTCGTCCACTAGCTAGAATTCTCCTACGGTCGATGTTAAACATCCATTGCTCGACAAAGGAACCACCTGACATTCTAATATAGACTACAAGCACTAGCATTAGATAGGCATAGCAAATATTATCAGAAAACTAAAATTCATTCAGATTTAACCATAAAAATTCACTATCGGTCCAATTAAGTGACCATCGATCGATGGACTGGACCATCGGTCCGATGGTCTAGACCTATGGTAGTTGGTCTAAACCACATTAACAAACTGATCAACTGGAGACCGACGGCCGAGTGACGAGTCATACGGCCGAGTGTAAGACACCATCGGTCGAGGGTCAAAGACCTTCGGCCGAGGGTAGTTCATCAGACCTGTTTTCCCAAACTATTCAATTCGATCAAACCGTTGTTTCTGGTTCGAATCCTGGTCAAAATAGTTGCTAAAGGTGCCGATTAAAACAAATACATGATCAAACTCAACAAATAACTAACAGAAATCACTCGATTTAAAATTCAAACTTCGAACACATAATTAAAGATTTAAAATAAATGAAATTGAGTTAGATTACCTCGCTTACGGCGCTAGAATCATAAAGGAATGATGCACAAAACACACGGACGAAAACACCTTTCTCTCTCACTTGAAAATCTAGGGCAAAATCGCTCAAAAATACACAAAGTGACAGACCCGATTGACTTTGGGTCCTTTTATACTCTGTCAGTGACCATCGGCCGATGGTCTAATCCTTCGGCCCGATGGTCTAGACACTCGGTTGAGTGTCTTAGTCCTTCGGCCGAGGGTAATTTCATTCGCGTGGTCTATGCTTTGAAAAACTTAAAAACTTAACACTTTTCGCATTCAAACTTTACCTTCTTTTTCACATTCACTCCCCCTGGGACTGATCTCCACAGTATACGTCAACACGGAGAACATAAGATTCCTTTCACAGTAAACCTTTCCGAGAACTGAGTTATTTGGCTAAATACATAAATAGAAATGCACATGCCGCTAATCTTATGAATGCAAACAAACTCAGATATGTATGCATAAGCAAAAGCACCGACATATAAATGTACAAGGTCCAGTGTGTCATGATTATCCACATTATTACAGACATAATCAGTAACAATTAACCTTTTAGATCTGAAATAAAACAACTTCTAACATCAGTTTCATTAAACAATAGCATAAGAAGAATATATGATGTTATCAGCATAGGAACAGATAAAACTGCTTATCATGAATCACACTTCAAGAAGTAAGACACATCTTTTTGTGAGTTGACACATTAAATTGATTAAATATTTTGATTCGGGGATCAGAACTGAACTACATTGACATGTTTTTCACAGTTCATTAACTTATTTGATAAAGCATATACAGAACAACTTTCAAATATATCAGTAAACATTTATCAACTTTCACCCCAGACTTCGATGATCACGTTATATTAATTACCTTAACACTTTTCAATATTAGACTTTGATCACGAAGTCAGTCCTCATTTGAGATCGCACGATGTTTCAGGTAGAACAATTGAGCACAACATGTTGACGCTGTCCTCTTATCACATCAATGTACTTTCAATTTGATTGAACAGAACCATCTCACGATGTTTCTAGCAACCCTGTCAGCCATGAGCTTCTACCTTAAACTTACACCTTTCGTTTCAGATAACCTTGTGAATCTCAAATTTATTGCATACTTTGAAAAGACGCATAACGGCCGCTATAAACCCCATACTTAAACGGAAATCGTATGATGTATGATGTTTGATGGATGGAAGTGATAAATATATTTGAGTGATGGAACGCTAAGATATCCTCCAGAAGATATTCCCTCTATCCAGGTCAATAGGCACAATCCCATACCTCAGACAAGAGAAGTAAAGATCACCAAATGTGAGTTGAACTGAATGATTTAAGTTCTCTATATCTGAATGATTTAGTTTCTCCCCCTCGGATGTAGATAACGAAATCGTTCATTATCCGTTGTCTTAGACTTAGATAACATAGGAATCGCTGAAACTTTGTTCAATTCTTGATCCATGATACTCTTACAGTTAGGTGATGCACCATGTTATATACAGCACTAAAGAAATAAACAGATACAATTTTTTTTTTTTAGATTTTCTGATGTTGCCTTTTCTCCATAAATAAAACAAAACAAAATAAATAAATAACTACAACTATACATGATGATGATGCACCACTGTCTTTGACTTTAGAAGAAACTTCACGGAAAGCCAAACTTCTGATGTTGAAAGCTAGAACCCGATGATGTTGCATATTCAAATCATTCTATGTCTGTGATACAAGATTGCACTTCTCAACCCTTCAAAGAGAGAACACCCCCCTTTGGATACCCGACATATATGATGTAGACTTTCTGTCTAAGCATTAAAGGTAAATAGAAATAAGTATGCACTCTAGACAAAGTATGCTCACCTTGGGGACTCACAAAATTATCCTTTTGCTACCGAGTATAAATCATAGTAGGGGAGACCTCAACCGTCTGTTGAGTTTCTGAACAACCATTTCTCAGTACATATTCAGTGATAAGTAGGTGACTACCCTCAACTGCTGTAAACCTTTCCATGATTTCCTTATCATGATATTTACGCTTTGTTAATGTGATCATCTCCATCTAGAATTAGGCCAATAAAGTCCACTAACACATTATCAGTCATTCTGTATCACTTGTGTTCACAACTTACATGTCAGTTCAGTGTTTCAATCACTTCCCACAATAAAGAATATGCAACTCATTTTTAGGTTTTTCAATTTTTATAGGTTTTCTATTTTTCAATTTTTTTATTTGGTTTTCTGGTTTTTCTGATTTTTATGTCCTTTTGATTTTCTCTGTACAAAAACATAAAACTATCTAAAAACATAAGCAAACATGCAGAAACATCATCAAAAACAATTCTATCATGCAAATGGAAAGTAAACATGCAAATGATCTACAAACTACCATGCAAAGCTACACATATAATACAGGCAGTTGCAAATTCTTCACAACTCAGTCTCTTGGTTAGATTCCTCTGTATCAGGAACCTCAATTTCAGAAACCACGTCAGTAAGCAATTTAATACCTATTTCCTTTAACAGAAAATCAAATCGCGGTTTATCAAATGCTTTTGTGAAGAGATCATCCCTTTGGGCTGTTGTGTCTATCTGCACTACATCTATCAGCTTTTTCTCATAGCAATCTCTAATGAAATGGAATTTAATCCCTATGTGTTTCGTTTTAGAATGATTTACGGGATTTTTAGTGACAGTTATGGCAGCAGTATTATCAACATAAATAGGAGTGTTAGAAATTTGCAAACCGTAGTCACGTAGTTGCTGTTGATTCCAGATGACCTGAGATGTACAGCTGGCCGCGGTAATGTATTCTGCTTCACAAGAGGACTGAGCCACTGCTGTCTGCTTCTTACACTGCCAGGTAACAAGTTTGCTTCCCAGAAACTGACAACCTCCTGATGTTGACTTAAAATCTTTCTTACATCCTCCATAGTCCGAATCACTATACGCTGTGAGATCAAAACCATCCTCACAAGGATACCATAATCCTAAGCTTGGTGTATATTTCAAATACCTCAGAATCTTCTTAACCACTAACATATGATGAACATTAGGATTTGCCTGATAACGAGCACACAGAAAAACTACAAACATGATATCTGGTCGAGAAGCGGTAAGATACATTAGAGAACCGATGATTGCCCTGTATAACGTTTGGTCCACTGAAGCACCCTCACAATCAGGAGATATCCCATGATTGACAGACAACGTAGTCTTAGCGGGTCTTTCTGCTTCCATTTGAAACCTCTTCAGAATATCAGCAACATACTTGGTTTGATGTAAAAAGATACCTTTATCCGTCTGAGCTACTTGTAGACCTAGGAAAAACTTTATTGTTCCTATCGAACTCATCTTGAACTTCTGTTGCATGACTTTCTCAAACTCATCAACCATTCCCTGATCTGTTGACCCGAATATAATATCATCAACATAAACCTGCACTAACATAAGATGTTGTCCCTTCTTTTTGATGAAAAGTGTCTGATCAATAACACCTCTCCTGAAACCGTTTTCAATCATGTAATTGGACAACGTTGCATACCATGCTCTAGGAGCTTGGTGAAGACCATAAAGTGCCTTTTCAAGTCGATAAACCTTTTCTGGGAAATGCGGGTCTTCGAAACCAGGTGGTTGTTCAACAAACACTCTTTCATTGATCTCACCGTACAAAAATGCACTTTTAACATCCATCTGAAAAAATTTAAAACCCATGAAGGATGCAAAAGCCAAGAAAATCCTGATTGCTTCCAGCCTTGCAACTAGAGCAAAAACCTCATCATAGTCAATTTCAGGGATCTATTGATATCCCTTTACCACCAGTCTAGCTTTATTTCTGATAACAATACCCTGTTCATCCTTCTTATTTTTCAAAACCCGTCGAAGACCATAGGGTACACAACCATGCGGTGGATTGACTAGCTTCCAAACCTTTAAGTGTTTGAATTGTAACAGCTCCTCTTGCATTGCACTAACCTACTCATCAAACTTCAATGCCTCATAAGCATCTTTAGGTTCAATTTGACACACATAACATGAGTGAGCATGCACAAATATTCTTCCTGTCTTATTCAACGTTGAATAAAAAGCTGTTACCACATTCGCACTCTCTGTCTGAACATCTTCCGCTACTGTTGAACTTACACTAGTCACGGGAACCTCTGATGTAGTCGGAACTTCAGATGTAGACGCTTCATTAGACTTCCCTAGAGGAATACTAATGTGAGGAATGCCTCTTGAATCCACATAATAATCATCAAGTCGTTTAGGTGGCAGAATCACACGATTGGATCTACGTACACCTCCTGCTTCAGTTGGCGGTTCAGTCACTGTTACAGTTGGTGGTTGATTATATAGAGGATTAAGATGTTCCTCAGTCAGTTGCTTTCGACGAACTTCCTCGTCATCTTCAAGCTCACTATCTTCATCTGTATATACTACCCCGTCCTCATTTGAATCAAAATCACCTCTAACACTCTGCGGACTTGGTTGCAAGCTAGAAACCGGATTCTAAACCTACACTGGAGTAGTGCTAACTTTTTCAGAAGTGTTTTGAGAATCAAGCAATATCTGAGTCAGAACTTCTTCATCTGTAGCATCTGGCGGAAGATTGAAGGAATCAAATAACTTATCATATTCAAACTGCCATGCGAATCCTTTACTGACACGAGGTGGAGCATTGCGTTGAATATCAACCTCATAACGTTCTTCCACACACTTGGACTCAGTATTATACACCCATTTGTTCGGATTCCCATATCCCAAGAAGATACCAGAGATCACCTTTGAATTAAATTTTCCTCCAGCGTCTCGTACCAGAATAGTACAAGGTGCACCAAAGGGTTCAAAATGTTTAATGTTTGGCTTTCTCTTGTGTAACAGTTCATAACATGTTTTACCATGTCTCTTCACCACTAGAACTCTGTTCATCACGTAGCATGCAGTACTCACGGCTTCACCCCAGAAAACAATTGGAAGACATGAATCTGCTAGCATTGTTCTTGCAGTTTCAATTAGAGTCATGTTCTTTCTTTCAGCAACACCGTTTGATTGAGGTGTATAAGCAAGACTGAACTGTTATTGTATCCCCTTCTCATTACGGAACAGCAGCATCTGATTGTTCTTAAATTCAGTGCCATTATCAGTACGAATCTTTCTAACCTTCAATTTATACAAACTTTCGAGCTTCAGAATCAAAACTTTAATATGATCGAAAGTATCTGACTTGTGTTTCAACATCACAACCCACGAGAAACGGGAATATTCATCTGTAACCACCAAGGAGTAAGACTCTCCGGTGAGAGTTTTACAGTTAACTGGACCAAAGAGGTCCATGTGCAGCAATTCCAAAGGAATATTAACTGAATGATGCTTCTTGGCAGTATGTGACTTCTTAGTCTGTTTCCCTTGCTTACACGGAAGACAACCTTCAGGAATATGAAAACTCTTAACATTCACACCTTCAACCAATTCATTGTGGACTAGATTATTCATCTTCCTTAGACTCAGATGACCCATACGCTTATGCCAGATAATCGACTCCTGTTCAGTAGCCTTAGAAACAAATGCCTGATGGCCTGTAGCTGCTTTAACATGAGCCTTACGCATATCAAGGATATAGAGATCCTTGCACCTTGGAGCCGTCATCAGAATCATGTCTTCTGGAATTACAAACTCTTTTCTCAAAATATAACAAAACTTATCATCAAAAGCTATGGAATACTTTTTGTCAGCAACTTGTGAAACGGAAAGCAGATTGTTCGACATCTACTCTACATAATTATTTTTATCAAAGCTGACGTTCTCATTAGTAATAACACCCTGAGCAGTAATAAATCCTCCTTCACTACCTGCAAAAGAAACTGGTCCTCCATCCACTGTTTTCACATTAGACAGCAAAGACAAGTTCCCTGTCATGTGCCTGGACGCCCCACTATCAACAATCCAAGTACTGCAGCGTGGATTGTAGGCGACCTGCACATTAAAGTAATAGGATTAGTTAGAAAGGGCCACCCATGCCCTAATGGCAGTGGGTTTCCCATCAACACCAACAACTGGCAACTCCACCCATTGTCCTTTAGATCCAGAAGGACCTTCAGGATTTTAAACACTCTTAACTTCTGATTTAGGTTTCCAAACTGTGTTATTCGATAATGGTTTTCTATAATAATCATTAGTTTGAAAAACCTTTTTATCATTTGTTTGCACAGAAAAAGAATTAAACACTGGTGAAGGTGATCTCCTATTAAAGGAACGATTTGGACTAAGATCAACCTTCCTTCTTGGTGTCTGTCAAATGGGTCTACAATTCATAGCCCTGTGTCCCAACCTCCCACAATTGAAGCAGTTAACATTATCAAAATTATGAGAATTAAACAATTTGCTTCTAATTGGTGAAAACTGTCTCCTAGGTGGTTCAGTATGTTGTCTAGTCGTAGGGGACGACGAGACTTGTTGCTTAATAGTCTGTCGACGACCAGGCAGAATATACTTGGACACACTACTAGATTTGGAACTTGCACCTGTTGGTGATTGTTCTACCTTAGGACCTGATTCATCTATCCTTCCCTTACTGACAAACTTAGATGACACTCCCTGGGTGTTCTTCTTCTTATTCTGTTTGGGAGTCACAGTTTTCTTAGACTGAGCCTTTTGACTCTCAGTCATCTTACCAGCATTAACATGATTTTTCAGAATGGTAACTGGTTTAGTGACAAGCTCAAAAGGTTTGCTATCTTTCTCAGTGTCGATATCAGTATCTGACTCTGTTTCATAGACAACATCTAAATGCTTCTTCGACTCAACTATCTTAACAGAACTCTCAACAGGTGTTTCTTTAGGCTTACCATATTCTAGTTCTACAACAGGACCCTTACTTTTCTCAACTGATTTGTTAATATACTCACCTAAAAGTGGCGGGGCAACCTGGTTGTAACCTAAACCCTGCTGTTTAGGAGGATACAAAGTCTATTTCACATGAGACATCCGCTGCCAATTGTCGATCCTAGCTTTTTCAGACTCGTATTTCAACTTAAACGAATCCCTTTCTGCCTTAAGAGTCTCTATCTGTCCCAAATACATAGTAATCACTTTTCCATCATCTATAACCGTTGATTTTAAGTGACCCACCTGATTTTCTAAAGACTTAATCACATCAACATAGTCTTTCTATTTATTAAGGTAGAAAAACGCATCATCATAGTTCTTTTTATTAGTCTGATTCTCCAAACTTAAATTCTTAAGGTCAATTCTAAGCTTAGGACAAGTCTCACATGTAACAGATATCTCATTAAGCTTTGTGATAACACATTCAAGCCTCTCAATTTCCTGTTCATAACCAATGCATTTAGAACAATTAGAAACTGAGTCAATACATACCTTATCATTTCCGGGCGTGTTGGCCATGAATGCATAGTCATTTCTTCTATCCTGAGAATCTGCATCTGATTCTGACTCTGACTCTGAGCTCGTACTATCCGAGTAATCAGCCTCATAACCTCCTTTACTCTCAACTTGATCTACACAAACTGGACTCTGAACAGTAACAATCTTCTCATCATCACTCTTAAGATCACAGTTGAGCAAATGTTCCAGCTCCTTTCTGAACCAAGTACCAACATGACAACTCATCCCTTCTTCTTCATCAGACGAGTCAGTAGAAAACTCAAGATCTGATAAGTCCTGAGATTTGCGAAACTTATCATACAACCTATCCTTAATCCTCTTCCTGAAGCAAAATTTCATCAGCTCTTCTGCTCTCTTCAACCTAGCATCACATTTGCACACATAGCATGTGCAATTCGGATTATCCTTACCCGTACAACCTGCATTTTTCCGAACAATTCTTTCCTCTTCAATTTCTGCTTCGCTTTTACCTACAAACACAACATTAGCCTTTTGCGTATCTACTGAGATGGACCAGTCACATACTTCATCCGCATACGTTGCAGTCAAAGCCTTGGATTGAACAGAACCCAAAGATTCTTTCTCTACAATTACATGTTGTGGTGTAACTGAGATGGTTGTCTGGTGAAAAGGATCATGAAAACCAGGTTTGGGTGGTCTCGTGCAAGTCTTCTTAAAATGACCATATTCATCACAATTGTAGCACCTAACCTTTGACATATCAAAACCAAATTTCGAATCTCGATTCAAACTCAACGATCTTTGTCCTGTTCTCTTCAAGTACTTTCTAGCACGTCTCACAATGCTACCCATACAGTAGAGTATATCCATTCTCTCAAGCTTGTCCTCATCAATCTGATCATAGTCTTCATTTTCAAGATGACTATTAAGCACTTGTCCACCAATCATATCGTTGTATGAGTTAACAACAATAGCTGCCAATGCTATATCTTCCTGAATAGATTCGCGAGATCTCTTCTTGATATTCTCAGTTTGAAACACAGGAGTTTGAGTCTGAGTCTGAGTCTGTTGAATCGGAGAATCCTCAATCATCATAATTGTAGAATTTTGAGCTTGTAATTTAGCATTAAAGTAGCCGGACTGAGACGATGGTGCAGAAATTTGTGAAGCATTGGCTGATATGTATGCTATCTGTAGTGGAGCATGAGTACTAGAAGACGAAGCTAAAGATGATGCAGCAGCAGCTACAGAACCAAGTCTCTTTCTCTTTGCTTCATCTTGAATGTCATTCTCCATCAACTTCGACGTAAAAGCTGTTAGTGTCAACGAACGACCTGATGAGCTGTACCTGTTCTGAATCTTTTCAATCTCATGATCCCACTTTTCTGGAAGACCATCTTTCAACACCCTTACTGCCTTTTCATCAGGCACCTCAATCCCATAATCTGCCATCTCTGCAACCAATAATCGATATCTTTCCAAAGTCTGTCCTAGAGATTCTGATGGAAGAGCTGCAAACACCCTCCATTCATCCTTCAAAACCTTACCCTTAGTCACACGATAAGTAGCTGTACCCTCTGTTGCTGATTGAAGAGCCAACCAGATAGTATACGATGTTTTGTTTCGATTCTTAAATTGCTGAAAAATCTCCTTAGACAATGCTTGAGTTAGCTGAGCATAACATCTACACTCAAGATTGTACTCTTCACGCTCTGTGGGACTAAAATGTGAAGTTTCTTTGGGTTCTCCATCTGCTCCGCATGGCCATACATACGGATTCTCAATACATTCCCAAAGTCTAGAGTCGACACCGTTTAAGTAAATAACAAACCTAACTTTTCAGTTCAAGAAATTCTTAAGGTTGTCAAGTCTAGGTACTTTATTCGCTGATCCAGATTCACTTTCATTAAGTAACAGTTTTTGTAGTCCAGGTGCAATTACTAACGTGCTGTATTCATTTGTCATTTGTTCATTAGTGTCAGACATTTTGACTGATTAAGATTACTTAAGTGCAATTAAAAGATTCTGTCTCCAAAGAGGATCGGCCGATGGACAAGACAATCGGTCGGAGGTCGGTGACGATCGGTCGGAGGTCTGTGACGATCGGTCGGAGGTGCTGACGTTGTAACAGAATCTATAAATTTAGTCCTTCGGTCGATGGAAGAGACGATCGGTCGAAGGTCAAGAGACGTACGGCCGATGGTTAAGACAAACGGATCTAAGTTATGAAAGACTGTCTTCCGGTTCACTGCTAGACGATCGGTCGATTGCGTATGACTTACGGTCGAGGGTAGGGACGAACGGTCGATGGTCTAAGACAATCGACCGAGAGTTGTTCTTACGAATTCTGGGCAGAAAAAGCTAGGGTTTTCGACAAAAACTTCAATTTTGATCGATTTTGACGTTCTAGACTTAAACTAAACCGATAGAAACTTCAGAAAAACACCCTTGAACAATAATAGACCCAAAAACACAAGATTTAAACGTAAAAATCTCAACTTTCTATTAAAAACCCGTTTAGACCAAAAACCTTAAAATAAAAACAATGAATTCGATTCAAAAACGTTTGGATCAGCAACGTATAGCTCTGATACCACTTTGTTGAGGCTAATTGGATCTTAGATCAAACGTAGAACCTAAATTAAAGGCGGAAAATAATAACTAGGGTGAATCGAATACGAGTTACACTTTCGGGATCGATCTAACCAACAATATGTTGATACAAACGACGCCTAGATGATTGTATTCGGTTGGTATTTGGTCTGGGACAAGGATCACAGCAATAAACAACGGCTAGAGGGTGTGGGGTGTGTAACCTAATAATGAAACCCAAAACCAGTATTTATATATAATTACAGTGACCATCGGCCGGTGGTCTGGGACCTTCGGCCGGTGGTGATAGTCCCTCGACCGATGGTCTCTACCATCGGTCGATGGTCTGAGCAGCCAACCAAACTGCTCGAACCATTTCACGTCATCATATTAAACAATCCAAACACATTGTATTAATGACGTAATCCTCACATGACTGAAATAGACAATACAATACGAATAGAACTCATTACAAAATAGAACTTGGGATTATGCACCAACACATATTACTACGAATATATTTTATTTTTATTTATTTTATAATTCTTAAATTTTAAATATAGTTAATCTACTATCTTATATTATTAATAATTTTATTCAATTATGTAGTTATAGATTTGTTAATATTTTTAGGTTGCTCGTAATATTCAATTAAAAGTTAGATTTAATAAAATAATTAGTGGTCCAGTTTTTTTAAAGAAGTATATTGTGGTTGATATCATTTTGTCTTTTTCAGTCTTTTTCAAGAAGTGCAGATGTGGCGCTGATATGGCAATTCGTCTTTTTAAAGGAAGCTGTCATGGTTGGGAGTGGTCTTATACGGTGATAATTAAACTGGGACGAGAGGCTAACTAATAGATAAAGTGTTTGAATTAATTGTTAAAGATGATGATTGTTGCTCTTTCCATTTCATTGTTACGAGAATGAGAAAACATGCATGACGTAGGTGACATATAGGCATATAGCATGTAATTTCTTTTTGGGCCGCTGGGATCACGTGCCTTTGGGCCTATGGATCCAAGTGGATTTTTCACAGCAAAGAAGTTAATTTTAAAGATTGAAGAACTTAATTTTTCCCTAGGAAACCTTCAATTGTTACAGCTCACTGGAAAATTAGGAAAATGTTTCTTTGATTGATTTGAATTTCTGTGCAGTGATTTTATAATAGAGTTGTGTTAGTGTGTTGCATGCTGCATGCACGGGACATGTATAACTTTTAATATACATGATGTAAAGTGATTAATTACATATATGATGTATACATATTACATATACATATACATATACATATTACTTTTATAATAAAATTTAAATTCTCCTTTTGTTGAGTACCATGGAATCGTCAAAAACGATCGCAAAATAATCTAATTATATCACGTACACCTGAATATAAATATATTCGCTAAGATAGACTGAACATGGAGAATTTTTTTCATTTAAACCACAATTAAGTAGTTTTCTGATATAAAATAATATTGTTGACTACTCTTGTATTCACAACTACCGTTAAAGGAAATTTTTCAAAATTTACATTTTATCACAACTATTAAAGAAATTTTATCCACAACTATCGTCAAAGGAAATTTTATCCACAACTATTGTCAAAGGAAATTTTGTTGGTTACATGTTCGAATATGTACATTTTTACACACTACTCTCAATTCTTAAAGGTAACATATCTACTATTTGTAGTAAATGTTATTCCCGTGCAAAATGAAAATTAAATAAAAGTATGTTTGAAGATGTTATTAGTATATTCTACTTTATTTTTTAGCATATTAGAAAGGCCTTTTTTGACCAGATTAATTTTATGGTTTTTATAAACATACCTTATATGGTTTAATAATAGTTATCTTTAGCATTAAGTATTATCTTTATATATCATTCAGAAAATAAGGAAAAGAAGTTATCTGGATTTGATTAAAAAGAAACTAATTGAATTACTATCGTTTGAACACGGTTAATAGTATATGTAAATATACATTTGAATCGTATGAACAAATAGATTTTAGTCAAAAAATGATTTGTAACGGAAAATATTAATGTTTGTTTCCAATACAGTACTGGGACAATTGATGACTCATACATATGAGCGTGTTTGAAATAAGACCGCCATGTTTTAATATTTACACACTTTCAAGTAAATAACCCCTTCAAAAATGAAAAGTTGTCTTTGTGTCCCCTTCACAAAATCTTATATAAAGGTTTACTCATTCAACTCTCATAACATCAACATTGTAACAAACAAAAAAACTTTCAGAAAATGAAACAAGAGACTGTTGTTGTGATCGTAGGAGCGGGACCGGCCGGTATTGCAACATCGGCCTGTCTCAATCGTCAATCTATCCCAAATATCGTTCTCGAAAGAGAAGATTGTTATGCTTCTTTATGGCAACAAAAAGCTTATGATCGTCTAAAGCTTCACTTAGCGAAAAACTTTTGTGAACTACCTCACATGTCATTCCCTCTAGATGCACCCACTTTTGTACCTAAAAATATGTTCGTTGAATACTTACATAATTATGTTTGTCATTTTAACGTTGACCCATTGTATCAACGTAGTGTTGAGAGTGCGTGTTACGATAATGCTGCGAGAAAATGGGTTGTTATTGCTAATAATAAGGTTTCTGGTTTAGTTGAAGAGTATATTGGAACATTTCTTGTAGTGGCAACAGGTGAAAATAGTCAAGGATTTATTCCTTCTATTTTCGGTTTAGATAGTTTTGCAGGATTGGTACTACATTCTAGTGAATACGAAAATGGTAAGAAATTTGAAGACAAGAATGTGCTTGTTGTTGGTGCTGGGAACTCGGGTATGGAAATCGCGTACGATTTGTGCAATTATGGTGCCAAAACATCTATCGTTGTTCGTAGCCCAGTAAGTTTACTTCTTTCTTGTAATGACGATCTTGATTGATTAAATGCGCGTCTTACATGCTTTTGTTACTATTTTTATAGGTTCATGTGTTGACAAAGGAGCTTGTACAACTCGGAATGTATATGTTAAAATACTTTTCGTGCACTTCGGTGGACAAAGTTGTTTTGATGTTAAGTAACTTGTTGTATGGTGACCTTTGTGATTATGGAATACAAAGACCAAATAAAGGACCATTTTTCTTGAAAAATGAAACTAGACGATCCCCTGTCATCGATGTTGGAACGATTTCCAAGATCAAAACAGGAGACATTAAGGTATATATCGTCAACTATCTGTTTATTGTGCATTATAAGTACCGGCGTGATTAACATGTCTTTTGTTTATTTACATAGGTAATGAAGGAAATTGAAAACATAAAAGGTGATCAAATTAAATTCATAAATGGTGTTGAGAGACAATTTGATGCAATTGTATTTGCTACCGGCTATAGAAGCACCGTGCGCAAATGGCTTCAGGTATATAATAAAGTTAACATATTTGTGATTACTTAATGTATTGCTAAAGTGGCGGATTCATGAATTTTTTTTCAACGGATACAAAGTTAAAAATATTTAAATAAAACTAATATAAACTTTTAAAACTTAAATGCGTCAAAAAATTATGTTGTCGGGGCGACTAACCCTAGTTCTTTACATTGGATCTGCCTTAATTTGGTTGCTTGTGATAAGTTTACAACACTAACATTGGTTTTATGGCTTGATTAAAATAGGATGACAAAGGTCTCTTCAATGAAAATGGAATGCCAAAAAATAAAAGGCCAAATCATTGGAAAGGTGAAGAAGGTTTATATTGTGTTGGATTTGCAGGTGCAGGATTGTTTGGTATATCAACTGATGCAAAGAATGTTGCTAATGACATTTCTCAGATGATTAGTGGAAATTAGAATTAGAATGATTTATTAAGCGAGGGTCTGTATGCATTATGTATTGTGTTTGTGCCGATCAAATGTATTCATTACCCGATTATTATTATACATTATACATGCTTTGTGAGTTTTATTTCTAAGAAAGTAATAGCAAATGTTTTCTTATATATATGAACATGCAGTAGTACATTTTCAATTGTGTAAACGCACAAGTAACCCTAGAACAATGTTAAATTTATTATTATTATTAAGAATATAAGTCGATAGCATATGAATAAAGCTATCGGACATGATTACCCGAGATTTTCCCTCTATGAAGGAGTCAATGTGCTCATTTATAAGAAGGTTTCCTCGTTAATAAAAAAATGTTGAATTTATTCATAGTAACTACAAATTGTATTATATTATCAACTAGCATTCAAACTCGTCTACACACATAGTCATTATTAAGGAGGTGTTTGTATTTGCGTGTGCAGGTGAATATTTGATTATTACGTTTTTAAAACGTAATAATTAAAAGATGGTGTTTGGCAAATTAAAGAATAGAATCAATTAATTGCGATTAGAAGGCCTCAAAACGTGAAAATGGAAAAGCGCGCATGTCACATTTTACTGCAGCAAAACGTGATTATTTGATTATCTGATTATTTTCTTTTCTGCTTATTTCTTCCCACAACTACTTATTAATTTATCAAATAATCTTATTTGCCAAACACCTAAAAAACTTATTATTCGATTATTGCATTATGAAACTATATAATCAAATCTAAACACCATTAATTGATCGATGTCGAAGGGTCGATCAAAAATAGCCTAATTACTCTAACTTAGCTAGGGTAAGCAGGATTCGTTCCACGGGAAGTTATGGTCAACAAGCAAGCAATTTCCAGAGTTTGTTGTTTGTGATTAACTAACTTAACTATAAAACTACTTAGATTGATTACTACTTAAATTTAAACTTAAACAAAAGTGCAATTGAAAAGATTGAAATGTAAACAATGAGATTAAAGCCTTTATCCTTTCACAATCCCAATTTAGCATGCATTCATTCAAACAAGCATTATATTTATCAATTGTTGATCAAATCTCATAGACAAGACTTCTTAAGTTCATTAATTCTATCATCTTGAGATTAAACTATGCAATCTAGACAAAGTGTCTTTATCCCTAATCTAATTAACACTAAGTTGGATCAAGAACACACTGTTAAATCACAATAATCTAACTTGCAATAACAAAGTATAGAACTTGCATTAATCAACAATCAACTTGATTCATAACATTATAATTCAAAAGTATTAAACATCACAAATCACATAATCTTGAATGAAATCATACATAACACAATTGTTCATGGAAAGGATAAAGATTAGATTACTAGCCAAGCATGATGGTGGTGAGAATCAATGAAATCCTTGATGTTTGCATGATGCTTTGAACCTTGATCTTGACTTGAATCTTGAAAGAATGGTGATTTGATTGAAGATTTTTGGTGTTTTTAGGTGTTCTCTGCTGCAAAAACTGGTAGGGAAAAGTTGTATTTCGTAACCCTAAAGACCTCCTTATATAGGGGTTAAGAAATTCTATCCAAAAGCTAATTTTCGTTTTTCCCGGATTCTGAAATTTTGTACTGGCGTAATTTACGCCAGTCTGGGCGTAAATTACGCCTTTGTTATTTCAGCTCAGCGTATTTTTACGGCCCCAAATTAATTCTGTTCTGAGAGGCATCTGTATACTGGCGTAATTTACGCCAGATCAGGCGTAAATTACGCCTTTGTTATTTCTGGTGCTCCTGCTTTTTCTTCCAAATCATGTCCATCTTCCACTGTCTTTCACTCAAAATGCCATTTTTGCATGATCTTTTGCACCAACACCTTTAATACCTGTAAACACATAAAACTCCATAAAAGTATCTCCTTGTTCGCTTGCGTAACGTTAATTTTGCGTAATTAGTTATAATTAATCGTGACAATTAAGGAACGATCATTAATATTTAACACGTTTTGCTATAATTGATTATTTGATTCTAATTATCTAAATCGCATAATTAATTTTGAAAATGCAAACCCAAACACCCCTTAAAGGTTATGATAATATTTGTAGTTATATTACAATTACTATTATTATATGGTAATAAATGAATATTAAAATAAGTATATATATATATATATATATATATATATATATATATATATATATATATATATATATATATATATATATATATATATATATATATATATATATATAAGTATGTGTTAATAATTTTATATTCAAAATTAGTATATATAAATATATAAATTCAATATTATTTATAGAACTCAAACCCGTGTAAAATCATTCATTATATTTAATATCGTGTATATTTATATTATTATTTGACTATTAATTATTAGTATTGAAAGATCATTCAATAATATATATATATATATATATATATATACACACACACACACACACACAAGGTTTTTGAGCGCGTGCGTTGCACGAGAATGTAAAAAACAGTGCAAAAAATGTAATTTGTGGTTCATATTAGTATGTAAATAGTGATACTAAAAAAAAGAAATATATAAGAATTATTTAAGAGCCCGTGGTGTGGACAAATTTGAAAAATTGTGTGTTGCACAGTGGGTAAAATAATCGTGCAAAACTAATTAACTTTTTAAAACAATTATTCTTTAGAGTTTAAGAGCCCGTGATGTTGACAAATTTAAAAAGTTCTTTTGAATTTAAGGGCCAGTGTTGACAAATTTTAAAAGTGTTGATTTTTTTCTAACTGAGATGGTAGATTTTTGAGTCTGTGTGTTCCATTCATTCTTCAACACGTTTTGAATCTCTATCATATTATTACTTATGAGCCCATACGTTATACGAATGTTGTAAATTTATGTTTTCGCATTATCGAGTTTTGGGCTCGTGGATTGCATTGCTGTTAATAGCAAAAAAAAATACGTGTAATGGTATCGAATGATTAGAGTATTTAAATAACGTTGACCGAATTTTAAAAACATTACGATCAACATCCAATATTGATAAAACAAATAAATTTAAACTTAAGTAAACCATCAAGGTGATGAGTTCTCAAATAAAAGTGACGATGTTGAATAGTGACTTGTCGTAATTAGTAGATATATTTATAATGGTGAGTTGTCTCAAGTAATGTTTAGCTAGCCCTTTTTACAACTTTTAACAGCTTTTATCTTAACAACTTTTTTCAAAAGGTGTTAAATTTTTTTTAACAAATGTTATAAAGTTGTTACAAAAACTATAAAAAGGAGTTGTTGACAAAAAAAAAAAAAAAAAATTGGTCATAATCAACATAGTTGTTACAAAGCTACATGTACAACTCAATATACGTGCAAATATGACAACTAAATAATAAATATTTAATAGTAATTAATTACTACATTCTAAAAAATAAAAAAATACGATAAATCCTTATTTTTAGGATGAAGTTATATAGATTGATTTAAATCCATTCTTAATATATTACGGCATTTCACTATAATATAATAATAATTGTAAATAATATATATAATCTATACATATAATAATCCATAAATAACGTTCAACCACAATCAAGAATAACTTTTTCGTTTATATATATATATATATATATATATATATATATATATATATATATTAGGTATTTTATGTAATTATGTATAGAGTTATAAATGAAAATAAATAGTAAAACATTTTCATTTATATATAACTAGATTATATTTTATGTTAATTTTATTATTTATTTGATTCGAATAGTAAGTACGCATAACTTCACCATATTATATGATATGACTACAATTATTTATGTTTAATTATTAATTATTTTATTTAAAAAAGCTACACCGTAATATACTTCTATTTTAAATCTTTTTATAAATAAATTACATGATAAAAAATTATTAATTTCTATTTTAAATATCTTTAATTATTGAATTAATTAAATATATTATCCTAATTATATTACATGTTAATTCCTTGTTGGTCAATTAACTGTTAATTTCAAAATTGAATGCCTCAAATCATTTTCTATAAAGAGATTGTTTCGCTTTTTTTTTTTTCTTTTTCTTTTGATGTGTATGTGTGCTAAATTCTATGCTTACACCCAGTGGCGAGTGTACACTATAGGGTATGGGGTCCTGAAATGTCCCGTTCATATTGATTATAAACGTTTCATATTAATTGATTTCGTTGCGAGGTTTTGACCTCTATATGAGACGTTTTTAAAAGACTGCATTCATTTTTAAAACAAACCATAACCTTTATTTTATCGACAAGGTTAAAAGGACACCACCTAGATTATCAGAAATGATAATCTAAAAATATCACACTCACACACTACCAATACATATTGGTTTACAATATTAATATGTTATAACAAAGTAAATCTCGAATGCAGTTTTAAACAATATTATACAAGCATGCTGACACCAAGTCTTGTCCATATATTAGCATGCAACAGCGGAAGCTCTTAATAATCACCTGAGAATAAACATGCTTTAAACGTCAACAAAAATATTGGTGAGTTATAGTTTAACCTATATATTATCAAATTAATATAATAGACCACAAGATTTCATTTATTCAATAATCCTACACTCGCAAGTGTATAAATATCATTCTATGATGAACACCTGGTAACCGACATTAACATAATGCATATAGAATATTCCCCGCATACTCGCAAGTATGTCATAAATTGGCAATCGCAATCACCATATAAATCTAAGTATTAAAGCATTCCAAATTCCAGAATGGGGTTTGTTAGGCCCATAGATCTATCTTTAGGATTCGCGTCAATTAAGGGTCATTTCTCTAATTCTTAGGCTACCAGACTTGAAGGGGCAATATTCGGTTTAATAATCCAACCATAGAATGTAGTTTCGCGTACTTATGTCTATTTTGTAAAACATTTAGAAAGCTGCATGTATTTTCATCCCAAAAATATTAGATTTTAAAAATGGGACTATAACTCACTTTAACAGATTTTTACTTCGTCGGGAAGTAAGACTTGGCCACTGGTCGATTCACGAACCTATAACAAATATGTACATATATATCAAAGTATGTTCAAAATATGATTACAACATTTTTAATACGTTTTAATGTTTTAAGTTTATTAAGTCAGTTGTCCTCGTTAGTAACCTACAACTAGTTGTCCACAGTTAGATGTACAGAAATAAATCGATATATATTATCTTGAATCAATCCACGACCCAATGTATACACGTCTCAGGCTAGATTACAACTTAAAGTATATATATTTTTGGAATCAACTTCAACCCTGTATAGTTAACTCCAACATTACTGCATATAGAGTGTCTATGGTTGTTCTAAATAATATATATACATGGGTCGATATGATATGTCAAAACATTTGCATACGTGTCTATGGTATCCCAAGATTACATAATATATTAGAATACATATATAATACAATATGAGTTAGCTAGGATATGATTAATATAGATTTGTTACCAATTTTCACGTAGTTACAACAAGTAAAAATATCCAATCTTGTTTTACCCATAACTTCTTCGTTTTAAATCCGTTTTGAGTGATTCAAGTTGCTATGGTTTCATATTTAACTTAAGTTTATGAATCTAAACAGAAAAAGTATAAGTTTATAGTCGGAAATACAGGTTACAAGTCGTTTTTGTAAAGGTAGTCATTTAAGTCGAAAGAACGACGTCTAGATGACCATTTTGGAAAACATACTTCCACTTTGAGTTTAACCATGATTTTTGGATATAGTTTCATGTTTATAAGAAAAATCATTTTTTCAGAAGAACAACTTTTAAATCAAAGTTTATCATAATTTTTAATTAACTAACCCAAAACAGCCCGCGGTGTTACTACGAAGGCGTATATCCGGTTTTACAGTGTTTTTCGTGTTTTCAGGTATTAAATCATTAAGTTAGCATATCATATAGATATAGAACATGTGTTTAGTTGATTTTAAAAGTCAAGTTAGAAGGATTAACTTTTGTTTGCGAATAAGTTTAGAATTAACTAAACTATGTTCTAGTGATTACAAGTTTAAACCTTCGAATAAGGTAGTTTTATATATATGAATCGAATGATGTTATGAACATCATTACTACCTCAGGTTTTGTGGATAAACCTACTGGAAATGAGAAAAAATAACTTGAGCTTCAAAGGATCTTTGATGGCTTGGAAGTTCTTGAAATAGAATCATGACACAAAAACAAGTTCAAGTAAGATTATTACTCGAATTAAGATAGTTATAGTTATAGAAATTGAATCAAAGCTTGAATATGAATATTACCTTGAATTAGAAAGATAACCTACTGTAAATAACAAAGGTTTCTTGATCTTAGATGATTACTTGGAATGGATTAGGAAACTTGGAAGTAAACTTGTAAACTTGGAAGTGTTCTTGATGTGTTCTTGAGTAATTGTTTTTATGATGATTATAGGTAATAACCAAAGCTTGTATTTGATGATTGAAAATAGTAACTTAGACGTTCATGGAAGAGTGTGTGTGTTTTGAGAGAGAATTGAGAAGAAAATTGGAAGTGAAATGGAGTAGGTGGTGAGTGGTGAAGGTGAGTGGGGTTAAAAGGAGTTCTTATTTTTGTTCCCTTGCTCATAAGTCATGCTAGTTGTCTAATTATTGGTTCCACATGTTTTTTGACTATCTAGGGCTGCTAAGAGCTGAATTATTATGTGTATATACCAATAGTATATACGTTTAGGAGTTGGGTATTGTACGAGTACGAATACGGTTGCATACGAGTAGAATTGTTGATGAAAATGAATGAGAATGCAATTGTAAGAATTTTCTATAAGTAGAAGTACTTTGATATGTGTCTTAAAGTCTTTCAAAAGTGTACTAATACATCTAAATACACTACATGTATATACATTTTAACTGAGTCGTTAAGTCATCATTAGTCGTTACATGCAAGTGTTGTTTTGAAACCTTTAAGTTAACGATCTCATTTAATGTTGTTAACCCATTGTTTATTATATCTAATGAGATGTTAAATTATTACATTATCATGATATTATGATATATGAATATATCTTAATATGATATAAATACATTAAAATGTCGTTACAACGATAATCGTTACATATATGCCTCGTTTCAAAATTCTTAAGTTAGTAGTCTTGTTTTACATATGTAGTTCATTGTTAGCATACTTAATGATATATATAATTATCATTTTATCATGTTAAATATAGTGTACCAATATCTTAATATGATACATATGTATTTAGTAAGATGTTGTAATAACGATAATCGTTATATATATCGTTTCGAGTTTCTTAACTTAGTAGTCTCATTTTTATGTATATAACTCATTGTTAATATACTTATGGAGATACTTACTTATCATAATCTCATGTTAACTATATGTATATCCATATATATATCGTCATGTCATTTTTACAAGTTTTAACGTTCGTGAATCGCCGGTCAACTTGGGTGGTCAATTGTCTACATGAAACTCATTTCAAATAATCAAGTCTTAAAAATTTTGATTGCTTAACATGTTGGAAACACTTAATCATGTAAATATCAATTTCATTTAATATATATAAACATGGAAAAGTTCGGGTCACTACAGTACCTACCCGTTAAATAAATTTCGTCCCGAAATTTTAAACAGTTGGAGGTGTTGACGTATCTTCCGGAAATAGGTGCGGGTATTTCTTCTTCATCTGATCTTCTCGTTCGTAGGTAAACTCGGGTCCTCTACGAACATTCCATCGAACCTTAACAATTGGTATCTTATTTTGCTTAAGTCTTTTAACCTCACGATCCATTATTTCGACGGGTTCTTCGATGAATTGAAGTTTTTCGTTGATTTAGATTTCGTCTAATGGAATAGTGAGATCTTCTTTAGCAAAAAATTTCTTCAAATTCGAGATGTGGAAAGTGTTATGTACAGCCGCGAGTTGTTGAGGTAACTCAAGTCGGTAAGCTACTGGTCCGACACGATCAATAATCTTGAATGGTCCAATATACCTTAGATTTAATTTTCCTCGTTTACCAAATCGAATAACACCTTTCCAAGGTGCAACTTTAAGCATGACCATCTCTCCAATTTCAAATTCTATATCTTTTCTTTTAATGTCAGCGTAGCTCTTTTGTCGACTTTGGGCGGTTTTCAACCGTTGTTGAATTTGGATGATCTTTTCGGTAGTTTCTTGTATTATCTCCGGACCCGTAATCTGTCTATCCCCCACTTCACTCCAAAAAATCGGAGACCTACACTTTCTACCATAAAGTGCTTCAAACGGCGCCATCTCAATGCTTGAATGGTAACTGTTGTTGTAGGAAAATTCTGCTAACGGTAGGTGTCGATCCCAACTGTTTCCGAAATCGATAACACATGCTCGTAGCATGTCTTCAAGGGTCTGTTTCGTCCTTTCACTTTGCCCATCAGTTTGTGGATAATAAGCAGTACTCATATCTAGACGAGTCCCCAATGCTTGTTGCAATGTCTGTCAAAATCTTGAAACAAATCTGCCATCCCTATCTGAGATAATAGAGACTGGTATTCCATGTCTGGAGACAACTTCCTTCAAGTATAATCGCGCCAACTTCTCCATTTTATCATCTTCTCTCATTGGCAGAAAGTGTGCTGACTTGGTAAGACGATCGACTATTACCCAAATTGTATCATAACCACTTGCAGTCCTTGACAATTTAGTAATGAAATCCATGGTAATGTTTTCCCATTTCCATTTCGGGATTTCAGGTTGTTGAAGTAGACCTGATGGCTTCTGATGTTCAGCTTTGACCTTAGAACACGTCAAGCATTCTCCTACGTATTTAGCAATATCGGCTTTCATACCCGGCCACCAAAAGTGTTTCTTGAGATCTTTGTACATCTTTTCCGCTCCGGGATGTATTGAATATCTGGTTTTATGTGCTTCCTTAAGTACCTTTTCTCTCATATCTCCAAACTTTGGTATCCAAATTCTTTCAGCCCTATACAGGGTTCCGTCTTCCCGAATATTAAGATGTTTCTCCGATCCTTTGGGTATTTCATTATTCAACTTTCCTTCTTTTACAACTCCCTACTGCGCCTCCTTTATTTGAGTAGTAAGGTTAGTACGAATAATTATATTCATAGCTTTTACCCGTATAGGTTCTCTGTCCTTTCTACTCAAAGCGTCGGCTACCACATTCACCTTCCCCGGGTGGTAACGAATCTCAAAGTCGTAATCATTCAACAATTCAATCCACCTACGCTCCCTCATGTTCAGTTGTTTCTGATTAAATATGTGTTGAAAACTTTTGTGGTCGGTATATATAATACTTTTGACCCCATATAAGTAGTGCCTCTAAGTCTTTAATGCAAAAACAACAGCGCCCAATTCCAAATCACGAGTCGTATAATTTTGCTCGTGAATCTTCAATTGTCTGGACGCATAAGCAATTACCTTCGTTCGTTGCATTAATACACAACCGAGGCCTTGCTTTGAGGCATCACAATATATCACAAAATCATCATTCCCTTCAGGCAATGACAATATAGGTGCCGTAGTTAACTTTTTCTTCAACAATTGAAACGCTTTTTCCTGCTCATCATTCCATTCAAATTTCTTCCCTTTATGTGTTAATGTTGTCAAGGGTTTTTCTATTTTGGAAAAATCTTGGATGAACCTTCTGTAGTAACCAGCCAGTCCTAAAAATTGGCGTATATGCTTCGGAGTTTTTGGGATTTCCCACTTTTCAACGGTTTCAATCTTTGCTGGATCTACCTGAATACCTTCTTTGTTCACTATGTGTTCAAGGAATTGAACTTCTTCCAACCAAAATGCACACTTTGAAAACTTAGCGTATAGTTTT
This sequence comes from Rutidosis leptorrhynchoides, assembly GCF_046630445.1. Lineage (NCBI taxonomy): Eukaryota > Viridiplantae > Streptophyta > Magnoliopsida > Asterales > Asteraceae > Rutidosis > Rutidosis leptorrhynchoides. The sequence continues at coordinate 518,353,968 of NC_092334.1, forward strand.
TCTTTCCTCAACAACTCTAGCACTTTTCTCAAATGTTCTTCGTGCTCTTGATCATTCTTTGAGTAAATAAGTATGTCATCGATGAAAACAATGACAAACTTGTCAAGGTATGGTCAACACACTCGGTTCATGAGGTCCATAAACACAGCTGGTGCGTTAGTCAACCCAAACGGCATAACCATAAACTCGTAATGACCGTAACACGTTCTGAAAGCAGTCTTTGGAATATCATCCTCCTTCACCCGCATTTGATGATACCCAGAACGTAAATCAATCTTTGAATAAACTGACGAGCCTTGTAGTTGATCAAATAAGTCGTCAATTCTCGGTAGTGGATAACGGTTCTTGATGGTAAGTTTGTTCAACTCTCAGTAGTCGATACACAACCTGAATGTACCATCCTTCTTTTTGACAAATAAAACAGGATCTCCCCATGGTGATGTACTTGGTCATATAAAACCACTCTCTAAAAGTTCTTGTAGTTGGTTTTGGAGTTCCTTCATTTCACTGGGTACGAGTCTGTATGGAGCACGAGCTATTGGTTCAGCTCCTGGTACAAGGTCTATTTGAAATTCAACGGATCGATGTGGGGGTAATCCCGGTAATTCTTTCGGAAATACATCGGGAAATTCTTTTGCGACAGGAACATCACTGATGTTCTTTTCTTTAGGTTTAACTTCCTCGATGTGTGCTAGAATGACGTAACAACCTTTTTTTATTAGTTTTTGCGCCTTCAAATTACTAATAAGATTTAACTTCGTGTTGCTCTTTTCTCCGTACACCATTAAGGGTTTTCCTTCTTTTCGTACAATGCGAATTGCATTTTTGTAACATACGACTCTGCTCTCTCATTTTTCAACCAGTCCATGCCAATTATAACATCAAAACTCCCTAACTCTACTGGTATCAAATCAATCTTAAACGTTTCGCTAACCAGTTTAATTTCTCGATTCCGACATATTTTATCTGCCAAAATTAATTTACCGTTTGCTAATTCGAGTAAAAATTTATTATTCATAGGCGTCAATGGACCACTTAATTTAGCACAAAAATCTCTACGCATATAGCTTCTATCTGCACCCAAATCAGATAAAACATAAGCAGGTTTTTCATCAATAAGAAACGTACCCGTAACAAGCTCCGGGTCTTCTTGTGCTTCTGCCGTATTAATATTGAAAACTCTTCCGCGGCCCTGTCCATTAGTATTCCCCTAATTTGGGCATTCGTTTCTGATATGACCCGGTTTCCCACATCCATAACAAATAATGGCGGTATTATTTGTCCCGACATTATTTGTTCCTTTATTCTTGTTAGTCATTGGTCCGTAAACTTCACACTTCGTCATACCATGACCCTTTCTATTACACTTAGTACACGATGTCGTACAAAGCCCAGTCAGATGGTATCCTTCACACCTCTGGCATGGTTTCTGCCTCTGATTGTTATTGTTGGGATTGTTGTTGTTGCGGTTGTTGTTATTATTGGAACGGTTATTGTAGTTGTTGTAGTTGTTGTTGGAATTGTTATTGTTGTTGCGGTTAAAGTTGCGGTTGTGGTGGTAGTTATTGCATTTGTAATTGCGATTATTGTTGTTGTTGTTGTATTGGTGACTCTTGTCACTATTTTCTTCCCACTTCCTCTTGACTTGTTTCGTGTTGGCTTCTTCGGTCGCTTACTCTTTAATTCTCCCCTCAATCTAATTTATGAGTTTATGAGCCATTCGACTTGCCTTCTGTATGGAAGCGGGCTCGTGTGAACTCACATCTTCTTGAATCCTTACTGGCAACCCTTTTACAAACGCGTTGATCTTCTCTTCTTCATCTTTGAACACTCCTGGACACAATAGGCACAACTCTGTGAATCGTCGTTCATATGTGGTAATGTCGAACCCTTGTGTTCGTAACTCTCTAAGTTCTAACTTGAGCTTATTGACTTCGTTTCTAGGACGGGACTGCTCGTTCATCAATTGCTTGAATGCCGACCATGGTGGTGCGTAAGCAGCATTTTGTCCTACCTATTCAAGATAGGTGTTCCACCACCTTAACGCAGTACCTGTGATGGTATGCATAGCGCACTTAACTTTGTCCTCTTCAGTACACTTACTTATGACAAACACCGATTCGACTTTCTCGGTCCACCGTTTCAATCCAATTGGTCCTTCGGTTCCATCAAATTCCAAAGGTTTGCAGGCAGTGAATTCTTTGTAGGATCATCCTACACGATTTCTTGTGAAATTAGTTCCATTGCTAGATTCAGAGTTATTGTTATTTTACATCGCAGCCTGTACTGTGACTATGTTTGCTGCAAGGAAAACACGAAAGTCTTCCTCGCTCATGTTCAAATTCTGACGAGTCGTCGGTGCCATTTCCTTCAAAAATAGCCCAAAAGAATTAAGTTAATCATATAGAATATTAAGAGTAGTTAATAGTATTTCGTAGCATAATATGAACTCATTTATAAAAGCTTTTTCTTCATATTAGCGTTTTATAGTTTTAATTCGGGTAGTACCTTCCCGTTAAGTTCATACTTGGTAGCTAATATACAATTCAACTACTACAATTCTATATGAAAAACTTATTACAATAATATTTCGCGTTCAAACTTTTATACAATATTTTACAAACATACAATACCACTATTATACATATAGGATAAAATATAGCACATAATGTCTTTGCTACTCAGCAGCTATAAAGGCAATTCTAGTTAATACGCAAGTTGTTCAGCAAAAGAAATAAAGACACGTAATTCATAAGTCCAGAAACAAGTCATGCATTCTGGTTTTGCTAAGACGACTTCCCATCCTTGGTCTTTTGGAAAGTAACCGTTATGACCATTGGCTAGGCAGCATGTTGTAATGTCGTCAAAAGGACGAGGGTTTCGTAATGTCCAACAGCCTCGTAATAATCTAAAAACCTTGTTTCTCACCCCAACTACTGAATCCGTCACTTGTGGGAATGTTTCATTTAATAGTTGTAATCCGATGTTCTTTTTCTCACTTTGTTGAGAAGCGAACATCACTAACCCGTAAGTATAACATGCTTCTTTATGTTGCATGTTAGAAGCTCTTTCTAACTCACGAAATCCTATGTTGGAATATGTTGAGTCAAAATAGGTTCTTAACCCGTAGCGTAAAATTGCATTTGGGTTCCCCGCATTTAACGCTTTAAAGAAAACACGGCGTAACTTACGGTCTCCCCAATGCGATATACCCCACCTATCAAAGGAAAGCCTTTTGTAAACTAAGGCATTTCTGGAAAGTCTTTCAAATGTTTGACAAGTTAATTTCGCCATAACTAAATGTGCTGATGAATTCTGACCGACTCTAGACAAGATTTCCTCAATCATATCCTCTGGTAGGTCTTCTAAAATATTCGGTTGTCTACCCTTAAGGTCCATTTTGTTTTTATACTGTAAAATAGACAAGGATTAGATTCGTAAAAGATAATTAACAAACAATACAAACAATTTTTACATAGAACATAAAAGTACAAGCACACTACAATACATATAACACACAACATAATTACAACCCTCTAATCTGAATCACTAGTTTCTTCTTCTTCGGACTTGGTTCGATTTCCTAATTTTCTAGGGATATATGGTGTTCCTCTAATACAAGCCGTTGTTTTTGTTGGTCCCTTGATAACAACAGGAGTATTGTGGAGCGGGGGTGAATACAATTTCTTTTAAAATAACTTAACAGTTAAACACGATTAGTATTCAAGCATGCAAATAAATAGAGTCACAGGTAATTTTCAACAGTTATTCTTTATTGATTGAATCACAAAGAATCACAACTATCCTTGGCGAAATGATAGTTGGTTGATACAGATTACCTAGATTATAGATGAGAGGTAAACTAAAAGCTATTACACATTTTTGACCCTATAAAAATAAACCCACACCGCTAGTTGTTACAATAGTGGATACAACAATTTATAGTAGTCCTATTAACCGTGTAATGGTTCTATTGTCCACTGGTACATAGGATGTCTGTACTTGTGGGGACAACTGCATCAGAGAGCATGCTCTCCTCTTTCCTCTTTGGTAGCTATTTGCAGGAACACCCTAATTCGGTTTGGCACCACTATTTGATTAAATAAATAGAATGTTATGTTCTCTAGGTGTTGATAAGGTATAACCCATGTATGCATATGCGTTAAACTTCTGCATTCCCACGTGGTCTTATAAGGTCACTTGTCAGCCGCTGACACGTGTCCTTTTCTGTTCAACTTTGTCTTTGACTTCTGTTGAATAGTACCATTGATGTAGACCACTCGGGAAACTACTATGCTTATAATAGAGCATAGTTATCTTGTGTAGTAAGCTGCATTCCAGCTGTGCTGGATCTTCATTGCTGAGCCACTTCATATTCTTGATTTGCTGAGTACACATCCTGTGCTGATTGAAGAACACTGTCTACCTTGTGCTGGTAGACTGAGCAGCAAACTAAACACTCGACACAACAATATCTGCTGTCTAGGCATAAACAAACTTGTGCTGACTGCACGTAACATTTTAGTGCAAATAAATTACAGTTTTGTCATAATTAAATCCTTAATTATTTTGGGGACTCAACAATCTCCTCCTATTTGATGATGACAAAACCTATGACATATAGAGAAAACACTAAAGCCAGCACCGAGGGACCTAATGAAAATTAGGCAGTAAATTTGTCCCTTTTTAAGTTTGTTTTTGGGATCTTTTGCTGAGTTATCCATATCTTATAATTTGATATGATTTTGAAGATAACCTCATTTCACTTTCATTACAACAGAGTATGTACAGTAATTACAGCAACAGTAAGATGAAAAGTGAATTAAACAAAAGATACAATTTGACCACATAGGAGACTATCTATCTTTATGTTTATCTCGTTCTTCTTCAGATAGCTCCTCTTGTTTGATCCTCCATGTTTCAGGGAACAGATAAGGTATATCAGCAGGGTCAAATACAGGGATATGAGGAGGTAGAATGATGGGGCCTCTTCCGGTTGGTCCTTCACCAGTAGATTGCTTTCCTTTAGGCTTTTGAGAAAGAACTTCTTCTACATTCACTACTGGTGCATTCCCAAACCTTGTTGCTTTCTTGAAGAGCTGTTGGAGTTCAGATTTAAGTGTATTTTTGATAGCACTTTCACCTTTACCAATGAAATACTCCAAAATCTCCATCCATTCACTAAATCCTAGGGATCTTAACTCGTCATAGTTTATTCTTTCTTGAACATTATTCTCCCTTATGACATTGAAAGCTCTTCTTGACCCTCTGTTCACTTTGATGATCCTGCTGGGATTGGATCTTCTATTCATCACATCACCATACCTACTCCTATAATGATGATCAGGAAATTCAATGGTATGGACAAGTTCTATAGGAGCAGTAGCAGGTGCTTTCTCAGCAGCTTCCATATCATCAAGTGCCTTATCCTGTTCTTTGACAATGGCTTTGGCTAATTTTAGGGACTCAGCCTCTTGCTTTCTATCAGCAGCCAATTTGTCTTCTATCTCCTGAAGCCTTACCCTCTCAGTGAGTTCAGCATCAGCAGCCTCCCTTCTTTGAATTTCAGCTTGTAAGCCCAACAAATAATCGTCGGCAGTAATTTTCAGGGATTTTGCTGTTTCAATCATCTTTCTACCCTCTTCAGTTCTAAGGGCAGCACGATACTCCCTTAGATCCATACTCAGCTGGCGAGCCTCTTGAAATTGAGCTTTCTCCTCATCAGTAGAGAGGCTTTGACCACTGTTGTTTAAGTATACACCAAGTTCAATGCCATAAGTGTAACGACCCTGGATTTTCCAACGTTATTTATTAATAATTAATATTATTAATACTTGTGATTAAACGAATGTATGTTATTATATTTACATGTTGCCATGAATGCCCGTACTTGACTTTAAATGCCCGAAACGTCTTTGTGACACACGAAACTTACACGAATAATATTTTCAAGTATTATTTACATTCATGATTAAGTTTTATTAATCATTTTAATTAACTAAAGTTATTAGTTAATTACTTGGGCCTTTATTAGTGTCAATGGACTTTTACTTGGATTAATTTGTTAAGTAATACATACTTGGACTTTATGATTGAACATGGACTTATGAAGCCCACCCTACGTCTTTAGTGGACTTATTAGCCCATTTAACATGTAAGTATTACTTAGACTAAATTAGTGTAACTAACTAGTAAGGAATCTAGTTGCTTGCCTTGTTACACATCATTCCCATGCAAAGACAAAATATAACCATCTTTTTAGACTTTATCATGCAATAAACTAGTGGGTATTTCTCCCCCCCCCTTGGCCTAGAAGCCGTCGGCCACCAAGTGGGATGGGGAGCTCAAATATTTTTTTTATTTACCTATTACTAGTGTATTACTCCATCATTCTTCACACACACATTCACCACTTTTCTCTCAAACTTCTTCTCTCATTTTTTGCTCTCTACTTGTAAGTAACTTGAAGTTTTTTTTCTTCTCTTCCTTCTTGCCTAAAACCGAAACCAAGCAACGCAAATATCATCATCATCACTTGTTGTTGTTGTGGTTAATTACTTGTTGTTTACATACTTGTTGATGATTACTTACTAGTTAACAAGAATCAATCTTTCTAGTTTGAATTCTTCTTTTATATCTTGTACTAACAAGAACACATAAGAACTAACTTACTAGTTATGTTCTACAATTATTGTTTTAAAAATATTGTAAGTTCATGGTTGTTAAACTCATACTTATAATTCATGTTAGTAAACTTTGAAGTTTACTTTCTTAAAGATCAAACTTTGGTTTGAATCTTTAAAGTATGAACAACAATGAACTAGTTACTTGTTTACTTAGTTTATGTCTTCATTTTATGCACTTTAATTTCATGTTTGTTGGTTGTTATTGGTCAAATGTTACTAGTTAACTTTGATCTCATTAATCTTGAACTAAAATTAACTTTAAAAGTTCAAGAACATGTAAGTAAGTTTCTTTAATCATAACTTGGTACACTTATGTTAGATCTAGACTTTTGAGTCTTGGATCTTCAAGATCAAACTAAAGAACTATGTTCTACAACTCAAGATCTTGATTTCATGAGTTTACTTTCAAATTTGTAACTTATTATTAGTTTTAAAGTTCATGTATGTGTTAGATCTAAGACTTTGATGTAACTTTGGTTCATCAAACTTATACAACTCTTAAGTGAGTTGTGCTACATGTCTTAGACCTAAACTTGTGTCATAATAGTCAAAACTTGGTTAATATTACTTTTACATTTCATGTATGTGTTGAATCTAAGACTTTGATGTAACTTTGGTTCATCAAAACACTTGCAACACTTAAGTGAGTTGTGCTTCATGTCTTAGACTTACACTTGGGTTATGATGGTCAAAACTTGGTAAATATGATGTGAACACATCAATGAGTTGTACACTTGAAGCTATAGGCATCAAGGATGAGAACCATGATGAACATCAAACACCAAACCCACCGTAACCCATTATTTTTCTGCTTACTGTTCTCTGCCTACTGTTCTGCTGTTTCTGTAACAGACCAATAGACCTGGGCTGTTGTGATTATGATTTTCAAATAGTTATTTTCGATTAGATAACTTTTCATATAGGACTCGTCTTAATCCGAGTTACGGTTTAGGATTTATGGCCCTCCGATCGTCACTATGTCCATTTAACGTTGTGCAAAAATTTCTAACCTACTCGCACTTAGACCGTCGCCACGGTCAAACGAAGACGAGTTTGCTTCTGTAAATTTTACCACACTTAAAGGACTCATATACAGAACCATGGCCACTGGTCTCACCTTAATTCATTAAGGGTAGAGGCCGTGGTGACTGACTGAAGTCAGCCTTTGTTTTAAACTACTTTCATAAACGAAACTTACTTTACGCCTTATGTTTGATGATGAATGATGATGACCCTTAAGACCTTATTTGAATACTTTTAAACCTATTAAGATGATTTACTGACTTAGTACTATTTGACTTAGGTTGAGGACCCGTTTGGACAACCTTCATTACTTGCTTACTTTCCGAGTCATACTTACCGCTACTTTATCATTGTGAGTTATAGCATTCCCTTTTTACTTTAACTTATTTTGAGAACTGAGAATACATGCAGATTTTATGTTTTACATACTAGGCACGAGTACTTAAACTTATATATGTGTGGGTTATACAACGGCATAAACATTCCCTTTAGCTCGGTAACGTTTAATCATTGGTTTTTGAACCGTGAACGCGAATCTTAGATATGGATCCATAGGGTTTGACATCCCCACTCGGGCTAGTCGTGCTAGCATTTAACGAGTGTTTAATACTTCATAAACATACGCACTTGCCAAGTGTACTTTCAGGGGGTATTATTTATTAAACGTTAAGTTGGTTACCGAGTGCCCACGGTTGAGTATATACTTAAACATACTGATTTGGATTACTGTTTTGAAACGCTCTTTGTAGCACTGAAATCTCGTGGCCTACCTTACATACTGTTATACTTAAACTATAGCTCACCAACATTCGTGTTGACATTTTAAGCATGTTTTTCTCAGGTGCTTAAGGTTTACTTGCTTCCGCTGTGTACTAGTCTTGCTGTAGACACCCGCTGCTCTAGAGTTATCTCCGCATGAATTACTTTATCTTGCATTCAAACTTAATTACTTTTGAACTATGAATTGTAATGATCTAAGGGTCACATACTATTACCTTTGCTTCTGTTCATTGAAGCATACTTTTGATGTAAAACAATTAACGTTAGATATGACGTCAACTTTTGATATGAATGCAAACTTGTTTTGAAAACGCATATAGTGTTTGACCTTGTAATGATCCTGTTGTTGATGGTCCGTACATGATGATTTAGTACGGGGCATCACAATAAGTCAAGGCAGTGATGTAGAGTGGCTGATCAAGGGGATGATGCAGCAATCTAACTTGGCTTATCCTTTCATTAATAGCAGCTTATCTTTGCTCAAGAAATTCTTGTACAGTGATCTCCAGTCTGTAAGCATCTCTTTCATCTAGATTCATTTTAAATAAGTCTGGCTCACCACGGGTAACTGAATCATCTTCCCAAGTTCTGTGTTTACCATGACGTTTTGGGGAAGATGGTGGATACATGATTGATTCACCTATATCAGATGAACTCATTGGAAACTGATTAACACGATTATCCTGTGTTCTGTTAAAATAAGTGAGGGTCTGGGGAGAGATAGGTGATTGAACAAATAAGTGATCTCCACTACCCCAGACTGTAAAGTCAGCAGGATTAACCATATCATCATCTTGATTATCTCCCAGCACATCCACCTTTGATGGGTCTTCAACACTTGTTTACCACAGCAGCACATTACTGGCTGGGTCTTCATTCACAGCACTCCTTGCTGTGTCTTTAGTATCAGCTGACTGATTAGTATCAGCTGGCACAACTGCCACAGTACCTTCATCAGCTGCCTCAAATAGGGGTCCTTTCCTGAGGGGCTGGTTGTACCTAGGAGTGGATTTCACCCTTTGTTTGTCAATAGGCTTGGGTTCAGCTGATGGTTCTTGTGTTGATACTGGTTCTTCTGGAGGCAGGTAGGGAACAATAGCAAGATGCTCCCCCTGAACATCATCATCAAGATTGATTATTTCTGCTGGCTGTTGTTGTGTAGCTGGCTGTGCAGAAGATGTTGGTCGAGAAGATGAGCTGGTTTCTAACATAGCATCTAACCACTTCATAAAAATGTCAGCTCTAACTCCTCCCCCTGACTCAGTAGATGCAAGATAATCTTTCATTTCTTCAGGAGTCATCCGTTTAATCCTGTCTGCTCGCTCAGCATACAGCTTTGCCCTCTTTTTGTCGTATTTGACCATGAACATAGCATTTCTTTTTCGTGCATCCTTTTTGAATTTGTCAATGCTAATCAGGTCATCATCAATGTCCCTCTTTTTTGGGGTCAGCCATCTCCTATGCTCAATTTTGTGGCGTTTAAGAGCAACATAGGCATCCCATTTGACATTGAAGGCATCATTTAAATCTTGCTCTCTCTTCTGATGTCTCTCCAGGTTTCTTTTCATTCTTCTTTCAATAGTTTGAGAGACAACAAAAGCTTCAGCAATAGCCAATTCAGAAACATCACTGGACTTACTGCCAGAACCAATATCATCCACTGATGTAGCAGACACACTGGGTTGAGATTCGCCAGCTGCCTGTACACCAGGTTCAGTATGAGCGTTGCTGGGCTTAGTGCCAGAGTCTTGACAAGTAGTACCATCACCATCACCATCACCATCACCATCCCTCCTTAGTTGTTTTGGAGCCTTTTCATGCTCATGCTCCCCCTCTGATTGTTTTCTCTTTTTGAGTTTCCTTTTAGATTTCTTCTCCCCCTTTTTGTCATCAGCAGGGGCAGAAGGGTGAATAGGGGAGACCTAAGCATCAAGGTCACTATCTGAATCTGGAATAGAGAATGCAAAATTATTCCAGTCAGCAACTTCAGGAGTAAGATGGGCACCAGAATCTACGCCAAATTGTTGAAGAAGGAGGTTGGAAGACCTAACTTCATTCCTTTCAACACCCATAGCCATCTGTTCAACAATGGCCCTAACATCACCCTGTAGGGCAGCCAGTCGTTGCATATTTTCTACCATTTGAACATAGGCAGAAGCATGAATCATGTTAGCCATTTGCTGTTCCTGCGAATCTAATCTCTCATGTAGCACCATATTTTCTTCATTAAGAAAAAGAATTTTGCGATTAGCAGCGTCCAAATTAGCTTGAAGACGGGCAATATCCTCAGTATACTCTTTGTGAGAGATGATTCGTTTCTTTAAATCCTCCTCCTCTTCATGTTGTCTGACAATGGCATCCACCGCAAGATCTGCAAAGGCACATACTTGTCTGAGCTGGGCTTCAATATTGGAGGTGGTAACTTGCCCAGCTTTGCGTATGACTTCAGTCACGCTATCAACAATAGCAGTGCGAATGGTGTTTTGTAGATCAGGTGTAACTTCGGTGAGTGTCTTATAGACAGCCAGGGTGGAGATGTCAGCCACCTCATCAGCATTAAATTTAACATAGCTGGTTGAGGGGTGGTCAGTAGCAGCTAACACAGGACTACCTCCGTGGGGTGGTGGAGGTGGAAGGTCAGAATCTGTAACATCCCGCGTTTTTCCGTTAAATTTATTTTTAACACTATTTTTTTTAATAATATCTTTCGTTATTTATATTCGTAGATTCCATTGACAAACGTTCATAATATTCTCGTTATTTAGTTATAACATCACTCGTTTACTTGAGCGTTTTTAAAATATTCGTTTGGTTAATTCACGCACCCGCTTCGAAACTTGAGGGACCGAGGTTGCCAAGTGGGCAAACTAGTTGACTAGCTCCCACCTCATCCACCCATTTATTTCCACCCACCTTCTCATCTCTTTCTCCTCTTTCTCTCTTCATACTTCCATTTTTGGAACTTAAACACCCAACTCACAAAATCATCATCTAAATCCGGATCAAGAAGCAAACATAAAAACAAATTACATTTTCGTGATCCTCTTTTCATCCTCTACATTTTGGTACCAATTTCATCTCGTTTGGGTAACTTTCTAAAAACTCTAGATTTCTCTAAATTCATTTTATATACTTGAAATGGTGTTAGTTAGTGTCTATGGCTCAAGTATAACATGAATATATGTTTTGTTTGCTCGATTTGTTGTTTTGGAGTAACTAGCATGAACTTGAAAATGGGTGTGCTTCATCTTTGATTTTGGATGAGTTAATGTTGTCAAATTGTTAAAGTTCATGTTTTAATTGTGTTACTAGTATCACTAGCTTCGTTTTGATGCGTAGGTTGATTAAGAAAACTTCAAAAACATGAATATTGATTTTTGTGGATTTTAGTTAGGGTTTAATAGACTTAAAACGAGCTTTTGATGTTTCGAATGCCATGAAATGTAAATTGTAAATGTATAGTTGTAATGTATGTTTCATTACCTTCAAAACGGCATATCATATGTGTGAATTGGATTCCCGAAACTTAAAATGCATTTGATGAACTTGAAACTTTGAAAATAACCCTATAATGATCACTTGATGAGATTTCGGTTATTGTAATTGATGTTTTTGCTTGGTGAAAAGTAGTTAGTTGTATTCCTTGTCAAAAGAGCTTCCCAACGATATAAGATACGAGTCCTAAGTGTTTACGGTTTGCAAGTTGCGTTTAATTGTATTTTGTTTTGAGACTTGAACAAATTCAGCAGACCAGGTACCAGCTCACGTTCATTGCCGTGTCGCGGCAATCCTGGGTCGCGGCGCGTCATTTGCCGTGTTCCAGGATCTATCCCACTTTTCAATTTCACGCAAAATGTTTTCTATACTATGGACCTCCGATTCACATGTAACTTGTTCTAACATGCTTATATATGAATAATTAGCACAGAAAAATAGTTCGGGACCCGACCCGAATGTGTTTACTTTTTGTTGACTTTGACTTGACCAAGTTTGACTTTTAGTCAAACTTAAACAAACGTTTATTCAATCGTTCTAATCTTCGTTTATACTTGATTCTTGCATGAAACTTGACAACGTGATTCACATGCTATACTATTCGAGTCGTAACGAGCCATAGGACTAATTGAACACATTTCGCGACCTTGTGTCGTAACCGGTTAATTGATACAACTTACTTGTTTAGGTCAAGGCTAAACAACTTTCATGCACGCGTTTACTTTGTGAAGTACATTTATACTCGTGCACTTGAGGTGAGATCATAGTCCCACCCTTTCAAATACTTTTATACTTTTAAATCGTGGGCTGAGAAACATATACTTTATATACATTTTATACGGTTTATACTTTCATACTTTGAACACAAATACGAATACAAGAGCAAAGATACATACGAGTTAGAATGAAAATCCTCAAGTCCAATTACCATTAGTGACACTTGTAGGGTGTGAGCGAGAACTTATGTTGTGTGGCCATACGGGTTTTACGAACCCTCATCTAAGGGATGAAACGTATTTTCGGGATATAGTGTAGGTTCTAAATCTTATGGGTGCTCGTGATACAGACAACATCTTTTGGGATGTATACGCTTGATATTCACTTTATACTAAATCTTATGGTTTACAAACAACATCTTTCGAGATGTATACGCTTTGATACAAACACATCTTTGTAGATGTATACGCTTTGATACTAAACCTTGTGATTTAAAAACATACTTTTACAAATACATTTATGATCTCACCAACATTTTTCGTTGACAGTTTTCTACATGTTTTCTCAGGTTCATACTTGGCTAATTGATACATGCTTCCGCACACTTTGATTACTTTGATTGGAGTCAAGCATACATGCATACGCTAGTGATAGCACCTTTGGATTCAAACAAATGTTTACATACTTACGCTATTTATAGCAACCGTGATTTTCAACTTATATTATGTCGTAAGTTATTTCATTTACACTTTGTAACTTTTGTAAACTTAAAATTGTTGTCGAACGGTTTTGTAAACTAAACTTTGTAAGCATGATACGTTTCAAAAGAACGCGACATAATTTTGGTCAAACGAGTCTCATATAGGGACTACGACCACGTAACGGGACCTAAGTTAGCGGCGCCGTCAATGACGATTTTGTCAAGTCGCTACAGAATCTGACTCGTCACCATGATCACCATCATTTTTACCTTCACCCGAAGGTTTAGAACCACTGGTATCCTTGTCAGCATCATTATCAGCATCATCAGTGAGATCCACTGGTTTGTCTTTGGTACCAGTCACATTATCATAAGTGACTGGTTCATCCTTACCAGTACCTTTATCAGCATCACCATCAGAAGAAGAAGATGATGAGGAAGAAGCTGATGAATCAGAAGGTACTGGCGAATCAAGAATATTCTGCATAACGTATCTACCAGTAGAGGGATCTCTGATGAACTTGAGAGGCCTCCATGTACCAGGCCATGGAGAAGCAGCTGGAGCTATACCAAAATAGTGATAATATGGCTGCTCATTGATCTGTTCTAAATTAGCCAGCCTCTCATATACCTCTTCTCTTGCTGGTCGATCAAGCTGAGACAACATTCAGTCAGCTCTTCCCTAGGTAGTTTACTGGCTGACACCAGAGCACCTTGGGGATCAATAGTCAGCTGATCCACCAGCAAGGCAACACGGGAAGTGATGGATACTCCCCTATAAATGAAGTTAGGTACAACTTCATCAAGATCTGGTACCTGGCACACATATAGCTGCTACTCAGTAGAAGCAGTAGCCTGTGATGAATAAGTAGTGGCAGTAGCAGAGGTACCAGCATCCAAAATGGGTTCCGCAAAGCCAGTAGCAGCAGTAGGTGACTATGCAGTAGGTGAAAAAGCAGCATCTGCAGCACCTTTAAAGAAATTATCCGATGTTGAGTCAGAAACCTGTAGATTACCAGTGGAATCTACAGTAATAAATAGTCGCGATTGAAGATAAGAAACATCCGGAATAACATTAGTAGCAGCAGTATCCACCTTTGGCTCTTTGGGAGCATAGCCAACATCCTGAAGAAACGAAGGCCAAGAATCATCAACAGCATGCAAGCCACCACAAGTAACCACTTCAGTAGTAGCAGCAGTTGTAGTAACAGTGGTAGTGGCAGCATCATCGATATCAAGAACTTCCTGAACAATATTACCATGTGCACTAGAGTCAGATGGAAAAGTAGCACTTGTACCAGCATCCATGATAACATCCTGTACATTAGAATCAGATGGAAAAGTAGCACAAGCACTAGCATCCACAAAACATTCTGTGCATCAGCAGAATCAGCAGCAGACGCAATGTCACCCTTTGGTTCAGTGACAGGTTCATCAAGTAGAACATCCTTGACAATATTATCAATTACCTTTTTAAGAATAGGAGGATCCACTATGATTTCATCTTCCACTTCAGGTTCAGTAGTGGAAGCAGCAATACTGGGAGCGTGAGGAGTAACAGTAGGAGCAATATTAGAAACTAGCTCCTCAGAAACAACAGTTGAACCAGCATAAACTAACTTCCCAGTATCACCAGCAGCTGTAGAAGCAACAGTACCAGCATCAGCACCACCAGTAGGAGAAACAGTAGCACCAACACCCGTAGCAGAGGCAGCAATCTCATCAGTATGAATAATAACGTCTTTAACTTGCTCCCCCTCCGCCTGTTCATCTACCCTGCTAAGAACTGAAACAATAGAACATTTTATGTTAACAACTGTAGAACCAAATAAATTTGACTCAACAATTACATCTGTTGTTGGTCTCTGGGGACAGACTGGTGATTTGGTCAGCCCTTCGAATGAGACAGAATAAGGTATCTGTAAGTACAGCTGTGACTCTGCTGACTCATTGGCGACACATGTTAACCCAGATAGTGTAAGAGTTCTGGCTGGTAATGATGTAGGAATGAGACTCTTATCATGATCCTAGTAACATAATGGCTGTGCAAAACCCTGAGCTGATTTAACACGATGAGGACCCAGCTCAAGTTTGCTTTGGGGGTCAGTTATGTGCTCTGCTGGTTGTACTGTCAGCAGAGGATATAGCATTAAGTTCAATTTAGAAAAATGTGGAAGTGTCTGGCTAGAAGAGTATGGGTTGCTACTCTTCTTAACACTAGTTTTAAAACCAGTCAGCTTGGGGGCCAAGGTTATACCTTTAACTCCACTTTCATTTTTCAAGTCAGCAGTTAAAAGATTTTTTAATTAAGTTAGATTTTTCTGCTGTTTGGTCTAGAAACGCACCAGGTTCCATAGCCACATCCTTTGCAGGAGCAGAAGTTGAGACTGGTGCAATCTCCCCTGTGGTTTGCTTGGAGCCAGCTTTTGCACGTTTGGATTTGCCTGTTACCAAGAAATAGATAAGCAACGGATTCCAATACTAGAATTGGGTAGTCAGTATATAAGACTAGGGCTGTTCTTTATTATCAGAGAGCACTAGATTCTAATACAACTACTGCTTTACCAATATATGAGACAGTGGCTGTTCTAGTTGAGGTAGCTGGCTACTTCCTACGCGTAGCTGGCTTACGCTAGGACCCTCCCCCTCAGCTGGTGCCGAACCAGAGGCAGTCAATTGGTTGGCTCCACCTCTAGCAGCAAGATACTCGAGCATGCCTGGTGTCAAACCAGTATATGGAGCAGCAGGTGCATCTTTTGGCATACCCCCTTGTTTTAGAGGCAGGTCATATGATTGATCAGCAATCTGCTGGTAAGCTTCACCCAGCTCACTTTCAAAAACCATGCTTAAGAACCTTGGAAAGGGGATTAAATGTGTTCGTTTAGGTGCTTGCACCATCTCCCTTAGCCTCAAATAAATTTTTCCAGCATAATCAATGTTTCTGTTGAACAACAAACCATGACCAATTTTAAGCTCAAAGTCTGAGCACTGGTCAAAACTTCCAGATTTTTGGCTGATGCACTAGGTCAGCAGCCCAAAGAAGTAGTACCAAAGAGGTGGCATATGCTTCCTCAAAGGTGTATGAGCAATCGGTTGAGTAAACCCAATGATTTCTAGCACCTCCCTTTTGAATACATCTGTCACGACCCTACTTTTTTCGTTATCTTTTACCGTTAATTATTTAACGACCGTTAACTGTTAATTGTGCTACGTCATTTCTATGACCTATATTATTATTTCAATAATAATATAATAATTATTATGTGTTATGTGAATATTTGTATTCATATTTTGAGTTATACGTTTCTACGTGTCGCGGATTTCTATCCGGCGAATCTTTTCGGTTTTCAAACCAACGGTCGAATTTTTGGGATATTTAAATCCTAATTATTTTAAACATGATATTTTAAGGTCATGTTATTATATGTAGTATTTATATTTATTTTTCATCGCGCGTTTGTTATCTCTCCAGATTTTTAATCGCGTAATCGTGTTTTCGCGTTTCGGGATTCGTTCGGGCTTTCGGGCCATAAGGAATGGATCACTTAGCAAATTGGGCTTGTGGGGCCCACCCTACACCCCACAAATCGTCCGAACCAAAGGGGGGATGGGATACCCCTTTGTTTTTCACTTCTAAATTTCATTTTTCATTTACATCACAATTTATTCCCTAAACCTAAATTTATTTTTTATCTCCTCCTTCTCCCTCTCTTTTGGCGACGGCACACCACCACCATCATCATCATCATCCTTCATCAAATCATAGCTTGGATCATCCATTGTTATACATCAACGCGTTCCTCGTTCCGTTCTCTACACGATTATACTTGTTGATTA
The DNA here is from genome assembly GCF_046630445.1 of Rutidosis leptorrhynchoides. Classification (NCBI taxonomy): domain Eukaryota; kingdom Viridiplantae; phylum Streptophyta; class Magnoliopsida; order Asterales; family Asteraceae; genus Rutidosis; species Rutidosis leptorrhynchoides. The sequence goes on from NC_092334.1 coordinate 518,371,206, forward strand.
TTGATTAGGGTATAAACCCTAACCCTAGAACTTTTAATTTTTCTTTATTTTTCTGTATTTGATGTCTATTTTAATAGTATGATGATTACTTGTTGTTGTAATGGTGTTTGTATGCATAGAATTACTCATAAACACATGTTTTCGGTTTAATAAAATTGGGACAGCAGCTATTTCGTGTATTTCTGATATTGTGACTGATATAAAAGTTAAAATAAAGTAGCTAGATGAGTTCCTCTCATCAAGACATTGATTTTAGACTCCGGATTCATGTCGTTTCGATTTCCGGAGCCCTAGATATGATCAAAATGATATTTTGTTAAGATTGAAATATGATTTTGGTATGAACCAGGTTTGGTCCGACTTTGTGACCATATTTGGTGACTTTAGAGTGTGTTAGTGTGTTAGGATTAATGGTGGGACGAACTTTCATGTTCGGGTCATCTAAATCCGAGCCACGAATCACCCGTTGCGTCTAAAACACGATTTTGATTGAAATAAAGTTTCAAGTGGTGTCATGGCTGATCACCACGACTTGTGGGCTGTTCTTGGTGTGTTCTTGAGTGTACCATAGTGTCGGGTGGTTTGATTAGGCAGAGATATATGTAAGGCTCGCCGAAAACCGACACCCGGGGCTCAAGATACGACTCGATGAACTTTTGATTTAAAACTTATGATTAATTATTAAACTTATGATATAAATAATGAATTTCATTATCATTTAATTACTTATGATATAAAAGGTAATTATTATAATTTAAGACTTATGATATATATTTATTATATCATTTAATTATTACTTATAATTTAATTAACATTTTAATTAAACTTATGATTAATAACACTTTTATTATTAATGGAAAATACTTATGATAAGTATTAAACTTAGATTATAAGATTATTATTATAAGACTTATAATAAGGATTAATTAATTATTTAATTATTATAAGGCTTAGTTATTATTTAATTATTAAATACTTATGATTTAATAATTATAATTAGAAACTTATGATATGATTAATAATTCATTATTAATTAATAATACTTATGATATGATTTAAAATTTATTATTAATTAATAATACTTACATTATGACTAATATTTAATTAATTAATTAAATACTTATGTTATATTAATTATATCATTTAAACTTATATTAACTTTAATAATTCATTTTAATTTAATTAAACTTGTGTTATGACATAATTAGACATATTTAACTTTAATAAACATTATAACTTACATTATTATTACAACTTACACTTTTAAAATTAACGTTGACCATGTTTGACCAAGGTTGACTTTTGAGTTGACTTTCGGTTGACTTTGACTTTCAGTTGACTTTTGTTGACTTTCTAATTAAGGAAACTTTCCTAACTTATAAACTTTCCTAAAATAGCAACTTTCTAAATTTAGAAACTTTCCAAAAATAGAAACTTTCCAAAAATAGAAACTTTTCAAAAATAGAAACTTTCCAAAAATGGAAACCTGCTAAAAATAGAAACTTTCTAAAAATAGAAAGTGTGTGTCCGTAAGATGTTCCGATCAAACCGATGCATATTGAGTATTGTTCTATGACTACTTGCAACATGTACAATAGCTATCATACTAAGACTTGACCTAAGTTAGTTATTTATATCGACCTGTTTTATTTATAGGTCGGCGTTGTGATCATTCCTGATCACTGTACTCATTTTCTGTTTACTTAATTGTGTTGGTTACTTCGTTACTATTAAGGTGAGTTATAGTCCCGTTTTTACATACTTTTCAAAGTATATTTTTGGGATGTGATTACATGCATTTTATTTTACGTTTAGACACAAGTGACAATTAAATTTAAATTATTCATTGTGAGTTGGACAAAAATATTCTCTAGTCTGGTAACTATAATCATTGGTTTCTACCGGTGAACGCGAATCCTATGGATAGATCTATCGGGTTTGACAACCCCATTTCGAGCTAGTCGCGCTAGCAATTTATAATCGGAATGTTTAGTACTTCGTATTTTGTTGTAGATACACTGTCCAGTGTATATTATTATTATGTTTGGCAAGGGTAAATAAAGGGTTAAGTGGTTACCAGGTGGCTCATTGATAATGGAATAATGTTTAATGTTTTCTAACATTTTTAAATCTTGTGGTCTAAAGTTTATTCAATTATTTAAACCTATAATTCACTCAACCTTTGTGTTGACAGTTTATTCGCATGTTTTCACACACAGGTACTTGAGTTTATGTGATGCTTTCGCTGTATTTAGAAGAGTCTGCATGCATTTGGGCAGATGTTAATGAAACAATTTATGAAACTTAAGCTTGCATTCTATTTTTGGATAATTTAAACTTGTGGTTTGTTGACAATATTTTATGTCAACTTTGGGTTAATTAATATGTTGGGTTACTTTTAAACTACATATTTCGCTTTCCTTTTTGGGAAACTTTTGAAACAAAAGAATGCAATATCGTTTGTTAAATTCATTTAAGTTCGATCAAGCTGTGGGACCAAGTGACGGAGCCGTTAAGTGTTTTGACAGGACCATCACAACATCACTGGTTGGTGTATCGACAAACGGTCCATCTGGTAATTGAAGGGCACGGCGGATGGTTTCAGCGGTGACGGAGCAAGTTAGGGTTTCAGTTACCTTGCCACGAATACATGGAACATTCTGGGGAGTGGTGGCAGTGGTAGCAGTATACCAAAATCTTGCCAAGCAGGCACCATAAAGGCATGAAGGTACACCAGTGATAGCCCTAGCCAGAGGGGACTGCCGGATGTAGTCAATGAGCATTTCATACCCCATATTGACCTTTAATTTGGGGATGGAGAGTGAATGAGCAGCATTGCCTCTTGAAAGGCGAATAGTCATGTGATCAAGTGCATTATTAGCCCTAACCAGAGCTGGATGAAGATTGAACAGTGGTTCTTTAACAACTTGTTCCTCTGGTGCCGGTGGTGGTTGTTGATCAGGTTGTTGTGCCGGTGGTTGTTGCTGCTGTTGTTCCTCTGGCTGGTGTTCAATGTGTGGTGATTGAGGTTGGTCTGCCATTGATGAGATGTAAGGATGAAAATATGAACTTGTGAAAGTTGGAAGATTTGAAGATTTTGGGGGAAAATAGTATGTGAATTTGAATACTGAATAACCATAGGTTATTATGGAAGATAAAACACTCTTTTAACCGTTGTGATTGGATGAAAAAGTGCAGGAGAGAGAAAATGGCTACTGTCATTAGCAGGCGCGTGGGCAGATGTGACAGACTGGCACACTTTCAAGGGGATACAGACTGTTGATTTGACGTATATACAGCTTGAACACTCATACCTCCCATTCAGCATTAAATGCAGCAGGTTTTAATTCAAAAAATGATTTAAAAACCACAAAATAAGTTTTGTATTAAATACAAAATACTTTGTTACATTTAATATGTCATGAATTTAATTTAAATCATTGAGAGTAATTGAGTTTCAGATTTAAGGAATCATTTAATTTTGTGAGCTATTTATTATTTTAATTAAAAACATTTTGAATAACCAAAGTATAAAAGACCTTGTTGTACTGAGTGTTTTACATGTAGGCAGTAAGTTAACAAAAATGACTTACTGGTTTGCCCTACATGTTGTAGAGCCAGCACACCAACAAAAATTATCTTTTATTTAAAGTTTAAGCATACCCAGCTCAGAGATGAGATAGTTAAAACGTTTCTCATCTAAGGGCTTTGTGAATAGATCTGCTAACTGCTGGTCTATTGAAATAAAATGTAGCTCCACATCTCCTTTTTGAACATGATCCCTTATGAAATGATATCGAACATCAATGTGCTTTGTTCTTGAATGCATCACAGGATTGTTGGTGATAGCGATTGCACTTGTGTTGTCACAGTAGATTGGAGTCTTTGTAACATGAACACCATAGTCTTTCAGCTGGCTTTACATCCATAGTACTTGAGCAGTACAACTACCAGCAGAAACGTATTCTGCATCAGCAGTAGATGTGGACACATTATTTTTCTTTTTGCTCGTCCAGCTAACTAGCCTACCACCCAGTAACTGGCAACCACCAGTAGTACTTTTCCTGTCTATTTTACACCCTGCAAAGTCAGCATCTGAATACCCAATTAGCTCAAAATCCTGGTCTTTGGGGTACCAAAGACCACATTTAGCAGTAGTTTTCAGATACCTAAATATCCTTTTTACTGCTAGCAAGTGTGACTCTTTAGGATCAGCTTGATATCTGGCACAGAGACATGTGGCAAACATAATATCTCTATATTCAGTGATATTGACTGGTTCACCATTGGGACCAGCATCTATTTTAATAGATGCTGCCATTGAGGTCCCTATATCTTTTAAACAGGTCAGACCAAATTTCTTTAGCATATCTTTGATATATTTATCTTGACTTATAAAAATTCCATCATCAAGTTGTTTAATTTGCAATCCCAAAAAGTATTGCAAATCTCTTTGTAATCTCATTTCATATGTCTTTGACATAAGTTTTGAAAAATCTTGACAATGTTTTTCATTTTTAGATCCATAAATAATATCATCCACATATATCTGTACCAGCAAGTGATCACCATCTGTCTCTTTTGAGAACAGAGTGGTATCAATTGTTCCAACTTTAAAACCTATACCAGTGAGATACACATGAAGTGTCTCATACCATGCTCTTGGAGCCTGTTTGAGGCCATAAAGAGCTTTGTCTAGCTTGTAGACATGGTTTGGATATTTACTGCTTACAAAACCAGGAGGCTGTTTGACATAAACTTCTTCTTGCAGCTTCCCATTTAGAAATGCAGATTTAACATCCATCTGGAATACCCTAAAGTTCATCTTAGCAGCATATGCTAAGAACAATCTGATAGCTTCCATCCTAGCCACTGGAGCATATGTCTCTCCATAATCCAATCCTTCTTCCTGTTTGAACCATTGAGCTACCAATCTAGCTTTGTTTCTGATCACAATCCCATCTTCATCCATCTTATTCTTGAAAACCCACTTGGTACCAATGATTTTCTTAGTTTCATTATCAGGTTTAGGTACCAATGTCCAAACCTTATTCCTATCAAACTGGGAGATCTCTTCTTGCATAGCTCCTGCCCAGCTTGGATCTTTGTTTGCTTCATCAGGACATTTAGGTTCAATGGTAGACACAAAATTTACATGCATACAAAAATTGCTGGTTGCATGCCTTCTTGTTTTAACACCACTAGCCAGATTACCAATAACTTGCTCAATTGGATGCTCTTTTGTCCATCTAGTGTTATGAACAGGTGAGCTTGTCGTGGAACACACAGTATCTTGATCATCAGCTGGTTCAAAGGTATGAGCAGCAGTTAGAGACAACTGTTCAGTATTAATGTAATCAGTACCAGCTTGTGATCCTTCAGAACCAGTAGACCTATGCTCAAGTTGTAGGAGTTCAGTATAGCTAGTAGGTCCACTTGGTTTAGACATAGATGGAACAGAGTGTTCCATCTCATCATCAGAGAACCCAGCAACATGGATTGGTGAGGGATTTGCAGCTGGTTCTTCTTCATCATCAAGAGCTTGCTGAATAGGCTCTTCAAACAATAACTCTTCATCTTCTTGACTGGGAGATGAGGCTGGGGCAGTTTCATCAAATGTAACATTAATTGATTCTTCAAAAGAACCCCTTCTTTTATTGAAAACCCTATATGCCTTTGACATGTTGGAATATCCCAAGAATATACCTTCATCAGCCTTAGCATAAAACTTGCCCAGCTGATCCCTATTGTTTAGAATGAAATAGGGAGTGCCAAATACATGAAGAAATGAGACTGAGAGTTTTCTTCCTTTGAGAACTTCATAAGCAGTTTTCTGATGTCTTTTCACTATTAAAGATCTATTCTGGGTAAAACATGAAGTGTTCACAGCTTCTGCCCAATATGAATTTTTCAGCCCAGACTCAGCTAACATAGATCTTGCTGCTTCAATGAGAGTTCTGTTTCTTCTTTCTGGAACACCATTTTGTTGAGGTGTTCTCACAGCAGAAAAGTTCTGTGAAATACCTTTATCAGCACAAAATTCTTCTAATGTAGCATTTCTGAATTCTGTACCATGATCACTTCTTAGCTGTTTCACCAGTTTTCCATTTAAAAGCTCTATTCTTTTGATAAAATTGATAATTTCATCAGCAGCTTCACTCTTTTGCTTCAAAAAGAATACCCAGGTGTATCTGGAATATTCATTAACAATAACCAGTGTATACTTCTTCCCACTACAGTTGGCTACATTAACAGGACCAAAAAGATCCATATGAAGTAAATGAAATAGTTTCTCAACAGATGAGATTTGCTTTGATTTGAATGAGGCATGGTGATGTTTTCCTTTTTCACAGTCAGGACACAATCTGTCCTTTACATAAGACATGGTGGGTAGCCCAGACACCAAACTTCTACGGGATAATTTGTGAATATCTTTGAAGTTGAGATGTGAGAGTCTCTTGTGCCATAACCACTTCAGATTGTCTGCTGCCTTTGAATAGAAACAAGTATCAGTTGTTGTGACTGCTGTGTTCATGTCAATTTGATACATGTTTTCATGACGTTTTGCAGTCAGCAGCAGCTTCCCCGTCTTATAAAAAATAGTGCCAATTTTCCTTCTGAATTCGACTATCTTATTGTTACTTGTCAGTTGGCTTATGCTAAGTAAATTTTGTTTGAGCCCAACGACATATGCAACATTTGAGAACGTGACATTCCCATTAGTCAAAGTACCAAAACCCTTTGTGTAACCTAACGAATTATCTCCATATGAAACAACTGGACCATCTTTTTTCTTGATAGTCCATTAGCAGGGACTTACATCCGGTCATATGTCTCGAACAACCACTATCGAGATACCAGATTTGCTTGTTTTGAATGCCCTGCACAGTAGCTAAGAGATTAGTTCTTTTTGGGAACCCATCCAAGGATAGGTTCTGGAAGGGTCATCTTTGATGATCTCTTCCTGTCTGCTGGTTTGCTTGAAGAAGCAGCAGCAGATGGGGTTGGGGTAAAAGGACACCGGTTGGCTAAGTGAAACTTGCTGCCACATTTGTAGCATTTTCTCACATTTGGTATCGGTGACTAGTCATACACTGAGTAAAGGGGTGCAGTAAGATCGGGTCGATTTTTGGTTACTGTCTTAATTAGCTGGTCAAGTTTGACTGTCATAATCTCAGTGATAGACAGCTCATCATTCGAGTCCACTTTTGTTTTTCCCTTAAGAGCAGCTTTCTTCTTGGAACCAGTACCATAGTCATGACGTATTGCTTTGCCTTTATCATTTGACGAGCCAGCGTGGGAAGTTACTGGCTTGTCTACTGAAGCTGATGAGCTAGAAGAAGTTTTTCCTGCTGCCTTGGACTTGTCAGTATTACGTTTGACTGGCTTGTCTACAGCTACTGGTTGACCAGTAAGTTTGTCATCAGCTGGCTCAGCACAATTGGAACTCGAACACGAAGGAGAATCAGTTGGTTTAATTTTTCTAAGATTATTTTCAGTGATTTCCCTTTTAATACGTCTTTCTTTTGGAGTCATGTAGTAGATGCTTGAGGGATCAGTAGTCTCATCAATTGAGGTACTGGATTCTCTTGCTCTAACTTCATCCTCCAAAATCTCTTTCATGGCAGGTGGTGGGGACACAGTAGCAGGTCTAACGAACTTATTTGTCAAGACCTTTTTACCCTTAACTATCTTGGAAAAAGTATTTGGCAAGACAGCTTCAGGATCAGTTTCAAGAATTAGGTCTATGAAAGTAACTTCTGCAATAGCAGCAGTAGCAGTATAGTCACCAGCAAAGAAAGCTTCAACTTGGGCAGGCACCTGCTCGTTAACACACTTTGCTGTGCGTTAAGCAGATGTACACCACGAAGTGACAACATTTTTAAGATTATCCAGCTAGTTCTTGACTTCTGCTGCCTCAACGTGAAGAGACCTTAAAGCAAAGTTTTGTTTTTCAAGTTTGAAAATATCATCTTTCAAGATTTTAATTTCATCATTTTTGCATTTAAGTTTCTCATTTAAAGATTTGTTGTCAGTTTTCAAAATTTCTTCACGTTTGCTGCCTCTACATAAGTCAACTCTTAGGTAGTCAAACATTTCTGCTTTTTTATCATCAGTATAAGTTTGAAAATTATCAACCTTATACATCAATTCAGTTTTCCATTGAGGTGAATCTCTTTTCTGACCAGCTTCTCTCATATCAGCCAAAAACTTACTACCACTATCATCCTCATCAGACTCCGTGACCTCCTTGGCCATTAAACACAGCTTTTTATCTGGAGCATAACCAGCACCATAATCATCAGTATCACTATCAGAGGAAGACGACGAGCTGGTTTCATCCCAATCATGATGCTCATCAACTAGAACCTTTTTTAGCTTTTTACCCTTCTTATCAGTCTTAGAACTTTCCTTCATCCGAGCTTTCATAGCTTTGTACTTGTTCTTGTACTTGTCAGCTTTTGAGAAAGAGTTAGCATGTGAAGTTGAAGGTTTCCTAGACATGCATTCAGCAGCAAAATGTCCAACCTTCCCACAATTATAACACTCAGATTTAGGACCCTTGACTGACTTGCTGCTATACCTAGCACTCGGTTTCTTACTCTCTTTGTATGACTTGCTGGTTCTATTACAATTGAACCTTTTGAACTGCCTAGCCAGCAAAGCCATACCTTCAGCAAACCCTTCAGCATCACTTTCATCATCACTGCTTTCTTCAGACCCAGTACCACTATCCACTTCACTCTCGGCTGTCTCTTCTCCTGCCAACAACTTTTGAACCAGTAAAGCCTTTTGAGCTTTCTTTTTATCAGCAACAATAAGAGTAGTATCATCTGTATTAGAAGATTTTGAAGTGGTGGGGGCAGACCTAAAGTTTTCTTTCAAGTTAAGTTCAAATTTAGCCTCTGCCTTCTCATGGTTCCAAAGTAAATTGTAAAGAGAAGACATGTTAAAGTTCTTTAGGGTCTGAGTGGTTCTTAAAGGGTCAGTAACAGATTTCCATTTAGTAGGAAGTGAATCTATGAATTTGTTTACTTGTTCAAACTTAGTATAGGTGACATTCAAAGTGATCAGGTCAGCAATCAAGGAGTTAAACCTAATGAAGGTTTGCTTAAGGGTTTCATTCTTGTAGGCAAAGAATATTTCATATTCTCTTTTTAAAGCAATCATTTTGTTCTGCCTAACTTCTCCCATACCCTCATAGGTAACATCTAGATAGTCCAACATAAGCTTGACATTTTCTTTTCCCTTAATCAGTTTGAACAGTGGGCTAGGCAAAGTTATAGCTAACAAGGTTCTGATTTTAGGGTCATGTCCAACACGACGTTTATCCTCAGTATCCCATCCAGAAGGGGTGAGAATAACCTCTCTACCAGGAACAGCAGGAGTGTCAGCTGTAGCTGGAGTACTACCAATAGTCTCAGTGGGTACAAATGGACCATATGTGGCAATACCAGGCATGAGTGGGTCAATAGACTCAATGTGAAGCATGAATCTTACCTTCCAAGTTTCATACTCATCTTCATCAAATTTGGGTGGTCTATTGGATGAGCCATTTTCAAGGTAAGCTGTATTTGAATATGCAGCCATGAGAGAATTCAGATCAAAGATATTGATTATTAAGACTGAAGCTCTGATACCAGTTGTTGGTCCCTTGATAACAACGGGAGTATTGTAAAGGGGGGGGGGGTGAATACAATTTCTTTTAAAATAACTTAACAGTTCAACACGATTAGTATTCAAGCATGCAAATAAATAGAGTCACAGGTAATTTTCAACAGTTATTCTTTATTGATTGAATCACAAAGAATCACAACTATCCTTGGCGGAATGATAGTTGGTTGATACAGATTACCTAGATTATAGCTGAGAGGTAAACTAAAAGCTATTACACATTTTTAACCCTATAAAAATAAACCCACACCGCTAGTTGTTACAATAGTGGATACAACAATTTATAGTAGTCCTATTAACTGTGTAATGGTTCTATTGTCCACTGGTACATAAGATGTTTGTACTTGTGGGGACAACTACATCAGAGAGCATGCTCTCCTCTTTCCTCTTTGGTAGCTATTTGCAGGAACACCCCAATTTGGTTTGGCACCACTATTTGATTAAACAAATAGAATGTTGTGTTCCCTAGGTGTTGATAAGGTATAACCCATGTCTGCACATGCGTTAAACTTCTGCATTCCCACGTGGTCTTGTAAGGTCACTTGTCAGCTGCCGACACGTGTTCTTTTCTGTTCAACTTTGTCTTTGACTTCTGTTGAATAGTACCATTGATGTAGACCACTCGGGAAACTACTATGCTTATAATGGAGCATAGCTGTCTTGTGTAGTAAGCTGCATTCCAGCTGTGCTGGTTCTTCATTGCTGAGCCACTTCATATTCTTGATTTGCTGAGAACACATCCTGTGCTGATTGAAGAACACTGTCTACCTTGTGCTGGTAGACTGAGCAGCAAACTAAACACTCGACACAGCAATATCTGCTATCTAGGCATAAACAAACTTGTGCTGACTGCACATAACATTTTAGTGCAAATAAATTACAGTTTTGTCATAATTAAATCCTTAATTATTTTGGGGACTCAACAATTTTCCACAATGGTTTAGAAAAACCTGGTGGTTTAGAGGTTCCCAGGTTATTGTTACATTTTAGGAAATAAGGATGTTGCTGATACATATAAAGTTCATCGGAGTTGGAATCAGGTTTCTCTATTTTTATACCTTTTCCCCTATTATTTTCTTTTGCTTTATTAATTTGGGTCGAGGTAATTTCTATAACATCATCAGAATCCTCATCGGGATCCGATTCATTGGAAAATTGGTAATCTTCCCAATATTTTGCTTCCTTGGCGGAAACACCATTGACCATTTTTAACTTTGGTCCGTTGGTTGAGGATTTTCTTTTATTTAATCGATTTACTGTAGGTATCAATATTTCTTCCTCCAGAACCTCTTCTTCTTCCGGTTCCTCCTCTTCCGGTTCCTCCTCTTCCGGTTCCTCCTCTTTCGGTTCCTCTTCGGGAATTTGTGAATCTTCCCAATATATATTCGACTCTTCATTGTTATTAGGTGAGTCGATGGAATTTGTACTAGAGGTAGACATCTATCACACAATATCAAACATGTTAAGAGATTAATTTATCACATAATATTTACATGTTACAATTTGTAGTTTCCAGCAAAAAAAAAATATTAAGCAATCATTTTTAAAGAAAACACGGTCGAAGTCCAGACTCACTAATTCATCCTAACAAACCCGATAAGACACATTAATGCAAATTTTCTGGTTCTCTAAGACCAACGCTCGGATGCCAACTGAAATGTCCCGTTCATATTGATTATAAACGTTCCATATTAATTGATTTCGTTGCGAGGTTTTGACCTCTATATTAGACGTTTTTAAAAGACTGCATTCATTTTTAAAACAAACCATAACCTTTATTTTATCGACAAGGTTAAAAGGACACACCTAGATTATCAGAAATGATAATCTAAAAATATCACACTTATACACTACCAATACATATTGGTTTACAATATTAATATGTTATAACAAAGTAAATCTCGAATGCAGTTTTAAACAATATTATACAAGCATGCCGACACCAAGTCTTGTCCATATATTAGCATGCAACAGCGGAAGCTCTTAATAATCACCTGAGAATAAACATGCTTTAAACGTCAACAAAAATGTTGGTGAGTTATAGGTTTAACCTATATATTATCAAATTAATATAATAGACCACAAGATTTCATTTATTCAATAATCCTACACTCGCAAGTGTATAAATATCATTCTATGATGAACACCTGGTAACCGACATTAACATAATGCATATAGAATATTCCCCGCATACTCGCAAGTATGTCATAAATTGGCAATCGCAATCACCATATAAATCGAAGTATTAAAGCATTTCAAATTCCAGAATGGGGTTTGTTAGGCCCATATATCTATCTTTAGGATTCGCGTCAATTAGGGGTCATTTCCCTAATTCTTAGGCTACCAGACTTGAAGGGGCAATAGTCGGTTTAATAATCCAACCATAGAATGTAGTTTCGCGTACTTGTGTCTATTTTGTAAAACATTTAGAAAGCTGCATGTATTCTCATCCCAAAAATATTAGATTTTAAAAGTGGGACTATAACTCACTTTCACATATTTTTACTTCGTCGGGAAGTAAGACTTGGCCACTAGTCGATTCATGAACCTATAACAAATATGTACATATATATTAAAGTATGTTCAAAATATAATTACAACATTTTTAATACGTTTTAATGTTTTAAGTTTATTAAGTCAGCTGTCCTCGTTAGTAACCTACAACTAGTTGTCTACAGTTAGATGTACAGAAATAAATCAAAATATATTATCTTGAATCAATCCATGACCCAGTGTATACATGTCTCAGGCTAGATCACAACTCAAAGTATATATATATATATTTTTGGAATCAACCTCAACCCTGTATAGCTAACTCCAACATTACTGCATATAGAGTGTCTATGGTTATTCCAAATAATATATATACATGGGTCGATATGATATGTCAAAACATTTGCATACGTGTTTATGGTATCTCAAGATTACATAATATATTAGAATACATGTATAATACAATATGAGTTAGCTAGGATATGATTAATATAGATTTGTCACCAATTTTCACGTAGTTACAACAAGTAAAAATATCCAATCTTGTTTTACCCACAACTTCTTCGTTTTAAATCCGTTTTGAGTGATTCAAGTTGCTATGGTTTCATATTTAACTTAAGTTTATGAATATAAACAGAAAAAGTATAAGTTTATAGTTGGAAATACAGGTTACAAGTTGTTTTTGTAAAGGTAGTCATTTCAGTCGAAAGAACGACGTCTAGATGACCATTTTGGAAAACATACTTCCACTTTGAGTTTAACCATGATTTTTGGATATAGTTTCATGTTCATAAGAAAAATCATTTTTCCAGAAGAACAAATTTTAAATCAAAGTTTATCATAGTTTTTAACTAACTAACCCAAAACAGCCCGCGGTGTTACTACGACGGCGTATATCAGGTTTTACGGTGTTTTTCGTGTTTTCAGGTTTTAAATCATTAAGTTAGCATATCATATAGATATAGAACATGTGTTTAGTTGATTTTAAAAGTCAAGTTAGAAGGATTAACTTTTATTTGCGAACAAGTTTAGAATTAATTAAACTATGTTCTAGTGATTACAAGTTTAAACCTTCGAATAAGGTAGTTATATATATGAATTGATGATGTTATGAACATCATTACTAAGTCAGGTTTTGTGGATAAACCTACTGGAAATGAAAAAAAATAACTTGAGTTTCAAAGGATCTTTGATGGCTTGGAAGTTCTTGAAATAGAATCATGACACAAAAACAAGTTCAAGTAAGATTATTACTCGAATTAAGATAGTTATAGTTATAGAAATTGAATCAAAGCTTGAATATGAATATTACCTTGATTTAGAAAGATAACCTACTGTAAATAACAAAGGTTTCTTGATCTTAGATGTTTGCTTGGAATGGATTAGGAAACTTGGAAGTAAACTTGTAAACTTGAAAGTGTTCTTGAGTAATTGTTTTTATGATGATTATAGGTAATAACCAAAGCTTGTATTTCATGATTTTTGCTGGAAAAATAGTAACTTAGACATTCATGGAAGAGTGTGTGTGTTTTGAGAGAGAATTGGGAAGAAAATTGGAAGTAAAATGGAGTAGGTGGTGAGTGGTGAAGGTGAGTGGGGTTAAAAGGAGTTCTTGTTTTTGCTTCCTTGCTCATAAGTCATGCTAGTTATCTAATTATTGGTTCCACATGTTTGTTGACTATCTAGGGCTGCTAAGAGCTGAATTATTATGTGTATATACCAATAGTATATATGTTTAGGAGCTGGGTATTGTACGAGTACGAATACGGTTGCATACGAGTAGAATTGTTGATGAAAATGAATGAGAATGCAATTGTAAGCATTTTTGTTAAGTAGAAGTGCTTTGATATGTGTCTTGAAGTCTTTTAAAAGTGTACTAATACATCTAAATACACTACATGTATATACATTTTAATTGAGTCGTTAAGTCATCGTTAGTCGTTACATGTAAGTGTTGTTTTGAAACCTTTAAGTTAACGATCTCATTTAATATTGTTAACCCATTGTTTATTATATCTAATGAGATGTTAAATTATTACATTATCATGATATTATGATGTATGAATATATCTTAATATGATATATATACATTAAAATGTCGTTACAACGATAATCGTTACATACATGCCTCGTTTCAAAATTCTTAAGTTAGTAGTCTTGTTTTACATACGTAGTTCATTGTTAACATACTTAATGATATATATAATTATCATTTTATCATGTTAAATATAGTGTAACAATATCTTAATATGATACATATGTATTTAGTAAGACGTTGTAATAACGATAATCGTTATATACATCGTTTCGAGTTTCTTAACTTAGTAGTCTCATTTTTATGTATATAACTCATTGTTAATATACTTATGGAGGTACTTACTTATCATAATCTCATGTTAACTATATGTATATCCATATATATATATCGTCATGTCATTTTTACAAGTTTTAACGTTCGTGAATCGCCGGTCAACTTGGGTGGTCAATTGTCTACATGAAACTCATTTCAAATAATCAAGTCTTAACAAGTTTGATTGCTTAACATGTTGGAAACACTTAATCATGTAAATATAAATTTCATTAAATATATATAAACATGGAAAAGTTCGGGTCAATACAGGTCTTATGACCCCACTAGTGGGGATTTTTTTTTACAATGCATACTTCAAATTGTACAGGACACCACTAAATTTAAGTATAGGACCCCATATATTTTTAAATTTTGTACTTTTTATAGGTAAATAACCACTAAAGTACCCTTCAAATATAATTAGCCTTAAAAAAAAATTTAGGACCCCATTGACATTTCATCCTAGAATCGCCACTGCTTACACCTTGCTCTAGTTATCATATAATTCAATTAACCATTTATTTAAGGATCATTGTTGCATATGTGCATTGATTACTGTGAGTTTAAAAAAGTGACAATCAAAAATCGTTATCTGTTGCCTAGGATTGACGACTTATTTAATCAGCTTCAAGGTGCGTATTATTTTTCTAAGATCGATTTGCGATCCGGTTATCATCAAATGCGGATCCGAGCGGAAGATATCGAGAAGATGGAATTTCTGACGCGATACGGGCATTTCGAGTTTGTTGTAATGCCTTTTGGTCTTACAAATGCGCTCGCGGCATTTATGAACCTTAAGAACCGAGTGTGCCAAACTATGTTGGACAAGTCAGCAATTGTATTCATTGATGACATACTCATTTATTCTAAGAGTATGAAAGAACATAAACATCATTTGCGTGACTTGTTGAAGACGTTGAGAAAAGAGAAGTTGTATGCAAAATTCTCCAAGTGTGAATTTTGGTTGAAGGAAGTGCAATTCCTTGGCCATATTGTCAATCAAGAAGGGATTAAAGTGGATCCACGGAAAATTGATGCGGTTAAGAATTGGGAACGACCGACTACACCTACTGAAGTCTGAAGTTTTCTCAGATTAGCCGGTTATTAATGTCGGTTTATTCAAGATTTTTCCAAGATTTCTTCATCATTAACGAAGCTAACTCGGAAGAATGTGAAGTTTGAATGGGGTGATGAGCAAGATATTACTTTTCAATTGTTGAAAAGCAAATTGTGTCAAGCTCCGGTGTTAATGTTACCGGAAGGGGTGGAAGATATGATGGTGTATTATGATGCCTCGATTAGTGGGCTCGGATGTGTTCTTATGCAAAGGGGTAAAGTGATCGCTTATGCCTCTAGACAACTAAAAGAGCACGAGAAGAACTACCTGACTCATGATCTTGAGTTAAAGGCGGTGGTTCATGCGTTAAAAAATTTGGTGCCATTATCTTTATGGCATTAAATTTACGATTTATTCGGATCATAAGAATTTAAAGTACTTTTTTAATCAACGTGACTTAAACAACCGTCAGCGGCGATGGTTGGATTTGTTAAAAGATTATGATTGTGAGATACTTTACCATCCGGTTAAAGCTAATGTGGCTGCAGATGTGTTGAGTCGAAAGAACCACGTTCAGAGTTTGCAAGTAAAGTCGTTGCGAACGATCCTTTCGAATGATTTTCTCGAGAAACTCGGTGAGATTCAAATTGAGGCATTTGTTAATTATATGCGTGAAGGGCGGATTCAAGGGCAAATGGAGTCGATCGTTTTAGGCCCGCATGGGTTATTTTCTTTTCAAGGTCGGGTGTGGGTGCCAAAACTGGGTGGTCATCGAACAGTATTACTCGATGAGGCGCATAAATTGAAGTATTCTATTCATCCGGGCACAACAAAAATGTATCTTGATTTGAAGAAAGAGTATTGGTGGCCCGGTATGAAGCGTGACATGGTTAAGTATGTAGAGCAATGTGTTACTTGATTGCTAGTTAAGGTCGAATATCAAAAGCCTTATGGTATGGTGCAACCGTTGGAAATCCAAAAATGGAAGTGGGAGCATCTTACAATGGATTTTATCACTAAATTTCTAAAAATGGCGAGAACCTGATATGATATAATTTGGGTGATCTTTGATCGACTGAAGAAAAGTGCCTTATTTCTTCCCATACGAGAGGCTATTTCGTTGGAGGCTTTAGCAAGGTTGTTCATTAAAGAGGTGATTTCGAGACACGAGGTATCGATGTCGATTATTTCGAATCGAGATACATGTTTTACTTCTCTATTTTGGGGTAAGTTTCATGGCGAAATGGGTACTCAAGTGAATTTGAGCACCGCATATCATCCTCAAACGGATGGTCAAAGCGATAGAACCATCCAAACTTTGGAAGATACGCTTCGGGAGTTCGGGCTTGTGTGATTGATTTTGGCGGAAGTTGGGATGAGCATTTGCCGTTGGTGGAGTTCTCATATAATAATAGTTACCATGCTAGCATTGGAATGCCGCCATACGAGATGCTTTATGGAAGGAAATGTTGAACCCTGATTTGTTGGGGTGAGGTGGGTCAGAAGGAAGTTGGTGGTACCGAGGTGGTTCTTGAGACTAACCAAAAGATTGATGTGATTCGCGCTCGCCTCAAAGCGGAACAGGATCAACAAAAGTCGTATGCTGATAAACGTAGGTGACCGTTGAGTTCCATGAAGGTGATATGGTGATGCTTAAGGTGTCACCATGGAAGGGTGTGATTCGTTTCCAAAAGCAGGGAAAGCTTGCTCTTCGGTTTATTGGACCTTTTAAAGTGTTGGCATATGTTGGTGAAGTTGCCTATCAGTTAGAGTTATGCGAAGAATTTACAGGGATAAATAACACATTCCATGTATCCTACCTCCGCAAGTGCCTTGTGGATGACTCGACGTAGGTTCCGTTGAATGAGATTACTCTAAACTAGAATATATGGAAGAACCGATTGCTATCCTTGATGAGAAGGTTAAAGAGATTCGGAATAAGAGAATTCAGACTTATAAGGTGCAATGGCGTCACTGAAAAGGGTTCGAGTGTACTTGGGAAGATGAGGATTTTGTGTTGGAGCATCTGCCCTCGTTACATGTTGCTTGGATCGCGGGGACGCGATCGGGTCCAAGTGGGGGATATTTGTAACAACCCGAAATTCTAAAACAGTTGAAGGTCGCATCGCGATCTCATTCTATCGTGACGCGACATGTGTCTGGAATGGGGGGGACTGTTTTGTTATTTAAAATAAATATGTTTGGGGACCATATTGCAATTTTGCATGGACGAATTGGGATGGTATTTTAGATCAGATTGGGCGATTTCTCTCACACTTCATCACTTCCAAACACACATAAACATAGAGTGAGAAACTCTTAGTGAGAGAAAGTTGATCCTTGTGAAGAAGAAGCTCAAATCCAACCTCCATTAAAGTCCTAACACTTTGTAGTTACGTTCTAATGTTGTTTCACACTTATGGTAAGAACCCTAGCTCAATTTGAAAGTGTAATCTCATGTTTTTGGTTAGGGTTAGGTTTTGGGTTGGTGATGAGTCAAAGACCCAATTACTTGTCAAATTAGGGTTTTGGGGGTATCATTTGGGTGTATGAACCCCAACTCATGATTTTGGGTTAGTTGGTGATTTTGCAAGTGCATGAACTTGTAATGGCTTGGTGTTCACTTGAACACTTGCAAATTGGGGGATTGTGGTTCTTTGAACTTGATTTTGAGTGTTGTCCTTAATTTGGGTCAAAAATAGGTCTTGTGTTGTAATGGGTCATGAAGTGCTTCAAGCACTTGACCTCGGTGAGTTGGGGCCAAAATCACTAGCCATTAGTGATTTTGGGGTGTTGGGGTCTTGTTTGACCAAGTTGGTAATAAAAGGGGCAATTTTGGGTTGAAATTGCACTTGAGATATTTTGGATTGCTAGAGCTATAGTTGATTATAGCTTGTTATGTGTAAATTATTAGGTGACTTG
The DNA here is from genome assembly GCF_046630445.1 of Rutidosis leptorrhynchoides. Lineage (NCBI taxonomy): Eukaryota > Viridiplantae > Streptophyta > Magnoliopsida > Asterales > Asteraceae > Rutidosis > Rutidosis leptorrhynchoides. The sequence continues at coordinate 518,389,703 of NC_092334.1, forward strand.
AGATTTGTTGATAGTGAACCTCAAGCGTGGATGCTAGCTCGAGTTGGTAAAGGTGAGTGGAATACTTATGCATTTATGTGTATAGTTTATTTGCTTAAGTTTGTTGGGTTATATGGTGTGTATCATGTGTTCTTGCCACCATGGGTTATATGGTGTGTATCGTGCCACCATGGGATATATGGTGTGTATCATGTGTTCGTGCCACCATGAGTTATGTGGTGATATTGTGTGTTCATGTCACCGTGGGGTTAGTGTATATCGTGTGTTCGTATCACTAATGGTTGTTGTGAACAATCGGTGGTCCTTTGAAAGAACCACTCCCTCGTGCTAATGGTTAACCATGAAGTGTGGATTATATTAATTTGGTTTTTAGCATGCTTTTGCGGATTATTTGTGCTATGCGGTTGTGGTGCTATGTGTATATGCATAATATTGATTTGTGTGGTATGAATTCGGTGAGTTGTATGCATATTTGTATATTTATTCTTCTCACTAAGCTCTGTTTACCCTCATTGTTTTTACTCTTTTTATAGATTGTGGCACTTCGAATGAAAAGGGTAAGTGATTAGCTTAGCTTTCGTGTGGTGGTTGTGGGAAGACTCTCTTTTGGTAATGGTCCCGGCGGTCATGCTCACTCTTTTGGGTCATTTTGCTATATTGGGTTGTGCTAAACAGTTGTCAAACTATGGGACTTGAATTCCCGATGTTGTAAACTCGAAATTGTTGTATTTTGAATCACGTGTAACATTTGGGCAGGTTTATGAGATTCAAGAGTTGTGTTTGTGGAAAATTGATTATGCGTTAATAATGTGGTAAACAGGAATCTGTCACAGCTGTGGGTCGCGACGCGACATTCCCAAGTCGTGACATGACTAATGAAATGTCCCGTTCATATTGATTATAAACGTTCCATATTAATTGATTTCGTTGCGAGGTTTTGACCTCTATATGAGACGTTTTTCAAAGACTGCATTCATTTTAAAAGAAACCATAACCTTTATTTTATCGATAAAGGTTTAAAAAGCATTACGTAGATTATCAAACAATGATAATCTAAAATATACCGTTTACACACGACCATTACATAATGGTTTACAATAAGAATATATTACATCAAAAATAAGTTTCTTGAATGCAGTTTTTACATAATATCATACAAGCATGGACTCCAAATCTTGTCCTTATTTTAGTATGCAACAGCGAAAGCTCTTAATAATCACCTGAGAATAAACATGCTTTAAACGTCAACAAAAATGTTGGTGAGTTATAGGTTTAACCTATATATATATCAAATCGTAACAATAGACCACAAGATTTCATATTTCAATACACATCCCATACATAGAGATAAAAATCATTCATATGGTGAACACCTGGTAACCGACATTAACAAAATGCATATATAAGAATATCCCCATCATTCCGGGATCCTCCTTCGGACATGATATAAATTTTGAAGTACTAAAGCATCCGGTACTTTGGATGGGGTTTGTTAGGCCCAATAGATCTATCTTTAGGATTCGCGTCAATTAGGGTGTCTGTTCCCTAATTCTTAGATTACCAGACTTAATAAAAAGGGGCATATTCGATTTTGATAATTCAACCATAGAATGTAGTTTCACGTACTTGTGTCTATTTTGTAAATCATTTATAAAACCTGCATGTATTCTCATCCAAAAAATATTAGATTTTAAAAGTGGGACTATAACTCACTTTCACAGATTTTTACGTCGTCGGGAAGTAAGACTTGGCCACTGGTCGATTCACAAACCTATAACAAATGTATATATATATATATATATATATCAAAGTATATTCAAAATATATTTACAACACTTTTAATACATTTTGATGTTTTAAGTTTATTAAGTCAGCTGTCCTCGTTAGTAACCTACAACTAGTTGTCCAACGTTAGATGTACAGAAAAAAATTGATATATATTATCTTGAATCAATCCACGACCCAGTGTATACACGTCTCAGGCTAGATCACAACTCAAAGTAAATATATTTTTGGAATCAACCTCAACCCTGTATAGCTAACTCCCACATTACTGCATATAGAGTGTCTATGGTTGTTCCAAATAATATATACACATGGATCGATATGATATGTCAAAACATTTGCATACGTGTCTATGGTATCCAAAGATTACATAATATATTAGAATACATGTATAATACAATATAAGTTAGCTAGGATATGATTTGTATAGAATTGTTAATATTTCCAGTAGCTACAAAAATCAAAAAAAATATCCAATCTTATTTTACCCATAACTTCTTCATTTTAAATCCATTTTGAGTGAATAAAATTGCTATGGTTTCATATTGAACTCTATTTTATGAATCTAAATAGAAAAAGTATAGGTTTATAGTCGGAAATATAAGTTACAAGTCATTTTTGTAAGAGGTAGTCATTTCAGTCGAAAGAACGACGTCTTGATGACCATTTTGAAAAACATACTTCCACTTTGAGTTTAACCATGATTTTTGGATATAGTTTCATGTTCATAAGAAAAATCATTTTCCCAGAAGAACAACTTTTAAATCAAATTTTATCATAGTTTTTAATTAACTAACCCAAAACAGCCCGCGGTGTTACTACGACGGCGTAAATCCGATTTTACGGTGTTTTTCATGTTTCCGGGTTTTAAATCATTAAGTTAGCATATCATATAGATATAGAACATGTTTTTAGTTGATTTTAAAAGTCAAGTTAGAAGGATTAACTTTTGTTTGCAAACAAGTTTAGAATTAACTAAACTATGTTCTAGTGATTACAAGTTTAAAACTTCGAATAAGATAGCTTTATATGTATAAATCGAATGATGTTATGAACATCATTACTACCTCAAGTTTTCTGGATAAAGCCACTGGAAATGAGAAAAATGGATCTGGCTTCAAAGGATCCTTGGATGGCTTGAAAGTTCTTGAAGCAGAATCATGACACGAAAACAGTTCAAGTAAGATTTTCACTCGAAATAAGATTTTTATAGTTATAGAAATTGAATCAAAGTTTGAATATGAGTATCACCTTGTATTAGAAAGATATCTTACTGTAAATAAGAAAGAAATCTTGAGGTTGTATGATCACTCTACAAGATTGGAAGTAAGCTAGCAAACTTGGAAGTATTCTTGATTTTATGAAACTAGAACTTGTAGAATTTATGAAGAACACTTAGAACTTGAAGATAGAACTTGAGAGAGATCAATTAGATGAATAAAATTGAAGAATGAAAGTGTTTGTACGTGTTTTTGGTCGTTGGTGTATGGATTAGATATAAAGGATATGTAATTTTGTTTTCATGTAAATAAGTCATGAATGATTACTCATATTTTTGTAATTTTATGAGATATTTCATGCTAGTTGCCAAATGATGGTTCCCACATGTGTTAGGTGACTCACATGGGCTTCTAAGAGCTGATCATTGGAGTGTATATACCAATAGTACATACATCTAAAAGCTGTGTATTGTACGAGTACGAATACGGGTGCATACGAGTAGAATTGTTGATGAAACTGAACGAGGATGTAATTGTAAGCATTTTTGTTAAGTAGAAGTATTTTGATAAGTGTCTTGAAGTCTTTCAAAAGTGTATGAATACATATTAAAACACTACATGTATATACATTTTAACTGAGTCGTTAAGTCATCGTTAGTCGTTACATGTAAGTGTTGTTTTGAAACCTTTACGTTAACGATCTTGTTAAATGTTGTTAACCCAATGTTTATAATATCAAAAGAGATTTTAAATTATTATATTATCATGATATTATGATGTACGAATATCTCTTAATATGATATATATACATTAAATGTCGTTACAACGATAATCGTTACATATATGTCTCGTCTCAAAATCATTAAGTTAGTAGTCTTGTTTTTACATATGTAGTTCATTGTTAATATACTTAATGATATGTTTACTTATCATAATATCATGTTAACTATATATATAACCATATATATGTCATCATATAGTTTTTACAAGTTTTAACGTTCGTGAATCACCGGTCAACTTGGGTGGTCAATTGTCTATATGAAACCTATTTCAATTAATCAAGTCTTAACAAATTTGATTGCTTAACATGTTGGAAACACTTAATCATGTAAAATAACAATTTCATTTAATATATATATAAACATGGAAAAGTTCGGGTCACTACAACTAACCTTATAATTTGAGTGTCGAGTGTTTTGAAGGGTCATAACCATATGACTAAGTCTGAGGTCGCGACGTGACCATGCCAGGTGCGATGTGACAAAGCGCTGGTAATGATGGTCTGGTCTGGTCAGAATGCTCGACCTTAAAAATATACTAAGCATCGCACCACGACCATTTTTCTAACGACCCGTCCTAATCCATCTGGACGAATACATTACATTTGGTTACATCGCGAGGTACTTGACCTCTATATGATATATTTTACAAACATTGCATTCGTTTTTAAAAGACAAACTTTCATTTCATCGAAAGTTGACGACATGCATACCATTTCATAATATATCCAACTATAAATGACTTAATAATATTCTTGATGAACTCAACGACTCGAATGCAACGTCTTTTAAAATATGCCATGAATGACTCCAAGTAATATCTCTAAAATGAGCAAATGCACAGTGGAAGATTTCTTTCATACCTGAGAATAAACATGCTTTCAAGTGTCAACCAAAAGGTTGGTGAGTTCATTAGTTTATCATAACAATCATTTCCATTAATTTAATAGACCACAAGATTTTCATTTCATTTCTCATAAATATCATCTCATATCAGGCATTTCGCAAACTACATAGAGATAAAAATCATTCATATGGTGAACGCTTGATAACCGAATTAACAGGATGCATATAGAATATCCCCATCATTCCGGGACTCTCATCGGACATGATAATCGAAGTACTAAAGCATTCGTAACCCGAATGGGACGTGTCAAGGTCCATAGATCTATCTTTAGGATTCGCGTCAATTAGGGGCCATTTCCCTAATTCTTAGGCTACCAATCTAAAAAAGGGCATATTCGATTCAATAATCCAACCATAGAATGTAGTTTCGATTACTTGTGTCTATTTTGTAAAACATTTATAAAAGAATCGCATGTATTCTCAGTCCTAAAAATATATATTGCAAAAGCATTTAAAAAGGGAGCAAATGAAACTCACCTACTGTATTTTGTAGTAAAAATACATATGACTATATTGAACAATGCAGGGTTGGCCTCGGATTCACGAACCTTTATCATTGGTATGTATATATTAAAACGTATAATCGTAATCGAACAATTTATTATATCTTAAATTATATATTATATATTTTATTTGTGTTTATATTCAAAATGGTTATTATTTATATAGTTATATTAATATATCCATACTTGTTTAATATTATATTTAAAAATCAATAGTTTGTTATTTGTAAGTATTTATATAAATAATATTAGTAAATTTGATATATATAGTTATATGAAATTTTAATATAATTATAGTATAAGTAATAAGTATATTTTATGTACAAAATATTTATCTGCTTAAAAAGTTAATTTTTGAGATTAATAAAGATAATATTAATAATCATAGTATTTAATAATAATACCTATTTTGATAATAATATTAGTAATAACAATAATAATAATAATAATTATAATTGTAACTAGGGTTATGATAACGATATTAGTAATTACCTAATAGTAATACTCATGATAATACAACTGCTAATGCATATAATCATGTTCTTGGTAACAATAATAATAATCTTAGTATTAATATTAATAGTGATAATAATATTTACGGTTATGTTAATAATACTCATTTTAAATGAGAATAATATGTAATGGCATTATCATATTATTATTAATAATTAACTTAACCATAATAATAGTAATAGTAATATTAATTTTTAATAGTAACAATACTAATAATTGTAATCACAATAATAATATTGATAATATTTATAATAATACACATGTTGATAATAATAATAATAACTCTAATATTTATATAATGATATTTAAGTTAATAATAATAATAATAATCCTAATAACTAATAAATGGTACTAATAATAATCCTAGTCATGTTAAAAATAATAATACATTCATTAGTAATGGTATTAATAATATTAATCATAATACTTGTGATAACCATAATTAATAATAATAATAATAATAATAATAATAATAATAATAGAAATAAAAAAATAATAAAAGATTTATACCCTTTAAAGCTTTGTGTAAAAAGAATTGCCCACAACGAGACTCGAACCCGCGACCTCCCGAATACCCGTTAACACCACAAACCAAACCGCTGTTTATACTTTCTGATATAATAAGAATCCCAAATTTATTTAACTAATTTCCTGTTTTAACTTCCCTTCTTCTTCAACAGATTACATGGTCGACCAGGGAATTCAAGTATAATCACGTATAACAAATTTAAGGATGAAAATACAATTTGAGAAAAAGTATAGAAACATTTAGAGATGTAGTGAATTCATTAAATCAATAAAAGATTTAAAAAAATTTCGTTGTACAGAACTATAAAACTCGTTATGAACCATAAATCAAATTCGAAGTTTAAATGCGTTTTAGACAAAGATCAAAACATAGAAGATGTTTCAAACCCTTCCTATAATCTAACTGTAACCTCAATTGAATCAGAAACATCGATTTGCATCCAAAATTGGTGATGAACAAAAGTTTGACCTTTTTGAAATTTTAACTTTGACTCAAGAATTAGAGATCGATAACAAGAATTAGGATTTGAAACTTGACAGAGAGTTTTCATATGGGATTCCTAACAGATTGGAATTTTTACATTTTGAAATATCATTTAAAATCGAGCCTTTGAATTTAGTAACTGGAAACATAGTTGTTGAGCAAAAACTAAAAAGAAAAAATATGTTTCTGGTTTTAAACTCAACCAATTGAGTTGATTGAAATTGATATCAGTAAGAGCTAAATGTTTCTCACCCATATCATTGAATAATTCGTTTGTCAAATATTGTGTGAAGGTCGACAGAAGGTTAACTCAAAAACAGAAGAATTGAAATTTGCAAGTGAGGTTAAACAGGATTTGGAATGTTTCGGTTTAACTTCAACAATTAGAAGCAGTATCTTTCTATCAGATACAGTTTGACAGTGATTTAGAACAGCTTTTAGGATCCTATGATCTTGCATACGTATATATTTATTTTAAAATAGTTATAACCGTAATTATATATATTTTTCTATATATATATTTTCATATATATATAAACCTGTATTTTTTTTATATATGAATATGTTTTTATATATTTGTATTTATATCTTGTTCATACATATATGTATATATATATATATATATCACATTCTTAAATTTGATAACTAACTAGTATAATTATATTAATACTATTATTATTAATAATTAATAATACCAATATTAATATTATCAGTAATATTATTGGTAAAGATTTATAATAATAAATAATAATAAAATAATATTAATACTAACAATAATTATAATACAAATATATAATGATAACAAGTATAATAACTGGTAATATTTAGATTACAATTATAATATATACATAAAACTGATATTGATTTTGATATTAGTGTTAGTATTATAATGAAAGTAATAACATGGTTATAATAATGACTATATTCTTAACTTGTATTTACACTTTATATATACAATTTATTAATTATGGAGCATTTAATAATTATATATATAATAGCTTACATTGGGTATTAAATTCCTACATATATACATATTTATTTACAACCAATTGTTCGTGAAACGTCGGGACTGGTCAAATGGTTAAATGAAACTATGTAAACAGTTCAAAAGTTTTGAGACTCGACATTACAAACTTTGCTTATCGTATTGAAATCCTATAAAGATTAAGTTTAAATTTGGTCGGAAATTTCTGGGTCGTCACAATTTTGGTCTGCGACGCGATGTAAAAAAATTGCAAGTATTTTTGGTTATTCGGGCTGGAGTCGTTTCATAAATGTAGATTGTATACTACTAATACTCTTTATAATATAATAGGTTGGATAGTTTTCCATTGTGTTTAAAAACATGCGGTCTTAAAAGCTGGTATTAGAGCATATGTTTGGCAGCATGCACATTTTAATAAATGTCATGTTTCCAAATCTTGACTTGATTTGTGTCAAACATACAAGTGGGTGAAGGGATACGTAAATATAGGTGATATTTGTGTCAGTTGATAGGTACTAACAGATTATTCATTGAACTTCTATAGGATGATGTGATAAAACATGTGTGGTTGATCAATCTCGCAATGTTGATGCCCCATTGACCCCTATAATAATCAGAGCGCCCTCATAGGAGCATAGTGCAGAAGATGACCAACAATAATACATCTTTCAGTTGCAAGGTCAATTGAAAGAAATGCGATATAAGGTACAAGAGTAAGAACAATTCTAGTTGCACCCATTGAAACTGTCGTTGCTCCGACAACAATTATTCAGTCAGCGCATCCTGGTTTTCCAACTTTTCAATATACGACAGTGCTAGTTGGAAACACATACATTAACTACCACCACAATTCTAATCTTAACCCCTTGGTTCAATATTTGTGTCAAATATACAAGTAGGTGAAGGGATAAGTGAATGTAGGTGATATTTGTGTCAATTGATAGGTACTAACAGATTATTCATTGAACTTTTATAGGATGATGTGATAAAACATGTGTGGTTGATCAATCTCGCAATGTTGATGCCCCATTGACCCCTATAATAATCAGAGCGCCCTCATAGGAGAATAGTGCAGAAGATGACCAACAATAATACATCTTTCATTTGCAAGGTAAATTGAAAGAAATGCGATATAAGGTACAAGAGTAAGAACAATTCTAGTTGCACCCATTGAAACTGTCGTTGCTCCGACAACAATTATTCAGTCAGCGCATCCTGGTTTTCCAACTTTTCAATATACGACAGTGCCAGTTGGAAACACATACATTAACTACCACCATAATTCTAATCTCAACCCTTTGGTTCAATTACCAGTACCAAATATCGGTGATTTATCCTAATTAGATCCCTATGTTTCAACAACCAATAGTTGAAATCAAGAAAAAGTGTTCTTTTAAACAATTCTTGGATTGTAAACCCTCAGAGTATTTAGGGAGTGCCAATCCGACTGTGAATTTAAATTGCCTAAGGGAAGTTGATTGGGCATTGGATGCATACCAATGTGAGCCAAAAATAAGATTCACATATGCAAGCAGAGTATTGAAAGATAGAGCTTTGGTATGGTTGGATTCCATTATCGCTCACTTACCATAGGAACAGATAAGTAATTTTACTTGGGATCAGTTTTATAACAAGGTTTGTTATAGTATTTTACATCATACAAACTTGGAAGAATCAAGAAAGAGTTCATGGAACTATAAATGACTAACCAGATGTGTGTGGATGGTGTGATTCAGTAATTCAATGATAAGTTGAGGTTCGTACAACCGATGAACAATCTCAGATCTAGCACTTTGTGGATATTTTGTTTATAGGGTAGGGATCTTTTCGCTGCTTTCGACAAACATCCTGTTAAAGCTGCTAATTTCCCATTTAAACTTTGCACCTCCTTCTTATTACTTAGTGACTTCATATCTTCTATTGCTTGAATTTTCTTTGGGTTTGCTTTAATTCCTCTAGGTGTTACCATATACCCTAAGAACTTTCCTTCTGAATTAAATGATTCCAAAATATCTTTCATCATCTCATCTTTTGAACTACTTTTGATGACTATATCATCCACATAAGCCTCAACATTTCTTCCAATTTTTTCACGAAAGGCAGTATCAATTACCTTTTGATACGTTGCTCTCGCATATTTTAATCCAAATGACATTTTTGTATAGCAAAATATTCCTTGAGGTGTTGATAATGCTAAAAACAAACATATATTTCATAGCATTATCCCTCAAGAAAGACAAGCTTTTAGTTGCAATTGTTCTATTTACAAGTGATATTCATTTAAATAATAAAAGGTGAAGATAAAAGACAGATTCGATGATTTGAAGACGCAAACGACCAAAAAGCTAAAAAGTACAAAGTACAATCCAAGTGGTTCAATTTATTGATGAGAAACGTCTCAAAATTACAAGAGTACAAGCCGCAAAACGCAAAGTACAAGATATTAAATCGTACGCAAGGACGTTCGAAAATCCGGAACCGGGACATGAACCAACTATCAACGCGCGACGTAACGGAGCTAAAATTACAAGTCAACTATGCACAAGAATATAATATAATATATAAATAATTCTATAAATTATTTATATATTATATTTATATTAAAAACTGTCGGCAAATAAAAAAACAAAAGTGTGTGAGCTGTACCAGGGGGCCATGCTATCGCATAGCCTGGAAGCACAAAATCCATGCGATCGCATGGCAGCTAAAGTGAGGCCAAGTCCTATAAATTGCAACATTTTCTGCCGAATTATGTACACTTTTCATTCACTGATCTCTTACTCTCTCAATATATATTTATATTTATTTTATAATTATAATTTTAATATTAAGTTAATAATAATAAGGTTATAGTGGCGAATGTTTTAAGTTTGTAAGTCGAAATTCTGTCCGTGTAACACTACGCGATTAATACTCATTGTAAGTTATGTTCAACCTTTTTAAATTAATGTCTCGTAGCTAAGTTATTATTATGCTTATTTAAGCCGAAGTAATCGTGATGTTGGACTAAATATTAAGACGGGGTTATTGGGCTTTGTACCATAATTGGGGTTTGGACAAAAGACCGACACTTGTGGTAATTGGACTATGGGCTATTAATGGGCTTTATATTTGTTTAACTGAATGATAGTTCATTAATTTAATATAGAGATTTACAATTTGAGGTAATTATAAATAACTACATACACTCGATCGGACACGATGAGCGGGATATTTATAAATACTAATAATCGTTCATTTAACTGGACACGGGGATGGATTAATAGTCAATGGACTCATTAAAACAGGGGTGGATTACGTACAAGGTCACTTGGCGTAATTGTTAACAAAGTATTAAAACCTTGGGTTACACGCAATCGATATCCTGGTGTGATTATTAAACAAAATATTAAGACCTTGTTACAGTTTAAGTCCCCAATTAGTTGTAATATTTGAGTTCGGGTATAAGGATAATTTGACGAGGACACTCGCACTTTATATTTATGACCGATGGACTGTTATGGACAAAAACCAGATGGACGTATCGAATAATCCAGGACAAAGGACAATTAACCTATGGTAATAAATTAAAATCAACGCGTCGAACATCATGATTACGGAAGTTTAAATAAGCATAATTCTCTTTATTTTATATCTCATTGCACTTTTATTTACCGTCATTTTATTTATCGTCATTTTAATTATCGCATTTTTATTTATCGTCATTTACTTTACGCTTTAAATTAAGTTATATTTATATTTAATATTTTACATTAGGTTTTAATTGTGACTTAAGATATAAAATCGACAAACCGGTCACTAAACGGTAAAAACCTCCCCTTTATAATAATTATATATATATATTTATACAAATATAGTTTAAAATAAATATAGCGTTAAATTTAGTTGTATCCCTGTGGAACGAACCAGACTTACTAAAAAATACACTACTCTACGATTAGGTACACTGCCTATAAGTATTGTAGCAAGGTTTAGGTATATCCCATTCAATAAATAAATAAATAACTTGTGTAAAATTGTATCGTATTTAATAGTATTTCGTAGTAAAATATAATCTATTTCGTATACTACCCTGCACACATCAAGTATTTTTGGCGCCGCTGCCGGGGAACTTCAACAACTCCGAAGCGAAACGCTATAAAAAAAAAACGTTGAACCTGCTATTTTGAACCTGCATAACCTTCTGAGTCTGCAAGGCCATGCGACCGCATGGTTTTCATGCTTTAATCCCATGCGATCGCATGGGGTGATTTGACAGGTCCTGTACCTTTGACTGTCGATTAGGGTTAGGTTTTAATAATAATTATAATTAATTAAATATTAATTAGGGTTTAATTAAATTAATATTTAGTTTAGTTTTAAATTATGTTTGTATTTTAAGTCTTTATTAGTTTTATTAATTTATAAATTAGTACCTTTTTAATAAATAATATAAAAATAATATTTTTATAAAAATAAGTAATTTTATCAGTTTTTTTATCTCTTTTTATAAATTGTATATTTTAATCTTTTAATTTGTAATTTGTATTTTTATCGTTCGTACTTAGTTTTAAACTTAGTTTTTGCCGTAGTATTTTATATTTCTAGATTTCTAAGATTTGCCGTAAAATCCCTTAAGTACTTTTTCTTTAGATTAAGATTTAGGTGCTCTAGAATTTTGCGACGTCGTGCTAAAATTTTAGTATCTTTCTAAGTAATTGCCTTTTGTTTTGGATATAGAATTCCTTTAAGCTTTAATACCTTTAGACGTAAGTTTTAATTCTTAGTTTTTATGCTTTTAAGTTTCGACGCTGCATTTTATTATTATTATTTTTCGACTTTTATTTTTCGACGCTTATTTTCGACCTCTTATTTTTCGACGCGCTTTTCTTTTTCATTTCGACGCTCTAGTTTTTAGGACATAGATTTTATCTTCTTTAAATTTCGACGAAAAATTATTTTAAGCGGTTAAATTGATAGACATCCAAAATTTCCTGGTTCGTAGTAATAGTTGGATTTGTTAGTGGCGAGTTGTGGGCTTCCGATTTAAAGGGTCCGAGCTACCTGCTGCATCTATTGGCTATTCAAAACGTGGGCAAAATCCGAAAAGTCTATTAATTTGATAGCTTATATAATTTTTATCTTTATAACTAATAGGATATTTAGTGAATGCACCGAGCAAAACATTCACCACCTTTCATACGTTCACCACCTGTAACTCGATCAAGACATCTAGCCAACATTGTCGCCGTTGATTTTTCTTTAGAATCGTCATCTAGTCGACCAACTACTCCTATTCAAATTTCCGATAATCCATTTTTTGAACCCGACCTCACAATTGAGAATCCGGAGGATATTCAAGGACAATTCAGAGATCCTGAACCACTAATCATTTCTCCTGAACCACAGATTACTCATCCAGAGATTGTCGAGGAAGAAACCATTAAGTCAGAATCCTCTAGTGATTCAGATTCAACAAATTCAATCATGGAAAATCCGGAACCTCTAAGTATGGAAGACCGAATGAGAGCTAAACGTACTGGCCAAGGTCATGCAATTACTCAATGATAATGCTAAAAACGAACATATATTTCATAGCGTTATCCCTCAAGAAAGACAAGCTTTGAGTTGCAATTGTTCTATTTACAAGTGATATTCGTTTAAATAATAAAAGGTGAAGACAAAAGACATATTCGACGAATTGAAGACGCAAACGACCAAAAAGCTCAAAAGTACAAAGTACAATCAAAGAGGTTCCAATTATTGATAAGAAACGTTTCAAAATTACAAGAGTACAAGACGCGAAACGCAAAGTACAAGATATTAAATTATACGCAAGGACGTTCGAAAATCCAGAACCGGGACCAGAGTCAACTCTCAACGCGCGATGCAACGGACTAAAAATGCACATGCATATAATATAATATATAATTAATTCTTAAAATTATATATATATATTATATTATATATTAAAAACCGTCGGCAAACTAGGAGACAAATGATTGTGAGCTGGATCCTTGCTCCATGCGATCGCATGGCCTGGAGGCCTAATTCCCATGTGATCGCATGGCCTACTTTTTCTGGCCACATTCCTATAAAAGGCAGTCTGGTGCTCGAGCTCAAAACACACCTAATTCAATCTCTCTCTCTCTCTCACGATATATATATATATATATATATATATATATATATATATATATATATATATATATATATATATATATATATATATATATATATATATATATATATATTATAATTTTAATTTTAATTTTAATTTAAGATTAATAATAATAAGGGTATGTTAGCGAATGTTGTAAGTGTGTAAGTCGAAATTCTGTCCGTGTAACGCTACGCTATTATTAATCATTGTGAGTTATGTTCAACCTTTTTAAATTAATGTCTTGTAGCTAAGTTATTATTATACTTATTTAAATCAAAGTAATCGTGATGTTGGGCTAAATATTAAAGACGGGGTATTTGGGCTTTGTACCATAATTGGTGTTTGGACAAAAGAACGACACTTGTGAAAATTAGGCAATGGGCTATTAATGGGCTTTATATTAACTAAACGTTACCTCGTTAATTTAATATAAAGATTACAATTTGACGTATCTATATATAACCACATACGCTTAATCGGGTACGGTGGGCGGGATATCTATAAATACGAATTATCGTTCATTTTACCGGACACGGGGATGGATTAATAGTTAATGGACTCATTAAAATAGGGGTGGATTACATTCAAGGGTAATTGGTGTAATTGTTAACAAAGTAGTAAAACCTTGGACTACACGCAGTCGATAACCTGGTGTATTCATTAAACAAAGTATTAAGACCTTGTTACAGTTCGAATCCCCAATTAGTTGGAATATTTGACTTAGGGTATATGGATAATTTGACGAAGACTCTCGCACTTTATATTTATGACTGATGGACTATTATGGACAAAACCATATGGACATATCGAATAATCCAGGACAAAGGACAATTAACCCATGGTAATAAACTAAAATCAACACGCCGAACATCATGATTACGGAAGTTTAATGTAACGACCCGGAAATTTCCGACCAAATTCAAACCCTAATCTCTATATGTTTCCGACACGATAAGCAAAAACCCTAATGTTGAGTCTAGAAAGTCTGAAATCTATTTAGATAATCAATTACCTTTGACCATGCCTGACGATTCACGAACAATTGTGTGTAAATAGATATGAGTGTGTATATATATATATATATATATATATATATATATATATCTATATATATATATACTAATTTGAAATATTATATATCGTTCTTATTAAATATAATTATGATACCATGATAATTATTATCTATATAAATAAGGTATATTAAAAATATCTTGTGATTTCAAATCTATTTATTTAGTAAGCGTCAAATTTCATTTAATTATCATTTGATGGATATTACATGAGTAAAACACGAACTAATATTAGTAATTGTAATATTATCATCATTAATATTTCTAATATTGTTATTAGTAATATTTGATCAGTAATAATATTATTATTATTATAATTATCAGTATTTTTAGTACTAATAATATTATTATTATTTATGTATTTAGTTATAATTATTAATAATAAATAGTAATTTTAAATATCAATAAAATTATACGAAATTAGATTTATGTTGAAGTCACGATCAAATTGCTATAATATTTTGTTCCTATCCCTATCACTTTAATCCTCTACTATTTTAAATTGATTCGTATCTCTAATTTCTGTAAAATTTTCGAAACCAGTTGGCCAAAAGAATTCAAAATTTGTTAAAAGTAATTATCAACTTTTTGCTTAATTTCTGTTATATTACCCTTACACGTGACTGTTTATTGGTCCATACAGCACAACACCAACTGGCGAGCTAATATATTTTAATATGATTAACATATGATTGGTACTCTTGTTTACCCGTGAACTTATTTATGTAAGTGATATATCACTATTTTTGGATTCCAACTTTCAAATTTACATTTCATATAAGCAGAGATATAGACAGATGCACAACCACTCTCACTTTTATCCATCTCATCGTCTTTCTCTCTCTCTATATAATATGAAGAACCACCACCACTTATACTGGATTCTGTTTCATGCTTCAATTCCATCATCCTCATTATCAAATACAACCTCATCACCTATTAAAATATATACATACACACATGACAATAAACACACAAATAATCAAAATCACCTTGTTACTTATTGTTTCTATCTCGGGTACAAACCTCATCCACGATCAACATTACCACCACCAGAAACCTTCTTGTTATTGCTTCTCCTGTTTTCCTCTTTCTGTTATAATTTTGTTCTAACAACCCAGCATCAAACACTTGCACTTTTGTTTTTGAAGTCTAATGTAAAATCGTCACCTCAAATTTCATTAGAGACCCACCATCTTGCCACCAGTTCGAAACCCATATAAACATCACCATCATCACCTCCACAACCTTCCACCGTCGCCACCATAGAGTCACCATCACCGTGCCTCCTCGTCCACCATCTGCCATGAAGCCACTATTAACCAACCCTGCGTTTTTCTTTCTCTCTATCATTCTACCTTCTGTTTCTATTATAACCGCCACCACTTCCATCACTATTATCACTAACAACAAACCACCATTGAAAACCAAAACAAATTAAAAATATTCGCTGCAATTGCTACAGTCTCCACCCGCCATAATCATCAGACATAATCACATACAATCATAATGATAAACTCATTTAAGCCCATGAAAAATTGATATGTTTTAATTCTTCTGTTGTGGGCTGTTACTGATCGAAGTCATCACCAAAACGGCACCCTTTTTCTCCTTCTGTTTATCTATTGCAACCACGACCCAAACCCTCAAATCCCTATTATCGTTACACATATTATCTTCTGTTACAGCTGCAACTTCTATCCATATTTTACTATCCTCGGTCATAACACCACTCGTGCAAATACCTATTTCATATATATTGCTCGATTAACTCCAACAGAAAAATCTGCTATACCGCTGCTACAATTTATATCTGTTTCTATCATAGATAATAATTGATAATGATACGCGTGAGATTAAATGATTACTTTATGATAATGGAGAAAAGATAAGATGAGCTGTAAAGGAAATTTAGGGTATCCCAGGGAGAGACGGGTATACGTGCAATATATATATATATATATTTTTTTTATAAAAATCGTTCACCAGCAGAAACAGAAACGGATTCTAAATTGCTATTAATTTGGGTCGAGGTTGTCTACTTAGTTAGGCCGGGATTTAGTAACTGGGCCGAGTTTTGAAAATACTGTTGGGCCGAACAAAATGGGGCAGTTTATAGATACGTGTAATCAAGGTTAAAACAATTTCAATCCTAATAGTTACAGAAAAACAGAATGGATCGATTGGTTAAGGTGTGTTTTGTGTATCGAGAGGTCACGGGTTCGAGTCCCGTCCTGGGAATTCTTTTTAACAAATCTTTTGAAGGTAGTTTTCCTTTTATTTATTATTACTATAATTATTAGAATTAGAATTTTTATTATTAACATTATTATTAGTTATCATTTTTATTAAAATAATAATTATTATTAAAATTATTATTTTAAAACACTATTATTATTATTATTATTATTATTATTATTATTATTATTTTTATTAATTATCATTATTTTAGTATTAATATCATTATTAAAGATTATTATTATAAATATTATTTTTACAAATAAAAGATAATTATATAAAAATATAATTATTACATATACATAAGTATATCTAAATTACTATTTCCATATATCATATTAAAATAATATATATAGATATATATGTATAACATTTGAAATAATAAATACATATATATAAATTTGTTTGATTACCATTATATG
Organism: Rutidosis leptorrhynchoides; assembly: GCF_046630445.1. Lineage (NCBI taxonomy): Eukaryota > Viridiplantae > Streptophyta > Magnoliopsida > Asterales > Asteraceae > Rutidosis > Rutidosis leptorrhynchoides. The sequence goes on from NC_092334.1 coordinate 518,407,278, forward strand.
TATTAATATACATGATTGAATAATAGGTTCGTGAATCTGAGGCCAACCTTATACTTGATCAATGATGTTATATGTATTTTTACTACAAAATACAGTATGGTGAGTATATAGTCCCTTTTAAACTTTAAATATTTTTGGGCTGAGAATACATGCGCTATTTTTATAAATGATTTACGTTATGGACACAAGTGACTAAAATTACGTTCTACATGGGTTTGAATCAAAAATCCCCTAGCTTGGTAACTTTAACTATTGGTTTATGAACTGGTAGGCGCGAATCCTAAAGATAGATCTATCGGGTTTTACACCCCCACCCAGATGTTGTTCTAGTAAACTAGAAGAACGGGTGTTTAGTACTTCGAGGTTAACGGAACGCACTTGATTCGGTGCACATATTATTATAACTCAGGGGTACACACTCTTGTTAAGGCTAGTTACCGGGTGCCCACTGCTTGGAATGCTTTTCATACACTTGCGAGTGTATTATGTTTATAAAAATGAAATCTTGTGGTCCATTGTTATAACGCTGCTAGCATCAAACCTATATATCTCACCAACTTTATGTTGACATTTTAAAGCATGTTATTCTCAGGTACGAATTAAGTCTTCCGCTGTGCATTTGCTCGTGTTTAGAACAATACTTGGAGTCGATCATCGCAATGGAACCAGATGTTGTTGATTTCGTCCAGGGGGATAAGGACGGGTTACTACAGATGGTATCAGAGCGTTGGTCTTAGCGAACCAGGTCTTGCATTAGTGTGTCTGACTAATAGTTGTTAGGATACATTAGTGAGTCTGGACTTTAACCGTGTCTGCATATTAAAAAGTTTTGCTTATCATTCTAGTCGGAAATCATCTGCTTATCATCCCTAGGGAATTTCCTGCTTATCATTCATAGGTCTAGACACGTATTACTGCATTTAGTGCATCGATAGTGTATAGACAAGATTTATATCTTAGCGCATATGTAGACTTGCTTGTCATATGCCGTAAGTTCCTCTGTAGGCTACGAAATCTTTATTCATTTTATGAAGGAAGAATATCATCCTATATTCAAAAATCATTTCACGTCAAAGATTCTTCTCAAATTGCCCTTTTGGCGATGAACCTGAAAGCACTTACCAGCGAACCTGTTCGGGAAATCATTTACCCTCTCATTTCTAGAGTATCTCGTCACGATTATATATTATCCTATATTTCAAATCTTATTCATCCACTTGCTTCAACCGTCAATCATCCTGATGTACTAGCAGAAGCTAACGAACTTCGCGCTCGTGTAACGGCTTTGAAGAACACGGTGCAAAGGTTACAAACACCAGCAGCAGCACCGACAGCATAACCAGTACCGCCAGTAACATCGACTTCGCAATCTTCGGTACCAGTATCATCATCAGCATCAACAGCATCACCATCATCAACGTCAACGGTATCCTTATCACCCCCAAACCACAACCACGTCGTAAACCTCAACATCACAATCTGAACCTCGGATATCAACCTCACACTCCTCAATAACCTCATCTGTACTTCGAGTATGATCTTCGCTCTACATATCGTTCTACATCGATTATCTTCGCTTTACGTATCATTCCACCTCATTTTACCTTCGTCCGACATGGCAATTATGTAATCTTTAAAGTTTTAGAGATCATGTAATCAAGTGTTAACGATAAATCAAATGAGTTTAATATTTTATTGACTCATTAAATTCATAATTACATTCGAAGAAAATATATATGCAAGTATATTTTCATAAAGATTGTAATTAAAAATTCTCTCGTACAAACTGTTAATGATGAAAATATTTTAACGGGTGGGTAGTACCCGAGGAATATTTGGATTTCACATTAATAAGTTACACTGAACATTCTTCGAATCTGATTCAACGGTCATTTACTATCCTACCTACGACTACCGATATACGTATCCGTTCACCACAGAATAATCATTTATATTCAAATTTCATAATTGGATTTTGACCTATCGGAATCCAACAAGTGGCATAACGAAGAAAACATTGGACAAAAATAAAAAGTGTTAGAAACAAACGAATTAACTAATTGAAATTTTGTTAAGAATCTACGCTAACTGTTCCAGCTAACTGTTCCTAGCTAACTGATTACATTTTATTTATCGCAATTTAATTATCGCAATTTTATTTATCGTCATTTAATTTCTGTTATTTATTTTACGCCCTTTAAATATCGGGACACGTATACAAGGTTTAGACATATCATATCGACGCATCTGTATATATTATTTGGAATAACCATAGACACTCTATATGCAGTAATGCGGGAGTTAGCTATACAGGGTTGAGGTTGATTCTCAAATAATATATATACTTTGAGTTGTGATCGACACTGAGACCGGTACACGGGTCACGATACGTATTATTTAATTCGAATATTAAATATTAAATTATATATGAATCATTGAACTATTGAACTATCGGACTATTGGACTGCTAACTTTGGACAATTAAAATGAATTAAAATATTGATCATAACATATGAAACTAAACAATTCTTCAAGTTTGCCACTTGATTTCATTCTAAACCTCATTTGTACCTCGACAATTACAATTCGCGTTCAAACCTTTCATGATTCTTGAAAATACCTCGATCGAGAAGTTGAACCAACTGCACCTCATCTATGGAAGAAAAGATTCTTGCATATAGTTATGCACCTGAAAAACTCTCGGAATCTGAGTCAACGCTTAACACGTAGCAGTGTTAATTCCTTTAGTATTATTATTACCCAAAATAATTTTGCAATCTCTTTCCAAATTAGCCAATTTTGTCACAGCTTCAACAAGTTAACCTTGACTTCTCATTAAGACTAGTCTCAATATACATATATATATACACGTTATCCTTTCGCCGTCGTTACCGGAGAACCTTTTATGTTTCACCCTGCTGTCATCAGCGTTTAACCATCTAAAAAAAATACAATTCTCCTAAAACCATCTTAGTTTGATAACCGATGACCCGGATCCGTTAACTTTGAAAATGCTGATGAAACAGCATGTTGTAAATGGTCTTTATGATCAAAAGTTGATAATAAAGAAGGAAGTGTTAGGAACGCTCGATAGAAGGTTTGGTGCTAAAAATCGAATTGGGCGCACCATGAAGGAAACAAAGAACAAATACAAGGACTGAACCTGCCCTCAAAGAATCCAAACGATTCAGTATCTGCTGAAATCGTTAGTAAAAACCCTACCCCTTATTCTAAACCTTCTCAAATGGTATTCTTCATCATCATCTTATCTCAGATATTATAAGATATCTTCAAATCTTCCGTTATACATATTCTCCATATCTCTGGAGATATTTTCACAACTATCCTTATCTGAAATCATTTATCTCTCCGTAATGTCTGCGATACAATATAAAAGAAACTGTATTAGTTTCTAACTTCTAAAACCTTCAAGTTTAAAATAGGAATGTTCTGAAGCAATGTTGGAACTGATGCATGAATTAGTATAATATAATGAAACTTGATCAACTTCATTATATTACAGTAAGTCATGTTGAGTTCTAATGGAATGTGATGATTCACAGTACCATCATCATGTGCCATGTTACACGGCACTTACATTCTATCCAATCCCCAAACGTATTAGGAACATATCGTTTTGATAGTTCTATCTTTTCCAGGATATTCTGGTAATTTGACAAATCAAAGTCGTGTCATTATCATTTCTTTCTAGGAACATTAGCTATGTTCATTCCAAATTTCATACCTACGAATTCCGGATCATTGCTCGCTTGACTCGAGGACTGGAAGGGAAAATGAAAGCATGAAGCTCCGAAAAATAATGAAGAATATAAAGCTCGATAATAACCTCAAAATTTCAAACCGTGTATATCGATGCAGATAGCAATATAGAGACACGGGAGAACTAGAAACACTATAAACACAAGGGTATAGTAAAAGTAAATAGATTCTTCCGGCGGTAAATGAAAGGGAAGAATGAAAGACATGAAAGTTAGAAGTATAATAAGAATCAAAACGGGATGGAGTATATTAAGGAATGAGTAGAGGAGAAAAGAATAAAAGGTGTGAATTGTAAAGAAACGAAGGGGTAAATTTATAGTAAAAGATCCGACAAAGAAATCAAAACAGATTTGCCGCATTAAATCAAAAATCGCCGAAGAACCAAATCTTACTACATAAGATTTTTCCATAACTCCCTTAAAATCCGGAAATCAATCATGACTATGACATAGGTCAAAACGATTCCATATTACTCATTTCATTCTTCTGTGATAGCTTCACTCGTGCGCTTCACATGATCGAATAGTTTTATTCATATCTTCCAATAATGATAAAACTCTATTATTACCTCATATTCGTCATAAAAACATTCCTATTGTTATTTATGACAACCTCTACCAAATTTCGGGGACGAAATTTCTTTAACGGGTGGGTACTGTAACGACCCGGAAATTTCCGACCAAATTCAAACCCTAATCTCTATATGTTTCCGACACGATAAGCAAAAACCCTAATGTTGAGTCTAGAAAGTCTGAAATCTATTTAGATAATCAATTACCTTTGACCATGCCTAACGATTCACGAACAATTGTGTGTAAATAGATATGAGTGTGTATATATATATATATATATATATCTATATATATATACTAATTTGAAATATTATATATCGTTCTTATTAAATATAATTATGATACCATGATAATTATTATCTATATAAATAAGGTATATTAAAAATATCTTGTGATTTCAAATCTATTTATTTAGTAAGCGTCAAATTTCATTTAATTATCATTTGATGGATATTACATGAGTAAAACACGAACTAATATTAGTAATTGTAATATTATCATCATTAATATTTCTATTATTGTTATTAGTAATATTTGATCAGTAATAATATTATTATTATTATAATTATCAGTATTTTTAGTACTAATAATATTATTATTATTTATGTATTTAGTTATAATTATTAATAATAAATAGTAATTTTAAATATCAATAAAATTATACGAAATTAGATTTATGTTGAAGTCACGATCAAATTGCTATAATATTTTGTTCCTATCCCTATCACTTTAATCCTCTACTATTTTAAATTGATTCGTATCTCTAATTTCTGTAAAATTTTCAAAACCAGTTGGCCAAAAGAATTCAAAATTTGTTAAAAGTAATTATCAACTTTTTGATTAATTTCTGTTATATTACCCTTACACGTGACTGTTTATTGGTCCATACAGCACAACATCAACTGGCGAGCTAATATATTTTAATATGATTAACATATGATTGGTACTCTTGTTTACCCGTGAACTTATTTATGTAAGTGATATATCACTATTTTTGGATTCCAACTTTCAAATTTACATTTCATATAAGCAGAGATATAGACAGATGCACAACCACTCTCACTTTTATCCATCTCATCGTCTTTCTCTCTCTCTATATAATATGAAGAACCACCACCACTTATACTGGATTCTGTTTCATGCTTCAATTCCATCATCCTCATTATCAAATACAACCTCATCACCTATTAAAATATATACATACACACATGACAATAAACACACAAATAATCAAAATCACCTTGTTACTTATTGTTTCTATCTCGGGTACAAACCTCATCCACGATCAACATTACCACCACCAGAAACCTTCTTGTTATTGCTTCTCCTGTTTTCCTCTTTCTGTTATAATTTTGTTCTAACAACCCAGCATCAAACACTTGCACTTTTGTTTTTGAAGTCTAATGTAAAATCGTCACCTCAAATTTCATTAGAGACCCACCATCTTGCCACCAGTTCGAAACCCATATAAACATCACCATCATCACCTCCACAACCTTCCACCGTCGCCACCATAGAGTCACCATCACCGTGCCTCCTCGTCCACCATCTGCCATGAAGCCACTATTAACCAACCCTGCGTTTTTCTTTCTCTCTATCATTCTACCTTCTGTTTCTATTATAACCGCCACCACTTCCATCACTATTATCACTAACAACAAACCACCATTGAAAACCAAAACAAATTAAAAATATTCGCTGCAATTGCTACAGTCTCCACCCGCCATAATCATCAGACATAATCACATACAATCATAATGATAAACTCATTTAAGCCCATGAAAAATTGATATGTTTTAATTCTTCTGTTGTGGGCTGTTACTGATCGAAGTCATCACCAAAACGGCACCCTTTTTCTCCTTCTGTTTATCTATTGCAACCACGACCCAAACCCTCAAATCCCTATTATCGTTACACATATTATCTTCTGTTACAGCTGCAACTTCTATCCATATTTTACTATCCTCGGTCATAACACCACTCGTGCAAATACCTATTTCATATATATTGCTCGATTAACTCCAACAGAAAAATCTGCTATACCGCTGCTACAATTTATATCTGTTTCTATCATAGATAATAATTGATAATGATACGCGTGAGATTAAATGATTACTTTATGATAATGGAGAAAAGATAAGATGAGCTGTAAAGGAAATTTAGGGTATCCCAGGGAGAGACGGGTATACGTGCAATATATATATATATTTTTTTTTATAAAAATCGTTCACCAGCAGAAACAGAAACGGATTCTAAATTGCTATTAATTTGGGTCGAGGTTGTCTACTTAGTTGGGCCGGGATTTAGTAACTGGGCCGAGTTTTGAAAATACTGTTGGGCCGAACAAAATGGGGCAGTTTATAGATACGTGTAATCAAGGTTAAAACAATTTCAATCCTAATAGTTACAGAAAAACAGAATGGATCGATTGGTTAAGGTGTGTTTTGTGTATCGAGAGGTCACGGGTTCGAGTCCCGTCCTGGGAATTCTTTTTAACAAATCTTTTGAAGGTAGTTTTCCTTTTATTTATTATTACTATAATTATTAGAATTAGAATTTTTATTATTAACATTATTATTAGTTATTATTTTTATTAAAATAATAATTATTATTAAAATTATTATTTTAAAACACTATTATTATTATTATTATTATTATTATTATTATTATTATTATTATTATTATTATTTTTATTAATTATCATTATTTTAGTATTAATATCATTATTAAAGATTATTATTATAAATATTATTTTTACAAATAAAAGATAATTATATAAAAATATAATTATTACATATACATAAGTATATCTAAATTACTATTTCCATATATCATATTAAAATAATATATATAGATATATATGTATAACATTTGAAATAATAAATACATATATATAAATTTGTTTGATTACCATTATATGTATTAATATACATGATTGAATAATAGGTTCGTGAATCTGAGGCCAACCTTATACTTGATCAATGATGTTATATGTATTTTTACTACAAAATACAGTATGGTGAGTATATAGTCCCTTTTAAACTTTAAATATTTTTGGGCTGAGAATACATGCGCTATTTTTATAAATGATTTACGTTATGGACACAAGTGACTAAAATTACGTTCTACATGGGTTTGAATCAAAAATCCCCTAGCTTGGTAACTTTAACTATTGGTTTATGAACTGGTAGGCGCGAATCCTAAAGATAGATCTATCGGGTTTTACACCCCCACCCAGATGTTGTTCTAGTAAACTAGAAGAACGGGTGTTTAGTACTTCGAGGTTAACGGAACGCACTTGATTCGGTGCACATATTATTATAACTCAGGGGTACACACTCTTGTTAAGGCTAGTTACCGGGTGCCCACTGCTTGGAATGCTTTTCATACACTTGCGAGTGTATTATGTTTATAAAAATGAAATCTTGTGGTCCATTGTTATAACGCTGCTAGCATCAAACCTATATATCTCACCAACTTTATGTTGACATTTTAAAGCATGTTATTCTCAGGTACGAATTAAGTCTTCCGCTGTGCATTTGCTCGTGTTTAGAACAATACTTGGAGTCGATCATCGCAATGGAACCAGATGTTGTTGATTTCGTCCAGGGGGATAAGGACGGGTTACTACATTTAAATAAGCATAATTCATTTATTTCATATTTTATCGCACTTTTATTTACTGTCATTTTATTTATTGCACTTTTAATCATCATACTTTTTAATTATCGCAATTTTATTTATCGTACTTTTATTTATCGCACTTTAATTATTGTCATTTACTTTACGCTTCAAATTAAGTTATAGTTATTTTTAATATTTTACATTAGGTTTTAACTGCGACTTAAGACATAAAATCGACAAAACAGTCATTAAAAGGTAAAAACCCTTTTATAATAATAATGTTATATATATATATATATATATATATATATATATATATATATATATATATATATATATATATATATATATATATATATATATATATATATATATATATATATATATATATATATATTCATATTTATACAAATATAGTTTTAAAAATATAGCGTTAAACTTGGCTAGTTCCCTGTGGATGAACCGGACTTACTAAAAACTACACTACTGTACGATTAGGTAAACTGCCTATAAGTGTTGTAGCAAGATTTAGGTATATCCACTCTATAAATAAATAAATCCATTGTGTAAAATTGTATTGAATTTAATAGTATTTCATAATAAATATATAACTATTTCGTATACACCTCTGTACACATCAAGTATTTTTGGCGCCGCTGCCGGGGACTAAACAACGCCGAAAGCGAAACGCTATAAAAAATGTTCCTTTATTAAGTTTTAATTTCTTTTTGTAAAAATACGTTTTAAATATTAAAAATACAAAAATATAAAAATAAAAACAAAATATATATATTTTTAAGAGTTGTTCAAAATATAAAAAATTAAAAAGTTTGTATTTTCTTTTAGTTACAAAAACTAATAGGAAGTTTTTTTTTTAAATTAAGTTTTTATTTATTTTATATAAATATTCTATATAAATTAAAAACAGAAAAATAAAAAAATTAAAATATAATTAAAATTGTATTCGGGCTACACTGTAGCAGCCCAATTTGTGACCTGAATATCTGGGCCATGCGATCGCATGGACCCGTAGGCTAAAACTCATGCGACCGCATGAGATAACCTGACATGCCATATCTGATCCTGGTACAACATTAATTACGGGTATTATTAATTATTATTATTATTAAACCCTAATTAGGGTTTATATTTTATATTAATTAGTTTTAGTTTATTTATTTTTTGTATTTTTAAGTTTAATTAGTTTTATTAATTATATAAATTAATACTTTTATAAAATAAATAATATAAAAATAATACTTTTATAAAAATTATATTTTTATAACTTTAAGCTTATTTTTATTTTTGTATCTTTTTAATCGTTTATTCGTAATAATTGTATTTTTTTCGTTCGTAATTAGTTTTAAGATTAGTATTTTGCCGTAGTTATTTTTATTTCTAGATTTTTAGGCTTTGCCGTAAAATCCCTTAAGTGCTTTTTCTTTAGACTAAGATTTAGGTGCTTTAGAATTTTGCGACGCCGTTTTTAGTTTTAGTACCTTTTTAAGTTATTGCATTTTTAGATATATAATTCCTTTTAAGCTTTAATACCTTTAGACGTAAGTTTTAATTTTTAGTTTTTAGACTTTTAAGTTTCGACGCGCTACGTTATTTTTATTTTTCGACCTTTTATTTTTCGACGTTTTTCGACGCACTCTTTTTCTTTCTTATTTCTCGACGCCCTAGTTTTAGGACATAGAATTTTCTATTTCTTCTCTAAAATTTCTTTAAATTTCGACGAAAAATTATTTTAAGCGGTTAAATTGATATACATCCAAAATTTTCTGGTTCGTAGTAATAGTTAGATTTATTAGTGGCGAGTTGTGGGCTTCCGATTTAAAGGGTCCTGGCTACCTGCTGCATCTATTGGCTATTCGAAACGTGGGCAAAATCAGAAAAGTCTATTAATTTTGATAACTTATATAATTTTTATCTTTTATAACTAATAGGATATTCAGTGAATGCACCGAGCGAAACGTTCACCACCTTTCATACGTTCACCACCTGTAACTCGATCAAGACATCTAGCCAATATTGTCGCCATTGATTTTTCTTTAGAATCATCATCAAGTCGACCAAATACTCCAATTCAAATTTCTGATAATCCATTTTTTAAACCCGACCTCACAATTGAGAATCCGGAGGATATTCAGGGACAATTCTGAGATCCTGAACCACTAATTATTCCTCCTGAACTACTAATTATTCCTCCTGAACCACAAATCACTCATCCAGAGATTGTCGAGGAAGAAACCATTAAGTTAGAATCCTCTAGTGATTCAGATTCAACAAACTCAATCATGGAAAATCTGGAACCTCTAAGTATGGAAGTCCAAATGTAACAACCCAACCCGTTATCCAACCGACAACGCTTAAAATTTTTTTTTTATCAAATCTGGCCAGTTCAGCATTCGGCGCGGCGCGCCCCAATGTGGAGCGGCGCTCCAAAGTGGTCTGTCCACTCTTTCCTTTTTTGACAAAAAGATCGTCCACTTCCGGGCACTTTTAGACGAAACGGTTTTCACAACACGATAAAGTAAGTAAAACTAACACGTTTTCATAATAAAACAAGTTTTACAACACCGGGCCCACATCGACCCAATTTACAACAAGTGACCATTTCGACCCATTTTAGTTTAATACAAAACTTAGACCGAGCATGGCGATTGGGGATACGCTACCCAATCCCAATCAATCCAAAGCACGTCCTCTAAAGCAACCTACACAATCCAATAGTTCTCACGCTTACCCGTGCACGCGAATCTATAAAAATGTAAACAACGAGAGGGTAAGCTATGAAAGCTTAGTGAATGCAATAATTATACACATACATATATAATCTACTTACTTGCAAACACTTACACAAATACCGCATACGAGCTAGCAACTCAACAAACATGCAATCACAATGCAAACTAAAATATCCGCAATTCACAATAAGCTAGCACCGCCAAAAGCATATAGTTCACAATTTAATATGCTAAAACTACAACACAGAACCATGGTTAACCAATCGAACGAGGGAACGGTGTTTAAAGACCGTCGGAGTTCGTAACAACCATTAGTGCACTTAACACTTCGTACACTAACCCCACGGGTGGCATCTTAACACATCGATACTTCACCCCGGGTGGCGTCTTAACACGTCGACACTTCACCCCGAGTGGTGTCTTAACACTGCGACACTTCACTCTTCATTTTACTTGAGGTGGCATCTTAACACGTCGATACTTCACCTCGAGTGGCGCCTTAACACATCGGCACTTCACCCGCTATTCTCTTAGAGTGGCATCTTAGCACATCGATACTTCACTCCGGGTGGTGTCTTAACACATCGACACTTCACCCCGGGTGGCGTCTTAACACATCGACACTTCACCCGTCACATTACTTTGAGTGGTGTCTTAGCACATCGACACTTCACTCGTCACGTGAAATGTGGTGTCTTAGCACATCGACACTTCACATCTCACGCTACAACAAATAAATACATTATATACCTACGCATATAATTATTCCACTCACCTCGTGAACTCGAGCATTACAAACCATGCGTGAAATCCCCACCACACGCGATCGAGCAAGATTTTACCTATAATACGCATATAGGTATACACATAATCAACATACAACCTCATTTGGACTCTCGACCCGCCCGAATGAACAACAAGTGCAAAATATACCCTTTTGCACTTTTAACGCTACCCGAAGGTCCAAAACTAACGAGACTAGTTCCCGCATTCTTGAAATACCCAAATATGTCAACTTTAACCTTTAAACGCATACTAGCTTGTATTTTACACAAAACCCATTCCATGGTTGACCAAGTTTGACTTTATTACTAAAACACCAAATTTTAACCTAAAATCACTTCTCGCGAGTAATTACATCAAAAGCATCATTTAACACTTAACAAAAGCGTTTAACATCCAATTAATCCCAATTAGTGTCATCCTCAATTTTGACCCAATTCAAATTGCTCATTTTGACCAAAGTCATAAAACGCCCCAAAATCACTAACGACTAGTGATTATATTTCCAAGACAACCACTAACACTTAAATCAAGTATTTACCTACTAGATTTACCAAAACTTGACTTAAAACTTAATTTGACACCGAATCAAGCTTACTTGTCCCGAAATACCCATTTGACCCGTTTTGACCTAAATTAGGGTTTACACCCAAAAACCAAGTCAACACAAGTGTTCTAACGTTTAACCAACACACGCAAGACCCAAACTCATAATTTCATCACTCGAAATCCTAAGTCACCCATTTAGGCTTACTTACTTGAATCTTACCCAAAACCCCCAAATTTCACAATAAAATGGGTTTATAACACTAACTAACACAAACCCCAACTCAAACAATACTCTTAACAATGAAATTCGGATTTAGAATTTACCATAACAATCAAAACGTAGCCGAGAACGAAAGGAACAACTTTAACACTCGAGATTTCGATCGATTCAAGCTTCTTCTTCTTCAAAACCCCAAATCTCTCCCTAGAAATCTCTCTCTCTCTCTCTCTCTCTAAGATAAGATGAGAGAGATGTGTGAATGCCAAAATGATCCAAAAGTGGATCTAAAACTGCTCTAAGTGCCACAAATCCGTCCACAACTGAAAGGACCAAAGTACCCCTCATTTAACCCTTTAAAAATGCTGAAAATTGCATCAGACGCGATCGGAGCGCCGCTCCAAAGGGTGGAGCGCCGCCCCAACCTTCAGGTCAGTTTTCAGTAACTTGTTTTGGCCATAACTTCTTGACCGTAGCTCCATTTTCGATGAATCAAATATCGTTGGAAACGTAATAAGATTTTCTTTCCAATGGTAAGGCTTTGAAATATCAACTCAAAATTTATTTGGGGTCGAAAAGGTACGTACACACCTTGTGACTCAAACACGTACATGCTTCGTACACTTCATACACGCATCGTACACCATAATTACATTATGTACAATAAATATTGGGTCTTACAACTCTCCCCCACTTAAACTCGATCACGTCCTCGTGATCTTTGTCACTTAACCCATCCGGACCTACATCCTATGGTCCTTCGACGTACTTTCGAACTCGAAGTCTACGAAATTTCCCGCAACGCGAAGATTTTACACCGCACTTAAGCGACCCTTCCGATGAATCACCCCCTTTCAACTTAAATCTCCATTCGCGATTTACCAAATCCACGAATTCGAGCACTAGAAACTTGCTCAATCCCTCACATCGGGAAGAACTCAACCAATCTCGTATCGAGATATGACCCCTTTGGTGTACCCTTCACAAGTACAATGCCAAGAGTAACCACGTCCCACAATAAGGTCAACATCCAAAATGACGAAGACCAAGTAAAATTAAATCCTTACGGATAACACTTACCACTTAACATCCCTTCAAGTTCTCCCGTCTACAACTCGCAACAAGCTACATCCTTAACTATATCACCCAACGCGATCTACTAGGTCCACTACGCTGTGACCCAAGTCTTGCATTAATCCAAATCGAGAAGGATTCATGCCGCATTAAAACTTCGTGCTTCACCAGTTCATAAACGTACACTCAACCGTTCAATCACGAATGTTCTCCGATTCAAGAACAAACCCCCCTCGTCTCCACAACCGGGTTATTCCTTCAACGAAGAAATTTTGGTATCACCAACTAATCACACTAGGGATACAAACTTTCCCATGAATGGATCCGCACATGACCTTCCGTCTCTGAATTAATCCAGGACGACAATAATACACCAAAAGTTGGACAAAACATCAACACTCGACACAGGGTTTCTTCCCTAAACCCAACAACACATCCATACAATACGGCTTCCTAGCACTAGCATGGAAACTATTTGTGTACTAGAATCCTATCAATAGTGAATTATCATCCCAACAATTCTCAATTCGTCACGCGACCTTCAAAGGTATTCACCAATGTCAGGTGAATCCTCCAACCTAGACCGTCCGTTAAGGATGGTTTCGACATTTGAATGCAGCTAACGGGTCGCATCACTAGGGAATGCACCCTCGTAAACAAACAAAACCCGCGTGTCTCTATGTGAGACAATCAGAAATAGAACTCCCCGCCTCACAATCATCCATAAAGTGGAATAATCCACTGACAATATCCACAATCACGTTTCGCGAAAGGGAAAATACAGTATCCATACCGAAATCGAACTCGTACCTACTCAACAGCACTATCCGGGTTTCGCACCAACCCAATTTTACATAACGAGAGCACCCGTAACGACAGTTACATTCTCTCACGTCTGTGATCTCAAACTTCACACTTGGTCTCATACCGCACTTGGTACTGCACGACCACCTTATACAAGAAGACTTACGCTTCACTTGATCTAACACCACCGGAGATTCCTCGGGCGGCAGTAAAAACTCCCCCACTTAGGATTTATCTCTCCATTCTCACCACCAAGATGATAACATGCCGCGGAATTGTAATTCCACGCCACACCTGATCATTCTCACCGTTGGTCATAAACATCAAATCACCGCAAATTCACTTTAGGCTCTCAGAGCCGACATGTACAATCACTTGAGATGTCGTACACGCGACGACATCGCACCGTCATACCACAAATCATAATTAACAGCTCTTCATCGTTCGCAAAGCGAACTCCACAAAAGTCCCGCATACGCCTCTATGACTAGGCATATGCCACTCCAATTAATTAGTCGTGCATCACAGTCGAGATCACCCGACCTTCTATGCAACGAACCATTATCAACAATTGCTCACTCTCATGGGGAAGAGTGACCAATCCGACATAATAATTGCATCGACCGCAATATCAACGCTTCATCATAACCTTCGACCTAATCGACCATTAAGTCCATCACCGGCTCACCGGTCATCCTTACTCGTCCATCACATAAGAGCAACAAGATTCGCTCATCCCTCACTTCATAAGAAGTATTTCTGCAATGCTCTTAAATTTCGACCTTCGCAACCGTCGAATTACTATCACCCATCGATCACTATTTAAAATCTTCGATGCTTCAAGGGTATCTCACGGGCACCCTAAGCACAAAGTGATCACACCATCACCGGAGTTGAACATTACACTAGCAGGTATAAGAAGGCACCTGACGCCGTGTCATGCAGACTCCCACCACAATCAACTGAATTTTAGAAACTCGATCTTTAGGTTCCATACACCCGATGTCACCCATCTCTCTATAATAGTGACCCGCAATCATACCTACCCGACAAACCTCACGGTTTATTTTCTTATCAAAAGTTCCTAGCGATCACACGCTACCCGAAAATTTCCACAAGGCCAATCGATATAGCCTAACGAAACTTTTCATCCAACACTAAGGAGATGCTTGGCAACACCAAGTCTTGCATCCTTCCACACCTCAATAAAACCACTACTACAAAGGATATTCCATTAGGAATGTTACCCTATAACCCACAACACACTAACACAAACAACATTATACGGGTCTCACTCCCATTAGTTTAACGACCCGAAGACTCCTCGATCTCGCCAATTCCAAGGCGACTCACAACAAGAATCCTAACACGATTCTCTAACCACACACTCTACCGAGTGTAACTCAAAACTACAATCATTAGACTTATTGCATTCCATTACGGAATTCAAGTCTTCGCCGCACACACGCAAACGTAAATCGGTCATCCTAGTTACGACGGGTAACTAAAACCAATAACAATCTCAACAGTGCACCCACTACTTAGGGTGACTAAGTACGCACCAAACTCGTGAGTTGGCTCACTCACTTAACTAATCGAATCCATCGTACACTTCTCGACTCGTAAAGAACTTGATGTGACAACAAGCACATCACTCGCGACCACTATATTCTAGGAACCAATAAAAGATTCCTAATTCGTCCCGTTCTACCCCAACCATGCCACGTTTCCTCCGTTCGGTACTTGTCATGTCATGCTTGGTGTCAAGATACACTTTCGTAATAATGGTGATCAATCACTATTAAAAATGCGTACCTTACCATTTCCACATGGTCATGCAAAGTACTTTACCCGGACTGACGCAACATTCACACAAAATAACTCGTGATAACTCCTAGTACCCGAATGACCCAAGTCCTTACCGTGAACTTGATCACTCAACCGCCAAACATGCGAATCTCTCCAATAGATTCGTCCCTAGGACACCGCACCAAAAGATACCTGTATATATACACCAATATACAATAATAATAAACGTACACAAGTACACCACAACAACAAGTCAACCTACAACCTAGGTGACTATCACTAAAACAACGTACAAGTTCGCCTACTTACATTAGGCACTAGCGATCTAAGGCACTAATTTACACATGAAATAGGGCCCCACAAAATTCCACATTGGACAAGCACAAGTCCTAGTTAGTCACCTACTCTAAGGCACTAACAAATCTCAATCCGACCCGTAATCCTACAAGTCCCGCAATTAACGCACCACTGTCAATAAGTCTAAGACTAGACACCTATTCCAAGGTCACCTAATTCCCTTAGACCATGCTCTGATACCACTTGTAACAACCCAACCCGTTATCCAACCGACAACGCTTAAATTTTTTTTTTATATCAAATATGGCCAGTTCAGCATTCGGCGCGGCGCGCCCCACTGTGGAGCAGCGCTCCAAAGTGGTCTGTCCACTCTTTCCTTTTTTGACAAAAAGATCGTCCACTTCCGGGCACTTTTAGACGAAACAGTTTTCACAACACGATAAAGTAAGTAAAACTAACACGTTTTCATAATAAAACAAGTTTTACAACACCGGGCCCACATCGATCCAATTTACAACAAGTGACCATTTCGACCCATTTTAGTTTAATACAAAACTTAGACCGAGCATGGCGATTGGGGATACGCTACCCAATCCTAATCAATCCAAAGCACGTCCTCTAAAGCAACCTACACAATCCAATAGTTCTCACGCTTACCTGAGCCATCACCTCCACGCGAATCTATAATAATGTAAACAACGAGAGGGTAAGCTATGAAAGCTTAGTGAATGCAATAATTATACACATACATATATAATCTACTTACTTGCAAACACTTACACAAATACCGCATACGAGCTAGCAACTCAACAAACATGCAATCACAATGCATAATAAAATATCCGCAATTCACAATAAGCTAGCACCGCCAAAAGCATATAGTTTACAATTTAATATGCTAAAACTACAACACATAACCATGGTTAACCAATCGAACGAGGGAACGGTTTTTAAAGACCGTCGAAGTTCGTAACAACCATTAGTGCACTTAACACTTCGTACACTAACCCCACGGGTGGCATCTTAACACATCGATACTTCACCCCGGGTGGCGTCTTAACACGTTGACACTTCACCCCGAATGGTGTCTTAACACTGCGACACTTCACTCTTCATTTTACTTGAGGTGGCATCTTAACACGTCGATACTTCACCTCGAGTGGCGCCTTAACACATCGGCAATTCACCCGTTATTCTCTTAGAGTGGCATCTTAGCACATCGATACTTCACTCTGGGTGGTGTCTTAACACATCGACACTTCACCCCGGGTGGCGTCTTAACACATCGACACTTCACCCGTCACATTACTTTGAGTGGTGTCTTAGCACATCGACACTTCACTCGTCACGTGAAATGTGGTGTCTTAGCACATCGACACTTCACATCTCACGCTACAATAAATAAATACATTATATACCTACGCATATAATTATTCCACTCACCTCGTGAACTCGAGCATTACAAACCATGCGCGAAATCCCCACCACACGCGACCGAGCAAGATTTTACCTATAATACGCATATAGGTATACACATAATCAACATACAACCTCATTTGGACTCTCGACCCGCCCGAATGAACAACAAGTGCAAAATATACCCTTTTGTACTTTTAACGCTACCCGAAGGTCCAAAACTAACGAGACTAGTTCCCGCGTTCTCGAAATACAAAAATATGTCAACTTTAACCTTTAAACGCATACTAGCTCGTATTTTACACAAAACCCATTCCATGGTTGACCAAGTTTGACTTTATTGCTAAAACACCAAATTTTAACCTAAAATCACTTCTCGCGAGTAATTACATCAAAAGCATCATTTAACACTTAACAAAAGCGTTTAACATCCAATTAATTCCAATTAGTGTCATCCTCAATTTTGACCCAATTCAAATTGCTCATTTTGACCAAAGTCATAAAACGCCCCAAAATCACTAACGACTAGTGATTATATTTCCAAGACAACCACTAACACTTAAATCAAGTATTTACCTACTTGATTTACTAAAACTTAACTTAAAACTTAATTTGACACCGAATCAAGCTTACTTGTCCCGAAATACCCATTTGACCCGTTTTGACCTAAATTAGGGTTTACACCCAAAAACCAAGTCAACATAAGTGTTCTAACGTTTAACCAACACACGCAAGACCCAAACTCATAATTTCATCACTCGAAACCCTAAGTCACCCATTTAGGCTTACTTACTTGAATCTTACCCAAAACCCCCAAATTTCACAATAAAATGGGTTTATAACACTAACTAACACAAACCCTAACTCAAACAAAACTCTTAACAATGAAATTCGGATTTAGAATTTACCATAACAATCAAAATGTAGCCGAGAACGAAAGGAACAACTTTAACACTTGAGCTTTCGATCGATTCAAGCTTCTTCTTCTTCAAAACCCCAAATCTCTCCCTAGAAATCTCTCTCTCTCTCTCTAAGATAAGATGAGAGAGATGTGTGGATGCCAAAATGATCCAAAAGTGGATCTAAAACTGCTCTAAGTGCCACAAATCCGTCCACAAGTGAAAGGACCAAAGTACCCCTCATTTAACCCTTTAAAAATGCTGAAAATTGCATCAGACATGATCGGAGCATCGCTCCAAAGGGTGGAGCGCCGCTCTAACCTTCAGGTCAGTTTTCAGTAACTTGTTTTGGCCATAACTTCTTGACCGTAGCTCTGTTTTCAATGAATCAAATATCGTTGGAAATGTAATAAGATTTTATTTCCAATGGTAAGGCTTTGAAACATCAACTCAAACTTTATTTGGGGTCGAAAAGGTACGTACACACCTTGTGACTCAAACAACGTCCAGTTTTCCTTCGACGTTCGAGCAAGCAACACGTACATGCTTAGTACACTTCATACACGCATCGTACACCATAATTACATTATGTACAATAAATATTGGGTCTTACACTGAATGAGAGCTAAACGCACTGTCCAAGGTCATGCAATTACTCAACCAGATATTAATGCGCCAGATTATAAAATCAAAGGACAAATCCTACACATGGTAACTAATCAATGCCAATTTAGTGGTGTGCCGAAGGAAGATCCAAACGAACATCGTCGAACCTTTAATAGGATATGTACTCCATTTAAAATTAGAGAAGTAGAGGATGAACAGATCTATCTCATGTTATTTCCCTGGACTTTAAAGGGAGAAGCCAAAGATTGGTTAGAATCATTACCTGAAGGGGCGATTGATACATGGGACGTTTTAGTTGAAAAATTTCTTAAACAATTCTTTCCGACATCTAAAGCCGTGAGACTTCAAGAAGAAATTGTTACGTTCACGCAAAAGCCAAACCAAACTTTATATGAGGCATGGACAAGATTTGAAAAGTTATTGAGAGGATGTCCGCAACATGGTTTAGACACTTATCAAATAGTACAAATATTCTACCAAGGATGCGATATCACTACACGAAAAGACATCGATATAGCAGCTGGTGGTTCCATTATGAAGAAAACTGCAATTGAAGCTTACAAAATTATTGATAACACTGCTTCCCACTCACATGAGTGGCATCGAGAAAAAGATATCATTAGATCATCTAAAGCGGCTAGAGCCGATTCTAGCCATGACTTTGATTCCATTTCTGCAAAGATAGATGCTGTCGAGAGACGAATGGAAAAGATGACTAAAGATATTCACTCAATAAGAATTAGTTGTGAGTAGTGTGGAAGACCACATTTGACAAAAGATTATCTCACTATTGAACAAACAATGGAACAAAGAGAGAATGTTTCATATATAAACCAAAGGCCTGGAAATAATTATCAAAATAATTATCAACCGCCAAGACCAATCTACAATCAAAATCAGAATTATAACCGAAATGTTCCATACAACAACCAACAAGGTCCTAGCAACCAACAAGTATCTAATAATACTTATAACCAGCAAAGACCTAATTTTCTAAATAAACCACCACAAATCGATGATAAAAAGCCTAATTTAGAAGATATGATGTCGAAGCTAGTTGAATCTCAAACTCAATTTTTCACATCTCAGAAACAAACAAATGAACAAAATGCTCAAGCATTTAGAAATCAACAAGCTTCTATTCAAAATCTGGAATAAGAAGTGAGTAACCTAGCAAGGTTGATAGGTGAAAGAAAACCGGGAAGTCTACCTAGCGATACAAATGCTAATCCCCGGAATGAAACAGCTAAAGCCATTACCACAAGAAGTGGTATTACACTTAAACCACCTGAAATGCCTGTAATTTCTGATGACTCGATTCCTACTCCACAAGAACCACAACCTGGGCAAGATAAGGAAACAGAACCGGTAGTTGAAAAGGTTAATGAAGATAACACAGTTAAGGCTAAACCTTATGTTAAACCATACCAACCACCACTTCCTTACCCGAGTAAAGTGAGAAAAGAAAGACTTGAAGTCGAGCAATCCAAATTCTTGGATATGTTTAAACAAATAAATGTAAATCTTCCTTTCATTGATGTGATTTCAGGAATGCCTAGATATGCTAAATTCTTGAAAGATCTTCACAAATAGAAAGAAAATGGAAGAACTCTCGGCTGTTACAATGAATGCTAATTGTTCTGCAGTGTTGTTGAATAAGATACCAGAAAAATTATCAGATCCAGGAAGTTTCACAATTTCATATTTTCTGGGTAGTCTTAGTTCAATAGAAGCATTGGCAGACTTAGGTGCTAGTATAAATTTAATGTCGTATTCACTATACTCTAAACTAGATCTTGGAGAATTGAAACCAACACGAATAAGTATACAACTAGCCGATCGATCAGTAAAATATCCTAGAGGGATAATGGAAAACATGCTAATTAAAGTTGTTACTTTAGTATTTCCAGTAGATTTTGTTATTCTAGACATGGAAGAAGATTCTCGAGTTCCTCTCATATTAGGAAGACCATTCTTAAACACGGCTAAAGCAATAATAGACGTGTTCGGTAAGAAATTGACCCTAAGTATAGAGGACGAGAGTGTTACTTTTTCTGTTGATAGAGCCATGCAACAACCACAATCTGCAGATGATACATGTTATTACATTCAAACTATAGATTCACATGCAGAATTGTTAGAAGAATTTCCAGAATTACAAGGAATAGGAGAATGTTCTTTAGGAGAAGGAACTGAACCAATTGATGAAGCTGAAATATTAGCTACACTTATGGCTAATGGATATGAACCAACTGTAGTGACCCGAACTTTTCCATGTTTATATATATTAATTGAGATTGATATTTACATGATTAAATGTTTCCAACATGTTAAGCAATCAAACTTGTTAATACTTGATTAATTGAAATATGTTTCATATAGACAATTGACCACCCAAGTTGACCGGTGATTCACGAATGTTAAAACTTATAAAAACTATATGATGACATATATATGGATATATATATATATATATATATATATATATATATATATATATATATATATATATATATATATATATATATATATATATATATATATATATATATATATAGTTAACATGATACTATGATAAGTAAACATATCATTAAGTATATTAACAATGAACTACATATGTAAAAACAAGACTACTAACTTAATGATTTTTAAACGAGACATATATGTAACGATTATCGTTGTAAAGACATTTAATGTATATATATCATATTAAGATATATTCATACATGATAATATCATGATAATATAATAATTTAAAATCTCATTTGATATTATAAACATTGGGTTAACAACATTTAACAAGATCGTTAACCTAAAGGTTTCAAAACAACACTTACATGTAACGACTAACGATGACTTAACGACTCAGTTAAAATATATATACATGTAGTGTTTTAATATATATTTATACACTTTTAAAAGACTTAAATACACTTATCAAAATACTTCTACTTAACAAAAATGCTTACAATTACATCCTCTTTCAGTTTCATCAACAATTCTACTCGTATGCACCCGTATTCGTACTCGTACAATACACAGCTTTTAGATGTATGTACTATTGGTATATACACTCCAATGATCAGCTCTTACCAGCCCATGTGAGTCACCTAACACATGTGGGAACCATCATTTGGCAACTAGCATGAAATATCTCATAAAATTACAAAAATATGAGTAATCATTCATGACTTATTTACATGAAAACAAAATTACATATCCTTTATATCTAATCCATACACCAATGACCAAAAACACCTACAAACACTTTCATTCTTCAATTTTCTTCATCTAATTGATCTCTCTCAAGTTCTATCTTCAAGTTCTAAGTGTTCTTCATAAATTCTACAAGTTCTAGTTACATAAAATCAAGAATACTTTCAAGTTTGCTAGCTCACTTCCAATCTTGTACGGTGATCATCCAACCTCAAGAAATCTTTATTTCTTACAGTAGGTTATCATTCTAATACAAGGTAATAATCCTATTCAAACTTTGGTTCAATTTCTATAACTATAACAATCTTATTTCAAGTGATGATCTTACTTGAACTTGTTTTCGTGTCATGATTCTGCTTCAAGAACTTCGAGCCATCCAAGGATCCGTTGAAGCTAGATCCATTTTTCTATTTTCCAGTAGGTTTATCCAAGGAACTTAAGGTAGTAATGATGTTCATAACATCATTCGATTCATACATATAAAGCTATCTTATTCGAAGGTTTAAACTTGTAATCACTAGAACATAGTTTAGTTAATTCTAAACTTGTTCGCAAATAAAAGTTAATCCTTCTAACTTGACTTTTAAAATCAACTAAACACATGTTCTATATTTATATGATATGCTAACTTAATGATTTAAAACCTGAAAACACGAAAAACACCGTAAAACCGGATTTACGCCATCGTAGTAACACCGCGGGCTTGTGACGACCCGGAAATTTCCGACCAAATTTAAACTTAACCTTTATATGTTTCCGACACAATAAGCAGAATTTGTAATGTTGAATCTTAAAAAGTTTGGAACTACATTCATGTAATCAATTACCCTTTGACCGTATTCGACGATTCACGAACAATTATGTGTATATAGATATGTATATATAATATATAATATTAACTGAAAACATTAACAAAGTATTAGATATATGATACTTTACATGAACATATTTGTTTCGATATATTTATCGACAGAATTAAGAGATAATATCAAATGATTGAATTATCAGATACATTATGATATGATTACGGGCCTATGTTATGAGGTCCACTGTGATTTAAGAAATCTATTCTTTTTGACAACTCATTACTTAACCAGTATGATAAAGATAACGATATTTATATTTTATTTTATTAAATATATATAACGATTTAAATTAATATTATATATTTTTATACGCGTATTATACGTACATAGTTTTATATTTTTACTATACTATAACTTTACCTTTACTTTACTTTTACTTTACTCTAACTTTAATAATTCACTTTAATAATTCATACTTTAATAATTCACTTTAATAATTCATACTTTAATAATTCACTTTAATAATTCATACTTTAATAATTCACTTTAATAATTCATACTTTAATAATTCACTTTAATAATTCATACTTTAATAATTCACTTTAATAATTCAAAAATATATTATAAATAGAATTCAATAGGTTTCATTATTTCATAGAAACTTGAAAATATATTTCTCTAAACTCTCTCAATCGAATTACATATATATATATATTTACTTAGTACTATTTCAAGATATTATTAGTATACATAAAATACTACGACGGAGTTATATTCAGACGACTTCAAAATAAGTTTTCAAATGGGATATAGCTAAGGAAATTATGGGTTATAGCTATGAAGGTTATGGGTATTGATCGAGGGTATTGCTCGTGAGGTCAACCTAACGTTTATCATTTTCGTTGCGTCTACGTACTTTCCTGCAATATTGAATCACAATATTGATACGTGAGCATTCATATCTTATGTTTTATATATTAATAGTGTATCCCTGACTAGTGCTCGAATATATATGATTATGCATGTTTGTATGCTTAGTTTCGTCGTTAAATAGTTTATGATAAATCACGAATTTGATACATATGCTACTGAGATAAGTTATATGATATGCATGTCGTTGAAAAGCTGAAGAAAAAAATTAATAACTTTTCATTTAGAAATCGTGTGGTTTCGATGAACGGATTAAAAGATATGGTCAACTGAATTATCATTAATTTTAATATTATTATTAAAACGATTATTATAACTGTTATCAGTTGATGTTATTATTAAAATTATCTTTATTACTAAAAATTAATATTTTTATTGAAACTATCATTTTATTATTTTTATCATTATTATTATTATCAATATTATTTTATCAAATAAATATGCGTACAAAGATATTTTTACCACATGTAATGTAATTACATTAATAATACATACCACTATATTTTTATGATATTAAGTGAATTTTATAAATTTTATTACTTGAGATATATAAAAGTATATTTTTATCATATATGAATTTTAATATAAATTTTTATTTATTAATAAATGACTTGTATTATTTAGTATAATAAGATCTGGTAAATATATTTAAATATATAAACTACTATATATAAGTTATATAATAAACATGTATAGATTTTGAAAGTCATTTTGGGTCAAGTTAACTCTTGTTGACTTTTGCATGTCGGTCTCGAGCATTAGGATTGTGATACACTACGACTTGACCTAAATTGTTAGACAGATATTGACCAACATATAAATATATATACTTAATATAGGTTCGTGAATCCAAGACAAACCCTGCACTTGTTCAGTGCCGTCATATACATAATTGCTACGAAATACAGTATTGTGAGTTTCATTTTCTCCCTTTTTATATATATTTTTGGGCTGAGAATACATGCGCTGATTTATAAATGTTTTACGAAATAGGCACAAGTACTAAAACTAATTCTATGTGGGTTTAAACCAGAAATATACCCTTAGCTTGGTAACATTAAACTACTTGTCTATGTACGGTAGGCGCGAATCCTAAAGATAGATCTATTGGGTCTGACAAACCCCATCCTGACTATGGGATGCTTTAGTACTTCTAGGTTATTTTAAACACACCTGATCTGGTGTACTTCAAAGGGTAAAACATGAACGTTAAGGATTGTTACCGGGTGCCTACAACTTATAGAATACTTTTATACACTTGCGAGTGTACGGATATTTATAGAAACTGAAATCTTGTGGTCTATTACTATTACCGAAATGATGGATTATGATAAACTAATCAACTCACCAACCTTTTGGTTGACACTTTAAAGCATGTTTATTCTCAGGTATTAAAGAAATCTTCCGCTGTGCATTAGCTCATTTTAAGGATATTACTTGGAGTCATTCAAGACATACTTTGAAAGACGTTGCATTCGAGTCGTTGAGTTCATCAAGATTAATATTAAGTCAATTATAGTTGGATGTAATATGAAATGGTATGCATGCCGTCAATTTTTGATGTAAAGAAAGTTTGTCTTTTAAAAACGAATGCAATGTTTGTAAAACGTATCATATAGAGGTCAAATACCTCGCGATGTAATCAACTATTGTGAATCGTTTATAATGTATATGAACGGGTCCTTTCAGTTGGTATCAGAGCGGTGGTCTTAGCGAACCAGGTCTTGCATTAGTGTGTCTAACTGATAGTTGTTAAGATGCATTAGTGAGTCTGGACTTCGACCGTGTCTGCATGTCAAAATTGTTGCTTATCATTTTTAGTCGAAAATCATCTACTTACCATCCTTAGGAAATTACCTGCTTATCATTCTTAAGTCTAGACGCGTTTTCCTACATTTATTGCATAATAGTGTATAGACGAATTCTTATCTTAGCATATCTGTTACTGTGGACTTTGACTGACATCTTTCAAAGATTCCTCCGTAATTTATGGGATTTTGGTATTATATATACATATGTAAATTATGTATTGAAGAATACCAAATCTAAATTCTACAATCTATTTCATACCAAAAAATTCTTTCCCTGATCATACAAGATGGATCCCTCAACCAGTTCGAGTTCCTCGGATTCCGACAGCTATGCCGATATGGATTTCCACATGACCTCCGAAAGCAGCGTAACCGGAATGAATCAACCAATTAGCCATCATCTATTCTGGATGAATTGGGGATGGGTTCGTAATCTACTTAACCATTGGAGACAAGAAGAAGGCGATCCCTTTCATCCACCACATTGCCCTCTTGGCAATGAACCTGAAGCACTTACCGGCGAACCTGTCCGAAACACCATTTTCTCTCTCATTTCCAGAGTATCTTGTCATGATTGTTTACTACACCAAATTCTAGATCTTATTTATCCGCTCGTCCGAACCGACAATTACCCCGGTGTAATAGAAGAAGTCAACGAGCTTCGCGCTCGGGTAGTGGCTTTGGAGAATATGGTGCAAAGGTTACAAATACCAGCAGCAGCACCAACAGCATAACCAGTACCACCATCAACAGTACCATTACCACCACCAACAACAACCGCATCGCAAACCTCAACTTCACAATCTGTCCCACGAGCATCGACGTCATACGCCATGTAGATACCAAGGAATACCACAACGATGAAGTATTGATTCATAACTTTATTGGGGAAACATTCTACGGCGATTATGTAATTTCTAAAATTTAGAAATTATCTATCCTCGCCTTAACCATAAATCAAATGAGTTTAATTTAATATTAACTCATTAAATCAATATTACATCTGAAGAAATATATACATATATATTTCCATAAAGACTGTAATAAAATTCTTTTGTACAAAATATTAATTGTGAATTTTTTTTTAACGGGTAGGTAATACCCGAGAGATATATAAATTCACAATTAATATGTTACATTCTTCGAATCTGATTCAGCAAATCATCCATTATACTCCCTACTTTCACAACAATATACATTCTTTTATAAAAATCAAAACAACCATACTCATTCAAAATCTAATTACATATTCTGATTTTGAAATCTCAGAATTCGATTCAAGATATAACCGAAATCGTCACTCTTAGATTCCTACATCTTTCAAAACTATACTTTGACTTCAAAACTGTCCTAGAACCTCATTTCTATTCATGGAACTCACAAAAATATTTGTATCATTCAAAATCTTAGAACATCATATGTATATTAACAATTACAATATGTGTTCAAACACTTCGAAATTTCTAAAGACATGCGAGATGATCATCCACCCACATATTACCCACTGTCATGCATCTGAAAAGCTCTCGAAACCAAAGTTATAGTTTAACACGTATCCATGTCAGATCCTTTGATATTTATTACCAAATATAATTTTTCAATCTCTTTCCAAAATAGACAGTTTTGTCACAGCTCCAGCAAATCACCTTCATTTGTTTATACGAATAAACCTTATTATAACAATTACCCCTTCATCATTGTTACCGGGGAACCTTTCATATCTCGCATCATTAGCAGTAAACTTATCAACAACTTCATTAACCTTCGACTTAAGCCTCTCCGAAAAGCCACTATACTTATTCATTAAAACCCCATCATGTACTCACCTACATCCTGTAACAATAATTGTCACACCAACTACTGGGAATTAGCAATCAGTATTTTGAATTTCGCGACAATTTTACGTCAAAAGTTATACATATAACGTCTATCTCCTAGACTTACATACTTCGAATGTGAATTTTCTGAAAAACATCCCAAACCATGAACTAGTTCTCCGAAATTGGAAAAATGCTGATGAAGCAGCAAAAACTGTAAACGACTTTAACAGTCAAAAGTTTGATGATAAAGAATAGTATGGTGGTAAAGCTGAGAAAAAGAGAAGGTTTAAAACTGGAAAACGGATTGAGCAGACCATGAAGGAGGCTGTGGACAAATCACAAAGACTAAGCCTGCCTTCAAAGGATCCAAATGATTCAGTGTCTACTGAAATCGTTAGCAAACAACTTACTTCTTATTCTAAACCTTCACAGACAAATCTTCTTCATCATCCATATTATCGTATCTTTTATTATAATATCTTCGATATTCCTGAAGATATTTTCACAACTATTCTTATCTGAAATCTTTTATCTCTTCGCAATATCTGCGTTACAACATAAAAAGAAACTGTGTTAGTTTCTAAATTCTAAAAAAAAAAATTTGAATTTAAAATAGGAATGTTTTTGAAGTAGTGTTGGGAACTGAAGCATGAGTTAGTATAATATAATGACACTTGATCAACGTGATTATATTACAGTAAGTCATGCTGAGTTTCTAATGGAACGTGATGATTCACAGAACATACTGTCATCATGTACTGTTTACACGACTCTTACATTCTACCCAATTTCCAAACATATTAAGAACATATCATCTTGATAGCTCTATATTTTCGGATATTATGGTAATTTGCCAAATCAAGATCGTTCCATTACGATTTTCTTCTTGGAACATTAACTATGTTCATCCAAAAATTCATATCTACGAATTCTGGACCATTATCCGCTTGACTTACGGTCGGAAAGAGAAAACGAAAGCATGAAGCTCCAAAATATAATGGAGAATATAAAGCTCGATAACAACCCCGAAATTACAAACCGTGTATATCAATGCGTATAGCAATATAAAGACATGGGAGAATGAAAAACACAATAACCCCAAGGTAATGGTAGAAGAAAATAACTTCCTCCGGTGGTAGATGAAAAAGAAGAATGACATATATGAAAGTTAAGAGTATATCAAGAATCAATACTGGATGAAGCATATTAACGAATGCTTTAAAGTATGAATTAGGGAGAAAGACTAGAAGGTGTGAGATGTGGAAATAAAGAAACAAAGGGGGTGAAATTATAGTAAAATATCAGACAGAGAAATCGAGACAGATTATCGCATTTAATCAAAGAAGATCCTGATTTCCTTAATCGCCGAAGAACCAAATCTTATTGCAAAGATTTTCTTTAAATCCCATGAATTCCGAAAATCAATCATAACTACGTCATCGGTTAAAACGAATATACGTTTACTCATTTCACTCTCTTGCGATAGCTTCACTTATACTCTTCGCGTAATCAAATTATTTTATCTATATTACTCAATGATAATAAAACTCTATTTATCAACTCATATTCATCATGAAAACATTTTTATAGTTAGCCATGACAACCTCGATCAAATTTCGGGACGAAATTTCTTTAACGGGTAGGTACTGTGACGACCCGGAAATTTCTGACCAAATTTAAACTTAACCTTTATATGTTTCCGACACGATAAGCAGAATTTGTAATGTTGAATCTTAAAAAGTTTGGAACTACATTCATGTAATCAATTACCCTTTGACCGTATTCGACGATTCACGAACAATTATGTGTATATAGATATGTATATATAATATATAATATTAACTGAAAACATTAACAAAGTATTAGATATATGATACTTTACATGAACATATTTGTTTCGATATATTTATCGACAGAATTAAGAGATAATATCAAATGATTGAATTATCAGATACATTATGATATGATTACGGGCCTATGTTATGAGGTCCACTGTGATTTAAGAAATCTATTCTTTTTGACAACTCATTACTTAACCAGTATGATAAAGATAACGATATTTATATTTTATTTTATTAAATATATATAACGATTTAAATTAATATTATATATTTTTATACGCGTATTATACGTACATAGTTTTATACTTTTACTATACTATAACTTTACCTTTACTTTACTTTTACTTTACTCTAACTTTAATAATTCACTTTAATAATTCATACTTTAATAATTCACTTTAATAATTCATACTTTAATAATTCACTTTAATAATTCATACTTTAATAATTCACTTTAATAATTCATACTTTAATAATTCACTTTAATAATTCATACTTTAATAATTCACTTTAATAATTCAAAAATCTATTATAAATAGAATTCAATAGGTTTCATTATTTCATAGAAACTTGAAAATATATTTCTCTAAACTCTCTCAATCGAATTACATATATATATATTTACTTAGTATTATTTCAAGATATTATTAGTATACATAAAATACTACGACGGAGTTATATTCAGACGATTTCAAAATAAGTTTTCAAATGGGATATAGCTAAGGAAATTATGGGTTATAGCTATGAAGGTTATGGGTATTGATCGAGGGTATTGCTCGTGAGGTCAACCTAACGTTTATCATTTTCGTTGCGTCTACGTACTTTCCTGCAATATTGAATCACAATATTGATACGTGAGCATTCATATCTTATCTTTTATATATTAATAGTGTATCCCTGACTAGTGCTCGAGTATATATGATTATGCATGTTTGTATGCTTAGTTTCGTCGTTAAATAATTTATGATAAATCACGAATTTGATACATATGCTACTGAGATAAGTTATATGATATGCATGTCGTTGAAAAGCTGAAGAAAAAAATTAATAACTTTTCATTTAGAAATCGTGTGGTTTCGATGAACGGATTAAAAGATATGGTCAACTGAATTATCATTAATTTTAATATTATTATTAAAACGATTATTATAACTGTTATCAGTTGATGTTATTATTAAAATTATCTTTATTACTAAAAATTAATATTTTTATTGAAACTATCATTTTATTATTTTTATCATTATTATTATTATTATCAATATTATTTTATCAAATAAATATGCGTACAAAGATATTTTTACCACATGTAATGTAATTACATTAATAATACATACCACTATATTTTTATGATATTAAGTGAATTTTATAAATTTTATTACTTGAGATATATAAAAGTATATTTTTATCATATATGAATTTTAATATAAATTTTTATTTATTAATAAATGACTTGTATTATTTAGTATAATAAGATCTGATAAATATATTTAAATATATAAACTACTATATATAAGTTATATAATAAACATGTATAGATTTTGAAAGTCATTTTAGGTCAAGTTGACTCTTGTTGACTTTTGCATGTCGGTCTCGAGCATTAGGATTGTGATACACTACGACTTGACCTAAATTGTTAGACAGATATTGACCAACATATAAATATATATACTTAATATAGGTTCGTGAATCCAAGACAAACCCTGCACTTGTTCAGTGCCGTCATATACATAATTGCTACGAAATACAGTATTGTGAGTTTCATTTGCTCCCTTTTTATATATATTTTTGGGCTGAGAATACATGCGCTGATTTATAAATGTTTTACGAAATAGGCACAAGTACTAAAACTAAT
This sequence comes from Rutidosis leptorrhynchoides, assembly GCF_046630445.1. Classification (NCBI taxonomy): domain Eukaryota; kingdom Viridiplantae; phylum Streptophyta; class Magnoliopsida; order Asterales; family Asteraceae; genus Rutidosis; species Rutidosis leptorrhynchoides. Next base: position 518,438,755 of record NC_092334.1, read on the forward strand.
TCTATGTGGGTTTAAACCAGAAATATACCCTTAGCTTGGTAACATTAAACTACTTGTCTATGTACGGTAGGCGCGAATCCTAAAGATAGATCTATTGGGTCTGACAAACCCCATCCTGACTATGGGATGCTTTAGTACTTCGAGGTTATTTTAAACACACCTGATCTGGTGTACTTCAGAGGGTAAAACATGAACGTTAAGGCTTGTTACCGGGTGCCTACAACTTATAGAATACTTTTATACACTTGCGAGTGTACGGATATTTATAGAAACTGAAATCTTGTGGTCTATTACTATTACGGAAATGATGGATTATGATAAACTAATGAACTCACCAACCTTTTGGTTGACACTTTAAAGCATGTTTATTCTCAGGTATTAAAGAAATCTTCCGCTGTGCATTAGCTCATTTTAAGGATATTACTTGGAGTCATTCAAGACATACTTTGAAAGACGTTGCATTCGAGTCGTTGAGTTCATCAAGATTAATATTAAGTCAATTATAGTTGGATGTAATATGAAATGGTATGCATGCCGTCAATTTTTGATGTAAAGAAAGTTTGTCTTTTAAAAACGAATGCAATGTTTGTAAAACGTATCATATAGAGGTCAAATACCTCGCGATGTAATCAACTATTGTGAATCGTTTATAATGTATATGAACGGGTCCTTTCAGGGCTGTTTTGGGTTAGTTAATTAAAAACTATGATAAACTTTGATTTAAAAGTTGTTATTCTGAGAAAATTATTTTTATTATGAACATGAAACTATATCCAAAAATTATGGTTAAACTCAAAATGGAAGTATGTTTTCTAAAATGGTCATCTAGACGTCGTTCTTTCGACTGAAATGACTACCTTTACAAAAATGACTTGTAACTTATTTTTCCTACTATAAACCTATACTTTTTCTGTTTAGATTCATAAAATAGAGTTCAATATGAAATCATAGCAATTTGATTCACTCAAAACGGATTTAAAATGAAGAAGTTATGGGTAAAACAAGATTGGATAATTTTTCTCATTTTAGCTACGTGAAAATTGGTAACAAATCTATTACAACCATAACTTAATCAACTTGTATTGTATATTATGTAATCTTGATACCATAGACACGTATACAATGTTTCAACCTATCATGTCGACACATCTATATATATTTCGGAACAACCATAGACACTCTATATGTGAATGTTGGAGTTAGCTATACAGGGTTGAGGTTGATTCCAAAATATATATAGTTTGAGTTTTGATCAATACTGAGATACGTATACACTGGGTCGTGGATTGATTCAAGATAATATTTATCGATTTATTTCTGTACATCTAACTGTGGACAACTAGTTGTAGGTTACTAACGAGGACAGCTGACTTAATAAACTTAAAACATCAAAATATATTAAAAGTGTTGTAAATATATTTTGAACATACTTTGATATATATGTATATATTGTTATAGGTTCGTGAATCAACAGTGGCCAAGTCTTACTTCCCGACGAAGTAAAAATCTGTGAAAGTGAGTTATAGTCCCACTTTTAAAATCTAATATTTTTGGGATGAGAATACATGCAGATTTTATAAATGATTTACAAAATAGACACAAGTACGTGAAACTACATTCTATGGTTGAATTATCGAAATCGAATATGCCCCTTTTTATTAAGTCTGGTAATCTAAGAATTAGGGAACAGACACCCTAATTGACGCGAATCCAAAAGATAGATCTATTGGGCCTAACAAACCCCATCCAAAGTACCGGATGCTTTAGTACTTCGAAATTTATATCATATCCGAAGGGTGTCCCGGAAAGATGGGGATATTCTTATATATGCATCTTGTTAATGTCGGTTACCAGGTGTTCACCATATGAATGATTTTTATCTCTATGTATGGGATGTGTATTGAAATATGAAATCTTGTGGTCTATTGTTACGATTTGATATATATAGGTTAAACCTATAACTCACCAACATTTTTGTTGACGTTTAAAGCATGTTTATTCTCAGGTGAATACTAAGAGCTTTAGCTGTTGCATACTAAAATAAGGACAAGATTTGGAGTCCATGTTTGTATGATATTGTGTAAAAACTGCATTCAAGAAACTGATTTCGATGTAACATATTTGTATTGTAAACCATTATGTAATGGTCGTGTGTAAACAGGATATTTTAGATTATCATTATTTGATAATCTACGTAAAGCTTTTTAAACCTTTATTGATGAAATAAAGGTTATGGTTTGTTTTAAAAATGAATGCAGTCTTTGAAAAACGCCTCATATAGAGGTCAAAACCTCGCAACGAAATCAATTAATATGGAACGCTTTTAATCAATAAGAACGGGACATTTCAGTTGGTATCCGAGCGTTGGTCTTAGAGAACCAGAATTTTGCATTAGTGTGTCTTATCGAGTTTGTTAGGATGCATTAGTGAGTCTTGACTTCGACCGTGTTTACTTGAAAAATGATTGCTTAACAAATTTTGTTGGAAACTATATATTTTTAACATGTGAATATTATGTGATATATTAATCTCTTAACGCATTTGATATTATGTGATAGATGTCTACCTCTAGAATAAGTCTCATTGACTCACCTAATAATAATGAAGAGTCAAATGTAAATTGGAATGATTCGTGGACTGATTCACAAGTTCCCGAAGAGGAACCGGAAGAAGAGTCGGAACCGGAAGAAGAATCGGAACCGGATGAAGAAATAGAACCGGTGGGGGAAATAATAAAACGGTTAAGTAAAAGAAAATCCTCAACCAACCGACCAAGGTTAATTATGGTCAATGGTGTTTTCGCCAAGGAAGCAAAATATTGGGAGGATTACCAATTCTCCGATGAATCGAATTCCGACGAGAATTCCGATGATGTTACAGAAATTACCCCAACTGAATTTAAAAAGGCAAAAGAAAATAATAAGGGAAAGGGCATAAAAATAGAGAAATCTAATTCTAACCCCGATGAACTTTATATGTATCGTCAACCCCCGAAGTCCTTAAGTTGTAACAATGACCCGGGAACCTCTAAACCACCAGGTTTTTCTAAACCAATGTGGAAAATGACGGCTCATATTAGGGGAACATCATATATCCCTAGAAACTTGGCAAAACGAACCAAAATCGAAGAAGAAGAAACAAGCGAGTCGGAATAAGATAGTTGTATTCGTGTGGTGTAATATATGTAATATAGTGTGCTTATGCTTTATGATATATGTAAAAATTGCTTGTATTAATAAGTATTTTTTTTTTATGAATCTAACTCTTGTCTATTTTACAGTATAAAAACACAAAATGGATAGACAACCCAATATTTTAAGAGACCTACCCGGAGACATGATTGATGAAATCTTGTCTAGAGTCGGTCAGAATTCTTCGGCACAACTATTTAAGGCGAGATTAGTTTGTAAGACATTCGAAGAACATTCCAAGAATGCCTTGGTTTATAAAAGGCTTTCGTTCGAAAGATGGGGGATATCACATTGGGAAATCCATAAGTTACGATGTGTTTACTTTGACGCATATATTGCGGGGAACCCAAATGCTATTTTACGCAATGGGTTAAGAAATTATTTTGACTCAATATATCCGAATATTGGACTTCGTGATTTAGAAAAAGCAGCTAACATGCAACATAAAGAAGCATGTTATGCTTACGGATTAGTAATGTTCGCTTCTCACCAAAGTGAGAACAAGAACATCGGGCTACAACTATTAAACAAAACGTTCCCACAAGTGACGGAGTCGGTAATTGGGGTAAGAAATGAGGTTTTTAGATTGTTACGGGACTGTTGGACATTACGTAACCCTCGTCCCTTTGACGACGTTACAACACGCTATCTTATCAACGGCCATAATGGTTATGTTCCACAAGACCAAGGATGGGAAGTAGTCCTAGTAAAACCAGAATGCATGACTTGTTTCTGGACGTATGAATTACGTGTCTTTATTGCCTTTGCTGAACGACTTGTGTACTAGCTAGAATTATCTTCACAACTATCTTGTATCAAAGTTATTGTGTGCTATATTTCATGCTTCATGTAAAATAAGCGGTATTGTAAGTTTGTAAAATATTGTATAAAAGTTTGAACGCGAAATATTATTATAATCAGTTTTTCATTTAGAATTGTAGTAGTTGAATTGTATATTAGCTACTAAGTATGAACTTAACGGGTAGGTACTACCCGAATTTAAACTTATAAAACGCTAATATGAAGAAAAAGCTTTTATAAATGAGTTCATATTATGCTACAAAATACTATTAACTACTCTTAATATTCTGTATGATTAACTTGTTCCATTTGACTATTTTGAAGGAAATGGCACCGACTACTCGACACACCGTGAATATGAATGAAGAGGAATTCCGTACTTTTCTAGCTTCAAACATAGCCGCAGTACAGGCTGCGCTACATACCAACAATAACCTTGGATCTAGCAGTACAGGAAATCGTGTAGGATGCACCTACAAAGAATTCACTGCCTGCAAACCTTTGGAATTTGATGGAACCGAAGGACCGATCGGATTGAAACGGTGGACCGAGAAGGTCGAATCGGTGTTTGCCATAAGTAAGTGTACTGAAGAGGACAAAGTGAAGTACGCTAGGCATACCTTCACAGGTTCTGCGTTAACATGGTGGAATACCTATCTAGAGCAAGTGGGACAAGACGATGCGTACGCACTACCGTGGTCAGCATTCAAGCACTTGATGAACGAGAAGTACCGTCCCAGAACCGAGGTCAATAAGCTCAAGACAGAACTTAGAGGGTTACGAACCCAAGGATTTTATATTACCACGTACGAAAGACGATTCACAGAATTGTGCCTATTGTGTCCGGGAGCATTCGAAGACGAGGAAGAGAAGATCGACGCGTTTGTGAAAGGATTACCGGAAAAAATCCAAGAAGATATAAGTTCACACGAGCCCGCCTCCATACAACAGGCATGTAGAATGGCTCACAAACTAGTGAACCAGATTGAAGAAAGAATTAAAGAACAGACTGCTGAAGAGGCCAATGTGAAGCAAGTCAAAAGAAAGTGGGAGGAAAACGGTGATAAGAATCACCAATACAACAACAACAGCAATTACAACAATAATCGCAACAATTATCCCAACAATCGCAACTTCAACAAACGGCCCAACAACAACAACAACAACAACAACAGCAACTACAACAATCATCCCAACAACAATAATAACCGCAACAACAACAACAACAATCAGAAGCAGCTATGCCAAAGGTGAGAAAAGTATCACTCGGGGTTCTGCACCAAATTTTGCAACAAGTGTAAAAGAAATGGTCATAGTGCGGCGAAGTGTGAGGTCTACGGACCAGGGGTTAATAGAACGAAAGGAACAAATGGTGTCGGAACGAGTAATGGCGGAGCAAGTAGTGTCGGAGCAAGTTATGCCAATGTAGTTTGTTATAAATGTGGAAAACCGGGCCACATTATTAGAAATTGCCTGAACCAGGAGAACACGAATGGACAAGGCCGCGGAAGAGTTTTCAATATTAATGCGGCAGAGGCACAGGAAGACCCGGAGCTTGTTACGGGTACGTTTCTTATTGACAATAAATCTGCTTACGTTTTATTTGATTCGGGTGCGGATAGAAGCTATATGAGTAGAGATTTTTGTGCTAAATTAAGTTGTCCATTGACGCCTTTGGATAGTAAATTTTTACTAGAATTAGCAAATGGTAAATTAATTTCAGCAGATAATATATGTCAGAATCGAGAAATTAAACTGGTTAGCGAAACATTTAAGATTGACTTGATACCAGTAGAGTTAGGGAGTTTTGATGTGATAATCGGTATGGACTGGTTGAAAGAAGTGAAAGCAGAGATCGTTTGTTACAAAAATGCAATTCGCATTATACGAGAAAAAGGAAAACCCTTAATGGTGTACGGAGAAAAGGGCAACACGAAGCTACATCTTATTAGTAATTTGAAGGCACAAAAACTAATAAGAAAAGGTTGCTATGCTGTTCTAGCACACGTCGAGAAAGTACAAACTGAAGAAAAGAGCATCAATGATGTTCCCGTCACAAAAGAATTTCCCGATGTATTTCCGAAAGAATTACCGGGATTACCCCCACATCGATCCATTGAATTTCAAATAGATCTTGTACCAGGAGCTGCACCAATAGCTTGTGCTCCTTACAGACTCGCACCCAGTGAGATGAAAGAACTGCAAAGCCAATTACAAGAACTTTTAGAGCGTGGTTTCATTCGACCAAGCACATCACCGTGGGGAGCTCCTGTTTTGTTTGTCAAGAAGAAAGATGGTACATTCAGGTTGTGTATCGACTACCGAGAGTTGAACAAACTTACCATCAAGAACCGCTACCCACTACCGAGAATCGACGACTTATTTGATCAACTACAAGGCTCGTCTGTTTATTCAAAGATTGACTTACGTTCCGGGTATCATCAAATGCGGGTGAAAGAAGATGATATCCCAAAGACTGCTTTCAGAACACGTTATGGTCATTACGAGTTTATGGTCATGCCGTTTGGTTTAACTAATGCACCAGCTGTGTTCATGGACCTTATGAACCGAGTGTGTGGACCATACCTTGACAAGTTTGTCATTGTTTTCATTGATGACATACTTATTTACTCAAAGAATGACCAAGAACACGGTGAACATTTGAGAAAGGTGTTAGAAGTATTGAGGAAGGAAGAATTGTACGCTAAATTTTCAAAGTGTGCATTTTGGTTGGAAGAAGTTCAATTCCTCGGTCACATAGTGAACAAAAAAGGTATTAAGGTGGATCCGGCAAAGATAGAAACTGTTGAAAAGTGGGAAACCCCGAAAACTCCGAAACACATACGCTAGTTTTTAGGACTAGCTGGTTACTACAGAAGGTTCATCCAAGACTTTTCCAGAATAGCAAAACCCTTGACTGCATTAACGCATAAAGGGAAGAAATTTGAATGGAAGGATGAACAAGAGAAAGCGTTTCAGTTATTGAAGAAAAAGCTAACTACGACACCTATATTGTCATTGCCTGAAGGGAATGATGATTTTGTGATTTATTGTGACGCATCAAAGCAAGGTCTCGGTTGTGTATTAATGCAACGAACGAAGGTGATTGCTTATGCGTCTAGACAATTGAAGATTCACGAGCAAAATTATACGACGCATGATTTGGAATTAGGCGCGGTTGTTTTTGCATTAAAGACTTGGAGGCACTACTTATATGGGGTCAAAAGTATTATATATACCGACCACAAAAGTCTTCAGCACATATTTAATCAGAAACAACTGAATATGAGGCAGCGTAGGTGGATTGAATTGTTGAATGATTACGACTTTGAGATTCGTTACCACCCGGGGAAGGCAAATGTGGTAGCCGATGCCTTGAGCAGGAAGGACAGAGAACCCATTCGAGTAAAATCTATGAATATAATGATTCATAATAACCTTACTACTCAAATAAAGGAGGCGCAACAAGGAGTTTTAAAAGAGGAAATTTAAAGGATGAAATACCCAAAGGATCGGAGCAGCATCTTAATATTCGGGAAGACGGAACCCGGTATAGGGCTGAAAGGATTTGGGTACCAAAATTTGGAGATATGAGAGAAATGGTACTTAGAGAAGCTCATAAAACCAGATACTCAATACATCCTGGAACGGGGAAGATGTACCAGGATCTCAAGAAACATTTTTGGTGGCCGGGTATGAAAGCCGATGTTGCTAAATACATAGGAGAATGTTTGACGTGTTCTAAGGTCAAAGCTGAGCATCAGAAACCATCAGGTCTACTTCAACAACCCGAAATCCCAGAATGGAAATGGGAAAACATTACCATGGATTTCATCACTAAATTGCCAAGGACTGCAAGTGGTTTTGATACTATTTGGGTAATAGTTGATCGTCTCACCAAATCAGCACACTTCCTGCCAATAAGAGAAGATGACAAGATGGAGAAGTTAGCACGACTGTATTTGAAGGAAGTCGTCTCCAGACATGGAATACCAATCTCTATTATCTCTGATAGGGATGGCAGATTTATTTCAAGATTCTGGCAGACATTACAGCAAGCATAAGGAACTCGTCTAGACATGAGTACTACCTATCATCCACAAACTGATGGGCAGAGCGAAAGGACGATACAAACGCTTGAAGACATGCTACGAGCATGTGTTATTGATTTCGGAAACAGTTGGGATCGACATCTACCGTTAGCAGAATTTTCCTACAACAACAGCTACCATTCAAGCATTGAGATGGCGCCGTTTGAAGCACTTTATGGTAGAAAGTGCAGGTCTCCGATTTGTTGGAGTGAAGTGGGGGATAGACAGATTATGTAGTGACCCGAACTTTTCCATGTTTATATATATTAATTGAGATTGATATTTACATGATTAAATGTTTCCAACATGTTAAGAAATCAAACTTGTTAAGACTTGATTAATTGAAATAGGTTTCATATAGACAATTGACCACCCAAGTTGACCGGTGATTCACGAACGTTAAAACTTGTAAAAACTATATGATGACATATAGATGGTTATATATATAGTTAACATGATATTATGATAAGTAAACATATCATTAAGTATATTAACAATGAACTACATATGTAAAAATAAGACTACTAACTTAATGATTTTGAAACGAGACATATATGTAACGATTATCGTTGTAACGACATTTAATGTATATATATCATATTAAGAGATATTCGTACATCATAATATCATGATAATATAATAATTTAAAATCTCTTTTGATATTATAAACATTGGGTTAACAACATTTAACAAGATCGTTAACCTAAAGGTTTCAAAACAACATTTACATGTAACGACTAACGATGACTTAACGACTCAGTTAAAATGTATATACATGTAGTATTTTAATATGTATTCATACACTTTTGAAAGACTTCAAGACAATTATCAAAATACTTCTACTTAACAAAAATGCTTACAATTACATCCTCGTTCAGTTTCATCAACAATTCTACTCGTATGCACCCGTATTCGTACTCGTACAATACACAGCTTTTAGATGTATGTACTATTGGTATATACACTCCAATGATCAGCTCTTAGAAGCCCATGTGAGTCACCTAACACATATGGGAACCATCATTTGGCAACTAGCATGAAATATCTCATAAAATTACAAAAATATGAGTAATCATTCATGACTTATTTACATGAAAACAAAATTACATATCCTTTATATCTAATCCATACACCAACGACCAAAAACACCTACAAACACTTTCATTCTTCAATTTTCTTCATCTAATTGATCTCTCTCAAGTTCTATCTTCAAGTTCTAAGTGTTCTTCATAAATTCCAAAAGTTCTAGTTTCATAAAATCAAGAATACTTTCAAGTTTGCTAGCTCACTTCCAATCTTGTAAGGTGATCATCCAACCTCAAGAAATCTTTGTTTCTTACAGTATGTTATCATTCTAATACAAGGTAATAATCATATTCAAACTTTGGTTCAATTTCTATAACTATAACAATCTTATTTCAAGTGATGATCTTACTTGAACTTGTTTTCGTGTCATGATTTTGCTTCAAGAACTTCGAGCCATCCAGGGATCCATTGAATCTAGATCCATTTTTTTCTTTTCCAGTAGGTTTATCCAAGGAACTTAAGGTAGTAATGATGTTCATAACATCATTCGATTCATACATATAAAGCTATCTTATTCGAAGGTTTAAACTTGTAATCACTAGAACATAGTTTAGTTAATTCTAAACTTGTTCGCAAACAAAAGTTAATCCTTTTAACTTGACTTTTAAAATCAACTAAACACATTTTGTATATCTATATGATATGCTAACTTAATGGTTTAAAACCTGGAAACACGAAAAACACCGTAAAACCGGATTTACGCCGTCGTAGTAACACCGCGGGCTGTTTTGGGTTAGTTAATTAAAAACTATGATAAACTTTGATTTAAAAGTTGTTATTCTGAGAAAATGATTTTTATTATGAACATGAAACTATATCCAAAAATTATGGTTAAACTCAAAGTGGAAGTATGTTTTCTAAAATGGTCATCTAGACGTCGTTCTTTCGACTGAAATGACTACCTTTACAAAAACGACTTGTAACTTATTTTTCTGACCATAAACCTATACTTTTTCTGTTTAGATTCATAAAATAGAGTTCAATATGAAATCATAGCAATTTGATTCACTCAAAATGGATTTAAAATGAAGAAGTTATGGGTAAAACAAGATTGGATAATTTTTCTCATTTTAGCTACGTGAAAATTGGTAACAAATCTATTCCAACCATAACTTAATCAACTTGTATTGTATATTATGTAATCTTGAGATACCATAGACACGTATACAATGTTTCGACCTATCATGTCGACACATCTATATATATTTCGGAACAACCATAGACACTCTATATGTGAATGTTGGAGTTAGCTATACAGGGTTGAGGTTGATTCCAAAATATATATAGTTTGAGTTGTGATCAATACTGAGATACGTATACACTGGATCGTGGATTGATTCAAGATAATATTTATCGATTTATTTCTGTACATCTAACTGTGGACAACTAGTTGTAGGTTACTAACGAGGACAGCTGACTTAATAAACTTAAAACATCAAAATATATTAAAAGTGTTGTAAATATATTTTGAACATACTTTGATATATATGTATATATTGTTATAGGTTCGTGAATCAACCAGTGGCCAAGTCTTACTTCCTGACGAAGTAAAAATCTGTGAAAGTGAGTTATAGTCCCACTTTTAAAATCTAATATTTTTGGGATGAGAATACATGCAGGTTTTATAAATGATTTACAAAATAGACACAAGTACGTGAAACTACATTCTATGGTTGAATTATCGAAATCGAATATGCCCCTTTTTATTAAGTCTGGTAATCTAAGAATTAGGGAACAGACACCCTAATTGACGCGAATCCTAAAGATAGATCTATCGGGCCCAACAAGACCCATCCAAAGTACCGGATGCTTTAGTACTTCGAAATTTATATCATATCCGAAGGGTGTCCCGGAATGATGGGGATATTCTTATATATGCATCTTGTTAATGTCGGTTACCAGGTGTTCACCATATGAATGATTTTTATCTCTATGTATGGGATGTGTATTGAAATATGAAATCTTGTGGTCTATTATTATGATTTGATATATATAGGTTAAACCTATAACTCACCAACATTTTTGTTGACGTTTTAAGCATGTTTATTCTCAGGTGATTATTAAGAGCTTCCGCTGTCGCATACTTAAATAAGGACGAGATTTGGAGTCCATGCTTGTATGATATTGTGTAAAAACTGCATTCAAGAAACTTATTTTGTTGTAACATATTTGTATTGTAAACCATTATGTAATGGTCGTGTGTAAACAGGATATTTTAGATTATCATTATTTGATAATCTACGTAAAGCTTTTTAAACCTTTATTGATGAAATAAAGGTTATGGTTTGTTTTAAAAATGAATGCAGTCTTTGAAAAACGTCTCATATAGAGGTCAAAACCTCGCAACGAAATCAATTAATATGGAACGTTTTTAATCAATAAGAACGGGACATTTCAGTTGGTATCTGAGCGTTGGTCTTAGAGAACCAGAATTTTGCATTAGTGTGTCTTTTCGAGTTTTTTAGGATGCATTAGTGAGTCTGGACTTCGACCGTGTTTACTTGAAAAATGATTGCTTAACAAATTTTGTTGGAAACTATATATTTTTAACTTGTGAATATTATGTGATATATTAATCTCTTAACACGTTTGATATTATGTGATAGATGTCTACCTCTAGAAAAAGTCACATTGACTCACCTAATAATAATGAAGAGTCAAATGTAAATTGGAATGATTCGTGGACTGATTCACAAGTTCCCGAAGAGGAACCGGAAGAAGAGTCGGAACCGGAAGAAGAATCGGAACCGGAAGAAGAATCGGAACCGGAAGAAGAAATAGAACCGGTGGGGGAAATAATAAAACGGTTAAGTAAAAGAGAATCCTCAACCAACCGACCAAGGTTATTTATGGTCAATGGTGTTTCCGCCAAGGAAGCAAAATATTGGGAGGATTACCAATTCTCCGATGAATCGGATTCCGACGAGAATTCCGATGATGTTATAGAAATTACCCCAACTGAATTTAAAAAGGCAAAAGAAAATAATAAGGGAAAGGGCATAAAAATAGAGAAATCTAATTCCAACCCCGATGAACTTTATATGTATCGTCAACCCCCGAAGTCCTTAAGTTGTAACAATGACCCGGGAACCTCTAAACCACGAGGTTTTTCTAAACCAATGTGGATAACGACGGCTCGTATTAGGGGAACATCATATATCCCTAGAAACTTAGCAAAACGAACCAAAACCGAAGAAGAAGAAACAAGCGAGTCGGAATAAGATAGTTGTATTCGTGTGGTGTAATATAAGTAATATAGTGTGCTTATGCTTTATGATATACGTAAAAATTGTTTGTATTAATAAGTATTTTTTTTTATGAATCTAACTCTTGTCTATTTTACAGTATAAAAACACAAAATGGATAGACAACCCAATATTTTAAGAGACCTACCCGGAGACATGATTGATGAAATCTTGTCTAGAGTCGGTCAGAATTCTTCGGCACAACTATTTAAGGCGAGATCAGTTTGTAAGACTTTCGAAGAACGTTCCAAGAATGCCTTGGTTTATAAAAGGCTTTCGTTCGAAAGATGGGGGATATCACATTGGGAAATCCATAAGTTACGATGTGTTTACTTTGACGCATATATTGCGGGGAACCCAAATGCTATTTTACGTAATGGGTTAAGAAATTATTTTGACTCAATATATCCGAATATTGGACTTCGTGATTTAGAAAAAGCGGCTAACATGCAACATAAAGAAGCATGTTATGCTTACGGATTAGTAATGTTCGCTTCTCACCAAAGTGAGAACAAGAACATCGGGCTACAACTATTAAACAAAACGTTCCCACAAGTGACGGAGTCGGTAATTGGGGTAAGAAATGAGGTTTTTAGATTGTTACGGGACTGTTGGACATTACGTAACCCTCGTCCCTTTGACGACGTTACAACACGCTGTCTTATCAATGGCCATAACGGTTATGTTCCACAAGACCAAGGATGGGAAGTAATCCTAGTAAAACCAGAATGCATGACTTGTTTCTGGATGTATGAATTACGTGTCTTTATTGCCTTTGCTGAACGACTTGTGTACTAGCTAGAATTATCTTCACAACCATCTTGTATCAAATTTATTGTGTGCTATATTTCATGCTATATGTAAAATAAGCGGTATTGTAAGTTTGTAAAATATTGTGTAAAAGTTTGAACGCGAAATATTATTATAATCAGTTTTTCATATAGAATTGTAGTAGTTGAATTGTATATTAGCTACTAAGTATAAACTTCACGGGTAGGTACTACCCGAATTTAAACTTATAAAATGCTAATATGAAGAAAAAGCTTTTATAAATGAGTTCATATTATGCTACGAAATACTATTAACTACTCTTAATATTCTGTATGATTAACTTGTTCCATTTGACTATTTTGAAGGAAATGGCACCGACTACTTTACACACCGTGAATATGAATGAAGAGGAATTCCGTACTTTTCTAGCTTCAAACATAGCCGCAGTACAGGCTGCGCTACATACCAACAATAACCTTGGATCTAGCAGTACAGGAAATCGTGTAGGATGCACCTACAAAGAATTCACTGCCTGCAAACCTTTGGAATTTGATGGAACCGAAGGACCGATCGGATTGAAACGGTGGACCGAGAAGGTCGAATCGGTGTTTGCCATAAGTAAGTGTACTGAAGAGGACAAAGTGAAGTACGCTACGCATACCTTCACAGGTTCTGCGTTAACATGGTGGAATACCTATCTAGAGCAAGTGGGACAAGACGATGCGTACGCACTACCGTGGTCAGCATTCAAGCACTTGATGAACGAGAAATACCGTCCCAGAACCGAGGTCAATAAGGTTAAGACAGAACTTAGAGGGTTACGAACCCAAGGATTTGATATTACCACGTACGAAAGACGATTCACAGAATTGTGCCTATTGTGTCCGGGAGCATTCGAAGATGAGGAAGAGAAGATCGACGCGTTTGTGAAAGGATTACCGGAAAGAATCCAAGAAGATATAAGTTCACACGAGCCCGCCTCCATACAACAGGCATGTAGAATGACTCACAAACTAGTAAACCAGATTGAAGAAAGAATTAAAGAACAGACTGCTGAAGATGCCAATGTGAAGCAAGTCAAAAGAAAGTGGGAGGAAAACGGTGATAAGAATCACCAATACAACAATAACAGCAATTACAACAATAATCGCAACAATTATCCCAACAATCGCAACATCAATCGCAACTATAACAAACGGCCCAACAACAACAACAACAACAACAACAACAGCAACTACAACAATCATCCCAACAACAATAATAACCGCAACAACAACAACAATCAGAAGCAGCTATGCCAAAGGTGTGAAAAGTATCACTCGGGGTTCTGCACCAAATTTTGCAACAAGTGTAAAAGAAATGGTCATAGCGCGGCGAAGTGTGAGGTCTACGGACCAGGGGTTAATAGAACGAAAGGAACAAATGGTGTCGGAACGAGTAATGGCGGAGCAAGTAGTGTCGGAGCAAGTTATGCCAATGTAGCTTGTTATAAATGTGGAAAACCGGGCCACATTATTAGAAATTGCCCGAACCAGGAGAACACGAATGGACAAGGCCGCGGAAGAGTTTTCAATATTAATGCGGCAGAGGCACAGGAAGACCCGGAGCTTGTTACGGGTACGTTTCTTATTGACAATAAATCTGCTTACGTCTTATTTGATTCGGGTGCGGATAGAAGCTATATGAGTAGAGATTTTTGTGCTAAATTAAGTTGTCCATTGACGCCTTTGGATAGTAAATTTTTACTCGAATTAGCAAATGGTAAATTAATTTCAGCAGATAATATATGTCGGAATCGAGAAATTAAACTGGTTAGCGAAACATTTAAGATTGATTTGATACCAGTAGAGTTAGGGAGTTTTGATGTGATAATCGGTATGGACTGGTTGAAAGAAGTGAAAGCAGAGATCGTTTATTACAAAAATGCAATTCGCATTATACGAGAAAAAGGAAAACCCTTAATGGTGTACGGAGAAAAGGGCAACACGAAGCTACATCTTATTAGTAATTTGAAGGCATAAAAACTAATACGAAAAAGTTGCTATGCTGTTCTAGCACACGTCGAGAAAGTACAAACTGAAGAAAAGAGCATCAATAATGTTCCCATTGCAAAAGAATTTCCCAATGTATTTCCGAAAGAATTACCGGGATTACCCCCACATCGATCCGTTGAATTTCAAATAGATCTTGTACCAGGAGCTGCACCAACAGCTCGTGCTCCTTACAGACTCGCACCCAGCGAGATGAAAGAACTGCAAAGCCAATTACAAGAACTTTTAGAGCGTGGTTTCATTCGACCAAGCACATCACCGTGGGGAGCTCCTGTTTTGTTTGTCAAGAAGAAAGATGGTACATTCAGGTTGTGTATCGACTACCGAGAGTTGAACAAACTTACCATCAAGAATCGCTACCCACTACCGAGAATCGATGACTTATTTGATCAACTACAAGGCTCGTCTGTTTATTCAAAGATTGACTTACGTTCCGGGTATCATCAAATGCGGGTGAAAGAAGATGATATTCCAAAGACTGCTTTCAGAACACGTTACGGTCATTACGAGTTTATGGTCATGCCATTTGGTTTAACTAATGCACCAGCTGTGTTTATGGACCTTATGAACCGAGTGTGTGGACCATACCTTGACAAGTTTGTCATTGTTTTCATTGATGACATACTTATTTACTCAAAGAATGACCAAGAACACGGTGAACATTTGAGAAAGGTGTTAGAAGTATTGAGGAAGGAAGAATTGTACGCTAAGTTTTCAAAGTGTGCATTTTGGTTGGAAGAAGTTCAATTCCTCGGTCACATAGTGAACAAAGAAGGTATTAAGGTGGATCCGGCAAAGATAGAAACTGTTGAAAAGTGGGAAACCCCGAAAACTCCGAAACATATACGCCAGTTTTTAGGACTAGCTGGTTACTACAGAAGGTTCATCCAAGACTTTTCTAGAATAGCAAAACCCTTGACTGCATTAACGCATAAAGGGAAGAAATTTGAATGGAATGATGAACAAGAGAAAGCGTTTCAGTTATTGAAGAAAAAGCTAACTACGGCACCTATATTGTCATTGCCTGAAGGGAATGATGATTTTGTGATTTATTGTGATGCATCAAAGCAAGGTCTCGGTTGTGTATTAATGCAACGAACGAAGGTGATTGCTTATGCGTCTAGACAATTGAAGATTCACGAACAAAATTATACGACGCATGATTTGGAATTAGGCGCGGTTGTTTTTGCATTAACGACTTGGAGGCACTACTTATATGGGGTCAAAAGTATTATATATACCGACCACAAAAGTCTTCAACACATATTTAATCAGAAACAACTGAATATGAGGCAGCGTAGGTGGATTGAATTATTGAATGATTACGACTTTGAGATTCGTTACCACCCAGGGAAGGCAAATGTGGTAGCTGATGCCTTGAGCAGGAAGGACAGAGAACCCATTCGAGTAAAATCTATGAATATATTGATTCATAATAACCTTACTACTCAAATAAAGGAGGCGCAACAAGGAGTTTTAAAAGAGGGAAATTTAAAGGATGAAATACCCAAAGGATCGGAGCAGCATCTTAATATTCGGGAAGACGGAACCCGGTATAGGGCTGAAAGGATTTGGGTACCAAAATTTGGAGATATGAGAGAAATGGTACTTAGAGAAGCTCATAAAATCAGATACTCAATACATCCTGGAACGGGGAAGATGTACAAGGATCTCAAGAAACATTTTTGGTGGCCGGGTATGAAAGTCGATGTTGCTAAATACATAGGAGAATGTTTGACGTGTTCTAAGGTCAAAGCTGAGCATCAGAAACCATCAGGTCTACTTCAACAACCCGAAATCCCAGAATGGAAATGGGAAAACATTACCATGGATTTCATCACTAAATTGCCAAGGACTGCAAGTGGTTTTGATACTATTTGGGTAATAGTTGATCGTCTCACCAAATCAGCACACTTCCTGCCAATAAGAGAAGATGACAAGATGGAGAAGTTAGCACGACTGTATTTGAAGGAAGTCATCTCCAGACATGGAATACCAATCTCTATTATCTCTGATAGGGATGGTAGATTTATTTCAAGATTCTGGCAGACATTACAGCAAGCATTAGGAACTCGTCTAGACATGAGTACTGCCTATCATCTACAAACTGATGGGCGGAGCGAAAGGACGATACAAATGCTTGAAGACATGCTACGAGCATGTGTTATTGATTTCGGAAACAGTTGGGATCGACATCTACCATTAGCAGAATTTTCCTACAACAACAGCTACCATTCAAGCATTGAGATGGCGCCGTTTGAAGCAATTTATGGTAGAAAGTGCAGGTCTCCGATTTGTTGGAGTGAAGCGGAGGATAGGCAGATTACGGGTCCGGAGATTATACAAGAAACTACCGAGAAGATCATCCAAATTCAACAACGGTTGAAAACCGCCCAAAGTCGACAAAAGAGCTACGCTGACATTAAAAGAAAAGATATAGAATTTGAAATTGGAGAGATGGTCATGCTTAAAGTTGCACCTTGGAAAGGCGTTGTTCGATTTGGTAAACGAGGGAAATTAAATCCAAGGTATATTGGACCATTCAAGATTATTGATCGTATCGGACCAGTAGCTTACCAACTTGAGTTACCTCAACAACTCGCGGCTGTACATAACACTTTCCACATCTCGAATTTGAAGAAATGTTTTGCTAAAGAAGATCTCACTATTCCATTAGATGAAATCCAAATCAACGAAAAACTTCAATTCATCGAAGAACTCGTCGAAATAATGGATCATGAGGTTAAAAGACTTAAGCAAAACAAGATACCAATTGTTAAGGTTCGATGGAATGCTCGTAGAGGACCCGAGTTTACCTGGGAGCGTGAAGATCAGATGAAGAAGAAGTACCCGCATCTATTTCCAGAAGATTCGTCAACACCTTCAACAGCTTAAAATTTCGGGACGAAATTTATTTAACGGGTAGGTACTGTAGTGACCCGAATTTTTCCATGTTTATATATATTAATTGAGATTGATATTTACATGATTAAATGTTTCCAACATGTTAAGAAATCAAACTTGTTAAGACTTGATTAATTGAAATAGGTTTCATATAGACAATTGACCACCCAAGTTGACCGGTGATTCACGAACGTTAAAACTTGTGAAAACTATATGATGACATATATATGGATATATATATATATATATATATATATATATATATATATATATATATATATATATATATATATATATATATATATATATATATATATATATATATATATATATATATATATATATATATAGTTAACATGATACTATGATAAGTAAACATATCATTAAGTTGTAAAAACAAGACTACTAACTTAATGATTTTTAAACGAGACATATATGTAACGATTATCGTTGTAAAGACATTTAATGTATATATATCATATTAAGAGATATTCATATATGATAATATCATGATAATATAATAATTTAAAATCTCATTTGATATTATAAACATTGGGTTAACAACATTTAACAAGATCGTTAACCTAAAGGTTTCAAAACAACACTTACATGTAACGACTAACGATGACTTAACGACTCAGTTAAAATGTATATACATGTAGTGTTTTAATATGTATTTATACACTTTTGAAAGACTTCAATACACTTATCAAAATACTTCTACTTAACAAAAATGCTTACAATTACATCCTCGTTCAGTTTCATCAACAATTCTACTCGTATGCACCCGTATTCGTACTCGTACAATACACAGCTTTTAGATGTATGTACTATTGGTATATACACTCCAATGATCAGCTCTTAGCAACCCATGTGAGTCACCTAACACATGTGGGAACCATCATTTGGCAACTAGCATAAAATATCTCATAAAATTACAAAAATATGAGTAATCATTCATGACTTATTTACATGAAAACAAAATTACATATCCTTTATATCTAATCCATACACCAACGACCAAAAACACCTACAAACACTTTCATTCTTCAATTTTCTTCATCTAATTGATCTCTCTCAAGTTCTATCTTCAAGTTCTAAGTGTTCTTCATAAATTCTACAAGTTCTAGTTACATAAAATCAAGAATACTTTCAAGTTTGCTAGCTCACTTCCAATCTTGTAAGGTGATCATCCAACCTCAAGAAATCTTTGTTTCTTACAGTAGGTTATCATTCTAATACAAGGTAATAATCCTATTCAAACTTTGGTTCAATTTCTATAACTATAACAATCTTATTTCAAGTGATGATCTTACTTGAACTTGTTTTTGTGTCATGATTCTGCTTCAAGAACTTCGAGCCATCCAAGGATCCGTTGAAGCTAGATCCATTTTTCTCTTTTCCAGTAGGTTTATCCAAGGAACTTAAGGTAGTAATGATGTTCATAACATCATTCGATTCATACATATAAAGCTATCTTATTCGAAGGTTTAAACTTGTAATCACTAGAACATAGTTTAGTTAATTCTAAACTTGTTCACAAATAAAAGTTAATCCTTCTAACTTGACTTTTAAAATCAACTAAACACATGTTCTATATCTATATGATATGCTAACTTAATGATTTAAAACCTGGAAACACGAAAAACACCGTAAAACCGGATTTACGCCGTCGTAGTAACACCGCTTGCTGTTTTGGGTTAGTTAATTAAAAACTATGATAAACTTTGATTTAAAAGTTGTTATTCTGAGAAAATGATTTTTATTATGAACATGAAACTATATCCAAAAATTATGGTTAAACTCAAAGTGGAAGTATGTTTTCTAAAATGGTCATCTAGACGTCGTTCTTTCGACTGAAATGACTACCTTTACAAAAACGACTTGTAACTTATTTTTTCGACTATAAACCTATACTTTTTCTGTTTAGATTCATAAAATAGAGTTCAATATGAAACCATAGCAATTTGATTCACTCAAAACGGATTTAAAATGAAGAAGTTATGGGTAAAACAAGATTGGATAATTTTTCTCATTTTAGCTACGTGAAAATTGGTAACAAATCTATTCCAACCATAACTTAATCAACTTGTATTGTATATTATGTAATCTTGAGATACCATAGACACGTATACAATGTTTTGATCTATCATGTCGACACATCTATATACATTTCGGAACAATCATAGACACTCTATATGTGAATGTTGGAGTTAGCTATACAGGGTTGAGGTTGATTCCAAAATATATATAGTTTGAGTTGTGATCAATACTGAGATACGTATACACTGGGTCGTGGATTGATTCAAGATAATATTTATCGATTTATTTCTGTACATCTAACTATGGACAACTAGTTGTAGGTTACTAACGAGGACAGCTGACTTAATAAACTTAAAACATCAAAATATATTAAAAGTGTTGTAAATATATTTTGAACATACTTTGATATATATATGTATATATTGTTATAGGTTCGTGAATCAACAGTGGTCAAGTCTTACTTCCCGACGAAGTAAAAATATGTGAAAGTGAGTTATAGTCCCACTTTTAAAATCTAATATTTTTGGGATGAGAATACATGCAGGTTTTATAAATGATTTACAAAATAGACACAAGTACGTGAAACTACATTCTATGGTTGAATTATCGAAATCGAATATGCCCCTTTTTATTAAGTCTGGTAATCTAAGAATTAGGGAACCGACACCCTAATTGACGCGAATCCTAAAGATAGATCTATTGGGCCTAACAAACCCCATCCAAAGTACCGGATGCTTTAGTACTTCGAAATTTATATCATATTCGAAGGGTGTCCCGGAATGATGGGGATATTCTTATATATGCATCTTGTTAATGTCGGTTACCAGGTGTTCACCATATGAATGATTTTTATCTCTATGTATGGGATGTGTATTGAAATATGAAATCTTGTGGTCTATTGTTACGATTTGATATATATAGGTTAAACCTATAACTCACCAACATTTTTGTTGACGTTTAAAGCATGTTTATTCTCAGGTGAATACTAAGAGCTTTTGCTGTTGCATACTAAAATAAGGACAAGATTTGGAGTCCATGTTTGTATGATATTGTGTAAAAACTGCATTCAAGAAACTGATTTCGATGTAACATATTTGTATTGTAAACCATTATGTAATGGTCGTGTGTAAACAGGATATTTTAGATTATCATTATTTGATAATCTACATAAAGCTTTTTAAACCTTTATTTATGAAATAAAGGTTATGGTTTGTTTTAAAAATGAATGCAGTCTTTGAAAAACGTCTCATATAGAGGTCAAAACCTCGCAACGAAATCAATTAATACGGAATGTTTTTAATCAATAAGAACGGGACATTTCACCAACAACATAAGAAATTCAAATGCTAAAAGAGGAAGACAGATATCGATATAAATCATCGATAGAAGAACCACCGATATTAGAGTTAAAGCCACTTCCAAACCATTTGGAATATGCTTATTTACATGGTGAATCTGAATTACCTGTAATAATATCGTCTTTTCTTACTGAAAATGAAAAATCTCAACTCATTTCTGTGCTAAAAGCTCATAAACCAGCTATTGCATGGAAGATTCATGACATTAAAGGAATAAGTCCTTCGTATTGCACACATAAAATCCTTATGGAAGAAGGCCATAAAACGTATGTGCAACGCCAACGAAGACTAAATCCTAATATGCAAGATGTTTATAAAAAAGAAATTATTAAACTGCTAGATGCAGGTTTAATTTATCCAATCTCTGATAGTCCATGGGTAAGCCCAGTTCAATGTGAACCTAAGAAGGGTGGCATGACTGTCATCACAAATGAGAAAAATGAGCTTATTTCTACTAGGACTGTAACAGGATGGCGTGTTTGTATTGATTATAGAAAATTAAAGGACGCCACCAGAAAAGATCACTTTCCCTTACCTTTCATTGATCAAATGTTGGAAAGATTAGCCGGAAACAGTTACTATTATTTTCTTGACGGTTTTTCCGGATATTTTCAAATCCCAATAGCACCCGAGGACCAAGAGAAAACCACATTCACTTGCCCTTATGGTACTTTTGCGTACAAACGTATGCCATTTGGACTTTGCAACGCCCCTGCAACCTTTCAAAGGTGCATGATGGCGATTTTTCACGACATGATAGAAGAATGTATAGAAGTTTTCATGGATGACTTTTCAGTCTTCGGTGATACTTTTGAAACATGTCTAGTTAATCTTGAACGAATGCTTATTAGATGCGAACAATCAAATCTAGTACTTAATTGGGAGAAATGCCATTTCATGGTTAGAGAAGGCATCGTCCTTGGTCATAAAATTTCAAAGGAAAGAATTGAAGTGGATAGAGCTAAAGTAGATGTAATTGCTAAACTTCCACATCCCACCAATGTTAGAGGAGTTAGGAGTTTTCTATGGCATGCCGGTTTTTACCGACGTTCCATAAAAGATTTTTCTAAAATTGCCACTCCTATGAATAACCTCCTAGAAAAGGATGCTTCATTCATCTTTTCGGATGAATGCATCAAATCTTTTAATATTCTTAAAGAAAAACTCACTAATGCGCCGATCATGATAACTCCAAATTGGAGTCTACCATTTGAACTTATGTGCGATGCAAGTGATTTTGCAATGAGAGCCGTTTTAGGACAAAGGATTGAAAAACGATTTCAACCTATTTATTATGCTAGTAAGACGTTACAAGGAGCACAAACGAATTACACAACTACTGAAAAAGAACTCCTTGCTATTATCTTTGCTTATGACAAATTTCGTTCATATCTAGTTCTAGCTAAAACGGTGGTCTATACCGACCATTCTGCTCTTAGATATCTATTTTCAAAACAAGATGCTAAACCACGATTAATCTATTGGATCTTACTCTTACAAGAGTTCGATATTGAAATCCGAGACAAAAAGGGAGCAGAGAATCTCGCCTCTGATCATCTTTCTCGTCTTGAGAATCCCGAATTAGAAGTTCTAAATGAATCGGCTATACAAGATAACTTTCCTGATGAATATCTATTGAAGATAGATTATAATAAAATTCCATGGTTTGCAGACTATGCGAACTACTTAGTATGTGGATTCCTTGAAAAAGGGTTGTCATACCAAAAACGAAATAAATTCTTTAGTGATATAAAACACTATTTCTGGGAATATTCACATTTGTTTAAAAGTTGTCCCGATGGAATAATACGCCGATGTGTATTCGGAGATGAAGCTAGTCAAATCTTAAACCATTGTCATACAAGACCAACAGGAGGGCATTATGGGCCTCAACTCACAGTAAGAAAAGTTTACTATGCTGGATTCTATTGGCCTACAATTTTCAAAGACGCACACCTTCTTTGTAAATCCGGTGATGCATGTCAAAGGGTCAGAAAAATAAGTCAACGTGATGAAATGCCACAAAATGTCATTCAAGTATATGAAGTATTTGACATTTGGGGTATTGACTTTATAGGTCCATTTCCAAAATCTCATAATAATCTCTATATTCTCGTTGCCATTGATTATGTATCTAAATGGGTGGAAGCACAAGCTCTCCCGACTAACGATGCACGAGTTGTAGTCAACTTTTTAAAACGTCTTTTTGCAAGTTTTGGAACACCAAAAGCTTTAATAAGTGATCGGGGTACTCATTTTTGTAATAATCAACTTGAGAAAGTTCTCAAAAGATATGGAGTAACTCATAAAATCTCAACCGCTTATCATCCACAAACAAGTGGACAAGTTTAAAATATCAACCGAGCATTAAAACGTATTCTAGAGAAAACCATAGGATCAAATCCGAAGGAATGGTCTATGAAATTGGAGGATGCACTCTAGGCTTTTAGAACAGCCTACAAAACTCCAATTGGAACCACACCTTTTAAACTCGTTTACGGAAAAGCATGTCACCTTCCAGTAGAAATTGAGCACAAAGCATTTTGGGCTTTGAAGACATGTAATCTTGATTTACATAAAGCTGAACATCTACGGTTAAGACAACTAAACGAATTAGAAGAATTAAGACATGAAGCATACGAAAATTCGTTAATCTATAAAGAAAGAACGAAGAAATGGCATGATAAAAGAATCAGAAGTTCAAAAGAATTTGAAGAAGGAGACAGAGTTCTTCTTTTCAATTCACGATTCAAGCTATCTCCTGGAAAATTGAAATCAAGATGGTCTGGACCATTCATAGTCAAAAGAGTTTTTCCATATGGAACAATAGAGTTAATAAATTCAAATGGGATTGAATTTAAAGTTAATGTTCACAGAGTTAAACATTACATACATGGTCCTATGGAAGTCGACAATGAAGTCAATCATAATTTCACCACCCAAGAAAACCCTCGGAATGAAAATATAAATATGTTATCAACAACATATGAAAAATCAAAATTGGAAGACGGGGAAGCTTTAAATTGGAGTGATGAAGAAGAATTCTTATACCAACCTCCCATTCCAAGAAACGAAGAAAAATGTGAACAAGAAGTTCAAGTAGAAGTGAAAGAACCAAGAAAAGATCACTTGGAAAAGGGTAACATACCAAATCTACTTACTAAAGTAGGAGACCCAGGTGAATTTATCATTTCTTGCTTGCTTAACGATGGTGCTATGTATAATGGATTCGTAGATTTAGGAGCAAGTGCAAATGTTATGCCTCTTTCCTTATATAAATGATTAGGTGTGGGTAAATTAAGACCAACCAGAATAGGTGTTCAATTATTTGATCAAATCATTAAACACCCGGTTGGAATAGCAAACAATTTACTTGTTAAAGTGGGAAGTTTGACCTTTGTTTCAAACTTCATAGTAATTAATATGGAGGAAGACCTTAATATTCCTCTAATTTTAGGTCACCCATTTTTAGCAACCACCGAAGCGTTCATTGATGTAAGAGAAGGTAGAATGACACTAAGGAATGGTGACAAATCAGTCACCTTTGTGAACCGAAAGTTTAGATCTCCACCAACCAAAACTGTTGAACCAATAAAAACACCTAAGTGTGGGGAAGATGAAGCAACAACCAATAATTACCTGATAACAAAGAACCCCTTTGTTGATACGAAATTAGATGAACCCGTTTTTAACAGTTCAACGAAGAAACTTTATAAACGGATTCAAGATGCTAGGATTAAGGGGAACTTTAAGTTATGTAACCGATTAGTATCCAATTTGTCGCCTAAAGAAAAGGCAATGTTAGTTGAATTTGTGAAAGTTACAGAGGAAATCAACAATTGGCTTGAAGCGAAATTCAGAGATATACAAGTTGTTGATAGTCCAATTGAAAACGAAGTTAATCACAATTTCGACACAACAGCTAACTAAGTGTGGGGAGATTCGAATCTTTTAAGGATAATATATATTTCTGTTAGAGTTAGATATTCTGTTTTCGTGTAGTTCTCGAGAATGGAATCCGAATGGTCTTTCCCTAGCAGACCCTAAAGAACTAGTCTTCTCCCTCCATTCTGAATTTTTATTTTTTTTTAGGTTTTACGAGATGAAGAATTCCTTTGAACTAAACCATGGTCTAACGCTACATGCTATGATTACTAAATGTAATAATGACACCCTTCCGAGTGAATTGGTATCATTCATAAGAGGCAAAATGGACGGAATAAGAAAAGAACTCAGGAAAGATCATCATAAATACATTTTGGTAAAGGCAAATCAAAGTCCGCAACAAAAAGAAGAGCACGACACCTTAAAAGATGTCATAAATGCGAAAAATGGTCACATGAAGGTAAATGTTCAAACAATCAAACATATTCAAATACCGAATTTGTTACTCTATGCAGAGAAGGACCGTTCATATGTTTAGAAGAAAAGATATTGAAGAATCGAGGTTACGCTTATGTAGCTATGGAGAGACAAATCACACGACTCTCCTATAAGTCAGCTAAAGCAGGTCTTTGAGAATTCTCTCATAGGTAAGTATGTACAGTTTTTATTTTATTTTATTGCTTTTAACCTTTTGATAATAAACGCTAAATCGTTCGCTATAAAGTATTAAATTGATATTCAATAAAATTAGGTATGCGTAACCAAAATTATTGATAGCTTACACAAAAATTTATTACATCACTACGAAATTTACCGTTTATTCTTAAGGTATAAATATCTTTAATCAATCAACCTAAAATATTTCAAAAATTCGTCAGGAGTAAAACTAGGTTATGGAACCGAAATTAATTTACCGAAAAGAGGGACGTATATTTTTGATAATATTTGATTGATTAAAGTGGGATACAAAGATCAAAAAGATTTTTAATTTTAATTTTTACCTTATTTTTAAATTTAATATATAAATATTAAATTAATATTGTAAACTTTTTAAAATCAATATATTTAAGTTTGTAAATATTTGAAAAATTAATATTAATATAAGTTTGTATGTATAAAAATATTAATATTATGAATTTTTAATATTATGCATTTTAAATTTAAGTTTGATGTGAATTTAAAAACAAAAATGTACTTTATTTCATTAAGTTAATAATTTGATATTAAAAATTCGTCGTGAGTTGAAGACTAGGTCGTTGAACCGAAATTGCTTTACCCAAGGGAGGGACGAGAAATTTTATTATCATTATTTTTAGTCTTATTTGAATTAAAGTATGCCAAAAACATTTAAAAAACCCAAAAATCTTTGCTCTTAAAACAACGCTTTTAAAATGACAAATTTTAAAATTTTGTTGAGGGACGGACTAGGACAACGATCTGAAACGAGCTCGTCCTAAATAAAAAGGAAAACAAAATTTTAGATTTAATTTAATTATTTGTTTTTAAATAGTAAATGGTTTTTATAAAAAAAAAAAAAAAAAAAAAAACCTACACCCCATGCGATCGCATGAGGTTTGCACTTGGAACCCATGCGATCGCATGGGGACCAAATGCTGGTCCAGGTATCAAAAGTCCAGCGAGCTGATCTTCTGTCTCACTTCCACACACACTAAACCACGAACACATACACACATACACTCTTCAAATCACCATTTTTCAACCAAATTTCACCAAATTTCTCACAATAATCCGCTCTAATCATGCCTAGGTTCGGATTTTTAAGCAAGAAGGTAAAAATTTCACCCCTAAAACTCTTTTAATTTGATTTTTAGTGTTCTTGAGCTAAAATTTACCTAATTTGATTTTGTTAATTTCTAGTGTAATTAGAGTTAAATTGTTAGTATATTATGCATGTATAACCTAGATTGATGCTATTTAACATGATTTGAAGCCAAAAACTTCAAAATTTTTAGAATCTAGGGTTTGTGTTCTTGAGCAATTTGGGGCTTTTTGATATAAACAGGTTATGGCCGATTTTTATCATGAATTATTGCTAAATTAAGTAGTGTAACATGTTTAGGTAGCTAAATGATCCAAACTTTGATCCTGAACATGATTTTTGAGAATTAAAGTGGACTTTTTAAGTCTAAAATTCATGAACTTGATTAAATTGATGTAAATGCCATTTGAAACTTGTTTAATTGCTAGTAATGATTATTTTAACATGTTATTTGAGTAGAATGCTTATGAACTTTGTAAACATTTTCATATATGCTTATTTGAAAAAAGTGTATATTTGATAAAAATATGAAAATGAGTATAAGTTTAATATGAATTAAACATATTATTGTAATTGATTTAATTTGTTATTTTGCTAACACTAATGCATATTTGGATGCACAAATTTCGTGTTTAATGTGTTTTGCAGAGAAATACTGATACTGATGGTGCATCATCATCATCTAGGCAACCTGCTCTGGAACCACAGCCAGAAATGGAATATGAGCCACAATATGAATAAGAACCTGCACCGAAGCAACAACAGGAATAACAACAACAACCTGATCAACACATACCATACTATGATCCGCAACAAGAATATGTTAATGCCTACGTACAATTTCCGATTCATCCAATAATAGAACACTCAACGATTCATGAAGAACAATTGCATCCTAATTTGAGATTTGATCGAAGTTGGAGAGATTACCCGACATACCAAAGTAACAAATTTAAACTGGTAACGAAAAATGTAGAAGTGCCGAGGGTAATCGATTGGGAGCCTTTGGAAAGGGTCCAACTAGTTAACTCAGTTAGACAGCATCTGATCCAAAGGTATGGTAGCTCTTCTTTTCCCGATTGGGAACGTTTATTCACCATTCGTAGGCCTGTATATAAAGAGTGGTGTGTTGAGCTCATGAGTACTATATCACTTGATGCGGGTGTAGTTAGGTTAGATGATAGGAATTTTCTTAGATTTTTACTTGGCCGTAGGATGTATAGGATGTCCATGCTGGACATGGCCAGGGCTTTACAGATTTACACTCCTGGTGAATTACTACTACCTGATTGTACAAATTTAATTTATCATGGTGAAAGGGTAGATAGGAATTTTGACGCGGACGCCGTCTGGAGGCGTATGTCAAATTATAATGTTTTTACGCTGGGAGGAAAACACTCCTATTTAGATATTAACAAAGCAGAGCTACGTATTATACATAGATTTTTAGCTAATTCGATTACACAAAGAGGTAAAAACAAGGAGAAGATGACCTTACATGACTTACTTTACCTTAAGTGTATTCGAAACACTAGAAGCTTTGTTAATATCCCCTACTGTTTTGGTTTTTATCTGTCCAAAATGGTGGCAGGAATACAGGACGGGGGAATAATAGGAGGAGGTATTTTTGTTACTCTCATTGGAGAGTATTTGAGTGTAGATAGGGATCAAGGGGGTCCACTGATGGTGTGTAGGGAACAGGTTGAGACTTTAGGATTAAAGGTCTATTAGGGTGCAAAGGTATTAAAGAGCAGACGCAATCTGGCAGTACTATATGATGGTCGTCATCCACAGGTAGAGAGAGGTTCAGATGAAGAAATGGAGGAACCGGATGACATTAGGGATGTCATTAGGGAGGCTGTTACTGACGTTTATCAGCGTATAGATGAGGTAGAAATGACAAACGAGGCTAGATTTAGTCAGTTCGAGTAGTGGCACGCCGAGAATGTGTATGAGCATTCTAGGAAACGACAGCATGATAGATGGCACTATCATCAGCATCAGATCATGAGCCAGCTATCACCTCAGGTACCAAATAACTACGTACCGACCCGACCTGCTTACTATCCTCCACACCAGCCCGATATGCGACCACCATTTACTCTCTATGACCCTAACCAGGCCTATCAGTACACCTATAACCAACCGTGGAACCCACCTGACGACATGAACTGGAACCCCTATCCAGATTGATATAGTTCCCGTTGGTGATTTTTATCTTTTATTATTTTTATTTATTTATGTTTAAACATATAATATTATGATACTTTTAATGTAATGTTTTATATTTTTATTATGTTGTACTAATATTTCATATTTAATTTAAAAGTGGGATGTTAAGTCCCATTTCAAATTACCATGCATGTTATTATTTGTATGTATGTATATTGCCAATTGTACACAACAGGGTAAAAAGCGCATTTTCAAAGACTGACATTAAGTTTAGCAAAAGCTACTAATTTTGACGACAAAATGAAAAACAAATGTGATGTAACAAGACGGAATGAACAAATGATGTGCACCATTTATCATTCAACAAACAAACGCCAATATGTTTGGAAACTTTGGTAAAATTTAATCATTTTTCTACGCTAATCACCCTCAATAATTTAAATTGTTACTGATTTCTTGCAAATGAGGGCATTGCAAGATCTTAAGTGTGGGAAGGGGTTAAATTCTTTCGGATTTTTAAAATTTTAACACTTGGTTACCATTAAAAATACTAGTAACGCAGTAGTTGTATTAGAATCTAGCGCTCTCTGATAATAAAGAACAGCCCTAGTCTTATATACTGACTACCCAATTCTAGTAAAATTTTTCAAAATTTTCAACTAAATGAACTCAAAATCATGTTTATACATATTTATGAACGATAAAACTAGGTGTTAACACCGAAATTATTGCTACCTCGGAAAGGACATAAATTGAGAAACAACCTAAAATGTTAGAATTCATTTAAAATGGAATAGTGGAAAATAAAAAGGGAAAGAAAGGAAAATAAAAGCGAAGTGTAGGAAAAATTTACCAAGTTATTTAGAACACATGTCACATATTTTTGTACAAATAATTGAAGATACTTTTGTTTTGGACAAAATTAACTGTTTTACCCGGAAAATTGTAATATATTTGAAAGAAAGATGGATCTACACGATGAATCAATTCCATCATTAAAAGGAAGTAAAGTCTTCCGAAAAAGACACGCGCTTCTTGATTTAGGTCAGGAAGTTGTCATCCAGACCAGTCGTAGAGTCTACGAAAAACCTTAAGTTTTCTCGAAAATCAGCTGGAAATCCACGAACCTCAGCATCAAACAGGGTCGCCAAGTGGTCAGACTTATCCTAACCATGAGAGGATCTGTCTCGTACAATGGGGGCACCGTGCAAACTAGCTTATAATACTAATGAATCAGATTCCCAGAAAGGATAATCTCCTTAAAGATCAAAAATCAGCTTTTAAGACTGATATTACTCAATCCTTGAGATTGACCTTAAAGATTGAGAATTCAAACTCATGGAATTCGATGATATCTAAACTCGAGCTTGAACGAGAAAATATTTTGATCAAATTACAAACCGATTTGTTTTCTGAAAACCCTATTTTCAATGCGTTCATTACCATTGAACGTAAAGTCCTAGGAATTCACCTGGAATTCATTAGGTCACCTGAACCAAATCGGGTGTCAACCGTAAGAACGGTGGTTGCATAGCATGGTCAAAGACAGGACCTTGTGCTAGACCGAAAAACTATAGGGTGATCTTTACTATTGCTCCTACCAAGGATAGTAATTGCATCTAACACGATATAGACCATAATCAAAAGCATGTCATGGGACATTGCCTTAACAGTTGCTTGTTCAACGCTTTCCTTTACAACCGGACGGTAGTTTACCGAAAGGTAATATACGGAGCAAGTATACTGGACGTGTTGCTTTCCTAATACAAGGTTAGCAAGTGGGTGACACAAAACCGCAAGTTTTAAGCTAAAATTTTCAAATCTGAAACTCACAAAACCCACAAAAACAATTTCGCAAACACCGGTGAAGGGTTATTCCGGAAAACTTATCTAGGGTAAAAGCTAGATTGAATTTTCAAAAGATCAAATGTTTTCATAAAGATCCAATTTCCTAAAGGATCTAAATTTTTATAGTCATGTGGGACTGTAAACCACAACGTTACTATCATTGTTCATACCGCTAAATCAAAATCACTGATGTACAAAGTGTGAAGAATAAAGAAGTGATTCTAATATTTTTATTACAAGACTATATTGCTTGAGGACAAGCAATGCTCAAGTGTGGGAATATTTGATAATGCTAAAAATGAACATATATTTCATAGCATTATCCCTCAAGAAAGACAAGCTTTGAGTTGCAATTGTTCTATTTACAAGTGATATTCGTTTAAATAATAAAAGGTGAAGACAAAAGACAGATTCGACGAATTGAAGACGCAAACGACCAAAAAGCTCAAAAGTACAAAGTACATCCAAGAGGTTCAAATTATTGATGAGCAACGTCTAAAAATTACAAGAGTACGAGCCGCAAAACGCAAAGTACAAGATATTAAATAGTACGAAAGGACGTTCGAAAATTCGGAACCGGGACCAGTGTCAACTCTCAACGCGCGACGCAACGGACTAAAAATTACAAGCAACTATGCACATGAATATAATATAATATATAATTAATTCTTAAAATTATATATTATATTATATATTAAAAACCGTCGGCAAACTAGGAGACAAATGATTGTGAGCTGGATCCTTGCTCCATGCGATCGCATGGCCTGGAGGCCTAATTCCCATACGATCGCATGGCCTACTTTTTCTGGCCACATTCCTATAAAAGGCAGTCTGGCGCTCGAGCTCAAAACACACCTAATTCAATCTCTATCTCTCACGATATATATATATATATATATATATATATATATATATATATATATATATATATATATATATATATATATATATATATATATATATATATATATATATATATATATATATATATATATATAATATGTATATATATTATAATTTTAATTTTAATTTAAGATTAATAATAATAAGGGTATGTTAGCGAATGTTGTAAGTGTGTAAGTCGAAATTCTGTCCGTGTAACGCTACTCTATTATTAATCATTGTAAGTTATGTTCAACCTTTTTAAATTAATGTCTCGTAGCTAAGTTATTATTATGCTTATTTAAATCAAAGTAATCGTGATGTTGGGCTAAATATTAAAGACGGGGTAATTGGGCTTTGTACCATAATTGGGGTTTGGACAAAAGAACGACACTTGTGAAAATTAGACTATGGGCTATTAATGGGCTTTATATTAACTAAACGTTACCTCGTTAATTTAATATAACGATTACAATTTGTCGTATCTATATATAACCACATACGCTTAATCAAGTACGGTGGGCGGGATATCTATAAATACGAATTATCGTTCATTTTACCGGACACGGGGATGGATTAATAGTTAATGGACTCATTAAAACAGGGATGGATTACATTCAAGGGTAATTGGTGTAATTGATAACAAAGTAGTAAAACCTTGGACTACACGCAGTCGATAACCTGGTGTATTCATTAAACAAAGTATTAAGACCTTGTTACAGTTCGAATCCCCAATTAGTTGGAATATTTGACTTCGGGTATAAGGATAATTTGACGAAGACTCTCTTACTTTATATTTATGACTTATGGACTATTATGGACAAAACCGTATGGACATATCGAATAATCCAGGACAAAGGACAATTAACCCATGGTAATAAACTAAAATCAACACGCCGAACATCATGATTACGGAAGTTTAAATAAGCATAATTCCTTTATTTCATATTTTATCGCACTTTTATTTACTATC
Source organism: Rutidosis leptorrhynchoides (assembly GCF_046630445.1). Classification (NCBI taxonomy): domain Eukaryota; kingdom Viridiplantae; phylum Streptophyta; class Magnoliopsida; order Asterales; family Asteraceae; genus Rutidosis; species Rutidosis leptorrhynchoides. The sequence goes on from NC_092334.1 coordinate 518,471,836, forward strand.
ATTTTATTTATTCCACTTTTAATCATCATACTTTTTAATTATCGCAATTTTATTTATCGTACTTTTATTTACCGCACTTTAATTATTGTCATTTACTTTACGCTTCAAATTAAGTTATATTTATTTTTAATATTTTACACTAGGTTTTAACTGCGACTTAAGACATAAAATCGACAAACCGGTCATTAAACGGTAAAAACCCCCTTTTATAATAATAATATTACTTATATATATATATATATATATATATATATATATATATATATATATATATATATATATATATATATATTCATATTTATACAAATATAGTTTTAAAAATATAGCGTTAAACTTGGCTAGTTCTCTGTGGATGAACCGGACTTACTAAAAACTACACTACTGTATGATTAGGTACACTGCCTATAAGTGTTGTAGGAAGGTTTAGGTATATTCACTCTATAAATAAATAAATAACTTGTGTAAAATTGTATCGTATTTAATAGTATTTCATAATAAATATATAACTATTTCGTATACACCTCTGCACACATTACTCAACCAGACATTAATGCGCCAGATTATGAAATCAAAGGACAAATCCTACACATGGTAACTAATCAATGCCAATTTAGTGGTGCGCCGAAGGAAGATCCAAACGAACATCTTCGTACCTTTAATAGGATCTGCACTCTATTCAAAATCAGAGAAGTTGAGGATGAACAGATCTATCTCATGTTATTTCCCTGGACTTTAAAGGGAGAAGCCAAAAATTGGTTAGAATCGTTACCTGAAGGGGCGATTGATACATGGGATGTTTTAGTTCAAAAATTTCTTAAACAATTCTTTCCGGCATCTAAAGCCATGAGACTTCAAGGAGAAATAGTTACGTTCACGCAAACACCAAATGAAACTCTATATGAGGCGTGGACAAGATTTGGAAAGTTATTGAGAGGATGTCCTTAACATGGTTTAGACACTTATCAAATAGTACAAATATTCTACCAAGGATGCAAAATTACTACACGAAAAGACATCGATATAGCAGTTGGTGGTTCCATTATGAAGAAAACCGCAACTGAAGCTTACAAAATTATTGATAACACTGCTTCCCACTCACATGAGTGGCATCAAGAAAAAGACATCGTTAGATCATCTAAAGTGGCTAGAGCCGATTCTAGCCATGACTTTGATTCCATTTCTGCAAAGTTAGATGCTTTCGAGAGACGAATGGAAAAAATGACTAAAGATATTCACGCAATACGAATTAATTGTGAGCAGTGTGGAGGACCACATTTGACAAAAGATTGTCTCAGTATTGAACAAACAATGGAACAAAGAGAGAATGTTTCATACATGAATCAAAGGCCTGGAAATGATTATCAAAATAATTATCAACCGCCAAGACCAAACTACAATCAGAATTATAACCGAAATGTTTCATACAACAACCAACAAGGTCCTAGCAATCAACAAGTATCTAACAATACTTACAATCAGCAAATACCTATTTTCCAAAATAAACCACCACAAACCGATGATAAAAAGCCAAATTTAGAAGATATGATGTTAAAGCTAGTTGAATCTCAAACTCAATTTTTCACATCTCAGAAACAAACCAATGAATAAAATGCTCAAGCATTTAGAAATCAACAAGCTTCTATTCAAAATCTGGAACAAGAAGTGAGCAACCTAGCAAGGTTGATAGGTGAAAGAAAATCAGGGAGTTTACCTAGCGATACAAATGCTAACCCCCGAAATGAAACAGCTAAAGCCATTACCACGAGAAGTGGTATTACACTTAAACCACCTGAAATACCTGTAATTTCTGATGACGATATTCCTACTACACAGGCACCACAACCTGAACAAGAGAAGGAATCAGAACTGGTAGTTGAAAAGGTTAATAAAGATAACACAGTTAAGGCTAAACCTTATGTTAAACCATACCAACCACCACTTCCTTACCCAAGTAAAATAAGAAAAGAAAGACTTGAAGCGGAGCAATCCAAATTCTTGGATATGTTTAAACAAATAAATGTCAATCTTCCTTTCATTGATGTGATTTCAGGAATGCCAAGATATACTAAATTCTTGAAAGATCTAATCACAAATAGAAAGAAAATGGAAGAACTCTCAGCTGTTACTATAAATGTTAATTGTTCTGCAGTGCTATTGAATAAACTACCAGAAAAACTCTCAGATCTAGGAAGTTTCACAATTCCATATTTTCTGGGTAGTCTTAGTTCAATAGAAGCATTGGCAGACTTAGGTGCTAGTATAAATTTAATGCCGTATTCACTATACGCTAAACTAGACCTCAGAGAATTGAAACCAACACATTATAAGCATACAACTAGCCGATCGATCAGTAAAATATCCTAGAGGGATAATGGAAAATACGCTAGTTAAAGTTGGTACTTTAGTATTTCCAGTAGACTTTGTTATTCTGGACATGGAGGAAGATTCTCGAGTTCCTCTTATATTAGGAAGACCATTCTTAAACACGGCTAAAGCAATAATAGTCGTGTTTGGTAAGAAACTGACCCTAAGTATAGAGGATGAGAGTGTTACCTTTTATGTTGATAGAGCCATGCAACAACCGCAATCTGCAGATGATACATGTTATTATATTCAAACTATAGATTCACATGCAGAATTGTTAGAAGAATTTCCAGAATTACAAGGAACAGGAGAATGTTCTTTAGGAGAAGGAACTGAACCAATTGATGAAGCTGAAATGTTAGCTACACATATGGCTAATGAATATGAACCAACAACAGAAGAACTTCAAATGTTAAAAGAGGAAGACATATATCGATACAAATCATCGATAGAAGAACCACTGAAATTAGAGTTAAAGGCACTTCCAAACCATTTGGAATACGCTTATTTACATGGTAAATCTGAATTACCTGTAATAATATCGTCTTCTCTTACTGAAAATGAAAAATCTCAACTCATTTCTGTGCTAAAAGCTCATAAACCAGCTATTGCATGGAAGATTCATGACATTAAAGGCATAAGTCCTTCGTATTGCACACATAAAATCCTTATGGAAGAAGGCCATAAAACCTATGTGCAACGCTAACGAAGACTAAATCCTAATATGCAAGATTTTGTTAAGAAAGAAATTATTAAACTGCTAGATGCAGGTTTAATTTATCCAATCTCTGATAGTCCATGGGTAAGCCCAGTTCAATGCGTACCTATAAGGGTGGCATGACTGTCATCACAAATGGAAAAAATGAGCTTATTCCTACTAGGACTGTAACAGGATGGCGTGTCTGTATTGATTATAGAAAATTAAATGACGCCACCAGAAAAGATTACTTTCCCTTACCTTTCATTGATCAAATGTTGGAAAGATTAGCCGGTAATAGTTACTATTATTTTCTTGACGGTTTCTCCGGATACTTTCAAATTCCAATCGCACCCGGGGAGCAAGAGAAAACCACATTCACGTTCCCTTATGGTACTTTTGCTTACAAACGCATGCCATTTGGACTTTGCAACGCCCCTGCAACCTTTCAAAGCTGCATGATGGCGATTTTTCACGATAAGATAGAAGAATGCATGGAAGTTTTCATGGATGACTTTTCAGTCTTCGGTGATACATTTGAATCATGTCTAGTTAATCTTGAACGAATGCTTATTAGATGCGAGCAATCAAATCTATTTCTTAATTGGGAGAAATGCTATTTCATAGTTAAAGAAGGCAACCTAGCAAAATCTGGAACAAGAAGTGAGCAACCTAGCAAGGTTGATAGGTGAAAGAAAACCAGGGAGTCTACCTAGCGATACAAATGCTAACCCTCGGAATGAAATAGCTAAAGCCATTATCACGAGAAGTGGTATTACACTTAAACCACCTGAAATACCTGTAATTTCTGATGATATTCCTACTACACAGGCACCACAACCTGAACAAGAGAAGGAATCAGAATCGGTAGTTGAAAAGGTTAATAAAGATAACACAGTTAAGGCTAAACCTTATGTTAAACCATACCAACCACTACTTCCTTACCCAAGTAAAATGAGAAAAGAAAGACTTGAAGCCAAGCAATCCAAATTCTTGGATATGTTTAAACAAATAAATGTCAATCTTCTTTTCATTGATGTGATTTTAGGAATGCCAAGATATGCTAAATTCCTAAAAGATCTAATCACAAATAGAAAGAAAATGGAAGAACTCTCGGCTGTTACTATGAATGCTAATTTTTCTGCAGTGCTATTGAATAAACTACCGGAAAAACTCTCAGATCTAGGAAGTTTCACAATTCCATGTTTTCTGGGCAGTCTTAGTTCAATAGAAGCATTGGCAGACTTAGGTGCTAGTATAAATTTAATGTCGTATTCACTATACGCTAAACTAGACCTCGGAGAATTGAAACCAACACGAATAAGCATACAACTAGCCGATCGATCAGTAAAATATCCTAGAGGGATAATGGAAAACATGCTAGTTAAAGTTGGTACTTTAGCATTTCCAGTAGACTTTGTTATTCTGGACATGGAAGAAGATTCTCGAGTTCCTCTTATATTAGGAAGACCATTCTTAAACACGGCTAAAGCAATAATAGACGTGTTTGGTAAGAAACTGACCCTAAGTATAGAGGACGAGAGTGTTACCTTTTCTGTTGATAGAGCCATGCAACAACCGCAATCTGCAGATGATACATGTTATTATATTCAAACTATAGATTCACATGCAGAATTTAAAATGTCCCGTTCTTATTGATTAAAAACGTTCCATATTAATTGATTTCGTTGCGAGGTTTTGACCTCTATATGAGACGTTTTTCAAAGACTGCATTCATTTTAAAACAAACCATAACCTTTATTTCATCAATAAAGGTTTAAAAAGCTTTACATAGATTAACAAATAATGATAATCTAAAATATCATGTTTACACACGACCATTACATAATGGTTTACAATACAAATATGTTACAACAAAATAAGTTTCTTGAATGCAGTTTTTACACCATATCATACAAGCATGGACTCCAAATCTCGTCCTTATTTAAGTATGCAACAGCGGAAGCTCTTAATAATCACCTGAGAATAAACATGCTTAAAACGTCAACAAAAATGTTGGTGAGTTATAGGTTTAACCTATATATATCAAATCGTAACAATAGACCACAAGATTTCATATTTCAATACACATCCCATACATAGAGATAAAAATCATTCATATGGTGAACACCTGGTAACCGACATTAACAAGATGCATATATAAGAATATCCCCATCATTCCGGGACACCCTTCGGATATGATATAAATTTCGAAGTACTAAAGCATCCGGTACTTTGGATGGGGTTTGTTAGGCCCAATAGATCTATCTTTAGGATTCGCGTCAATTAGGGTGTCTGTTCCCTAATTCTTAGATTACCAGACTTAATAAAAGAGGCATATTCGATTTCGATAATTCAACCATAGAATGTAGTTTCACGTACTTGTGTCTATTTTGTAAAACATTTATAAAACCTGCATGTATTCTCATCCCAAAAATATTAGATTTTAAAAGTGGGACTATAACTCACTTTCACAGATTTTTACTTCGTCGAGAAGTAAGACTTGGCCACTGTTGATTCACGAACCTATAACAATATATACATATATATTAAAGTATGTTCAAAATATATTTACAACACTTTTAATATATTTTGATGTTTTAAATTTATTAAGTCAGCTGTCCTCGTTAGTAACCTACAACTAGTTGTCCACAGTTAGATGTACAGAAATAAATCGATAAATATTATCTTGAATCAATCCACGAACCAGTGTATACGTATCTCAGTATTGATCACAACTCAAACTATATATATTTTGGAATCAACCTCAACCCTGTATAGCTAACTCCAACATTCACATATAGAGTGTCTATGGTTGTTCCGAAATATATATAGATGTGTCGACATGATAGGTCGAAACATTGTATACGTGTCTATGGTATCTCAAGATTACATAATATACAATACAAGTTGATTAAGTTATGGTTGGAATAGATTTGTTACCAATTTTCACGTAGCTAAAATGAGAAAAATTATCCAATCTTGTTTTACCCATAACTTCTTCATTTTAAATCCGTTTTGAGTGAATCAAATTGCTATGGTTTCATATTGAACTCTATTTTATGAATCTAAACATAAAAAGTATAGGTTTGTAGTCGGAAAAATAAGTTACAAGTCGTTTTTGTAAAGGTAGTCATTTCAGTCGAAAGAACGACGTCTAGATGACCATTTTAGAAAACATACTTCCACTTTGAGTTTAACCATAATTTTTGGATATAGTTTCATGTTCATAATAAAAATCATTTTCTCAGAATAACAAATTTTAAATCAAAGTTTATCATATTTTTTAATTAACTAACCCAAAACAGCCCGCGGTGTTACTACGACGGCGTAAATCCGGTTTTACGGTGTTTTTCGTGTTTCCAGGTTTTAAATCATTAAGTTAGCATATCATATAGATATAGAACATGTGTTTAGTTAATTTTAAAAGTCAAGTTAGAAGGATTAACTTTTGTTTGCGAACAAGTTTAGAATTAACTAAACTATGTTCTAGTGATTACGAGTTTAAACCTTCGAATAAGATAGTTTTATATATATGAATCGAATGATGTTATGAACATCATTAATACCTCAAGTTTAGTAGGTAAACCTACTGGAAGTGACAAGAAATGATCTAGCTTCAAAGGATCTTGGATGGCTTGAAAGTTCTTGAAGTAGGATCATGACACAAAAACAAGTTCAAGTAAGATTTTTACTCGAATTAAGATAGTTTATAGTTATAGAAATTGAATCAAAGTTTGAATATGAATATTACCTTGAATAAGAAAGATAACCTACTGTATATAACAAAGGTTTCTTGATCTTAGATGATTACTTGGAATGGATTAGAAAGCTTGGAAGTAAATTAGTAAACTTGAAGGGATTTTTGAAGTGTTCTTGAAGTGTTCTTCCTATGATGATTATAGCTTGATTCTTGAAGTGATTTTTGATGAAGATGATGATTAACTACTGGAAAAATACATTCATAATAGTGTGTGTGTGTTGAGAGAGAATTAGAAAGAGAATTAGAAGTGAAATGGAGTGAATGATGAGTGGTAATTGGTGAGTGGTGAGTGGGGTTAAAAGGAGTTCTAATTAGTTGACTAGCTCATGGTAGAAGTTAAAATTGATTAGTCATACATGACATAATCAAGAGTGGAATCCCATGCTAGTTCCTATTGGTATATAACCATAGTAAGTACGTTTTGAAGCTGTGTATAATACGGGTAAGAATACGACTAGAATTCTTGATGAAAGAAAAGAATGGGAAAGTAACTGTAACCGTTTTCGTTAAGTATGAGTGTTTTGATATATGTCTTGAAGTCTTCCAAAAGTATTTTAATACATCTAAATACACTACATGTATATACATTTTAACTGAGTCGTTAAGTCATCGTTAGTCGTTAGTCGTTACATGTAAGTGTTGTTTTGAAACCTTTAAGTTAACGATCTCAATTAATGTTGTTAACCCATTGTTTATTATATCTAATGAGATGTTAAATTATTATATTATCATGATATTATGATATATTAATATATCTTAATATGATATATATACATTTAAATGTCGTTACAATGATAATCGTTACATATATGTCTCGTTTCGAAATCCTTAAGTTAGTAGTCTTGTTTATATGTATATAACTCATTGTTAATATACTTATGGAGATACTTACTTATCATAATCTCATGTTAACCATATGTATATTCATATATATATCGTCATGTCGTTTTTACAAGTTTTAACGTTCGTGAATCGCCGGTCAACTTGGGTGGTCAATTGTCTATATGAAACATATTTCAATTAATCAAGTCTTAACAAGTTTGATTGTTTAACATGTTGGAAACATTTAATCATGTAAATATCAATCTCAATTAATATATATAAGCATGGAAAAGTTCGGGTCACTACAATACCTACCCGTTAAATAAATTTCGTCCCGAAATTTTAAGCTGTTGAAGGTGTTGACGAATCTTCTGGAAATAGATGCGGGTATTTCTTCTTCATCTGATCTTCACGCTCCCAGGTGAACTCGGGTCCTCTACGAGCATTCCATCGAACCTTAACAATTGGTATCTTGTTTTGCTTAAGTCTTTTAACCTCACGATCCATTATTTCGACGGGTTCTTCGATGAATTGGAGTTTTTCGTTGATTTGGATTTCATCTAACGGAATAGTGAGATCTTCTTTAGCAAAACATTTCTTCAAATTCGAGACGTGGAAAGTGTTATGTACAGCCGCGAGTTGTTGAGGTAACTCAAGTCGGTAAGCAACTGGTCCGACACGATCAATAATCTTGAATGGTCCAATATACCTTGGATTTTATTTCCCTCGTTTACCAAATTGAACAACGCCTTTCCAAGGTGCAACTTTAATCATGACCATCTCTCCAATTTCAAATTCTATATCTTTTCTTTTAATGTCAGCGTAGCTCTTTTGTCGACTTTGGGCGGTTTTCAACCGTTGTTGAATTTGGATGATCTTCTCGGTAGTTTCTTGTATAATCTCCGGACCCGTAATCTGTCTATCCCCCACTTCACTCCAACAAATCGGAGACCTGCACTTTCTACCATAAAGTGCTTCAAACGGCACCATCTCAATGCTTGAATGGTAGCTGTTGTTGTAGGAAAATTCTGCTAACGGTAGATGTCGATTCCAACTGTTTCCGAAATCAATAACACATGCTCGTAGCATGTCTTCAAGCGTTTGTATCGTCCTTTCGCTCTGCCCATCAGTTTATGGATGATAGGCAGTACTCATGTCTAGATGAGTTCCTAATGCTTGCTGTAATGTCTGCCAGAATCTTGAAATAAATCTGCCATCCCTATCAGAGATAATAGAGATTGGTATTCCATGTCTGGAGACGACTTCCTTCAAATACAGTCGTGCTAACTTCTCCATCTTGTCATCTTCTCTTATTGGTAGGAAGTGTGCGGATTTGGTGAGACGATCAACTATTACCCAAATAGTATCAAAACTACTTGCAGTCCTTGGCAATTTAGTGATGAAATCCATGGTAATGTTTTCCCATTTCCATTCTGGGATTTCGGGTTGTTGAAGTAGACCTGATGGTTTCTGATGCTCAGCTTTGACCTTAGAACACGTCAAACATTCTCCTACGTATTTAGAAACATCTGCTTTCATACCCGACCACCAAAAGTATTTCTTGAGATCCTTGTACATCTTCCCCGTTCCAGGATGTATTGAGTATCTGGTTTTATGAGCTTCTCTAAGTACCATTTCTCTCAAATCTCCAAATTTTGGTACCCAAATCCTTTCAGCCCTATACCGGGTTCCGTCTTCCCGAATATTAAGATGCTTCTCCGATCCTTTGGGTATTTCATCCTTTAAATTTCCCTCTTTTAAAACTCCTTGTTGTGCCTCCTTTATTTGAGTAGTAATGTTATTATGAATCATTATATTCATAGATTTTACTAGAATGGGTTCTCTGTCCTTCCTGCTCAAGGCATCGGCTACCACATTTGCCTTCCCCGGGTGGTAACGAATCTCAATGTCGTAATCATTCAATAATTCAATCCACCTACGCTGCCTCATATTCAGTTGTTTCTGATTAAATATGTGTTGAAGACTTTTGTGGTCGGTATATATAATACTTTTGACCCCATATAAGTAGTGCCTCCAAGTCTTTAATGCAAAAACAACCGCGCCTAATTCCAAATCATGCGTCGTATAATTTTGTTCGTGAATCTTCAATTGTCTAGACGCATAAGCAATCACCTTCGTTCGTTACATTAATACACAACCGAGACCTTGCTTTGATGCATCACAATAAATCACAAAATCATCATTCCCTTCAGGCAATGACAATATAGGTGCCGTAGTTAGCTTTTTCTTCAATAACTGAAACGCTTTCTCTTGTTCATCATTCCATTCAAATTTCTTCCCTTTATGCGTTAATGCAGTCAAGGGTTTTGCTATTCTGGAAAAGTCTTGGATGAACCTTCTGTAGTAACCAGCTAGTCCTAAAAACTGGCATATGTGTTTCGGAGTTTTCGGGGTTTCCCACTTTTCAACAGTTTCTATCTTTGCCGGATCCACCTTAATACCTTCTTTGTTCACTATTGTAGTGACCCGAACTTTTCCATGTTTATATATATTAATTGAGATTGATATTTACATGATTAAATGTTTCCAACATGTTAAGCAATCAAACTTGTTAAGACTTGATTAATTGAAATATGTTTCATATAGACAATTGACCACCCAAGTTGACCGGTGATTCACGAACGTTAAAACTTGTAAAAACTATATGATGACATATATATGGATATATATATAGTTAACATGATACTATGATAAGTAAACATATCATTAAGTATATTAACAATGAACTACATATGTAAAAACAAGACTACTAACTTAATGATTTTTAAACGAGACATATATGTAACGATTATCGTTGTAAAGACATTTAATGTATATATATCATATTAAGAGATATTCATACATGATAATATCATGATAATATAATAATTTAAAATCTCATTTGATATTATAAACATTGGGGTAACAACATTTAACAAGATCGTTAACCTAAAGGTTTCAAAACAACACTTACATGTAACGACTAACGATGACTTAACGACTCAGTTAAAATGTATATACATGTAGTGTTTTAATATGTATTTATACACTTTTGAAAGACTTCAATACACTTATCAAAATACTTCTACTTAACAAAAATGCTTACAATTACATCCTCGTTCAGTTTCATCAACAATTTTACTCGTATGCATCCGTATTCGTACTCGTACAATACACAGCTTTTAGATGTATGTACTATTGGTATATACACTCCAATGATCAGCTCTTAGCAGCCCATGTGAGTCACTTAACACATGTGGGAACCATCATTTAGAAACTAGCATGAAATATCTCATAAAATTACAAAAATATGAGTAATCATTCATGACTTATTTACATGAAAACAAAATTACATATCCTTTATATCTAATCCATACACCAACGACCAAAAACACCTATAAACACTTTCATTCTTCAATTTTCTTCATCTAATTGATCTCTCTCAAGTTCTATCTTCAAGTTCTAAGTGTTCTTCATAAATTCCAAAAGTTCTAGTTTCATAAAATCAAGAATACTTTCAAGTTTGCTAGCTCACTTCCAATCTTGTAAGGTGATCATCCAACCTCAAGAAATCTTTGTTTCTTACAGTAGGTTATCATTCTAATACAAGGTAATAATCATATTCAAACTTTGGTTCAATTTCTATAACTATAACAATCTTATTTCAAGTGATGATCTTACTTGAACTTGTTTTCGTGTCATGATTCTGCTTCAAGAACTTCTAGCCATCCAAGGATCCATTGAAGCTAGATCCATTTTTCTCTTTTCCAGTAGGTTTATCCAAGGGACTTAAGGTAGTAATGATGTTCATAACCTCATTCGATTCATACATATAAAGCTATCTTATTCGAAGGTTTAAACTTGTAATCACTAGAACATAGTTTAGTTAATTCTAAACTTGTTCGCAAACAAAAGTTAATCCTTCTAACTTGACTTTTAAAATCAACTAAACACATGTTCTATATCTATATGATATGCTAACTTAATGATTTAAAACCTGGAAACACGAAAAACACCGTAAAACCGGATTTACGCCGTCGTAGTAACACCGCGGGCTGTTTTGGGTTAGTTAATTAAAAACTATGATAAACTTTGATTTTAAAGTTGTTATTCTGAGAAAATGATTTTTATTATGAACATGAAACTATATCCAAAAATTATGATTAAACTCAAAGTGGAAGTATGTTTTCTAAAATGGTCATCTAGACGTCGTTCTTTCGACTGAAATGACTACCTTTACAAAAACGACTTGTAACTTATTTTTCCGACTACAAACCTATACTTTTCTGTTTAGATTCATAAAATAGAGTTCAATATGAAACCATAGCAATTTGATTCACTCAAAACGGATTTAAAATGAAGAAGTTATGGGTAAAACAAGATTGGATAATTTTTCTCATTTTAGCTACGTGAAAATTGGTAACAAATCTATTCCAACCATAACTTAATCAACTTGTATTGTATATTATGTAATCTTGAGATACCATAGACACGTATACAATGTTTTGACCTATCATGTCGACACATCTATATATATTTCGGAACAACCATAGACACTCTATATGTGAATGTTGGAGTTAGCTATACAGGGTTGAGGTTGATTCCAAAATATATATAGTTTGAGTTGTGATCAATACTGAGATACGTATACACTGGGTCGTGGATTGATTCAAGATAATATTTATCGATTTATTTCTGTACATCTAACTGTGGACAACTAGTTGTAGGTTACTAACGAGGACAGCTGACTTAATAAACTTAAAACATCAAAATATATTAAAAGTGTTGTAAATATATTTTGAACATACTTTGATATATATGTATATATTGTTATAGGTTCGTGAATCAACCAGTGGCCAAGTCTTACTTCCCGACGAAGTAAAAATCTGTGAAAGTGAGTTATAGTCCCACTTTTAAAATCTAATATTTTTGGGATGAGAATACATGCAGGTTTTATAAATGATTTACAAAATAGACACAAGTACGTGAAACTACATTCTATGGTTGAATTATCGAAATCGAATATGCCCCTTTTTATTAAGTCTGGTAATCTAAGAATTAGGGAACAGACACCCTAATTGACGCGAATCCTAAAGATAGATCTATTGGGCCTAACAAACCCCATCCAAAGTACCTGATGCTTTAGTACTTCGAAATTTATATCATATCTGAAGGGTGTCCCGGAATGATGGGGATATTTATATATATGTATCTTGTTAATGTCGGTTACCAGGTGTTCACCATATGAATGATTTTTATCTCTATGTATGGGATGTGTATTGAAATATGAAATCTTGTGGTCTATTGTTACGATTTGATATATATAGGTTAAACCTATAACTCACCAACATTTTTGTTGACGTTTAAAGCATGTTTATTCTCAGGTGAATATTAAGAGCTTCCGCTGTTGCATACTAAAATAGGGACAAGATTTGGAGTCCATGTTTGTATGATATTGTGTAAAAACTGCATTCAAGAAACTGATTTCGATGTAACATATTTGTATTGTAAACCATTATGTAATGGTCGTGTGTAAACAGGATATTTTAGATTATCATTATTTGATAATCTACGTAAAGCTTTTTAAACCTTTATTTATGAAATAAAGGTTATGGTTTGTTTTAAAAATGAATGCAGTCTTTGAAAAACGTCTCATATAGAGGTCAAAACCTCGCAACGAAATCAATTAATATGGAACGTTTTTAATCAATAAGAACAGGACATTTCAGTTGGTATCCGAGCGTTGGTCTTAGAGAACCAGAATTTTTCATTAGTATGTCTTATCGAGTTTGTTAGGATGCATTAGTGAGTCTGGACTTCGACCGTGTTTACTTGAAAAATGATTGCTTAACAAATTTTGTTGGAAACTATATATTTTTAACATGTGAATATTATGTGATATATTAATCTCTTAACGCGTTTGATATTATGTGATAGATGTCTACCTCTAGAACAAGTCCCATTGACTCACCTAATAATAATGAAGAGTCAAATGTAAATTGGAATGATTCGTGGACTGATTCACAAGTTCCCGAAGAGGAACCGGAAGAAGAGTCGGAACCGGAAGAAGAATCGGAACCGGAAGAAGAATCGGAACCGGATGAAGAAATAGAACCGGTGGGGGAAATAATAAAACGGTTAAGTAAAAGAAAATCCTCAACCAACCGACCAAGGTTAATTATGGTCAATGGTGTTTCCGCCAAGGAAGCAAAATATTGGGAGGATTACCAATTCTCCGATGAATCGGATTCCGACGAGAATTCCGATGATGTTATAGAAATTACCCCAACTGAATTTAAAAAGGCAAAAGAAAATAATAAGGGAAAGGGCATAAAAATAGAGAAATCTAATTCCAACCCCGATGAACTTTATATGTATCGTCAACGCCCGAAGTCCTTAAGTTGTAACAATGACCCGGGAACCTCTAAACCACCAGGTTTTTCTAAACCAATGTGGACAACGACGGCTCGTATTAGGGGAACATCATATATCCCTAGAAATTTGGCAAAACGAACCAAAACCGAAGAAGAAGAAACGAGCGAGTCGGAATAAGATAGTTGTATTCGTGTGGTGTAATATATGTAATATAGTGTTCTTATGCTTTATGATATATGTAAAAATTGCTTGTATTAATAAGTATTTTTTTATGAATCTAACTCTTGTCTATTTTACAGTTTAAAAACACAAAATGGATAGACAACCCAATATTTTAAGAGACCTACCCGGAGACATGATTGATGAAATCTTGTCTAGAGTCGGCCAGAATTCCTCGGCACAACTATTTAAGGCGAGATCAGTTTGTAAGACATTCGAAGAACGTTCCAAGAATGTCTTGGTTTATAAGAGACTTTCGTTTGAAAGATGGGGGATATCACATTGGGAAACCCATAAGTTACGATGTGTTTACTTTGACGCATATATTGCGGGGAACCCAAATGCTATTTTACGCAACGGGTTAAGAAATTATTTTGACTCAATATATCCGAATATTGGACTTCGTGATTTAGAAAAAGCGGCTAACATGCAACATAAAGAAGCATGTTATGCTTACGGATTAGTAATGTTCGCTTCTCACCAAAGTGAGAACAAGAACATCGGGCTACAACTATTAAACAAAACGTTTCCACAAGTGACGGAGTCGGTAATTGGGGTAAGAAATGAGGTTTTTAGATTATTACGGGACTGTTGGACATTACGTAACCCTCGTCCCTTTGACGACGTTACAACACACTGTCTTATCAACGGCCATAACGGTTATGTTGCACAAGACCAAGGATGGGAAGTAGTCCTAGTAAAACCAGAATGCATGACTTGTTTCTGGACGTATGAATTACGTGTCTTTATTGCCTTTGCTGAACGACTTGTGTACTAGCTAGAATTATCTTCACAACTATCTTGTATCAAAGTTATTGTGTGCTATATTTCATGCTTTATGTAAAATAAGCGGTATTGTAAGTTTGTAAAATATTGTATAAAAGTTTGAACGCGAAATATTATTATTATCAGTTTTTCATATAGAATTGTAGTAGTTGAATTGTATATTAGCTACTAAGTATGAACTTAACGGGTAGGTACTACCCGAATTTAAACTTATAAAACGCTAATATGAAGAAAAAGCTTTTATAAATGAGTTCATATTATGCTACGAAATACTATTAACTACTCTTAATATTTTGTATGATTAACTTGTTCCATTTAACTATTTTGAAGGAAATGGCACCGACTACTCGACACACCGTGAATATGAATGAAGAGGAATTCCGTACTTTTCTAGCTTCAAACATAGCCGCAGTACAGGCTGCGCTACATACCAACAATAACCTTGGATCTAGCAGTACAGGAAATCGTGTAGGATGCACCTACAAAGAATTCACTGCCTGCAAACCTTTGGAATTTGATGGAACCGAAGGACCGATCGGATTGAAACGGTGGACCGAGAAGGTCGAATCGGTGTTTGCCATAAGTAAGTGTACTGAAGAGGACAAAGTAAAGTACGCTACGCATACCTTCACAGGTTCTGCGTTAACATGGTGGAATACCTATCTAGAGCAAGTGGGACAAGACGATGCGTACGCACTACCGTGGTCAGCATTCAAGCACTTGATGAATGAGAAGTACCGTCCCAGAACCGAGGTCAATAAGCTCAAGACAGAACTTAGAGGGTTACGAACCCAAGGATTTGATATTACCACGTACGAAAGACGATTCACAGAATTGTGCCTATTGTGTCCGGGAGCATTCGAAGATGAGGAAGAGAAGATCGACGCGTTTGTGAAAGGATTACCGGAAAGAATCCAAGAAGATATAAGTTCACACGAGCCCGCCTCCATACAACAGGCATGTAGAATGGCTCACAAACTCGTGAACCAGATTGAAGAAAGAATTAAAGAACAGACTGCTGAAGAGGCCAATGTGAAGCAAGTTAAAAGAAAGTGGGAGGAAAACGGTGATAAGAATCATCAATACAACAACAACAGCAATTACAACAATAATCGAAACAATTATCCCAACAATCGCAACATCAATCGCAACTACAACAAACGGTCCAACAACAACAACAACAACAACAACAACAACAACAACAACAACAACAACAACAGCAACTACAACAATCATCCCAACAACAATAATAACCGCAATAACAACAACAATCAGAAGCAGCTATGCCAAAGGTGTGAAAAGAATCACTCGGGGTTCTGCACCAAATTTTGCAACAAGTGTAAAAGAAATGGTCATAGCGTGGCGAAGTGTGAGGTTTACGGACCAGGGGTTAATAGAACAAAAGGAACAAATGGTGTCGGAACGAGTAATGGCGGAGCAAGTAGTGTCGGAGCAAGTTACGCCAATGTAGTTTGTTATAAATGTGGAAAACCGGGCCACATTATTAGAAATTGCCCGAACCAGGAGAACACGAATGGACAAGGCCGCGGAAGAGTTTTCAATATTAATGCGGCAGAGGCACAAGAAGACCCGGAGCTTGTTACGGGTACGTTTCTTATTGACAATAAATCTGCTTACGTTTTATTTGATTCGGGTGCGGATAGAAGCTATATGAGTAGAGATTTTTGTGCTAAATTAAGTTGTCCATTGACGCCTTTGGATAGTAAATTTTTACTCGAATTAGCAAATGGTAAATTAATTTCAGCAGATAATATATGTCGGAATCGAGAAATTAAACTGGTTAGCGAAACATTTAAGATTGATTTGATACCAGTAGAGTTAGGGAGTTTTGATGTGATAATCGGTATGGACTGGTTGAAAGAAGTGAAAGCGGAGATCGTTTGTTACAAAAATGCAATTCGCATTATACGAGAAAAAGGAAAACCCTTAATGGTGTACGGAGAAAAGGGCAACACGAAGCTACATCTTATTAGTAATTTGAAGGCACAAAAACTAATAAGAAAAGGTTGCTATGCTGTTCTAGCACACGTCGAGAAAGTACAAACTGAAGAAAAGAGCATCAATGATGTTCCCGTCGCAAAAGAATTTCCTGATGTATTTCCGAAAGAATTACCGGGATTACCCCCACATCGATCCGTTGAATTTCAAATAGATCTTGTACCAGGAGCTGCACCAATAGCTCGTGCTCCTTACAGACTCGCACCCAGCGAGATGAAAGAACTACAAAGCCAATTACAAGAACTTTTAGAGCGTGGTTTCATTCGACCAAGCACATCACCGTGGGGAGCTCCTGTTTTGTTTGTCAAGAAGAAAGATGGTACATTCAGGTTGTGTATCGACTACCGAGAGTTGAACAAACTTACCATCAAGAACCGCTACCCACTACCGAGAATCGATGACTTATTTGATCAACTACAAGGCTCGTCTGTTTATTCAAAGATTGACTTACGTTCCGGGTATCATCAAATGCGGGTGAAAGAAGATGATATTCCAAAGACTGCTTTCAGAACACGTTACGGTCATTACGAGTTTATGGTCATGCCGTTTGGTTTAACTAATGCACCAGCTGTGTTCATGGACCTTATGAACCGAGTGTGTGGACCATACCTTGACAAGTTTGTCATTGTTTTCATTGATGACATACTTATTTACTCAAAGAATGACCAAGAACACGGTGAACATTTGAGAAAGGTGTTAGAAGTATTGAGGAAGGAAGAATTGTACGCTAAGTTTTCAAAGTGTGCATTTTGGTTGGAAGAAGTTCAATTCCTCGGTCACATAGTGAACAAAGAAGGTATTAAGGTGGATCCGGCAAAGATAGAAACTGTTGAAAAGTGGGAAACCCCGAAAACTCCGAAACACATACGCCAGTTTTTAGGACTAGCTGGTTACTACAGAAGGTTCATCCAAGACTTTTCCAGAATAGCAAAACCCTTGACTGCATTAACGCATAAAGGGAAGAAATTTGAATGGAATGATGAACAAGAGAAAGCGTTTCAGTTATTGAAGAAAAAGCTAACGACGGCACCTATATTGTCATTGCCTGAAGGGAATGATGATTTTGTGATTTATTGTGATGCATCAAAGCAAGGTCTCGGTTGTGTATTAATGTAACGAACGAAGGTGATTGCTTATGCGTCTAGACAATTGAAGATTCACGAACAAAATTATACGACGCATGATTTGGAATTAGGCGCGGTTGTTTTTGCATTAAAGACTTGGAGGCACTACTTATATGGGGTCAAAAGTATTATATATACCGACCACAAAAGTCTTCAACACATATTTAATCAGAAACAACTGAATATGAGGCAGCGTAGGTGGATTGAATTATTGAATGATTACGACTTTGAGATTCGTTACCACCCGGGGAAGGCAAATGTGGTAGCCGATGCCTTGAGCAGGAAGGACAGAGAACCCATTCGAGTAAAATCTATGAATATAATGATTCATAATAACATTACTACTCAAATAAAGGAGGCGCAACAAGGAGTTTTAAAAGAGGGAAATTTAAAGGATGAAATACCCAAAGGATCGGAGAAGCACCTTAATATTCGGGAAGACGGAACCCGGTATAGGGCTGAAAGGATTTGGGTACCAAAATTTGGAGATATGAGAGAAATGGTACTTAGAGAAGCTCATAAAACCAGATACTCAATACATCCTGGAACGGGAAAGATGTACAAGGATCTCAAGAAACATTTTTGGTGGCCGGGTATGAAAGCCGATGTTGCTAAATACGTAGGAGAATGTTTGACGTGTTCTAAGGTCAAAGCTGAGCATCAGAAACCATCAGGTCTACTTCAACAACCCGAAATCCCGGAATGGAAATGGGAAAACATTACCATGGATTTCATCACTAAATTGCCAAGGACTGCAAGTGGTTTTGATACTATTTGGGTAATAGTTGACCGTCTCACCAAATCAGCACACTTCTTGCCAATAAGAGAAGATGACAAGATGGAGAAGTTAGCACGACTGTATTTGAAGGAAGTCATCTCCAGACATGGAATACCAATCTCTATTATCTCTGATAGGGATGGCAGATTTATTTCAAGATTCTGGCAGACATTACAGCAAGCATTAGGAACTCGTCTAGACATGAGTACTGCCTATCATCCACAAACTGATGGGCAGAGCGAAAGGACGATACAAACGCTTGAAGACATGCTACGAGCATGTGTTATTGATTTCGGAAACAGTTGGGATCGACATCTACCGTTAGCAGAATTTTCCTACAACAACAGCTACCATTCAAGCATTGAGATGGCGCCGTTTGAAGCACTTTATGGTAGAAAGTGCAGGTCTCCGATTTGTTGGAGTGAAGTGGGGGATAGACAGATTACGGGTCCGGAGATTATACAAGAAACTACCGAGAAGATCATCCAAATTCAACAACGGTTGAAAACCGCCCAAAGTCGACAAAAGAGCTACGCTGACATTAAAAGAAAAGATATAGAATTTGAAATTGGAGAGATGGTCATGCTTAAAGTTGCACCTTGGAAAGGCGTTGTTCGATTTGGTAAACGAGGGAAATTAAATCCAAGGTATATTGGACCATTCAAGATTATTGATCGTATCGGACCAGTAGCTTACCGACTAGAGTTACCTCAACAACTCGCGGCTGTACATAACACTTTCCACGTCTCGAATTTAAAGAAATGTTTTGCTAAAGAAGATCTCACTATTCCGTTAGATGAAATCCAAATCAACGAAAAACTTCAATTCATCAAAGAACCCGTCGAAATAATGGATCGTGAGGTTAAAAGACTTAAGCAAAACAAGATACCAATTGTTAAGGTTCGATGGAATGCTCGTAGAGGACCCGAGTTCACCTGGGAGCATGAAGATCAGATGAAGAAGAAATACCCGCATCTATTTCCAGAAGATTCGTCAACACCTTCAACAGCTTAAAATTTCGGGACGAAATTTATTTAACGGGTAGGTACTGTAGTGACCCGAACTTTTCCATGTTTATATATATTAATTGAGATTGATATTTACATGATTAAATGTTTCCAACATGTTAAGCAATCAAACTTGTTAAGACTTGATTAATTGAAATATGTTTCATATAGACAATTGACCACCCAAGTTGACCGGTGATTCACGAACGTTAAAACTTGTAAAAACTATATGATGACATATATATGGATATATATATATAGTTAACATGATACTATGATAAGTAAACATATCATTAAGTATATTAACAATGAACTACATATGTAAAAACAAGACTACTAACTTAATGATTTTTAAACGAGACATATATTTAACGATTATCGTTGTAAAGACATTTAATGTATATATATCATATTAAGAGATATTCATACATGATAATATCATGATAATATAATAATTTAAAATCTCATTTGATATTATAAACATTGGGTTAACAACATTTAACAAGATCGTTAACCTAAAGGTTTCAAAACAACACTTACATGTAACGACTAACGATGACTTAACGACTCAGTTAAAATGTATATACATGTAGTGTTTTAATATGTATTTATACACTTTTGAAAGACTTCAATACACTTATCAAAATACTTCTACTTAACAAAAATGCTTACAATTACATCCTCGTTCAGTTTCATCAACAATTCTACTCGTATGCACCCGTATTCGTACTCGTACAATACACAGCTTTTAGATGTATGTACTATTGGTATATACACTCCAATGATCAGCTCTTAGCAGCCCATGTGAGTCACTTAACACATGTGGGAACCATCATTTGGAAACTAGCATGAAATATCTCATAAAATTACAAAAATATGAGTAATCATTCATGACTTATTTACATGAAAACAAAATTACATATCCTTTATATCTAATCCATAAACCAACGACCAAAAACACCTATAAACACTTTCATTCTTCAATTTTCTTCATCTAATTGATCTCTCTCAAGTTCTATCTTCAAGTTCTAAGTGTTCTTCATAAATTCCAAAAGTTCTAGTTTCATAAAATCAAGAATACTTTCAAGTTTGCTAGCTCACTTCCAATCTTGTAAGGTGATCATCCAACCTCAAGAAATCTTTGTTTATTACAGTAGGTTATCATTCTAATACAAGGTAATAATCATATTCAAACTTTGGTTCAATTTCTATAACTATAACAATCTTATTTCAAGTGATGATCTTACTTGAACTTGTTTTCGTGTCATGATTCTGCTTCAAGAACTTCTAGCCATCCAAGGATCCATTGAAGCTAGATCCATTTTTCTCTTTTCCAGTAGGTTTATCCAAGGGACTTAAGGTAGTAATGATGTTCATAACCTCATTCGATTCATACATATAAAGCTATCTTATTCGAAGGTTTAAACTTGTAATCACTAGAACATAGTTTAGTTAATTCTAAACTTGTTCGCAAACAAAAGTTAATCCTTCTAACTTGACTTTTAAAATCAACTAAACACATGTTCTATATCTATATGATATGCTAACTTAATGATTTAAAACCTAGAAACACGAAAAACACCGTAAAACCGGATTTACGCCGTCGTAGTAACACCGCGGGCTGTTTTGGGTTAGTTAATTAAAAACTATGATAAACTTTGATTTTAAAGTTGTTATTCTGAGAAAATGATTTTTATTATGAACATGAAACTATATCCAAAAATTATGATTAAACTCAAAGTGGAAGTATGTTTTCTAAAATGGTCATCTAGACGTCGTTCTTTCGACTGAAATGACTACCTTTACAAAAACGACTTGTAACTTATTTTTCCGACTACAAACCTATACTTTTCTGTTTAGATTCATAAAATAGAGTTCAATATGAAACCATAGCAATTTGATTCACTCAAAACGGATTTAAAATGAAGAAGTTATGGGTAAAACAAGATTGGATAATTTTTCTCATTTTAGCTATGTGAAAATTGGTAACAAATCTATTCCAACCATAACTTAATCAACTTGTATTGTATATTATGTAATCTTGAGATACCATAGACACGTATACAATGTTTCGACCTATCATGTCGACACATCTATATATATTTCGGAACAACCATAGACACTCTATATGTGAATGTTGGAGTTAGCTATACAGGGTTGAGGTTGATTCCAAAATATATATAGTTTGAGTTGTGATCAATACTGAGATACGTATACACTGGGTCGTGGATTGATTCAAGATAATATTTATCGATTTATTTCTGTACATCTAACTGTGGACAACTAGTTGTAGGTTACTAACGAGGACAGCTGACTTAATAAACTTAAGACATCAAAATATATTAAAAGTGTTGTAAATATATTTTGAACATACTTTGATATATATGTATATATTGTTATAGGTTCGTGAATCAACCAGTGGCCAAGTCTTACTTCCCAACGAAGTAAAAATCTGTGAAAGTGAGTTATAGTCCCACTTTTAAAATCTAATATTTTTGGGATGAGAATACATGCAGGTTTTATAAATGATTTACAAAATAGACACAAGTACGTGAAACTACATTCTATGGTTGAATTATCGAAATCGAATATGCCCCTTTTTATTAAGTCTGGTAATCTAAGAATTAGGGAACAGACACCCTAATTGACGCGAATCCTAAAGATAGATCTATTGGGCCTAACAAACCCCATCCAAAGTACCTGATGCTTTAGTACTTCGAAATTTATATCATATCCGAAGGGTGTCCCGGAATGATGGGGATATTTATATATATGCATCTTGTTAATGTCGGTTACCAGGTGTTCACCATATGAATGATTTTTATCTCTATGTATGGGATGTGTATTGAAATATGAAATCTTGTGGTCTATTGTTACGATTTGATATATATAGGTTAAACCTATAACTCACCAACATTTTTGTTGACGTTTAAAGCATGTTTATTCTCAGGTGAATATTAAGAGCTTTCGCTGTTGCATACTAAAATAAGGACAAGATTTGGAGTCCATGTTTGTATGATATTGTGTAAAAACTGCATTCAAGAAACTGATTTCGATGTAACATATTTGTATTGTAAACCATTATGTAATGGTCGTGTGTAAACAGGATATTTTAGATTATCATTATTTGATAATCTACGTAAAGCTTTTTAAACCTTTATTTATGAAATAAAGGTTATGGTTTGTTTTAAAAATGAATGCAGTCTTTGAAAAACGTCTCATATAGAGGTCAAAACCTCGCAACGAAATCAATTAATATGGAACGTTTTTAATCAATAAGAACGGGACATTTCAACTATGTGACCGAGGAATTGAACTTCTTCCAACCAAAATGCACACTTTGAAAACTTAGCGTACAATTCTTCCTTCCTCAATACTTCTAACACCTTTCTCAAATGTTCACTGTGTTCTTGGTCATTCTTTGAGTAAATAAGTATGTCATCAATGAAAACAATGACAAACTTGTCAAGGTATGGTCCACACACTCGGTTCATAAGGTCCATGAACACAGCTGGTGCATTAGTTAAACCAAACGGCATGACCATAAACTCGTAATGACCGTAACGTGTTCTGAAAGCAGTCTTTGGAATATCATCTTCTTTCACCCGCATTTGATGATACCCGGAACGTAAGTCAATCTTTGAATAAACAGACGAGCCTTGTAGTTGATCAAATAAGTCGTCGATTCTCGGTAGTGGGTAGCGGTTCTTGATGGTAAGTTTGTTCAACTCTCGGTAGTCGATACACAACCTGAATGTACCATCTTTCTTCTTGACAAACAAAACAGGAGCTCCCCACGGTGATGTGCTTGGTCGAATGAAACCACGCTCTAAAAGTTCTTGTAATTGGCTTTGCAGTTCTTTCATCTCACTGGGTGCGAGTCTGTAAGGAGCACGAGCTATTGGTGCAGCTCCTGGTACAAGATCTATTTGAAATTCAACGGATCGATGTGGGGGTAATCCCGGTAATTCTTTCGGAAATACATCGGGAAATTCTTTTGCGACGGGAACATCATTGATGCTCTTTTCTCCAGTTTGTACTTTCTCGACGTGTGCTAGAACAGCATAGCAACCTTTTCTTATTAGTTTTTGAGCCTTCAAATTACTAATAAGATGTAGCTTCGTGTTGCCCTTTTCTCCGTACACCATTAAGGGTTTTCCTTTTTCTCGTATAATGCGAATTGCATTTTTGTAACAAACGATCTCTGCTTTCACTTCTTTCAACCAGTCCATACCGATTATCACATCAAAACTCCCTAACTCTACTGGTATCAAATCAATCTTAAATGTTTCGCTAACCAGTTTAATTTCTCGATTCCGACATATATTATCTGCTGAAATTAATTTACCATTTGCTAATTCGAGTAAAAATTTACTATCCAAAGGCGTCAATGGACAACTTAATTTAGCACAAAAATCTCTACTCATATAGCTTCTATCCGCACCCGAATCAAATAAAACGTAAGCAGATTTATTGTCAATAAGAAACGTACCCGTAACAAGCTTCGGGTCTTCCTGTGCCTCTGCCGCATTAATATTGAAAACTCTTCCGCGGCCTTGTCCATTCATGTTCTCCTGGTTCGGGCAATTTCTAATAATGTGGCCCGGTTTTCCACATTTATAACAAACTACATTGGCATAACTTGCTCCGACACTACTTGCTCCGCCATTACTCGTTCCGACACCATTTGTTCCTTTCGTTCTATTAACCCCTGGTCCGTAGACCTCACACTTCGCCGCGCTATGACCATTTCTTTTACACTTGTTGCAAAATTTGGTGCAGAACCCCGAGTGATACTTTTCACACCTTTGGCATAGCTGCTTCTGATTGTTGTTGTGGTTGCGGTTATTATTGTTGTTGGGATGATTGTTGTAGTTGCTGTTGTTGTTGTTGTTGTTGTTGTTGGGCCGTTTATTGTAGTTGCGATTGATGTTGCGATTGTTGGGATAATTGTTGCGATTATTGTTGTAATTGCTGTTGTTGTTGTATTGGTGATTCTTATCACCGTTTTCCTCCCACTTTCTTTTGACTTGCTTCACATTGGCCTCTTCAGCAGTCTGTTCTTTAATTCTTTCTTCAATCTGGTTCACTAGTTTGTGAGCCATTCTACATGCCTGTTGTATGGAGGCGGGCTCGTGTGAACTTATATCTTCTTGGATTCTTTCCGGTAATCCTTTCACAAACGCGTCGATCTTCTCTTCCTCATCTTCGAATGCTCCCGGACACAATAGGAACAATTCTGTGAATCGTCTTTCGTACGTGGTAATATCAAATCCTTGGGTTCGTAACCCTCTAAGTTCTGTCTTGAGCTTATTGACCTCGGTTCTGGGACGGTACTTCTCGTTCATCAAGTGCTTGAATGCTGACCACGGTAGTGCGTACGCATCGTCTTGTCCCACTTGCTCTAGATAGGTATTCCACCATGTTAACGCAGAACCTGTGAAGGTATGCCTAGCGTACTTTACTTTGTCCTCTTCAGTACACTTACTTATGGCAAACACCGATTCGACCTTCTCGGTCCACTGTTTCAATCCGATCGGTCCTTCGGTTCCATTAAATTCTAAAGGTTTGCAGGCAGTGAATTCTTTATAGGTGCATCCTACACGATTTACTGTACTGCTAGATCCAAGGTTATTGTTGATATGTAGCGCAGCGCCTGTACTGCGGCTATGTTTGAAGCTAGAAAAGTACGGAATTCTTCTTCATTCATATTCACGGTGTGTCGAGTAGTCGGTGCCATTTCCTTCAAAATAGTCAAATGGAACAAGTTAATCATACAGAATATTAAGAGTAGTTAATAGTATTTCGTAGCATAATATGAACTCATTTATAAAAGTTTTTTCTTCATATTAGCGTTTTATAAGTTTAAATTCGGGTAGTACCTACCCATTAAGTTCATACTTAGTAGCTAATATACAATTCAACTACTACAATTCTATATGAAAAACTAATTATAATAATATTTCACGTTCAAACTTTTATACAATATTTTACAAACTTACAATACCGCTTATTTTACATAAAGCATGAAATATAGCACACAATAACTTTGATACAAGATAGTTGTGAAGATAATTCTAGCTAGTAAACAAGTCGTTCAGCAAAGGCAATAAAGACACGTAATTCATACGTCCAGAAACAAGTCATGCATTCTGGTTTTACTAGGACTACTTCTCATCCTTGGTCTTGTGGAACATAACCGTTATGGCCGTTGATAAGACAGCGTGTTGTAATGTCGTCAAAGGGACGAGGGTTACGTAATGTCCAACAGTCCCGTAACAATCTAAAAACCTCATTTCTTACCCCAATTACCGACTCCGTCACTTGTGGGAACGTTTTGTTTAATAGTTGTAGGCCGATGTTCTTGTTCTCACTTTGGTGAGAAGCGAACATTACTAATCCGTAAGCATAACATGCTTCTTTATGTTGCATGTTAGCCGCTTTTTCTAAATCACGAAGTCTAATATTCGGATATATTGAGTCAAAATAATTTCTTAACCCATTGCGTAAAATAGCATTTGGGTTCCCCGCAATATATGCGTCAAAGTAAACACATCGTAACTTATGGATTTCCCAATGTGATATCCCCCATCTTTCGAACGAAAGCCTTTTATAAACCAAGGCATTCTTGGAACGTTCTTCGAATGTCTTACAAACTGATCTCGCCTTAAATAGTTGTGCCGAAGAATTCTGACCGACTCTAGACAAGATTTCATCAATCATGTCTCCGGGTAGGTCTCTTAAAATATTGGGTTGTCTATCCATTTTGTGTTTTTATACTGTAAAATAGACAAGAGTTAGATTCATAAAAAAATACTTATTAATACAAGCAATTTTTACATATATCATAAAGCATAAGCACACTATATTACTTATATTACACCACACGAATACAACTATCTTATTCCGACTCGCTTGTTTCTTCTTCTTCGGTTTTGGTTCGTTTTGCCAAGTTTCTAGGGATATATGATGTTCCCCTAATACGAGCCGTCGTTATCCACATTGGTTTAGAAAAACCTGGTGGTTTAGAGGTTCCCGGGTCATTGTTACAACTTAAGGACTTCGGGGGTTGACGATACATATAAAGTTCATCGGGGTTGGAATTAGATTTCTCTATTTTTATGCCCTTTCCCTTATTATTTTCTTTTGCATTTTTAAATTCAGTTGGGGTAATTTCTATAACATCATCGGAATTCTCGTCGGAATCCGATTCATCGGAGAATTGGTAATCCTCCCAATATTTTGCTTCCTTGGCGGAAACACCATTGACCATAATTAACCTTGGTCGGTTGGTTGAGGATTTTCTTTTACTTAACCGTTTTATTATTTCCCCCACCGGTTCTATTTCTTCATCCGGTTCCGATTCTTCTTCCGGTTCCGATTCTTCTTCCGGTTCCGACTCTTCTTCCGGTTCCTCTTCGGGAACTTGTGAATCAGTCCACGAATTATTCCAATTTGCATTTGACTCTTCATTATTATTAGGTGAGTCAATGGGACTTGTTCTAGAGGTAGACATCTATCACATAATATCAAACGCGTTAAGAGATTAATATATCACATAATATTCACATGTTAAAAATATATAGTTTCCAACAAAATTTGTTAAGCAATCATTTTTCAAGTAAACACGGTCGAAGTCCAGACTCACTAATGCATCCTAACAAACTAGATAAGACACACTAATGCAAAATTCTAGTTCTCTAAGACCAACGCTCGGATACCAACTGAAATGTCCCGTTCTTATTGATTAAAAACGTTCCATATTAATTGATTTCGTTGCGAGGTTTTGACCTCTATATGAGACGTTTTTCAAAGACTGCATTCATTTTAAAACAAACCATAACCTTTATTTCATCAATAAAGGTTTAAAAAGCTTTACGTAGATTATCAAATAATGATAATCTAAAATATCCTGTTTACACACGACCATTACATAATGGTTTACAATACAAATATGTTACAACAAAATAAGTTTCTTGAATGCAGTTTTTACACCATATCATACAAGCATGGACTCCAAATCTCGTCCTTATTTAAGTATGAGACAGCGGAAGCTCTTAATAATCACCTGAGAATAAACATGCTTAAAACATCAACAAAAATGTTGGTGAGTTATAGGTTTAACCTATATATATCAAATCGTAACAATAGACCACAAGATTTCATATTTCAATACACATCCCATACATAGAGATAAAAATCATTCATATGGTGAACACCTGGTAACCGACATTAACAAGATGCATATATAAGAATATCCCCATCATTCCGGGACACCCTTCGGATATGATATAAATTTCGAAGTACTAAAGCATCCGGTACTTTGGATGGGGTTTGTTAGGCCCAATAGATCTATCTTTAGGATTCGCGTCAATTAGGGTGTCTGTTCCCTAATTCTTAGATTACCAGACTTAATAAAAGAGGCATATTCGATTTCGATAATTCAACCATAGAATGTAGTTTCACGTACTTGTGTCTATTTTGTAAAACATTTATAAAACCTGCATGTATTCTCATCCCAAAAATATTAGATTTTAAAAGTGGGACTATAACTCACTTTCACAGATTTTTACTTCGTCGAGAAGTAAGACTTGGCCACTGTTGATTCACGAACCTATAACAATATATACATATATATTAAAGTATGTTCAAAATATATTTACAACACTTTTAATATATTTTGATGTTTTAAGTTTATTAAGTCAGCTGTCCTCGTTAGTAACCTACAACTAGTTGTCCACAGTTAGATGTACAGAAATAAATCGATAAATATTATCTTGAATCAATCCACGACCCAGTGTATACGTATCTCAGTATTGATCACAACTCAAACTATATATATTTTGGAATCAACCTCAACCCTGTATAGCTAACTCCAACATTCACATATAGAGTGTCTATGGTTGTTCCGAAATATATATAGATGTGTCGACATGATAGGTCGAAACATTGTATACGCGTCTATGGTATCTCAAGATTACATAATATACAATACAAGTTGATTAAGTTATGGTCGGAATAGATTTGTTACCAATTTTCACGTAGCTAAAATGAGAAAAATTATCCAATTTTGTTTTACCCATAACTTCTTCATTTTAAATCCGTTTTGAGTGAATCAAATTGCTATGGTTTCATATTGAACTCTATTTTATGAATCTAAACAGAAAAAGTATAGGTTTATAGTCAGAAAAATAAGTTACAAGTCGTTTTTGTAAAGGTAGTCATTTCAGTCAAAAGAACGACGTCTAGATGACCATTTTAGAAAACATACTTCCACTTTGAGTTTAACCATAATTTTTGGATATAGTTTCATGTTCATAATAAAAATCATTTTCTCAGAATAACAACTTTTAAATCAAAGTTTATCATAGTTTTTAATTAACTAACCCAAAACAGCCCGCGGTGTTACTACGACGGCGTAAATCCGGTTTTACGGTGTTTTTCGTGTTTCCAGGTTTTAAATCATTAAGTTACCATATCATATAGATATAGAACATGTGTTTAGTTAATTTTAAAAGTCAAGTTAGAAGGATTAACTTTTGTTTGCGAACAAGTTTAGAATTAACTAAACTATGTTCTAGTGATTACGAGTTTAAACCTTCGAATAAGATAGTTTTATATATATGAATCGAATGATGTTATGAACATCATTACTACCTCAAGTTTAGTAGGTAAACCTACTGGAAGTGACAAGAAATGATCTAGCTTCAAAGGATCTTGGATGGCTTGAAAGTTCTTGAAGTAGGATCATGACACAAAAACAAGTTCAAGTAAGATTTTTACTCGAATTAAGATAGTTTATAGTTATAGAAATTGAATCAAAGTTTGAATATGAATATTACCTTGAATAAGAAAGATAACCTACTGTATATAACAAAGGTTTCTTGATCTTAGATGATTACTTGGAATGGATTAGAAAGCTTGGAAGTAAATTAGTAAACTTGAAGGGATTTTTGAAGTGTTCTTGAAGTGTTCTTCCTATGATGATTATAGCTTGATTCTTGAAGTGATTTTTGATGAATATGATGATTAACTACTGGAAAAATATGTTCATAATAGTGTGTGTGTGTGTTGAGAGAGAATTAGAAAGAGAATTGGAAGTGAAATGGAGTGAATGATGAGTGGTAATTGGTGAGTGGTGAGTGGGGTTAAAAGGAGTTCTAATTAGTTGACTAGCTCATGGTAGAAGTTAAAATTGATTAGTCATACATGACATAATCAAGAGTGGAATCCCATGCTAGTTCCTATTGGTATATACCCATAGTAAGTACGTTTTGAAGCTTTGTATAATACGGGTAAGAATACGACTAGAATTCTTGATGAAAGAAAAGAATGGGAAAGTAACTGTAACCGTTTTTGTTAAGTATGAGTGTTTTGATATATGTCTTGAAGTCTTCCAAAAGTATTTTAATACATCTAAATACACTACATGTATATACTTTTTAACTGAGTCATTAAGTCATCGTTAGTCGTTACATGTAAGTGTTGTTTTGAAACCTTTAAGTTAACGATCTCAATTAATGTTGTTAACCCATTGTTTATTATATCTAATGAGATGTTAAATTATTATATTATCATGATATTATGATATATTAATATATCTTAATATGATATATATACATTTAAATGTCGTTACAACGATAATCGTTACATATATGTCTCGTTTCGAAATCCTTAAGTTAGTAGTCTTGTTTATATGTATATAACTCATTGTTAATATACTTATGGAGATACTTACTTATCATAATCTCATGTTAACCATATGTATATCCATATATATATCGTCATGTCATTTTTACAAGTTTTAACGTTCGTGAATCGCCGGTCAACTTGGGTGGTCAATTGTCTATATGAAACCTATTTCAATTAATCAAGTCTTAACAAGTTTGATTACTTAACATGTTGGAAACATTTAATCATGTAAATATCAATCTCAATTAATATATATAAACATGGAAAAGTTTGGGTCACTACAAAATTGTTAGAAGAATTTCCAGAATTACAAGGAATAGGAGAATGTTCTTTAGGAGAAGGAACTGAACCAATTGATAAAGCTGAAATGTTAGCTACACTTATAGCTAATGAATATGAACCAAAAACAGAAGAACTTCAAATGTTAAAAGAGGAAGACATATATCGATACAAATCATCGATAGAAGAACCACTGACATTAGAGTTAAAGCCACTTCCAAACCATTTGGAATACGCTTATTTACATGGTAAATCTGAATTACCTGTAATAATATCGTCTTCTCTTACTGAAAATGAAAAATCTCAACTCATTTCTGTGCTAAAAGCTCATAAACCAGCTATTGCATGGAAGATTCATGACATTAAAGGCATAAGTCTTTCGTATTGCACACATAAAATCCTTATGGAAGAAGGCCATAAAACCTATGTGCAACGCCAACGAAGACTAAATCCTAATGTGCAAGATGTTGTTAAGAAAGAAATTATTAAACTGCTAGATGCAGGTTTAATTTATCCAATCTCTGATAGTCTATGGGTAAGCCCAGTTCAATGCGAACCTAAAAGGGTGGCATGACTGTCATCACAAATGAAAAAAATGAGCTTATTCCTACTAGGACTGTAACAGGATGGCGTGTCTGTATTGATTATAGAAAATTAAATGACGCCACAAGAAAAGATCACTTTCCCTTACCTTTCATTGATCAAATGTTGGAAAGATTAGCCGGTAATAGTTACTATTGTTTTCTTGACGGTTTCTCCGGATACTTTCAAATTCCAATCGCACCCGAGGACCAAGAGAAAACCACATTCACGTGCCCTTATGGTACTTTTACTTACAAACGCATGCCATTTGGACTTTGCAACGCCCCTGCAACCTTTCAAATCTGCATGATGGCGATTTTTCACGATAATATAGAAGAATGCATAGAAGTTTTCATGAATGACTTTTCAGTCTTCAGTGATACATTTGAATCATGTCTAGTTAATCTTGAACGAATGCTTATTAGATGCGAGCAATCAAATCTATTTCTTAATTGGGAGAAATGCCATTTCATAGTTAAAGAAGGCATCGTTCTTGGTCATAAAATTTCAAAGGAAGGAATTGAAGTGGATAGAGCTAAAGTAGATGTAATTGCTAAACTTCCACATCCCACCAATGTTAGAGGAGTTAGGAATTTTCTAGGGCATGCCGGTTTTTATCGATGTTTCATAAAAGATTTTTCTAAAATTGCCACTCCTATGAATAAACTCCTAGAAAAGGATGCTCCATTCATCTTTTCGGATGAATGCATCAAATCTTTTAATATTCTTAAAGAAAAACTCACTAATGCACCGATTATGATAACTCTAAATTAGAATCTACCATTTGAACTCATGTGCGATGCAAGTGATTTTGCAATGGGAGCCGTTTTAGGACAAATGATTGAAAAACGATTTCAACCTATTTATTATGCTAGTAAGATGTTACAAGGAGCATAAACAAATTACACAACTACTAAAAAAGAACTCCTTGCTATTGTCTTTGCTTTTGAAAATTTTTGTTCATATCTCGTTCTAGCAAAAACGGTGGTCTATACCGACCATTCTGCTCTTAGATACCTATTTTCGAAACAAGATGCCAAACCACGATTAATCCGTTGGATCTTACTCTTACAAGAGTTCGATATTGAAATCCGAGATAAAAAGGGAGCAGGAAACCTTGCCGCTGATCATCTTTCTCGTCTTGAAAATCCTGAATTAGAAGTTCTAAATGAATCGGCCATACAAGACAACTTTCCTGATGAGTATCTTTTAAAAATCGATTATAATGAAATTCCATGGTTTGCAGACTATGCAAACTACTTAGTATGTGGATTCCTTGAAAAAGGGTTGTCGTACCAAAAACAAAAGAAATTCTTTAGTGATATAAAACACTATTTCTGACAAGACCCACATTTGTTTAAAAGTTGTCCCGATGGAATAATACGCCGATGCGTATTCGGAGATGAAGCTAGTCAAATCTTAAACCATTGTCACACAGGACCAACAAGAGGGCATTATGGGCCTCAACTCACAGCAAGGAAAGTCTACGACGCTGGATTCTATTGGCCTACAATTTTCAAAGACGCACACCTTCTTTGTAAATCCTGTGATGCATGTCAAAGGGCCAGAAAAATAAGTCAACGTGATGAAATGCCACAAAATGTCATTCAAGTATGTGAAGTATTTGACATTTGCGGTATTGACTTTATGGGTCCATTTCCAAAATCTCATTATAATCTCTACATTCTCGTTGCCATTGATTATGTATATAAATGGGCGGAAGCACAAGCTCTGCCAACTAACGATGCACGAGTTGTAGTCAACTTCTTAAAATGTCTTTTTGCTAGGTTTGGAACACCAAAAGCTTTAATAAGTGATCGGGGTACTCATTTTTGTAATAATCAACTTGAGAAAGTTCTCAAAAGATATGGAGTAACTCATAAAATCTCCACCGCTTATCATCCACAAACAAGTGGACAAGTTGAAAATACCAACCGAGCATTAAAATGTATTCTAGAGAAAACCGTAGGATCAAATCCGAAGGAATGGTCCATGAAATTGGAGGATGCACTCTGGGCTTTTTGAACCGCCTACAAAACTCCAATTGGAACCACACCTTTTAGACTCGTTTACGGAAAAGCATGTCACCTTCCAGTAGAAATTGAGCACAAAGCATTTTGGGCTTTGAAGACATGTAATCTTGATTTACATGAAGCTGGACGTCTACGGTTAAGTCAACTAAACGTATTAGAAGAATTAAGACATGAGGCATACGAAAATTCGTTAATCTATAAGGAAAGAATGAAGAAATGGCATGATAAAAGAATCAGAAGTTCAAAAGAATTCAAGGAAGGAGATAGAGTTCTTTTCAATTCACGATTCAAGTTATTTCCTGGAAAATTGAAATCTAGATGGTCTGGACCATTCATAGTCAAAAGTGTTTTTCCATACGGAACAGTAGAGTTAATAAATTCAAATGGGATTGAATTTAAGGTTAATGGTCACAGAGTTAAACATTACATTGAAAATCCAATGAAAGTTGAAAATGAAGTTAATCACAATTTTGACACCACAGCTAACTAAGTGTGGGAAGATTTGAATTGTTTAAGGGTAATATGAATTTCTGTTTGAGTTAGATGTTCTATTTTCGTGTAGTTCTCGAAAATGGAATCCGCATGGTCTTTCCCTAGCAGACCCTAAAGAACTAGTCTTCTCCCTCCATTCTGAATTTTTATTTCTTTTAGGTTTTACGAGATGAAGAATTCCTTTGATCTGAACCATGGTCTACTACTACACGCTATGATTACTAAACGTAATAATAACATCTTTTCGAGTGAACTAGTATCATTCATAAGAGGCAAAATGGACGAAGTGAGGAAAGAACTCAGGAAGAATCATCATAAGACACATTTTGGTAAAGGAAAATAAAAATCCGCAACAAAAAGAAGAGCACGACACCTTGAAAGATGTCATAAATTCGGAAAATGGTCACACGAAGGTAAATATTTGAACAATCAAACATATTCAAATACCGAATTTGTTACTCTATGCAGATAAGGACCGTTCATATGTTTAGAAGAAAAGTTATTGAAAAATCGAGGCTACGCTTATATAGATATGGAAAACCAAATCACACGACTCTCCTATGAGTCGGCTAAAGCAGCTCTCTGAGAATTCTATCTCACAGGTAAGTATGTACAGTTTTTATTTTATTTTTATTGCTTTTAACCTTTTGATAATAAACGTTGAATCGTTCGCTATAAAGTATTAAATTGATATTCAATAAAATTAGGTATGCGAAACCGAAATTATTGATATCATACAAAAATTTATTACATCACTGCGAAATTTACCGTTTATTCATAAGGTATAAATATCTTTAATCAATCAATCCAAAATATTTCAGAAATTCGCCAGGAGTAAAACTAGGTAATATAGCCGAAATTACTTTACCCAAAAAGAGGGATGTATATTTTTGTTAATATTTGATTGATTAAAGTGTGATAAAAGACCAAAAAGCTTTTATTTTTATTTTTATCTTGTTAAAAAAAATTAATATATAACTATATTTTCAAATCTAAGATTCTAAAATATATTAATATTTATATGAAATTTTAAATTTTATGCATTTTCAATTTAAGTTTTGTGTGAATTTAAAAACAAAAATGTACTTTATTTCATTAAGTTAAAAATATGATTTTTAAAATTCGTCGTGAGTTGAAGACTAGGTCGTTGAACCGAAATTGCTTTACCCAAGGGCGGGACGAGAAATTTTATTATCATTATTTTTAATCTTATTGAATTAAAGTATGCCAAAAACATTTAAAAAACCCAAAAATCTTTGCTTTTAAAACAATCGCTTTAAAGTGACAAATTTTAAAATTTTGTCGATGGACGAATTAGGTCAACGTACCGAAACGCCCTCATTCTAAAAAGAAACAAATTTTTAAAATTAAATTAATTAAGTGTTTTACAAGATAAAGGTTAAAAAAAATATATACCCCACCCCATGCGATCGCATGGAGGCAGAAACTTGGTCAGAAACAAAAAGGGCAGCGATCTGCTTCTGTCTTTCCACTTCAACACACACACATACACGGAAAGCCTCCCAAAAACACTCTAAAATTCGCCATTTTTAATCAAAATTCACCAAATTTCTTATTACAATCCTCTACAATCATGTCTTTTCTTGGATTTGGAAGGAAAAAGGTAACGATTTCACCCCTAAAACTCTTAACATTCCTAATTATAGTGTTCTTGAGCAAATTTTTATCTAATTTGATTTTGATAATTTCTAGTGTAATTAGAGTTAAATTGTTAATATATTATGCTTGTATAGCCTAGATTGATGCTATTTGTCATGATTTGAAGCCTTAAACTTCAATTTTTTTAGAAATCTAGGGTATGTGTTCTTGAGCAATTTGGGGCTTTTTGATATAAACAGGTTATGGACGATTTTTGTTATGGATTATTGCTAAATTAAGTAGTGTAACATGTTTAGGCAGCTAAATGATCCAAACTTTGATCCTAAACATGATTTTTGAGCATCAAAGTGGACTTTTTAAGTCTAAAATTCATGAATTTGATTAATTTGATATGAATGACATTTGAAACTTGTTTAATTGTTAGTAATGGTTATTTTAACATGTTATTTGAGTTGAATGCTTATGAACTTTGTATACATTTTCATATATGCTTATTTGAAAAATTTTAGAATTGATATAAATATGAAAATGTGTATAAGTTTGATGATGATTAAACATGTCTTTATAATTATGTTAATTTGTTATTTTGCTAACACTAATGCATATTTGGATGCACAAATTTTGTGTTTAATGTGTTTTGCAGAGAAATACCGATACTGATGGTGCATCATCATCGTCTAGGCAACCTGCTCTGGAACCACAGCCAGAGATGCAATATCACGAACCGGAGCAACAACAGGAACAACAACAACAACATTATGATCAACATGTGCCATACTATGAGCCGCAGCCATAATTTTTTACCGCCTACGTAGTATTTCCCGTTCACCATGTAATAGAACACTCGAGAATTCATGAAGAGGAGTTACACCCCAATCTAAGGTTTGATAGAAGTTGGAGAGATTACCCGACGTACCAAAGTAACAAATTTAAGCTTTGGACCAAAAATGTAGAAGTACCAAGGGTAATAGATTGGGAGCCTTTGGTAAGGGTCCACCTAGCTAACTCAGTTAGGCAGCATCTAATCCAAAGGTATGGAAGCTCTTCTTTTACTGATTGGGAACGTTTATTTACCACTCGTAGGCCTGTATATAAGGAGTGGTGTGTTGAGCTAATGAGTACTATAGCCTTAAATAAGGATGTAGATAGGTTAGACGATAAGACTTTTCTTAGGTTTTTACTTGGGGGTAGAATGTACAGGATGTCTATGATAGACATGGCTAGAGCTTTACAGATTTACACCCCCACTGAATTATTGTCACCTGATTGTACAGCTTTAATTTATCAAGGTGAGAGGGTAGATAGAGATTTTGACACTAACGCCGTATGGAGGCGTATGTCAAATTTTAATGTGTTTACACGGGCAGGGAGACACTCCTATTTAGACATTAACAAAGCAGAGCTTCGTATAATACATAGATTTTTAGCTAACTCGATTACACAAAGAGGTAAAAACAAGGAGAAAATGACTCTAAACGATTTATTTTACCTTAAGTGCATTCAAGACACTAGAGGCTTTGTTAATATTCCCTACTGTGTTGGGTTTTATTTGTCCAAAGTTGTGGAAGGTATACAGGACGGGGGAATAATAGGAGGAGGTATTTTTGTTACTCTCATTGGAGAGTACTTAGGTGTAGATAGGGAAGACGGGGGTCCAATGATGGTAGTTGAGGAACAAGCCGAGAGCATAGGCTTGCAGGTTTATCAGGGTGCAAAGGTACTAAAACGGAGGCACAATATGCCAATACCATATCATGGCACCCATCCACAGGTAGAGAGGGGTACGGATGAGGAGATGGAGGATGCAGATGACATCAGGGATGTCATTAGGGATAGTTTTACTGACGTTTTCCAGTGTATAGATGAGGTGGAAATGAGTAATGAGGATAGGCATCGTTAGTATGAGCAGTGGCAAGCTGCGAATGTGTATGAGACTTCCAGGCGATGCCAACACAATAGCTGGCAAGTTCATCAGCACCAAATCATGAGCCAGCTATCATATTAGGTACCAAATAACTACATCCCGACTCGACCTGCTTACTATCCACCACATCAGCCCGACATGCGACCACCCTTTGACCTGTACGACCCCAATCAAGCCTACCAGAACACCTATCACTAACCATGGGACCCGAACGATGATATGAACTGGAATCCCTATCCAAATCAATAGTGTTCCATTGGTGATGTCTTATCTTTTATTATTTTTATCTATTTATGTTAAACATTTA
This sequence comes from Rutidosis leptorrhynchoides, assembly GCF_046630445.1. Classification (NCBI taxonomy): domain Eukaryota; kingdom Viridiplantae; phylum Streptophyta; class Magnoliopsida; order Asterales; family Asteraceae; genus Rutidosis; species Rutidosis leptorrhynchoides. Next base: position 518,509,719 of record NC_092334.1, read on the forward strand.
ACATTTTGATACTTTAATGTAATGTTTAATATTTTTATTATTTTGTACTAATATTTCATTTTTGTAATTTGAAAGTGGGATATTAAGTCCCATTTCAAATTACCATGCATGTTTATATTTGTATTGTATGTATTTTATCTCATGTACACAACAGCGTAAAACAGCGCATTTTTAAAGACTGGCATTAAGTTCAGCAAAAGCAACTAAATTTGACGACAAGATGCAAAATAAATGTGATATAACAACTGCAGGAATGAACAAATGATGTGCACCATTTTTATCATTCAACACAACAACAATATGTTTGGAAACTTTGGTAAAATTTAATTATTTTTCTACTTTAATCACCCTCAATAATTTAAATTGCTACTGATTTCTTGCAAATGAGGGCATTGTAAAATCTTAAGTGTGGGAAGGGATTAAATTCTTTCGGTTTTAAAATTTTCTGACTTATACACTTGGTTTAATAGCCACCGTTAAACTTTACTAGTAACGCAATAGTTATATTAGAATCTAGTGCTCTCTGATAATAAAGAACAGCCCTAGTCTTATATACTGACTACCTATTTCTAGTAAAAATTTTTATAATTTTCAACTAAATGAACTCAAAATCATGTTTATACATATTTATGAACGATAAAACTAGGTGTTAACACCGAAATTATTGTTACCTCGGAAAGGACATAAATTGAGAAACAACCCAAAATACTTGAATTCATTTAAAATGGAATAGAGGAGAATAAAAAGGCAAAGAAAGAAAAATAAAAGCCAAGTATGGGAAAAATTTACCAAGTTATTTAAAACATATATCACATATTTTTGTACAAATAATTAAAGATACTTTTGTTTTGAACAATGTTAATCAATTTTACCCAGTTTATTGTAATATAAATAGAATTTAAAAGGAAGTAAAGTCTTTCGAGAAAAAGACACGCGCTTCTTGATTTAGGTCAGGAAGTTGTCGTCCAGACCAGTTGTAGAGACTACGAAAAACCTTGAAAAGTTTTCTCAAAAATCAGCTGGAAATCCACAGACCTCGGCATCAAACAGGGTCGCCATGCGGTCAGACTTATCCTAAGCATGAGAGGATCTGTCTCGTATAATGGGGGGCACCGTGCAAATTAGCTTATAAGACTAATGAATCAGATCTCCAGAAAGGATAATCTCCTTAAAGATCAAAAATCAGTTTTAAAGCCTGATATTACTCAATCCTTAAGATTGACTTTTAAAGATTGAGAATTACAAACTCATGGAATTCGATGATATCTAAACTTGAGCTTGAACGAGAAAATATTTTGATCAAATTACAAACCGATTTGTTTTCTGAAAATCCATTTTCAATGCGTTCATTACCATTGAACGTAAAATCCTAAGAATTCATCGGAATTCATTAGGTCACCTGAACTAAATCGGGTGTCAACCGTAAGAACGGTGGTTGCATAGCATGGTCGAAGACAGGAACTTGTGCCAGACCGAAAAACTATAGGGTGATCTTTACTATTGCTCCTACAAAGGATAGTAATTGCATCCGACACGATATAGACCATAATCAAAAGCATGTCATTAGACATTGCCTTAATAGTTGCTTGTTCAACGCTTTCCTTTACAACCGGACGGTAGTTTACCGAAAGGTAATATACAGAGCAAGTATAATGGACGTGTTGCTTTCCCAATACAAGGTTAGCAAGTGGGTGACACAAAACCATAAGTTTTGAGCTAAAATTTTCAAATCTAAAACCCACAAAACCCACAAAAACATTTTGCAAACACCGGTGAAAGGTTATTCCGGAAAACTTAACTAGGGTAGAAGCTAGATTGAATTTTCAAAAAATCAAATGTTTTCATAAAGATCCAATTTCATAAAGGATCTAAATTTTTATAGTCATGTGGTACTGTAAACCACAATGTTACTATCATTGTTCATACCGCCATATTAAAATCACTGATGTACAAAGCGTGAAGAATAAAGAAGTGATTCTAGTAAAGTTATATTCAAGTTTTATATTGCTTGAGGACTAGCAACGCTAAAGTGTGGGAATATCTGATAATGCTAAAAACGAACATATATTTCATAGCATTATCTCTCAAGAAAGACAAGCTTTTAGTTGCAATTGTTCTATTTACAAGTGATATTCGTTTAAATAATAAAAGGTGAAGATAAAAGACAGATTCGACGATTTGAAGACGCAAACGACCAAAAAGATAAAAATTATAAAGTACAATCTAAGTGGTTCAATTTATTGATGAGAAACGTCTCAAAATTACAAGAGTACAAGCCGCAAAACGCAAAGTACAAGATATTAAATCGTACGCAAGGACGTTCAAAAATCCGGAACCGGGACATGAACCAACTATCAACGCGCGACGCAACGGAGCTAAAATTACAAGTCAACTATGCACAAGAATATAATATAATATATAAATAATTCTATAAATTATTAATATATTATATTTATATTAAAAACTGTCGGCAAATAAAAAAACAAAAGTGTGTGAGCTGTACCAGGGGGCCATGCGATCGCATGGCCTGGAACCACAAAATCCATGCGATCGCATGGCTGCTAAAGTGAGGCCAAGTCCTATAAATTGCAACGTTTTCTGCCGAATTATGTACACTTTTCATTCACTGATCTCTTACTCTCTCAATATATATTTATATTTATTTTATAATTATAATTTTAATATTAAGTTAATAATAATAAGGTTATAGTGGCGAATGTTTTAAGTTTGTAAGTCGAAATTCTGTTCGTGTAACACTACGCGATTAATACTTATTGTAAGTTATGTTCAACCTTTTTAAATTAATGTCTCGTAGCTAAGTTATTATTATGCTTATTTAAGTCGAAGTAATCGTGATGTTGGACTAAATATTAAGACAGGGTTATTGGGCTTTGTACCATAATTGGGGTTTGGACAAAAGATTGACACTTCTGGAAATTGGACAATGCGCTATTAATGGGCTTTATATTTGTTTAACTGAATGATAGTTCGTTAATTTAATATAGAGATTTACAATTTGAGGTAATTATAAATAACCACACACACTCGATCGGACATGATGGGTGGGATATTTATAAATACTAATCATCGTTCATTTAACCGGACAAGGGGATGGATTAATAGTCAATGGACTCATTAAAACAGGGGTGGATTACGTAAAAGGACACTTGGCATAATTGTTAACAAAGTATTAAAACCTTGGGTTACACGCAGTCGATATCCTGGTGTGATTATTAAACAAAATATTAAGAACTTGTTACAGTTTAAGTCCCCAATTAGTTAGAATATTTGACTTCGGGTATAAGGATAATTTGACGAGGACATTCGCACTTTATATTTATGACCGATGGACTGTTATGGAAAAAAACCAGATGGACGTATCGAATAATCCAGGATAAAGGATAATTAACCCATGGTAATAAATTAAAATCAACACGTCGAACATCATGATTACGGAAGTTTAAATAAGCATAATTCTCTTTATTTTATATCTAATCGCACTTTTATTTACCGTCATTTTATTTATCTTCATTTTAATTATCATATTTTTATTTATCGTCATTTACTTTACGCTTTAAATTAAGTTATATTTATATTTAATATTTTACATTAGGTTTTAATTGTGACTTAAGATATAAAATCGACAAACCGGTCACTAAATGGTAAAAAGCTCCCCTTTATAATAATTATATATATATATATATAGATATATATTTATACAAATATAGTTTAAAATAAATATAGCGTTAAATTTAGTTGTATCCATGTGGAACGAACCGAACTTACTAAAAACTACACTACTCTACGATTAGGTACACTGCCTATAAGTGTTGTAGCAAGGTTTAGCTATATCCCATTCAATAAATAAATAAATAACTTGTGTAAAATTGTATCGTATTTAATACTATTTCGTAGTAAAATATAATCTATTTCGTATACTACCATGCACACATCAGGTGTATGAAAAGTTGTTTAGTCCTCATCGCGTTTCGCCATTAGTATTTGATGATACCCTTTATATGCGTCCAAGAAACATTTATATTTGAATCCGGACAAAGACTCAACTTTTCAATCAAGTTCAGGTAGCGGATAATTGTCTTTAGGACAAGACTTAGTAATGTCTGTAAAATCTACACACATTCTCCAGATCAATCTGGCTTTTAGACCATGGTTGGGTTCGCTACCCATGTCTGATATTTCATCTCTCTCATTATTCCTGCCTTCACTAATTTTTCTACTTCTTCTTTTAAGAATTTATTTCTATCTAGAGCCATTTCTCTCTTCTTCTAGTATACTGGTGGTATATTTGGATTAACATTCAACCTGTGTTCTGCTACCTCTCTTGGTACCCATGTCATGTTTAATTTTTTGTTAGGCAAACACATCTATATTTGTTGCTAAAATTTCTCCGAGTATATTTTTACTTTCCTTACTCAATGTTTTTCTAATGGCTATTTGCTGTTTAAGGAACCTGGGATTTGGGGATATTAAACCATCATCATATACATGGAAATCATTTTTCTTTTTCAAAATTTGTTTACATTCAATTGATTGTTTCTTGATTCCGTACAAGGTTGCAATCCCTGGTGGTGTTGTGAATTTCATCATACCGTGTATTGTTGAAGTAATGGCTCCAAACTTTCGCATTGTCGTTCTTCGCAAGATTATAATATATGGGGAATCCGCCCTTACTACTAAAAATTCAATTTCTGAACTTCTCGAATAAGGATACTCTCCCAAAACAACTTCTAATATAACATTTCACATCGACCATGTAGATTCACTTGCAAAGCTAGGTATCGGCACCATGGCATTTTTAATTTTGTCTTGTATTCGTTTTGGAAACTTTTTGAAACAATGCTCATACATTATCTCTGGACCATCCCCTGTATCTGTATAAATTCGGGCTACACAACAATTCGCTATTCGCGCTTCTATCACTACTGGTGCATCAGATGGATTAATATCTAATACTGGCGGAAATGCAATTGGTTCTTTTTTCCATTCTTCTAGTACTTCTTCCTTTCTTCTCTGTCTTGTTCCCCATTTAGACAACATACTTGTTTGTCAACCGAGTAACAGACGGATGGAGCCAAATGATCATACCAAATCCGGAATGCGGATAGGAAACGAGTGAAAATTATAATTACGTTAACGGTGAGTGGTTTGGTCTTCTTGAACCCCTCCGTATAACTATGATTACCGGATCCAAATGCTAGTTTTGAATCCAGTCAAGGTCAAATCTGGTCAATCACTTAGAGAGATAAAGTTCTCCAAGAGAGAAAAAGTTCTGCTCTGACAAAATGATCTCTTCTACCCATTAATGAAATCTAGGTGGCTTATTTATAGGCAGATAAGTCAATGGTTCTCTTTAGAAAAGGACACGCGTCATGCTCTAATTGGTGTGTCAACCCTTATTTTTCAAAACTTTGACCAGTCAACTCCTCTAAGATTGGAACATGACTTTCATCCTTCATCACTTCTCGCTCTCTATATGCTCTATCCGTTGTTCGATGAATTGTACTCTTTTATGATTTTTATGCTTTTGTTCACGTTTATGTTGATCGATTCTTCATTCAATTGTATTATTGTGTTAAATTCCTATACGCTAGAAGAATAGCGTATCATTAAGAACAATAGCGAGAGCTGAAACTACCTTATCTCAAGCCTTTGTAATGGCTAAAGTTGTAAAGGGTGATGTCAAAGCTGAAATCAATTAGAGGACAGAGAAAATGTCACAACGGGAGCAAACGACAAGCTAGTCTAGCTTAAAGAAGATGAATGTGTACAATCGAAGGGGTAATCTAATCTACGTGGATCAATATCTAGTCATAAGGTTTTGTTTAGTTCTTGTGGATCTTCGTATGCTCGTCATTAACTAAATGTTGTCTGTGTTATGGGACAGTAGAGCATGACGCCCATACTTGCTTGTTCAGTTTCGCTCAGTTTGGTCCGTAAAGAAAGTTTATTCTAGGGTAGGGTTAGGGGTAAGGGTAGTGTCAGTTGGGGGATCGTCTACTTCCACCACAGGGAAGAAAAGAAAGAATCCTCCTATTTCTGAAGCAAGAGGTTTCCATATGTTAGTAAATATTGCTACTGCTACTAACGACGTGATCACATGTATCTTCTTAATACGGTATGTTGTTAATAAATTTTGTGTCTAATCAATCATGTGTCGGCTCTTGTATGAAATATTATATTATTTTAGGACTTATACATGTTACTATTGAGTTTATACTAAAGTATGTATTAGAAAGTTAAAATTCAACTTGCAAAATAAAAATGCTAGGTATGTGAAACCATATTCTTGAGTCTTATATTTATAAGCATATTCTTTGTATTATTTTCTTCCCCACATCTAATGTGGGATGAAATTTTTTCACTTATTCAGTTCATCCCACATTGAAAAAAGAAAGAATTGAGATTAAATGAATGCACTATAAATATATGTGTAAGGATAACATCAATTTTAAGGGTTGAATGTAATACTTTTTAAATATATAAATATAAGTTTTACACAAATAAATGGAACTTTAAAGATATAGTTAATTTTTATGAATTATTAAATAAATAATAACCATGCAAAGATCTTTTATAATCAAACATGAATTTAATCGAGATCGAATTCGAGTTCAATTCGAGCTTGAATTCGAGTTCAATTCGAGTTCGATTCAGTCTCGAATTCGAGCTTAAATTTGAGCTCATAAACCAGCACAGTTAAACCAATATCGAGTTCGAGCTCGAAAACACAAAAATATTAAAGTTCAAACTCAAACAAGTAATAAAGTTTTTTATCGAGTTTAAACAAAGAAATTTTCAAACGATTCAAGCTTAACTTCTTAATGCTCGACTCAAGTTCGTTTTGTTAACAGCCTTAGATGTATGTTTGTTATGGTAACTGATGTGTTGAAAGTGTGTGCAGTAGTGCTTAGCTTATTCTTCAACTTTTAAATTTATAAAACCTTTATTTAATACACTTTAACACCCTAACGAGCAACAAAACCCGATCAGAGGTAGTAGGTAAGGTTATCGTCCTAAGAGAAGTGTGGTAACGATAAGAGTTGCTTTATTATTTAATTCTTATTAAAGAATTAAAGATATATTTTTATGTCTTTTATGGGATAGATTTCTCTTAGGAAAGAGTTTGCTTTTTAAAGATAAATAAAATAAGGAATTGAAGATTCAAAATAAGATACAAGTAAAGATACAAGTGATTACATGGACAATTAATTCATATGGAATTCATATTAGATAAGTTTCATAACTTATATTAACACAAAGTAGAATAACAATCATAGACCAATTATTATCTCTTAATAGGTTAAACTAAGTGTTGCATAGTAATCAATAAGTAGGATTTAAAGCATATGCTAGATATGTGATGTGCATAACTAACATCTTAATTCTTCATGTTCAATTCAATTACATGATACATACCAATCTTGTGATGAGGATCAATATGAAAATAGACTGACAAATTATATAAGCTATTAAACACCAAGTAGATCAACTCAAGTTACTAGCTGAAAGTCAATTACTACTAAGTTTTCATGCATTCATTAATTAAACAAATCCAAATGAAGGATCTTTGATTAAACCTAACAATATCAACTTCTATTATATAAGCGTAATTCAAATCAAATAAGTTTATCACTATTAAACTCTTTAACTTAGTTGCATGCAATTCAATTTAACAAGTTTGATGGACTAGATCTAAACAAGTAGCATGAATCAAATAATAGATTTATCAGATCAATGACTAATCAACCTTAAAATCATGTTATTTAATCATTAAGCATGGCAAACAAGTGTAATCAAGCAAAACAGATTCGAAACAATTTAAATATCATTACAGAAACTCAACCATACAGACATGAAAAAGAACCAGAAACTGCACAGAATGAAGCACGAAGCTGGCAGCTTCCTTCACACCAAGCCGGCGGCTTGGGTGTGAAGCCGGCGGTGTAAAGACCCGTCCTATTCCATAAGAACGAATATAATAACATATGATTACATCGCGAGGTATTTGACCTCTATATGATACATTTTACAAACATTGCATTCGTTTTTAAAAGAAAAACTTTCTTTACATCGAAAATTGACAGCATACATACCATTTCTTAATACATCCAACTATAATTGACTTAATAATAATCTTGATGAACTCAACGACTCGAATGCAACGTCTTTCGAAATATGCCATGAATGACTCCAAGTAATATCCTAAAAATAAGCTAATGCACAGCGGAAGATTTCTTTTAATACCTGAGAATAAACATGCTTTAAAGTGTCAATCAAAAGGTTGGTGAGTTCATTAGTTTATCATAAATAATCATTTCCAATATTATAATAGACCACAAGATACTCATATTTAGAAAACAATCTGTGCAGGTCTGCTCACTGCTGTAAAAATCATTCATATGAAGAACACCGAAACCTTTCAAACAACTCACCAACGGTAGCTAATGCGTAGTGTAATGACAAAATCATCTCACCGTGGTAGTTAATACAATATAATTTTACAACGGTAGCTAGTGCGTAGTGCAATGCAAAATCATCTCACTGAGGGTAGCTAAAACGGTAGCTAGTGCGTAGTGCAATGCAAAATCATCTCACCATTACTAACTACAAAATCGAATATAATACAATACAATACAACGGTATCTAACGCGTAGTGCAATGCGAAATCATCTCACCGAGGGTAGCTAAAACGGTAGCTAGTGCGTAGTGCAATGCAAAATCATCTCACCGTTACTAACTATAAAATCGAACCATTTAGGTAGCTAACGCGTAGTGCAATGACGAAATCATCTCACCGATGGTCGATAATACAATCTTTATATAAGTCGAATCTCTGAATCCAAATAATTCTATCATAGAATGTAGTTTTAAATATTTGTGTCTATTTCGTCAAACGTTTATAGAAGCATTTCATGTATTCTCAGTTAAAAAATATGTATCTCAAAAGCATTTAGTAAAACAGTTCTAAAACAGCGCATGTATTCTCAGTCCCAAAAATGTAAAGAGTAAAAGGGGATCAAATGAACTCACAATATTGTATTTCGTAGTAATTAAGCATATGATGGCATTGAACAAGTGCAAGGTTGGCCTCGAATTCACGAACCTAATTTAAGTATATATATTTATATGTTGGTCAATATCTGACTAACAATTTAGATTAGGTCATAGTGTACCACAATCCTAATGCTCGAGACTAATATACAAAATTCGACAAAAGTCTTCTTGACCAAAATGACTACCAAAATTTATACTTGATTATTATATAGTTTAAATATAGTCGTTTTATATATTTAAATATTTTTAACAGGTTTTATTAGAGTAATAATATAATTCATTTATTAATAAATAAAATTTTATATTTACAATTTATATAATAAAAATATACTTTTATATATCTTAAGTAATAACATTTATAAAGTTCATTTAATATCATAAAAATAATATGATAGGTATTATTAATGTAATTATATTATACGTAGTAAAATATCTTTGTATCACATATTTATTTGATGAAATAATATCGATATTAACAATAGTAAATAAAAGTTATATTATTTTGTAATAATAATTATTATTATTCTACTAATAATAATAACAATATTTATATTTACTAAAAATGATATTATGATAAAATCATAATTTTTATTAATAATAATACTAAAATGATTATAATAATGATATTTTATATTAACAACGATATTCTTAGAATTTTGTAAAAATAATAGTTTTAATATTAATAATACTTTTAATAATAATAATGATAAAAAAATAATGAAAACTATATTTTTATTCAAATCAATAACTTACAATATTTTTATTTCATCATGATAATTATACTCATTATTTCCTAATTAATTTGTTAATAGCTTTTAGTCATCCTTTATATCGCGTTCATAATAATGATAATAGTAGTAATCAAAATAATTAGATGTTACTAATATTAGTTTTAATTACAATAATACTAATAATAATAAATATTATGATAATATTCACGATAATACTAATAACTATTTTAATGATAATAATAATAATAACAATAACAATTTTTAAATAATGATACATATATTAATAATGATAATATTAATAATTAATAATTAATAATAATAATAATAATAATAATAATAATAATAATAATAATAATAATAATAATAACAACGATAATAATGATGATAGTAATAATAATCATTTTAACAATAATACCAAAATTCAGGATTCAATCCGTTCATCATAACCTATCTAACGACAATATCAAACGTACAAGCATGCATAATCCTATATACTCGAGCACTAGTCAGGGATACACTATTAATATATAAAAGTTAAGTTATGAGTGCTCACGTATCAATATTGAGATTCAATATTGCAGGAAAGTACGTAGACGCAACGGATATGGTAAACACTAGATTGACCTCATGAGCATACCCACAAACCATACCCATCACCTCCATAGCTATAACCCATAATTTCCTTAGCCTTATCCTACTCGAAAACCAGTTTTGAAAAATCGTTTTAGGTCACTCGAGCAACACTCCGTCATAGTATTTTATGTATACATAATAATAAAACTAATACCACTAATACTAATATTAATAAGATTAATAATATTATCAATTTTGATAATATGAATAATATATAATATAAATATATATAACAGAGGGAGAGATTATGTATGTGTGTGTTTGTGTCGATCAGAACGAACGAGCTTTATACAACTTTCGTCCAACCACACCCCATGCGATCGCATGGGGTTTGTGGGTTCCTTTCAAGTGATCTCATGATAACAATATGCAGCTGGTATCCATTAAATCCTTGCCGACACTCATATATTATTATTATATATATAATATATTTAATTTATATAATTAATTATATATTATATTATATTTACTTGCATGGTAAAAATGTAATTTTTGTTCTAATAATATGGACGTTGTCACTCGACTCATGTTCCATTTCGGGTTTCTCGAACTCATTTTCGTACGCTTAGAAAACTAGCACTTTAGATTACGCGACGTGTAACTTTAACAAAAATTAGACTTAAACATCAATAAATCTTATTATAAGAAATGTAACTTATATAATTGAGCGTTGTGGTCATTTGCTTCTATAAATCAGTGGCTCGTTGTTTATTAAAATATATAATTTTAAATCAGGACGTTTTATGGCTAAGTTAAATATATATATATATATATATATATATATATATATATATATATATATATATATATATATATATATATATATATATTCATTTAGAATTATAAATGTATACATAATATATACGTTTGAAATATTTATCTAATAATATAATATTTATCATTTCAAAACTATTTATATTTCAAAGATTATTATATATAATCATTTACATAATAGAATTTACTATGTCGTATTACGTTTACGTTTTTGAAACACTATATATATAAATTTACAATATAAAGCTTTAATTGATTTCTTCTAATTTTATATAATCAATTAACCTTTATAATAGATTACAATAACTCAGTTTTTGAAATCATTTTCATATATTTGAAAATAGATCAGTCAAACATTATGAAAACCAGTTCTCCACTATCTTTTGTCTAACCCATAACAATTGACACATTTGTTCTTACCTGTAAATGACTTTACCATTTATTCCGAATATCGTTAAAAATAGGAAGATTTCTCAAATCAAAGTAGACCTCTCAACAAAGACTCGTAATCATAATTCAATGTATCTGATAATTCAATCATTTGATATTTTAATCTCATCGATAAATATATTAACATATATTGAAACAAAAACGTTTATGTAAAGTATTATACATCTAATACTTTGTTAACGTTTTCAAGTTAATATGTATATATATATATATATATATATATATATATATATATATATATATATATACATATATAATCGTATCCATTTATATAATGGTTCATGAATCGTCGAAAGTTGGTCGAGGTTAAATGAATGTATAAACATATTTTAAAATCCTTGAGATTTAACTTAACAAACTTTGCTGATTGTGTCGGAATAATATAAAGATAAAGTTTAAATTTGGTCAGAAATTTCTAGGTCGTCACAGGCGGCTTCATCTGAATTCCAGATGAAGTCTAACTTTCGTCCACGTAATCACTATGAACGTTTAGTTCATAGTAAAAGACGAACAGAAACGAATACAGAAAATAAAATAGACAAAACAATAAATTAAAGATAGAATCATACCTTGAAAAGAAGGTAGATGTAAAATTACTTGAATAAAATCTTGAATCTTGATTACAAAAGAGTAAATCTAACCTAAGAGTTTAGAGAAAACCCCTAAAAATGACCTATCTACTTCTAAACTTTTTAACATATGAAAACTGAGACCAGGGGCTTCAATTTATAGGATTCTTGGGCGGTGGCCAAGCCGGCGGCTTCAGTGGAAAGCCGGTGGCTTACCTTGAGTCGGTGACTCCTCGTGCAAGTTAAACTTAATCAGCAAGTCAATTCTTGTAACCGTCATACTGAAGCCGGCGGCTTCATTGCCATGCCGGTGGCTTCACTTGATTCGCCGGATCTTTCTGATTTTATCTTGATTTTGATTCCATTTTTACTTGAACTTGATCAATAAGTTGAGAAAACGTGTCAACCAGGCCGGCGGTTTCATTGGGAAGCCAGCGGCTTCCTTTGCCTTTTTCTTGATCAACAAGTTCTTTCAATTTCTATCGATTCTGGAACATTCTGGTACTTTTCAACCTCAAAGCCGGCGGCTTCCTTAGAACCATGCCGGCGGCTTCATACAGCCGATTCGCAATTTTCTTCATTTTTGATCCTGTTTAATACATAACTTGGACATAATCATTAGAAATACCTTTTTCCCATTTTTACCCATTTTAGTGTGTTTTGGCATCAAAATAACTCAAAAATACTAAGATAACTCCTCAAAATGTTATCAAAAAACTGTATAATTTAGGAGTTATCAGTAACTCATGAGGGTGGTTTCTCTCCATTTTGAGCGAGTCAAACACAAACACATTTGTTTTGAAATCAATAGTGGAGTTATCTGGAAGTTTGAGCACTTTTGAATTTTGGAAGGTGTCGTTGAAGTGTTATGCAGGCGGGTTTGAGCTTTCTCATTTAGTGAAAATGGTTGTTGAAGGTGTTTATGTGCTTTATGAGGTTCGGGTCCTAGTTGATGGTTTTTCAACAAATCGAGTGAATTTTCAAAGATAATTAATTATAAATCTTTAGGTGATGGTAGAATTGGATAATCTTGTAAGTCCCGAAATTAAGCTTCACATTGTTGAGAGTGTCAGAGTACATCTTTACCCTCACATGTTATTCACGTTGTCATATTTAACGGAGTTTATAACAAATTTTTTTGGTAAAGATCCCAGACGTACAATTTTAAGTATGTTAGTAATGAACAGATGATCAATGTAATTTTTAAATAATAATACCAACTAATATAATTTCTTGTAAATGAGAACCCATCCGTAGAATTTAACCGTATTTATACATATACTAATACCCATGGGAATGGAGTTTTATTTGGATGTTTTGGGTTGTGTGAACACTTCGTAGGTGTTTTATTATTGTTGACACCAACATGATGTCGTGCATATGTTCTATTTATTTAATTGTGTTGACGTCAGTATGACGTCATGAATATGTTCTATTTATTAAAAACGGTTTTTTTTCTTTTTTGCTGACATAAGCATGACTTTTTTAACGACGTTCGCATTACTTTTCTTTTATTAGTTTTTAAAGCAATTTTATCATTATTATTTTACTTGTCCGTATAACGCCATTAAAATTTAAAAAGTTAGTGTTATCTTTTTAAATTTTTCTATTCATCGTAAATGTTCACACAAGCCAAATTTACACGGGGTCCCACTGGTATGTTCAAAAGTACAAACGGGGTCCAAAGAATCTTTTTGAACCAGACCAAGGATTACAAGTAGTCCTAAAGGTTATTAAGTCAGATTTATACAGTTTGGTCATCATTGGACTCTTTTGTTTTCTAACTTTAAAAAGTGTATGGTTCTCATTGGAACTCTTTTCTTTTGTTGGCCTTCATTGGGCTCTTTTTCCTTTTCATTTCTTTTGCTTTCATGCTTAGCTTTTAGCTTTATACTTTTGCAAATTTCTAACTTGGCCCTTACTTTGGACTCTTTTGCTGCCTCAATGGTCCATGCTTCTTATGCCATATGGTAGTGGCTATAAGCTTGCACTCGTTTCACAATTTTTGGCTTTTAACTTCTTATCTTAAACAAGTAATCCGATCTCGAAATTGAGAGTAGTTCTATTTATTATCATTAAGATTAAGTTAGTAGAAAGACATAAATTTGACTAAGAATTTATACTTTCTAAAAATTTAAAATTGTACCCATTTTTCAACCTTTTAGGGAAAATTTGATAATATCTTTTATAATCTTTTTCAAGTGATTAATCACTTCCCTCCCCACACTTAGATTATGCAATGTCCTCATTGCATTTATAATAAAAGAAATGAAATAATTAAATAAAGGACATAATTAAAAATAAGGGAAAGAGTGATGTTACTCGATTTGTAGGATCATAGAATGATTTGCGAGCACTTTTGCGGATTTCTTTTGAATTGAATAAGTAACTTGACAAAATATTAAATAACACAAACATAATAGGAACATAATATTTTATTAATAATTCTTCATCACTTAAACATTTAAACACTTAGGAGCTATATTGCTCTTACATTCATAATAAAGAAATAAAATAAAACACTCAGACATAATATAGTCCTAATAAACATATATAAAGGGATAGGTAGTTTTGATTATAGAGTTGTCTGCGCGTCTTTTTTCTTCTTACGAAATTACTCCTTAGGCTTATTCTCTTCACACTTACTTTTTTCATACTCATTTAATGCTTTAATTTGTTGCAAGAAATTCAATGTGATGTCAAGACCCCTACGAAAAGACATTTCAAATGAAACACTCAACTCATGGATATGTTTTCTCACTTCAGTGCAAAGTTTATATTGATCTTTTATAAATTCAGTAACAATTCTATCCAAGGTAAAGTCATCATCTTCTTCTTTATCAACTTTAACCATTTTCACATTAGAGCGAGGAACTTTGGATCTTGGAACTAACGGAATAGATTCAAATATTGCACCATAACGAATAGTTAACGAATTATCAGCATAGTTAATGGTAGCACAAGCCGTAGCTAAAAACAGAGATCCTAGGATTAAAGGAGTTATTGGATCTTTTTTCATGTCCATCACAACAAAATCAATTTTGTAGAAAGCATAACCAACAATATCTTCAACTTTTTTAACAATCCCCAATGGCTCATGTAAATGACTATCAGCAAAACAGACATTTCCTTTGATTGATTCCAACGACGGTAATCCTAAGCGATTATAAACGGAAAATGGCATAACGTTAATGCTAGAACCAGTATCAGCTAATCCCATAACTGGAATTGGACCACGAATTAAACAAGGGATTTGAAATTCCCCCGGATCAGTGCACATAGCAACAGGAACTTCAGGTGATGAATACGGATCTACCGGATTGATTGTGAAGGAATAAAGAGGGCGGAAACCTTCCTTTCTTCTTTTTTCCAACTGTCTCATAGTACAGCCAACCAATCATCTTTATCTTCACATTCCGATTTTTCAGATTTTTCACTATTAACTTGATTATTTTCATCAACCTTTTTATTAACTTCCTCTTCCTTCTCATCAAACAACTCGTGCATGAAAATTACCTCATCACGATCAAGACCTCGAACCTTAGCATCTTTTGACTTATCTTCTTCAGTAGCAGTTAACTTCTTTATTTCTTGATCATATTCTTCCTCTACCATATCAAATTCCCACAAATACTTCAAACCAGGTTCATAAACATCAACCCTATTTATTTCCCTAATAACATTCACCTTTTCAAAATGAACTTCCTTAGAAACTTCAGATTCAATCGGAACTTTACTCTCGACAAGTTTGAATAACTTAGTTACATTGAGCTCTAAGTTTTGAATGGACGCTTGATGATTATTTTGTACTTGGGAAAGTTGAGCCTTTATGTTATCATGAGCTTCATTTTGATTTTTGATGAAAGTGAGGATGCTTTCTTCAAGATTAGATTTCTTATCATTAGAAGAATTTGGAATGAAGGGTGCTCTAACAGGAAAGAAACCAGGTGTGTTTTTATTATTAGCAGGATAAGGCGTATTATAATTATTACGGTAGTTCGGGTTTCCTTGAAATTGATTAACATACGAAACATTCTCAACTTGCTCCATGGTAAGACTAGCAACACAATCTTTAGTAGCATGAGGACCTTGGCATTTTTCACAACCTACCTTAATCATATGCATTTCCTTAGTAAGCTTTTCAATTTGCCTTCCTAAATTACCCAATTGCACATTCATAGCTTTAACCATATCTTCAGAATCAAAACTAACATATTTTACTGAACGAGAAATATCTAAGTCTTGGTGCCATTCATGGGAATGAGCAGCCAACTTATTAATCAGAGTTTCAGCTTCTTCGGCAGTTTTGCTCATAATGTTTCCTCCAGCAGAAGTATCAATCTCTCTTCTCGTAGCAATATCACAACCCTTATAGAAAGTAGTTACCTTTTTAAACTTATCCAAACCATGTTGCAGAAAACCTCTAAACATTTGACCAATTCGAACCCAAGCAGAATAAAGAGACTCGTTAGTTTTCTGATGAAAATTAGCAATTTCAGTTTGAAGGGTGACAGTTTTGGACGCAGGAAAGAATCGAGTGAGAAACTTCTCAACCATCGCATCCCAACTAGTAATATCTCCTTCAGGTAACGAGTTTAACCATTCCCTATCTTCATCTTTTAGTGACCATGGGAAGAGATGTAACGACCCGTCAAAATCGCTATTGACGCGGCACGTTAATCATTGATTCCACAGTGAGGTTTTGACCTCTATATGATACGTTTTGATAAAATATTGCATTCATTAAAATAAGTGACTTTCTAAACATAGAAAGTTATAAACATGTGGGCAAGTGCTTAGGTATAAGCAAAACCCCGAAATACATAAGTCTTTAATTTACAGGTTGACATCACAGTCCAATTATTTATTACACAACGCAGTTTTATTTTGAATGCAATAAACTTTGTACAAAGCATGAGAGACTCCATGCAGGCAACAAGCACATCACAGCGGAAGCATTCTAAGGACCTGAGAATAAAACATGCTAAAAAGTCAACACGAATGTTGGTGAGTTATTTGTTTAATTGCTCGAGTCATAAACATATATAAAGATAGATCACAAGATTTCATCAAAAGTTTATCAATAGATTCTACGTAACAGAGCACCCTGGTAACTAAACTTAACGCTATAGTGATAATTACCCCATTCGTTTTAATACACGTAAACCAACGTGTCTTAAACTCAAATAACATACGTCCGTTAAAAGGCTAGCGCTCTAGCTCGAACGGGGATGTCAAGCCCTATGGATCCATATACAATTATTCGCGCCCACCAGTCCATATCCTATGTACTAGCAGCTACTAGTTACCAAAGCTAAGGGATTTTCGGTTTAACTCAGTGTAGAATTTAGTATGTACTTGTGTCTTATCGCGTTTAAAATAAATTGCATGTATTCTCAGCCCAAAAATATTTAAAGTATTTAAAAAGGGAGACTATAAACTCACAGTTCAATATTGCGATTCAATATTGTAGGCAAATTGCATAGACGTAATGATGGTAGACGACTGTATGGTTGGCCTTGGATTCAAGAACAATACCCCGAATAATACCTAATATTTCCTTAGTTTAAAGCGGTTTGAAACCCGAATTAAAAACACCCTCGTATATACCTTATTATTATTAAACTTAAATTTAAAATTATAATTATAATATAAATATAAATATTGAGAGTTAATGTGAAAGAGTTCGTCGAACAAACAGCGTATTTATATTACTTTTCGATTTACTATAGCTCATGCGATCGCATGAGTTTTCAGTGTTTTTGCCATGCGATCGCATGGTCGCCTTTTCCGTTTTTGTTTGCTAGTTCGTCGACATCAAATAGTGTTTACTATAGCAAATAGTGTTCACTGTAGCAAATAGTGTTTTACTGTAGCAAATAGTGTTTTACTGTAGCAAATAGTGTTTACTGTAGCAACTAGGGTTTTACTGTAGGAAAGTCGTTTTTACTTGTACATATATATATATACATACATATAATTGTTCATGAATCGTTGAGAGTAGTCAAAGGTAATTGTATATATGAAACAGTTCTAAAATTTTGAGACTCAATCTAACAGACTTTGTTTAACGTGCCAAAATAATAAATCGTATAGAGAATTGGTTTAAATTAGTCGAAATTTTTCGGGTCATCACAGTACCTCCCCGTTAAAGAAAATTTCGTCCCGAAATTTTGAGTAGTACCTGTTTCATGAGCGATATCAGTGAACAAATGTGGATACTTTTGCTTCATTTGATCTTCACGTTCCCAAGTAAACTCGGGTCCTCGTCTTGCGTTCCAACGAACTCTAACTATTGGTATTTTGCTTTGTTTTAATTGTTTAACCTCACGGTCCATGATTTCAACAGGTTCTTCGACAAAATGGAGTTTATCATTAATTCGTATTTCGTCAAGAGGAATTACGACATCCTCTTCAGCTAAACATTTCTTCAAATTTGACACGTGAAATGTGTCGTGAACACTACTAAGTTCTTGCGGTAGCTTTAATCGATAAGCAACTGCTCCAATTCTTTCGGTGATTTCAAAGGGTCCTACGTACCTAGGACTTAGCTTTCCTCGTTTACCGAATCGTACAACGCCTTTCCAGGGTGACACTTTCAACATGACTTTGTCGCCCACTTGAAATTCTAGCGGTTTTCTTCTTACATCAGCATAACTCTTTTGGCGACTCATGGCCGTTTTCAATCGCTATTGTATTTGAATGATCTTTTCGGTGGTTTCGTGAATAATTTCTGGTCCAGTAAGTTGTCTTTCTCCTACTTCACTCCAACAGATAGGAGATCTGCACTTTCTACCGTAAAGTGCTTCAAATGGTGCTGCGTTGATGCTCGTATGATAGCTGTTATTTTATGAAAATTCTGCCAACGGTAAGTGTCGATCCCAACTGGTTCCAAAGTCAATCACGCATGCCCGTAACATGTCTTCCAATGTTTGTATTGTTCTTTCACTTTGACCATCTGTCTGTGGGTGATAAGCGGTGCTCATATCTAATCGAGTTCCCAATGCTTTTTGTAATGATTGCCAAAAACGTGATGTGAATCGGGTGTCGCGATCAGATATGATGGAGATGGGTACACCATGCCTGGAAACTACTTCCTTCAAATATAGGCGTGCTAATTTCTCCATACTGTCTGTCTCCTTTATTGGTAGGAAGTGAGCTGATTTAGTTAGACGATCAACTATCACCCAAATAGTATCATGACTACTTGCAGTCCTTGGCAATTTCGTAATGAAATCCATGGTTATTCTTTCCCATTTCCACTGCGGAATTTCTAGTTGTTGCAGTAATCCTGACGGCTTTTGGTGCTCAGCTTTAACCTTTGCACACGTCAAACATTTGCTTACATAAGTAGCAATTTCTGTCTTCATATTAGGCCACCAATAGAACTTCTTGAGATCGTGGTACATTTTCCCATTTCCTGGGTGAATTGAGTACCTCGTTTTGTGTGCTTCATCTAGTACTAGTTGCCTTAGGTTACCATGTCTTGGTACCCATATCCTACCAGCAAAATACAGGGTTCCATCGGCTTTTACTTCAAGTTGTTTTTCTAACCCTTTGCTCATTTCACCTTTTTCGTTTTCTTCTTTTAAAGTTTCTAACTGTGCTGCTTGAATTTGCTTTGTGAGATCAGTACGAATTGTAATATTCAAAGCTCAGACCCTAAGAGGTTTTACTCTTTCTTTTCGACTTAGGGCATCAGCTACAACATTAGCTTTTCCGGGGTGGTAACGAATTTCACAATCGTAATCGTTTAACAACTCTACCCAGCGACGTTGCCTCATATTGAGTTGTTTTTGATCAAAAATATGCTGAAGACTCTTATGGTCGGTGTACACTGTACACTTGGTGCCATATAGATAGTGTCTCCATATTTTGAGTGCAAAAATTACTGCTCCAAGTTCCAAATCGTGCGTCGTATGGTTCTTTTCATGAATTTTTAGTTGTCGTGAGGCATATGCGATAACTTTTGTGCATTGCATTAATACACATTCTAAACCTTGGCACGAAGCATCACAATAGATCACGAAATCATCATTTCCTTCCGGTAATGACAAAATGGGTGCAGACGTTAACTTCTTCTTTAATAACTGGAATGAGGATTCCTGTTCCGTGGACCAATCATACTTCTTTCCCTTTTGAGTCAATGCAGTTAAGGGTTTAGCGATTCTAGAGAAATCTTGAATGAATCTTCGGTAGTAACCAGCAAGACCTAAGAATTGGCAGATTTGTGTTGGAGTCTTCGGTGTTTCCCATTTACTAATGGCTTCGATCTTGGCGGGGTCAACTTTAATTCCATGTTTACTGACAACATGGCCCAAAAATTGTACTTCTTGTAACCAGAAATCACACTTCGAAAATTTTGCGTACAATTCTTCTTTCTTGAGTATCTCTAGTACCAGTCTTAAGTGTTGCTCATGTTCTTCCTTGTTCTTCGAGTAAATCAATATGTCGTCGATAAAAACAATGACAAATTTGTCTAAATACGGTCTACAGATGCGATTCATTAGATCCATGAATACTGCTGGAGCATTAGTCAATCCAAAAGGCATGACTAAAAATTCATAGTGACCGTAACGGGTTCTGAACGCTGTTTTAGGAACATCTTCTTCCTTCACTCTCAGCTGATGATATCCGGAGCGTAGATCAATCTTAGAATAAACACTTGATCCTTGCAATTGATCAAACAAATCATCAATCCTCGGTAATGGGTACCGATTCTTGATCGTTAATTTATTTAATTCTCGGTAATCTATGCACATTCTCATAGATCCATCCTTCTTCTTGACGAACAGAATAGGAGCACCCCAAGGTGAAAAACTAGGACGAATAAATCCACGGTCCGATAATTCTTGCAATTGGTCTTGTAATTCTTGCATTTCTGAAGGTGCAAGTCTATATGGAGATCGGGCTACAGGTGCAGCTCCTGGTATGAGATCAATCTGGAATTCTACACATCTGTGTGGAGGTAGCCCCGGTAATTCTTCTGGAAATACTCCGGGATATTCTCTTACAACCGGCATGTCATTAATGCTTCTTTCTTCAGTATCGATCTTCTTTACGTGTGCCAGAATAGCATAACAACCTTTTCTTATAAGTTTCTGGGCCTTCATACAGCTGATAAAGTTCAGCTTTGAGTTGCTCTTCTCCCCATAAATCATTAATGACGTTTCATCCTTACGAGGGATGCGGATTGCTTTCTCAGTGCAAACAACTTCCGCTCTTGTTTTGGACATCCAGTCCATGCCAACGATTACGTCAAAACTTCCTAGTTCTACGGGTATCAAATCGATTTTGAAGGTTTCACCAGCGAGATTCATTTCGCAACCATGGCAAATTTTATCGGCTTTTATCAGTTTACCATTAGCTAATTCAATAGTATATTTATCGTCTAGAGGTAATGATGCACATTTTAGTTTAAAACTAAAGTCTTTACACATATAACTTCTATCAGCACCCGTATCAAACATAATAGAAGCTAGTTGATTATTAACGGTAAACGTACCCGTGACAAGATTAGGATCCTCACGTGCTTTACTGGCACTAACATTAAATGCCCTCCCACGTGCGGGTTCTTTGTTCTTCTCCTTATCAGGGCATTGATTTATAAAGTGACCAGACTTCCCGCATCCATAACATTTCTTGACATCGGTCAATTTTATCTTTACTTCAGAAACGGTGGCATAACAATCTTTCGCCACATGTCCTTTCTTGTTGCACTTATCACAGACCACTTGGCAATAGCCTGCATGATGTGTGTAACACCTTTTGCAGAACGGATGAGGTCCCTTATAGTTTGGACTTGCAGTTGCCCCATCTTGTTTACCTTTAAAAGTTTCTTGTTTCTTCAGGTGAGTACTTTTGCCCTTATAGTCTTCCCATTTCCTCTTTCCTTCAGTTGTCTTGACTTCGGTAATTGGTGCCTTAATCGAACTCTCTGTGATCTGGTCCATGAGTTGGTGTGCCATTGTCATGGCTTCCTGCATCGTATTTGGTTTGGACGATGTAACATTTCCTTTGATATTGATCGATAAACCGTCAATATACATTTCTATCTTTCGTTTCTCGTTTGGCACCAATTCGGGACACAACAAGGCTAGTTCCATGAAACGCTTTTCATAGTTATTGAGATTCGCGCCGATAACCTTCAGATTACGTAACTCAGATTCCATTTTTCTGATCTCGTTTCGAGGACAGTACTCCTCGATTAGCATCTTTTTCAGTTCTTCCCAAGAGATATCATATGCCGTATCTATTCCTTCTGCTTTAGCATAATTGTTCCACCAAGTAAGTGCACCGTCTTGCAACGTACACGAAGCATACTTTGACTTGTCTCCGTTCGCACAATTACTGATTTTGAAAACGGACTCCATCTTTTCAAACCATCGGGTTAAACCGACTGGTCCCTCGGTTCCACTAAACGTCTGTGGTTTGCATCCTTGAAAAGTTTTGTATGAGCATCCGTTTCATGAGTTTGTGTTTACGGCTGCTGCTTTGGCTGCTGCTTCGGCTGTTGCTTTTGCTGCCTCGGCTGCAGCAATTCTTTCATTCACACGTTTCTCGACTAGTTGCTCAAACTCAGCATCCGACATTTGAGACATGTTTCTTCAATAAACACAACAGATATAATTTAATCATATAGAATATTATAGGTAAAATGAGTTGTCAATAGTTAATCGTAGCATATTAATAATATGAACCGATTATTATAAAAGCCTTTTCTTCTTATTAGCATTTTATAATTATTTCTAGGGTATTACCTACCCGTTAAGTTCATACATAATAGCTAGTACAAGGAATTAACTAGTAAAATCCTAATAATATTCCACTATGAAAAATTATAGCGAGTTACTACATTATTATGTAATAATAATAATAAGAAGTAGTAATAATACAAATAATCATTCCATGCATTTATTATTAATAAACCAAAATAATACAATACCATACAATAATGATATTTTACATATGCTTATTTTACATAACAAGATAGAGTAGCACACATAAGCAATAAAATAGCGCATGGAAGATTTATGGTTGCGAGGTCGTTTATTCAGAACTATCAGAAACTTCTTCCCATTTGGTTCTCTCTGCCAATTGTTTGTGTGCACATGGTCCGACAGACATTCTGGCAGTGTATTTTATTTTTGGTTGGGGTTTTGAGGTACCCGTTGCCTCAGTGGGTTTAATACAATAAGGGTGGTTACGGATCGAATGGTCCTGTTCTTTTTTAATAATTAAGGACATTTTATTATTGTGGTTGTTTTTATTATCTATAGCAAGTTGGAATTTCTCCTTAGTGATCTCTTTTATTTCATTAGCGAAATCCTCCTCCTTACTGATCTCGTCTGATGACGAACTGTCTGAGTCATGTGTAGGAGAATATGATGACGAACTGCAAGAATATGTACCGGTGGTCATGAACCGAAATCTGCCAGGCGTAATCGGCACAACCCGCCCGTCGGCGGTATATCTGGACCAATGTCCATATTTGTTTAGAAATGGACGATCCTCGTTTACTCCAGGGATCATGGGTCCATGCCAACGATACTGTGGCTCCAGAAAACTAGAGTTGAGTGGAGCTGGAACCTCCTCTGGGTTTACCGGGAGTTGAGATTCCCCGGCTAACACAATTTCTTCTTTAATAGGTATTGGAACGCCCTTTTCAGTTGTGGATAGAATAGATTCAGTGTCCGATTCCGAGTCGTACAAAATGATAGGATTAGAGGAAGTCATCTATCACATAATTGAAACAACAATTACGTTAGCATATAAATATATTACATATAATGTTTTTGACCAAATGATAAGCAAAAATCAGTAAAAACAAATATGGTCATAGTCCAGACTCACTAATGCATCCTAACAATTACCTGTTAAACACACTAATGTAATTTCTGGTTCCCTATGACCTCAAGCTCGGATACCAACTGTAACGACCCGTCAAAATCGCTATTGACGCGGCACGTTAATCATTGATTCCACAGTGAGGTTTTGACCTCTATATGATACGTTTTGATAAAATATTGCATTCATTAAAATAAGTGACTTTCTAAACATAGAAAGTTATAAACATGTGGGCAAGTGCTTAGGTATAAGCAAAACCCCGAAATACATAAGTCTTTAATTTACAGGTTGACATCACAGTCCAATTATTTATTACACAACGCAGTTTTATTTTGAATGCAATAAACTTTGTACAAAGCATGAGAGACTCCATGCAGGCAACAAGCACATCACAGCGGAAGCATTCTAAGGACCTGAGAATAAAACATGCTAAAAAGTCAACACGAATGTTGGTGAGTTATTTGTTTAATTGCTCGAGTCATAAACATATATAAAGATAGACCACAAGATTTCATCAAAAGTTTATCAATAGATTCTACGTAACAGAGCACCCTGGTAACTAAACTTAACGCTATAGTGATAATTACCCCATTCATTTTAATACACGCAAACCAACGTGTCTTAAACTCAAATAACATACGTCCGTTAAAAGGCTAGCGCTCTAGCTCGGACGGGGATGTCAAGCCCTATGGATCCATATACAATTATTCGCGCCCACCAGTCCATATCCTATGTACTGGCAGCTACTAGTTACCAAAGCTAAGGGATTTTCGGTTTAACTCAGTGTAGAATTTAGTATGTACTTGTGTCTTATCGCGTTTAAAATAAATTGCATGTATTCTCAGCCCAAAAATATTTAAAGTATTTAAAAAGGGAGACTATAAACTCACAGTTCAATATTGCGATTCAATATTGTAGGCAAATTACGTAGACGTAATGATGGTAGACGACTGTATGGTTGGCCTTGGATTCAAGAACAATACCCCGAATAATACCTAATATTTCCTTAGCTTAAAGCGGTTTGAAACCCGAATTAAAAACACCCTCGTATATACCTTATTATTATTAAACTTAAATTTAAAATTATAATTATAATATAAATATAAATATTGAGAGTTAATGTGAAAGAGTTCGTCGAACAAACTGCGTATTTATATTACTTTTCGATTTACTGTAGCTCATGCGATCGCATGAGTTTTCAGTGTTTTTGCCATGCGATCGCATGGCCGCCTTTTCCGTTTTTGTTTGCTAGTTCGTCGACCTCAAATAGTGTTACTGTAGCAAATAGTGTTCACTGTAGCAAATAGTGTTCACTGTAGCAAATAGTGTTTTACTGTAGCAAATAGTGTTTACTGTAGCAAATAGTGTTTACTGTAGCAACTAAGGTTTTACTGTAGGAAAGTCGTTTTTACTTGTACATATATATATATATATATATATACATACATATAATTGTTCATGAATCGTTGAGAGTAGTCAAAGGTAATTGTATATATGAAACAGTTCTAAAATTTTGAGACTCAATCTAACAGACTTTGTTTAACGTGCCAAAATAATAAATCGTATAGAGAATTGGTTTAAATTAGTCGAAATTTTTCGGGTCATCACAAGAGACGAAGATAAATTATATTACTCTCCACATTATTAATGTTAAATAGATTACAAATATCTTTAAAATTTCGAATGTAGGCATTAGCATCTTCCTTCTCCGTACCCCTAAATTGATTATGTTTTAGCAAATGAAAAATAGGACCCTTAATATCAAAATTTTCTTTTATTTCGGGCTGAGTAATAGCATGACCTAATCCTTCCCAACCAGCTTTCATTAACGCTTCTATTGTGTGACGATCGCTTCAAATCTATATGGACGAACACGTCATTCATCGATTTCATTGCGAGGTATTTGACCTCTATATGATAGGTTTTGTAAACATTGCATTCTTTTGAAAAGGCTCACCATAAATGAATATTTAAATCAAAGTTTTTCGATATCTGATGATTTCTACATATAGACAATCACCGTAAATAATAGTTTACAATAGTACTTCCGTTGACAATGCAGTCAAAATAAGATACATGGTGATGATTTGGTGAATGCAACGTTTCCTTGAAAAATATGCCATGTAAGACTCCATGCGCATAGCTTGTCTAACATATAAGCAAACAGCGGAAGACTTCTAGGGAACCTGAGAATAAACATGCTAACAAGTGTCAACACAAAGGTTGGTGAGTTCATAGTTTTAATGTTTTGCATAATCCGTACATAAAGGTGGATCACAAGATTTCAGTTGTTTCATCCATAAACGTTTATCAAAATATTATACAAGATTGAGCACCCTGGTAGCTAAACTTTAACGTTATAATAAGTACCCCTGTTTTAACATACATGCAACCAACATGTACAATACACGCAAACCAACGTGTACTAAACTCAAATAGCATACGTCTGTTTAATAGTTCAGGCTAGGGTTTCTAAACCTGGAACAGACGGGGATGTCAAGCCCTATGGATCCATATACAACTACTCGCGCCCACTAGTTCTTATAACTGGTAGTTACTAGTTATCAAAGCTAAGGGATTTTCTGTTCAAACTCAGTGTAGAATTAAGTATATACTTGTATCCATTGCGTTTAAAATAAAGTGCATGTATTCTCAGCCCAAAAATATAGATTGCAAAAGCAATTAAAAAGGGAGCAAATGAAACTCACCTTAGCAGCATATAAAGTCGTTCACCAAAATGTGACCGAAACTCGGATTACCAAATAACCGTAGATCTCAACCTAGAGAACATATGTTGGTCAATAAATGTCTATCAACCTAAGTAAGGTCATAGTGTATCACAATCCTAATGCTCGAGATCGACATACAAAAGTTATCCAAAGTCGTTTCAAAAAGTCAATTTTGACAATAGTTCAACAAAACGAGACGTACCTTATATAAGGATTCATTTACTCGGTTGGTAATATTCAAAAATCTAATTTATCAATCTTACAAACAAGTTGTTTAAATATTAATTGCAGATTCAAAAGCAATTCTAATTAACGTCAATCATAATTCAGTTGATCATATCTTTTGATTCGTTCATCGAAATTACGCGATTTCTAAATGAAAAGTTATTGATTTTTCTCTAGCTTTCCAAAAACATGTATATCATATACCTTTTACTAGTAATATATGTATTTAATTCATGATTTATTATAAACTGTTTAACGACGAAATTTAGCATACAAGCATGCCTAAATATATATACTCGAGCATTAGACATGGATACACAATTAATATATAAAAGATAAAATATGAATGCTCACGTATCAATATCGTGATTCAATATTGCAGGGAAGTACGTAGACGCAACAGAGATGATAAACACTAGGTTTGACTTGCAAATAATACCCACGAATATTACCCATAACCTCCATAGTTATAACCCATAATTTCCTTAGCTCTATCCCGCTCGAAAACCAGTTTTGAAAGTAATACGCTCAAGACCTCGTCGTAGTATTTTATGTATAATACTAATAATAATGATATACAAATACAATAATAATAAGATTAATAATAATAATAATATTAATCTTTAATAATAATAATAATAATAATAATAATAATAATAATAATAATAATAATAATAATAATAATAATAATAATAATAATAATAATAATAATAATCTTTAAATAAAAAAATAAATATTACGGAGTATGTGTGAAGATCAGAGAGATAGATGAATGAATTTGAACACAAAATGATCGAGCTTTATAGTGTTTTCTGAATCCAGACCCCATGCGATCGCATGGGCTCTGTGCCTATATGCCATGCGATCGCATGGATACTCCTGCCAGCTCACATTTGTTTTGTAATTTAGTTCGTCGACATATTAATATATTATATAATATATATAATTTATATTAATTAATTATATATTATATTATATTCTCGTGCATAGTTAATTTGTAATTTTTATTCCGATAAGTCGTACGTCGTCACTCGACTTATGTCCCGGTTCCGGTTTTTCGATCGTCCTTTCGTACGCTGAGAAAGCTTGCATTTTTCATTTCGTGACTCCTACCTTTGTCAAAATATAGACTTAAATTATCCATAACTATGTCACTCGAAGTGTAGCTTTAATCAATTAAGTGTTTTGGTCATTTGCTTCTATAAATCATCGTCTCGTAGTATATACATATACATATATATATTTTCATTTTGAAATAGTGTTTTAATGTAGCAAAGTTATTGTAGCAAAGTTTTTTTTACTGTAGAAAATAGTGCTTTTCGAAAACACTGTAGCTTTTCGGGTACTGTAGAAATTCGAAAATACTGTAGCAAATTAGTGTTTTACTGGTTCATCTTAAACGTTTTAGTTAACTTATCTAAATATTAATCGAATTAATATTCGAATGTTACTATTGTTTACTAAATAACTTGAAATCATATATACATATATATGCACATTAAGTTATATATATATTATTCGTGAATCTTCGAGAACAGTTAAAGAATAATTGATTACATGAATATAGTTCCAAAACTTAAGACTCAACATTACAGACTTTGCTTATCGTGTCGAAAACATTAAATCATTTTAAAGATAAAGTTTAAATTTGGTCCGAAATTTCTGGGTCGTCACAGTACCTACCCGTTAAAGAAATTTCGTCCCGAAATTTAAGTGAGGTCGTCAAGGCTAACAATAAAAATGTTTTCATGACGAATATGAGTTGGTAAATAGAATTTTATCACCGTTGAATAATATGGATAAAACAATCCGATTTCTCGAGGCGTATGAGAGAAGTTATCGTAAAAGAGTGAAATGAAAGAATAGAGATTCGTCTTAACTTTTGACGTAGTTATGATTGATTTCCGGAATTTAAGGAATAGAAAATCTTCATAATCTAAATAAGATTTGATTCTTCGAAATTTGAGGAAATTAAGATTTCCTTTAAATGCGTAATCTGCCTCGATTGCTATGTCTGATATTTTGCTATAAATTAACCACTTCCGTTTCATTATTTTCACCACTCCTACATCTTTTTCCTTATTTCATACTTCCAAAAGATTGCGAAATGCTTAATCCAGTTCTGATTCTTGATATTTTATTGGCTATCGTATCCTTCATTCTTCTTTTTTATCTGTCACCAGAGGAAATTATTTTCTTCTATTATTACCTTGGGGTTATAGTATTTTTCATTCTCCCGTATCTTTATATTTCTATACTCATTGATATACACGGTTTGTAATATATGTGTTGTTGTCAGGCTTTATATTTTCCCTTATATTTAGGAGCTCCATGCTTTCGTTTTTCCTTCCCGACTTCAAGTCAAGCGAATAATGGTCCAGAATTCGTAGCTATACATTTCGGAATGAACATAGTTAATGTTCTAAGAAAGAAATTGTAATGGCACGATCTTGATTTGTCAAATTACCAGAATATCTGGAAAGACCGCAAGAAAGGTATTTTCTTGATATATTTATAGATTAAATAGAATGAAAGAGTTATGTAACATGGTTCATGATGAGGGTATGATCTGTGATCCTTTATCACGTTCCATTAGAAGCTCAGCATGACTTACTGTAATATAATCACATTGATCAAGTGTCATTATATTATACTAACTCATGCTTCAGTTCCCAACACTACTTCAGAAACATTCATATTTTAAACTCCAAGGTTTCAGAATTTAGAAACTAAAATAGTTTATTTTATGATTTTACACAGATAGCACGAAGAAGTAAATAATTTTGGATAACAATAGTTATGAAGATATCTTCAGAAACATCGAATATATTTATAATGAAAGATATGATGATATCTTAGAACTTCTAATATCGAAAGATGATGAAGAAGATTTTGTCCGTAAATGTTTAGAGTCAGAAGCAAGGTATTCGTTAATGACTTCAGCAGACACTGAATCATTTGGATTCTTTGAAGGCATGTTTAGTCTTTGTGATTTGTCCACAGCCTCCTTCATGGTTTGCTGAATTTGTTTTCCAGTACCAAATTTTCTCTTTTTCTGTGCTTTTTCAACACACTACTCTTTATCATCAAATTTTCGACTGTTAAAGTCATTTACAGTTTTTACTGCTTCATCAGCATTTTTTTAAGATTTCGAGAACTAGTTCGTAGTTTAGGGTGTTT
Organism: Rutidosis leptorrhynchoides; assembly: GCF_046630445.1. Classification (NCBI taxonomy): domain Eukaryota; kingdom Viridiplantae; phylum Streptophyta; class Magnoliopsida; order Asterales; family Asteraceae; genus Rutidosis; species Rutidosis leptorrhynchoides. The sequence continues at coordinate 518,539,932 of NC_092334.1, forward strand.
TTTAGAAACTTCAAATTCGAAGTCTGTAAGTCTTGAAGGTAAACGTTATATGTATATATATATATATAACTGTTGGCAAAAAATTGCTACGAAATTCAAAATAATGATTTGCTAATTCCCAGTAGTTGGTATGACAATTGTTGTTACAAGTTGTATATGGGTACTTGATAGAGTTTCAATGAATAATTATCGTGATTTTTCGGAGAGGCTTAATGATCAATGAAGTTTTTGATAAGTTTACTGCTAATATGGTGGAATATAAAAGGTTCCTCGGTAACAATGATGAAGGGGTAATCGTTATAATAAGGATTATTCGAATGAACAATTGAAGGTGATTTTGCTGGAGTGGTGACAAAACTGTCTATTTTGAAAAGAGATTGAAAAGTTATTTTAGCTAATAAATGCCAAAGGGTCTGACACGGATACGTGTTAAACTATGACTTTGATTTCGAGGGTTTTTCAGGTACAAGACTGTGGTAACATGTGGTTGGATCATCATCTCGATGATTCATTATTTAAAGTGTCTTCAGGAATTTCGAGGGATTTGAACATAGATTGTAATCGTTAATATTCATATGATGTTCTAGGAATTTGAATGATACAAATACTTTTCTGGGTTCTATGATGTTCTAGCACAGTTTTGAAGTCAAAGTATAGCTTCGAAAGATGTAGGAATCTAAGAATGATGTCTTTTGTTAAATCTTGACTTGGATTTTGATTTGTCAAAATCAAAATATGTAATCAAATTTGGATGAGGATGGTTGCTTTGATTTTTATAAAAGAATATTTATTGTTGTGAAAGTAGTGAGTATAGTTGATGATTTGTTGAATCAGAATCGAAGAATGTAACATATTAATTGTGAATTTATATATCTCTCGGGTATTACCTACCCGTTAAAATATTCTCACCATTAACAGTTTGTACAAAAGAATTTTCTTAATTACAATCTTTATGAAAATATACCTACGTATATATTTTCCTTAGATGTAATCATGGATTTAATGAGTTAACATAATATTAATCTCATCTGGTTTTCGACTAGGACTATAATATCTCTAAAACTTTTAGAAACTACATATTCTCTGCAAAATATTTCTTCGATGAAGTTATGAATCAATACTTCATCATTTGTTGTTGTTGGTATTCCTTGGTATCTATGGTACGTATGACGTTGATGTTCGAGGTACAGATTGTGATGTTGAGTTGTGGGATGCGGATGTTGTTGGTGGTGGTGGTGATGGTACTGTTGGTGTTGCTGATGGTAGTACTGTTGCTGCCGGTGCTGATGCTGGTGCTTGTAACCTTTGCACCACATTCTCCAAAGCCAATACCCGAGCGCGAAGCTCGTTGACTTCTTCTATTACACCGGGGTGATTGTTGGTTCGGACGAGTAGACGAATAAGATCTAGAATTTGAGATAATATATAATCGTGACGAGACACTCTGAAAATGAGAGAGAAAATGGTGTCTCGAATAGGTTCGCCAGTAAGTGCTTCAGGTTCTTCGCCAAGAGGGCAATGTGGTGGATGGAAGGGATCACCTTCTTCTTGTCTCCAATGACTAAGCAGGCTACGAACCCGTCCCCAATTCATCCAGAATAGGTGATGGCTGATTGGTTGATCCATTCCGGTTACACTGTCTTCGGAATTCAGGTGAATATCCATATCGGAATACCTGTCGGAGTTTAAGGAATTTGAACTAGATACGGGATCCATCTTGTATAATTAGGGAGATGATTTTTTATATGAATTAGATTATAGAATTTAGTTTGGTATTCTTCAATACATAATTTACATATGTATATATAATACCAAATTCCATAAATCACGGAGAAATTTTCGGAAGGTGTCAGGAAAAGTTTACAGTAATAGATACGCTAAGATATGAATTTTTGTCTATACACTATTATTGCAATAAATGCAGGAAAACGTATCTAGACTTTAAGAATGATAAGCATGTAATTTACGACAAGAAATAATAAGCAAAACTTTTAACATGCAGACACGGTCGAAGTCCAGACTTACTAATGCATCTTAACAACTATCAGTTAGACACACTTATGCAAGACCTGGTTTGCTAGGACCAATGCTCTAATACCAACTATGACGATCGTTCCAAATCCATATGGATGAACACGTCATTCATCGATTTCATTGCGAGGTATTTGACCTCTATATGATACGTTTTGTAAACATTGCATTCTTTTGAAAAGGCTCACCATAAATGAATATTTAAATCAAAGGTTTTCGATATCTGATGATTTCTACATATAGACAATCACCGTAAATAATAGTTTACAATAGTACTTTCGTTGACAATGCAGTCAAAATAAGATACATGGTGATGATATGGTGAATGCAACGTTTCCTTGAAAAATATGCCATGTAAGACTCCATGCGCATAGCTTGTCTAACATATAAGCAAACAGCGGAAGACTTCTAGGGAACTTGAGAATAAACATGCTAACAAGTGTCAACACAGAGGTTGGTGAGTTCATAGTTTTAATGTTTTGCATAATCTGTACATAAAGGTGGATCACAAGATTTCAGTTGTTTCATCCAGAAACGTTTATCAAAATATTCTACAAGATTGAGCACCCTGGTAGCTAAACTTTAACGTTATAATAAGTACCCCTGTTTTAACATACATGCAACCAACATGTACAATACATGCAAACCAACGTGTACTAAACTCAAATAGCATACGTCTGTTTAATAGTTCAGGCTAGGGTTTCTAAACCTGGAACAGATGGGGATGTCAAGCCTTATGGATCCATATACAACTACTCGCACCCACCAGTTCTTATAACTGGCAGTTACTAGTTACCAAAGCTAAGGGATTTTCGGTTCAAACTCAGTGTAGAATTAAGTATGTACTTGTATCCATTGCGTTTAAAATAAAGTGCATGTATTCTCAGCCCAAAAATATAGATTGCAAAAGCAATTAAAAAGGAGCAAATGAAACTCACCTTAGCAGCATATAAATTCGTTCACCAAAATATGACCGAAACTCGGATTACCAAATAACCGTAGATCTCAACCTAGAGAACATATGTTGGTCAATAAATGTCTATCAAGCTAAGTCAGGTCATAGTGTATCACAATCCTAATGCTCGAGATCGACACACAAAAGTTATCCAAAGTCGTTTCAAAAAGTCAATTTTGACAATAGTTCAACAAAACGAGATGTACCTTATATAAGGATTCATTTACTCGGTTGGTAATATTCAAAAATCCAATTTATCAATCTTACAAACAAGTTGTTTAAATATTAATTGCAGATTCAAAAGCAATTCTAATTTACGTCAATCATAATTCAGTTGATCATATCTTTTGATTCGTTCATCGAAATTACGCGATTTCTAAATAAAAAGTTATTGATTTTTCGCCAGCTTTCCAAAAACATGTATATCATATACCTTTTACTAGTAATATATGTATTTAATTCATGATTCATTATAAACTGTTTAACGACGAAATTTAGCATACAAGCATGCATAAATATATATACTCGAGCACTAGACATGGATACACAATTAATATATAAAAGATAAAATATGAATGCTCACGTATCAATATCGAGATTCAATATTGCAGAGAAGTACGTAGACGCAACAGAGATGATAAACACTAGGTTTGACTTGCAAACAATACCCACGAATATTACCCATAACCTCCATAGTTATAACCCATAATTTCCTTAGCTCTATCCCGCTCGAAAACCAGTTTTGAAAGTAATACGCTCAAGACCTCATCGTAGTATTTTATGTATAATACTAATAATAACGATATACAAATACAATAATAATAAGATTAATAATAATAATAATAATAATAATAATAATAATAATAATAATAATAATAATAATAATAATAATAATAATAATAATAATAATAATAATCTTTAAATAAAAAAATAAATATTACGGAGTATGTGTGAAGATCAGAGAGATAGATGAATGAATTTGAACACAAACTGATCGAGCTTTATAGTGTTTTCTGAATCCAGACCCCATGCGATCGCATGGGCTCTGTGCCTATATGCCATGCGATCACATGGCTACTCCTGCCAGCTCACATTTGTTTTGTAATTTAGTTCATCGACATATTAATATATTATATAATATATATAATTTATATTAATTAATTATATATTATATTATATTCTCGTGCATAGTGAATTTATAATTTTTGTTCCGATAAGTTGTACGTCGTCACTCGACTTATGTCCCGGTTCCGATTTTTCGATCGTCCTTTCGTACGCTGAGAAAACTTGCATTTTTCATTTCATGACTCGTACCTTTGTCAAAATATAGACTTAAATTATCCATTTTTTTTTAAAGGCAAACTCACACACCCACTTAAATCTAACTCGAATATATACACCACGAATTGTCCTAAGCAGGACTCGAACCCTCAACCTCAAGGTTGTAAGGGTGACCTCGATACCGCCAAGCCATTGGCTCTTTGGTGACTTAAATTATCCATAACTATGTCACTCGAAGTGTAGCTTTAATCAATTAAGTGTTTTGGTCATTTTCTTCTATAAATCATCGTCTCATAGTATATACATATACATATATACATTTTCATTTTGAAATAGTATTTTACTGTAGCAAAGTTTTTTTACTGTAGAAAATAGTGATTTTCGAAAACACTGTAGCTTTTCGGGTACTGTAGAAATTCGAAAATACTGTAGAAAATTAGTGTTTTACTGGTTCATCTTAAATGTTTTAGTTAACTTATCTAAATATCAATCGAATCAATAATCGAATGTTACTATCGTTTACTAAATAACTTGAAATCATATATATATATATATATATATATATATATATATATATATATATATATATATATATATATATGCACATTAATTTATATATATATTGTTCGTGAATCTTCGAGAACAGTCAAAGAATAATTGATTACATGAATATAGTTCCAAAACTTGAGACTCAACATTACAGACTTTGCTTATCGTGTCGAAAACATTAAATCATTTTAAAGATAAAGTTTAAATTTGGTCAGAAATTTCCGGGTCATCACAGTACCTACCCGTTAAAGAAATTTCGTATCGAAATTTAAGTGAGGTCATCATGGCTAACAATAAAAATGTTTTCATGACGAATATGAGTTGATAAATAGAATTTTATCACCGTTGAATAATATGGATAAACCAATCCGATTTCTCGAGGCGTATGAGAGAAGTTATCGTAAAAGAGTGAAATGAAAGAATAGATATTCGTCTTAACTTTTGACGTAGTTACGATTGATTTTCGGAATTTAAAGAATAGAAAATCTTCATAATCTAAATAAGATTTGATTCTTCGAAATTTAAGGAAATTAAGATTTCCTTTAAATGCGTAATCTGCCTCGATTGCTATGTCTGGTATTTTGCTATAAATTAACCACTTTCGTTTCATTATTTTCACCACTCCTACATCTTCTTCCTTATTTCATACTTCCAAAAGATTGTGAAATGCTTAATCCAGTTCTGATTCTTGATATTTTCTTGGCTATCGTATCCTTCATTCTTCTTTTTCATCTGCCACCAGAGGAAATTATTTTCTTCTACTATTACCTTGGGGTTATAGTATTTTTCATTCTCCCGTGTCTTTATATTGCTATACGCATTGATATACACGGTTTGTAATATATGTGTTGTTGTCAGGCTTTATATTTTCCCTTATATTTAGGAGCTCCATGCTTTCATTTTTCCTTCCCGACTTCAAGTCAAGCGAATAATGGTCCAGAATTCGTAGCTATACATTTCGGAATGAACATAGTTAATGTTCTAAGAAAGAAATTGTAATGGCACGATCTTGATTTGTCAAATTACCAGAATATCTGGAAAGACCGAATCATCGAGAAAGGTATTTTCTTGAAGGCAGGTTTAGTCTTTGTGATTTGTCCACAGCCTCCTTCATGGTTTGCTCAATTTGTTTTCCAGTACCAAATTTTTTCTTTTTCTGTGCTTTTCCAACACACTACTCTTTATCATCAAACTTTCGACTGTTAAAGTCATTTACAGTTTTTGCTGCATCATCAGCATTTTTTTAAGATTTCGAGAACTAGTTCGTAGTTTAGGGTGTTTTTCAGAAACTTCACATTCGAAGTCTGTAAGTCTTGAAGGTAAACGTTATATGTATATATATAACTGTTGGCGAAAAATTGCTATGAAATTCAAAATACTGATTTGCTAATTCCCAGTAGTTGGTTCATCTTAAACGTTTTAGTTAACTTATCTAAATATCAATCGAATCAATAATCGAATGTTACTATCGTCTACTAAATAACTTGAAATCATATATATATATATATATATATATATATATATATATATATATATATATATATATATATATATATATATATATATATATATATATATATATATATATATATATATATATATATATATATATATATATATATATATATATATATATATGCATATGCATATGCACATTAAGTTATATATATATATTGTTCGTGAATCTTCGAGAACAGTCAAAGAATAATTGATTACATGAATATAGTTCCAAAACTTGAGACTCAACATTACAGACTTTGCTTATCGTGTCAAAAACATTAAATCATTTTAAAGATAAAGTTTGAATTTGGTCAGAAATTTTCGGGTCGTCACACATTGAATCAGTCATTTTAATTTCTGAACCAAAAAGAGACCCAAATTAGAATCAGGACTAGACGGAGGGCTAGATAATGAATCATCACTAGAAGTAGTTCCTTCTTGGAAATCTAATTTCTTAACAATTTTCGAATCCTTAGAAAGTTTAAATAATATATCAGGATTTGACAACGTTCTTCGTAAGACCGGTTTCTTGGACCGAGTAATCAGGTGATCTAAAATCATGAAAAGAAATGTTTTAGGAGAAAATCTTTTAAGAAATATCTTAGGATATAAGTAAATTTTAAATTAATAAATATATTAAATATTAAAGACGTAATTAATCATATAAATATTAAATAACAACTTTTATCGCATAACAACGAATAATCAAACATACACGACCTATTGAATCTGTCAACACTTAAGTGACCCGTCAGCGTCTAGGTTCGGGCAGGAGCCTTTAAATCGGAACCCCAACAACCCTCTCCTAAAGGAAGACAGTCATCACCCGTTTTCAAGAAATATCAATAACCAAAGTATATCCAATCTACGTATTTACCGCGCTACACTTCCCCTAAAGGAAGGTGCTTCACTTCTCCGACAGCGGCGCCAAAAAGTTGATGTGTTGAAAGTGTGTGCAGTAGTGCTTAGCTTATTCTTCAACTTTTAAATTTATAAAACCTTTATTTAATACACTTTAACACCCTAACGAGCAACAAAACCCGATCAGAGGTAGTATGTAAGGTTATCGTCCCAAGAGAAGTGTGGTAACGATAAGAGTTGCTTTATTATTTAATTCTTATTAAAGAATTAAAGATATATTTTTATGTCTTTTATGGGATACATTTCTCTTAGGAAAGAGTTTGCTTTTTAAAGATAAATAAAATAAGGAATTGAAGATTCAAATCAAGATAAAATAAAGATACAAGTAAAGATACAAGTGATTACATGGACAATTAATTCATACGGAATTCATATTAGATAAGTTTCATAACTTATATTAACACAAAGTAGAATAACAATCATAGACCAATTATTATCCCTTAATAGGTTAAACTAAGTGTTGCATAGTAATCAATAAGCAGGATTTAAAGCATATGCTAGATATGTGATGTGCATAACTAACATCTTAATTCTTCATGTTCAATTCAATTACATGATACATACCAATCTTGTGATGAGGATCAATATGCAAATAGACTGACAAATTATATAAGCTATTAAACACCAAGTAGATCAACTCAAGTTACTAGCTGAAAGTCAATTTGTAACACCCCAACTCGGCATGGAATTGGAACGTTATAATAATCTCTAAATATTTAAAGTTTCTAATAAGTTTTTAAATACATATCATTAAAGGAGTCTGAAAATAATTATAATCTATAAACCATAATCTTCAAGGTCTTTTAAGTCTTTCACTCCCCATATCAACCCTGAGTACCTGCCGTAGAAGAAAGGAAAAACTACGGCTGAGCCAATTTCCCAGTGAACGGATATAAAATAACGAGCATAATATATGAGTTTTTTCAAGCATTTGTATTTTCAAACACAAGTCTTTGTGACCCAAAAATATATTTTCAAATAAAATCTTAAAATTCTTATTATCGTATCAATCAAAATCAATTCGTATAAAGCCGACAAATTCATAATTTCAAAAGTATCATATCGTGCTCCTACAGAACGCATACGTTTGCATGTTAAGTCCCATGGACCAACATACAACCGCCAGATAATTTTGTACATAGGACCTGCAGATCCAGATGTACCCTAAACATGTGCACCCTACAATACGAGTTGGTGTGCAGGCAAGACACAACCACTCACCCTACCGAATTCATCAATTCCACAATGTCACATCCCCGGTGCCCCCCAAAAGATGTGAGTAATAGCTCGAAACAACACAAATCAAAACCATATCATAACTGACAAAAATAGTTTCATAAATCATACTTTTGTTGCCATAAATAAGAACAAATAACATAATCATTTTAGAAGCACAAATCATATTTTGAAGCATATAAAACATAACTTAAAAATTTATGATCAAATAACGCTGAAAGAATCATAGGAATTGAAAACGATATTGAATTAGTTTGAGAAAGAAGACTCCCTACCAATTAATTTTAACCATATGAGTACTTGTTGCCGACTAATATCCTGTTATAAGACTCTTACTTCTTGAATATTTATTTTCTATGAGTTTCAATTACAGTATTGTGTTGTGGTTTAGCTTATATAGGCAAATAGGCAATAGGCAACATAATATAATATTCTAATTCTAATATCATATAAAAATAAGAATGTTACCGAATTCTAAGGCTTAGTTGATAAGGATGTGAGGTGTCAAGTGTATCTTTTTCTTTTTACTTTAAATCCACCTCTTAACTAACCCCTAAAATGCATCGAAACAAAATCTTTGAAAGTGGAGTAGGTATTATTTATATAAGAAATAATATACTACATATTATATTATCACCATATATTAAACGAAATTTAAGGCCCACGATACAAAAAAAATGAGCTGTCAAACATGTGCATTCTCTTTAGCTATCTAAAATCAATCGACTATTTTAAAAAAATTACATCAAGACTACAACTTGGCATTATTAAATTTAACTTTTACATATATAGCCCATGAGTATATTAACATTTACAAAATAAATATACACTATATTAGTCATATCTATATCTATATTTATATTTATATCTATTAACTATTCTATATTTCATGGTAGTGAATTCATAAATATTTAGCAAGTTTAATTAAAAAATAACTATTTAAATTTTATGGGTATTACACAATTACTACTAAGTTTTCATGCAATCATTAATTAAACAAATCCAAACTAAGGATCTTCGATTAAACCTAACAATATCAACTTCTATTATATAAGCGTAATTCAAATCGAATAAGTTTATCACTATTAAACTCTTTAACTTAGTTGCATGCAATTTAATTTAACAAGTTTGATGGACTAGATCTAAATAAGTAGCATGAATCAAATAATAGATTTATCAGATCAATGAATAATCAACCTTAAAATCATGTTATTTAATCATTAAGCATGGCAAACAAGTGTAATCAAGCAAAACATATTCGAAACAATTTAAATATCATTACAGAAACTCAACCATACAGACCTGGAAAAGAACCAGAAACTGCAGAGAATGAAGCACGAAGTCGGCGGCTTCCTTCACACCAAGCCGGTGGCTTGGGTGTGAAGCCGGCGGCTTCATCTGAATCCTATATGAAGTCTAACTTTCGTCCACGTAATCACTATGAACGTTTAGTTCATAGTAAAAGACGAACAGAAATGAATACAGAAAATAAAATAGACAAAACAATAAATTAAAGATAGAGTCATACCTTGAAAAGAAGGTAGATGTAAAATTACTTGAATAAAATCTTGAATCTTGATTACAAAAGAGTAAATCTAACCTAAGGGTTTAGAGAAAACCCCTAAAAACGACCTATCTACTTCTAAACTTTTTAACATATGAAAACTGAGACCAGGGGCTTCAATTTATAGGATTCTTGGGCGGTGGCCAAGCCGGAAACTTCAGTGGGAAGCTGGCGGCTTGCCTTGAGTCGATGACTCCTCGTGCAACTTAAACTTAATCAGCAAGTCAATTCTTGTAACCGTCATACTGAAGCCGGCGGCTTCATTGCCATGCTGGCGGTTTCACTTGATTCGCCGGATCTTTCTGATTTTATCTTGATTTTGTTTCCATTTTTACTTGAACTTGATCAATAAGTTGAGAAAACGTGTCAACCAGGCCGGCGGCTTCATTGGGAAGCCGGCGGCTTCATTGGGAAGCCGGCGGCTTCCTTTGCCTTTTTCTTGATCAACAAGTTCTTTCAATTTCTATCAATTCTGGAACATTCTGGTACTTTTCAACCTCAAAGCCGGCGGCTTCCTTAGAACCATGTCGGCGGCTTCATACAGCCGATTCGCAATTTTCTTCATTTTTGATCCTGTTTAATACATAACTTGGACATAATCATTAGAAATTCCTTTTTCCCATTTTTACCCATTTTAGTGTGTTTTGGCATCAAAATGACTCAAAAATACTAAGATAACTCCTCAAAATGTTATCAAAAAACTGTATAATTTAGGAGTTATCAGTAACTCATGAGGGTAGTTTCTCTCCATTTTGAGCGGGTCAAACACAAACACATTCATTTTGAAATCAATAGTGGAGTTATCTGGAAGTTTGAGCACTTTTAAATTTTGGAAGGTGTCGCTGAAGTGTTATGCAGGCGGGTTTGAGCTTTCTCATTTAGAGAAATTGGTTGTTGAAGGTGTTTATGTGCTTTATGAGGTTCGGGTCCTGGTTGATGGTTTTTCAATAAATCGAGTGAATTTTCAAAGATAATTAATTATAAATCTTTAGGTGATGGTTGATGTTAAAGCGAAGGGGTATAAAATACTATTAATTTTTACAAGGAAATACTATTAAATACGATACAATTTTACACAAATTATTTATTTATTTATAGAGTGGATATACATAAACCTTGCTACAACACTTATAGGCAGTGTACCTAATCGTACAGTAGTGTAGTTTTTAGTAAGTCCGGTTCGTTCCACAGGGATACACTAAACAAGTTTAACGCTATATAAATTTTAACCTATAATTGTAAAAATACAAATATACATATAAGTAGTAATATTATTATAAAAGGGGGTTTTTACCGTTTAATGACTGGTTTGTCGATTTTAAAACTTAAGTCGCAGTTAAAACCTAATGCAAAATATTAAAAATAAATATAACTTAATTTAAAGCGTAAAGTAAATAACGATAAAAAAAGTGTGAGAAAATAAAAGTACGATAAATAAAAATGCGATAAATTAAAGTTGCGATAATTAAGAGTACGATAATTAAAAGTTCAATTAAATAAAATAAAAGTGCGATAAAATATGAAATAAAGGAATTATGCTTATTTAAACTTCCGTAATCATGATGTTCGACGTGTTGATTTTAGTTTATTACCATGGGTTAATTGTCCTTTGTCCTGGATTATTCGATATGTCCATACGAATTTGTCCATAATAGTCCATCAGTCATAATTATAAAGTGCGGAGTTCTTCGTCAAATTATTCTTATTCCCGAAGTCAAATATTCCAACTAATTGGGGATTCAAACTGTAACAAGGTCTTAATTCTTTGTTTAATGAATACACCAGGTTATCGACTGCGTGTAAACCAAGGTTTTAATACTTTGTTAACAATTACACCAATTACCCTTGAATGTAATCCACCCCTGTTTTAACTAGTCCATTAACTATTAATCCAGTCCCGTGTCCAGTAAAATGAACAATTATTGGTATTTATAGATATCTCGCCCACCGTACCCGATTAAGCGTATGTGGTTATTTATAGATACGTCAAATTATAACCTTTATATTAAATTAACGAGGTATCGTTTAATTTAATATAAAACCCATTACTAGCCCATAGTCTAATTTCCACAAGTGTCGTTCTTTTATCCAAACCCCAATTATGGTACAAAAGCCCAATTACCCAATTTTAATATTTAGTCAAACATCACGATTACTTCAGCATTAAATAAGCATAATAATAACTTAGCTACGAGACATTAATGTAAAAAGGTTGAACATAACTTACAATGATTAAAAATAGCGCGGTGTTACACGGACAGAGTTCCGACTTACAAAACCTTAAAACATTCAACTAATCTACCCTTATTATTATTATCAACTTAAAATTAAAATTACAAATTGATACTACGAATTGAAGTGATAATTGATACATATGTATATGTATAATATAGAGGGAAGTAGAAAAAGAGGTGTAAAATTCGAGTAAAATTCGTGACCTTTTATAGGCCTACAAACTCCGCGAGTGTGGAGTTTTTATACCTTCAAACTCCGCGAGTGCGGAGCCTCCAGTTTCACCTAACATTCCTTGAACTTTGACTGCCGACGGATTTTATTATATAAATATAATATATATATATATATATTATATATATATATATATTATATATATAATTAATTATATATTATATTATATTTATATACATAATTAATTTGTAACTTTTGGTCCGTTGCGTCGCACGTTATTAGTTGGTTCATGTCCCGGTTTCGGCTTTTCGAACGTGCTTTCGTACGATTTAATATTTTGAACTTTGCGTTTCGCGGATCGTTCTCTTGTAACTTTTAGACGTTTCTTATCAATAAATTGAACCTTTTTAATTGTATCTTGTACTTTTTAGCTTTTTGGACCTTTGCGTCTTCAATTCGTCGAATATGCCTTTTGTCTTCACCTTTTAATATTTAAACGAATATTACTTGTAAATAGGACAACTGCAACTAAAAGCATGTCTTTCTTTAGGGATAATGCTATGAAATATGTGTTCGTTTTTAGCATTATCAAATATTCCCACACTTGAGCGTTGCTTGTCCTCAAGCAATATAGTCTTGAAATGAAAATATACATGAATCACTTCTTTATTCTTCACACTTTGTACATCAGTGATTTCAATACGGCGGTATGAACAATGATAGTAATGATGTGGTTTACAGTCCCACATGACTATAAAAATTTAGATCCGTTAGGAAATTGGATCTTTATGAAAACATTTGATCTTTTGAAAATTCAATCTAGCTTTTACCCTAGATAAGTTTTCCGGAATAACCCTTCACCGGTGTTTGCAAAATGTTTTTGTGGGTTTTGTGGGTTTCATACTTGAAAATTTTAGCTCAAAACTTACGGTTTTGTGTCACCCACTTACTAACCTTGTATTGGGAAAGCAACACGTCCAGTATACTTGCTCCGTATATTACCTTTCGGTAAACTACCGTCCGGTTGTAACGGAAAGCGTTGAACAAGCAACTGTTAAGGCAATGTCCCGTGACATGCTTTTGATTATGGTCTATATCATGTCGGATGCAATTACTATTCCTTGTAGGAGCAATAGTAAAGATCACCCTATAGTTTTTTTGGTCTGGCACAAGGTCCTGTCTTCGACCATGCTATGCAACCACCGTTCTTACGGTTGACACCCGATTTAGTTCAGGTGACCTAATGAATTTCAGGTGAATTCCTATGATTTTACGTTCAATAGTAATGAACGCATTGAAAATGGGTTTTCAGAAAACAAATCGGTTTGTAATTTTGATCAAAATATTTTCTCGTTCAAGCTCGAGTTTAGATATCATCGAATTCCATGAGTTTGTAATTCTCAATCTTTAAAGTCAATCTCAAGGATTGAGTAATATCAGGCTTAAAAGCTGATTTTTGATCTTTAAGGAGATTATACTTTCTGGAGGTCTGATTCATTAGTCTTATCCAGCTAATTTGCACGGCGTTCTCCCCATTTTACGAGACAGATCCTCTCATGGTTAGGATAAGTCTGACCACTTGGCGACCTTGTTTGATGCTGAGGTCCGTGGATTTCCTGCTGATTTTAGTGATGACTTTTCTAGGTTTTTCGTCAACCTACAGCTGGTCTGGACGACAACTTCCTGACCTAAATCAAGAAGCGCGTTTCTTTTTCGGAAGACTTTACTTCCTTTTAATGACGGAATTGATTCATCGTGTAGATCCATCTTTCTTTCAAATATATTACAGTAAATCGGGTAAAACTGATTAGTTTAGTCCAAAGCAAAAATATCTTCATTTATTTGTTACAAAAATATGTGACATATGTTTTAAATAACTTGGCAAATTTTCCCACATTTGGCTTTTATTTTCTTTTATTTGCCTTTTTATTGTCCTCTATTCCATTTTAAATGAATTCTAACATTTTAGGTTGTTTCTCAATTTATGTCCTTTCTGAGGTAATAATAATTTTGGCGTTAACACCTAGTTTTATCGTTCATAAATATGTATAAACATGATTTTGAGTTCATTTAATTAAAAATTTTGAAAATTTTACTAGAATTGGGTAGTCAGTATATAAGACTAGGGCTATTCTTTATTATCAGAGAGCACTAGATTCTAATATAACTACTGCGTTACTAGTATTTTTAATGGTAACCAAGTGTTTTAAGTTAAAAATTTTAAAAATCCGAAAGAATTTAACCCCTTCCCACACTTAAGATCTTGCAATGCCCTCATTTGCAAGAAATCAGTAACAATTTAAATTATTGAGGGTGTTTAGCGTAGAAAAATGATTAAATTTTACCAAAGTTTCCAAACATATTGGCGTTTGTTTGCTGAATGATAAATGGTGCACATCATTTATTTATTCCGTCTTGTTGTTACATCACATTTGTTTTTCGTTTTGTCGTCAAAATTAATAGCTTTTGCTGAACTTTAATGACAGTCTTTGAAAATGCGCTGTTTTACCCTGTTTTTATACATGAGATAAAATACAAACATATATATATATATATATATATATACATATTTTTGAAGTTGGGCATATCACCCCACATTCAAAAATTATTAAAATCTAATAATAAAAGTTAGAAAATTATAAAAACCATTACAATTTTTTTTATTTTATTTTTTTTAATGTTTTTGGCATACTTTAATTCAATAAGATTAAAAATAATGATAATAAAAATTCTCGTCCCTCCCTTGGGTAAAGCAATTTCGGTTCAACGACCTAGTCTTCAACTCACGACGAATTTTAGAAATCATATTTTTAACTTAATGAAGTAAAGTTAATTTTTATTTTTAAATTCACACCAAACTTAAATTTAAAATGCATAAAATTAAAATTCATATTATTAATATTTTAAGAATTCACACCAACTTATATAATATTTTTGTTTTTATACGTACAAACTTATATTAAAAATATTAATTTTTCAAATATTTACAAATTTAAATATATTGATTTTAAAAAGTTTACATTAATAATATAATATTAATTTTAAAAACAAAGTAAAAATAAAATTAAAAATCTTTTTGGTCTTTTATCCCACTTTAATCAATCAAATATTATCAAAAATATACGCCCCTCTTTTCGGTAAAGTAATTTCGGTTCCATAACCTAATTTTACTCCTGACGAATTTCTGAAATATTTTGGTTTGATTGATTAAAGATATTTATACCTTAAGAATAAACGGTAAATTTCGCAGTGATGTAATAAATTTTTGTATGATATCAATAATTTCGGTCGCAAAACCTAATTTTATTGAGTATCAATTTAATACTTTATAGCGAACAATTTAGCGTTTAATATCAAAAGGTTAAAAGCAATAAAAATAAAAATAAAAACTGAAAACTGTACAAACTTAACTGTAAGAAAGAATTCTCAGTGACCTGTTTTAGCCCACTCATAAGATAGTCGGACTAATTGGTTTTCCATAGCTACATAGGGGTAACCTCGAGCATTCAATGATTTTTCTTCGAAACATATGAACGGTCCTTCTCTGCATAAAGTAACGAACTCGGTATTTGAATATGTTTGATTGTTTGAACATTTACCTTCGTGTGACCATTTTCCGCATTTGTGACATCTTTCAAGGTGTCGTGCTCTTCTTTTCGCTGCGGATTTTGATTTTCCTTTACCAAAATGTAACTTATTATGATCGTTCCTGAGTTCTTTTCTTACTCCGTCCAATTTGGCTCTTATTACTGATACCAGGTCACTCGGGAGTGCGTCATTATTATGTTTAGTAATCAAAGCGTGTAGCATTAGACCATGATTTAGTTCATAGGAATTCTTCATCTCGTAAAACCAAAAAAAAATAAAAATTCAAAATGGGGGGAGAAGACTAGTTTTTTAAGGTCTGCTAGGGAAAGACCATTCGGATTCCATTCTCGGAAACTATATGAAAACAGAATATCTAACTCTAACAGAAATACATATTACCCTAAAAAGACTTGATTCTCCCCACACTTAGTTAACTGTGGTGTCGAAATTGTGATTAACTTCATTTTCAATTGGATCATTAACAACTTGTATATTTCTGACTTTTGCTTCAATCCATTTGTTGATTTCTTCTGTAACTTTCACAAATTCAACTAAAATCGCCTTTTTCTTAGGCGATAAATTGGATACTAATAGGTTACATAACTTAAAGTTTCCCTTAATCCTAGCATCGTGAATCCGTTTATAAAGTTTCTTCGTTGAACTATTAAAAACGGGTTCATCTAATTCCGTATCATCAATAGGGTTCTTTGTTATCGGATCATCATTAAGTGTTTCTTCATCTTCCCCACACTTAGGTGTTTTTATTGGTTTAAAAGTTTTGGTTGGTGGAGATCTAGATTTTTGGTTTACAAAAGTGACCGATTCATCACCATCCCTAAGTGTCATTCTACCCTCTTTTACATCAATGAATGCCTCGGTGGTTGCTAAAAATGGGCGACCTAAAATTAGAGGAATATCACGGTTTTCCTCCATATTAATAACTAAAAAGTTTTCAACAAAGGTCAAACTTCCCACTTTAACAAGTAAATTATTTGCTATTCCAACCGGGTGTTTAATGGTTAGGTCGAATGATTGAACACCTATTTTGGTTGGTTTTAATTTACCCACACCTAATCTTTTGTATAAGGAAAGAGGCATAATATTTGCACTTGCTCCTAAATCTGCGAGTCCATTATATATAGCACCATCATTAAGCAAACAAGAAATGATAAATTCACCCGGGTCTCCTACTTTAGTAAGTCGAGTTGGTTTGTTAACCCTTTTTGGGTGATTTTTTCTTGGTTCTTTCTCTTGAACTTCTTGTTCTTCATTTATTGGAATGGGAGGTTTATATAGGAATTCTTCTTCATCACTCCAATTTGAATCCTCCCTATTTTCTAATTTTGGTTTTTCATATGTTGTTGATAACATATTTATGTTTTCATTTTGAGGGTTTTCTTGGGTTGTGAAATTATGATTGACTTCATTGTCAACTTCCATCGGACCATGTATGTAATGTTTAACTCTGTGACCATTAACTTTAAATTCAATCCCATTTGAATTTATTAAATCTATTGTTCCGTATGGGAAAACTCTTTTGACTATAAATGGTCCAGACCATCTTGATTTCAATTTTCCAGCAAATAACTTGAATCGTGAATTGAAAAGAAGAACTTTATCTACTTCCTTAAATTCTTTTGAACTTCGGATTCTTTTATCATGCCATTTCTTCGTTCTTTCCTTATAGATTAAGAAATTTTCATATGCTTCAAGTCTTAATTCTTCTAATTCGTTTAGTTAACTTAATCGTAGACGTCCGGCTTCATGTAAATCAAGATTACATGTCTTCAAAGCCCAAAATGCTTTATGTTCAATTTCTACTGGAAGGTGACATGCTTTTTCGTAAACGAGTCTAAAAGGTGTGGTACCAATTGGAGTTTTGTAGGCTGTTCTAAAAGCCCAGAGTGCATCCTCCAATTTCATGGACCATTCTTTCAGATTTGATCCTACGGTTTTCTCTAGAATACGTTTTAAAGCTCGGTTGGTATTTTCAACTTGTCCACTTGTTTGTGGATGATAAGCGGTTGAGATTTTATGAGTTACTCCATATCTTTTAAGAACTTTCTCAAGTTGATTATTACAGAAATGAGTACCCCGATCACTTATTAAAGATTTCGATGTTCCAAACCTTGTGTGATGACCCAGAAATTTCGACTAAATTTAAACTTAATCTTTGTATGATTAACATTTCCGACACGATAAGCAAAGTCTGTAAAACTGAATCTCAAAATTTTTGAATTACTTTTATATATTTAAATACCCTTCGGTTGTTTTCGACGATTCGCGAACAATTATATGTAAATAGATACATATATACTATAACATGAAAAGGTAACAATGTATTAATTGTTTGATACCGTACATTAAACTTATTGGTTTAAATATCTATTTGAATGTATATGATAAGTTGAAATATTTATTATTAAAATTTATTTATAAATAACTTCCAATGTGTATTTAAAAACTGATTTATGTATATTAAAAAGATATATACATATATATAATAAACGATAGTAACATTCGTTTATTGATTCAATTGATATTTAGATAAGTTAACTAAAGCGTTTAAGATGAACCAGTTAAACACTAATTTGTTACAGTGTTTTCAAATTGCCACATTACTCAAAATGCTACAGTGTTTTCGAAAATCACTATTTGCTACAGTGAATTGCTACAGTAAAATTTGGCTTTGCTACAGTAAAACGCTATTATAAAAATATATTTTAACAAATAGCGAGACGATGATTTATAGAAGTAAATGACCAAAACACTCGAAAGTTTAAGATACACTTTGAGTGATATAATTAAGGGATAATTTAAGGCTATTGATAAGGCTAAAAAGGAACATATATTTCATAGCATTATCCCCCAAGAAAGACAGGATTTTAGTTGTAATTGTTCCATATTCAAGTAATATTCGTTTATATTTAATAAGTGCGAAGACAAAAGGCGAAAACGAAGAATTGAAGACGGAAAGGTCCAAAATGCTCAAATGTACAAGATACAATTAAAAAGGTTCAAATTATTGATGAAGAACGTCTAAAAATGACAAGAGTACAAGTTGCGGAACGCAAAGTACACGATATAAAATAGTACGCAAGGGCGTCTGAAAATCCGGAACCGGGACCCGAGTCAAGAAGAAACGCCCGACGCAACGGACCAAAAATATCTAGTCTACTATGCACAAGAATAAAATATAATATATAAATAATTATATTAATTATTTATATATTTATATTTATTTTATATTATATTATGTCGACAAGCTAGGAGCCAAAACAATGTGAGCTGTCCCTGGTCCTCATGCGAGTCGCATGGCCAGAAGGCCATTTCCATGCGAGTCGCATGACTCCAGATTTCAGGCCAGGTTCTATAAATTGCAACATTTTCTGTCGAGTAAAGAAAGAAAAAAAAACACACATACATATTACTCCGTATTTATTTTATTTATTATTTATATTATTATTATTATTATTATTATTATTATTATTATTATTATTATTAATAAGATTATTATTAATCTTATTATTTTTTTTATTATTAGTGTTATTATTTTTGCGATACAAAAATAATAATGTACATCAAATATTACGACGGAGTGCTGTCCAAGTAATTTTCAAAATGAGTTTTCGAGCAAGCTAGAGCTAAGGAAATTATGGGTTATTGCCAAGGAGGTTATGGGTAATGTTCGGGGGTATTTTTTGTGAATCAAACCTCGTGTTTATCATCTCCGATGCGTCTACGTGCTTTCCTGCAATATTGTATATCAATATTAAACAGTGAGTTTCATATGATCCTTTTTACTCAATATATTTTTGGGCTGAGAATACATGCGACTGTTTATAAATACTGAAAATACTAGATTTATATGCGTGAGTTTCATATGATCCCTTTTACTCAATATATTTTTGGGCTGAGAATACATGCGACTGTTTATAAATACTGAAAATACTAGATTTATATGCGTGAGTTTCATATGATCCCTTTTACCCTTTACATTTTGGGCTGAGAATACATGCAAATGCTTTATTAACCGATATACAATATTTATATGCGTGAGTTTCATTGCTCCCTTTTTAATTGCTTTTGCAATCTATATTTTTGGGCTGAGAATACATGCACTTTATTTTAAACGCAATGGATACAAGTACATACTAAATTCTACACCGAGTTTGAACCGAAAATCCCTTAGCTTTGGTAACTAGTAACTGCCAGTTATAAGAACTGGTGGGCGCGAGTAGTAGTATATGGATCCATAGGGCTTGACATCCCCGTCTGTTCCAGGTATAGAAAGAAACTCTAGCCTGAACTATAAAACAGACGTATGCTATTTGAAGTTAGTACACGTTGGATTGCGTGTATTGTACATGTTGGTTGCATGTTAAACGAGGGGTACTTATTATAAACGTTAAAGTTTAGTTACCAGGGTTCTCAACTTTGTAGAACCGATTGATAAACGTTTCGGATGAAACAACTGAAATCTTGTGATCCACCTTTTATTTAAAACATAATGATAAACGTTTTGAATAAAACAACTGAACTTTTGTAATCCACATTGATATACGGATTATGTGTAATATTAAAACTATGAACTCACCAACCTTTGTGTTGACACTTGAAGCATGTTTATTCTCAGGTTTCTAGAAGTCTTCCGCTGTTTGCTCATACGTGATACAAGTTATGTGCTTGGAGTCATACATGCTATATACAAGAAACTTGCATTCATCAAACCATTACCATGTATCTTATTTTGACTGTATTGTCAACAGATGTATTATTGTAAACCATTTAAATGGTAATTGTCTATACGTAGGAATCATCAGATGTAAAAAAACCTGGAATTTATATATTCATTTATGAAATACCTTTTCAAACGAATGCAATGTTACAAAACGTATCACATAGAGGTCAAATACCTCGCAATGAAATCAATGAATGACGTGTTCGTCCATATGGATTTGGAGCGATCGTCACACCTTGCAAAAAGACGTTTTAAAAAGTTGACTACAACTCGTACATCATTAGTTGGGAGAGCTTGTGCTTCCGCCCATTTAGATACATAATCAATGGCAACGAGAATGTAGAGATTATTATGTGATTTTGGAAATGGACCCACAAAGTCAATACCCCAAACGTCAAATACTTCACATACTTGAATGACATTTTGTGGCATTTCATCACGTTGACTTATTTTTCTGGCCCTTTGACAAGCATCACAGGATTTACAAAGAAGGTGTGCATCTTTGAAAATTGTAGGCCAATAGAATCCAGTATTAGAGACTTCTCTTGCTGTAAGTTGAGGCCCATAATGCCCTCATGTTGGTCCTGTGTGACAATGGTTTAAGATTTGACTAGCTTCATCCCCAAATACACATCGGCGTATTATTCCATCGGGACAGCTTTTGAATAAATGTGGATCTTCCAAAAAATAGTGTTTTATATCACTAAAGAATTTCTTTCGTTTTTGGTACGACAACCCTTTTTCAAGGAATCCACATACTAAGTAGTTTGCATAGTCTGCAAACCTTGGAATTTCATTATAATCTATCTTCAATAGATATTCATCGAGAAAATTATCTTGTATGGCCGATTCATTTAAAACTTCTAATTCGGGATTTTCAAGACGAGAAAGATGATCAGCGGCGAGATTTTCTGCTCCCTTTTTATCTCGGATTTCAATATCGAACTCTTGTAAGAGTAGAATCCAACGGATTAATCGTAGTTTGGCATCTTGTTTCAAAAATAGATATCTAAGAGCAGAATGATCGGTATAGACCACCATTTTAGCTAGAACGAGATATGATCGAAATTTGTCAAAAGCAAAGACAATAGCAAGAAGTTCTTTTTCAGTAGTTTTATAGTTTGTTTATGCTCCTTGTAACGTCTTACTAGCATAATATATAGGTTGAAATCGTTTTTCAATCCTTTGTCCTAAAACGGCTCCCATTGCAAAATCACTTGTATCGCACATAAGTTCAAACGGTAGATTCCAATTTGAAGTTATCATGATCGGCGCATTAGTGAGTTTTTCTTTAAGAATATTAAAAGATTTGATGCATTCATCTGAAAAGATGAATGGAGCATCCTTTTCTAAGAGTTTATTCATAGGAGTGGCAATTTTAGAAAAATCTTTTATGAATCGTCGGTAAAAACCGGCATGCCCTAGAAAACTCCTAACTCCTCTAACATTGGTGGGATGTGGAAGTTTAGCAATTACATCTACTTTAGCTCTATCCACTTCAATTCCTTCCTTTGAAATTTTATGACCGAGAACGATGCCTTCTTTAACCATAAAATGGCATTTCTCCCAATTAAGTACTAGATTTGATTGTTCGCATTTAATAAGCATTCGTTCAAGATTAACTAGACATGATTCAAATGTATCACCGAAGACTGAAAAGTCATCCATGAAAACTTCCATGCATTCTTCTATCATGTCGTGAAAAATCGCCATCATGCACCTTTGAAAGGTTGCAGGGGCGTTGCAAAGTCCAAATGGCATGTGTTTGTAAGCAAAAGTACCATAAGGGCACGTGAATGTGGTTTTCTCTTGGTCCTCGGGTGCTATTGGAATTTGAAAATATCCGGAAAAACCGTCAAGAAAATAATAGTAACTATTTCCGGCTAGTCTTTCCAACATTTAATCAATGAAAGGTAAGGGAAAGTGATCTTTTCTGGTGGCGTCATTTAATTTTCTATAATCAATACAAACACGCCATCCTGTTACAGTCCTAGTAGAAATAAGCTCATTTTTCTCATTTGTGATGACAGTCATGCCACCCTTCTTAGGCATGCATTGAACTGGGCTTACCCATGAACTATCAGAGATTGGATAAATTAAACCTGCATCAAGCAGTTTAATAATTTCTTTCTTAACAACATCTTGCATATTAGGATTTAGTCTTCGTTGGCGTTGCACATACGTTTTATGACCTTCTTCCATAAGGATTTTATGTGTGCAATACGAAGGACTTATGCCTTTAATGTCATGAATCTTAAATGCAATAGCTGGTTTATGAGCTTTTAGCACAAAAATTAGTCTAGATTTTTCATTTTCTGTAAGAGAGGACGATATTATTACAGGTAATTCAGACTCACCATGTAAATAAGTGTATTCCAAATGGTTTGGAAGTGGATTTAACTCTAATGTCGGTGGTTCTTCTATCGATGATTTATATCGATATTTGTCTTCCTCTTTTAGCATTTGAATTTCTTTCGTTGTTGGTTCATATCCATTAGCCATAAGTGTTGCTAACATTTCAGCTTCATCAATTGGTTCAGTTTCTTCTCCTAAAGAACATTCTCCTGTTCCTTGTAATTCTAGAAATTCTTCTAACAATTCTGCATGTGAATCTATAGTTTGAATATAATAACATGTATCATCTGCAGGTAACACTCTCGTCCTCTATACTTAGGGTCAGTTTCTTACCAAACACGTCTATTATTGCTTTAGCCGTGTTTAAGAATGGTCTTCCTAATATGAGAGGAACTCGAGAATCTTCTTCCATGTCCAGAATAACAAAATCTACTGGAAATACTAAAGTACCAACTTTAACTAGCATATTTTTCATTATCCCTCTAGGATATTTTACTGATCGATCGGCTAGTTGTATACTTATTCGTGTTGGTTTCAATTCTCCAAGGTCTAGTTTAGTGTATAGTGAATACGGCATTAAATTTATACTAGCACCTAAGTCTGCCAATGCTTCTATTGAATCAAGACTACCCAGAAAACATGGAATTGTGAAACTTCCTGGATCTGATAATTTTTCTAGTATCTTATTCAACAGCACTGCAGAACAATTAGCATTCATAGTAACAGCCGAGAGTTCTTCCATTTTCTTTCTATTTGTGATTAGATCTTTCAAGAATTTAGCATATCTAGGCATTCCTGAAATCACATCAATGAAAGGAAGATTTATATTTATTTGCTTAAACATATCCAAGAATTTGGATTGCTCGGCTTCAAGTCTCTCTTTTCTCATTTTACTCGGGTAAGGAAGTGGTGGTTGGTATGGTTTAACATAAGGTTTTGCCTTAACTGTGTTATCTTCATTAACCTTTTCAACTACCGGTTCTTTTTCCTTATCATGATCAGATTGCGGTTCTTGTGGAGTAGGAATAGTGTCATCAGAAATTACAGGTATTTCAGGTGGTTTAAGTGTAATACCACTTCTTGTGGTAATGGCTTTAGCTGTTTCATTTCGGGGGTTAGCATTTGTATCACTAGGTAAACTTCCAGGTTTTCTTTCACCTATTAACCTTGCTAGGTTGCTTACTTCTTGTTCCAAATTTTGAATAGAAGCTTGTTGATTTCTAAATGCTTGAGCATTTTTTTCATTTGTTTGTTTCTGAGATGTGAAAAACTGTGTTTGAGAATCAACTAGCTTTGACATCATATCTTCAAAATTTGGCTTTTTATCATCGGTTTGTGGTGGTTTGTTTTGAAAAATAGGTCATTGCTGGTTGTAAGTATTGTTAGATACTTGTTGATTACTAGGACCTTGTTGGTTGTTGTATGGAACATTTCGGTTATAATTCTAATTTTGATTGTAGATTGGTCTTGGCGGTTGATAATTATTCTGATAATTATTTCCAGGCCTTTGGTTTATGTATGAAACATTCTCTCTTTGTTCCATTGTTAGTTCAATACTGAGACAATCTTTTGTTAAATGTGGTCCTCCACACTGCTCACAACTAATTCGTATTGAGTGAATATCTTTAGTCATCTTTTCCATTCGTCTCTCGACAGCATCTATCTTTGCAGAAATGGAATCTAAGTCATGGCTAGAATCTGCTCTAGCTGCTTTAGATGATCTAACGATTTCTTTTTCTTGGTGCCACTCATGTGAGTGGGAAGCAGTGTTATCAATAATTTTGTAAGCGTCAGTTGTGGTTTTCTTCATAATGGAACCACCAGTTGCTATATCGATGTCTTTCCTTGTAGTGATGTCGCATCCTTGGTAGAATATTTGTACTATTTAACAGGTGTCTAAACCATGTTGCGGACATCCTCTTAATAACTTTCCAAATCTTGTCCACGCTTCATATAGAGTTTTATTTGGCTTTTGCGTGAACGTAACAATTTCTCCTTGAAGTCTCACGGCCTTAGATGCCGGAAAGAATTGTTTAAGAAATTTTTCAACTAAAACGTCCCATGTATCAATCGCCCCTTCAGGTAAAGATTCCAACCAATCTTTGGCTTCTCCCTTTAAAGTCCAGGGAAATAACATAAGATATATCTGTTCATCCTCTGCTTCTATAATTTTAAATAGAGTACAGATCCTATTAAAGGTATGAAGATGTTCATTTGGATCTTCCTTCGGCGCACCACTAAATTGGCATTGATTAGTTACCATGTGTAGGATTTGTCCTTTGATTTCATAATCTGGCGCATTAATGTCTGGTTGAGTAATTGCATGACCTTGGCCAGTGCGTTTAGCTCTCATTCGGTCTTCCATACTTAGAGGTTCCAGATTCTCCATGATTGAATTTGTTGAATCTGAATCACTAGGGGATCCTGATTTAATGGTTGGTTCCTCTACAATCTCTGTTTGAATGATTGGTGGTTCCGGAGGAAAGATTAATGGTTCAGGATCTCTGAATTGTCCCTGAATATTCTCCGGATTCTCAATTGTGAGGTTTGGTTCAAAAAATGGATTATCAGAAATTTGAATTGGATTACTTGGTTGACTTGATGACGATTCTAAAGAAAAATCAACGGCGACAATATTTGCTAAATGTCTTGATCGAGTTACAGGTGGTGAACGTACAAAAGGTGGTGAACGTTTTGCTCGGTGCTATTCTAAAGCACTTAAATCTTAGTCTAAAGAAAAAGCACTTAAGGGATTTTACGGCAAAGCTTAAAAATCTAGAAATAAAAATAACTATGGCACAAACTATGACTTAAAACTAAATACGAACGAAAAAAAAAACAAAAATTACGCTAAAATAAACAAAAAGAAACAAAATATAAAAATAATCTTAAAGTAGTAAAAAGTACAATTTTTTTATAAAAATATTATTTTTATATTATTTATTTATAAAAGTATTAATTTTATAAAACTAATTAAAACTTAAAATACAAAATTAATTAAACTAAATTAATTAAATTAAACCTAATTATAATTAATAATAATTAAATTTTAACCTTAAATTCGTAATTAATGCTGTACCAGGTTTGACCTGTCAGAGGGGCTCCGCGAGTGCGGATTTTCGATACCCCCAAACTCCGCGAGTGCGGAAGGTGTAGTTTCAAATGAGGTGCAGGCCAAAAAATTTGACAGGTTCTGTTTTTTTTTTATATATTATACTTTTTATTTTATTTTCTGTTTTATATATATATAAAGTATTTATATAAAATAAATAAAAACTAAAATATAAATATAAATACTTAATAATTTTATAAATTTTAGACAAATTCTTAAAAATTATATAGATATTTTTTTATATTTTTGTATTTTTAATATTTAAAGCGTATTTATACAAAAACGTAATAAAAACTTTAATAAAAAATCTTTTTTTATTAGCGTTGCGCTTTCGGCGTTTAACTTTCCCCGGCAGCGGCGCCAAAAATACTTGATGTTAAAGCGAAGGGGTATAAAATACTATTAATTTTTACAAGGAAATACTATTAAATACGATACAATTTTACACAAATTATTTATTTATTTATAGAGTGGATATACCTAAACCATGCTACAACACTTATAGGCAGTGTACCTAATCGTACAGTAGTATAGTTTTTAGTAGATCCGGTTCATTCCACAGGGATACACTAAACAAGTTTAACGCTATATAAATTTTAACCTATAATTGTAAAAATACAAATATATACATATAAGTAGTAATATTATTATAAAAGGGGGTTTTTACCGTTTAATGACCGTTTGTCGATTTTAAAACTTAAGTCACAATTAAAACCTAATGCAAAAGATTAAAAATAAATATAACTTAATTTAAAGCGTAAAGTAAATAACGATAAATAAAGTGCGGGAAAATAAAAGTACGATAAATAAAAATGCGATAAATTAAAGTTGCGATAATTAAGAGTACGATAATTAAAATTACAATTAAATAAAATAAAAGTGCGATAAAATATGAAATAAAGGAATTATGCTTATTTAAACTTCCGTAATCATGATGTTCGACGTCTTGATTTTAGTTTATTACCATGGGTTAATTGTCCCTTGTCCTGGATTATTCGATATGTCCATACGGATTTGTCCATAATAGTCCATCAGTCATAATTATAAAGTACGGAGTTCTTCATCAAATTATTCTTATTCCCGAAGTCAAATATTTCAACTAATTGGGGATTCGAACTGTAACAAGGTCTTAATTCTTTGTTTAATGAATACACCAGGTTATCGACTGCGTGTAAACCAAGGTTTTAATACTTTGTTAACAATTATACCAATTACCCTTGAATGTAATCCACCCCTGTTTTAACTAGTCCATTAACTATTAATCCAGTCCCGCGTCCGGTAAAATGAACAATTATTGGTATTTATAGATATCCCGCCCACCGTACCCGATTAAGCGTATGTGGTTATTTATAGATACGTCAAATTATAACCTTTATATTAAATTAACGAGGTATCGTTTAATTTAATATAAAACCCATTAATAGCCCATAGTCTAATTTTCACAAGTGTCGTTCTTTTATCCAAACCCCAATTATGGTACAAAAGCCCAATTACCCAATTTTAATATTTAGTCAAACATCACGATTACTTCGGCATTAAATAAGCATAATAATAACTTAGCTACGAGACATTAATGTAAAAAGGTTGAACATAACTTACAATGATTAAAAATAGCGTGGTGTTACACGGACAGAGTTCCGACTTACAAAACCTTAAAACATTCGACTAATCTACCCTTATTATTATTACCAACTTAAAATTAAAATTACAAATTGATATTAAGAATTGAAGTGATAATTGATACATAT
Source organism: Rutidosis leptorrhynchoides (assembly GCF_046630445.1). Lineage (NCBI taxonomy): Eukaryota > Viridiplantae > Streptophyta > Magnoliopsida > Asterales > Asteraceae > Rutidosis > Rutidosis leptorrhynchoides. The sequence goes on from NC_092334.1 coordinate 518,567,919, forward strand.
GTATATGTATAATATAGAGGGAAGTAGAAAAAGAGGTGTAAAATTTGAGTAAAATTCGTGACCTTTTATAGGCCTACAAACTCCGCGAGTGTGGAGTTTTTATACCTTCAAACTCCGCGAGTGCGGAGCCTCCAGTTTCACCTAACATTCCTTGAACTTTGACTGCCGACGAATTTTATTATATAAATATAATATATATATATATATATATATATATATATATATATATATATATATATATATATATATATATATATATATATATATATATATATATATATATATATAATTATATATTATATTATATTTATATACATAATTAATTTGTAACTTTCGGTCAGTTGCGTCGCGCGTTATTAGTTGGTTCATGTCCCGGTTTCGGCTTTTCGAACGTCCTTTCGTACGATTTAATATCGTGAACTTTGCGTTTCGCGGCTCGTTCTCTTGTAAATTTTAGACGTTTCTTATCAATAAATTGAACCTTTTTAATTGTATCTTGTACTTTTTAGCTTTTTGGACCTTTGCGTCTTCAATTCGTCGAATATGCCTTTTGTCTTCACCTTTTAATATTTAAACGAATATTACTTGTAAATAGGACAACTGCAACTAAAAGCTTGTCTTTCTTTAGGGATAATGCTATGAAATATGTGTTCGTTTTTAGCATTATCAAATATTCCCACACTTGAGCATTGCTTGTCCTCAAGAAACATAGTCTTAAAATGAAAATATACATGAATCACTTCTTTATTCTTCACACTTTGTACATCAGTGATTTCAATACGGCGGTATGAACAATGATAGTAACGATGTGGTTTACAGTCCCACATGACTATAAAAATTTAGATCCGTTAGGAAATTGGATTGAAAACATTTGATCTTTTGAAAATTCAATCTAGCTTTTACCCTAGATAAGTTTTCCGGAATAACCCTTCACCGGTGTTTGCAAAATGTTTTTGTGGGTTTTGTGGGTTTCATATTTGAAAATTTTAGCTCAAAACTTGCAGTTTTGTGTCACCCACTTACTAACCTTGTATTGGAAAAGCAACACGTCCAGTATACTTGCTCCGCATATTACCTTTCAGTAAACTACCGTCCGGTTGTAAAGGAAAGCGTTGAACAAGCAACTGTTAAGGCAATGTCCCGTGACATGCTTTTGATTATGGTCTATATCGTGTCGGATGCAATTACTATCCTTTGTAGGAGCAATAGTAAAGATCACCCTATAGTTTTTTCGGTCTGGCACAAGGTCCTATCTTCTACCATGCTATGCAATCACCGTTCTTACGGTTGACACCCGATTTGGTTCAGGTGACCTAATGAATTTCAGGAAAATTCCTAGGATTTTACGTTCAATAGTAATGAACGCATTGAAAATGGGTTTTCAGAAAACAAATCGGTTTGTAATTTTGATCAAAATATTTTCTCGTTCAAGCTCGAGTTTAGATATCATCGAATTCCATGAGTTTGTAATTCTCAATCTTTAAAGTCAATCTCAAGGATTGAGTAATATCAGGCTTAAAAGCTGATTTTTGATCCTTAAGGAGATTATACTTTCTGGGGGTCTGATTCATTAGTCTTATCCAGCTAATTTGCACGGCATCCTCCCCATTTTACGAGACAGATCCTCTCATGGTTAGGATAAGTCTGACCACTTGGCGACCCTATTTGATGCTGAGGTCCGTGGATTTCCTGCTGATTTTAGTGATGACTTTTCTAGGTTTTTCATCAACCTACAGCTGGTCTGGACGACAACTTCCTGACCTAAATCAAGAACCGCGTTTCTTTTTCGGAAGACTTTACTTCCTTTTAATGATGGAATTGATTCATCATATAGATCCATCTTTCTTTCAAATATATTACAGTAAATCGGGTAAAACTTATTAGTTTAGTCCAAAGAAAAAATATCTTCATTTATTTTTTACAAAAATATGTGACATATGTTTTAAATAACTTGGCAAATTTTCCCACATTTGGCTTTTATTTTCTTTTATTTGCCTTTTTATTGTCCTCTATTCCATTTTAAATGAATTCTAACATTTTAGGTTGTTTCTCAATTTATGTCCTTTCCGAGGTAACAATAATTTTGGTGTTAACACCTAGTTTTATCGTTCATAAATATGTATAAACATGATTTTGAGTTCGAGTAAAATTCGTGACCTTTTATAGGCCTACAAACTCCGTGAGTGTGGAGTTTTTATACCTTCAAACTCCGCGAGTGCGGAGCCTCCAGTTTCACCTAACATTCCTTGAACTTTGACTGCCGACGGATTTTATTATATAAATATTTTATATATATATATATATATATATATATATATATATATATATATATATATATATATATATATATATATATATATATATATATATATATATATATATATAATATATAATTAATTATATATTATATTATATTTATATACATAATTAATTTATAACTTTCGGTCCGTTGCGTCGCGCGTTATTAGTTGGTTCATGTCCCGGTTTCGGCTTTTCGAACGTCCTTTCGTACGATTTAATATTTTGAACTTTGCGTTTCGCGGCTCGTTTTCTTGTAACTTTTAGACGTTTCTTATCAATAAATTGAACCTTTTTAATTGTATCTTGTACTTTTTAGCTTTTTGGACCTTTGCGTCTTCAATTCGTCGAATATGCCTTTTGTCTTCACCTTTTAATATTTAAACGAATATTACTTGTAATTAGGACAACTGCAACTAAAAGCTTGTCTTTCTTTAGGGATAATGCTATGAAATATGTGTTCGTTTTTAGCATTATCAATGGTAGAATTGGATAATCTTGTAAGTCCTGAAATTAAGCTTCACATTGTTGAGAGTGTCGGAGTACATGTTTACCCTCACATGTTATTCACGTTGTCATATTTAACGGAGTTTATAACAAATTTTTTTGGTAAAGATCCCAGACGTACAATTTTAAGTATGTTAGTAATGAACAGATGATCAATGTAATTTTTAAATAATAATACCAACTAATATAATTTCTTGTAAATGAGAACCCATCCATAGAATTTAACCGTATTTATACATATACTAATACCCATGGGAATGGAGTTTTATTTGAATGTTTTGGGCTGTGTGAACACTTCGTAGGTGTTTTATTATTGTTGACACCAACATGATGTCGTGCATATGTTCTATTTATTTATTTGTGTTGACGTCAGTATGACATCATGAATATGTTCTATTTATTAAAAACGGTTTTTTTTCTTTTTTGCTGACATAAGCATGACTTTTTTTAACGACGTTCGCATTACTTTTCTTTTATTAGTTTTTAAAGCAATTTTATCATTATTATTTTACTTGTCCGTATAACGCCATTAAAAATTTAAAAAGTTAGTGTTATCTTTTTAAATTTTTCTATTCATCGTAAATGTTCACACAAGCCAAATTTACACGGGGTCCAACTGGTATGTTCAAAAGTACAAACGGGGTCTAAAAGAATCTTTTTGACATGGGTAATCCCCGTGGTATACAATTATTTCACGGAGGGGTCCATTTTGCTGACGACGTCAATTTCAGATGTTAACTTTTTGCACATAACTTGCACTTGATGGTATAGTTGTCAGTTCATTTTATACCTTCATCTTTTACATACTATATTTCATCTTTGCCAAAAATATAATCCTTAATTTTTTTTTCCCAACGTCATTTCTTCCAAACAAAAGCTTCTTAATCCAAAACTTTCAAACATCATCTTCACACACTCGTCAACCATCTTTATTATTTTTCACCATATTTATTGTCGTCATTATCAATGCTCAATAAATCAAAAAAAGAATGTCTCAAGAAACTAAATTGAAAAAAGGTGTTGTTAATCAAACTCAATCATGAATAAACATGTTCATAACATGAAGAATACTGCAATTCACAACCATAATTAAATAAAAAATCTTACAAATACCAGAAATTCAAACATCAAATTCAAATATCACTCAAAGTTATTTGTTGTTATAACGAAAGCAAAATCAGAGAAATGTTATCGTCTTGTGCAAATGCTTTGAAAACTGTACCAGAATCAAAGATATGTTATATCAATTGAAGCTACTTTGTAAATCCTCAATTTGATTTGAAATATCCTCAAACAGTCATTATCAACTTCAAATTAGGGTTTTGTCTAAAAACTAAAGTAAATCTCCAATTTAATTCCGGCAACGAATGTTTCCTTTCACCGGCATCAAAACTGATTCAGATTTCGAGTTAAAATAGAAAAATTGGATCCCGAATTTGATTTTGAATTACTGAATTGCACCTAGATTTGAGGCCCATTCCGTTCAACGATCGCATTTTTCTATGCTTGTAGGTAAAATCAAAGCTGGTTATTAGATTTTTGTTTTCTTTTTTTCCATGATGTGATAGATAATCTAAAGGTTTTATTTGTACTTTTTATCTTTAGATAAATTAAAGGTTTTAAAGATGTGCAGGTGGTCAGGTGTGGTGTTTTGATTTAGGGTTTCAAGAGTTGCGTATGTAAACAAAAGGGAAAGGGGATGAAGAATATAAAAGATACAGAAAATGCCCTCATGTGCACTGCACATGATGAATTTTAACTGACAAATTTATCGTCGTTAGCAAAATGGACTTTCGTGAAACAACTGCATACTATGGGAGATTCTGCAAGTCAAAAGATACTTTAATTGAAAAAATATTTATATATCTTTAAACTTTCGATTATTGTAATGATATTATGTCACTGTGACCATCATTTTTATTTTTTAGGAAAAATTGTTTGAAAATGCAGTGAACTTTCACCAAATTCCTATTGTATATATCCAACTTTCAGATCTCCTATTGTACGTATTCAACTTTTAATTCTCTACGATTGTATGCATTGAATTACTTAAAGCTCAGGTAGCCAGTCAATATGTAGAAAAAGTTATGTGGTTGGTCCCTCAACTTAACGTTCGTTAATGTTTTCGTTAATTTTAAGAACATCTTCAATATTCAAGAATACCTTTTCTATTCCCACAAAACTTAAAGCTTAAAACCTAAAACTAATCTGGCTAAAATACATATACATTATACATGTATATTATAGAAAGGCATGACAATGAAAATGTGTTCATAAAAATCCATAAATTGTTTCCTTGTTCAATCATTCATCAAATTCACAAATAAAGACATCACCAATAATGAAAAACTATTATACTCATCTTCATATCATCAGATGAGTCAAAAGAATAAAAAAATGATTTCTGCATTATGTTTTTTAAACACGTTGTAACATTATGAGATCGAGCCTAGGTGGAAATGACCAAATTGCCCTCGTGTGGTGTTAATTAGTGGTTTTTATAATTATATGTTTATGATTATTTGATTATTTAGTTGAGACCAGTTCGTGACAAGTGTCACATAACAGGTTCGTTTGTTTATATTGAACTCCGTTGGGGCTGCCTAACGACGTATGAAAGATATCAAATGATTGATAAATACCCGTGTGTTGTGGGGTATGGGATTTTAACCCAATATGTGTGTATGTGTACTGCCTTTTCTTTCATTTCTGGATTATTCCCCTCACACACCTCGTTCTTCACTCGTTCACTCTTGAAACCCTAGAATCTCTAAATCTTGTTCTTGATCCTTGATTGTGTTAGAAATCAGTAGCAAGTGTTTTCAATGTGTCAAACAAGGTAAGAATCATTCGTTGACATGTCCAAATCTGTGTAAAAATTAGGGGTTTTATTAGTTTTTATTTAAAGTGTGATTTTGGGTCAAATTGGTACAAATTGATGTTGTTTGTGAGTAAATTGTGACGCCCCGTACAAAATCATCGTGTACGGATCATTAACAACAGGATCATTACAAGGTCAAATACTATATGATGTTTAAAACCCAGTTTTGGATTCATGAAAAGATAACTTCAATTGTTTTACAAAAGATAACGTGACACAAAGGTCGTTACAAAGCCATTATTCAAAATAACATAAGTTGCGAATGCAAAATAAAAGTTCCATGATTGAGACATCCCTAAGTAATGCAGCGGAAGTCTAACACAGCGAGTCTGTAACAGCAAGTCTATAACACCAAGACAGCAAGTCTAACAGCGGAAGCAACAACGTCTAAGCACCTGAGAAATACACGCTTAAAAGGTCAACACGAATGTTGGTGAGCTATAGTTTGTTTGTAATCAGTAATGTAATGTAGACCACGAGAGTTCGTATTCAAAACAGTATGAAAAGTATATGCTTATCTGTGGGCACCCGGTAACTAACTTAACGTAATATTACCCCCTAAAAGTACATTTGGCGAGTGCGTCTGTTTACGAAGTATTAAACACCCGTTGAATGCTAGCACGACTAGTCCGAGTGGGGATGTCAAACCCTATGAATCCATATCTAAGATTTGCGTTCACCAGTTCATAAACCAATGACTAAACGTTATCGAGCTAAGGGGAATCTTTGTGCCGTTATGTCACCCACACATATATAAAGTTTAAGTACTCGTGTCTAGTATGTAAAACATAAAAAGCACATGTATTCTCAGTACCAAAAATAGTATAAGTAAATAGGGAAGCTATAACTCACAGTGATAAATGCGGTAAAAGTCGATACGAAAAGTATGCAAGTAGTAAGTCGGTCCAAACAAGTAAGTTGGTCGATCCAAAAAGGTCCGAAACCTAAGTCAATGGTTACTAAGTCAGTAAATTGTCCCCAAAAGTTTAAAAGTGAATAAATTAAGTCTTAAGTATCATCATCATCATCATCATTCGTAAAAGCTAAAGTAAGTTTTCAACAAGAACAGAGATCGAAACAAAAGGCTGACTTCGGACAGCTGCTACGACCTCTATACAAACCGATAAGACGCGTAGTCAGTGGCCAAGGCTCCGTATGTGAGTCCTTGTACATATTTCCAATTTTCAGATCCTAACTCGATGTCGTTTCACCGTGGCGGCGGTTCAAGCGAGAGTAGGTCAGAATTTTCAGCACGTCGTTACAAAGGCGTAGTGATTTTCGGAAGGCTCTAAATCCTAAACCGTATATCGGACTTAGGCGAGTCTTGAACGAAAAGTCATCTACTCGAAACGAACTATCTTAAAATCAACTTTCCAGAAGTCCCAGGTGTTTTATCAGACCCCGAAAAATAGAAAACAAGTGCTCCGGTGGGTTTCTTGGTGCTTGATGCTTATCACGGTTCTCATCCTTGATGCGTGTAAGCTTCAAGTGTACAACTCTTTGATGTTTCAGTATCACTTTGACCAAGTTTCAACCAACAACACACAATGTCAAGACTAAGTAAGAATACAACTCACTTAAGAGTTTTAGAAGGATGATGAACCAATGTTACATCATGTTCTTAGTCTTAACACAAATACAAGTTCTATCTACAACTAAAGCTACAAACTTTTATTCAATCAAACAAGTAAGAACATAAATTTGATCAAACAAAGTAATGGAACCCTAAGCTAGAGAGCTTGGATCCTTTTAACAAAAGTTATGAGATTTCAAAGCTAGAAATCTTGAATCTTTTATGTTCTTGAAGATCTTCAAAGCAAAAGGCTAGATCTTCAAGTTCCATGAAGATCATAAACACAAGTTTTGATATTTGAACAAAATAGAAGAGATCATAAGTTAGAAAACTTAGATCCAACAAAAGTAATGAAGATTCAAAGCTAGAAAGCTTGAATCTTGAATGTTCTTGAAGATCCTTAAAGCATGAAGCTAGATCTTCAAGTTTCATGAAGATCATAAACACAAGTTTTGATCTTTTAACAAAAATAAAGTGATCTTAAGCTATAAAGCTTAGATCCATCAAAGTATTAAAGATTCAAAGCTAGAAAGCTTTAATCTTTAATGTTCTTGAAGGATTCAAATCAAAGTTTAAATCTACAAGATATAACAAGTTCAAAAAAAAGCTAACAAGCTTGATCTTATAAAGATGATGATGATGTCGTGATTTAGAGAAGAAGAAGAAGAAAATTAAACCTTACAATTTTTAGTGTGAGAAAGACTAGAGAGAGAATTAGAGAGCAAGTGTGTGTAAAATGAGAATGAGATCAAGTGTAAAATGGATGAAATGAGCTTGGTATTTATAGTGGTAGTGGGGAGCCTTAGGCAGTGGGTACATGGGGGGACAAGGGGATACCTTTTTGCTTTTTGTATGGTGGTGGTCTAAAGGTGGTGCTTATTGTTAGGATCCCATGCAACATGTTTAGTAATTGTTAACAAAAATACTACAACACTTGGCTCTTATTAATGGGTTTTTGTCCTACTTCTTAATGGGTCATAATCCATTTAAAATTGGGCTAACTTAAAAGTCCAATAACTAGAGTAGGGTGGGCTTAAGTTCAATAAGGTAGAAAGTCCAACAAGACTAACTAGTGTGCATTAGTAAATTACTAAGCGTAATTAAGCAACCAATAAGCCAAGTAATTATTATTAGGAAATAACAATTAGTATTACGTAGCCATAATATTCCAATTATGATAAAAGTTAAACGTGTACCAAGATACATAGCTCGTTCTAAACGTCAAGTGACATTAACGGTTATAAAAGCATTCGGGGATCAAGTTAAGTAACTAAGTACTTAATGGCACATTGTATGGTATTAACGAAAGTAATTAACCTGAAATAAGATCTCAGAATATAAACCAACACAGTACGCACAAATAAGCAGTTTCGTGAAAGTAACAAGCACAAAGGTAAGTCGAAAAAGTCGGGTCATACATAAATCATGTGGTGTTTTATGTCCTAAAACATTTAGTGTACAAGATGTATTCTATTTTGAGGTAAAAACGAGTCCAGGATCAAGATTTGGTGGATTTTGGTTGAAACTCATCACTTTGCTGCTGATGCAGTTGATGAACTACAGTCGGCCGATGGTCGCTGATGATTGACCGATGGTGGTTGACAATCGGTCGACGAACTAGACCATCGAATGATGGTGCAAGTCCTTCAACCAATGGATGTTAATTTAGTCGATCGACCGATGGTGTTAATGGTCAGCCGACTGTCTTTAATAGTTGACCTATGGTCGTTGACAATGTAATTCATAATAAGTGTGGTTGTTGTTGTGCCGTTATGCTGTCTATGTGTCTAATTTTGATTAGAGCACTATACTAACATGTTTATACTGTTCTCAAGTGATAAGAACTAAGAAAACACTTAGTAGATAAACATCTAAGCTGTTGCTGGTAATCGGTGAGTGGGACTATCTCCGGGTGTAGTTTATAGTAGCAAATTGTGCTACTTGGTTATATTGTTGTTAGTTGTTTATGTAGTATTAGTATTGCATGATTAACTGTATAAGGTAGAGTTGCCATCTATTAGTTATAGTTGTTGAGTTGCTGGTTGTCCGTTGCCTGTTGCCTGGTTGTACCCTTAGTTATTAAAACCTCGATTGACTGGGTTCCACTCAAGAGGTGAATCTCGATTGGTTGGGTTCATCTCAAGGAGGTCAACCTCGAATGAATGGGTTGGGTCATGTGGACTACTGTCTGTTGAGTATAGTTCCAAATGACGCATTCGTTGCGTGAGGATGGCTATACTGGATATTCAGTAGTTAGGACTATCGGTAAACTCTAGCCTGATCAGTTAGGGTTACATGTCAGGCCTGACCGCCGGTACTCTAGTTAGAGCATTGTTGTTGTTTCCGGTTATATGCTGCTGCTAGTTACCGTTAGGTACAAGTTGGTACTGTATGCTAGATCTGTTAGATAGTTCTATTCACTTAGCTTCGTGTTAATCCCCTACATTTTCTCTGTTGCAGGTTTTGGTTCTTTAGCATGTTGGGTTGAAGGGGGGAGGTTTCGTGAAGATATGTTTGATTAAATCAACTCTGATGTCCTGAATTATTTATGTAAATTGGTTTTAACGTAACACCGGTGGTTTTGTACCGATGTTATTAACGAATGTTTTGTAATAACTATGTTTTGTATATATAAGTGTGTATTTATGTTATTTAAGTCTTCCACTGTATTTTTTTTAAAAGTACGGTGTTACACACATCGATAGATCTTGTACTCAAATTACAAGTGTACATGTTTCTTAATGTCATTAAATTCAGTTTTCTGGTTTGGGTTAAATTAGTGATGGTTACAAATTAAATACGACTCGATGAAAAAATTAGGAGTACAAATCGAGACTAAAGATTCGCCATCCTTCAATAAATATATATAATCAAACTCAATATCATCATCCCAGGACTGAATGATGGTGGTCGGAGTAAAAATCGATGAACAGATCTGGGTACAAATCGATGTACAAAATGATGAACAGGTTTGGGTATAAATTGGGACTAAATGGTGGTGGTCGGACTGAATATCGAAGTACAAATTGATGAACATATCTGGGTTTACAGATCCGGGTATAATTACCACTAAATATCGAAGTACAAGTTGATGAACATTTATGTTTCTTGTTTGATCTTGTAATATGAATTTTTGAGAATTTAGGTTGAAGAAGGATTTGGGTTTTATTATCTTGTAATCTTGTATTGGGTGTGAAGATCGAAATAGCGGTGAAGAATTAAGTTCGTGTTTGATTTTGTTTTGTTTTGGTTATGATTTTGTTTTTTTTCTTCGTGATTTTGATTTCGTTTTGCTAGGAAAATTAGGTTCTCAGAATTTTAATTTGAATGTGAATGAAATTGGTGAAGAAGATGAAAGATGAAAATGAGGGACCAATAGTGTCAAAAATAAACATAAATAACTAGTATGTAATATCTGACAAACATGAGAGACCAATGATATAATTTTGTCTAGTAGGTGACTTGAAGTTTACCTGTTAAAATAGGTTTAATTAAATGCTTACAATAGTAGAGGCTTAAAAGTTGAATGTATATAATAGAATATTTGAAAATTTGATGTATACAATAGAAATTTAGTAAAAGGACAATGCATTTTTAAACAATCTTTCATATTTTTTAAAATAAAAGACAAGCTATCCCACAATTGTTTATCTATGTTATAATTCAGTAGGCTTATAACTACCTTTAGTGACGTGTTATAATTCAGTAGGCTTATAACTACCTCTAGTGACGTGTTATAATTCAGTAGGCTTATAACTAACTTTAGTGACGTGGTTTTTGACTGTGGACTATTGATAATTATTAGAAGATAGAGAGAGAGAGAGAGAGAGAGAGAGTATATATGAAATATATATATCATTCAAGCAAGTTACATGATTACATTTGATGGGGTATTTATAATACATGATTTACTGTGCATTATTTGATTTATAATTAGGAGTAGCTGTCATCCATATTTACTTTATCAAAACACTCCCCCTTGGATGACAATTTTATTAGCTCAGATATTGACTATAAATTACTGCCTCGTTAAAAACCTTGCTAAAGAAAACCCATTGGGAAAAAAACTTTAGCTAAGGGAAAAAGAGTGCAGCATAGAGTTGACTCCCCCTCAAGTATACATCGTTGATCTTTTACATCTTTTGAACATGCCTCATGCCAATATTGTGAACATGCGTTCTAAAAATAGCAGTTGGAAGTGCTTTGGTGAAAAGATCGGCAGAGTTTTTGTTGGATTGAGCATATCTCATTTCAATCTGGTTGTCTTTGATGAGATTTTGAGTATATGAGAAGAATCTAGGAGGTATGTGTTTTGTTCGGTCACTTTTTATATACCCTTCTTTCATCTGTGCTATGCAAGCTGCATTATCTTCATAAATAGTTGTTAGACTTTTATCGCGTTCTAGTCCACAAGAATTAGTAATGAGTTGTGTCATTGATCTCAACCAAAAACATTCCCGAGTAGCTTCATGTAATGCAATCACTTCGGCATGATTTGATGATGTTGCAACAAGTGTTTGTTTTTGAGAACGCCATGATATTGCAGTAACTCCATTTAGGAATACATATCCATTTTGAGATTTAGCTTTATGTGGATCAGATAAATAACCTGCATCTGCATAACCAACCAAATCTTGTTTTGATTCGTTAGAATAAAATAATCCTAAATAAGTAGTTCCTCGAAGGTATCTAAATATGTGTCTGATCCCATTCCAGTGTCTTTTGGTAGGAGCTGAGCTGAACCTTGCCAACAAATTAACTTCAAAAGAAATGTCAGGTCTTGTACAATTTATAAGATACATAAGAGCTCCAATTGCACTAAGATATGGTACTTCTGGTCCCAGGATATCTTTATGATCTTCACAGGGACGACATGGATCAGTGTCAACATTAAGTGATCAAACAATCATAGGAGTACTTAATGGTTTTGCCGTGTCCGTATTGAAACGTTTTAAAATCTTTTCCGTATAAGTTGTTTAATGTATAAGTAAACCATTAGGCATATGCTCAATCTTCAAACCAAGGCAATACTTGGTTTTTCATAGATCTTTCATTTCAAATTCTTTCTTTAGAAGTTGAATGGCTTCATGGATCTCTTTATTTGTACCTATGATGTTAAGATCATCGACATAAACGGCTATGATCACATATCCGGATGTTGTTTTCTTAATGAATGCACATGGGCAAATAAGATTATTGGTATACCTTTTGCATATCAAGTAATCACTTAATCGTTTATACCACATGCGACCCGATTGTTTCAACCCATATAAAGACCTTTGTAACTTGATTGAGTACATTTCTTTGGATTTTGCATTGGTTGCTTCTGATACCTTAAATCCTTCAGGTATCTTCATATATATATATCACTATCAAGTGATCCATATAGATAAGCAGTCACAACATCCATGAGATGCATTTCTAAATTTTTAGAAACTGCCAGACTGATTAAGTATCTAAAAGTAATTGCATCCATAACAGGGGAATAAGTTTCATCATAATCAATTCTCAGTCTTTGAGAAAAACCTTGAGCTACAAGTCTAGCTTTATACCTTGTAACTTCATTTTTCTCATTTTTTTTCGCACAAAAACCCATCTATATCCCACTGGTTTCACATCTTTACTTGTGAGAATGATAGATCCGAAAACTTTTCTTTTATTGAGCAATTCAAATTCAGCTCGTATTGCTCCTTTCCAATGATCCCAATCATGTCTATTTTGACATTCCATGACAGATTTTGGTTCTGGATCATCATCATCATTCATGATGTCATATGCAACATTATATGAAAATATCTCATCAAGATTTTTCATTTCATTTCGGTTCCATAATATTTTTGAATGTGCATAATTAATTGAAAATTCCGTATTGACATCATCAATCTCTTCTGCAGAAGGAGTGTTGATTTGTGGTTCTTCTTGAACACTTTCTTTTACCTCATTATCAGCTGATTTTCTTTTTCGGGAATTTTTATCTTTGGAACCAATTAGTCTCCCACGTTTCTGGCGTGGCAAAGACTCAAGAGTGACATTATTGTGTGCTTTTGGAATTTCAATTCGAGCTGGAACATTTGTTGCTGGTATATATGATTTAGTCACTCTTTTTGTATCTGTAAATGCATCAGGCAATTTATTCGCAAGTTCTTGCATATGCATTATTTTTTGAACTTCGATCTCGCATTCTTTTGTGCGAGGATCAAGATACATTAATTGAGGTTCACACCATGAAACATTATTTTCTTTATTTTTTATTTCTCCCCCTAATCTAGGAAACAATGTTTTATTAAAGTGACAATCAGCAAAACGTGCTGTAAAAATATCACCCGTCATGGGTTCAATATATCTTATGATTGAAGATGTTTCATATCCAACATATATTCTCATCCTTCTTTGAGGACCCCATTTTAGTGCGTTGTGGTGGCGCGATAGGAACATAAACCGCACAACCAAATGTTTTAAGGTGGGAAATATTTGGCTGATGGCCAAAAGCAAGTTGCAAGGGAGAATATGTATGACTTGCACTTGGTCTAATGCGAATTAATGATGCAGCATGTAAAATTGCATGAACCCATACAGATACTGGGAGTTTTGTTCTCATTATCAATGGTCTAGCTATTAATTGCAATCGTTTGATTAGTGATTCGGCTAAACCATTTTGTGTATGCACATGGGCAATAGGATGTTCAACAACAATCCCAATAGACATGCAAAAATCATTAAATGTTTGAGATGTAAACTCACCAGCATTATCCAATCTCACCCTTTTAATAGTATAATCAGGGAAATGTGCTCTCAATTTAATAATTTGAGCAAGAAATTTTACAAATGCCACATTTCGACTTGATAATAGACAAACATGAGACCATGTACTAGATGCGTCTATTAGGACCATAAAATATCTAAATGGTCCATATGGTGGATGAATTGGTCCACATATATCACCTTGAATTCTTTCAAGAAACATTGGTGATTCTTTTTCAACCTTAAGAGGTGATGGTCTTATTATCAATTTTCCAAGTGAGCATGATGTACATGGGATAAGTGCATCATGAGGGATCTTTTGATCCGTCAATGGATGTCCATGTGTATTTTGAATTATTCTTTTCATCATTGTTGATCCTGGGTGGCCTAATCTTTCATGCCACAGATTGATCATTACAGGATCACATGTCTTTTCATTAACTACCATGTGTGCTTCTGGTACATTTATATATGTATAATGTAAACCAAAACTAAGTCTTGGTAGTTTTTCAATCACATGCTTCTTTTCAGTGATACTTAAGTATTTATCATTTTCTGTAGTCACTGACTGATAATCATATCCATTTTGGTATATGTCAGAGAAGCTTAACAAATTTCTCTTTGACATGGGAGAAAATAAGGCATTTTTTATCAGAAAATTTGTACCATTTGGTAACATGAATTTTGCCTTTCCCATTCCTTTTATTAAATCCGCAGGACCTGATATAGTATGTACCGTTCCTTCTGTTGCTTTAAAATCAGTGAAATATTTTTTAGATTTGAGTATAGTGTGTGTGGTACCACTGTCTGCAATACAAAGATCCCCACCATTTGACTGATTTTGCACTCCAGTAGTGTACATCATGAACTTCAAAAATATGAGAAACAAATAATGAGTACATAATTCATCAATATATTACATTCAAAATATGTTATAAACGAAAGTACATAATAAGGAAAGATATAGTAAAGTAGATATGGTATAGATCGTAAATCTATATCCATTTATTTGATATGGACATATAATAGAAAATTTATTCATTAAAGTAGTCACTTGTTGGCTCAGTGATTTTTGTATCAAGGTCATCCACAAGGTTTGCCTCTTTTCCTTTTCTCTTTAGGGATTCTTGATATTGATTAACAGAATATTGATTTGTTCGACAGTTCTTAGACCAATGTCCAATTTTACCACATCGATAACAAGAATCTTCAATATTCTTTGAAGAGCTTCCTTCAACATTATGATTTGTGGGATTGTATGGTAGTTGAAATTTATAATTTTGTGGATTATTATTTCTTTGTCCATGACCACGACCACCGTAAACATTACAACCACGACCACCACCACGACCATTACCATAAGGGTGATTTCGAACATAGTTATGATTTTTATTATTGTTATGGTAATTTCCATGATGATGGTTTTGGCTAATATGACCACGACCTCGCTCACGTCCTCTTCCAGGTGCACTTCTTTTTTTATTATTATTATTGTTAATAGCATTAGCTTCAGGGAATGCTAGCGCACCCGTAGGACGAGATTCTTGATTCTTCATCAGTAATTCTTTATTCACTTCTGCAACTAAGAGATAAGTTTGAAGTTTGAAAAAAGTTTTGTAATTCTGCAATCTTAAATTTTCTTGTATAGTTATGTTTGCAGAATGCATTGTGGAGAAAGTTTTCTCCATCATATCAGCATCACTTATTTCTTGACCACAGAATTGAAGCTTCGAACGGATCTTGAACATGGCCGAGCTGTATTCACTTACCTTTTTAAAATCTTGGAACCTTAGATTTCTCCATTCTTCCCTCACAGCTGGGAGTAATATTTCCTTTTGATTATCGAATCTACTCTTGATACTTTCCCATAAAACATGTGGATCTTTGATAGTGAGATACATATGTTTTAAGGTGATATCAATATGTTTGTGAATAAAAGCAATTGATTTTAATTTATCTTGATCAGAACAAGTATTGTTTTCTTTTAAA
The DNA here is from genome assembly GCF_046630445.1 of Rutidosis leptorrhynchoides. Taxonomy (NCBI): domain Eukaryota; kingdom Viridiplantae; phylum Streptophyta; class Magnoliopsida; order Asterales; family Asteraceae; genus Rutidosis; species Rutidosis leptorrhynchoides. The sequence continues at coordinate 518,583,908 of NC_092334.1, forward strand.
GTTTCTAGAATACCCAATGATCCAAGATTTATTTCTACATCCATGACCCATGATGTGTAGTTTGTTCTCGATACGTCTAGGGCATCAAACTCAAGCTTTGATAAGTTTGACATTTTCTATTTTCAGAAAGATGAACAACATAAATCATAATCATAATCAATTTCTAACAACATGGAATTAGAATCATTTTAAATTCATAAGTAGCAAACAATAAAATAATGGTATGATTATAAATAATAAAACCACAAGGGCAGGATAGAATATTGGTTCACCCGGTGGTATATTAGCAACAATGATGATAGTTAATATGACCAATACAATAGGAAAAATCATCCTTGTGTGAATCATCTTTACAAAAACTTTTTGAGAGTGGTAATCTGAGAAAATGAAGATTGATTTGTGAAAATGTGAAAAACGGAGATGTTTATTTTATATTAGAAAAATATAGTCGTTGTAACGTCGTCAGTTGACGTTAACAACCGTTATGTATACATGACCGTTGTAACGTCGTTAGTTGACGTTAACGATTGTTATGTACTCGTTATATTAATAATAATTTTAATAAAAGAATTTTATTAGTATAAATATGATTACTATAAAATACATTTAGTATAAATATGTTTAGTATAAATACGAAGATTAAGAGAATAAACATATTATGCATAAATAATAAATTTAAGAATAAACATTAGTATGCACGAAATAAATAATGATTAATTGCATATAAATGTTAGATAACATGAATATAAATGTTAGTGAAGTTAATAAGAGTTAGATTACAGAAATATAATTCAGTCGGTATAACCGACCATATATAACTTAAATAACATAAATATAAATGTTAGTGAAGTTAATAAAAGTTAGATTACATAAATATAATTCAGGAGGTATAACCGACCATATATAACTTAAATACCATAAATATAAATGTTAGTTATGATGATAATAATATTTACCTTACTAATAAATAATAGAAGATATCGTTAAAGATTTTTTTTTTTTACCTTGATTATACGGAGCACTTCGTGCTGATAACGTGTTATAATTCAATAGGCTTATAACTACCTTTAGTGACGTGTTATAATTCAGTAGGCTTATAACTATCTTTAGTGACGTGTTATAATTCAGTAGACTTATAACTAACTTTAGTGACGTGATTTTTGACTGTGGACTATTGATAATTATTAGAAGATATAAAGAGAGAAAGTATATATGAAATATATATATCATTCAAGCAAGTTACATGATTACATTTGATGGGGTATTTATAATACATGATTTACTATATATTATTTGACTTATAATTAGAAATAACTGTCATTCATATTTACTTTATCGCAACAATCTATATTTATTTACTAGTGTTATTTAATTACTCCGTATTATTCATTTGTTTAATTTAAGTTCACTCGTTTGTCCTCTAATAAAACATGCTAATTTACATTCCATGTGAGGTAGAAATATAGAGATAGTTGGGTGGTCTTTGCACCTTCTTCCCTCTTTCCTGTTTGCAGACGAACACACACTCAAAACACGCACACAGATACACAATCAAATCACATTCCTTTTTATTTTCAAATCGAAATCCGTACTGTCAAGATTCCATTAAACATTCCGCTCATAAAATCTGTAAGTTTATTTCATCGTATCACAACTGCTGTTAACAAATTTTAGGTCGTTTAGGGTTTGTTTTATATGTTGTTGAAGCTCAATTAATTGTTATAAATTTAGGGTTTTGATGTTTGGAATTGAAATGTGGGCTGTGTTAATTGATTTAATTTGAATAAAGATTGAAACTTTAATAATTTAATTGATTAAATTTGATTAAAGATTGAAACTTTAATTGGTTAACATTTTGGGATTTGTGAAATATGAAATCTTTTGTAGTCTTTGAGACTTTGAAATTGTAAAAAATCTTTCTGTTGAAATTATATATATATATATTTGACTAAATTTGATTTGGGGTCATGAAATTGGTGTTGGTTTAGTACAAATCCCAATTCTAGGCCATGAAAGTGGAAAAATAGTATATTTGAAAAAAGGTTCAAAATTTGGGTGTCAATTTGGGTTGAGTTTTTCTAATGATTAGCATTTATATTTATATAAGAACCCAGTTATGGGCTCTTTTCAATAAGTAGATAGCTGGTTTTAAAGGATTGTATATAATTATATATATGCATTAGAATTAGATTAAGTAATGGGCATATAAGCAATTAAATAAGCAATTCCAAAACATCCCTTCAATTAGAATATTTGATATATGGTAGGATTTAATATATCACTAGGTGATTTTGTTTTGACTAATGAAAATGACAAGTTGTTGCAACATCAATTTCTGCTTGTTAAAGAGGAACTAATTTTTTCTTTTATGAAGATTAATTTAATCCCTAACAGTTAGTTATGCTCTAGTCATTTGCAATCATTAGATATTATGTTAGTTTCATTGAGTTTTATACTTAAACTAAAACAAAGTTTCTCAATTTTGATGTTGTAAAGTTTGAAAGATTCTTGTTTGTAACTTGGTATATACAGAGACAATTTTTTTAATTCAAAAGTACAATTTATCTAATTGGTTTTGGCTTGTTTTCTGAACTTCTTATCATATCATGATGCAACTTGTAGTGTAAATAAAGGTATTTCAATTCATGCATGTTTTTAAAGATTGGTTTTTGAAATCTGTTTCATCACGAGTATCTATATATGTTTATAACCGTCTTTATTTTTACTTTTAATTCAGAATTAAAATAACTTCAACCGTGCTTGGCTGCCAGATTGTTGCATACTCTTGAAGGTGCACTATGGTGCATGAGTCATGGTTCCATGGTTTATGGAAAAACTCAAAGAAACATGACAATGGTCCAGAAAAGGTGCGAATCGGCGTGTTAGTGTTTGAAGTCGCAAGTGTTATGTCTAAGCTAGTTCATCAATGGAATGCGTTAACCGATAAACAGATTATGAAATTGAGAGAAGAGATAAGTGCGTCGGTAGGTATTAAGAAGCTCGTTTCTGATGACGATGATCATGTAGTAGATTTAATATGTGCTGAGATGCTACAAAATTTGGATAACGCGTCGAAGGTTGTTACAAGGCTTTCAAAGAAATGTAAAGATCCAGTATTAAAATGTTATGAACGTGCGTATGATGATTTGATTAAGTTCGGTATTGATCAGTACCAATGGCAGTTTACATGGAAAAAGATGAACGAGAAGGTGAAAAAGATGGAAACTTTTATAATGATTAACGCGAATTTGTATCAAGAAATGGAAAATCTTACAGAACTTGAACAAATTTTGAGAAGAATAAAGAGTGATGATGATCAAGATAGTATAACCGTTGTGGACTATACAAAGAAAATGGCGTGGAAACAGCATGAAGTGAAACGTTTAAAGGAGATTTCGCTATGGAACAAGACTTGTGATTATGTTGTTCTTATTATGGCAAGATCGATATTTACAATTTTCGCTAGAATCGGGCATGTTTTTGGAATTAGTCACTTGTTACCTCCGGAAATTGAAGAAACTAAAATACTAGATTCCGGGTTACTTCATTCTTCCATTGACCCGGGTCAGAATAGGAATGCAATATTCTCCTCGGGCCCGTTGGGAGGCCCGATTCCAAGAACAAATAATGTGAAGAAATACTATTCGGGTCCACTTGGGAATTCAATCACTGTATCGAGCTCGAAACGTGGAAATATGAACTCTTTCTCGGGACCCATTGGGAAACTAACATCAAAGTCTGGACCTTTAATGCGGGCCGCTAAAACCGGGCTGAAATGGTGGCAAAACCGGGATAGTTCGTCAAAAATTCACGGTAAAAGCGTCACTCCTAATCGTATGAGTACTACTAATATTGCGTTTAGTGGATGCATAATGGGCGATAACGTTTCTTCAACTAAGAACCGCAATGGAAACCAAAACGCCACTTCTTCAGCTGCTTGTTGGCAGGTCCAAATGGGCGGGTCGAAACCTAAACGGGTTGATCCTCCTCCAGAAACGCTTGGTGCGGTTGCTTTATCACTGCATTACGCTAACGTAATCGTGGTTCTTGAAAAGCTAGTTGCATCACCGCACTTAATTGGTCACGATGCACGGGATGATTTATACAATATGTTACCTAAGAATGTTAAAAATGCTCTTCGGGTTAGGTTAAAACCATTTGCTAAAAGCTTGGAAATGGCTACTTATGATGCGGGTTTAGCAGAAGAATGGACCGAAGCAATGTTGGGAATTTTAGATTGGTTGTCTCCGCTTGCGCATAATATGATAAGATGGCAATCGGAACGTAGTTTTGAGCATCAAAGCATGGTTTCTAGAACGAACGTTCTTCTTGTACAAACGCTGTATTACGCGAATCAAGAAAAGATCGAAGCAACGATTACCGAGCTTCTTGTTGGTTTAAACTACATTTGGAGGTTTAGTAGAGAAGTGAATGCAAAAGCTTTGTTGGATTGTGAAAATGGTGTCAATGATTATGTAAACTTGGTGTAGGAGCGGTTGGAAAATGACAAAGGTACTCGTTTTAAAGTCGATATTGGTTTTGTTTAGGGATACAAAACTTATATTATATGGTAGATGTTTATTTACTGAAATGTTAATTTTCTAGATATGGTGAGGTCTTTGCTACATATTTCTGGTTGGGGTTAAAATGTTATGATGCTTAAATTAACCATTTATGGCTGTTTGATATGTTGATAAATTCATGTAGAGATATTAATCAAAACGTCAGTTTTCAAACGTCCTGTAAAAAAAAAAAAATTTATTTTTTTTTTTTTTGAAAGGCAAGGCCCCAAAGTGAGGTTGGTGGGGATTGAACCTGGGTCTCCTTTGGAGATTCCCAAGCACCCAACCACTCAACCAACCCTTTGGGTCAAACGTTCGGTAATAATTTACTCCAAAATCATTATTTTTTTGCCAAAAAAAAAAAAAAAAAAAAAAAAAAACCTGGGCATTGCCTTCGCACGTATGACATGCGACTTGCGAGTTACTAGATTGAGTGCACACCAAGCTAAAAATTGGTTCAAGCATTTTGTGGAATAGTTGGTGTGTGAGACCAATCTCCCTTAATCCATCAAGATCTTCATTAGTTATGATCCGCAAATGTTGTATGCGTTAACACTGACATATCTAATTTAATCGTAATATTAATCATGAATAATAATATTCATATCATATGCCATACCTGAAATGAACTAATGTCAAGCTCATCTGATAGTCACTTTCCTAAACTTACCCCATACCCCGAGCAAATTTTGTGGGCCAACATTCAACAATGATACAGACTCGCACAAGAGAGAGGGGTGAAGGCAATGTCTGGGCTCGTAATTCAACATGCAAGTCGGAAAAGACCACTTGCAAATATGAATGGTTCTGGCGATTTGTGAGTTCAGTTTTGCAACGAAAAAAGTTCATGACAAATTATTTGAGTGCGTATGGAAAAGGACCGCTTTGATTAATATCCCGTTCAGGTATTATTCTAGTGCTGGTATATTGGTGCAACTTACATTGTATTCTCGAGTTTTTTTTTTTTTTTTTTTTTACTTAAAAAGTATAGAGTATAAAGGAAATGAGAGAAAAATGATATAAGTGCAAGATGATTTAAATATTCGAATTAGAAGGAAAGAAAGAAAAGTAAAATAATTACTTATAAAAGAAAAGTGATTACATATTTTGATTTTTCTAGGTGGAGGGATTAGTTCATCATATCATATCATATATCATAGTTCATTAAAAAAAAATTAATATCAATATCTAATATTATACTAGCAAATACCCCGCGAATTCGTGAAGTTAAATTTATTTATATGTATTACTAATATTAATTAATAATTATATCAGGTGGTCCTGGTGTGGCCCGGTGGTCCGAGGGTGGACTGGTGGTGGTCTGTGAAACGACCCGTTAAAGTACACTTGACGACCATCGTTATCTTGGTCCCACAACTTGATCATAACTCTATATGAATTTGATATTTAACCTTGCATTCTTTATTTAAAAATGATTTCCTATAAAGGAAACCTACCAAAATATGTAAGTTTAGAGAAACCATACATTATTACTTAATCAAAAGTTGACCAAAACAAAGTCAACAACATCCACTATTAAATGTATCAAAATAGAATGCAAGTTAATATTTAACAAACGCTGCCATCATAAATATGCCTCTCTAAGCACAGCAGAAGCAATCAATCATGAACTTGAGAATAAAACATGCGAGTAACTGTCAACAAAATGGTTCAGTGAATTATAGGTTTAATATTGCAAACAATATTTAATTTAAACCATAAAAATTTATGTTTGAAAACATAAAAACTCCTTTTTGGACCACAAAATTATATGCTAGAAAACATATAAAAACATTATTCCATTTTCCGTGAGCCACCTGGTAACCACTTAACCATTTATTTACCATTGCCAAACACAATAAATAATATACACCGAACAAGTGTATCTTCAACTAAATACGAAGTACTAAACATTCCGATTATAAATTGCTAGCGCGACTAGCTCGAAATGGGGTTGTCAAACCCGATAGATCTATCCATAGGATTCGCGTTCACCAGTAGAAACCAGTGATTACAATTACCAGATTAGGGAATATTTTTGTTCGACTCACAATGAATAATTTAAACCAACTTTCACTTGTGTCCAATACGTAAAAATAAAATGCATGTATTCTCATCCCAAAAGATTTAAAATAGAAAAATGGGACTATAACTTACCTTAATAGCAAACGAAGTAACCACACAAATATGCGAACAGCAAAAGGAGTAAAGTGATCAGAAATAATCACAACGCCGACCTATAAATAAAGCAGGTCGATATAAATAACTAACTTAGGTCAGGTCTTAGTATGATAGCTATTGTACATGTTGCAAGTAGACATAGAACAATACTCAACATGCATCGGTTTGATCGGAACAACGTACGGACACACACTTTCTATTTTTAGAAAGTTTCTATTTTTAGAAGGTTTCCATTTTTGGAAAGTTTCTATTTTTGAAAAGTTTCTATTTTAAGAAAGTTTCTATTTTTGGAAAGTTTCCAAATTTAGAAAGTTTCCATATTTAGAAAGTTGCTATTTTTGAAAAGTTTATAAGTTAGGAAAGTTTTCTTAATTAGAAAGTCAACATAAGTCAACTGAAAGTTAAAGTCAACCGAAAGTCAACTCAAAAGTCAACATTGGTCAAACATAGTCAACGTTAATTTTAAAAGTATAAGTTATATTAATAATATAAGTTATAATGTTATTTAAAGTCATATATGTATAATTATGTCATAACATAAGTTTTAATTAAATTAAATGAATTATTAAAGTTAACATAAGTTTAAATGATATAATTAATATAACATAAGTATTTAATTAATTAATTAAATATTAGTCATAATATAAGTATTATTAATTAATAATAGATTTTAAATCATATCATAAGTATTATTAATTAATAATGAATTATCAATCATATCATAAGTTTCTAATTATACTTATTAAATCATAAGTATTTAATAATTAAATTATAATTAAATAGTAACTAAGCCTTATAATAATTAAATAATTAATTAATCCTTATTATAAGTCTTATTATAATAATCTCATAATATAAGTTTAATACTTATCATAAGTATTTTTCATTAATAATAAAAGTATTATTAATTATAAGCTTAATTAAATCATAATTAATTAATAAATGATATAATAAATATATATATCATAAGTCTTAAATTAAACTAATTACTTTTTATATCATAAGTATTTTTCATTAATAATAAAAGTATTATTAATTATAAGCTTAATTAAATCATAATTAATTAATAAATGATATAATAAATATATATATCATAAGTCTTAAATTAAACTAATTACTTTTTATATCATAAGTAATTTATTAATAATGAAATTCATTATTTATATCATAAGTCTTATTTAATAACCATAAGTTTTAATTAAAAGTTCATCGAGTCATAACTTGAGCCCCGGGAATCAGTTTTCAGCGAGTCTTATATATATCTTCGCCTAACCAACCCACCCGAAACATTAGTGTGCTCAAGAACATCCCAAGAACAGCCACCAAGTCATGACTTACAGCCATAAATCAACTTGTAGCTTTAATCCGTTCAAAAACATGTTTTAGTCATACCGGGTGATCCGTGGCTCGGATTTCGATGACCCGAACATGAAAGTTCATCCCATCATCAATCCTAACACACTAATACACCCTAAAGACTCCAAAGGTGGTCACAAAGTCAGACCATACCTGATTCAATTCGTTTTCACATTTTAATCTCAACAAAACACCATTTTAAGCATATCTAGAGCTCCGGGAATCGAAATGACATGAATCCGGAGTCTAAAATTAATGTCTTGATGCGAGGAACTCATCTAAACACTTCAATTTCACTTCAATATCAGTTATATTTACAGAAAACAACAATCAAACCGCTGTCCCAAAACAATCAAACCGAAAACATGAATTAACGAGCATTTCTACGCATACAATCAACAATACAATAACATATAATCATCATACCATTAATATAACATATAAAATCAGTAAAATATATGAAAAATCAAAAAGCTAGGGTTAGGGTTTATACCCTAATCAAGAATTAAGAGATAACAACGTGTAGAGAAGAACGAGAGGAATCCGTTGATGCTAAAAGCCCTAAATTCCAAGCTTGATTTGATGATGAAATGATGATGATGGTGAATGTGTGGGTGACGGCCAAAGAAAGAAAAAGAGGGAGAAGAGAAAAGCTTTCTAGGTTTAGAATTGTAAAAGAAATGAATATACTTTAGAGATTAAAATGGAACTAGTCACAAGTTTCACAAAATGGCACATAACACCCCTCCTAGAGGGTTTCGGCCAAATGGGGGTGGGAGTGGGCTCCCATTTAGCCCAAATTTGATAATTGATAATTTGCTTGTGGCCCGAATGCTCGAACGAAACCCGAAACGCGAAAACACGACTACGCGATTAATTATTCGGAGAGATATCAAATACGCGATGAAAAATATATATAAACACTATATATAAATATATGACATTAAAATATCATATTTAAAATAATTAGGACTTAAAAATCCCAAAAGCTCGACCGTTGGTTTGAAAACCGAAAAGATTCGCCGGATAGAAATCCGCGACACGTAGAAACGTATAACTTAAAATATGAATACAGATATTCATTTAACACATAATAATTAATATATTATCACAAAAATAATAATATAGGTCATAGAAATGACGTGACACGAATAACAGTTAACGGTCGTTAAATAATAAACGGTAAAATATAACGGAAAAAGTAGGGTCGTTACAGTCTGGGGGTGGTTTGTTGATCCAAGGGCGGCCCGGGGGCTCCCAGAGTGGGTTTAGGGTCAGGGTATTTGGTTACGATTTAAGGGTTTAGGGTTTAGAGGTTAAGGGTTAGGGTTTAGGGGTTATGGTTTGGGATTTAGTGTTTAATGGTTATTGTATAGAGTTTAAAGGTTAGGGGTTTAGGATTTAGGGGTTATGGTTTAGAGTTTAGGGGTTTATGGTTTAAGAGTAGGGTTTGGGGGGTTATGATTCATGATTTAGGGTTTAAGATTCAGGGGTTTGGTTCATTGGTGCTGAAGGAAGAATAATGTCATCTATGATCTTTCGAGCTACAGTGACTTTGTAATATCCATCTGAAGCACAAGAAAACCATTATTATATTGAAATGATAGCAAATTATATTATTTTAATAGCTTTTAAAATAATTAAATAATAGATTGACATGAAATATTGAAAGCGTACTATTTAATGTACAAGAAGAGTCTTTATTATTCTTCAAAACATATTAATAACAAACTAATAAGGAGTTCGTTTACTCATTTCAAACTTTGGAATGTTTTTAGTTCGATTGTATTTTTGTTCGTTTTTTCATCTGTTGATGAAATGACGTTGTTTTAATGTTATCATGTGTTTATTAAAAAATATATATATAGAGTATGATATAATATACTGTATTTATTATGCGTATGGAAAGTCAAATACAGTATAACTTATAGAATTTTAATATATTTAATGGGAATTGATATTTCCACCATACTTTTTACTCCTTCCACCATATTTTTAAGTAGTTTCCTTAAATACCCTCATAAAATACAATACGGACTTATTTTTAATATTGGTAATTTACATCCGATCAAATCAAATTCTTCATTTCTCATTCCTTTCTCATTACCCCCTTTCTCTCTCTACTCCATTTCTTTCCATCTACAAAATCGCTAACATCCCCTAATTGCTTGTTCTCATGATAATTTTGAAGATTACATCTCCAATCACTCAATAATGAACTCTAAGATAACACTTTACCATCACTTTGATTTTTATATAGTTGTTGAATATGTATTTTATAATTTATTAGGGTTCATTTAGGTATATATATATATATATATATATATATATATATATATATATATATATATATATATATATATATATATATATATATATATATATATATATATATATATATATATATATATAGCAGGATCAATGGGGAAGTAACCAATCGGGGGGGAAGAAAAAAAATTCGTTTTTTTTGGAATTTTTTTTTTCCGGCAACAAAATCACACGAAAATATGAAAATTTAGAAGAGACACTTCGTGATGAATGTTATTATTTAGGCGGGAAAACGATCGACAAAAATAACATTTAAGATAATATTGTTCGTGAAGAATATGAAGTTTTTTTCATGTTTTGTGAAGTAAAATTTAGCCCGATTTAGAGTTTAGGGTTTAGGGTTTAGGGTTTGGTGTTTTGAGTTTATTCCATAAACCCAAAACACCAAACCCTAAACCCTAAACTCTAAACCGTTCGTGTTAAAAACTCAATCTAAATCCTAAATCTAAACCCTAAATCTAAACCCTAAACCCTAAATTTCTAAACCCTAATATCTAAACCCTATGAACTTAAACCCTAATATCTAAACCCTGATAGCTAAAACCTCAACATACGCTCGAAAAACATGATAATTGTTATATATTACTTCTTCGAGCGTTTTCCCGTCAAAATAAAAATATTTATCACAAAGTGTCTTTATTAAATGTTCATATTTTCATCTCATCTATAATGTTCGTGAACAAAGTTTTTTTAAAAAACGAAAAAAAAGTTTTTGCTTCCCCCGCTTCCCCCCGATTGGAACCGTTCGTGTTAAAAACTCAATCTAAATCCTAAATCTAAACCCTAAATCTAAACCCTAAATCCTAAATTTCTAAACCCTAATATCTAAACCCTATAAACTCTAATATCTAAACCCTAATATCTAAACCCCAATAGCTAAAACCTCAATATACGCTCGAAAAACACGATAATTGTTATATATTACTTCTTCGAGCGTTTTCCCACCAAAATAAAAATATTTATCACAAAGTGTCTCTACTAAATGTTTATATTTTCATCTCATCTATAATGTTCGTGAACAAAGTTTTTTCAAAAAATGAAAAGAAAAAAAAAATTTGCTTCCCCCGCTTCTCCCGGATTGATTACTTCCCTCTTGATCCTACCAATATATATATATATATATATATATATATATAAAAACCATCCGGGCATAGCCTGGGTGGCCAGGGTGCCCCGCAAATGTCCAGTTGACCAAGTCAAATGGCTGTTCATCTCAAATAAGGCGAAGGTTCGATTCTTGAATCAGCCACCATTTGTGTTTGGCGCTGGAACAGGGGTTGATTCCGACCACACTTGCCTGGGACTGCACACGACCCGGTAAGCAGTTGGCATCCAAAGGATGCACGGGGTTAAAGGTTCCCCGCCGATCTAACCTTTATATATATATATATATATATATATATATATATATATATATATATATATATATAAGGAGAATGATAAACATAGCTCTTAGAACTACGTTTAACCATAATATAGTTAAATTTGAAACCTCTAGTGAAACTATCACAGCGTTACACACTGTTAGATTTGGCCATGTGGGCTAATGCCCCATCTGTTATGCCCCGATACATGCGGTCTTAAAAAGGTATAAGGTGACATGTATTACCATGTAAGGACTACATTCGTATATTTAGAAGACTTAAAAGACTAAAAGAGTAAATATAAATACTTGGAAGAAAAAGCTTAATTAGATGTCCGATACTGGATTAATACGTAGTACTACGTTTGTACTGTTTGTACTTTGTAGTTTAAACACATACTCGAAGGATCCCAAGTGAAACCGAAGTATGATGTGGAATCCAACACTTTAACGGAAGCGTTACAAACAAATAACGGAGGACTCATAACGGCACGAAACAAGTGAACCAACAACCTTTTAACACTTAACGAGCGTTAACTCCGTCTATCTATTTTTTCATCCGCACCGGAGCAGCAATCACAGAAACCCTAACCCTAATTCCTCTCTCATCAATGGCTTCATCAACAAACGTCGAATCACCTCCGATCAACGAAGGCAGTAACAACGGAGATACTCCGGTCACCGAATCCGCCGCCGCCGTCAGTTCTCCAGTCACACCTGCCGCTGTCAATTCTGCCATCACACCTGCCCCCGTCACATCCGGTGAAAATTTAACAACATCTATGGAAATTGACGTCACTGAAGAACGGAGGATCAAGAAACCTAAGCACGATTCAGGCGGCGGTACAGATCCACAACGGAAGAATCGAGAAGAATGGAGTGAATCGGAGGTCGCAATCCTTCTTGATGCGTTTACGGATAAATATCTGGCGTTGAATCGGAGTCTTTTGCGCTTTAAAGATTGGAAGGTAGTAGCTGATTTGGTGGAAGATTGTGATGATAAAAAATCGCATAAAAGTGTCGAACAGTGTAAGAATAAAGTCGATAATTTGAAGAAGAGGTATAAGCTTGAAACACAGAGATTGGAGAGTAATGATGGTGTTAGTAAATGGATTTGGTTTAAGAAAATGGAAAAAGCATTTGGAGATCTAACGGCTTCAAAAACCGGCAATGCAACGGCTACGAAAAGCCCTGCGATAGCTGTTTCGGACGAAGATGATGATAGGTCGTTCGGTGTTTCCTCCCCTACCAATTTAAGACGGTCCACAAGGTTTGTTATGATTCAGTTTTATGCGATGGTTGCTTAGTATCGTGTTATATGTAACAGACTTAACTGAAGGGACGGAAACAGAACGGGCCGGGGGCAGTGGATTTGAAATTTTTAGTGCACAAATTTTGGATTTTTCCATTTTGTCCCACTCCATATTTTGCCGCCAAAACCTCAAAATTTTGCCAAACAGCCACCGTATTGTTGCCCAAAAGCCTCTATTTTTCCCCCAAAACCTCCATAACAAAAAAAAAGTTGTTACGCTTTTAAAAAAACTGAAAAAAAATTCTGGTTCCGCCATTACTTAACTGCGCATATAAAAAAGTAATGGGTACTTTTTAAACATCTAAGCAGTTTAAGGTGATGAAAGGTGATTGATTTGTGTATAATGACTGATATGTCTTATAGACTGTATTATTATGTGATCTTATATACTTATATATACATATGTATATATATACATATGTATATATATACATATGTATATATATACATATGTATATGTATACATATATATATATACGTAATATGTATTATATATATATGTATATGTAATATATTACGAGTAGATATGTGCGAATTTGATATGATATGATGTATATAAAGGCTCGCTCCTAACGATGGGCTGTTTCCGAGGAGTGCAAAATCAAGTGCAAATGTGAAATGGAAACGAGTGGTGTTTAAAGTTAGTGGTACCGCGTTGACTGGGCGCAGTCAAAATATTGACCCGAAGGTTTGAGTTCTTTTTGTCATTAGACTTCATGTAAAGATTTGCTGAAACGTACATGCTAAACTTGATGTGTTTGCTTTTAGGTGGCATTGCAAATTGCAAAAGAAGTAGCAACGGCTTCTCGCAGTGGTGTAGAGGTAACTATCTAACTTTTGTAAAGATGGAGCTGCATTCAGTTCTAGAAGAATGGGTGCTTTTCAGATTTTAGATGAAAAGCTCAAAACAAATAAATAATGCTCAAATATGACTTTCTTTAATTTGTTTAATTAAAAATAGAAAACACACTTCCTAATTTATAACCACAATTTGAAAACTTCATTTTACACTTTCTAACCATATATACTCTTTTTATTTGGAATTGGAATTGGAATACATTTAAAAATGAGCTCATAAATGTGAACTAGTTATTATATAGATATATTGAGATATAGAGATAAAAAAACACCTTTCATCTTTAGAAGAATGAAGATGATAAATCCAAAAAAATTATCAAGGTTGGATAAGTCGCGAGCCAGAGTCGGTCTGGACTTTGAAGTCAGGGGAATCGGATGTTGACTAACATTGACTTATAGTAATATATATCAAACTTAAATATTTCAAACATATATATAGGGCACAAACAACAACACCCAATCCCTCGCAAGCAAGGGAGGTGAGATGTAAGATGTAGACAATCTTTCCTCTATCCTAGAATAGTAGAATAGAAGAGAAGTCGTTTTTCTCCACCCACATGTAGAGATCGAATTTTCCACACATGAGAAGAAGTCATCCTCTCCACTCGAGGGCAGAGAAATAGCTTCCGGAAGGACCTCTGGCCAACAATATTAAAAAAAAAAAAAATCGATACGTACGTAAGTGTGTTATACGGAGCTCAATAAAAAGCAAGAAAGGCTACACTAAAAGGACGTTAAACATATATAAACATACATAAGCATACATACATATATTAACCTCCAAACATGCATGCATAAACATACATACATAAACATACATGCATACATAAGCATACACACATAGACATACTTACGTACACACCTAAAAATACATACATACATCCATCCATCCATCCATAACCATATATACCTACCTACATACATAAACATACATAGACATACATAAACAAACATGCATGCAATACATAAAATATACATGCAAAAACACATCCATACATAAACATGCATACATAAACACACATACACACAAAACGACAATCTATTCTATCTTTATAAAAAAATCTTACTCATCTATTCTTATTCTAGTTCTAGACCTCCTCACAATCCTATCAAAAAGTTATGTCCTCGGTCAACAATAGCTCCCTCATGTTGATCTTCACTTGGTCTTCCCACCCACGTCTATGTCTACATATAAAAACATATAAAGACCTAAATTTGACCGACCTTGATTATGACCGACTTTGACTACTCAGGCTTGACTTGGACCTACTATGACTACTCAGGCTCGACTCGGACCTACTATGATTGGCTCAGACCTGCGGACCGATTTTACTGACTTTGACCGACTTTGACCCCACTTTTTAGCGGTGATCGATTTATTAGATGTTTTTGGATGAAATGGTCGGGCTAGTCACCAAACCAACAAGTCGGCCGAGACGGTCACCATTTATAACACTAAAAATTATATGCAAGTAAGCACACTATTAGTAAATACGAAGTACGTTGTTTCTTCATGTATGATATTTATCACTT
Source organism: Rutidosis leptorrhynchoides (assembly GCF_046630445.1). Classification (NCBI taxonomy): domain Eukaryota; kingdom Viridiplantae; phylum Streptophyta; class Magnoliopsida; order Asterales; family Asteraceae; genus Rutidosis; species Rutidosis leptorrhynchoides. The sequence continues at coordinate 518,599,401 of NC_092334.1, forward strand.
GTGATTTGTAGGTGGCTATTATTATTGGAGGCCGTAACTTCTTTTGTGGCGATTCATGGGTGTCAGCGACTGATTTAGATAGGCCTACAGCTTACCAGATTGGGTACGTATCTATTGTTTGCTGTCATGTATAATCCTATATTTCTACTTGTGGTGTTTACCGTAAATTGTTATACCTTGTATCATCATATGCTTTTATATCATAATATATGCAGCATGATGGCTACTGTTATGAATTCAATATTGCTTCAGTCAGCTTTAGAGAAATTAGGTATTCAAACACGCGTGCAGAGTGCTTTTGTAATGCCAGAAGTTGCTGAACCGTATAATAGACTTCGTGCGATGCGTCATCTTAGTAAAGGACGAGTCGTTATCTTCGGTGGTGTTGGGGCCGGCACTGGTAATCCACTTTTTACTACTGATACAGCAGCAGCCTTAAGAGCCTCTGAGAGTATGACAATTATATCCTTCTAAATTTGACACTTCGTTATGAATTGCTTATGTCCATTCGTAATAATAAATAATTTATTTTCTTACATCTGATGCTCGAAACTGTCTATAAAAGCTTTTTATTCTGATTACGTCTTTGATGTGACCACTGAATATGTTTGGTTGTTGACCAGTCAATGCAGATGCGGTGATCAAGGGTACAAGTGTGAATGGTATCGTTGAAAAAAAGGTCACACTGGATAAAATTTCGTACCGTGACGCTGTTTCTAAGGATGTTTCTTCCATGGATTTGATGGCAATACAATTTTGCGAAGAGAATGAAATTCCTGGTTTGTTTACTCTTCATCGGTGTTTTCTTTTTAAAATCCCTACTATCTGTTTAGCCCTTATGTATGCAGTATATTGATTACTGACAAATTAGGGATGGTTGGATTGCTTCTAATAAATAAAAAATAAAAAATTGAAGCTGTACCTGTGATACAGTATATGAGTCTAGTAACTTTCATTATTTAAGAATTTAAAAATAAAATGTATAATGAAAAAATGGACAAATTTGTGTAAATGAAACAGTAATTTGAATGTAATTTTTTAGTTGGTATTCTCCATATACTTTCCTCCTCTACTACTTGCAGAGGCTTAAGAAATACTAGTTTTTGGATGTGATTTCTTTAGGTGTGGAGTTAAAAGTCATTGTAATTATTTTTTGAATATATATATAGGGGAGAGATCAAGGGATAAGGACTTTTGTGGGGATAAGGGGATAAGTAATTTGTTATTTTTATAACATTAAAATTAAGTTTAAAATTTAGATTTTTTAATTTTGGAGTTTAGTATTCATCGTGTAGATTTAGAAGGATAAAAATAATATTTTTTTATTCCATGATAACATACATCAGATGATGTATTACATTTGATCTGATGTATGTTAACGTGGTGTAAAAAAAAAATTATTTATTTTTATTTTTTTTTCTGAATCTACACAATGAATAAAATTTTCTGTTACTCACTATAATCTTTTTCTGTATTCATAGTTGTTATATTTAACATGCTGGAACCTGGGAATGTTTCGAAAGCGTTGAGAGGAATACCGGTTGGCACCTTGATTGATCAGTAATGCTCACTGGAACATCGAAGTCGCAATAGGAGTAAATTGTGTTACTGTGAGTTGCATCCTTAGTAAATCTATTAGGTTTAATGCTCCTGATGAGTGAAATTTATATTGTACATTGTTGTGTCGGCAAATTTTAATAAACTCAGTTGTAGCATTGGGTACTGCAAGGGTTGAGTGTTGGTAATTCTAGTGTTAGTGATTGTAGTTTAAGTACTTGACTGCGAGTTTATTAATGGGAGTAGATTGAGACAAAATGTTAACTGTGTGTGACAACTATTTTACGAGTTCGTGTTGATTTCTTTGTAAATCCCTGGAAAATAGACCTTGCACATGTTTCCAAATGGTTAAATTTCACAATGGATTCTTCCAAGTGTATAACCTTTAGGGTTGTTGTAATATGCATAAATGTATTGGACACAACTGTTAATGCTGACTTTTCAGTACCATTAAATCAAATGTACGATATATATACATTCTTAATGATAGCCATAATAAATGTTAAAGTAAATATTAATCACCGTGATTAGAAAAATCTTAAATGATAAAGATTGTGATTCAAAAAATCTTAAAAGTTTGGTAATTAATTACCCAAGTCTCGTTGGTTTCACAGAACCAAATAGTCTCGGTTTTCATAACCTGGTTAGTTTTAAAGTCGACCTAGGACTTTTCCTAAGTTTTCAGTTCGAGTTCCTTAAATTCTTTAAGGGTCGTTAACAAAATACAAAAGAAAAAGTCGGGTTGTTATATAATACAGGGGCTTGTAAATGTGATATCAGTTGGACAACCAATATGTATGAATAGATATTGTAGGAGAAGTAAGAACTTGACTTGATTATCGCACCGAAAGGATATAAATAATTAAATACTGATTAGTAAAAGAATATCCACTTAGGGTCAAGTTGAGATAATCCCAGAACAACTTTGTGGCCATTTTCAATACTCATTACTATCACATCTAGAACCTGCGTATTGTAGAATCAGACTATAGCAGATGCCTCACCACCAGGGCCATCTCGCTAATTTCGGAGGCCCTGTTCGAAACTTAAAAAGAGCCCCTATAAATGTTAATTTTTTCAATACGTATAATATATAATACTATGATAGCATAATCAATATAATTAAAAAGTTTCAAAACAACCGATGCAAAGTGTTATTCTCAAATAGTTGTCAACTCGATATAGTTATACTATTGTTTATATAAAATCATAATCCTAACATTTTTTGTAACGAAGTAATTGGTAACTCTTTATAGTCAATACTCCCATTATATTGTTTTTTAATACCTATAAACGTCAATCTATTAAGTCTTTATTGTTAGATGATAGACCGCAAGTAAGCTATTCTGTTACGATGTACGAATAAATGAATTATTACATAGGTTTTTCAAAATTTTGGGCCCCTTAAAAATTTGGGGCCCCTGTGCGACTGCACACTTCGCACATGCACCGAAGACACCCCTACTCACCACCAAATCATCTTATCTGATAGGAACTAAGAAGACAGCAGTAGCAAATTGTGATTAATAATAGCAGCAGCAACAGATAATTAATTTTAACTATCAGCTAGATGATAAGCTGATGATGAATGATGAATAAAGAGATAATAATATGAAGAACAGAGAATGATAAATGGATGATGTGTTTAATTAAGATGAAAATGAAAAACAAGATAAAATCAGAAAGATCACACAATCTTCTGCCTAAAATCAGTCAAGATAAACATTATCTTGCTGCCCAAGCCTACATGGCCAAATACCAATACAATACTGAAAATCAAAGATGCCTCCTACATGCTCACATCACTACTATATATATTAGTTCAGTCCACACATTGACCCTACATTAAATGGGCTTCGGTTGGCATTGTTGGGCTGGGCTATTCTCTATCATCATCCCTTTAGAATCAACTAAAAAAAGTCGTCTTCCCATCACCTGAGAGCCAGCAAACATAGGTGGCAATTTTGACCCATTTACTCAATAATGGGTCAATCTGGGTTACTAATTATCAGTGAATTAGAACATTATTGTGAGTATTGAAGTTGGATAATTTTTTATACACACTTCTATTAGCATATGGATCCGTACTGTACCTTGTGGCATGTGGATCATTTTCTATACACTTTTCTATATGCATAGTGCTAGGTGGTAGACAAACTCTTCATAAAAAAAATAGGATTTAAACTTACCAAAGTCAACTCTTTCATCTATTCATGAATAAATGATTTGAGGCTTAACAAACACATAAGTTGATGAAAGCCTGAAGCATCCTGATGATGGATCATATTCACGTATTAGGGTCAAGGGATATAACATTTTTTGGAGAACAACGGAGTGTAGGATACTGCCTTGATTTTACTGTTTTATATTTTATAAAAATACGATATAAACGGTTCAAAAGATCTAGTCTTAGTACATAAGCTACATCAAGGACAAGTACAAAGACAACAAAACAAAGAAACAACTCAGAGATTTTTTTCTCCCAAATTTGTTTCTCTTAGTTAAGCAAATTAGAGTTTTTACAAGGAACGATTATTAGACAAATAAATGAGGCCCGTATAATGACAAACCTGAAATCTCCTTATATTAGTTCACAAAGTACTAATGTCAGAATGATGCTCTGCCATTTCCGAAGTTTTATAGCATCAGAATCAAGATTGACTAGTAACATTCCGCTTCCCATCACCTTAGAGCCTACAAAAAGAACAGTCTATGAAAAAAAAGGCATGAAGGTGCTCTCAAATTGGTGGCAATTTTGACTCAATTAGTTATATAAATGGGTCAATCTGGCATGCGTTTTATCAGTGATTTAGAATATTATTATTATTATAATAATATTGTTTTATTATATTTCACTAGTTAATTACTGAGAACTAGGTATTCCTGAAAATGGGCAAGAAAAAGAGTTGGCCCATTTAATTTGCGCCAAAAATGACCAGTTTTGATAATCAACCCACCCATCTTGTCACATCGCATCTAATACATAAGTATATAAATTTCCAAGGCACACACAGTAAATGTAGCCTCTAGCATATGGATCATTTGATATACACATTCACTATACACTTTCATATCTGGCGTAGTGCTGGGATGGCATATAGACACTTGATAGACAAAAGTAAGGTTAACATACCAAAGTCAACTCTTTTCGGGGAACAGTACTCATTTAAATCTACTCTTAAAGCATCCTGATGATGATGTCAAAACAAATCAACATTGGCATGAAGTGAGGAAACAAAACAAATGTGAGTAGTCGAAAGTCAAACGTTACTACCTCTCATGAGAAGCGATGATGTCATCTGTTGGAAGTGAACTGATGACAATAAGGAGGCAGATGTGGCACCAGATCAAGTTCATGTGTTACTCTAAATGAATTTGGCACAACTTAACTATAATACGATCCAAAAGCAGCAAACGAATTCGAGGCATTCCAAAATTCATAACGTGAAAGTTCTTCGATCCATAATTGAGCTGTAATACCATAAACAATTTTACACGAGTAACAACTGAATAGCAATAACAGTACTAATTAGATCCTCTGCAACTTCAACATAGGCCTGGAAATATAATTTGTTAGTCAGAATCAAGATTGACTAGTAAAGTCCGCTTCAACATAATTGGCTGGAAATATAATTTGCTAGTCCTTACTTTTTATATCAATTCATGTCTCCACGTAAAGGTTGGAAAGTTATAAGTAATCTGAGAAATGTGAAAGAAAAGAAAAAAAAAAAAAAAGAATGTAACTTGAAAATAGAAGATACATATATTGAACTTGAGACCTTATAATAAAAATTAAATTTCATATTCTCTGACTAACGATCTAACTCATTTATTATCCAACAGTTTCTAAAATCAAAGAAAAGAATTCCGCCTAATTCACATATCTAACATTATCATCTACCCAATTTTTCAAGGTATGATAGAACATCAGCTACAATGCAATATAAACATGATGCAGAAATTTCAGGACATCACAAACTATTATCAGTGGACGCTTTCATTAACATAAACATTTTAAACTCTCGATGAATGAACACACGAATATGAAAACCCTAACTCAGCGAATTGATGAACACCGATGCAATAACTAACTAAGCTGTACATAAAAAAAGTTCAAAACAGGGGAACAAGGTAAAGAGGGAAAAAATACCTAATTCCATCTTCAATGATTGAACCAAACGATAACAAAAGAACAGCAAAACGAAAAACGGAAAAACACATATAAGGATAAGGATTACACAAAAATCTTACATATAGATATTCAAGACTATTGCCTGTGTGACAATGTTTAAAATTGTAACTTTTTGGCCACGGGTTTCTTGATGACCTTTAAACCTGGCATATTCTATTTATGCTATATGCATCCATGTTGTGAGCATCATATCATATACATTGCTATAATAAAGAATAAACAAAATGCCAAAGGAGATAATATAAATTATGATTAATCATCCTATGTAAAAGCAGAATATACAATTTCACCTATCACCATAGCTTAAACATTACCTTATTAGATTCTTGGTCTTTATTTTGCATTGAAGGAAGAAGCTCCTCATTAGTAAACAAAATGCCGCCACTATGTTTCTGTGCATTTACCATTAAGGTAGCAATTTAAACCTCTTAAAACTTCAATTTAACAAAACATAATCAATTTCTCAAAAAACAACCAAAACCTCTAGTTTTTTGAAAATTAGAGAATCAGAAGAAAAAACCTTAATTTCGTATAAAAAAATTAAGATCATAAAAAGAAAAAGCCCTAATTTTATAAACAATGAACAGAAGCAGAAGACAGCACTCCTAACTTCGTAGCAAAATTAAAAGAAAGATCCTGACAAAAATAAATACAAATAGACACACCTTGTGAATAAACCACCGGTGATTAGGTTAAGATGATATCAACAGCTAATGAGGGGACAGTATCTGCTGTGTATCAAAATTATCTTTTTACCAAAATCAAATAAAAATTACCAACTGGGCAGTAGCTTGGTTGGTACCTACCTCCTTTGATCCCCGGGCCCACTGTTGGATACCCTTACCAAATATGGGGTGCAGGTTCAATTCTGGTCTGCGCCAACTGTTGGGTATTTGGGGGAGGAGTTTCACCCGGCATACTTAGTCCTTGTGGGGTGGGCGGTATGGGTTGTCAAAGGCAACACAGGGCTAAGGTGTCCCTGCCAATCTACACTTTTTACCAAATAAAAATTCCCAAAATTTCAGACATTAAAGAGTATCTGTAGAGAAAACCCTAATTTCGACAAAATTAGAAACAGAAGACCCTAGTTTACAAGAGATTTCAACATCGGAAGAAAAAAAAAACCCTAAACTCGTACGATAAAACTTAACAAAATCAAAAGAAAACCCTGATGATAAAATAGATGAGCGTACCTACAGAATTGAAAAGAAAGAACCTGAATTTCGTAACACAATCAAGAGAAGAACCCTAATAAAATAATCTGAGGAAAGAACACCACCTGCGATCCGGGTGAAATAATAAGAGCAGCCAAAGATGCGAGAATTGAGGGAAGAATCTGTGTATCCTGATTTATAGATGAAGATGGATGGATGAATATGACCGTTTACATTTACTAACCGTTACAGTAACGTTAAATGTGGTACGTTATTAGGTACTTATATTATTAATTGATGAACAGCAAAAAGTCAGATATGGAACTTAAACATAAAACCAGGAATTTCCTTCAAACTAATTCACATACTCAATACTCAAATCATAAATGCTAAAAAAGCATAATTCAACAGTAAACTATTATGACTCGATCTACTAATTTAACTAAATGTCTTCTCAAAATTGCATTTACCCATATCAAGCACATGATCAGGTTTTCACTATTTCTTTTAATTTAATCTACAACATCTCTACAGCAACAAATAAAAAAGGGTGGAAGATTTTCAGATCCACAGAAAAAATATCACCTTCGATTTGCAGAAAATAACAAATTGGTGGAATTGTTGAATCGAAAAATAAAAACGTCGGTCACTATGGTTTTACCTAGTTCTCCGGTCACCACTCACCAATGGTGGAAGAAACGGCTTCGTTCAATAACCTGCAACTCCGAGTATTGAATCGAAGATCCGTCCGCCGTCATTTAATAACCTGCAACTCTGAGTATTGAATCGGTAATCGATGATGGTCGATGGTGGTCCCTGGAGTTGATAAAGAGAAATAGAAGCAACAGGTAGCATCGAGAGATTCAAAAAGGAAAAGAAAATGGGTTGAGGATGGTCACGTGGTGTGGGTGAGCACAATAATTTAAAATAGATAAAAGAATGATAAATTAAATTACTTAAATAAAAAATGAAAAAAAGACTAAAATACCCCTCATGTGCTTCGCACGTTGAATGAGATAACGGAAAAATGAAACGGAAAGTAGACGGAGGGACGACTGGAGTTACAAATTACAAGTTCGGGGAAGAAGCCAGCAAAAAAAAAAGTTTAAGGATGACCTGAAAAGGCTGGATACAAGTTCAGAGACGACGAGCTTAATTTTGTCAAAATAAAAATAAAAAAAATACGTATGTTTGAAAATATCAATTCCCTTTCCATAATTAAATAACAGGGAGTAAATAAAAATAGAGGCGGAGTATATCTTACGCGTAAATGTAAACGGTCATATTCATCCATCCATCTTCATCTATAAATCAGAAGAATACACAGATTCCTTAGAGCTTTTTTATTAGGGTCCTTCCTCTGATTTTGTTACAAAATTCAGGTTTTTTTTTCTTTTCTTTTTTTTCTTTTTCCAACTCTGTATCTACGCTCATTCTATTTCATCATCAGGGTTTTCTTTTGATTTTGTTAAGTTTTATCGCACGATATTAGGGTTTTTTTTTTCTTCTTCTGATGTTAAAATCTTTTGGAAACTAGGGTCTCCTGTTTCTAATTGTGTCGAAATTAGGGTTTTCTTTACATAATATACTCTTTAATTTCTGAAATTTAGGAATTTTTATTATTTATTTTGTTAAAAATATGATTATACCCACAGCAAACACTCTCCCCTCATTCGCTGTTGATATCATTTTCTCTTTTATTTTTAATTTATTTTTGTCAGGGTCTTTCCTTTATTTTTGCTACGAAGTTAGGAGTGCTTTTGCTTCTGCTTCTGTTCATTGTTTATAAAATTAGGGCTTTTTCTTTTTATGATCTTAATTTTTTTATACGAAATTAAGGTTTTTTCTTCTGATTCTCTAATTTTAAAAAAACTAGAGGTTTTGATTGTTTTTTGAGAAATTGATTATGTTTTGTTAAATTGAAGTTTTAAGAGGTTTAAATTGCTACCTTAATGGTAAATGCACAGAAACATAGTGGCGGCATTTTGTTTACTAATGAGGAGCTTCTTCCTGCAATGTAAAACAAAGACCAAGAATCTAATAAGGTAAAGTTTAAGCTATGTTGATAGGTGAAATTGTATATTATGCTTGATGTTTTGGTTGATTTATATCATCTCCTTTGGCATTTTGTTTATTCTTTATTATAGCTTTATATATATGATATGATGCTCACAACATGGATGCATATAGCATAAACAGAGGCTTGGATATAAGCCTGGTTTAAAGGTCATCAAGAAACCCGTGGCCAAAAAGTTAAAATTTTAAGCATTGTCACACAGGCAATAGTCTTGAATATCTATATGTAAGATTTTTGTGTAATCCTTATCCTTATTTGTGTTTTGCCATTTTTCGTTTTGCTGTTCTTTTGTTTATCGTGTGGTTCAATCATTGAAGATGGAATTAGGTATTTTTTTGTCCCTCTTTACTTTCTTCCCGTGTTTTGTACTTTTGTTATGTACAGCTTAGCTAGTTATTGCATCGGTGTTCATCAATTCGCTGAGTTAGGGTTTTCATATTCGTGAGTTCATTCATCGAGGGTTTAAAATGTTTATGTTAATGAAAGCGTTCACTGATAATAGTTTGTGATAGATGATAATGTTACATATGTGAATTAGGTGGACTCCTTTTCTTTGATTTTAGGAGCTGTTGGATGATAAATGTGTTAGGTCGTTAGCCAGATAATATGAAATTTAATTTTTATTTTAAGGTCTCAAGTTCAATATATGTATCTACTGCTATTTTCAAGTTACATTCATGTCTTTTATTTCTTTTCTTTCACGTCTCAGATTACTTATAACTTTCCAACCTTTACTTATATATGTATTTTCTTTTTGCACTCAAATGTGGCAACATATATTATTGATAAGATTGCTCATTATGTTTAACTGCAACAATTGATTGATGATAACTGAAGTTGCCTTCAATTCATTCTTGCAGGTTTACATGTCAGAACTAACACATCTTTTTACATGGACTTTTTCTAGATGTGAAAGCATGGTAGGAGGTACTTGCTAGTTTCCTAACCTATTTTCAAGGAAATATATATGATTTTGAAGAAAATATATTGAAAGTAGGATTTTAATATGTGCTACAAGAGTTTCAAATTTTCATTTTACTTGTTTGTGACACAAGGGTAGATGTTATACTATCTGCACTTACATTAAATATCGTTTGTGTTGTTATCTTTATCCAGGCTTCTAAAGTGATACAGCTCATTGTTGATGTTACGAGTTTTCTTGCCGCTCCATTCATTTGTAGTGCTTTAGTAACACTTACTCATTCACTTGAAAAGGTTTCTTCATAAGTCATACTCTTTCTGCGGTACCTTAATCGTATGAACAACATACTAACTGAACGCCTATCTCCAGGCCTATGTTGAAGTTGCAGAGGATCTTAATGCTACTGTTATTGCTATTCAGATGTAACCGGGAAATCATGTATCCTTCTTGTTACACTCCAGCAAATTATGTAACTCCTGCAGCTTGTCAGATTTATATATACTCATGCAAAATTGTTTAAATTGTTTATGGTATTACAGCTCAATTATGGATTGAAGAACTTTCAGGTTATAAAATTTGGAAATTCGTTTGCTGCTTTTGGATCGTATTATGGTTAACTTGTGCCAAATTTATTTAGAGTAACACATGAACTTGATCTGGTGCCACATCTGCCTCCTTATTGTCATCGGTACTTCCAACAGATGACATCATCGCTTTTCATGAGAGGTAGTAACGTTTGACTTTCGACTACTCACATTTGTTTTGTTTCCTCACTTCATGCCAATGTTGATCTGTTTTGACATCATCATCAGGATGCTTTAAGAGTAGATGAAAATGAGTATTGTTTCCCGAAAATAGTTGACTTTGGTATGTTAATCTTGCTTTTGTATGTCAAGTGTCTATTTGCCATCCCAGCACTACGCCAGATATGAAATTGTATAGTAAATGTGTATATCAAATGATCCGTATGCTAGAGGCTACATTTACTGTGTACCTTGGAAATTTATATACTTATTTTATATACTTATATATTAGATGCGATGTGACAAGATGGGTGGGTTGTTTATCAAAACTGGTCATTTTTGGCGCAAGTTAAATGGGCCAACTCTTTTTCTTGCCCATTTTCAGGAATACCTAGTTCTCAGTAACTAACTAGTGAAATATAATATAATAAAACAATATTATTACAATAATAATATTCTAAATCACTGATAAAACACATGCCAGATTGACCCATTTTAATAACTAATTGACTCAAAATTGCCACCAATTTGAGAGCACCTTCATGTCTTTTTTTCTTTTCTTCATAGACTGTTCTTTTTGTAGGCTTTAAGGTGATTAGGTGATGCGAAGCGGACTTTACTAGTCAATCTTGATTCTGATGCTATAAAACTTCGGATATGGCAGAGGATCATTCTGACATTAGTACTTTGTGAACTAATAAAAGGAGATTTCAGTTTTGTCATTATACAGGCCTCATTTATTTTTCTAATAATCGTTCCTTGTAAAAACTCTAATTTGCTTAACTAAGAGAAACAAAATTGGGAGAAAAAATCTATGAGTTGTTTCTTTGTTTTGTTGTACTTGTCCTTGTACTAAGACTAGATCTTTTGAACCGTTAAACAGTAAAATCAATACTTGCAGGGTGTTTTTTTTTACAATTGTAGAGATACTACGGTCTAAGTCTTTATAGATAATGTAATTCCGGTGACTGGTTTAACATGTACGGTTTTCATTTTGTTTTTAAATTTCAGATTCTGACTTTGTGTGACCATTTTTAAAGTTCTACTAGGGTTCTTTCTGTTCCTGTTTGACGCTATCTTTTTGAAGGCATTAGAGTGATTTGCATCAATTTTGTCAAGGAAATGATATTGGGAAACATGAATCTTTGGTATGGATGGCTTGCTTCTTTGTTCAAAACTAAACCAAGATTGGCTTTATTATTGTTCAAATGTTGGAAAAGTCGGTATCCTACACTCCGCTGTTCTCCAAAAAATGTTATCCCTTGATCCTAATAAGTGAATATTTTGAACTAATCAGAACCTTATCCCTTCAATGCCATTTAATTAATTCAACTTTTTACTCGTCCTATAACGGCTATTCGTACATTTTGGTTGTTATTAATGCTTGTCCAACTCATATCACATTCACAATACCCTCTATTATAAGGCAAAGGTCTCCAATTGCACTCAGGTATGTTTTGCAATTAATAAAATACCAGCTTTTAAACCACCTCTGCTTTAATTTGTTTTAATGATAAATAAATTCATCTTACATTCTTACTATGTGCAGATGATGTCAACTAAAAAATTGGCAAAGAAGTCAGCATATGATCCATCATCAGGATGCTTCAGGCTTTCATCAACTTATTTGTTTGTTAAGCCTCAAAACATTCATTCATGAATAGATGAAACGACTACTACTGTTCACCAAAAAGAGTTGACTTTTGTATGTTTTAATCCTAGTTTTTTTATTTTTTATTTTATTTTTATGAAGAGTTTGTCTACCACCTAGCACTATGCATATAGAAAAGTGTATAGAAAATGATCCACATGCCACAAGGTACAGTACGGATCCATATGCTTATAGAAAACTGTAAAAAAATGATCCAACTTCAATACTCACAATAAAATTATGTTCTACCTCACTTATAATAATCAACCCAGATTGACCCATTATTGAGTAAATGGGTCAAAATTGCCACCAATTTTTTCGGGCTCTCAGGTAATGGGAAGAAGACTTTTTTAGTCAATCTTGATTCTAATGGGATGATTTGGTGGTGAAGCGTCTGCTATAGTCTGATTCTACAATATGCAGGTTCTAGATGTGATACTAATGAGTATTGAAGATGGCAACAAAGTTGTTCTGGGATTATCTCAACTTGACCCAAAGTAAATAATCTTTTACTAATCAGTATTTATATCCTTTCGGTGCAATAATCAAGTCAAGTTTTTACTTGACCCTATAATAGCTATTCATACATTTTGGTTGTCCAATTGATATCCACATTTACAAACTCCTGTATTACAAGTCAATGTTCTGTAATTGCACCGAGTTCGGGTATCTGTCTTGACACCACATTTTCTTTAATTTGTTTTAATGAATCAAATAAATTATATCTTTTTTATGGTGTGCACATGTCAACTCAAAAATTGGTGAAGAACTCAACATTTGTTAAGCCTCGAGACATTCAAGAGTAGAAGAAACTGGTGATTTATGGCACAAGTGAAACTGGCCAAGCCAGGTTCAATAAATCTTCCAACCCTTTATTTTGCCCATTAAAAAGCAAGTTATAATACATTATAAGCACAATAATATTCTAATTCACTAATAATACACGACTCATGTTAATGCGTCAAAATTGCCACCTATATAGAGCCTCTCATGTGATGGGTTTGGATAAAGTGTTGAAAAAAACACTTTAGAGGACATGACCCATGACTAAATTAGAGGACATGGCCTTGAGGACTTGGCCCATGTTCAAGATGGAGGACATGCCCCATGTTCCTTGTGGAGAACATGCCTTCATGTTCTAGATGGGGGATATGCCCCACTACCGAGATAGAGGAGAACATGACCAATGTCCTATGTCTGAGATGGATGAGAAATCTCATGTCCGACGTGGAGAACATGACTCATGTCTGACATGGAGGACATGTCACATGTTCGAGATGGAAGACATGATCTATATATGAGTTAGAGGTTGGAGGACATGACACATGTCCGAGTTGAAGGAAATGACCTATGTCCGAGATGAGAGATGAAGGACAAGTCTCATGTGCCATGTCCAGGATATAGGGCATGCCCCATGACCAAGTTGGAGGACATGCCCGATGTCCCAAATGAAGGATTCGGTCCATGTTCAAGATGGAGGACATGGCTGAACATGGCTCATGTCCGGGATGGAGGAGATGACCCATGTCCGAGATGGAGGACATGACTCATTACCAAGATGGATGACATACTGATATGATATTACTGGGACGAACTCCAAAGCTAAGTCATGTCCTCTATCCCAAAAGCTAGCTTAAAAGAGGAGGGAACACTCAAGTTTATAACACCAATTAAAGGACATCGCCCGAGACAAATTAGAGGACATGACCCATGCACGATATGGGGGACATGGTCCTTGTACGATATCTCGGACATGGAGGAGATACTGGACGTGTCCCATGTTTGAGATAGAGGAGGTGTTGGACGTGTCATATATACAATATGGTCGGTGGCAACTCCAAGTCATTAGGTGTGAGGCTCATATATATATCATTATGTATGACACCAGATAAGACCCCATGTATTATATATATTAATGGTTTTTTTGAAAGAAAATAGCAATTCTTTAGAATATTTTATTTACAAACTACAACCTAAATTGTATAAGACTCCATGAAATTTTAATCTTAGAATCACCACTGGATATGGGCACGGTCTGTGTCCTTCATCCCGGACATGGAGGACGTAGCCCATGTCCCGAGATGGAGGAGGTGCTGGACGTGCCCCATGTGTACGTTAACTAAGAATACTTAATATCTAAGAATACTTAATGGCTAAGAATACTTAATAGCTAAGTTTCCTTAATGGATAAGAACACTTAATGGCTAAAAATACTTAATAGCTAAGTTTACATAACATAAGACAAATGTCTAATAACAATCTTAGATACACTAATATAACTTGCATTTAAAGGGTGATCACATCAACAGTTGAGGATCACACCAACCCATAGCTGCAGATAGAAGGTTAGAAGTAATATTATAAGATAATGGAATCAGTTAGATCACCAATTTTATTAATTCAAGAAACCTTTGTGAATACCATGAATTTAACAAACCTTTGTGGATTCAGGAATCTATCATGAGGTTTTGAGTGCTGATCCAATTTCTGAAGAAGAAAAAAAAGATCTTGAAATTAATTACACATCATGTGAATCCAATTATAGGAGCTACAGTACTTGTAAAGGTATTGTATATTTACATTGTTAAAGCTACAAGTTGTTGATCGGATGATAATCTTATCCTATTCATTATTGATTGATAAAGACGGGGAGAGAAAAACAAAGTATATTGATTCTATCAACAGCTTACCAGCAACACCTTTGAGTTGACTTTGCTATACAAGCGATGATTCTCGCACGCGTGTGCCCCATCTTCAACGAAAAAAGTCAAAAAACAAAGAGAAAAGGCCTGTAGAATGAGAGAGAAAGGAAATGGTCATTCAAGTGATATTTGCTCACTTGGTTCTGTTTAGTAGGTTTCTAAGCATGACTAGGTTGTTTTATGTGCACAATTTGTGTTAAATTTTGATGTTGTTTATCTTAATAACCTTAAACAGTGGTTGTAGTATCTTTATGCACCTTATGTGTTGCATGGATTTTGTTTTACGAAATTTTGTATTTGTGCCATGAACTTGGTACAATGCATTATGTATAAGCGGCGTTGACACTTGACGGATATTTCAGGAGGGATAAATATGGTGGTGAGTTCTTTAAAATATACAAACACCAGCATTGGAAATTTATTCTTGGAAATTTATGCTTGTGGCCTTGTGGGTCAACCCAACCCAATCTCATCAATTTTGCGTCATACTAAAAAAGCGAGACGTTCCACTCTAAAGAGAAGTAACAGGAACACGAAGTTTGAAGTTGTCGGAGCTCGATGGATCTTGGGATCGAAGGTTTTCGTGAATCGTTGACGTTCGGGATCGAATGGGTCGAACCGGATCCTTTTGGACCGGATTAGATCGATGCCTAGAGTCTAGATTCGACTTGTGTGGGTTTTTGGGACGGGAGGAAAACGACCGGCAGCAGTGACGGGGTGTGGAACAATCATCTCAAATGAACAAGGCAACCCGTATTTATATTCTCAGGGAGACAGTCGGTCGACTGTCTCCAACATCGGTCGATTGATATGACAGTTGGTCGACAGTCATGTTTGCCTCGGTTGATAAGAACTGGGGATTTATATGCACCAACAAACTCCCCCTAAGACCTAGTTCTATCAACATTTCTTCTTAACTCGGACATAAACACCACCAAACTCCATTGAGGATCAACATACTCCCCCTAGGATGTGGCATTACATTCTGATTTACTTGAATTCCCTTATGCACCAATAAACTCCCTTATATGGCACATATTTTCTCTACTCGTCTTCTCTCTTCATCTTTATCCTTATCATATTCCAGTGACAATTGCAAGTCGATACAATTATCAAGAAATACAATTTGTTGAACCTTTAAGTAAAATCTCTTTTGATACTCGGAGACTTATACTCAGCAATCTTCAAAGCCCGACAGTCATTAGATTAACCCTAACTTATGACTGTTGTGACTTCAGGTTCTTCGATCTCTTCAAATCTTCTTAGAAGCAGCGGAGTCTTAAGATTTGACAATGTTTGGCCCATAAATAATCAGACGCTTCTGATTATCCCACAATAACTTCTATTTTCTTCAAAAGCTTCTTAACATTATAATCATCGAGACTATTAATTAAGCAGCTTTATTCCTTTCTATCACGTACGCCATTCCTTCATGTTCATCAAAACTCCCGAAGCTCCAACTTTAACTTCTTCTTTCAGTTAACATGGCTCGTACGTATATCAACTTTGACAAAATGTTGGTCATACAAACATACAGTTCAAACAAACACAGGTTTAACTATTTTGACTCAACATTTTTCACATACATTCAAAATTCAAATCACATTGTTGTAAACGTTCAAAACTCTTGAATTTTCAAACAGCAAAAACACTTATTGCTTTTCAACAAAACTTAACTTCAGTCTGACACATCAGTTTCATCTCACATGAGTAACCAGAAAATAAATAAGACCGAAAATATTTTTGAATTTTCTAAAATTTATGCTAAAACATACCAAAAATCTTTTTGTTTTGCATAATATGAATGCATGCATGCAACAACTAAGATACATAAAGTAATCTATATGTAGATACAATAAAACACGCAAAAAAACTACAACTATCATGCAAATGCACACATAATCATACAATCAATTAAAATGTTTTTGTATTTTTCAAAATAAATATCAACAAACTGAAAAATATTTTTGTAGTTTTTAGGATTTTAAAACTTATCACAATAAAAATGCAAATGAAGTACAATTCATGTCAGAAAGTCAATGATCAAGATTAAGAAAGATCCAAGATTGTATGGCATAAAACATGTTATTTACAGGAAGTAGTTTCTGTAAGTCATAAACCTAAGGAAGCTAAATTATCAAAATGTATACATGTTCAATTAACATTCAGACAACAGTATGTACACAAAATTTCACAAGTAAAAGTAAATAATACCAGAGAAATTGATCTTAACATGGTATCTATCTTCATTAACCTTTTACAGACTTTCCTCTTAGACATTTTGATGATCAAGTTAATTAATTACTTTAACATATTGCTATGTTAGATTCAATCACAGACTCGGTCATCAATGTGAGATCGTACGATTTTTTAGGTAGTCAATTGAGCACAAGTCTATTGACGCTTTCCGTTACCACAAACACATACGTTAGGTCTAATTGAACAAGAAGGTTCTCATAGTAATTTTGGAATATCCCTGTCAGCCATTAGCTTCTATCGTAACATATACTTTTCAATTCATATGATTCTGATGGATCTCATAGTATATTTAATATTCTGTCAATCGTGCAATCTTTTATGTAACCAACAGCTATCAATCTCATTCCTTCTTTATTATTAAAGTTATTGGAGGAAACGGAATGAAAGACGTAGCTTTCTTAAT
The DNA here is from genome assembly GCF_046630445.1 of Rutidosis leptorrhynchoides. Classification (NCBI taxonomy): domain Eukaryota; kingdom Viridiplantae; phylum Streptophyta; class Magnoliopsida; order Asterales; family Asteraceae; genus Rutidosis; species Rutidosis leptorrhynchoides. The sequence continues at coordinate 518,617,061 of NC_092334.1, forward strand.
AAGTGAGTATTCAGAATATCCCTCTGAAAACATCTTTCGCTGTCTAGGCCTTAATGGGCACAGTCCCATATCACAGACAATGATAATAAGTCCAATAGAATGGTTTTGTTGAAGTATGAATGATTTAAGTTCTTCTTGGTAATCTTCACACTCATTAGTATTCTTACAAAGACTTCTCTTCTCGATTTCATCATTATCTTAACCTTGATATTTTCGTCTTCCATGATTCACTTCTATTTTCATGATATAATAACTTGATATGCAATGTGCCATAATTTTTTTTTTTTTTTTTTTTTTAACAACACATTGCAGTCTTGACTTTGATTTAGTTCTCGAATTGACTTCCTTGCGATGAAGATCTCTTTTCTTCATTTGTGTAACAATTAACTTAAATCATTCATTCATGGACTGTCTGTAATATAGAACCACACTTTTCAACCCGTTCACAGGAAAGACACTCTCATTGAGATAAACTTACTATTTTGGAGTTTAGGTACGATTCAAGAATTAAAGTTTGATAGAAGTCGGTATGCACAGTCAATCAGAACATTTTCAACGCTTATTGATCGCTTGAATATCCCAATTAGTCGTGAGACTCAATGGTGCAGCAATTTGGAATTTGCTTGGGGATATTCTACATCATGTGTTTCTAGATTATACGTCATGATAGGGGATACCCTCACCTTTTGTTGATTTCCTCAACAATTTTCTTTAAAGTATGCACCTGTGGTAATTAAGTGACTACCCTCAACTGCTGTAAATCTTTTCATGATTTCCTCATCAAGATATTTACATGATTATGAGTGTGATCATCTCATTCTATGATTAAGTCATAAGGCTTAATAGTACTTGATATGAATAATCACTGATTTAATCTATACTACTTGCTATACGTGCCAAACGTTAGACATGCAAGTTCAGTGATACAGTCATCTCCCTAACATGTAGATCAAGCAACTCATTTTTTGATTTTCTATTTTTTTTTTGTGTTTTTCATTTTATCATATATTTTTTTTTTGTATTTTCTGATGTTGTCATTTTCTCCCCCTAAAATACTAAAACCGAAAATCTTTTTGGCTTTTTGAATTTTAAGCAATCAGAAAATAAAATGCAATGCAAAAAGTTTAAACTACCTAACATGTAAAAGTAAACAAATACAATAAAGAAAACATAAAAAGAGTTGGTTACTCATTTGACGTTTCGTTTCTGGGACGATATCAACACACTGAAAAATCTTTTTGTAGTTTTTAGGATTTTAAAACTTATCACAATAAAAATGCAAATGAAGTACAATTCATGTCAGAAAGTCAATGATCAAGGTTAAGAAAGATCCAAGATTGTATGGCATAAAACATGTTATTTACAGGAAGCAGTTTCTGTAAGTCATAAACCTAAGGAAACTAAATTATCAAAATGTATACATGTTCAATTAACATTCAGACAACAGTATGTACACAAAATTTCACAAGTAAAAGCAAATAATATCAGAGCAATTGATCTTAACATGGTATCTATCTTCATTAACCTTTTACAGACTTTCCTCTTAGACATTTTGATGATCAAGTTAATTAATTACTTTAACATATTACTATGTTAGATTCAATCATAGGTTCTCATAGTAATTTTGGAATATCCCTGTCAGCCATTAGCTTCTATCGTAACGTATACTTTTCAATTCATATGATTCTGATGGATCTCATAGTATATTTAATATTCTGTCAATCGTGCAATCTTTTATGTAACCAACTGCTATCAATCTCATTCCTTCTTTATTATTAAAGTTATTGGAGAAAACGGAATGAAAGACGTAGCTTTCTTAATAAGTGAGTATTCAGAATATCCCTCTGAAAACATCTTTCGCTGTCTAGGCCTTAATGGGCACAATCCCATATCACAGACAATGATAATAAGTCCAATAGAATGGTTTTGTTGAAGTATGAATGATTTAAGTTCTTCTTGGTAATCTTCACACTCATTAGTATTCTTACAAAGACTTCTCTTCTCGATTTCATCATTATCTTGGCCTTGATATTTTCGTCTTCCATGATTTCACTTCTATTTTCATGATATAATAACTTGATATGCAATGTGCCATAATTTTTTTTTTTTTAACAACACATTGCAGTCTTGACTTTGATTTAGTTCTCGAATTGACTTCCTTGCGATGAAGATCTCTTTTCTTCATTTGTGTAACAATTAACTTAAATTATTCATTCATGGACTGTCTGTAATATAGAACCACACTTTTCAACCCGTTCACAGGAAAGACACTCTCATTGAGATAAACTTACTATTTTAGAGTTTAGGTACGATTCAAGAATTAAAGTTTGATAGAAGTCGGTATGCACAGTCAATCAGAACATTTTCAACGCTTATTGATCGCTTGAATATCCCAATTAGTCATGAGACTCAATGGTGCAGCAATTTGGAATTTGCTTGGGGATATTCTACATCATGTGTTTCTAGATTATACGTCATGATAGGGGATACCCTCACCTTTTGTTGATTTCCTCAACAATTTTCTTTAAAGTATGCACCTGTGGTAATTAAGTGACTACCCTCAACCGCTGTAAACCTTTCCATGAGTTCCTTATCAAGATATTTACATGATTGTGATTATGATCATCTCATTCTATGATTAAGTTCGTATCCCATTTTTATTTAGATCAAACTCGTTTTTTTTTCTGAATATCTGATGTTGCATTCATTACTCCCCCTAAAATACTAAAAATCTAAAATCTTTTTGGTTTTTGGATTTTAAACACACAGAAACAATCAAAAAGAAAAGAAATATAATCACACAGAAACATAAGAAAATATGCAGAACAGAAAATAAAAATAGCATGCAAATCATAAATAAGCTAACATGTAGATGCAAATAATACAGTAAAGAAAACATAAAAAGAGTTGGTTACTCATTTGACGTTTCGTTTCTCGGACGATATCAGACTATTTTTTTTTTTGACACTAAATGACGTTATTAAACAAGTTCTACACTAAATTATGTAGAAGTCAATAAAATACGTTTCATTTCGGGTTGCATACTGAAATATATGCAAACCATCAGTCCTGGTCACATACGTGCTAGACCGCTCCATTGTCGATAATCCAGGTACTATCAACAAGGTCAAACAAACATGGTGACCTGCAAAATCTCAAAAATAAAATTAGGTCAAAATGGGAACCCAAGCCCGAATGGTAGTGGGTTTCCCGTCGACATCAACAACCTGTAAATCCACCCATTTTCCCGTGGATCCCAAAGGTGTCACATTACCACCGACCACCACGAACCACCGCAGCTCCGCCACTCTATTCATCATCTGATTTCTCACGGGTCTGAGCATCTCCACGCATATAAAAAACTTAAACGTGTAACTGACACGCCGGAGAACAATTTTCTTACGCGTTTCTGGAAAAATAACGCACTAATTCGCGAATTTTGGGCTTAAAAAACTGATCTGGTACGATTATGTTTTAGGAAGAAGAAGAAAAATTCGGATGGCATATATGTAATTATTGTGAAGTTTGACTAGATGGACCCCACTGCCACCTCATTATTGTCCTTCTTGTCACTTTTCACAAACACGTTCTAAAAAGTACATGGTACATATTCCTTTTAATTTCAGTGGGCCCCAGCTGCTATTACTTTAATTTTGCCGAATTTTTCGGGATTTCGCGAGTTTTTATCAGATTTTAAGATATTCCAATGTTTTACTCGAGTGACGAAATGAAGGAAAATAAGGGACAAACGTTGAAACGGGAATGAAAAAGATTTGCAGCACGGAGTACTGAGACTTTAGAGGACACGATAACGAGATATTGTCATTTAATATCCGAGATGAAAAATTGTAGAATCGAGGTGACACAAGATAAGGCTGTAAAAGTTCTAAAAGAGGGATTGCCAAGGAAATGGAATGCATGCATTGAGCAACTTGAAGAGAGAGCTTGGGTTAGAGATACTGTTCTCACTCTCAATTCAGTTATTTCCATGTTGAGAGAGAAGATATTAGAACAATATGCTATAAGAAATATGCTTCAAGATCTTAAGATAAATGATAAGTCTTCATCCGGGTCTAAGAATGAAGTTAATTCTAGTGATTGCTATATGGTTAAATCTTCCAGTGATCATGTTGATGCTGATACTGAGATTGAAAATCTGGCTAGAGTTGAAGAGCCGGTTGTGAATGCTGTTGCTGATGAGTCAGATAATGTTGAGCAGGATGCGGTCATCACTAAATCAGTATTGAATTCAGAATCTGAAGAAGACAGTTGTGCTAAGGAGAATAGTACGTTCATGAAAGATGCATCTAGCAGCTCTAAGGTACATGTTGAACCTTCCTTTGTATGTAATGATTGTGTTAGTCATAAACGTGAGATTGCTAAACTGGAATGCATAGTTTCTAAACTGAATGGAATCCCCTTAGATTGTGTTTACTGTCCCGAGTTAAAACGGGAGCTTCAGATTTTTAAGGCGAGTTATCTAGAGATGAAATCCCTGTACGAGACTAATTTAATTCAGTTTAACAATAAAAAGGAATTCAGGGAGACAATTAAAACTCTAGAAAATCAAGTTCATGATTTAAGAGCTACAATTTCAGGTGACCAAAAGGCCATAATGATGTACTTAAATCAACTTGAATGTGCTAAGAGAGAAAAGGAAGAGTTTAAGATTAAGTATGAGTCAGAAAAGGCTAGAAATGACACTTGGCAGCGAATGTCATATGTCATTGACTATACTGTCTACAACAAGAATGATGGTAAAAAGGGTTTAGGTTATAATGAATGTCCTCCTCTTAAGAATGAGTACATTAATAAGCCTTCTGACTCTTGTCTTAGTGAAATCCTAAGTGCTAAATCTGTAGAGACTGAGAAGGTCAATTGCTCTGATACCATTTTGTAGGAGCTCGATGGATCTTGGGATCGAAGGTTTTCGTGAATCGTTGACGTTCGGGATCGAATGGGTCGAACCGGATCCTTTTGGACCGGATTAGATCGATGCCTAGAGTCTAGATTCGACTTGTGTGGATTTTTGGGACGGGAGGAAAACGACCGGCAGCAGTGACGGGGTGTGGAACAATCAACATCTCAAATGAACAAGGAAACCCGTATTTATATTCTCAGGGAGACAGTCGGTCGACTGTCTCCAACATCGGTCGATTGATATGACAGTTGGTTGACAGTCATGTTTGCCTCGGTTGATAAGAACTGGGGATTTATATGCACCAACAGAAGTGACATTGTAAACCAAGTTGTTAGCTCAATATCCAACTTCTCTCCCTCTCATACTAGAAGTATGTAGTTGGTGGGTGCACACTCAGTGTACAACGGTCAAAAACTCAATAAAAATCGCCTACTTTTTAATTTTCCTTTATAATTCCATAAAAGACGTATACCAAATTGATCGAATCAGTAAGAGAATGAGTACCTGAAACACGTGAATCCAAGCTCCGGCTTCTTCTATAGGTCTGCTCTGATTCGCAAAAAGCAAGACCGAAATACCTATTTATATTTCTATGGAAACTTTCATGGCCTTATTTCACGAAGCGTGACAAAGTTTGCATGTGTCGTTTGTAGCTCAATGTACAGATCACCATGAGTAGTTTTCATAACTGACCATAACCTTTTCTCTTCGGGTTTGTAGCTCAATTCATTATGAACACGATTTTGTATACCGAGTCTCTTTGCTCAAGAGTGAAGCATTTCAGTGTACACACATATTCAACATGAACACGATTTTGTTCTGATGCAGTTTCTATTATTATATTAATTGAACATAGTTGTACACTTGTACTAGAGAGCAACTTCTTAACAACTCAATTTGATGAATATGAATTTTAATGGAGTTCAGCTAGGGATGGAAAAAAAACCGTACCCTTTGGGGAAACTCGAAACCCCGATATTTTTGGGCCGGGTTCGGGCCGGGTGAATGGGTCTAGGGTCGTGGTCGGGTATGGGGATAGTTTTAAATTTTTTCGCGGGTTCGGGTCCGGGGATGGTTTTAGACGCAAACCCGATTACCCGGACCGTATACCCGAATAAAGACCCGAGTCCATATACCCGACCCGTATACCCGAAAAAAGACTCGAATACCCGTGGGATAACCCATTTACCCAATAGTTCGTCAGTAAATGGGGACCCGAATACCCGTGGGGAAACCTGTTTACCCGCTAGTTAGTAACGAAATGGGGAGCCGACGGATCCGGATCCGGGTTTGGGACGGGTTTTTCTAATCGGGTTAGGGTCTGAGACTACCTAAACCCGACTCAAACCCGGCCCGATGCCATCCCTAAGTTCAGCCTCTATTTATACTAAATATCCATTTTCCTTAATATTTCTTTTAGTCTTGGCATTGTGAAGAATTTATTTTTATATTTAATTTTGGTGGATTAACCTCCTTTTAATATTAAGGAACTGTATACCTATCTTTCTTTTATGTTTCACTAAAAGTCGGCAAGCTATGCCCACAAGAATATGTATCACGGGCCACAAGAAATATACAATACCTATTTACTCACGTTGAGTATTTCAAAGTATTGAGTTTTATTAAGCAAAAACATATTTTAAATACTAAACGAATCATAAGTTCCAGAGATTTAACATCAGAAGTTCTTTACAAGGTGCTACTATAATGACTAAATGACAAATAGTAAACATTAGAGTCATAGGTCCATATGAACACGTAATCAAATATTAAAACATACCTTTTTAGTCCCATCCTCGAAAGCATTAAAAAATGTCTTACCTCGAGCTGCAAGTATCACCAAGCAAGCCATAATTCAACTTCCCAACTGGAATACCACAATCCGTTGTGCATTCCAAATAGACCTACATAAGTATTCAATATCAATTCATAAAGAGATTCATAGAACATAAAAATTTTAGTCTTTATAGTAGCACCTTGTAAATACTACATATATATTAAGATAGTGAATGGAAATTAGACACATTGACACATATTACTTGGCTCTAAAAATAAATGATCATAAGTTACACAAATCATCCCTGTATGTGCTATTACCTCATTATCGAATTTACAACAATGGTTTCCAATTACCTCAACTGCATTGCAGTATTTATCTATCTCTGTAAGTGCTTATTTGTCAACATCTTTTCATGAATCCAGTGCAGACAACAGGGTACCAAAAAACACAGGTACCATATACACACAAGATTTATAACCAATGACAGGGAAAAATATTTTAACAAGTGCCAAGAATAATAACTACTACCATAAAAGAAAGAAATTCTGTAATTATGGAATTTTTAAGAACTCAAATAATACAGAGGAAACATAAAAACAGTTTGCCGTTCAAAAAAAGATACCCAGTTTCCAAGAACTCAACAAAATTAAACTAAGGGCTTAACCATTTCAACTAAGGGCCACCTAATTGCTTTTGGGCTATAACATCAATCTGTCTGGGCCTTCATTAGTGGACAGCCCACTAATCACATCAACAAGCCTGCCTGTAATCTCGAATGCTCGTATCAACTTCAGTATTTAAATAAAATTAACATTATTTTCGTCTCGCCATTTGCACGCCAAACAGAAGCTCAACTTGATATTGCTAACAGAAAATCAAGGTTAGGGTTACCTTTAATATTATTTTTATATACGAATCATGATTTATTTAGTGATCAGTTCCTTGTTTTTTTTTAGCGTTGTAAGTACTGTAATTTGTTAGATACTAAAGTATTGCAACTATTACGTCAATGTTAAAATAACCCTAGGGTTTGTGATGGTTTATATGTATGTGCTATTTGTGTGGGTTCATATTCATATGATTACTCTTCATGTCATCAAGCATTTAAATTGGTATATTTAGGGTTTAAGGCCAGTTATTTATCAACATCTTTTTATAGGCCGCCCAAATTATTGTATGTCATTTGTGTCTATTGTTAATGTCAGATTCATGGAACTGATTCAAGTGACTCGTGATGATTACTACTTGTCAACAAAAGATGATGACATTATTAGCAACATGCCAAATATTATAATAACTGACATTCTGAATCGTTTGCCCATACAAGATGCTGTAAAGACTAGTATCTTGGCGAGAAACTGGAGGCTTAACTGGACTATGCTCACCCAGCTCGTTTTCGATGATGCTTTCATTTGGTATTTAAGAAAACGAAAAGATAAACAAAATAATGTAGGAGATGATAATTGGTATGATTTGAGGAATATAAGTGGACTTCTCCCTCATCTTATAGGTCCCATAAAAAAATTTGTCGTCATTATACCATATGGTAAGGTACTGGATGTCAAGAATTTGTGTGATTGGGTTCGGTTATTGTCTAGAAAAGGAATTTTGGAATTCACCCTTGAGAATAGAAACGAAGAAACGGTTGAGTTGCCCACCCCTATTTTCTCATGTCTTAACTTGACTCATTTGAAGCTTTCTAATTGTCATTTTCCTTCAACCCCGCCTAATTTTTGTGGTTTTCAAAATCTTTTGAGTTTGGATGTATCTCAGGTAACAGTAACAGTTGCTAGTGGATTTTGTGATATTATCACTAATAGCCCCTTACTTGAGATATTAAAAATACGTGAAGAAGAAGAATCTATTTCAAAACTGAATATAGATGAGATTTTCAAACTTAAAAATCTCAAGGTTTTATACTTTCCATTGTATGCGATTGATCGTGTGGAGATCACGAATTCTTTAATCGTTCATGGTGGACCTTATTTTCCAAACCTTGAAGAGCTTATTTTGTGTTTATGGGATTTTGAGGTTAGCTCATGTTCGGTGTTTATATTTTAAAATTAACATTACATTATGTTGCAAAAATGTTTTATTATGAAATGTATGACTAACTTTTCTTACAGGGTGCCGAAAAAGAATTAGTTCCTGCAAAGTTGGTGCGTAACTCCTTTTCCCGTGTGAAGAGTCTTACTTTAACCCTTGTATATTTTGAGTCCAGTTTTGTGTTAGGATTCATGTATGAAACAATTTGGGGATTCCCAAATTTGCAGACCCTTACGATCCAAGTAAGTGAAGGATGCGTATTCATCATAAAATTGCATCATTAAACTTGGCAGATGTATGATGAAAACTGTACAATTTTGTGTAGGGTTTATGCTGCGATTATGAAGATTCCTCACTTGAATTATGTACTTCAATGGGGCAGCTGCAGCTACTGAATGTAGTGTTTGAGGATTTTGGAGGTTCAGAGAATGAACTGTTCTTTATCAAGAAGTTACTTGCGTGTACCCCTATGTTAAAAAAGATTATTATACGTCCCGATAGAACCGTACACTATCCTGATGGTGGTTACAAAAAGAAGTTTGAGCTTGCTAAAAAATTGTTGAGGTTCCATCGAGCCTCCGCCATTGCTGATGTGGATCTTGATTGGTCTTAATCATATGGTGTCATCCTTATTTTGCGTTGTTTTAAGATCTTGATTGGTCTTAATCATGGTTCGTATTTGCTTGTATCAAGCAAACCCACCTCATTTTGTATCTGTTCGGGATAGTTTTTCAGTTACGTTGTGTTGGATGTACTGGACCAATTGGTGTTGGACCTGAATGATTACTGTTTTTTAAGGTTTAATTTGTAATTTTTGCTGAATATTATCAATGTTTCAAAGATCTACATTTCGTATACTTTCTAAACTATTTATAAGCCACCCAGGCTTTTGTGTGCTTATTTCAGAAGGATGTTCTCTCCTCAATCTATGTAACTAGAAAGATATCGGAACCCACGTTGCGGCGGTTGCATTTTGATATACATTGTTTGATACATGTTTGTAGTATCAGACGATATTTATGTACAAAATGCCTATGTATGTTTACGCAATTAATATTATCAAAATAAGTCCGCAAATTAGCTATGCGTATAGACAGGGGCGGATCTTAGTGGAACTCAAAGGGGGTATCCGCCCCACCTGGATTTAACGGATAAAAAATTTTTACACTAAATTTATTTTTTATTTTTTTACTAAAAATAAGGTTTTTATTAGTGTTTACCCCCGCTGGAAATGAAAAATTTATTAAATTTTCGCATCCGCCCCACCTGTCTTTGAGTTCAAGTTCCGCCACTGCGTATAGACATAGCTATGTTATCTAGTCTATCATCTACTACTTATTACATACATACATAATGTTGTAAATTTACAATTTCCTGAAAGTAACTTTCTTTTTGTTGATTCTTTCTCTTCTTGATTTCTATCAAACTATGCACTGGATTGGTATGCAGCAGATTAAATTGGTCAAGTGGTTGAGTTTTGTGATGAGAAATTCTTCTACGAAGGTGGTCTCTTTATTTATATCATCTTAGACTTGTAATTGAATGCGTAATTGTATTTACTGATTGTAAGTGTATCATCTTAGACTTGTAGCTACTGGTGGGTATATTTGCGATCTGGTATTTCTAAATATCTGTCAATATCCTTAATTTCTTATGATCAGTGATGTACTTTTAAAGTTTCATTACTGATCCCCTTTCAGGCTTTAAACAAGGTGAGATTACTTATCCACAATGTATGGGTTATTTTTAAGGGTATAACGTTTCTTTCGATTTCGTGAAAAGCACTTTGCTCGACCCTTTTCTGTTTAAGGTGATAAATTCAAGCAGTCACTTCTGAGCATGGGTTTAACATGAATTCAAGAGGGCGATATAAAAGCTCTTGTTGCTGTTAGAAATAAGGGTTGTAAATGATAATCCCGGATTGATTCTTGAATCGTGAAACACTTTCGTATTTCGACCCTACTTGTCTCGGGTTACACGAAATCTTAATTGGGATAAGACAAGAACGCAATTTGATTCTAGGCAAGAAGAGATCAAATTATAGTATTAGTGAGAATGTGAATATTTCTGTATGTTCGTTATGAAAACAAAATCATATTCCTATATTTATAGGAAGTGAAAAGGTGCTAGTGAAAGGATGCGACCTTTCAACCAAAAGATGTAATCTTTCAACGATAAGACGCAACTTTTCGTTCACACCTAATGGAAAATTGTGGACAATTTCTATATTAGTATCAAGTTAACTCTTACGGGCGTGTACTCCACACTCTCCTAACCGTTATTAAGTATAACTTGATTACCCTTGTTTTCAAGTAAATCCCAATTAACTAAAATGCTTGCTGGTAACACTAAAATCACCAACAATTCCCCCCAATTTTAGTGTAATCCTTAATTTACTAAAACTTGAACAAACAAAACAAACCAATGCATAAATGAAAATGTTTCAGAAATTAAATTTTCATCTTAGTATATTACATCATCCAGAATTCGAGAATCGGGGTGTTTCAGAAATTAAACCCTTCAACCCATATGAAAACGAGAGTAATACACACATCAGTTTCTTACATTCGTCTAATACTAACTTGACACTATTATAAGCCATGTGTCCCAATCCTTCAGTGAACATATCGGCAGCTAAGTCCAAAGCTCCTTTGAAGCGGCAAAACTTCATGCTCACATAGGTAGTTCTTTTACATCTTGCACCCGCATATGCAATTTTTCAAAAGAACTATTAAGAAGATAAACTTCAACCTACCTCAACTTGCAGTCTAAACACATACCTCGGGATCAGAATAATTATGTGTTTCAATCTTTAGAAAGTAAGCTTTCCACATTGAAATTCAGCTTCTAGCGTTTTACTATAAGGGAATTGGGTGTCTCACTTTGAAAGATTTCGGTGGACTTCAATCCCACTCTAATAGCCGACTTGTGCACTAAGTCTCAGGCTAACCATTTTGTCAAGTGATTCGCAAAATTTTGTTGTAACCCAACAAATCCAAAGATATCACTTCATTCGTGATCAACTCACGAAACATAGTTCGTCTAAGGCAATAGTGTCTAGACTTTTCCATATATATTTGACTATATGCCTTAGCCATTGTGTATCCCATAATTTGAAATCTAAATGAACATTTCTTTCGACTTCAATCAATTTTAATTAAATAGTAAACCTTTTATCAAAAGATTTAATGTATTCTTATCCTATCATAAGAACCGCGCACGTACTCAAGGTTATTGATTGACCAGTCATTGCACATGTCCATTTTCCACAACTCACCAATGTAAACTTATAATTGGTACACCCTTGATAATGTATTTCTATTATCCTTATGCACACTGTAGCGACTCGACAAAATCGTCATTGACGGCGCCGTCTACTTAGGTCCCGTTACGTGGTCATAAGTCTTTAAAACAACGTTTGACCAAAAGTATGTCGCATTCATTTCAAAAGTAAAGATGTTTCAAGGTTTATAAGTAGTTCGACAACTAGTTACATAACAAAGTTTAAAGTACAATTGAAACATATGCGACACAATTTAAAAGTAGCCAAAAGACGCTCCACGTATGCATGTATACTCGACATCCAAGCAAGTATCAAAAGTAATGAGCGGAAGCATGTATCACAAAATGTTCAAGGACCTGAGAAAAACATAGAAATATGTCAACGGAAACGTTGGTGAAATCATAGGTTTAAGTAAGTAATTACAAGTGAACCACAAGATTTGTAACATTGATATAATAGTAATACATTTCAAAAGTTTGTTTCACGAGCACCCAATTATCAATGCTTAACATTCCTTCCATAGAACCCCATCACAATAGTGATAGAACATACACTGTTTCACGAAAATACATTTCATTCGTAGACGGTAGGGAACCGCCTGAATGAGGGTTTGTCAAACCCATATGGCCATATAACATAAGTTCTCGCTTACACCCGGCAAGTGTAACTAATGATAATCGAATTGAGGATTTTTGTTCAAACTCGTATGTAGAATGTTTGTTTTCCTGTACTTGTGTTCACTTAGTAAAAAAAGGAACGTTTATGTTTTCTCATCCCAAATGTAAGTTCAAAAGAGTAAAAGTGGGACTATGATCTCACCTTGAGTGCACGTATGAAAAGTTCTTCAACAAGTAAACGTGTGCAAGAATGAATGCTAGTCTTGACCTAAACAAGTAGGTTTGTATCAATATCGGTAAACACGGTCGGTCAAAGTGTTCAATTAGTCCCATGGCTCGTTACGACTCGATTATATAGCATGTGAGTCAAATTGTCACGTTTCGTGCAAGATACAAGTATAAAAGCATGTTAGAACAATCGTATAAGCGTTTGGTTAAGTTTGACTAAAAGTCAAACTCGATCAAAGTCAACGGGGTCGGGTCGGGTGTTCGACAATTTTCCCATGATGAGAAATCATATATGAGCACAAGAGCCAAGTTTCATGTTAATCGAAGTTACGGTTAATCGGGAAACATTTTATGAAAAATAAAACAAAATTTGAAAGTAGCTGGGCAAATGCGCGGCGCGCGAAGGGTTGTGCGGCGCGCACTTCAACGTGGAACCAGGTCAGAAATCATCTAAAAGGGGTCAAGGATCTGGGACTTCATATTTGCGCGGCGCGCAGAAAGGTGCGCGGCGCGCTTTCCTGGAAATCATGCTGATTGCAGAAAAAAAAGCTAAGTTTCGAACCAAAACTCAAATTAACATAATTCATGAACCGAAAACATTCAAAATGCATACCATATATCGTTGGAAAGGTAATTTGACAAGGGAAATAACTAAACGCATTTAATCAATCAAAACCAAACAAACTCACACCAAAATCACCATTAATGCTCATCATTTATTACTCCAAGTTCATAAATGCATTATTATGATTCGGGAAATTAATTCACCTATATAATACGCCGTTTTGTAGGTAATCAAGCATACAATCCAACTAAACACTTACCAACAACAATTCATGGCATTCAAAACATCAAAGGTTCATTTCAAGTTCATCAAACCCTAACCCAAATCCACCAAAATCAATAATCAAGTATATGAAGTTTTCTAAAGCAACCTACACATCAAATTGAAGCTAGTGATACTAGGAACACATTTAATACTTGCACTTTATCATAACAACAACATTAAATCATCCAAAACTCAAAATCAAACTCACACTTTTCATGTTCATGCTAGTTACACTAAAATAACGAGATCGAGCATATAAATCCTATATTCATGTTAGACTTGAGCCATAGACACTAATTAACAACTTTATAAGTTAAAAACATCAAGAACACAAAATCTAGTGATTTTAGAAAGTTACCCAAATGAGAAGTAATCGGTATGGATTCGAAGAGGAAGATGCAAGGATTCCAAATATGTAATTTGTTTGGGTTGGTGCTTGCTCGATTTGATTTAGATGATGAATGTTTGGATTGGTGTTTGAGAGAATTTAGTGAAAGTATTAAAGAAAAGAAAAAATGAAATGGGAAAATGAAAAGAGGTGGTGGGTGTTGACTAGTCCACCTAGTCACACCTTTGATCAATTGGCGAAACTAGTCCCTCGAGTTCGGTTACGGGTGCGTGAATTACCTAGAGAGATAATTTGAACGCGTATCAGCGGGAGATGTTATAAATATATAACGGACTTTTTTTTTAAATAGTTAAACGGAAGGTAACGGAAAAAGGCGGGATGTTACACACACAATCATTACCATTACATTGGATAGTGAGATTATAATTATAAACACTCGTAGTCAAACCTCTTCTAAGACCAAAAAGAAATGACAACAAGTTTATATTGTCAATAATCTCAACATTAATATCTTGATCCAAAAAAATTCATCTGTACCAAGTGTAAAATCCAACAACTTGTAGATGTAATAGTTGAATTATTACATCCTTAAAATACTTGAGGATCATTGTGAATTAAACCATAATTCATGATTTTTTACAAGTATTAAAATACTTGTGACGATCGCTCCAAATCCATATGGACGAACACGTCATTCATCGATTTCATTGCGAGGTATTTGACCTCTATATGATACGTTTTGTAAACATTGCATTCTTTTGAAAAGGCACACCATAAATGAATATTTAAATCAAAGGTTTTCGACATTTGATGATTTCTACATATAGACAATCACCGTAATTAATAGTTTACAATAGTAGTTCCGTTGACAATGCAGTCAAAATAAGATACATGGTGATGATTTGGTGAATGCAACATTTCCTTGAAAAATATGCCATGTAAGACTCCATGCACATAGCTTGTCTAACATATAAGCAAACAGCGGAAGACTTCTAGGGAACCTGAGAATAAACATGCTAACAAGTGTCAACACAAAGGTTGGTGAGTTCATAGTTTTAGTGTTTCGCCTAATCTATATATAAAGGTGGATCACAAGATTTCAGTTGTTTCATCCAGAAACATTTATCAAAATATTCTACAAGATTGAGCACCCTGTTAACTAAGCTTTAACGTTATAATAAGTACCCCTGTTTTAACATACATGCAACCAACATGTACAATACACGTAAACCAACGTGTACTAAACTCAAATAGCATACGTCTGTTTGATAGTTCAGGCTAGGGTTTCTATACCTGGAACAGACGGGGATGTCAAGCCCTATGGATCCATATACTACTACTCGTGCCCACCAGTTCTTATAACCGGCAGTTAACAGTTACCAAAGCTAAGGGATTTTCGGTTCAAACTCGGTGTAGAATTTAGTATGTACTTGTATCCATTGCGTTTAAAATAAAGTGCATGTATTCTCAGCCCAAAAATATATTGCAAAAGCAATTAAAAAGGGATCAATGAAACTCACCTTAGCAGGATATAAAGTCGTTCACCAAAATGTGACCGAAACTCGGATTACCAAATAACCGTAGATCTCAACATAGAGAACATATGTTGGTCAATAAAAGTCTATCAAGCTAGGTCAGGTCATAGTGTATCACAATCCTAATGCTCGAGATCGACATACAAAAGTTTATCAAAAGTCATTTCAAAAAGTCATTCTGACTTTAGTTCAACAAAACGAGACATGCCTTATATAAGGATTCATTTACTCGGTTGGTAATATTTAAAAATCCATTTTATCAATCTCGTAAACAAGTTGTTTAAATCTTAATTGTAGATTCAAAAGCAATTTCAATTAACGTCAATCATAATTCAGTTGCTTATATCTTTTAATCCGTTCATCGAAACTATTCGATATCTAAATGAAAAGTTATTGATTTTTCGCTAGCTTTCCAAAAATATGTATATCATATACCTTTTACCAGTAATATATGTATTTAATTCGTGATTCATTATAAACTGTTTAGCGACGAAATTTAGCATACAAGCATGTATATATATATATATATATATATATATATATATATATATATATATATATATATACTCGAGCACTAGACATGGATACACAATTATTATATAAAAGATAAAATATAAGTACTTACATATCAATATTGAGATTCAATATTGTAGGAAAGTACGTAGACGTAACGGAGATGATAAACACTAGGTTTGATTCATAAATATATCCCCGAATATTACCCATAACCTCCTTGGCAATAACCCATAGTTTCCTTAGTTATAATCGGTTTATAACCCGAATTAAAATACCCGTGTATCACTTGTTACAGTACCATACTACTAATTTAAAATTTTAGCTAAGGAATATACAGAGTGATTTATTTATGTGAGTGTGTGCGTGTTTTTAAGTTCCTAATCACAAGTACTTCGTTCACATATATATATATATATATATATATATATATATATATATATATATATATATATATATATATATATATATATATGTAAAATAATAATATAATAATATAATATATAATATAATAATAATAAAAGGTAAGCCGCCATCACTTTTTATGTCGACAAACATTACGCGTTTCGCGTAGATAGGTATGCGTTCCGCGTATGGTGTCTTCACAAAAGTTGTAGATTTTTGAGTTACGGACGTCTGGACACCAGAATCACCCTTTTTCGAGTCAGTATGATTTAGTTATGATTTTTCTCGTGCAAGTGCGCAGGTTTAGTGATTTCCATCATTTTAACTTGAAACCTTGAGATGAAATGTTGTAGTCTTTTAGTGCTCATTAGAAACCTTTATTTTATCTTTATTTTCATTTTCATATCATTGAAAATCCATAAAAATATTTTAACAATAAAATTCTATTATATCGAAAAACGTGTCCATACTAAATCGAATAACTATAGTTTTCTAAAACTAATTACATTCACATCTTTTTATCGAAACGTTATAATAATTAAAAATCTATTATTTCGAAGAACGCTTTCATATATTTGAACTAAATCGAATAAATATAATTTAGTTTTCCAGAATTAGTTATATTCAAAATCATTCTTTAAAAGGTTTCATCTATGTCGTAAAACGTTTTCAATATTAAGAAAACTAAATAATTAACTTTATCAAGAGACACGAGACAATCATTGTGTTGAAAGTTAATCTATACTAACCTTTGTCCAGTAATCGTTAATTGACATATTTGTTCTTACTTGTAGGTCACTTTACCATTTATTCCGAATATCGTTAAAAAGGAAAGGTTTCCTAAATCAAAGTGGACCTCTCAATAGAGACTCACGATCATACAATGTACCTGATAAATCAATCATTTGATATTATCTTTTAAATACGTTAATAATTATATTAAACATATATCGAAACAAATACGTTCGTGTAAAGTATTATACGTCTAATACTTTGTTAAAGTTTTCAAGTTATAATATATACACATATACATATATAATCATGTCCGTTCATATAATGGTTCGTGAATCATTGGAATTTGGTCGAGGTTAAATGAATGTATGAACATAGTTTAAAATTCTTGAGATTCAACTTAACAAACTTTGCTTATCGTGTCGGAATAATAAAAAGATTAAAGTTTAAATTTGTTCGAAAATTTCCGGGTCATCACAGTACCTACCCGTTAAAGAAATTTCGTCCCGAAATTTGAGTGAGGTCGTCATGGCTAACAATAAAAATGTTTTTATGATGAATATGAGTCGATAAATAAAATTTTATCACTATTGAATAATATGGATAAAACAATCTAATTACTCGAAGCGTATGAGAGAAGTTATTGTAATAAAGTGAAATAGAGAATAGAGATGCGTCTTATCTCTTGACGTAGTAACGATTGATTTTCAAAATTTATGGAATAGAAAGTCTTCATAATCTAAATAAGATTTGATTCTTCAGAATTTAAGGAAATTAAGATCTTTAATTAAATGAGGTCACCTGCCTCGATTACTCTGTCTGTTATTTCGCTTATAAATTAACCCCTTTCGTCTCATTATTTTCACCACTCCTACATTTTCTTCCTCATTTCATACTTCTAAAAGATTGTGAAATACTTCATCCAGTTCTGATTCTTGATATACTCCTAACTTTCATATCTGTCATTCTTCTTTTTCATCTACCTCCAGAGGAAGTTACTTTCTTCTACCATTACCTTGGGGTTATAGTGTTTTTCATTCTCCCGTGTCTTTATGCTGCGATAAACATTGATATACACGGTTTGTTATTTATGTGTTGTTATCGGACTTTATATTCTCCCTTATATTTCAAAGTTCCTGCTTCTGTCTTCTATAATTATTGTCATCCCCAGTTAATGCTTTCTTTTATTTATTGCGATTTATACCCCAATTTCTATTTCGGAGTTTTGTCCCTTCGTTTCTTCTTCTTGTGACTAAGCATTGCTTGTAATGGTCCAGAATTCGCAGATATGAATTTCAGAATGAACATTGTTAATGTTCTAAGAAGAAAATAGTAATGACACGATCTTGATTTGTTAAATTACCAGAATACCCTGGAAAAGACAGAATCATCAAGAAATATTTTCTTGATATTTTAGAGATTAACTAGAATACAAGAGTCGTATGACATAGCACATGATGACGTTATGATCTGTGAATTATCACGTTCCATTTAGAAACTCAGCATGACTTACTATAATATAATCACGTTGATCAAGTGTCATTATATTATACTAACTCAAGCTTCAGCTCCCAACACCACTTCAAAAATATTCATATTTTAAACTCGAAGGTTTCAGAATTTAGAAACTAAAATAGTTTCTTTTATGATGTAACACAGATATCATAAGGAGAAAATTGATTTCCGATAAGAATGATTATGGAATTATCTCCAGAAATATGGAGGATATTTATAATGAAAGATACGATGATATCTTAGAATTTCTAATATCAGAGGATGATGAACAATATTGTCCGCAAGGGTTTAGATTCGGAAGCAAGGTATTCGTTAATGGCTTCAGCAGATACTGAATCATTTGGATTCTTTGAAGGCAGGTTTCGTCCTTGTGATTTATCCACAACCTCCTTCATACTTTGCTCAATCCGTTTTCCAGTTCCAAACTTTCTCTTTTTCTGAGCTTTGCCAGCACACTATCCTTTATCATCAAACTTTTTACTGTTAAGGTCGTTTACAGTTTTTGCTGCTTCATCAGCATTTTTCAAGATTTCGAGAACTAGTTCGCGGTTTAAGGTGTTTTTCAGAAACTTCACATTCAAAGTCTGTAAGTCTTGGAGGTAAACGTTATATGTATATATATAACTGTTGGCGAAAAATTGCTACGAAATTCAAAATACTGATTTGCTAATTCCCAGTAGTTGGTATGACAATTGTTGTTACAAGTTGTATATGGGTACTTGATAGAGTTTCAATGAATAATTATCGTGATTTTTCGGAGAGGCTTAATGATCAATGAAGTTGTTGATAAGTTTACTGCTAATGTGGTGGAATATGAAAGGTTCTTCAGTAACAATGATGAAGGGGTAATCGTTATAATAAGGCTTATTCGAATGAACAATTGAGGGTGATTTGCCGAAGTAGTGACAAAACTGTCTATTTTGAAAAGGGATTGAAAAGTTATTTTAGCTAATACATGTCAAAGGGTCTGATACGGATACGTGTTAAACTATGACTTTAGTTTCGAGGGTTTTTCAGGTACAAGACCGCGGTTAACATGTGGTTGGATCATCATCTCGATGATTCATTATTTGAAGTGTCTTCATGAATTTTGAGGGATTTGAACATAGACTGTAATTGTTAATATTCTTATGATGTTCTAGGATTTTGAATGATACAAATACTTTTCTGGGTTCTATGAATAGAAATGATGTTCTAGCACAGTTTTGAAGTCAAAGTATAACTTCGAAAGATGTAGGAATCTAAGAATGATGACTTTTGTTAAATCTTGACTTGGATTTTGATTTGTCAAAATCAAAATATGTAATCAATTTGGATGAGGATGGTTGTTTTGATTTTTATAAAAGAATATCTGTTGTTGTGAAAGTAGTGAGTATAGTTGATGATTTGTTGAATCAGAATCGAAGAATGTAACATATTAATTGTGAATTTATATATCCCTCGGGTATTACCTACCCGTTAAAATATTCTCACCATTAACAGTTTGTACAAAATAATTTTCTTAATTACAATCTTTATGAAAATATACCTATATATATAGTTTCCTTAGATGTAATCATGGATTTAATGAGTTAACATAATATTAATCTCATCTGGTTTTCGACTAAGACTAGAATATATAATCTCTAAAACTTTTAGAAACTACATATTCTCTGCAGAATATTTCTTTGATGAAGTTATGAATCAATACTTCATCGTTTGTTGTTATTGGTATTCCTTGGTATCTATGGTGCGTATGACGTTGATGTTCGAGGTACAGATTGTGATGTTGAGGTGTGGGATGTGGATGTTGTTGTTGGTGGTGGTAATGATACTGTTGGTGTTGATGATGGTGGTACTGTTGATGCCGGTGATGCTGCTAATGCTTGTAACCCTTGCACCATATTCTATAAAGTCACTACCCGAGCGCGAAGCTCGTTGACTTCTTCTATTACACCAGGATGATTGTCGGTTCAGACGAGTGGACGAATAAGATTTAGAATGTGAGATAGTATATAATCATGACTAGATACTCTGGAAATGAGAGAGAAAATTGTATTACGAACAGGTTCGCCGGTAAGTGCTTCAGGTTCTTCGCCAAGAGGGCAATGTGGTGGATGGAAGGGATCACTTTCTTCTTGTCTCCAATGGCTAAGCAGGCTACGAACCCATCCCCAATTCATCCAGAATAGGTGATGGCTGATTGGTTGATCCATTCCGGTTACACTTTCTTCTGAATTCAGGTGAATATCCATATCGGAATAACTGTCGGAGTTTAAGGAATTTGAACTAGATACGGGATCCATCTTGTATAATTAGGGAGATGATTTTTGATATGAATTAGATTATAGAATTTAGTTTGGTATTCTTCAATACATAATTTACATATGTATATATAACACCAAATTCCATAAATCACGGAGAAATTTTCGGAAGATGTCAGGAAAAGTTTACAGTAACAGATACGCTAAGATATGAATTTTTGTCTATACACTATTTATGCAATAAATGCAGGAAAATGTGTCTAGACTTAAGAATGATAAACATGTAATTTCTGACAAGAAATGATAAGCAAAACTTTTAACATGCAGACACGGTCGAAGTCCAGACTTACTAATGCATCTTAACAAGTATCAGTTAGACACATTCATGCAAGACCTGGTTCGCTAGGACCAATGCTCCGATACCAACTATGACGATCGCTCTAAATCCATATGGACGAACACGTCATTCATCGATTTCATTGCGAGGTATTTGACATCTATATGATACGTTTTGTAAACATTGCATTCTTTTGAAAAGGCACACCATAAATGAATATTTAAATCAAAAGTTTTCGACATCTGATGATTTCTACATATAGACAATCACCGTAATTAATAGTTTACAATAGTAGTTCCGTTGACAATGCAGTCAAAATAAGATACATGGTGATGATTTGGTGAATGCAACATTTCCTTGAAAAATATGCCATGTAAGACTCCATGCATATAGCTTGTCTAACATATAAGCAGACAGCGGAAGACTTCTAGGGAACCTGAGAATAAACATGCTAACAAGTGTCAACACAAAGGTTGGTGAGTTCATAGTTTTAGTGTTTCGCCTAATCTATATATAAAGGTGGATCACAAGATTTCAGTTGTTTCATCCAGAAACGTTTATCAAAATATTCTACAAGATTGAGCACCCTGTTAACTAAGCTTTAACGTTATAATAAGTACCCCTGTTTTAACATACATGTAACCAACATGTACAATACACGTAAACTAACGTGTACTAAACTCAAATAGCATACGTCTGTTTGATAGTTCAGGCTAGGGTTTCTATACCTGGAACAGACGGGGATGTCAAGCCCTATGGATCCATATACTACTACTCGTGCCCACCAGTTCTTATAATCGGCAGTTAACAGTTACCAAAGCTAAGGGATTTTCGGTTCAAACTCAGTGTAGAATTTAGTATGTACTTGTATCCATTGCGTTTAAAATAAAGTGCATGTCTTCGGTCCGGACTGATGCAAGCTTGCCTTTCAAAAAAAAAAAATGCATGTATTCTCAGCCCAAAAATATATTGCAAAAGCAATTAAAAAGGGATCAATGAAACTCACCTTAGCAGCATATAAAGTCGTTCACCAAAATGTGACCGAAACTTGGATTACCAAATAACCGTAGATCTCAACCTAGAGAACATATGTTGGTCAATAAATGTGTATCAAGCTAGGTCAAGTCATAGTGTATCACAATCCTAATGCTCGAGATCGACATATAAAAGTCATTTCAAAAAGTCATTCTGACTTTAGTTCAACAAAACGAGACATGCCTTATATAAGGATTCATTTACTCGGTTGGTAATATTTAAAAATCCATTTTATCAATCTCGTAAACAAGTTGTTTAAATCTTAATTGTAGATTCAAAAGCAATTTCAATTAACTTCAATCATAATTCAGTTGCTTATATCTTTTAACCCGTTCATCGAAACTATTCGATATCTAAATGAAAAGTTATTGATTTTTCGCTAGCTTTCCAAAAACATGTATATCATATACCTTTTACCAGTAATATATGTATTTAATTCGTGATTCATTATAAACTGTTTAGCGACGAAATTTAGCATACAAGCATGTATAAATATATATATACTCGAGCACTAGACATGGATACACAATTATTATATAAAAGATAAAATATAAGTACTTACATATCAATATTGTAGGAAAGTACATAGACGTAACGGAGATGATAAACACTAGGTTTGATTCATAAATATATCCCTGAATATTACCCATAACCTCCTTGGCAATAACCCATAGTTTCCTTAGTTATAATCGGTTTGTAATCCGAATTAAAATACCCATGTATCACTTGTTACAGTACCATACTACTAATTTAAAATTTTAGCTAGGAAATATACAGAGTGATTTATTTATGTGAGTGTGTGCGTGTTTTTAAGTTCCTAATCACAAGTACTTCGTTCATATATATATATATATATATATATATATAAAATAATAATATAATATATAATATAATAATAATAAAAAGGTAAGCCGCCATCACTTTTTATGTCGACAAACATTACGCGTTTCGCGTAGATAGGTACGCGTTCCGCGTATGGTGTCTTCACGAAAGTTGTAGATTTTTGAGTTACGGAAGTCTGGACACCGGAATCACCCTTTTTCGAGTCTGTATGATTTAGTTATGATTTTTCTCGTGCAAGTGCGCAGGTTTAGTATTTCCATCATTTTAACTTGAAACCTTGAGATGAAATGTTGTAGTCTTTTAGTGCTCATTAGAAACCTTTATTTTATCTTTATTTTCATTTTCATATCATTGAAAATCCATAAAAATATTTTAACAATAAAATTCTATTATATCAAAAAACGTGTCCATACTAAATCGAATAACTATAGTTTTCTAAAACTAATTACATTCACATCTTTTTATCGAAACGTTATAATAATTAAAAATCTATTATTTCGAAGAACGCTTTCATATACTTGAACTAAATCGAATAAATATAATTTAGTTTTCCAGAATTAGTTATATTCAAAATCATTCTTTAAAAGGTTTCATCTATGTCGTAAAACGTTTTCAATATTAAGAAAACTAAATAATTAACTTTATCAAGAGACACGAGACAATCATTGTGTTGAAAGTTAATCTATACTAACCTTTGTCCAGTAATCGTTAATTGACATATTTGTTCTTACTTGTAGGTCACTTTACCATTTATTCCGAATATCGTTAAAAAGAAAAGGTTTCCTAAATCAAAGTGGACCTCTCAATAGAGACTCACGATCATACAATGTATCTGATAAATCAATCATTTGATATTATCTTTTAAATCCGTTGATAATTATATTAAACATAATTGGAAAAAATACGTTCGTGTAAAGTATTATACGTCTAATACGTTGTTAACGTTTTCAAGTTATAATATATACACATATACATATATAATCATGTCCGTTCATATAATGGTTCGTGAATCATTGGAATTTGGTCGAGGTTAAACGAATGTATGAACATAGTTTAAAATTCTTGAGATTCAACTTAACAAACTTTGATTATCGTGTCGGAATAATATAAAGATTAAAGTTTAAATTTGTTCGAAAATTTCCGGGTCATCACAATACTTCATCGGATCACAATGTGTAATTGTAGAATTATAGTAGACTTGCTTAATCTTTCCTATCACATATGTTATATTGATCATTTGATGTCATAAATCATACTACAAATTTTCTTAGCATATTCCGATTTAATATCATACCGCTATTAATAGACGATTAAGCAATCTGAAAACAAATTCAATATTAACAGATTATTCAACCATAAACCAATTTTAATCATTGAATGGTAACACAAGTAACCGACATCCAACAATGAAAGTTATATATAAGATTTAGTGTCTGGTCTAAGCATGCACCAATTAATCGAATTATTATGTAGTAATCATCTAATTAATTACCAAGTAATTTTGGTTAATTGTACTAATTCACCCACTTCAAATCATGAAGTAACATGCCCATGCATGCAATTGTTACACACTTGCCACAATGCCACATGCATCTGTGTCATCATTTTTGTAATCGACACTAATGAATTTCATTAACTCCTTCATGGAATTGTTTTCAAAAACAAACGTTACATCTCTTGTATGCTTTCAAGATCATATGTGTAACAATGAATATTAACTTCCACATACATCCAATGTGTTTCTAGTAGTTACTTCCCAACATAAACCATTACTCCGTATTATATGAGACATATATGAGACAACAGCCAAAAATTAATTTTCGGTTATCGTTATATATCCAATGAATTATTTGTCGGTTAAGGTGGTTACAATTGACCGGTGTAATCTATTTGTTCGATGTCAAAATTCATCAGATTTGACTTGACAAAATCCTCTTTACCCACAACCACTGAGACCAATTTTAACGCGGCGTCAGAGGGGTCCCGTCAGACCTACTGGCATTGGGTGACGCCCCCTGACGCCCCTAGTGGGGCGTTACCGGTGATGCGGACGGGGCGTTACCGGTGATGCGGACGGGGCGTTAGTCAAGTTTTTCACGGAAGAGAGAGGAAGCGTCAGGGATACGTGTCAGATGTGGATTGGCTGAAAAATAAAGCCGTTGACAAACGGTTATTTTTGTGTTTTTTTGATTTTTTTTTTAAATTCTATATATTTTTATCTATATAAACTCATACATTCTACACTTTTAACACACCATTTCCCTTTATTTTTCTTTCACTTCTATCAATTATTTCATACAATTTTCTTTCATATCTATCAATTATTTTTCTTTCATTAATTTAAAAAATTACATTCATATTTCATACAATTACATTATTTTTCCGAATTATTTGGGGTTTTTATTAAAATTTTTTTTTATTTGGGCGAAACTTACATGGGGTATTAAGCATTGTTTTTTTTTTTTAAATTAATGTAATTTTTTTTATTAATGAGATTTAGTATTGCATTTTTTTTATATATTTTTAATATATTATTAAACTAAATAATATTATTAAAAGCGTTAAAAAAAAGTCCCCGCAGCTTTGGCTCAGTGGACATGTGGTGGTGCCTAGCACCCCCGCCGGGCTAGAGGTCTCAGGTTCGAGCCTCGTCACCTACAAAGGATATTATTTGAAAGAAATTCCTTGAGGGTGGTCCAAAGGGAAGGTTTTACCGACCCTCTCCAGGACTAAGGTCCGGCCCGCCTTCCCCGTATGGGATGGTTTAAGGGTCGGATCCCCTGAGTGTGGTTCGGGTTTTCTGCCCGAACGTGTGTGTGTGCAAATGATGACTAGGCTTCGGTCCGGACTGATGCAAGCTTGCCGTTCAAAAAAAAAACGTTAAAAAAATAATTAAATAATGATTTAACACTGAGATTTAACACTGAACCATTTCCCTTGTTTTGGCCTCAGTGTTAAATTTAACACTCAGATTTAACACCGAACGACTCCATGTGCTCTAATTATCAAATTTTCACATATAAACAGTAACCGACAAAGTGTGGCTAATTATAAATAATAAAAGGATAATTCCGAAAACTTACCTCTTAATCGACCGAAGGCCGTTATGTCATGACTCGAACCTACACGTAAATAATTCTCACCACACTTGAACGTCATAATTCTCGCGCGGTGGATTCATCCGTTTTCCAAACGGATCTGAAACTCGTGGCCCACTTGTTCGTAATTCCTCCAAAATAAATATGCTTCTTATTAAATGAAATTCGCATAACCAAATTGCTCTAAATCATGGTTGATAGTGTCCGTATATAATCACCAGTTTGTAAAACAAACTGTATGTGAGGACCCGTCCTTACCCCCTGGATGAAGTCATCAACATCTGGTCCCATTGCGAGGTACTGACCTAAATACGCCATGAATATGCCATGAATGACTCCAAGTAATATCTTTCAATTGAGCAAACGCACAGCGGAAGACTTAATTCGTACCTGAGAATAAACATGCTTAAAAGTGTCAACCAAAAGGTTGGTGAGTTCATAGGTTTATCATAACAATCATTTCAATATGTTAATAGACCACAAGATTTTCGTTTATAAAGGTGTATACACTCACAAGTGTATAAAAGTATTCTATAAGTTGTAGGCACCCGGTAACAAGCCTTAACGTTCATGTTTTACCCTCTGAAGTACACCACATCAGGTGTGTTTAAAATAACCTCGAAGTACTAAAGCATCCCATAGTCGGGATGGGGTTTGTCAGGCCCAATAGATCTATCTTTAGGATTCGCGCCTACCGTACATAGACAAGTAGTTTAATGTTACCAAGCTAAGGGTATATTTCTGGTTTAAACCCACGTAGAATTAGTTTTAGTACTTGTGCCTATTTCGTAAAACATTTATAAAAACAGCGCATGTATTCTCAGTCCCAAAAATATATATAAAAGGGAGCAAATGAAACTCACCATACTCTATTTTGTAGTAAAAATACATATGACGTCATTGAACAAGTATAGGGTTGGCCTCGGATTCACAAACCTATATTCAGTTATGTATATTAACACATGTTACGGTAAGCAATTTTAGAGATTTAATTGTTATTTTAATTAGGTTTTTCATTAATAACTTTGTTGATTATATTTATTATTTAATTATAGAAGTATTAATATAGTTAGGTAATGTGTAGTAAATATAGTTTTATATAACAAATACTTGTTTAATAAAATAATATTGATAATGATAATGAGTAAAAGTTGTTTTATTTTACAATAATAATAATAATAATAATAATAATAATAATAATAATAATAATAATAATAATAATAATAATAATAATAATAATAATAATAATAATAATAATAATAATAATAATAGTTATTATGATAATGATATTGATAATATAAATATAATAATATTAATGTCAAAATAATAATAAGAATAGTAATAATAATAATTTTGATAAAAATGATAATTTCTCTAATAATGATAATAATAATGATGATAGTTTTTAATAAAAATGATACTGATAATAATAATAATAATAATAATAATAATAATAATAATAATAATAATAATAATAATAATAATAATAAATATCAAATTATACCTTAGAAACACTAAAAGACATAACTTCCTGGGACGGGACTCGAACCCACGACCTCTAGCTAACCCATAAACACCTTAAACCATTACGCTACTCTTCCATTTTTGTTTTAATCCCATCATTAATTTCTTTTAACCATTTTCTGTTTGTTTCAATTTCCTAATCCATTCATCTTCTTCAATTATCATACTACGGTACCTTTACCATAATCATATCATAACACTTGGCCCACTAGAAAACATAAACATCCTTGGCCCAACAGAAAGCCCACGTCCCAAGAACAAATTCATATAATGTTAGGCGACCCAATGGTTGTTGTTTAAATAAAAAAAAAACTGTCGCAGGCGAGGATCGAACACCAGACCTTTCGTTCAGCAAACACTTACCAGACCACTGAACCGCCATTTTGTTTTGGTATTAACACGCGTGTCTATATTTTTATTAAATACGAAACTGTACTTCATCTTCATCATAATCAATTTTTTATCCAGTCATCATGTCATCATCGTTTTTTTTTTTAATCAAACCATCTTCTTCTTTCTTCGTTTCCCTCCTCATCATCTTCATCTTCGTTCTTAATCATCCTTAACAAACATCAACATCGTGATTTCATGTACCATCATTATCATATTAAAACATCATCATTGTGTTCTTTTAAATGCATCATCATCGTTCATATAAACGGAGACAGTTGCAGTTAGCCTTCGATGGTCTGTCCGAACAAAAAAATATTTTGTAGATGTGTTCGATCGAATAGCGATGTTCTTCTCGACAGGAACCAACGACATGAAGTATAGTTGCAGGTTTTTAGTGGTTTCGATGGTTGTAAAGGAAACAAAATGGTAACGGTGGTATATGGTGTTGGAATTCAATGAGAAACAGAAAATATTTTAAAGGTTTAATGGTTGGGACGGTTTTGAGGTTCGTGAACATGGTAAAAGGAGAAGAGAGAGAGAGAGAGAGAGAGAGAGAGAGAGAAAGAGAGAATAAGGTGGTTCTTGGTGGTGGACTGTGGTGGCTGCCGGTGGAGATGACGGTTGTTGGCTGATGGTTGCTGGAGGAGACCAAAGTAGTGTCGGGTTTTTTTTTTTAACTACGAGTGTATACGTATCTATATATATAGATATATCAAGATTTATATATATATATATATATATATATATATATATATATATATATATATATATATATATATATATATATATATATATATATATATCTATTTATATATATAATATAATACTAATTATAATAATATATCCTAATCATTTCTAATTCAAAGCAAACAAAGAGTATACAGTTTAGCCATCGGAAGATTTGGAATCATTTGAAAAAGAATACAGTGCCTAATAGTAATTTAAATTGTATCTCGGGATTATTAGTTGTCAATATATTACCACACTTTATCCGGATGACTATATCGTGTCCATTGCTAAACAGTTAACGTATAAAAGTGTTCCTAAAAAATCCCAAATTTTTAAATTAAATATATTTAATTATTTCACTCATTAACTGTTTGAAACCTGATAAAAAAATTCGAAAATTATTTATTTTCTGTTTCGATTTATATGTACGGAGTACTAATATTTAAGCTTAAGAAGGTAAAAATATTTTTAACAATTCTAACATCTTCGATATCGATTTACAGTTCAACTTTTATTTTAGTCCCTCAAGAACATGTAATATATCTATATTAAAACTAACGAAACGTCAACCGAGTGTTACCGACGTTTGCCAAATAAGCTCGAAATCATTCATTTTCCATTTACTCTCTCTCTATATATAATCAGTTTTAAATAACAAGTTTTATCACATAAATATATATTATATATTTTTAACAATTAGATTTAATATTATTTTATATATTTCCAAGTAGTATTTATATACACATTTATACACACACACACATATATGTATCCATTTACAAATAGTTGTTCGTGAATCGTCGAGAACAGTCGAAGGTCAATTGAATATATGAAATAGTTCAAAATTTTTGAGACTCAACCTAACAGACTTGGCTTATCTTGTCAAGAATATTAAATCGTATCGAGAATTTCGTTAAAATTAGTTGGAATTTTCCTGGTCATTACAGTACCTACCCGTTAAAGAAATTTTGTCCCCGAAATTTGATAGAGGTTGTCATGGATAACAATAAAAATGTTTTCATGACGATATGAGTTGTTAAATCGAGTTTTATCATTATTGAGTAATATAAATAAAACAATTGGATTACGCGAAGAGTATAAGTGAACCTATCGCAAAGGATTGAAATAAAGAAATAGAGATTCGTCTTAACTTTTGACGTAGTTTGAAAGGACCCGTTCATATACATTATAAACGATTCACAATAGTTGATTACATTGCGAGGTATTTTACCTCTATATGATACATTTTACAAACATTGCATTCGTTTTTAAAAGGTAAACTTTCTTTACATCAAAAATTGACAGGCATGCATACCATTTCATAATATCCACTATCCAACTATAAATTGATTTAATAATAATCTTTGATGAACTCAATGACTCGAATGCAACGTTCTTCGAAATATACTATGAAAGACTCCAAGTAATATCTTTAAAATGAGCAAATGCACAGCGAAAGATTTCTTTAACACCTGAGAATAAACATGCTTTAAAGTGTCAACCAAAAGGTTGGTGAGTTCATTAGTTTATCATAATCATTTATTTCCATCATTTTAATAGACCACAAGAATTTCATTTCCAGTTCTCATAAATATACGTCCCATGCATAGAGACAAAAATAATCATTCATATGGTGAACACCTGGTAACCGACATTAACTATATACATATAAGAATATCCCCTATCATTCCGGGATCCTCCTTCGGACATGATATAAATTTCGAAGTACTAAAGCATCCGGTACTTTGGATGGGGTTTGTTAGGCCCAATAGATCTATCTTTAGGATTCGCGTCAATTAGGGTGTCTGTTCCCTAATTCTTAGATTACCAGACTTTAATAAAAAGGGGCATATTCGATTTCGATAATTCAACCATAGAATGTAGTTTCAATTGCTTGTGTCTATTTTGTCAAACATTTATAAAAGCGCATGTATTCTCAGTCCCAAAAATATAAAGGGTAAAAAGACAAATGAAACTCACCATACTGTATTTCGTAGTAAAAATACATATAACGTCATTGAACAAGTGCAAGGTTGGCCTCGGATTCACGAACCTAAATTAATTATATATATTTATGTGTTGGTCAATATTTGTCTAACAAATTAGGTCAAGTCATAGTGTACCACAATCCTAATGCTCGAGGCTAATATGCAAAAGTCAACAAAAGTAAATTTGACTCAAAATAATTTCCAAAAATCTATACATGATTAATATATAGTTTAAATATCGTCGTTTTATATTTTTAAATATTTTTAAAATATTTATTAGAGTAAATAATATAATTTATTTATTAATAAATAAAATTTTATATTAAATTTATATAATAAAATATACTTTTATATATATTAAGTAATAAAATTTATAGGCCAGGTTCATTTAATATCATAAAGATAATATGATAGGTATTATTAAAGTAAGTTATTACACGTAGTAAAATATGTTTGTATCACATATTTATTTGATAAAATAATATCTTTAATGATAGTAAGTAAAAGTTGTATTATTTTGTAATAATAATTATTATTATAAAAATATCAATATTTATAATTACTAAGATGACATTATGATAAAACGATAATTCTAATTATGATAACTTTAATATTTACGATAATTTTTAATATTATCTTTAAAATAATAATTCTATTTAAAATAATAATAATAATAATATTTTATAGTAACAATGACATTTCTATTAAAATGATAATTTTTGTTAAAATGATAGTTTTAATACTAACGATACTTTTAATAATAATAGTAATGATAAAAATAATAAGAACGATAATTTTATCTAAATCAATATCTTATAATATTTTAATTTCATCATGATACTCTTACTCATTATTTCCTAATCGTTTCGTTTAATAGCTTTTAATCGTCTTTTATATCGTGTTCATAATCATAATAATGATAATAATAGTAATCAAAATAATTAGGTGTTACAAATATTTGTTTTAATTACACTAATATTAATAATGATAGTTACTATAACATTATTAACGATAATACTAATAATTATCTTAATGATAATATAGTAATAATAATAATAACAATAACAATAACCATTTTTAAATAATGATATATATATTAATAATGATAATAATAATAATAATACTAATAATAATAATAATAATAATTGGATAATAATAATAATACTAATTATAACTTTAACGATAATAACGATAGTAATAATAAAAAAAATAACAATTTTTAATGATAAATCCCTTTTATTGATAAAGATAATAATAATGATAATAATAAGATAAAACTAGAACGACGATAATAATAATCATTTTTAATAAAAATATCGAAAATTCAATTGATTATAACTTCTAATCCGTTCATCGAAACCATTCGATATCTAAAGGAAAAGTTCTTAATTTTTCGCTAGCTTTCCAAGGACATGCATATCTTATACCTTATCTCAACCGCAAGTGTAACTAATTCAAGATTCAACCTAACCTGTCTAAGGGCAATATCAAAAGTACAAGCATGCATAATCCTAAATACTCGAGCACTAGTCAGGGATACACTATTAGTATGTAAAAGTTAAATTATGAGTACTCACGTATCAATATTGAGATTCAATATTGCAGAAAAGGTACGTAGACGCAACGGAAATGATAAACACTATATTGACCTCACGAGCATACCCATGAACCATACTCAATCACCTCCATAGCTATAACCCATAATTTCCTTAATCCTATCCTACTCGAAAAACAATTTCGAAATCACTCGGACAGCACTCCGTCGTAATATTTTATGTATACTAATAATATCTTGAAATAATACGGAGTAAATATATATATGTAAATCGATTGAGAGAGTTTAGAGAAAAATATTTTCAAGTTTTTATGAAATAATGAAACCTAATGAATTCTATTTATAATAGATTTTTGAATTATTAAAGTGAATTATTAAAGTATGAATTATTAAAGTGAATTATTAAAGTATGAATTATTAAAGTGAATTATTAAAGTATGAATTATTAAAGTGAATTATTAAAGTATGAATTATTAAAGTATGAATTATTAAAGTTAAAGTAAAGTAAAAATAAAGTAGAGGTAAAGTTTAAGTATAGTAAAAGTATAAAACTATGTACGTATAATACGCGTATAAATATATAATATTAATTTAAATCATTTAATAAAATAAAATATAAATATCGTTATCTTTATCATACTAGTTAAGTAATGAGTTGTCAAAAGTGGTTCTAGATATTTATAAAAGTTATATACGTTTTAATAATAAAGTTCTTTTTAAACTGAAAACGTTTTTGTACGTTTGAAACTAAATAGATCAATCGAGTCTTTATGAGATTCAATCTTCCACTATCCTTTGTCTAGTTCTCAATGATTGACAATTTGTTCTTATTTATAAATCACTTTACCATTTTTCGAATATTGTTAAAATGGAAAGATTTCTCAAATCAACGTGGGCCTTTCAACAGAGACTTGTAATCATAATTCAATATATCTGATAATTCAATCATTTGATCTTATCTTCTAATTCCATTGATAAACATTTTGAAACAGATACAATCATATAAAGTATTTAATCTAATATTTTGTTTACGTTTCAAGTTATAATATAAATACACATATACATATATAATCATATTCGTTTAATGGTTCGTGAATCGTTGGAACTTGGTCGAGGTTGAATGAATATATGAACATAGTTTAAAATTCTTGAAATTTAACTTAACAAATATTGCTTATCGTGTCGGAAACATATAAAGATTAAAGTTTAAATTTGGTTGGAAATTTTCGAGTTGTCACATAGTTATGGTTGATTTTCGAGATTCAAGGAATTTAAAGAAATCTTCTAATCAGAAATAAAATGTAATCGCATGATTTATTAGCAAACTGTCGGAATTACAGAAGAACGGAAATATCAAAGAAATATTTTCGTGATATGCTTAGAAATTAAGTAGAATGAAAGAGTCGTGTAACATGGCACATGATGAGAGTAAGATTTGTGAATCATCATCACACTCCATTAGAAATTTAGCATGACTTACTGTAATATAATCACGTTGGCCAAGCGCCATTATATTATACTAACTCATGCTTCAATTCCCAACACTTCTCCACTATTCATTCATGGTTTATACTTATATTTTACAGAAGTTTCCAATATAATGAAATACAGATAGCACGAAGAGGTATATAATTTCGGACAAGAATATTTATGAAAATATCTTCAAAAATATCGAAAATATTTATGATGATATTTTGGAATTGCAAAGTTCGAAAGTTGATGAAGAAAAATGTTTCGCAAGATTTTAACATGACTTCGGAGTAAGATATTCTATAAAGATTTCATCGGATTCAGAATTACCTGGATTCATGAACATAGGGTTTGGTCCTTGTATTTGTCAATGGTCTCCTTCATGGTTAGCTCAATCCATTTTTCAGTACCAAATTTTCTATCGAGCGTTCCCTAACACTCCATTCTTTATCATCAACCTCTTGGCTATTTAGGCCATCTAAAATTTTACTGTTTCCTCTGCATTTAATGCAGCCATTTCTGAATCGTCGGTTATCAATCCGAGGTGGTTTCAGGAGAATTGTGTTTTTAGATGATTAAACGCTGATGGTAACACGGTATAATATAAAAGGTTCCCCGATAACAATAAAGAGCACGCATATATATCAAGGTTATAATAAGATTGTTTCGAATGGAAAGTCGAAATCGATTTGCTGAAGCTGTGACAAAATTGGCTACTTTGAAGAAGAACTGCAATGTTATTTTGGGTACTAATAACACTAAAGGAATTAGAACAGCTACGTGTTAAACGTTTACTCAGTTTCCGAGAGTTTTTCAGGTGCATATCTATATGCATCAATCTTTTCTTTCGTAGATGAAGTGCGGTTGGTTCATTCTCTCAATCGAGGTGTTTTCAATAATCATGAAAGATTTGAACATGGATTGGAATCGTCAAGATTCAAATGAGGTTTAAGATAAGATCAAGTGGCATCCTTGAAGAATTATTTAGTTTCATATGTTATAATCAATATTTTAATTCATTTTAATTGTCCAATGTCATTAGTCCACATTCGATAGTCCACAGTTAACAGTCCAATAATTCATATATAATTTAATATATAATATTCGAATTAATTAATATGTATAGTGACCCGTGTACATGTCTTAGACTCGATCACAACTCAAAGTATATATATTATTGTAGAATCAACCTCAACCCTGTATAGCTAACTCCCGCATTACTGCATATAGAGTGTCTATGGTTATTCCAAATAATATATATAGATGCGTCGATATGATATGTCAAAACCTTGTATACGTGTCCCGATATTTAAAGTGCGTAAAAATAAATAACAGAAATTAAATGACGATAAATAAAGTACGTAAAGTAAATAACAGAAATTAAATGACGATAAATAAAATTGTGAGAATGTAAATTGCGATAATTAAACTGCGATAAATAAAATGTAATCTGTTAGCTAGGAACAATTAGCTAGGAACAGTTAGCGTGGATTCTTAACAAAATTCTCATAGTTAATTTGTTTGTTTCTAACAAATTTTATTTTGTTCAATATTTTCTTCATTATGCCACTTGTTGAATTCTGATAAGTCAAAATTCAAATATGAAATTGAATGAAAATGGTTATTCTGTGGTGAACGGATTTGTATATCGGTGGATGTAAGTAGGATAGTAAACAACTGTTGAATCAGCTTCGAAGAATGTAAAGTGTAACTTATTAATGTGAAATCTAAATATTCCT
Source organism: Rutidosis leptorrhynchoides (assembly GCF_046630445.1). Taxonomy (NCBI): domain Eukaryota; kingdom Viridiplantae; phylum Streptophyta; class Magnoliopsida; order Asterales; family Asteraceae; genus Rutidosis; species Rutidosis leptorrhynchoides. Next base: position 518,652,768 of record NC_092334.1, read on the forward strand.
CGGGTATTACCTACCCGTTAAAATATTTTCAACATTAACAGTTTGTACGAAAGAATTTTTTATTACAATCTTTATGAAAATATACATACATATATATTTTCTTCAGATGTAATCATGGATTTAATGAGTTAATATGATATTAATCTCATTTGATTACTGTTAGAACGAGAATATATAATCTCTAAAACATTAGAGGTTACATAATTACCACGTAGAACGAAGATAAATGATGTAGAATGATATGTAGAATGCTAATTATACTCGAGGTACAGGATGAGATGTTGAGGCATGGATTGTTGATGGTACTGGTGCTGTTATTGATGGTACTATTGGTGCACGTAATGTTGTTGAAGCTGATACGTTTTGCACCATATTTTCCAAGGCTACAACTCGGGCGCGAAACTCGTTGACTTCTTCCATTATTCCGGGATGATTGTTGGTCGAAATGAGCGAATGAATAAGGTTTAGAATTGTAGATAGAATATAATCATGGCGAGTTATTCGGGAATTGAGGGTGAAAATGGTGTTTCGGACTGGTTCGCCAGTAAGTGCTTCGGGTTCTCCGTCAAGTGGTGAATTCGGTTGGTGGAAGAAAAGAATCGCCTTCTTCTCTTCTCCATTAATTAAGTCAACTACGAACACATCAGATGAATTGGGAATGGATGACTGGGTGTTTCATTCTGGTGACGCTGCTTTCGGAGCTTAGGTGAAACTCCATATCGGAATCCGAGGGACTTGAACTAACGGTGAGTTCCATTTTGCTCGGTTAGATAAAGAGTTTTTGGTATGAAATGAATTTCGGATATCAGATGATATTCTAATTATATAGAATACCTATACATAGTACAGAAGATCCCGTAGATTACGAAGGGATTTAAGGAAACGTGTCAGATAAAGTCTACAGTAACAGATACGCTAAGATATGAATTAGCAGTTATGCTAAGATATGAATTTATCTATACACTATCTATCAAATAAGTGCAGGAAGTCGTGTCTAGACTTAGGAATGATAAGCAGGTAGTTTTCCACTAGAAATGATAAACAATACTTATAATATGCAGCTAAGGTCGAAGTCCAGACTCGCTAATGCATCCTAACAACTATCAGTTAGACACACTAATGTAAGACCTGGTTCGCTAGGACCAACGCTCTGATACCACCTTTGAGGACCCGTCCTTACCCCCTGGACGAAGTCATCAACATCTGGTCCCATTGCGAGGTACTGACCTAAATATGCCATGAATATTTCATGAATGACTCCAAGTAATATCTTTCAATTAAGCAGACGCACATCGGAAGACTTAATTCGTACCTGAGAATAAACATGCTTAAAAGTGTCAACCAAAAGGTTGGTGAGTTCATAGGTTTATCATAACAATCATTTCAATATGTTAATAGACCACAAGATTTTCGTTTATAAAGGTGTATACACTCACAAGTGTATAAAAGTATTCTATAAGTTGTAGGCACCCGGTAACAAGCCTTAACGTTCATGTTTTACCCTCTGAAGTACACCAGATCAGGTGTGTTTAAAATAACCTCGAAGTACTAAAGCATCCCATAGTCGGGATGGGGTTTGTCAGGCCCAATAGATCTATCTTTAGGATTCGCGCCTACCGTACATAGACAAGTAGTTTAATGTTACCAAGCTAAGGGTATATTTCTGGTTTAAACCCACGTAGAATTAGTTTTAGTACTTTTGCCTATTTCGTAAAACATTTATAAAAGCAGCGCATGTATTCTCAGTCCCAAAAATATATATAAAAGGGAGCAAATGAAACTCACCATACTGTATTTTGTAGTAAAAATACATATGACGTCATTGAACAAGTATAGGGTTGGCCTCGGATTCACAAACCTATATTCAGTTATGTATATTAACACATGTTACGGTAAGCAATTTTAGAGATTTAATTGTTATTTTAATTAGGTTTTTCATTAATAACTTTATTGATTATATTTATTATTTAATTATAGAAGTATTAATATAGTTAGGTTATGTGTAGTAAATATAGTTTTATATAACAAATACTTGTTTAATAAAATAATATTGATAATGATAATGAGTAAAAGTTGTTTTATTTTACAATAATAATAATAATAATAATAATAATAATAATAATAATAATAATAATAATAATAATAATAATAATAATAATAATAATAATAATAATAATAGTTATTATGATAATGATATTGATAATATAAATATAATAATATTAATGTCAAAATAATAATAAGAATAGTAATAATAATAATTTTGATAAAAATGATAATTTCTCTAATAATGATAATAATAATGATGATAGTTTTTAATAAAAATGATACTGATAATAATAATAATAATAATAATAATAATAATAATAATAATAATAATAATAATAATAATAATAATAATAATAGTAATAAATATCAAATTATACCCTAGAAACACTAAAAGACATAACTTCCTGGGACGGGACTCGAACCCACGACCTCTAGCTAACCCATAAACACCTTAAACCATTACGCTACTCTTCCATTTTTGTTTTAATCCCATCATTAATTTCTTTTAACCATTTTCTGTTTGTTTCAATTTCTTAATCCATTCATCTTCTTCAATTATCATACTACGGTACCTTTACCATAATCATATCATAACACTTGGCCTACTAGAAAACATAAACGTCCTTGGTCCAACAGAAAGCCCACGTCCCAAGAACAAATTCATATAATGTTAGGCGACCCAATGGTTGTTGTTTAAATAAAAAAAAACTGTCGCAGGCGAGGATCGAACACCAGACCTTTCGTTCAACAAACACTTACCAGACCACTGAACCGCCATTTTGTTTTGGTATTAACACGCGTGTCTATATTTTTATTAAATACGAAACTGTACTTCATCTTCATCATAATCATTTTTTTTTTCCAGTCATCATGTCATCATCGTTTTTTTTTTAATCAAACCATCTTCTTCTTTCTTCGTTTCCCTCCTCATCATCTTCATCTTCGTTCTTAATCATCCTTAACAAACATCAACATCGTGATTTCATGTACCATCATTATCATATTAAAACATCATCATTGTGTTCTTTTAAATGCATCATCGTCGTTCATATAAACGGAGACAGTTGCAGTTAGCCTTCGATGGTCTGTCCGAACAAAAAAATATTTTGTAGATGTGTTCGATCGAATAGCGATGTTCTTCTCGACAGGAACCAACGACATGAAGTATAGTTGCAGGTTTTTAGTGGTTTCGATGGTTGTAAAGGAAACAAAATGGTAACGGTGGTATGTGGTGTTGGAATTCAATGAGAAACAGAAAATATTTTAAAGGTTTAATGGTTGGGACGGTTTTGAGGTTCATGAACATGGTAAAAGGAGAAGAGAGAGAGAGAGAGAGAGAGAGAGAGAGAGAGAGAGAGAGAGAGAGAGAGAATAAGGTGGTTCTTGGTGGTGGACTGGGGTGGCCGCCGGTGGAGATGACGGTTGTTGGCTGATGGTTGCTGGAGGAGACCAAAGTGGTGTCGGGTTTTTTTTTAACTACGAGTGTATACGTATCTATATATATAGATATATCAAGATTTATATATATATATATATATATATATATATATATATATATATATATATATATATATATATATATATATATATATATATATATATATATATATATATATATAATATAATACTAATTATAATAATATATCCTAATCATTTCTAATTCAAAGCAAACAAAGAGTATACAGTTTAGCCATCGGAAGATTTGGAATCATTTGAAAAAGAATACAGTGCCTAATAGTAATTTAAATTGTATCTCGTGATTATTAGTGGTCAATATATTACCACACTTTATCCGGATGACTATATCGTGTCCATTGCTAAACAGTTAACGTATAAAAGTGTTCCTAAAAAATCCCAAATTTTTAAATTAAATATATTTAATTATTTCACTCATTAACTGTTTGAAACCTGATAAAAAAATTCGAAAATTATTTATTTTCTGTTCCGATTTATATGTACGGAGTACTAATATTTAAGCTTAAGAAGGTAAAAATATTTTTAACAATTCTAACATCTTCAATATCGATTTACAGTTCAACTTTTATTTTAGTCCCTCAAGAACATGTAATATATCTATATTAAAACTAACGAAACGTCAACCGAGTGTTACCGACGTTTGCCAAATAAGCTCGAAATCATTCATTTTCCATTTACTCTCTCTCTCTCTCTCTATATATATATATATATAATCAGTTTTAAATAACAAGTTTTATCACATAAATATATATTATATATTTTTAACAATTAGATTTAATATTATTTTATATATTTCCAAGTAGTATTTATATACACATTTATACACACACACATATATATGTATCCATTTACAAATAGTTGTTCGTAAATCGTCGAGAACAGTCGAAGGTCAATTGAATATATGAAATTGTTCAAAATTTTTGAGACTCAACCTAACAGACTTGGCTTATCTTGTCAAGAATATTAAATCGTATCGAGAATTTCGTTAAAATTAGTCGGAATTTTCCGGGTCATTACACTGTACTTCATAAGTCACATTTTAATATGAAACAAACAGATTCCACATTTCAACGTTTATGTCACGTTCTTCGGTTCACAGATTCTTCACTCATGATTATCACAGGAAATACTTAATTAGTTTGTTAGAAATAAGGGTTGTAAATGATAATCCCGGATTGATTCTTGAATCGTGAAATACTTTCCTAATTAAGTATTTCGACTCTACTTGTCTCGGGTTACACGAAATCTTAATTGGGATAAGACAAGAACGCAATTTGATTCTAGGCAAGAGATCAAATTATAGTATTAGTGAGAATATGAATATTTCTGTATGTTCGTTATGAAAACAAAATCATATTCCTATATTTATAGGAGAAAAGGTGCTAGTGAAAGGATGCGACCTTTCAACCAAAAGATGTAATCTTTCAACGATAAGACGCAACTTTTCGTTCACACCTAATGGAAAATGGTGGACAATTTCATATTAGTATCAAGTTAACTCTTACGGGCGTGTACTCTACACTCTCCTAACCCGTTATTAATATAACTTGATTACCCTTGTTTTCAAGTAAATCCCAATTAACTAAAATGCTTGTTGGTAACACTAAAATCACCAACAGTTGCTTAGCTTATCTACATGTTCTTCACAAGGTAATAGCTGCTCTTGAATGTTTTGATTCCAAATTTGTTGAATGTTTGATTTTGAATTTCTTGAATCTTTGAGTCTGACTTTCTTGAATGTTTGATTTTTATTTTCTTGATTGTTTGATTTTTACTTTCTTGAATGTTTGATCGACTTTGAATCTTATGTGTATGCTCTGCAGCATTAAGTTAGCAGCTAAATTTTCGTCCGATTGTGCAGGCTTACAATTAGTAAGATTTGTTATGCATTTCAATTTCAAGGCTTTCTTCTTTCCTTGTGGCACTTTTTCAAGGCTTACAATTGCTGCAATAAACAAACAAACAAACTGGCACATTAGTAAGATTTGTTATGCATTTCAATTTCAATCAATGATAAAACATTTCGTTTATTTTCTTTCCAATTTCTACTTTTATTCCTAAACCATATATGGTGATGTTCAAAACCTGTAAATATCCAGATGTTTTCCTACTTTAATGAAATATCTGCTTGAGCAGGAACGACTAACAAGTAATAAATTCTTGAAAGGGGCTTGCCTGCAAACATTGCTAAATTCATATACATATAGTTGATGGATTGAAGAGATTTGTATGATGAAAAACTAAAGCTGTTGGAAGTTGAAATGCAGGTATGTCTGATTCATTACATGTTTTATTCTTATTTTGACAGTCTTTGTGTTACTATCTCTCCAAAATCTTATGGCACCCTTTTATTTTGATAACAGTTGCTCTCTCTCTCTCTCTCTCTCTCTCTCTCTCTCTCTCTCTCTCAAGCTAGACATGATTTCAGTGCTGAATTACTAAGAAATACAGACAGGTGTGTGAATTAGCTTATATCGGTCGTTTTACTCATTTCAAAGTAACTGTTGAGAGACCCTGTTCAACAATTGAGGAATTTGCTTATTGACATTGATATGGATTGATGTTTGATACCATCTTTGTATTGTGTTGTTGTTGACAGAATCTATGGGAACCTCCATTGATGGAAGATTTGGATTCACTTGTAGCAGTAGGCATTCATTTCATTTCATTCATTCTTGATAGAGGTAAGCAACGGATGCAACGGACGTCGTTTACAACACTGGTTTCAAGTGTGCGTTGCAACTTACGTTCAGCCTCCTAGTTACAGGTTGTTCTGCTGGTGGAAATGTAAGTCAACTACTTATTCTTTTTCTTTATCATTATTATTATTATTTTTATTCTCATTCATGGTTGCAACGTTTTAGTAAAACTGAATGTAATTGGTGTGGCATGCATTGTGTTGGCCTTCTTGTTTGTTGAGAATTCAGGTTATTCACAATCTAAATAAAGTTAATTTTTTTTTTTTTTTTTTATGTGCTGATGATGTCAATTGAAAATTCGGTTAAGAACTCATGAAAATGAGTAGCAGATGAAAATGAGTACTGTTTCCCGAAAAGAGTTGACTTTGGTATGTTCATCTTACTTTTATTCATGAAGGGTCTGTCTACCATCCCTGCACTATGCAGATAGGAAAGTGTAGTAAATGTGTGTATCAAATGATCCATATGTCAGAACCTACAAATTACATTTACTGTGTGTGCCTTGGAAATTTAGATACTTTTATATCAGATGCGACAAGATGGGTGTGTTGATAATCAAAACTGGTCATTTTTTGGCCCAAATTAAACGGGCCAAGTCAGCTTCTTCCGAAATCTTTTCCACAGTTATGGTAGTTATAGTTTTAGGTTATGGGCTTGTCTTCAGCCTGCACCTCTTTCTTTATAAAGTTTTATTACTTGTATTGAACGAGATATCATATTTGAATAACTATATTTCTTATTTTCAGGTTTGGGTTTTGGTTGATGGCAGTGTGCTTAATCATCATTCAGTATTTCACACAAATTGGTAGGGAAGGTGTCGTCAAGGCTATAATTATTAAGGATGAAAGAATGACAACTCCGAATACGTACAGAGCTAACAAACTGCTTTGTTAATTACAAAGTCAGAACAACTATTGTTATTTCTCTCTAGAGGTAATGGTTAAATTTGCGCTTAGACTGAAATGCGTCACTCTTTTGTATGGGTCAAAACAATCTGGACTGGGTTGGGCTGTAGTTTATATATTCAAACACTGGAATACCTTATCACCCAATTATGTATTTGCAACGTAATGACTTTTCGTCAATAGTACTCACTCTGATCCATTTTCAGAAATCCATTAGAGATGGATGCATGCTTCCATTCTTTTCAAAAAATTTCGGGGTTAGCATTTTTCTATTTGTTATAATTTTTTTCCTAATCATACTTTAAACTATGTGTTTAAGTTTTAACACATGGTCTACTGCAGCTCGCTCTTCAGATTAAGATTTACAAATTTGGGATAGCGTACAACATCATCGAACCATCTCATCCGCGTGGTATGATTGTAAGTTATCTTTAGCACCTAAAACACGCAACAACTATAAGGGTAAACATGAAGCTTAGTGAGTAATATGGGAAATTAAATGGGCAACTATCAACTTATAAACCTATCATCATTAATCATTAAGTTGTTTAGTCCCACGCTAAGTCTTCATCATTTAGATAAGCATCATAGGAATCATAATCCACAACTCTGACAGAAATTTCAATTGTATCCATAACCCACAACATTATCCTTATGATGCCATACAACATATCAACAACATCAACAATTATGGTTAGTACAACAATAAATCATGGTGTTTTATTAGTTGCAAAACATACAGAAGTCGGTGCAATCACAGAAGTTTGACTTGTAATACAAGGCTTGTATATATGATATTAGTTGGACAAGCATTAATAACAACCAAAATGTATGAATAGCTATTATAGGACAAGTAAGAAAGGAGGGTCAAAATTGGTAAGCTATAACAATCTAATCTGAATGTTACAATAACTAATCCATGATTTGTGTGTTGAATTTGATTACAAAAGACCAAATTATTACTCTGTACAATAACAATCTAATCTGAATGTACTAGGAGTAACGTTTTAAACTGTGCATTAAAAGCAATTGAAGCTATTTCAACCCGTTAGGTTTGTTTCCTTTTTAGCTACTTTTATGATTCCAACTCATTTGACTCAATAGACAGATAGATATACCACATAGCAACAGATATACAACATAGCCCCAATCACCCTGTACACAAGTATGCTCGAAAGTTCCAAACACTATTTTTTATTTTATGTCCTCATATGAAAGAAAACTGAAGAGTATCCAACATATTTTGGGAAAACATCAAGTGTAGGATGTGTTAGGATGTTAGGACCCAAACAACGCTAGTAATTCTACAAGATTACTAGCCGAGTAGTGATACTATCAAGATCACTCAACCCACTTAATGAACGAAAGATACTAAATGCGAAAATGTAAGAACGACACAAGATATAACGTGGTTATATGCAATCGTTGTGATTGCTTTAGTCCACGGACCAACTAGAGATTGTTATATTACTGAATACTTGAGAGTGGTGTGTTACAATGACTATGAATGAGCTCTATATATAGAGCAAACAAGAAACCAACCAAACTACAACTTGATCTTCAAGTGTGCTAGTAATCATGAAAGATAAACCAACTAGCCATGCTTTACACCCACTAATGACATGATCACAGCCACAATTAGTGGTGTAAAGCAACCCACTAAGCACCTAAAGTGAAAGGAGAATCAATCAAGATCGGATCCCATGTGTACAAGTTGCCCACTTGCTGCCAGACATCGTGCGCGCCGTGCATACTTAAACGTGCGCGCCGTGCACACTCCCAAACTTCGAGCAAGCCTTCTGATCAAAACTTCTCTAGTGCGCGCAGGGAGCGCGCCGCGCACCATCACCGCGCACAATCAACTTGCTCTGTTTTTGATCTGTTTTTCTCTGTTTCACGCTTACCGAAATCTGCAAATCAAAGTGTTGAAACATTTTTTTTTTTTCTCGTTTTGTATAAATGTCTCCATACTCTAACAGGATGCTTACTTTTCTGACCCTTGAACAACAATGAAGCCAATCTTGGTTTAATTTTGAACAAAGAAGTAAGGCATCCCATACTAAAACTTCATGTTTCCCAATATCATTACTATCACAAAATTGATACTAAATCACTTTAATGTCTTCAGCATTTTTCAATCTTTTCTTTCAGAGGAAGACCCACCCCCTAATTATTTGCATCATAACTAAAATCTAGTCTGAAAAAAATACTTACAAATTATACACTTAACATGGTTGTTTTATATCTCGTGTCATGGTTTTATTCTGGTTTCTTTAGACTAATATGTACATGTAAATATTTCGTTAATTAATAGAATCGTTCTTCTTGCTGTTAAAAAAAACATGGTTGTTTTTCCTCACATAGTAAGATAATAAAACCGTACCTGTTAGAATTATATGAGTCATGATCTATAAAGACTTAGACCGTAGTATCTCATCTCTACAATGGAAAAAGGGAACACCCTGCAAGTATTTTACTGTTTTTTTATAATAACACGATATAATCGGTTCAAAAGATCTATTCTTAGTACATATGCTAGATCAAGGACAAGTAAAGTTTTTTATAATAACACGATATAAACGGTTCAAAAGATCTATTCTTAGTACCTATGTAGATCAAGGACAAGTACAAGTACAAGGACAATATACCTTGTTGGTCGGGCTGGGTCAAAAATCAAATGCGTTCGGTTCGAAACGGGTTATGGGTCGAAATGGGTCGGGCTAGTAAAATTGTTCTTGTTTGTATTTTTAAAGTATCTTTTCTGAACACGCGCCCCGAAAACATGCGTAGAAAACACGCCTCAAAAAATGCGCCTCAATAGATGAGCGACGAAAATCGCACATCGAAAATGCTGGCCGAAAATGCGTGTCGAAAATGCGCATAAAAAATTAGGGTCGAAAAACACGGGTCGAAAGTGCGCCTCGAAAAAGGTGCGACGAAAACGTGACTCGAAACGTGCCTCGCAAAATGCGGCTCGAAAACGACGTGTCGAAACGCGCCTCGAAAACGCGCGCCGAAAACACTGGTCGAAAAAACGCATCGGAAAACGCGCCTAAAAATACGAGCCTATAAAAACACTCGTCGAAATCGCGTTTCGAAATCGAATATTTTGAATTAAACCCATTTGGACCCATTTAGGTCTTCAAGTAATTTTCAATTATGTGACTGGACCCATTTGGATCTTCAAGGAATTTTTTATATTTTGTGCTTGAACCCATTTGGGTCTTCAAGTAAACTCAATGGACCCATTTTTTAAACTTTGGGACTTGTTTGCCAGGTCTTTAAAAGGACAGCAAAGCAAAGAAACAACCCATACATTTTTTTCTGTCCAGTGGTGTTTCTTATACTTAAGCAAATTGGAGTTTTCACAAGGAACGATTATTAGAAAAATTAATGAGGCTCATATAGTGACAAACCTGAAGTCTCCTTATATTAGTTCACAGAGAACTTACCTCAGAATGATCCTCTGCCAAATCATCCCATTTGCGAGGTTTTATAGCATCGGGATCAAGATTTACTTGTAAAGTCCGTTTCGCATCACCTGCGAGCCTACAAAAAGAAGAGTCTATGAAAAGTAAGAATAACATACCAAAGACAACTCTTTTCGGGGAACAATACTCATCTTCATCTACTCCTAAAGCAGCATCCTGATGATGATTCATATGTTGAGTTCTTAACCGCATTTTTAATTGATATCAGTTGGACTAGCATCTACATCGAACAAAATTTAAGTATAAATGTAACTGAACAAGTAAAAACTTGACTTGATTAAATGAAACCGGAAGGATATAACATATAAAAAAGAAGCAAAGGTAGCGTCAAAGGATGCAAATTTGGGCGGGTCATAATTGGTAAACTCTTGTACAGGTTTCCGTTTTAAAAAAAGAAGAAGCAAAGGTAGCGTCAAAAGATGCTGTTTTATTTGTAGGAAAACGTAACTACATATCTGGAGGACCCTGTAATACAAGATTAGTAAATGAGATATCAGTTGGACTAGCATTTACAACGAACACAATGTAAGAATAGCTATTATAGAACAAGTAAACACTTGACTTAATTAAATGGCACCGGAAGGATATAACATATAAAAGAGTTCAAAAATATTCAAATTGGGTCAAGCTGCTGAATAACTGTTTCGTTAGCATTTTGGATGCAAATTTTGGGGTCAGGCAAGATGGGCAGGCAAAAATAGGTAAACTTTTTTATGGGTTGCGTTTTTTTTTTTTTTTTTTTTTTAAAAACTTGTACATGTAAGAAACATAATAAAACTGTATGTTTCCCATTTTCATTGCTATGATAAGATTGATACTAAAGTGCTCTAATGTCTTCACAAAAAAATTACTATAGATACTTGAAAGATAGCATCAAATAAGAACATAACGAACACTAGAACTTTAAAAATAGTTAGACGAAGACATAATGTGAAATGTGAAAACAAAATGAAATAAAACCATGGTACAAACTGCAAAATAAGCGCATAAAATCTTACGTTGGCCGGTTCTTTTCTTTTTTGCCATTCGGAGAAAGGACAACCCCCATTTATTCGAACGTAGCTAAAATCTAGCCAGAAAAAAGGTAATTGCAAATTATAAATTTAGCATAGTTGTTTGTCCTTGCATAATAAGATAATAAACATTATGCTTGTTGAACCAATCACCACAATTGTATGAGTCATGATCTAAAGACTTAGATCTTAGTATCTCATCTCCACAAAGACAATAAGGCAATTTTTTTCCCCCTTAATGTTCCTTTTACTTAACTTAGAAATCAAATTAGAGTTTTACAAGGAACGATTATTAGAAATTAAATGAAGCCTATATAATGACAAACCTGAAATCACTTATATGAATATTAATGACGGAATAATAAGCTTCTCTTCTGCCAAATCATCCCATTTCAGAGGCTTATATAGCATCAGAATCAAGATTGACTAAGAAAGTCCGCTCCTCATTATCTGAGAGCCTACAAAAAAGAACGTGTGATAAAAAAAGCAAGACATGAAGGCAATTGTGACTCATTTACTTATATATGAGTAAGATAAGTAACTTTTCCTGAAAATGGACAAGAAAAAGTGTTGGCAGATTTATTCAACCTGGCCTGGCCCGTTTAACTTGTGCCAAAAATGACCATTTTCAACTCAAAATCTATTTTGACCCGCCCTTCTTGTGGTATCTGATATAAAAGTATTTAAATTTTCAAGGCACACACATTAACGAACCCTCTAGAATATGGATCATTTGCTAGTAGACAGGCACTTCATAGACAAAAGTAGGATTAACATACCAAAGTCAACTCTTTTCAGGAGTCAAGTTAAGATTAACCCTTGAACACCTGCGTGGCCATCTTCATTAAGACATCTTGATACCTTTAAATGCCCCCCAATCGATGAACACATTAGTTTGTAGGTAAAATTAATCACACATTTTGCAGGTCTACCAATACTCTTATATTTGATATATAAGAAAATGTAGTAACATCAAATTTAACATAATCTAATATTATGAAACAGTATTTCAAAGTAGAATTGTGATTTGTGAAACGTATTATTATTTGATAGAAAAGGGAGTATTAAGAAAATCATATAATAAGAATTATAACCTTGGAAGTGATACAATCTTTGTGGCTGGATACTTTTTCAGCGTCGCTTATTAGCAAAATTTCCATTGATGGATAAGAATTTCGATTGACTTAGAAAAGAAAAGAAAAAAAAAGATTCTTGATCCAATTAAAAGCAAACCATTTATGAACTAAAATTATTCATACCTTGAATTCCGTTCTCTGTAATTCATAAAGTAGTGAAATAAAGAAAACATGAACCCCCAAAAATATCAAATTCAAGGCAATTATGGACTTAGATACCTGCAAATAATTAAAAATCAACATAAACATTTGAAAGTTTGCAACGAAGAGAAATGTGGGTCGGGTAAAAGGTGATCAATTCAGGCGGTTCAAAAAAGAAGAAGAAGAAGAAGAAGAAGAAGAAGAAGAAGAAGAAGAAGAAGAAGAAGAAGAAGAAGAGGAGGAGGAGGAGGAGGAGGAGGAGGAGGAGAAGAAGAAGAAGAAGAAGAAGAAGAAGAAGAAGAAGAAGAAGAAGAAGAAGAAGAAGAAGAAGAAGAAGAAAGTAGTTAAGGATTACAAAGAATGTGATGTGCATGATTATGGTAGGAGGAACAAGTGAATTGAAGTGAAGAAGAAAAGATGAATTGGGGAATTAGGGTTTCGCTGAAGGAGTTGATGCGAGAGATTGATTCGTGATTTCCATATTTATATTTATACCCAACTCCCTGATTAAAAGTAACCTGCAAGTTACTAACGGTAACATTCTAATCCGCGTAAAAATTAAGCTAACCGATAAATAAATAATTAATTATACTCCGTCATTACGTTGAGGATCCTTCTTTCAAAATATTATTTCAGATGTGAATTATTAAGTTAAACTTTTCTTATATAATATAACTAAATTGAATTAAATTGAATATTAAATAATAGTATAGTAGTAATGAATAAAATAAAAATGATATATTCCTTTTTTTTTTTTTTTTTTTTTTTTGAAAGGCAAACTTGTATAAATAAAAATCACGAAGAGGTACAAATAGATGTATGGCTTACAAGGGAGTGCCATAGCATCGACTCGACTAATCACTACAACTAAACAATTGTAATGACTACATTATATACATTAGGACCCGAAGATTACAAGACTTCACGAAGCATTGAGATAAACATTTGGGTTTGAAATCCACGTTAGCCAATCCAATTTCTTCTTTTTAGTTCTCGTAGAGATCCACAAGTACGTTTTGGATTGTATTTCATTTAGAGCCATAGGTGTATTCCAACTTTTGCCTTGAAATACCGAGTTGTTCCGATTTTTCCAAATAAGATACGTTGTTACCCACTTAATCGCTTGCCAAAGGAGACCACCGAAGGATGTCATAGTGGGAAGGGAGGTCGAGCATAGTAGATCCGAGAGATTTGAGAATGTCACATTGTTGAGTCCCCACCAACTAAGAATTCGCGACCATACTTCATTAACATGCTTGCAATGGATGAAGGAATGTTCAACCGTTTCCAACCCGTCGTCACAAAGCGGGCATCTCACCGAGTGAAGATCGATACCCCTTTTGTCAAGTTCCACTTTAACCGGTACCCGTTTTTTGTCGAGTCTCCAAATGAAGATTTCAACCCTCTTAGGAACAAGGTTGTTTCTAAGGGCAGCTTGGTTCGTTGGAGTTACACACAAGCTGTTCATCGATTATGCATGCAAGATTCTTGGTGAAAAGCCCATTAGATGCTAAGGCCCAACTCCACGTATCAATGTTGTTGCTGTTGCTGAACTCGTAGGCCTGTAGTAACATGGACAGCGAATCCAATTCTGAAGCCGTTCTGCCAGTAGGTTGTCTTGACCAGTTCCACGAAAAGATAGTGTCACCTGATTCCTTCTTAAAACGATCCCGAACACACGCTGACTGCATCACTTCTAACCTGTATAAACGCGGGTAAAGAGTACACAATTTATCTTCACCGATCCAATGCTCATTCCAGAACGAAGTCGAACCTCCATCACCAATGGTCTTGATAAATGAGTTCTGAAACGCCACCTGTAACTCGTCAATAAAGGAACCTGCAATTATGATGTTACGCCAAAGACTTAATGGTGGAGAATGTGTAGAACCATCCTCAACCATTAGGCCACCACCCAACCCATAAATGCTACGAATGATTTTGACCCAAAGAGAATCGGTTTCGGTTTTAAACCTCCATCACCATTTCCCCAACAAGGCCAAGTTTTTCCCATTTAAAGTCCCGATATTTAGCCCCCCATTCCCGAAGTTGTTAAGAACATTTTCCCATTTTACCCACATAACTTTTTTCCCCGAACCCGAAATGCCCCAAAAGAACTCTCTCCTCACTCTCTCAAGCAACTTTAACACACATGGCGGAGCACGAAGGCTTTCGGTGATTGATCAGACAAGTACCAAGGCTTTCGGTAGACTTCCTTCATTTCCGAATTGAAGCTATCAGTGTGATTGATCAGACAAGTACCAAGGCTTTCGGTAGACTTCCTTCATTTCCGAATTTGCTTGCGACAAGTCCTAGCATTAGTATGAGTTAGTTGACCGCGTAAGGGTGATCCATCTTGATAACGAATTCCACAATAACAAGGAATAGAAATTACTCGTTCATTTAATATGTAAAATGCAACTCACAAGTACCGAAGGTAAAACCACTTGAGCAGTGCTCACGTGGCCACCAGTGCTCATGTTTACCTGTTATGAAGGAATCAGTGTGTTCGTTCATACGAGGACTTCTCGTTATCAAAAAAAATATTGATAGTAATGGATCGGATTTAAATTCAGTAACCCGTATCAATATTCATGTTATTTTTTTCATTCAAATGTGTATCTATACTCATTAAAACTACAAGTTATACGTTTACATTCACATCATTAGATGGAGCAATCTAATTATATATTTTTATTAATTATTAATATTAAAAAAGCTGTGAAACATTGCGTGATTCTTGACTGAATTATTACAAACAAAAAAGAAAAAAGAAAAACAATAAGATCAAGTATGAAATAATTTGTAAATTGATAAGAACATTGATGAATACAATATGGACACTAGCTATGAATCAATAACACTATTGATTCCACAGCTTTCTTGATCTAAATACAATACTCTTCCTAGTGCTAGTTAGGACTTAGATTGGGGTAGAGGTATTCCTAGCTTACACCTTGATGATGTGTGTGAATATGAGCTTGGTTGTGGTGACCTTGGGTGGCTTGGGTATTTATACTCAAAAACACCGAGCCTTACATCTCCCCCTAGATGTGAATTGTTGATGGCACTTGTCACCTAGACAAATACATACATAATCTACACTATTACTGTAATAACTATACTTTTTTCGTTAACGTTTTCATTAATTCTTTAACTACTGATAGACTAGTTTTATGTTTTACCCAGATGAGATAACATTTCTATGTTATTATATTTATTAATAAACATTATTTGTAATATTTATCTAAGTATTATTATAAAGTTAAGAATTTTTATTCTTAAATTTTGTTGGTTACACTTGACGACCGTTAGTTTTATCTCTACTACTAAAACGATATATTTAAGGTATAAAGCGTTATCATTTACCGAAGCAACACGCATGCGAAAATACCAAGTGGATAAGAAAAGGAACTAAAATGACAAGTTTATCCTCATGTGCAGGACACATGACCCAGTTTTGACGGAATTATTTAAAGACCATCAGATATGGGCACTATATAAGCAAGATTTGCAAATCACATGGATTATCTTAGTTGAAAAAATCACAGGGATGAAACATGTAAGTTTCAACAAACAATAAGGACTACTCCGTATTAATTATAAATTTGTTTAAATTTTATACACTGTAACAAAATCTACGCGTATAACAAAGTTACTCCATATACTCATAGTATATTTTAAGACCACTCGTATTGGTACCGTGATTGGCCCGCCGTTGAGGTTAGTCTTCCTATCACCTCAATATTAACAATTAGTACTTGGCTAGTGGTTGATTAACCGTGATTCATTTTGTCGTTGCAAAGCATATTTGATCACGGAACACTTGTATTAATTTGTTGTACATTTTGCCTTAAAACTTGTACCCGTAAATAATTAATTAATTTAGTAGATGTGAGGAAGTATGTGATTGGTACGTCTAGCAGTTAGTCTTTGATTAGTGATAGAAAGAAGGTGCTAATGTGACGCTGATGTGGCAGTCCGTAATATCATGACATAGCGTCATGAGTGGTCTAACGGTAATAATTTATAATTTATTTAATACGGAGTAGTAACGGTAATAATTTAATACGGAGTAATAACGGTAACAATTTATTACGGAGTTAATAGCTTAGTTGTCACGATAAACTTGGATACTGGATGCTTTATTAATCTATCTATTAATCTACTACGTATATAAATAGTTAAAAAAAACTCTTCCTCCTCAATTACAAAATAGATAAAAACGCTCCAATTTCTAAACCCTACAGATGACCACTCAAATATCAAGAAATTCAGTTCATCCTCTCCATCCGGTCTCTCATTTTTTTTTTTTCTGCTAATAATTTCTACTCACAATATATGTATGTATATTAGTTATTGTATAAATATTTCTGACTGTAGGGTACAACGTACGTTTTCATTTATTTTATGGAAGATGTTCCAGAGTCTTAAAGTGATTGTAAATGCTCTAATCAGTTAGTTTTCTAATAAATCTCAAGGTTTATTAATCAAAGAAGGATTCATTTATTTATGTTTTACGATTTATGTTTTAGGGTTTCATATTTGCTACACAGAGGTGATTCTTGTTTTGGGAATCAGGGTTATTTCAGTATTAAAAATTTGAAGATTGGGGTTAAATTTGTTAGAATTAGTTGTAGTGTTTTGATTAATTAGAAGTGTTGATTAGTTTTGAAGTTTGAATGTTTTGAGGTGATGTTTATAAGAGAAATATTGAAGATTTGTTGTTTAGAAAGAAATGATTTTATTGATTTAGAATTGTGTTGTGAATGTGTGTTTTTTTGTTGTTCCATCAAATGCAAGATCATATGCCTATTTATAGGCCTCAAATGTAGATAAAAATATCTAGATTTTTTTGATAGAATTTTCTAGATATTTTTGTTAATGATATCTAGATATTTTTGTTAGAACTATCTAGATAATTTTGTTAATGATATCTAGATATTTTTGATATAAATATCTAGATAATTTTGTAGATAATTCTAGAAATACATTAATATTTTAACACTCCTCCTCAATGTATTTCGATGTTACTCCGAGCATGTTACGTAGGAACTCGAACTTGGGTCTTGGTAGTGCTTTAGTGAAAATGTCTGCAATTTGCTCTTCGGTCTTGCAGTATTTTAATTCAATATCTTTCTTGGCGGAGACTTCTCGTAGAAAGTGATACTTGATGTCAATATGTTTTGTTCTTCCATGGAACACTGGATTCTTTGCCATCGCGATTGCAGACTTGTTGTCGCAATATATCTTTGTAGCTTCGTCTTGTTTCTCGCCCATATCTTCTAGTATTCTTCTTAGCCATATAGCTTGATTAGCTGAGTTTGCGGCTGCGACGTACTCGGCTTCAGCTGACGATTGTGCCACCGTTTCTTGTTTCTTTGATGTCCATGAGAATACACCAGATCCAAGTGTGAATGCGTATCCGGAAGTACTTCTCATGTCATCCACCGATCCGGCCCAATCACTATCTGTGTATCCCTGAAGCTTCGAGTCTATAGTGGGCTTGTACCATATTCCGTAGTCCATGGTACCTTGCAAGTATCTTAAAATTCTTTTAGAAGCTCCGTAATGTATTTGAGTAGGGTTTTTCATGTACCTGGATAATAGACTCGTTGCGTACATAATATCTGGCCTTGTTGCTGTCAGATAAAGTAGACTTCCGATGAGACTTCTGAATCTTGAAGCGTCTGCTTTCTCCGATCCATCTTCTTGTCTCATCTTCTCATTGGCAACTAGTGGCGTGGCTACGGTTTTGCAACCGTATAGTTTAAACTTTTTCAGGAGATTTTCCGTATATTTCTTTTGGCATATGAAGATGCCTTCATTTTCTTGACTGATTTCGATGCCAAGAAAATAGCGCATCAATCCAAGGTCGCTCATCTCGAACGTTTTCATCATGTCTTCTTTAAACTCTTGTATCATTCTCTCATTGTTTCCAGTATATATTAGATCATCGACATACAAGGAAATAATGAGAGTGTCAGAGTTACCTTGGGTTTTGATGTAGAGTGTAGGCTCACTTTGACTCCTCCTGAATCCCGAACTTGTGAAATAGCTATCAATGCGGCTATACCAAGCACGTGGTGCTTGTTTAAGTCCATATAGAGCTTTCTTTAGCTTCAGGACTTGGTCTTCTTTTCCTTTCTGAATGAACCCTTGTGGTTGCTCGACGTATATTTCTTCTTCGAGAAATCCATTTAGAAAGGCTGATTTTACATCTAGTTGGTGAATCTTCCACCTTCGTTGAGCTGCTAATGCCACAAGTGCTCTTATAGTGTCTAGTCGAGCTACTGGTGCAAAAGTTTCGTTGTAGTCGACTCCTTGTTGTTGTGAGTAGCCTTTAGCTACTAGCCTTGCTTTGTGTTTTTGTATAGAACCGTCAGGGTTGAGCTTTGTTTTGTAAACCCATTTAACTCCAATGATTTCTTTATCTTCGGGATGGTCAACTAACTCCCATGTGTTGTTTTTCTCGATCATTCTGATTTCTTCGTTCATAGCAGCCACCCACTTTTCATCTTTAGCTGCAACTTCATAGCTTTCAGGTTCTATAGTTGTGAAGTTACATGCCTCGTATACCTCTGCTAACGCTTTGACTCTTCCAGGTGTGGACTCTGGGCTTGACTCGTCTTGCGCCAAAGGTAATCTTGTCGACGGAGAAGTTGGTGTAGTAGGACTTGTTTCTCCGGTACTTTCTTGTTGTTGAGAATGCTCCATTTGTAGTGGTTGTTGGGCTGGAGTTTCCATAGATATCCTTGGCAGATATGTTTGTTTTTGAACTTTGTCTTTCTCCCAATTCCAAGAAGCGTCTTCATCAAACTCCACGTCTCGGCTGATCACGATGTTATTAGTCTTCAGGTTATAGACTCGGTAGCCTTTAGACTGTGTGCTGTAGCCCAAGAATATTCCCTTCTCTGATTTTTCTTGGAGCTTGTAACGTTTCTCCTTTGGAATGTGGATGTAGCAAATACACCCAAATACTCGCAGATGTTTTGCTGATGGTTTCCTTCCACTCCATGCCTCAATTGGAGTCTTGTTTTGTATGGCTTTCGTTGGACATCGATTTAATATATATACAGCCGTGTATACAGCTTCAGCCCAGAAACTGTTTGGAAGGCCTTTTTCATGTATCATTGTTTTGGCCATTTCCATTACAGTTCTGTTTTTGCGTTCAGAGACGCCATTTTGTTCAGGGGCATAACCAACAGTAAGTTGGCGTTTAACTCCTTCGTCTTCACAGAATTTGTTAAACTGTGTAGAGGTGTATTCTTTTCCTCTATCACTCCTTAGCGTTTTTATATAATGGCCACTGCTTTTTTCTACGAAGTTCTTAAACTTCTTGAATATCGTAAATACTTCCGATTTTTCACGCATGAAATACACCCACGTCATTCTAGAATAATCATCGATGAAGAGAATAAAGTACCTGTTTTGATTAAGAGACGGGGTCCTCATTGGTCCACAAACGTCAGTGTGCACCAGCTCCAGTATACCTTTCGCTCTCCAAGCTTTATCACGAGGGAAAGGTTTTCGATGTTGCTTGCCCATCATACAGCTTTCACATGTGTCAGTGATCTCTTCTATGTTAGGCAAGTCTCTCATCATATTCTTCTGTTGGAGGATTTTTAGTGCGTGAAAGTTAAAGTGGCCAAATCTTCGATGCCATAGCCATGATTCTTCAACTTGAACTTTCATGGCTGTGTCTTGGATATACTGCCAACGAAGCGGAAAGTTGCGGTTCTCCATTGGCACTTCGGCTATTAATTTATAGTTGTTTTTCTTGTCACGAATAACACATGATTTATCTTCGAAGAGTAAAGAGTATCCGTGCTCCATCATTTGTCCAACACTTAGCAAGTTACTTGCTAAGCTTGGTACTAGAAGAACGTCATTAACAGATCGAGTGCAGTTGTTAGTTTGAACAGTTATTGTACCTTTGCCTTTAGTGTCAACAAGAGCTCCATTCCCAAGTTTGACGCGGGACTTGACGGAGGTGTTGATACTATGAAATAGCTTCTCATCTCCTGTCATGTGATTGCTGCACCCACTGTCGATAAACCAAGTGTCTTCCCTTTGTTCATTCGCAACATGGCAGGCATAGAATAGCTGGTTTTTGTTCTCCGGTATATCTTCATTTTCTTCCGTGAAGTTAGCTCGATGATTTTGTTTTAAACGGCAATCTTTTTCTAGATGCCCAAATCTTTTGCAGTTATTGCATTTTGGTTTCCCTTTGTGAAAACAATCTTTCTCCAAGTGGTTTGTCCTTCTGCAAATACCACATGGAGGGTAGCTTTTTCTTTTCGGATCGAACCCGGTTCTAGGTTTTTCTCCTCCTCTCGAATTTTCTTCGGGATTTCTTTTCCCCCCATTGTTTGATTTTTGAGACCGTAATTTGAGTTTAGACTGAAAGGCACTTTCGAGTGAGTTTTCACTACGCCGACTCAGTCTAGCCTCATATGCTTCAAGAGAGCCAATTAATTCTGGTACCGACAGAGTCTCGATGTCTTTTGACTCTTCGATAGCAGTAATGACATGATCATATTTTTCTGTCATACTGATAAGTATTTTTTCTACGATCCTCTTATCAGTTATGTTATCTCCATAGGCTCTCATTTGATTTACTATTTCTTTAATTCTAGAATAGTAATCTTTTACGGTCTCGGTTTCTTTCATATTTAAATTTTCAAAATCTCGTCTTAAAGTAAGTAGTTTGACGGATCTCACCTTGGCATTTCCTTGAAATTCTTCTTGAAGAATCTTCCACGCCTCTTTCGCTGTCGTAGCTCCCATGATTCGTGGAAAGATGGACGGTGTCAAGGCTTGTTGAATGTAGCCTAGAGCAGCAGCATTTCTGACTACATTTTTGTTGTATTTTTCTTGTTCTTCCGCGGACAGAGTTCCGACGTCTTTCGGAGTTGTAAACCCGACTTCGACAATATCCCACAAGCTTTGTGCTTGAAAATATGTCTTCATTCGGATACTCCAAAAATCGTAGTTATCACCATCAAAGATGGGGACGGGAATATTGTACGCACCGACGGTAGTCATGGTGTATTCGAACGAACGCCCAAAATGGCTCTTGATACCACTTGTTAGAATTAGTTGTAGTGTTTTGATTAATTAGAAGTGTTGATTAGTTTTGAAGTTTGAATGTTTTGAGGTGATGTTTATAAGAGAAATATTGAAGATTTGTTGTTTAGAAAGAAATGATTTTATTGATTTAGAATTGTGTTGTGAATGTGTGTTTTTTTGTTGTTCCATCAAATGCAAGATCATATGCCTATTTATAGGCCTCAAATGTAGATAAAAATATCTAGATTTTTTTGATAGAATTTTCTAGATATTTTTGTTAATGATATCTAGATATTTTTGTTAGAACTATCTAGATAATTTTGTTAATGATATCTAGATATTTTTGATATAAATATCTAGATAATTTTGTAGATAATTCTAGAAATACATTAATATTTTAACAAAATTTAATGACACTGGTGTGAATTTTCGTTTGAAGCTGTTTCTAGGGTAAATTTGTTGTTCTTGGGTGCAGATAATGAATTAAGGGTTATGGGTATGTTTAGGATGCTATCAAAAGTTAAAGATTGTTATTTGAATTTAATTTTTAATGTCCATTAATCTGTTGCAGATCATTCACCACCATAATCTTTTACATCATTTGGAACCTTTTAGCTTTGTGTTTCCATTAGGTTATCACTTTTTTGAAAAATCTTGAGATGTGAGGGCTGTATGAACTCTGTTAAAATCTTGATGATAATACATGATGTAACTAATGCACTTTAAGAGAGACAAATAAAGGTGAGAGAAATTACTAACTCATGCGTGAAGGTTATTGAACGTTTTCCTGTTTTTGATTAACAAAGTTTTAAAATGTATTATCAAGATCTACTGACGATTTATGATGGCTTTGTGTTTCCCACAGGTTTATGTCTGTCAGGGAACAATACGACGACTGAGGCCTGTATGAACCTGTGTTACATGTTTTTGGGCTGTGCAGAAGATGATGGTCAGTCATTTCTCCTTACATATCTATAGGTTATGAAATTCAGTATATTTGGTATGAATCTTAAGTGATTGTTCTAACAAAATGCTAACTACATTATAATCATAATGTAATATATATATATATATATATATATATATATATATATATATATATATATATATATATATATATATATATATATATATATATATATATATATATACTCCGTATTTCTGTATTTGATATTAGTATATAATAATTAGGTATCTATTTAATCATACTAAAAAAGGGAAAGGATAATTTGAATGTATACATACATATAGTTAGTTTGAATGGGATTGATAATTAGACTGCATGTAGTCGTTTGTTTAGTCATTGCCTCTTAGACTTTTAAGTTTTTGTTTTTATTAAAAAAAATCATTAGATTATTTTTCAGTTAAAATCTTGACAAGTTGTTTGAAATTTACTTGAATGACTTTTGATGTATATTTTTTGTGTAATGTCTTCGTTAGGATTGATATGCAAATTGATTTGGTTAATCGTTAGCTTATAGATGTTTAAGCTGCACTAAGGTTGTATGTTTATTCATTCTTATCATATTAGTAGACTACTGGTAGTATTTCGTGAAAATTTTTATGATACACTTTTATATATAGTCACTAATTAATGCCTTGTGACATACCACATGTTCAGTTGAAAGAAGTTTAGCATCCTGGTTCAGGGCCAATTTCCACTTGACGTTCAGGATGTTTATATGGTTACTTTGGATGATGGCGACATGCATTCTCAGCAAGCAAGTTGCTAAAGCTGCCTCTAAAACTTAGTCCTATCTTCTCGAGTTTGTTAGCAAATGTCACGAGGTCTGTATATGCTCTCATTTTTCTTCCTTTGTTTAAAAATTTACATGATCAGATTTACATGTGTCTTTGTTAGATACTATATAATTATTGATTGATTGTTGTAATCTTTAACAAGAATCGAAAACTAAAGATAAGAACAAAAGAAAAGAACACTATGATTAACAACCAAACATCAAAGGACTATATCTTTAATTCTTGTGTTTCTTGCAGCATACATCTACTGCAAATGAGTATATATAAATGGCATGTGACAGGCCTCAAGACTAATCTAGAATTCTCTAGCACTAATTACATATTTGAGACATTCATGCATATTTAATTCTAACACTCCCCTCAAGTTGGAGCATAGATATTGATCCAACTTGTCACAAAACCGAAGAACATGAGCAACCAATTCAGTCTCAACCGGGACGAACAAACAATTATACTTGCTTCACCAGGAGCAACGAAACTCATCTCACCTGGGATGAACAAATAACCGAACTTAGAACACCAAAGACCTCCAACCTCGTCTCGCCGAGTATGACCAAATAATCAAACTCATCTCTCTAGGGATGAACAAATAATCAAACTTGCATGCCTTACTAGGGGCTTCCAAAGTCGTCTAACCAGGGACGATCAAACAAGTGATTTAGTCTCATAAGGGGCTACCATACTAACCGAACTTGTCCCACAAGGGGGCATCCAAATAACCGAACTTGCCTCACAAGGGGCAACCAAACTAACCATGACAACTACCACCAGAATACAATACAGTAACTCTTAAGTTTTCAAAAAAAGGAACAATCACCAAAAATAGAATTTGAAAATTAAAATAGCCATGGACCCAATTGTGAAGAACCTCTCCTTTTATCATGCATAACTAAAGTAATAACCAAAATAACATAACCACATATATGTAGGAGTCTTCTTATTGTTCTGATCGGAGCAAATAAAAAACTCATCAAATCAGAAACAACAGCAGCAAAATACTGTACCCAAATAACTAGAATACAGTAGCAGTGTAAGCCGAATAATTTTCTTGAACCAAACAGATACCTGATAGCAGAACAGCACGGAACAATACCTAAGCAATTTCAGGTATCAAAAACAAAGTACAGAATCGACCAATGCTCATGGTCAAAAATTAAATACGATCTCACCAGAAAAAGAACAGCGGCGGGCGATAGCCCACGCGTCGGCGCGTAAAACTCAGAAGGCGGCACGTGGGGTGGCTTGCGGTGGTCGGAAATTGAATTAACTCACAGGGTTTGCAATTCGGTTTCCATGAATGTCACGGACACGTTCGTAAGATCAAAGGCATAACAACAAACTCGTAATGCCCAAATCAAGTCAAAAACGCTCTCTTCGGGATATCCTCCTCATTAATTCTTAATTGATGATACCCGAATCTCAAATCAATCTTAGAAAAGTAACTTGCACCTTGGAGTTGGTCAAACAAATCGTCAATTCCAGGTAATGCATAACGACTCTTTATAGTCACTTATTTCAACTCCCAGTAGTCAATACACATGCGTAAACTACCATACTTCTTCTTCACAAACAATACCGGTGCTCATCGGGGGCGGATTAATCCTTTGTCCAATAGTTCTTGTAGTTGATTTCTTCCGAGAGTCAACAACATGGTCCAATAAAGCCATACATCCGCTAGACACAAGACGGCTTGAACGAGCATAAGTGCATAGGGATAGAGACCGTCTGTCTTTCTCCTTCAATAACCACTTCTTCCTCACTTGGAGCTTTCGACCGAACAGTATTGTCATTTCCAGAAATGTTGGCTTCATATTGTCTAAGCCAGTCCATTCCTATGACAACATCAAATTCACTCATAGTCATGGTTTTACCATCCGCAATTTTTACTTCTAAGGGGGGACCCAAGACTTGACAACGATTTAATAACAGCTCCTCTTTTATATATATTTTCGCTTTTGGCCTGTCACCTATGTTGCACATGCTATATTTAAGGCTTCCAGAGTATATACAAGAAAAATATATACAGCAACAACAAAACCCAATACCACATGAGTGGTGTATGAGGGAGGTGAGATGCAGACAATTCTTCTTTTATCCGAGAATAAAAACAAGTCATTTTTCCACCCAGAGTGAAACACTCAAAAGTAGAGAAAGTCATCCCTCTCTCTATTCGGCGGATAAAGAGATTGCTTCCGAATGGACCTCTGGCTAATAAGTAGGAAATTTTTTTTTACAAAAATAGTAAAATAAAATATATATTATCTGAAATTTATCCTTCTTATTTAGGTTCCAACCATGTATACGACTATACGAGGCTGATAGGCTATGGATCTAAAGTTACAAGCAACTTTCGCTGCAGCTGGTAGCTAATTTACGTCTAATGGTGATTCACTAATTTTGTGAGTATACTTTGCAAACATGGATTAGAACTGCATATGGCATTAGATTA
Organism: Rutidosis leptorrhynchoides; assembly: GCF_046630445.1. Classification (NCBI taxonomy): domain Eukaryota; kingdom Viridiplantae; phylum Streptophyta; class Magnoliopsida; order Asterales; family Asteraceae; genus Rutidosis; species Rutidosis leptorrhynchoides. The sequence continues at coordinate 518,678,957 of NC_092334.1, forward strand.
CTCGTTAAAGGAATATATATTTGATGTAGAGGAAGTTGTATATAAGCATCTCGACTCAAAAAAATGCTATTCTATCCGGTTCTGTGACTACACTATTCTGTTCACGAAATTAAATAAATAAATAAACAAACAAATAATAATCTTTTATATAACAATAATAAAGAAGTAAATGCCTTAGTTTTTTAAAATGACAGAAAAGTACCCTTTTTTAGTTGGTATCGACACCTTGAAATTTTCAATATATATGACTACCCTACTGATATTAGCATTTTGGTAAAGTTTGGTACCTTCATCTCTACCTCTGCTAGTAATGCAACAGTGGGAGGCCCAGGTTATTATAAAGAGTGACTCCCAGGTTATTAAATTTGAGTATTTCACCATTTCATTTAATAAGGGAAAACATTAAACATGTAAAAATTGTAAATTGTATTAGATGCTTAAAAATATATGTTTATTATTTATTATTTATCTATATAATGTTCTTTATTATTTATCTATATAATATTAAATACCAAAAATACTTCAACCATACACCGCCTCCTCTGCGTTATTTTCAAAAAATTTGCCTCATCCTTATCCCTCCTTCTCTGCGTTTTTTTGTGCATTTCCAGTGAATTGAACTTAATTAGGGTTAATGTCACACAATGATACACCGTGATCACCTTCGACCGATTCCTAATCCCCACCCTCTCATCGGTCTTTCTCTCGCTGCCGTTTCACATGCATACCAGTTGACGGAGGAATTCCACTTCAACTTTTCATTTACCCAATTAATTGGATCTTTAAATGTTGTGTTATCAATCCAATTCAATGTTATCGTATCAACTTCACATCCCTGGATGCAAGAAAGGTAAATCAAATTTTGAATTCGACCCGTAAATTTTATGTTATGAATCCAAATAGTGAAAGTAGATACCATTTAATAGCATGCAGCTATTAAATTTGAAGAATTAGTTCACATTCCGCATTATCATCATTCATACATGCATATAAATTATTATTACCCGCATTATTGTTATGCACATCAATGAAAAAAGCAAAGTTTATTCCAATGGCACAAACTACTCAGACCCCACCTTGAGAAAAAAAGTTACCTTCATGAAGAAGTAGGAAAGGAAGCAAAGGTGAAGGTGATGATTTGTCGAAGCTGGGATACCCATACCGCTTATGGAAAGTTTTTGAGCACTGACTTCATGGTCTCTGAAGAGAAGGTACAAAACTCCCATTTATATACCACATTATATTTACGCAGTAGATAATCCATGTATAAGTTATGCATTCTTTTATTGTGTTTTTGTCCTCTCCTTCACATGTATAATAATGTGGTGCATAACATGTTATTCAGAGCAATGTGATCCAAATGACTGCGAAAAATAATTTTGCTCATCATTTCATCCCAAGGTTGAAGGAGGGCTGTGTTTACTTGCTCAATCATTTTGAAGTCATGCCCAATCGAGACGAGTATCGTATTTTGAAAGATAACAAACTCATGGTTCAACTACAAGGTTCAACATTCTTGAAAAAACAGGACACATCCGCTTTTATCCGTCATCCCTTTACCTGCATAGAAATTGAAGATTTGGAACCGACTTGTGAAAAATTCTTAGTTGTTATAACTTCATGCACATTTCTTCATTATTTATTATCATTATAATTCCTGCAAGTTATAAAACTCATTTGATGTTTACTCCATAGAGTTGGTTGTGTTATGAACTTCGGTTCACCACAAACTCAGAAAACAGGAGCAACAACCCTCGACTTTGAGCTCACAAATGAAAGGTGTACAATACAATTAGATCTATTGTTGCGTATTGAAAACATTTGCTTACATATTATCTGCTCATGTTTTGCATACTTTTCTTTTGTTAACAAGGGTCGAAAGATCAAAGCCACTCTATGGGGAAACTTGGGCCCCTCTTTTACCTCAAGCCCTTGCCTTATACTCCAACATATTAACGTCCGTTGCCGTCAAAAAGAACTTTTTTTTTTAACGGCAACTGAGATGTATATAAAAAAATAAACGCTCTCTAGCAAGTTGCTATGAGAGAACAAAACAACGACTCCCCAGCATGGCGCTGAAAGAGAATTACAACGGGCTTATTAGCCATGTGTTCCAATTTGAAACCACACGACCTCTATTTTTTAGCCAACGAAAAGCAAAAAATTTAATGACATCAAATAAATTACATCTACTAATAACAATATCATTAAAAACGATGCCGTTCCGATGTCTCCAAATGATCCAAAGGGTTGTGACGATGATAGATTGTATACGAAGCAAGGCAGACGTCGACAAAGAAGCTCCTTCGATCCAAGTTTCCACATCCATCCAACAATTGAACACAGGCAAGTTACAATCTAGCCAAACCCGAATAAGCCGCCAAACATCTAAGGCCACGGTACAACCAAAAAATAAGTGATCGATATTCTCGGAACTCGAGTTGCACATAGGACATGTAGTCGAATCTACCACAATACCTCTCGCGGACAAGTTACATCTAACCGGGAGAGCATCTCGTTTGAATCTCCACCAAAAGATATTAACTTTCTTAGGTAACGACTTTAACCAAGTTGTCCCAATGTGATACGATGGGAGCGTGACCTTATCAATATAACGCCGAGTATTCTTGACCGTGAACAAACCATCACCATCAAGTGAACATTTCCAACAATCTTCTCGATCCGTGAGATGAACCTCTTCGAGTTCGTGTAAAAGAAGCTCGAGACTGGCTGCATTTCTAGACCCGATAGCATCACGAGACCATGACCAAACCCAGTTATCATTGTTCCATTTATCCGCAACTTTGTCCTCCTTATTATTGTCAAGATGATATAATCTCTTAAAACGATCTCGAAGGGGTATCGGCCCGCGCCATGGATCAGTCCAGAAGGTAACGCGTGAACCATTACCTACGTGAAGACCAATATGATTAGGAGGAAGGATATTATCGGCATCCAGTTTAACACAAGTGGCAACGATGTTTGCCCAAGGACTACCCCCAATGGCTTTATCAAATCGATCTCCATGGATAGCCTTTATAACGTCTACCCAAGTGTCATTCTTGCAATTAAAATACCGCCACTTCCATTTAAGAATTAGAGCCAAGTTGAATGCTTTCAAGCTACCAACGTTTAAACCACCTATATCAAAAGAAGAAAGAACATTCTCCCATTTTACCCAAGACATTTTACGTTTATTATTGTTAAAACCCTAAAAGAAATGAGCTCTAGATGCTTCGATTTTATTAACAATCGTAACCGGGCAAACAAAAAGTGACATATAATAAATGCCTATACTCCCCAAAACCGACTTAATGAGAGTGAGCCTACCACCCGAAGAAAGGAGACCCGCTTTCCAAGAAGCAAGCCGATTATTAAATTTATTAACAAGATCATTCCAACTCGAAATAAGCTTCATGTTGGTACCGATGGGAATACCAAGGTATTTAGTTGGAAACGAACCAATTCTACAACCAAATTCATCCGCCCTTGTATTAATGGTTAAGGCCGAAATATTAATTCCGAAGACATGGGATTTTGACACATTAATTTTCAATCCCGAAACCAAATGGAAAACATTGAGCAGGCGGATGATGTTACCAAGTTCACATTCTCTCCATTCCGACATAATGATTACATCGTCGGCATATATAAAGTGAGACAAGTGGAGATCATTAGACCCAATTCGAATACCTCTAATAAAATTAGACTCACAAGCTTTGTTAAAGGCTATATGAAGACCCTCCATGACTATGGTGAACAAGAAAGGACTAAGAGGGTCGCCTTGTCGAAGACCTCTTCTAATGGGAAATTCACATGTCGGACTTCCGTTAACAAGTACGGAAGTTCTTGCCGATTTTAAACAACTCATGATCCAACCACACCATCGGTCCCCGAAACCAAGAGATCTCATCATAAACAATAAAAAATCCCAGTTAACAGAATCGTAAGCTTTTTCAAAGTCGACTTTGAAAAGTAACATTTTGCGCTTATTATTCTCGTGCCATTTGATAATCTCACTTAACATCAATGGGCCATCTAGGATTTGTCTTCCTTCGATAAATGCCGATTGAGAAGGAGAAATGATCTTATCAATGACACCTGCAAGACGATTCGTTAATAACTTCGTGATAATTTTATAAAAAACGCCTATTAATGAAATAGGCCTAAAGTCCGTAACAATAGATGGATTCTTGACTTTAGGGATTAAAGTTAAAAAAGCAGAATTAGCACCCTTTGGCATACGACCCGAGACAAAAAAGGCACGAATATCATTAGACAACTCGATTCCCAAAATATCCCAGAATCGTTTGATAAATTTAAATGAAAAACCGTCTGGACCCGGGGCTTTTGAGCTACCACATTCCCAAACCGCCATCTTTATTTCAGCGTCATCAAAATCTCGTTGTAAGAAACAACTGTCTTCGGCATTCAAAGTGACAGCAGGCGTAATGTTATTGTAAATGACACCCGTGTGTACCTCGTCAAACTTGTGGCTGTAGTAATCAAAAAACCTGTTTTTAACCAAAACCGGGTCGACAACCCAATTCCCATCGATCATTAGCCCTTGAATCGTCTGTTGTTTTCTTTTATGCTTAAGAGAACAATGAAAAAACTTTGAATTCTCATCTCCTTCAATATCCCACTTAATACGAGCTTTTTGTAACGAATCGAGAGCATCAAATTTACAAATATCATCTTTCTGTTGGAAAAGAGCATTGCGAGACTCAATTTGGGCATCTGTTGCTTGCCCCGAATCTATAACCGAATCCAAATCATTGATGCTATCCGTTAAGCTTTTTAACTGGGCCTTTTCATTACATCTAGATTGGGCTATCCAACTTTTTAGATTGCCTTTAAGGATTCGAAGCTTGACTGTAATGTGCGTATTACTTGGAGAGAAAATACCAGCCCATTCGTTTTTGACCATATCATCAAAATTAGGTCTTTCGAACCATGAATCAAAGACTTTGAAGTAAGTGGGTCCATAATCAAAGTAATCTTGAAAAAGTAAAATCGGGGAGTGGTCCGAGTATCCCCTTGGAAGAACGACACCTTTTAGAAAATCACAAGACAAAAGCACGTTATTAGAAACAAAAAATCTGTCAAGTTTACTTAGTTTGTTACCTGCTTTTACACGCCACGTATACCGGAGACCCCCGAGAGATATTTCGTGTAACATGTTGGTGTTAATGAAGTCGTTAAAGTTGGAAGCATCTATCGCACAGAAGTCAGTGCCACTTCTTTCATTTGCTATACGAACCGCGTTCCAATCACCAAGCATGATATACTCGCCGACGTTAATGGCCATAAAATCAGAAAGTTTATTCCACAAATTAAGTTTATCAATTCGACTTTGAGGCGCGTATATATTTACCATGTAAACAACTAAATCTTCCCGAATCCAACGACCTTTGACAATAACATAATTAATATCGCTCCATATCCTTTCTTTAATAAAAACATTTGGATCCCACATGGATATAATACCACCCGAGTGACCCCGAGCCAAAGATAATGCATAATCAAAATGAAAATTACCCCACATTGACTTTAATCGAAACAACTCTAATCTTGTCATTTTTGATTCTTGAAGACCAAGGAATTGAATGTTGTGGAAAGAACATAACTCCTTAATCCATTGACGTTTCTTATAGATTTTTGACCCGCAACTATTAAGAGACATGATCTTCATTGGAAACCGAGATCAACACGTTGTCGTTCCAACAATTGCGTACACTGTTTCAAGTCACAACCAAACATATCACCAATTTCAATGAGCTTTTCTTTATCTAGAGATATGTGAATCTCAGTAGGAACTATTTGAAGTGGAGACGATATTAGCTCAGGAGTACAGCAATTAACTGATGCTACTGAATTAGAACTATCAATAAAAAAATTTGTTTTCGAAAAGCCTGGAGGTGCTGTCTTTGAAGAGCTTTCTTGTTGAATAGGCTTCGTTTCTGGGACTGAATTTACATCAGTAAAAGAATTAGCATCCTTTTCACTTGCTTTGTTCTCATTACTACTATCACTTAGTGAACCTGACCCAATATCAACCCCTTCAAACTCATCTAACGGGTCTGCCTCAGATTCGGAGGATGAACTTGAATCACCTTCGATATCACTGCTATCATTCATCGATTCATTGCTGTCAGAATTATCACCATTAATGGTTTTTTCAAGGTCATAACACCACGTCCCAACTTCATGAAAGTTCACAATAACATCTTTACCATTAACCGAGATAGTTTCAGAGAAATTAATGGTTTCTTTAGATTGAGTGGCAACGCAAACACGTGCAATCGCAAGCGGCAGCTTACTACGACGTTCAAAAAATAGGAACTTACCAACGAGTGACGCAACTTTAATGCTAGCCTTGGAACCCCAGGCACACGTAGGAAGTCCCGAAATATCAACCCATATAATACGTTCATCAACCGCAAAGTCATCATGACCATCGATTACGGTTGAAAACAAAGATCCAAGGTTATCGTTGCCTTTGAAAGCTAAACAAGAGAAAAGTGTCTTAAACTTACACCATATCCAATGTCCTCCAATGTATTGGATTTGGATATCACTAAAACCTTCAGCATGACACAGATTATAGATTGAAGATAAAGTAGCTAAGTCTTTAAGCTTAGCCATGACAATGAAGTTCTCCGGTTTGACTGCTACCAAATCTACATCTTCGATTACAAACTTGGTTTTCTTGTTAACAGAAGTACCTGAAAGTTTATCAGTGTATGAGCCTGTTCCCGGAGGTACATATGATTTCTCAACGTTGTTAACCACCGGGACATTTACCGCCTTCTGTTTAATCTTGTATGTCTGATTTACTGGAACTGTAGTGTTTTTCGATTGAGATTCCACCTTATTAACTTTCGCTGCCTCAACATAAACGTGGTATGAACCCATCCAAATGTCAGCTAGTCGATTCTCCATTTCAATGATGTTCTTAACACCCCTGTAATGAACAAAAGCGAATCTTTTACCTGATTTGGCTTTTTTGTTGGCGATGAAAACATCACACAGATATCCATATCGAACAAACACGTCCCACAAGTCTTGTTTATTGGCATGATCAGGAAAATTAGTAACAAAAAATGATTCGTCCTTGTTATCCATTTTCTGCCCGATCGGAATATCAATCTTGCGATACACCGGTTTCGATTGACGTTTAGCCTTGGTAACCCACCCATTGTTGAGTGGTAAGTTTCGTAGTTTTTTAACCATCGTTGTGGCGTTTGTAGCCACCGGAAATAGCCGGAAATTGGGTGGTTGAGTGATGGTTAATGGTGGAACACGGTGGAAATTTTTAAAAAGGTGGAAAGTGTTCAAATTAAAGTGATGGTTAGTGGGTTTACATCGGGATACGAGTTGAGAGATAGTGGGTTTTTGAAGCTCGTTTTACTTATGCCGTCAAAAAGAACTACACCGGTACGCTACACTGATACTCACGTTCTGTTTTATGTTACGAATAATCAGTTTTGGCCTATTTTACTTTTCATGGGCACTTTCCATCTCTAGCTCATCATCCACTCTCATTATGAATGACGCTCAAATGCCTACCCTTCATGACTTCATAGAGAAAATAAGGTTTGACACCCATTCATATAGACCCATAATATTTACATAATGCATATTACCGTGTTACGAAAATACAAATGTCATGTTTTTTGTTGTGGCATGATATTACCTAAGGACCTGGAAGATTCTTCTCTAGGATGGCAGCTTTCGCCACCCAAGGAAGGTACCGTTGCTGAACTCCTTACTATGGTACGCAAAGGGAAGAACAACCGTAAGTGTACCCAGTCAACTCATGTGATGCAATCCCTTTTACAACTTCAATTAACAAGATGTGTTCAAATGTAAAGTGGGGATTACAAACATCCGTACGAAAAACAATTGGTATTATAATTGTTGCAGCATTTATAATGCAAAGAAGGGCATGTCAAAGAAGTTTAGGCAATATTGGTGCGACTCGTGTGAAGCAAATGTGCCAGAACCAATCACAAGGTATTTAGTACACGAACGTCCCACTAACAACGGTTATCAAACAATACTTTTACTTTGGTAGCAGCCCAACTTTCAGTTTCACTTTGACAGGTTCAGGATTCAGTGCGATGTCAAGGACGAGTCAGCGGAAGTTGTTGTTGTCAGTTTGACGAAACCACAGAGTAGTTAACCAATACCACAACAAAATGTCTGTCAATTGAGCTGGATGAGGTTAGCTTCCACTTTTAAATAATGTACGCGCATTGACTACTGACTGACTTGCACCTCTATATATACATAAATAACGTGCAACACTGTTTTGTCAAACGCACTAGCCAACCTGCTCAACACCACACAAGTCCTCCTGTTAAAGACAAACTCCTACGAACATGGTCCCTAATGAAAGCTTTAACTGTATCAAACTGTATACAGAAGAATGCGTTCTAGAGAACCCCCCCCCCCTGAAATGTCCCGTTCTTATTAATTAAAAACGTTCCATATTAATTGATTTTGTTGCGAGGTTTTGACCTCTATATGAGACGTTTTTCAAAGACTACATTCATTTTAAAACAAACCATAACCTTTATTTCATCAATAAAGGTTTAAAAAGCTTTACGTAGATTATCAAATAATGATAATCTAAAATATCCTGTTTACACACGACCATTACATAATGGTTTACAATACAAATATGTTACAACAAAATAAGTTTCTTGAATGCAGTTTTTACACAATATCATACAAGCATGGACTCCAAATCTCGTCCTTATTTAAGTATGCGATAGCGGAAGCTCTTAATAATCACCTGAGAATAAACATGCTTAAAACGTCAACAAAAATGTTGGTGAGTTATAGGTTTAACCTATATATATCAAATCATAATAATAGACCACAAGATTTCATATTTCAATACACATCCCATACATAGAGATAAAAATCATTCATATGGTGAACACCTGGTAACCGACATTAACAAGATGCATATATAAGAATATCCCCATCATTCCGGGACACCCTTCGGATATGATATAAATTTCGAAGTACTAAAGCATCCGGTACTTTGGATGGGGTTTGTTAGGCCCAATAGATCTATCTTTAGGATTCGCGTCAATTAGGGTGTCTGTTCCCTAATTCTTAGATTACCAGACTTAATAAAAAGGGGCATATTCGATTTCGATAATTCAACCATAGAATGTAGTTTCACGTACTTGTGTCTATTTTGTAAATCATTTATAAAACCTGCATGTATTCTCATCCCAAAAATATTAGATTTTAAAAGTGGGACTATAACTCACTTTCACAGATTTTTACTTCGTCAGGAAGTAAGACTTGGCCACTGGTTGATTCACGAACCTATAACAATATATACATATATATCAAAGTATGTTCAAAATATATTTACAACACTTTTAATATATTTTGATGTTTTAAGTTTATTAAGTCAGCTGTCCTCGTTAGTAACCTACAACTAGTTGTCCATAGTTAGATGTACAGAAATAAATCGATAAATATTATCTTGAATCAATCCACGACCCAGTGTATACGTATCTCAGTATTGATCACAACTCAAACTATATATATTTTGGAATCAACCTCAACCCTGTATAGCTAACTCCAACATTCACATATAGAGTGTCTATGGTTGTTCCGAAATATATATAGATGTGTCGACATGATAGGTCAAAACATTGTATACGTGTCTATGGTATCTCAAGATTACATAATATACAATACAAGTTGATTAAGTTATGGTTGGAATAGATTTGTTACCAATTTTCACGTAGCTAAAATGAGAAAAATTATCCAATCTTGTTTTACCCATAACTTCTTCATTTTAAATCTGTTTTGAGTGAATCAATTTGCTATGGTTTCATATTGAACTCTATTTTATGAATCTAAACAGAAAAAGTATAGGTTTATAGTCGAAAAAATAAGTTACAAGTCATTTTTGTAAAGGTAGTCATTTCAGTCGAAAGAACGACGTCTAGATGACCATTTTAGAAAACATACTTCCACTTTGAGTTTAACCATAATTTTTGGATATAGTTTCATGTTCATAATAAAAATCATTTTCTCAGAATAACAACTTTTAAATCAAAGTTTATCATAGTTTTTAATTAACTAACCCAAAACAGCCCGCGGTGTTACTACGACGGCGTAAATCCGGTTTTACGGTGTTTTTCGTGTTTCCAGGTTTTAAATCATTAAGTTAGCATATCATATAGATATAGAACATGTGTTTAGTTGATTTTAAAAGTCAAGTTAGAAGGATTAACTTTTGTTTGCGAACAAGTTTAGAATTAACTAAACTATGTTCTAGTGATTACAAGTTTAAACCTTCGAATAAGATAGCTTTATATGTATGAATCGAATGATGTTATGAACATCATTACTACCTTAAGTTCCTTGGATAAACCTACTAGAAAAGAGAAAAATGGATCTAGCTTCAACGGATCCTTGGATGGCTCGAAGTTCTTGAAGCAGAATCATGACACGAAAACAAGTTCAAGTAAGATCATCACTTGAAATAAGATTGTTATAGTTATAGAAATTGAACCAAAGTTTGAATATGATTATTACCTTGTATTAGAATGATAACCTACTGTAAGAAACAAAGATTTCTTGAGGTTGGATGATCACCTTACAAGATTGGAAGTGAGCTAGCAAACTTGAAAGTATTCTTGATTTTATGTAACTAGAACTTGTAGAATTTATGAAGAACACTTAGAACTTGAAGATAGAACTTGGGAGAGATCAATTAGATGAAGAAAATTGAAGAATGAAAGTGTTTGTAGGTGTTTTTGGTCGTTGGTGTATGGATTAGATATAAAGGATATGTAATTTTGTTTTCATGTAAATAAGTCATGAATGATTACTCATATTTTTGTAATTTTATGAGATATTTCATGCTAGTTGCCAAATGATGGTTCCCACATGTGTTAGGTGACTCACATGGGCTGCTAAGAGCTGATCATTGGAGTGTATATACCAATAGTACATACATCTAAAAGCTGTGTATTGTACGAGTACGAATACGGGTGCATACGAGTAGAATTGTTGATGAAACTGAACGAGGATGTAATTGTAAGAATTTTTGTTAAGTAGAAGTATTTTGATAAGTGTATTGAAGTCTTTCAAAAGTGTATAAATACATATTAAAACACTACATGTATATACATTTTAACAGAGTCGTTAAGTCATCGTTAGTCGTTACATGTAAGTGTTGTTTTGAAACCTTTAGGTTAACGATCTTGTTAAATGTTGTTAACCCAATGTTTATAATATCAAATGAGATTTTAAATTATTATATTATCATGATATTATCATGTATGAATATCTCTTAATATGATATATATATATACATTAAATGTCTTTACAACGATAATCGTTACATATATGTCTCGTTTAAAAATCATTAAGTTAGTAGTCTTGTTTTTACATATGTAGTTCATTGTTAATATACTTAATGATATGTTTACTTATCATAGTATCATGTTAACTATATATATATATCCATATATATGTCATCATATAGTTTTTACAAGTTTTAACGTTCGTGAATCACCGGTCAACTTGGGTGGTCAATTGTCTATATGAAACATATTTCAATTAATCAAGTCTTAACAAGTTTGATTGCTTAACATGTTGGAAACATTTAATCATGTAAATATCAATCTCAATTAATATATATAAACATGGAAAAGTTCGGGTCACTACAGTACCTACCCGTTAAATAAATTTCGTCCCGAAATTTTAAGTTGTTGAAGGTGTTGACGAATCTTCTGGAAATAGATGCGGGTATTTCTTCTTCATCTGATCTTCACGCTCCTAGGTGAACTCGGGTCCTCTACGAGTATTCCATCGAACCTTAACAATTGGTATCTTGTTTTGCTTAAGTCTTTTAACCTCACGATCCATTATTTCAACGGGTTCTTCGATGAATTGGAGTTTTTCGTTGATTTGGATTTCATCTAACGGAATAGTGAGATCTTCTTTAGCAAAACATTTCTTCAAATTCGAGACGTGGAAAGTGTTATGTACAGCCGCGAGTTGTTGAGGTAACTCATGTCGGTAAGCTACTGGTCCGACACGATCAATAATCTTGAATGATCCAATATACCTTGGATTTAATTTCCCTCGTTTACCAAATCGAACAACGCCTTTCCAAGGTGCAACTTTAAGCATGACCATCTCTCCAATTTCAAATTCTATATCTTTTCTTTTAATGTCAGCGTAGCTCTTTTGTCGACTTTGGGCGGTTTTCAACCGTTGTTGAATTTGGATGATCTTCTCGGTAGTTTCTTGTATAATCTCCTAACCCGTAATCTGTCTATCCCCCACTTCACTCCAACAAATCGGAGACCTGCACTTTCTACCATAAAGTGCTTCAAACGGCTCCATCTCAATGCTTGAATGGTAGCTGTTGTTGTAGGAAAATTCTGCTAACGGTAGATGTCGATCCCAACTGTTTCCGAAATCAATAACACATGCTCGTAGCATGTCTTCAAGCGTTTGTATCGTCCTTTCGCTCTGCCCATCAGTTTGTGGATGATAGGCAGTACTCATGTCTAGACGAGTTCCTAATGCTTGCTGTAATGTCTGCCAGAATCTTGAAATAAATCTGCCATCCCTATCAGAGATAATAGAGATTGGTATTCCATGTCTGGAGACGACTTCCTTCAAATACAGTCGTGCTAACTTCTCCATCTTGTTATCTTCTCTTATTGGCAGGAAGTGTGCTGATTTGGTGAGACGATCAACTATTACCCAAATAGTATCAAAACCACTTGCAGTCCTTGGCAATTTAGTAATGAAATCCATGGTAATGTTTTCCCATTTCCATTCCGGGATTTCAGGTTGTTGTAGTAGACCTGATGGTTTCTGCTGTTCAGCTTTGACCTTAGAACACGTCAAACATTCTCCTACATATTTAGCAATATCGGCTTTCATACCTGGCCACCAAAAATGTTTCTTAAGATCCTTGTACATCTTCCCCGTTCCAGGATGTATTGAGTATCTGGTTTTATGAGCTTCTCTAAGTACCATTTCTCTCATATCTCCAAATTTTGGTACCCAAATTCTTTCAGCCCTATACCGGGTTCCGTCTTCCCGAATGTTAAGATGCTTCTCCGATCCTTTGGGTATTTCATCCTTTAAATTTCCCTCTTTTAAAACTCCTTGTTGCGCCTCCTTTATTTGAGTAGTAAGGTTAGTGTGAATCATTATATTCATAGATTTTACTCAAATGGGTTCTCTGTCCTTTCTGTTCAAGGCGTCGGCTACCACATTTGCCTTCCCCGGGTGGTAACGAATCTCAAAGTCGTAATCATTCAACAATTCAATCCACCTACGCTGCCTCATATTCAGTTGTTTCTGATTAAATATGTGTTGAAGGCTTTTGTGGTCGGTATATATAATACTTTTGACCCCATATAAGTAGTGCCTCCAAGTCTTTAATGCAAAAACAACCGCGCCTAATTCCAAATCATGCGTCGTATAATTTTGCTCGTGAATCTTCAATTGTCTAGACGCATAAGCAATCACCTTCGTCTGTTGCATTAATACACAACCGAGACCTTGCTTTGATGCGTCACAATAAATCACAAAATCATCATTCCCTTCAGGAAATGACAATATAGGTGCCGTAGTTAGCTTTTTCTTCAATAATTGAAACGCCTTCTCTTGTTCATCCTTCCATTCAAATTTCTTCCCTTTATGCGTTAATGCAGTCAAGGGTTTTGCTATTTTGGAGAAATCTTGGATGAATCTTCTGTAGTAACCAGCCAATCCTAAAAATTGACGTATATGCTTCGGAGTTTTTGGGGTTTCCCACTTTTCAACGGTTTCGATCTTTTCCGGGTCCACCTGGATACCTTCTTTGTTCACTATGTGACCGAGGAATTGAACTTCTTCCAACCAAAATGCACACTTTGAAAATTTAGCGTACAATTCTTCCTTCCTTAATACTTCTAACACCTTTCTCAAATGTTCACCGTGTTCTTGGTCATTCTTTGAGTAAATAAGTATGTCATCAATGAAAACAATGACAAACTTGTTAAGGTATGGTCCTCACACTCGGTTCATAAGGTCCATGAACACAGCTGGTGCATTAGTTAAACCAAACGGCATGACCATAAACTCGTAATGACCGTAACGTGTTCTGAAAGCAGTCTTTGGAATATCATCTTCTTTCACCCGCATTTGATGATACCCGGAACGTAAGTCAATCTTTGAATAAACAGATGAGCCTTGTAGTTGATCAAATAAGTCGTCGATTCTCGGTAGTGGGTAGCGGTTCTTGATGGTAAGTTTGTTCAACTCTCGGTAGTCGATACACAACCTGAATGTACCATCTTTCTTCTTGACAAACAAAACAGGAGCTCCCCACGGTGATGTGCTTGGTCGAATGAAACCACGCTCTAAAAGTTCTTGTAATTGGCTTTGCAGTTCTTTCATCTCGCTGGGTGCGAGTCTCTAAGGAGCACGAGCTATTGGTGCAGCTCCTGGTACAAGATCTATTTGAAATTCAACGGATCAATGTGGGGGTAATCCCGGTAATTCTTTCGGAAATACGTCGGGAAATTCTTTTGCAATTGGAACATCATTGATGCTCTTTTCTTCAGTTTGTACTTTCTCGACGTGTGCTAGAACAGCATAGCAACCTTTTCTTATTAGTTTTTATCCCTTCAAATTACTAATAAGATGTAGCTTCATGTTGCCCTTTTCTCCGTACACCATTAAGGGTTCTCCTTCTTCTCGTACAATGCGAATTGCATTTTTATAACATACGATTTCTGCTTTCACCTTCTTCAGCCAGTCCATGCCAACTATTACATCAAAACTCCCTAACTCTACTGGTATCAAATCAATCTTAAATATTTCGCTACCCAGTTTAATTTCTCGATTCCGGCATATATTATCTGCTGAAATTAATTTACCATTTGCTAATTCGAGTAAAAATTTACTATCCAACGGCGTCAATGGACAACTTAATTTAGCACAAAAATCTCTACTCATATAGCTTCTATCCGCACCCGAATCAAATAAAACGTAAGCAGATTTATTGTCAATAAGAAACGTACCCGTAACAAGCTCCGGGTCTTCCTGTGCCTCTGCCGCATTAATATTGAAAACTCTTCCGCGACCTTGTCCATTCGTGTTCTCCTGGTTCGGGCAATTTCTAATAATGTGGCCCGGTTTTCCACATTTATAACAAACTACATTGGCATAACTTGCTCCGACACTACTTGCTCCGCCATTACTCATTCCGACACCATCTGTTCCTTTCGTTCTGTTAACCCCTGGTCCATAGACCTCAAACTTCGCCGCGCTATGACCATTTCTTTTACACTTGTTGCAAAATTTGGTGCAGAACCCTGAGTGATACTTTTCACACCTTTGGCATAGCTGCTTCTGATTGTTGTTGTTGTTGCGGTTGTTATTGTTGTTGGGATGATTGTTGTAGTTGCTGTTGTTGTTGTTGTTGTTGTTGTTGTTGGGCCGTTTGTTATAGTTGCGATTGATGTTGCGATTGTTGGGATAATTGTTGCGATTATTATTGTAATTACTGTTGTTGTTGTATTGGTGATTCTTATCACCGTTTTCCTCCCACTTTCTTTTGACTTGCTTCACATTGGCCTCTTCAGCCGTCTGTTCTTTAATTCTTTCCTCAATCTGGTTCACTAGATTGTGAGCCATTCTACATGCCTGTTGTATGGAGGCGGGCTCGTGTGAACTTATATCTTCTTGGATTCTTTCCGGTAATCCTTTCACAAACGCGTCGATCTTCTCTTCCTCATCTTCGAACGCTCCCGGACACAATAGGCACAATTCTGTGAATCGTCTTTCGTACGTGGTAATATCAAATCCTTGGGTTCGTAACCCTCTAAGTTCTATCTTGAGCTTATTGACCTCGGTTCTGGGACGGTACTTCTCGTTCATCAAGTGCTTGAATGCTGACCACGGTAGTGCGTACGCATCGTCTTGTCCCACTTGCTCTAGATAGGTATTCCACCATGTTAACGCAGAACCTATGAAGGTATGCGTAGCGTACTTCACTTTGTCCTCTTCAGTACACTTACTTATGGCAAACACCGATTCGACCTTCTCGGTCCACCGTTTCAATCCGATCGGTCCTTCGGTTCCATCAAATTCCAAAGGTTTGCAGGCAGTGAATTCTTTGTAGGTGCATCCTACACGATTTCCTGTACTGCTAGATCCAAGGTTATTGTTGGTATGTAGCGCAGCCTGTACTGCGGCTATGTTTGAAGCTAGAAAAGTATGGAATTCCTCTTCATTCATATTCACAGTGTGTCGAGTAGTCGGTGCCATTTCCTTCAAAATAGTCAAATGGAACAAGTTAATCATACAGAATATTAAGAGTAGTTAATAGTATTTCGTAGCATAATATGAACTCATTTATAAAAGCTTTTTCTTCATATTAGCGTTTTATAAGTTTAAATTCGGGTAGTACCTACCCGTTAAGTTCATACTTAGTAGCTAATATACAATTCAACTACTACAATTCTATATGAAAAACTGATTATAATAATATTTCGCGTTCAAACTTTTATACAATATTTTACAAACTTACAATACCGCTTATTTTACATAAAGCATGAAATATAGCACACAATAACTTTGATACAAGATAGTTGTGAAGATAATTCTAGCTAGTACACAAGTCGTTCAGCAAAGGCAATAAAGACACGTAATTCATACGTCCAGAAACAAGTCATGCATTCTGGTTTTACTAGGACTACTTCCCATCCTTGGTCTTGTGGAACATAACCGTTATGGCCGTTGATAAGATAACGTGTTGTAACATCGTCAAAGGGACGAGGGTTACGTAATGACCAACAGTCTCGTAATAACCTAAAAACCTCATTTCTTACCCCAATTACCGACTCCGTCACTTGTGGGAACATTTTTGTTTAATAGTTGTAGCCCGATGTTCTTTTTCTCACTTTGGTGAGAAGCGAACATTACTAACCCATAAGCATAGCATGCTTCTTTATGTTGCATGTTAGCCGCTTTTTCTAAATCATGAAGTCCTATATTCGGATACATTGAGTCAAAATAATTTCTTAACCCGTTGCGTAAAATAGCATTTGGGTTCCCCGCAATATATGCGTCAAAGTAAACACATTGTAACTTATGGGTTTCCCAATGTGATATCCCTCATCTTTCAAACGAAAGTCTCTTATAAACCACGACATTCTTGGAACGTTCTTCGAATGTCTTACAAACTGATTTCGCCGTAAATAGTTGTGCCGAAGAATTCTGACAGACTCTAGACAAGATTTCATCAATCATGTCTCCGGGTAGGTCTCTTAAAATATTGGGTTGTCTATCCATTTTGTGTTTTTATACTGTAAAATAGACAAGAGTTAGATTCATAAAAAAAAATACTTATTAATACAAGCAATTTTTACATATATCATAAAGCATAAGCACACTATATTACATATATTACACCACACGAATACAACTATCTTATTCCGACTCGCTCGTTTCTTCTTCTTCGGTTTTGGTTCGTTTTGCCAAGTTTCTAGGGATATATGATGTTCCCCTAATACGAGCTGTCGTTTTCCACAACGGTTTAGAAAAACCTGGTGGTTTAGAGGTTCCCAGGTCATTGTTACAACTTAAGGGCTTCGGGGGTTGACGATACATATAAAGTTCATCGGGGTTGGAATTAGATTTCTCTATTTTTATGCCCTTTCCCTTATTATTTTCTTTTGCCTTTTTAAATTCAGTTGGGGTAATTTCTATAACATCATCGGAATTCTCGTCGGAATCCGATTCATCGGAGAATTGGTAATCCTCCCAATATTTTGCTTCCTTGGCGGAAACACCCATTGACCATAATTAACCTTGGTCGGTTGGTTGATGATTTTCTTTTACTTAACCGTTTTATTATTTCCCCCACCGGTTCTATTTCCTCCTCCGGTTCCTCCTCTTCCGGTTCTGATTCTTCTTCCGGTTCTGATTCTTCTTCCGGTTCTTCTTCGGGAACTTGTGAATCAGTCCAATATATATTCGACTCTTCGTTATTAATAGGTGAGTCAATGGGATTTGTGCTAGAGGTAGACATCTATCACACAATATCAAACACGTTAAGAGATTAATATATCACATAATATATATATGTTAATAATATATAGTTTCCAACAAAAATGTTAAGCAATCATTTTTAAAGAAAACACGGTCGAAGTCCAGACTCACTAATGCATCCTAACAAACTCGATAAGACACACTAATGCAAATTTTCTGGTTCTCTAAAACCAACGCTCGGATACCAACTGAAATGTCCCGTTCTTATTGATTAAAAACGTTCCATATTAATTGATTTCGTAGCGAGGTTTTGACCTCTATATGAGACGTTTTTCAAAGACTGCATTCATTTTAAAACAAACTGATGTTTTAGCAGAGAGGTATAAAATACTATTAAATTTTAGCAGGAAATACTATTAAATACGATACATTTTTACACAAGTTTTAATTATTTATTTAGAAAATGGATATACCTAAACCTTGCTACAACACTATAGGCAGTGTACCTAATCGTAGAGTAGTATAGTTTTTAGTAAGTCCGGTTCGTTCCACAGGGAATCTTTTTAACCAAAGCTTAACGCTATATTAGTTTACTTTTATAAAAATACAAATATATATATATATAAGTAATATTATTATTATAAAGGGGGGTTTTTACCGTTTAATGACCGGTTTGTCGATTTTAAAACTTTAGTCGCAGTTAAAACCAAATGTAAAATATTAAAAATAAATACAAGACTTAAATTAAAGCGTAAAGTAAATAACGATAATGAAATTGCGAATAATAAAAGTGCGATAAAATAAACTTGCGATAATTAAAAAGTACGAAAATTAAAAGTGCAATTAAATACAATAACAATAAATAAAAATGCAATAATTAGAAGTGCAATTAAATATAAAATAAAGAAAATTAAATATGAAATAAAAGAATTATGCTTATTTAAACTTCCGTAATCATGATGTTTGACGTGTTGATTTTAGTTTTATGCCCATGGGTTAATTGTCCTTTGTCCTGGATTATTTAATATGTCCGTCTGGTTTTTGTCCATAACAGTCCATCAGTCATAAATATAAAGTGCGAGTGTCCTCGTCAAATTATCCTTATACCCGAAGTTAAATATTCCACTAATTGGGGACTTAAACTGTAACAAGATTTTAATGCTTTGTTTAATAATTACACCAGGATGTCGACTGAGTGTAACCTAAGGTTTTAATATTTTGTTATCAATTATACTAAGTGTCCTTGTACATAATTTCACCCCTGTTTTAATTATTCTAGTGGCTATTAATCCATTCCCGTGTCCGGTTAAATGAACGATTATTCGTACATATAAATACCCCGCCCATCGTGTCCGATCGAGTGTATATGGTAATTTATAGGGACGCCCAATTGTAAATCTTTATATTAACATTAACAAACTATCATTTAGTTAAACAAATATAAAGCCCATTAATAGCCCATAGTCTAATTTCCACAAGTGTCGTTCTTTTGTCCAAACCCCAATTATGGTACAAAGCCCAATTACCCAATTTTAGTAATTAGCCCAACATCATGATTACTTCGGATTAAATAAGCATAATAATAACTTAGCTACGAGACATTAAATTAAAAAGGTTGAACATAACTTACAATGATTAAAAATAGCGTAGCGTTACACGGACAGAATTTCGACTTACACCCTTACAACATTCGCTAACATACCCTTATTATTAAGATTAAAATTAAAATTAAAATTAAAATTAAAATTAAAATTAAAATATAAATATAAATATTTACGTAGTATTATGAGAGAAGAAGAAAAAGATGATTAAAAATGCTCAGAATTCGGTTGCTTTTATAGGGATTTTCAAAACTTGGGGCTCCGCGACTCGCGGCATTTTTGGCCTTCAAACTCCGCGAGTCGCGGAGTTTGAAATTACAGCTCACCCATTTTGGAGTCTCTCTTGCCGACGGTTTTTAATTATTTATATAATATATAAATAATTATAAGAATTATTTAAATATTATATTATATTTATGTGCATAGTTGCCTTGTAATTTTTAGTCCGTTGCGTCGAGCGTTGAGAGTTGACTCTGGTCCTGGTTCCGGATTTTCGAACGTCCTTGCGTACAATTTAATATCTTGTACTTTGCGTTTTGAATCTTGTACTCTTGTAATTTCGAGACGTTTCTTATCAATAATTGGAACCTCTTTGATTGTCTTTTGTACTTTTGAGCTTTTTGGTCATTTGCGTCTTCAATTCGTCGAATCTGTCTTTTGTCTTCACCTTTTATTATTTAAACGAATATTACTTGTAAATAGAACAATTGCAACTAAAAGCTTGTCTTTCTTGAGGAATAATGCTATGAAATATATGTTCGTTTTTAGCATTATCAAATATTCCCACACTTGAGCGTTGCTTGTCCTCAAGCAATATCGTCTTGAAATACTAGAATCACTTCTTTATTCTTCACACTTTGTACATCAGTGATTTCTATACGGCGGTATAAACAATGGTAGTAACGATATGGTTTACAGTCCCACATGACTATAAAAATTTAGATCCATTAAGAAAATTGGATCTTTATGAAAACATTTGATCTTTTGAAAATTAAATCTAGTTTTTACCCTAGATAAGTTTTCCGGAATAACCCTTTACCGGTGTTTGCAAAATATTTTTGTGGGTTTGGTGGGTTTCAGATTTGAAAATTTTAGCTCAAAACTTGCGGTTTTGTGTCACCCACTTGCTAACCTTGTATTTGGAAAGCAACACGTCCAGTTTACTTGTCCCGTATATTACCTTTCAGTAAACTACCGTCTGGTTGTAAAGGAAAGCGTTGAACAAGCAACTGTTAAGGCAATGTCCCCTGACATGCTTTTAATTATGGTCTATAACGTGTCGAACGCAATTACTATCCTTGGTAGGAGCAATAGTAAAGCTCACCCTTATAATTTTTCGGTTTGGCACAAGGTCCTATCTTTGACCATGCTATGCAACCACCGTTCTTACGGTTGACACCCGATTTGGTTCAGGTGACCTAATGAATTCCAGGTGAATTCCTAGGATTTTACGTTCAATGGTAATGAACGCATTGAAAATAGGGTTTTCAGAAAACAAATCGGTTTGTAATTTTGATCAAAATATTTTCTCGTTCAAGCTCGAGTTTAGATATCATTGAATTCCATGAGTTTGAATTCTCAATCTTTAAGGTCAATCTCTAGGATTGAGTAATATCAGGCTTAAAAGCTGATTTTTAATCTTTAAGGAGATTATCCTTTCTGGGGATCTGATTCATTAGTCTTATCCAGCTAATTTGCATGGTGCCCCCCCATTTTACGAGATAAATCCTTCTCATGGTTAGGATAAATCTGACCACTTGGCGACCCTGTTTGATGCTGAGGTTCGTGGATTTCCTGCTGATTTTAGTGATGACTTTTCTAGATTTTTCGTCAACCTACAGCTGGTCTGGACGACAACTTCCTGACCTAAATCAAGAAGTGCGTGTCTTTTTCGGAAGACTTTACTTCCTTTTAATGATGAAATTGATTCATCGTGTAGATCCATCTTTCTTACAGTAAATCAGGTAAAACTTTTTAGTTTAGTCCAAAGCAAAAGTATTTTCAGTTATTTGTACAAAAATATGTGGCATATG
Organism: Rutidosis leptorrhynchoides; assembly: GCF_046630445.1. NCBI lineage: Eukaryota > Viridiplantae > Streptophyta > Magnoliopsida > Asterales > Asteraceae > Rutidosis > Rutidosis leptorrhynchoides. The sequence continues at coordinate 518,700,645 of NC_092334.1, forward strand.
TTTAAGATAACTTGGTAATTTTTCCCACACTTGGCTTTTATTTTCCTTTTTTATCGTCCTCTATTCCATTTTAAATGAATTTTAACATTTTGGTTTGTTTCTCAATTTATGTCCTTTTCGAGGTAACAATAATTTCGGTGTTATAACCTAGTTTTATCGTTCATAAATATGTATAAACATGATTTTGAGTTCATTTAATTGAAAATTTTGTAAAATTTTACTAGAATTGGGTAGTTAGTATATAAGACTAGGGCTGTTCTTTATTATCAGAGAGCACTAGATTCTAATACAACTACTGCTTTACTAGTATTTTTAATGGTAACCCAGTGTTTAAAGTAAAAATGTTAAAATCCGAAAGAATTTAACCCCTTCCCACACTTAAGATCTTGCAATGCCCTCATTTGCAAGAAATCAGTTACAATTTAAATTATTGAGGGTGATTTGTGTGAAAATGATTAAATTTTTACCAAAGTTTCCAAATATATTGGCGTTTGTTTGCTGAATGATAAATGGTGCACATCATTTGTTCATTCCGTCTTGTTGTTATTTCACATATATTTTGCATCTTGTCGTCAAAATTAGTTGCTTTTGCTGAACTTAATGCCAGTCTTTGAAAATGCGTTGTTTTACCCTGTTGTGTACATAAGATAAACTGCAAACATATATACATATTTTTGAAGTTTGGTATATTACCCCACATTCAAAAATTATTAAAATATAGGAATAAAAGTTAGAAAATTATAAAAACTATTACAATATTAACATAAGTATTAAATGTATCAATATTACAAATTACAAAATAAATAAAACTAAGTAGACTAGGGATGATACTGGTACCAATAGGGGTTCCAGGCATAATCATAGGTGCTATAGAATGCTTCGGCAGGGTTATACGTAGGATATGGTGGTTGCATCTCTATAGACCAGGGAGGGAAGATGGGTTTTGGTGTAGGAATATAGTTTCTACCTATATGTTGGCAATGAGCTATGATTTGGTTCTGATGAACTTGCCAATCTTCAAATGCTCTCTGTCTAGCATTTTCGTACTCCTGTGAAGCTATAAACCTTTGCATTTCTTGCATTTCATTTCCCCCTCCTACATTACCTTGCTGTTGGTTTCTCTCAACCTGTGGATGTCTACCATGGTATTGTACTGCGGCGTTATTTCGCCTCTTCAAAACTTTCGCACCATGGTATACATTTAAACCTATAGTATCGCGGGGTTCTGGTTCTTCTACTAATAATCCCCCCCGACTTATATCCACACCGAGATATTCACCAATCAAAGTAATAAAAATACCACCTCCTATTATGCTATGCGGTCGCATCCCCCTAACCATAGCTGATAAATAATAACCCACACAATACGGTATACTTACAGCGCTTTGTGGGTCTCGAATACACATATGGCAAAACAAATCCTGTTCATTTACCTTTTCCTTGTTCTTACCTCTTTGTGTAATCGAATTAGCTAAAAACCTATGAATCACTCTTAATTCGGCTCTATCTATATCCAAATAAGAGTAATTTCCCCCTTTGAATCGGTGATGGCTTGTCATTTGACTCCATACACCGTGTGTATCAAAATTTTCATCTATCTTTCTACCGTTTAGTATCAACCCTCTGCAATCAGCAGATGCTAACTCCTCAGGCGTATATATACGTAAAGCCTGAGCCATGTCTAGTAAAGACATGTGGCGCATCGAACCTCCTAACAAAAATCTAATAAATGATCGGTCGGTTAAACTAGATACCCGATCATTTAATTCTATACTACATAACAATTCTTCACACCATACTTTATATACAGGTCTACGCATGGTGAATAAACGTACCCAGTCATTAAAAGTGGAATTACCATACCTCTGTACAAGTAATTCCCTAATTGGCCCGGCCAATTCTACAGCTTCTAAGGGTCCCCATTCTATGACCCTCGGTACCTCAACAACCTTAGAATGAAGAGTATGCAAACCCCTTTGGTATTTTGGATAATCTATCCAAAGTCTGTCAAATCTCAGGTTCGGGTGCAACTCTTCCAAGTGCATATCAGAAAATGTCATGACTGGATGAGGTATATCCTGCTTGTAGTAGTTATCCACCTCCTGTTGTTCCGCATTCTCAGCAGGAGCATTGCGAGCTTGGGATGAAGATTCACCCCTTTCAGTCTGCAAAACACATCAAACACAATTTTTGTGCATCCAAATATGCATTAATGTCAGCAAAATCATCAATCAAAATAATTACAATGACATGATCAATTTATATCAAACTTAAACTCATTTTCATATTTTCATCAAATCTACACTTTTTCAAAATAGCATATACGAAAATGTTCACCGAGTTCATAAGCATTCAACTCAAATAATATGTCAAAATAATCATTACTAGCAATTATACAAGTTTCAAATGGCATTATCTCTCAAAAATCAAGTTCATGAATTTTAGACTTGAAAAAGTCCACTTTAATTCTCAAAATCATGTTTAGGCTCAAAGTTTGGATCATTTAACTACCTAGACATGTTACACTACTTAATTTAGCAACAATTCATGACAAAAATCGGCCATAACCTGTTTATATCAAAAAGCCCCAAATTGCTCAAGAACACAAACCCTAGATTACTCAAAATTTGAAGTTTAAGGCTTCTAATCATGTTAAATAGCATCAATCTAGGTTATACAAGCATAATACATAAACAATTTAAGCCTAATTACACTAAAAAGCATCAAAATCAAATTGGGAAAAAAATTGCTCAAGAACACTAATTTCGGATTAAATGGTGTTTAGGTGTAGAAATTTACCGTTTTTCTTGAGTAATTCCTAGATAGCATCCTTCTCAACATGATTTTAGTAAAAGATTTGATGATTAACGGTTAAAAATTGTGATTTTGGGGTGTATTTTTCGGGTTTTTCGGATTTTTGTTCGCAGTGTTTTGTGTTGTGGGTTGTGTGGACTGAGCTGTTTCAGCTCTTATTTTTTTCTGTAATCCGATCCTCCCGCGACTCGCGGTGTTTAAAGCTTCAAACTCCGCGAGTCGCGGAGTTTGCTTTTTTTTTTTTTTTTATAACATCTTATACTAATTAAAACAATTAATTAATTAATTTAAAATTTTGTTTCCCTTGTTATTTAGGACGAGGTCGTTTCGGATCGATGTCCTAGTCCGTCCTTCGACAAAATTTTAAAATTTGTCTTTTTGTAGCGATTGTTTTAAAAGCTAAGATTTTTGGGGTTTTTAATGTTTTTGGCATACTTTAATTCAATAAGATTAAAAATAATGATAATAAAAATTCTCGTCCCTCCCTTGGGTAAAGTAATTTCGGTTCAAAGACCTAGTCTTCAACTTACGACGAATTTTAAAAATCATATTTTTAACTTAATGAGATAAAGTAAATTTTTGTTTTTAAATTCACACAATTTAAATATAAAATTCAAAATTAATATTAAAAATTAACACCAAACTTACAATTTAAAATGCATAAAATTAAAAATTCATATTTTAAAAATTTACACCAAACTTAATTTAAAAATTCATATTATAAATTCACACCAAACTTAATTTAAAAATTCAAATATTTACAATTTTAAAAATATTGTTTTTACAAAGTTTACAATATTAATTTAAGATTTAAATATTAATTTTAAAAACATGGTAAAAATAAAATTAAAAATCTTTTTGGCTTTTTATCCCACTTTAATCAATCAAATATTATCAAAAATATGCGCCCCTCTTTTCGGTAAAGTAATTTCGGTTCCAAGACCTAATTTAACTCATGACGAATTTTTGAAATATTTTGGGTTGATTGTTTAAAGATATTTATACCTTAAGAATAAACGTTAAATTTCGCAGTGATGTAATAAATTTTTGTATGATATCAATAATTTCGGTCGCCAAACCTAATTTTATTCAATACCAATTTAATACTTTTTAGCGAACAAATTAGCGTTTATTATCAAAAGGTTAAAAATAAAAAAAAATAAAATAAAAACTGTACAGACTTACCTGTGAAATAGATTTCTTAGTTATATGATCTATCCCATTCATAAGATAGTCGGTTTAATTGGTTTTCCATGGCTACATAGGCGTAACCTCGAGCATTCAGTGTCTTTTCTTCTAAACATATGAACGGTCCGTCTCTGCATAAAGTAACAAATTCGGTGTTTGAATAGGTTTGATTATTTGAACATTTACCTCCATGTGACCATTTTCCGCATTTGTGACATCTTTCTAGGTGTCGTGCTCTTCTTTTCGCTGCGGATTTTGATTTTCCTTTACCAAATTGTAACTTATTATCTTCGCATCTGGATTCTTTTCTAACTCCGTCCATTCTTTCTCTGATTACTGATACTATTTCACTTGGTAGTGTGTCATTATTACGTTTAGTGATCAAAGCGTGTAGCATTAGACCATGGTTTAGTTCACAGGCAGTCTTCATTTCCTAAAAAAAATAAAAATTCAGAATGGGGGGAGAAGACTAGTTCTTTAGGGTCTGCTAGGGAAATACCATTCGGGTTCCATTTTCGAGAACTACTCGAAAACAGACAATCTAACTCTAACAAAAATACATAAATCCCCTATACTTAGTTAGCTGTGGTGTTGAAATTGTGATTAACTTCGTTGTCGACTTCCATCGGACTATGTATGTAGTGTTTAACTCTGTGACCATTAACTTTAAATTCAATCCCATTTGAATTTATTAATTCTATCGTTCCGTATGGGAAAACTCTTTTGACTATGAATGGTCCAGACCATCTTGATTTCAATTTTCCAGGAAATAGCTTGAATCGTGAATTGAAAAGAAGAACTTTGTCTCCTTCTTTAAATTCTTTTAAACTTCTGATTCTTTTATCATGCCATTTCTTCGTTCTTTCTTTATAGATTAACGAATTTTCGTATGCTTCATGTCTTAATTCTTCTAATTCGTTTAGTTGACTTAATCGTAGACGTCCGGCTTCATGTAAATCAAGATTACATGTCTTCAGAGCCCAAAATGATTTGTGTTCAATTTCTACTGGAAGATGACATGCTTTTCCATAAACAAGTCTAAAAGGTGTGGTTCCAATTGGAGTTTTGTAGGCTGTTCTAAAATCCCAGAGTGCATCCTCCAATTTAATGGACCATTCCTTCGGATTTGATCCTACGGTTTTCTCTAGAATACGTTTTAAAGCTCGGTTGGTATTTTCAACTTGTCCACTTGTTTGTGGATGATATGCGGTGGAGATTTTATGAGTTACTCCATATCTTTTAAGAACTTTCTCAAGTTGATTATTACAGAAATGAGTACCCCGATCACTTATTAAAGCTTTCGGTGTTCCAAACCTTGCAAAAAGACGTTTTAAAAAGTTGACTACAACTCGTGCATCGTTAGTTGGGAGAGCTTGTGCTTCCGCCCATTTAGATACATAATCAATGGCTACGAGAATATAGAGATTATTATGAGATTTTGGAAATGGACCCATAAAGTCAATACCCCAAATGTCAAATACTTCACATACTTGGATGACATTTTGTGGCATTTCATCACGTTGACTTATTTTTCCGGCCCTTTGACAAGCATCACAGGATTTGCAAAGAAGGTGTGCGTCTTTGTAAATTGTAGGCCAATTGAATCCAGCATCATAAACTTTTCTTGCTGTTAGTTGAGGCCCATAATGCCCTCCTGTTGGTCCTGTGTGACAATGGTTTAAAATTTTACTAGCTTCATCTCCAAATACACATCGTCGTATTATTCCATCTGGACAACTTTTAAACAGATGTGGATCTTCCCAAAAATAGTGTTTTATATCACTGAAGAATTTCTTTCGTCTTTGGTACGATAATCCTTTTTCAAGGAATCCACATACTAAATAGTTTGCATAGTCTGCAAACCATGGAATTTCTTTATAATCTATTTTCAATAGATATTCATCAAGAAAGTTGTCTTGTATGGCCGATTCATTTAGAACTTCTAATTCGGGATTTTCAAGACGAGAAAGATGATCAGCGGCGAGATTTTCTGCTCCTCTTTTATCTCGGATTTCAATATCAAACTCTTGTAAGAGTAAGATCCAACGGATTAATCTTGGTTTAGCATCTTGTTTTGAAAATAGGTATCTAAGAGCAGAATGGTCGGTATAGACCACCGTTTTTGCTAGAACGAGATATGATCGAAATTTGTCAAAAGCAAAGACAATAGCAAGGAGTTCTTTTTCAGTAGTTGTATAGTTCGTTTGTGCTCCTTGTAACGTCTTACTAGCATAATATATAGGTTGAAATCGTTTTTCAATCCTTTGTCCTAAAACGGCTCATTGCAAAATCACTTGCATCGCACATTAGTTCAAATGGTAGATTCCAATTTGGTGTTATCATGATCGGCGCATTAGCGAGTTTCTCTTTAAGAATATTAAAAGACTTGATACACTCATCTGAAAAGATGAATGGAGCATCCTTTTCTAGGAGTTTATTCATAGGAGTGGCAATTTTAGAAAAATCTTTTATGAAACGTCGGTAAAAACCGGCATGCCCTAGAAAACTCCTAACTCCTCTAACATTGGTGGGATGTGGAAGTTTAGCAATTACATCTACTTTAGCTCTATCCACTTCAATTCCTTCTTTTGAAATTTTATGTCCAAGAACGATGCCTTCTTTAACCATGAAATGGCATTTCTCCCAATTAAGTACTAGATTTGATTGTTCGCATCTAATTAGCATTCGTTCAAGATTAGCTAGACATGATTCAAATGTATCACCGAAGACTGAAAAGTCATCCATGAATACTTCCATGCATTCTTCTATCATGTCGTGAAAAATCGCCATCATACACCTTTGAAAGGTTGCAGGGGCGTTACAAAGTCCAAATGGCATGCGTTTGTAAGCAAAAGTACCATAAGGGCACGTGAATGTGGTTTTCTCTTGATCTTCGGGTGCTATTGAAATTTGAAAATATCCGGAAAATCCATCTAGAAAACAATAGTAACTATTTCCGGCTAATCTTTCCAACATTTGATCTATGAAAGGTAAGGGAAAGTGATCTTTTCTAGTGGCGTCATTTAATTTTCTATAATCAATACATACACGCCATCATGTTACAGTTCTAGTAGGAATAAGCTCATTTTTCTCATTTGTAATGACAGTCATGCCACCCTTCTTAGGAACGCATTGAACTGGGCTTACCCACGGACTATCAGAAATTGGATAAATTAAACCTGCATCTAGTAGTTTAATAATCTCTTTCTTAACTACATCTTGCATATTAGGATTTAGTCTTCGTTGGCGTTGCACATACGTTTTATGACCTTCTTCCATAAGGATTTTATGTGTGCAATACGAAGGACTTATTCCTTTAATATCATGAATCTTCCATGCAATGGCTGGTTTATGAGCTTTCAACACAGAAATGAGTTGTGATTTCTCATTTTCAGTAAGAGAAGACGATATTATTACAGGTAATTCAGATTCACCATGTAAATAAGCGTATTCCAAATGGTTTGGAAGTGGCTTTAACTCTAATTTTGGAGGTTCTTTTATCGATGATTTATATCGATATCTGTCTTCTTCTTTTAGCATTTGAATTTCTTCTGTTGTTGGTTCATATCCATTAGCTATAAGTGTAGCTAACATTTCAGCTTCATCAATTTGTTCATTACCTTCTCCTAAAGAACATTCTCCTGTTCCTTGTAATTCTGGAAATTCTTCTAATAATTCTGCATGTGCATCTATAGTTTGAATATAATAACATGTATCATCTGCAGATTGCGGTTGTTGCATTGCTCTATCAACTGAAAAGGTAACACTCTCATCCTCTATACTTAGGGTCAATTTCTTACCGAACACGTCTATCATTGCTTTATCCGTGTTTAAAAATGGTCTTCCTAATATGAGAGGAACTTGAGAATCTTCTTCCATGTCCAAAATAACAAAATCTACTGGAAATACTAAAGTACCAACTTTAACTAGCATGTTCTCCATTATCCCTCTAGGATATTTTATTGATCTATCGGCTAGTTGTATGCTTATTCTGGTTGGTTTCAATTCTCCAAGGTCTAGTTTAGCGTATAGTGAATACGGCATTAGATTTATACTAGCACCTAAGTCTGCCAATGCTTCTATTGAACTAAGACTACCCAGAAAACATGGAATTGTGAAACTTCCTGGATCAGATAATTTTTCTGGTATCTTATTCAACAGCACTGCTGAACAATTAGCATTCATAGTAACAGCCGAGAGTTCTTCCATTTTCTTTCTATTTGAGATTAGATCTTTTAAGAATTTAGCATATCTAGGCATTCCTGAAATCACATCAATGAAAGGAAGATTTACATTTATCTGTTTAAATATATCCAAGAATTTGGATTGCTCGGCTTCAAGTTTCTCTTTCTTCATTTTACTCGGGTAAGGAAGTGGTGGTTGGTATGGTTTAACATAAGGTTTAGCCTTAACTGTGTTATCTTCATTAACCTTTTCAACTACCGGTTCTTTTTCCTTATCTTGATCAGGTTGTGGTTCTTGTGGAGTAGGAATAGCTTCATCAGAAGTTACAGGTATTTCAGGTGGTTTAAGTGTTGTACCACTTCTTGTGGTAATGGCTTTAGCTGTTTCATTCCGGGGGTTAGCATTTGTATCACTAGGTAGACTTCCCGGTTTTCTTTCACCTATTAACCTTGCTAGGTTACTTACTTCTTGTTCCAGATTTTGAATAGAAGCTTGTTGATTTCTAAATGCTTGAGCATTTTGTTCATTAGTTTGTTTTTGAGATGTGAAAAACTGCGTTTGAGTTTCAACTAGCTTCGCCATCATATCTTCTAAATTCGGCTTTTTATCATCGGTTTGTTGTGGTGGTTTGTTTTGAAAATTAGGTCTTTGCTGATTGTAAGTATTAGTGGATACTTGTTGATTGCTAGGACCTTGTTGGTTGTTGTATGGAATATTTCGGTTATAATTCTGGTTTTGATTGTAAATAGGTCTTGGCGGTTGATAATTATTCTGATAATTATTTCCAGGCCTTTGGTTTATGTATGAAATATTCTCTCTTTGTTCCATTGTTAATTCAATACTGAGACAATCTTTTGTCAAATGTAGTCCTCCACACTGCTCACAACTAATTCGTATTGAGTGAATATCTTTAGTCATCTTTTCCATTCGTCTCTCGACAGCATCTATCTTTGCATAAATGGAATCTAAGTCATGGCTAGAATCGGCTCTAGCTGCTTTAGATGATCTAACGATATCTTTTTCTTGGTGCCACTCATGTGAGTGGGAAGCAGTGTTATCAATAATTTTGTAAGCATCAGTTTCGGTTTTCTTCATAATAGAACCACCAGCTGCTATATCTATGTCTTTCCTTGTAGTGATGTCGCATCCTTGGTAGAATATTTGTACTATTTGACAGGTGTCTAAACCATGTTGCGGACATTCTCTTAATAACTTTCCATATCTAGTCCACGCCTCATATAGAGTTTCAATTGGTTTCTGTGTAAACGTAACAATTTCTGCTTGAAGTCTTACGGCTTTAGATGCAGGAAAGAATTGTTTAAGAAATTTTTCAACTAAAACATCACATGTATCAATCGCCCCTTCAGGTAATGATTCCAACCAATCTTTGGCTTCTCCCTTTAAAGTCCAGGGAAATAACATGAGATATATATGTTCATCCTCCACTTCTCGGATTTTAAATAGTGTGCAGATCCTATTAAAGGTACGTAGATGTTCATTTGGATCTTCCTTCGGCGCACCACTAAATTGGCATTGATTAGTCACCATGTGTAGAATTTGTCCTTTGATTTCATAATCTGGCGCATTAATGTCTGGATGAGTAATTGTGTGACATTGGCCAGTGCGTTTAGCTCTCATTCGGTCTTCCATATGTAAAGGTTCCAGATTCTCCATAATTGAATTTGTTGAATCGGAATCACTAGAGGATTCTGATTTAATGGTTCGTTCCTCAACAATCTCTGTTTGAATGATTGGTGGTTCCGGAGGAAAGTTTAGTGGTTCAGGATCTACGAATCGTTCCTGAATATTCTCCGGATTCTCAATTGTGAGGTCGGGTTCAAAAAATGAATTATCAAAAATTTGAACTGAAGTACTTGGTCGACTGGATGACGATTCTAAAGAAAAATCAACGGCGGTAATATTTGCTAAATGTCTTGATCTAGTTACAGGTGGTGAACGTCTTGCTCGGTGCATTCACCGAATATCCTATTAGTTTTTAAAAAGAAAGAAAAATTATAATAAGTTATCCAATCAATAGACTTTTCTGATTTTGCCCACGTTTCGAATAGCCAAAAGATGCAGCAGAGGGGCAGGATTCGTTTGGTCTCAATATAATTGAGGACTGTTTGGCTCCAATAACCCGGTCCACGTACAAATCCAACTATTACTACGAACCAGAAAATTTTGATGTCTATCAATTTAACCACTTAAAATAAATTTTCATAATTTTAAGAAATTTAGATAAGAAGTAGATTAAAAATCTATGTCCTAAAACTAGAATAGCGAGAAATAAGAAAGAAAAAGAGTTCGTCGAAAAAGGTCGAAAAAGAAAAATGGTTGAAAAATAAAAGGTGACGGAAAAATAAAAGAAACTTATAAAACTTAAAAATACTTGACTAACCTAACCTTATTACTACAACTAACTTAAAATTATAATCGCAAATTGAGATTACTAATTGGAATGATAATTGATACATAGGTAAAAGTCGTCTAAAATATTAAAGCTTACAGGAAAAACTATATCCCAAATGGAAATAACTTAAAAAGAAACTAAAACTATATCTCTAAGACCAACGCTCGGATACCAACTGAAATGTCCCGTTCTTATTGATTAAAAACGTTCCATATTAATTGATTTCGTTGCGAGGTTTTGACCTCTATATGAGACGTTTTTCAAAGACTGCATTCATTTTAAAACAAACTGATGTTTTAGCAGAGAGGTATAAAATACTATTAAATTTTAGCAGGAAATACTATTAAATACGATACATTTTTACACAAGTTTTAATTATTTATTTAGAAAATGGATATACCTAAACCTTGCTACAACACTATAGGCAGTGTACCTAATCGTAGAGTAGTATAGTTTTTAGTAAGTCCGGTTCGTTCCACAGGGAATCTTTTTAACCAAAGCTTAACGCTATATTAGTTTACTTTTATAAAAATACAAATATATATATAAGTAATATTATTATTATAAAGGGGGGTTTTTACCGTTTAATGACCGGTTTGTCGATTTTAAAACTTTAGTCGCAGTTAAAACCAAATGTAAAATATTAAAAATAAATACAAGACTTAAATTAAAGCGTAAAGTAAATAACGATAATGAAATTGCGAATAATAAAAGTGCGATAAAATAAACTTGCGATAATTAAAAAGTACGAAAATTAAAAGTGCAATTAAATACAATAACAATAAATAAAAATGCAATAATTAGAAGTGCAATTAAATATAAAATAAAGGAAATTAAATATGAAATAAAAGAATTATGCTTATTTAAACTTCCGTAATCATGATGTTTGACGTGTTGATTTTAGTTTTATGCCCATGGGTTAATTGTCCTTTGTCCTGGATTATTTAATATGTCCGTCTGGTTTTTGTCCATAACAGTCCATCAGTCATAAATATAAAGTGTGAGTGTCCTCGTCAAATTATCCTTATACCCGAAGTTAAATATTCCAACTAATTGGGGACTTAAACTGTAACAAGATTTTAATACTTTGTTTAATAATTACACCAGGATGTCGACTGAGTGTAACCCAAGGTTTTAATATTTTGTTATCAATTATACCAAGTGTCCTTGTACATAATTTCACCCCTGTTTTAATTATTCTAGTGGCTATTAATCCATTCCCGTGTCCGGTTAAATGAACGATTATTCGTACATATAAATACCCCGCCCATCGTGTTCGATCGAGTGTATATGGTAATTTATAGGGACGCCCAATTGTAAATCTTTATATTAACATTAACAAACTATCATTTAGTTAAACAAATATAAAGCCCATTAATAGCCCATAGTCTAATTTCCACAAGTGTCGTTCTTTTGTCCAAACCCCAATTATGGTACAAAGCCCAATTACCCAATTTTAGTAATTAGCCCAACATCATGATTACTTCGGATTAAATAAGCATAATAATAACTTAGCTACGAGACATTAAATTAAAAAGGTTGAACATAACTTGCAATGATTAAAAATAGCGTAGCGTTACACGGACAGAATTTCGACTTACACCCTTACAACATTCGCTAACATACCCTTATTATTAAGATTAAAATTAAAATTAAAATATAAATATAAATATTTACGTAGTATTATGAGAGAAGAAGAAAAAGATGATTAAAAATGCTCAGAATTCGGTTGCTTTTATAGGGATTTTCAAAACTTGGGGCTCCGCGACTCGCGGCATTTTTGGCCTTCAAACTCCGCGAGTCGCGGAGTTTGAAATTACAGCTCACCCATTTTGGAGTCTCTCTTGCCGACGGTTTTTATTTATTTATATAATATATAAATAATTATAAGAATTATTTTAATATTATATTATATTTATGTGCATAGTTGCCTTGTAATTTTTAGTCCGTTACGTCGAGCGTTGAGAGTTGACTCTGGTCCTGGTTCCGGATTTTCGGACGTCCTTGCGTACAATTTAATATCTTGTACTTTGCGTTTTGAATCTTGTACTCTTGTAATTTCGAGACGTTTCTTATCAATAATTGGAACCTCTTTGATTGTCTTTTGTACTTTTGAGCTTTTTGGTCGTTTGCGTCTTCAATTCGTCGAATCTGTCTTTTGTCTTCACCTTTTATTATTTAAACGAATATTACTTGTAAATAGAACAATTGCAACTAAAAGCTTGTCTTTCTTGAGGAATAATGCTATGAAATATATGTTCGTTTTTAGCATTATCACAAACCATAACCTTTATTTCATCAATAAAGGTTTAAAAAGCTTTACGTAGATTATCAAATAATGATAATCTAAAATATCATGTTTATACACGACCATTACATAATGGTTTACAATACAAATATGTTACAACAAAATAAGTTTCTTGAATGCAGTTTTTACACAATATCATACAAGCATGGACTCCAAATCTCGTCCTTATTTAAGTATGCGATAGCGGAAGCTCTTAATAATCACCTGAGAATAAACATGCTTAAAACGTCAACAAAAATGTTGGTGAGTTATAGGTTTAACCTATATATATCAAATCATAATAATAGACCACAAGATTTCATATATCAATACACATCCCATACATAGAGATAAAAATCATTCATATGGTGAACACCTGGTAACCGACATTAACAAGATGCATATATAAGAATATCCCCATCATTCCGGGACACTCTTCGGATATGATATAAATTTCGAAGTACTAAAGCATCCGGTACTTTGGATGGGGTTTGTTAGGCCCAATAGATCTATCTTTAGGATTCGCGTCAATTAGGGTGTCTGTTCCCTAATTCTTAGATTACCAGACTTAATAAAAAGGGGCATATTCGATTTCGATAATTCAACCATAGAATGTAGTTTCACGTACTTGTGTCTATTTTGTAAATCATTTATAAAACCTGCATGTATTCTCATCCCAAAAATATTAGATTTTAAAAGTGGGACTATAACTCACTTTCACAGATTTTTACTTCGTCAGGAAGTAAGACTTGGCCACTGGTTGATTCACGAACCTATAACAATATATACATATATATCAAAGTATGTTCAAAATATATTTACAACACTTTTAATATATTTTGATGTTTTTAGTTTATTAAGTGTAACATCCCTTTTTCCCGTACATATTGAAAGGTACATACTTAATCATTGTACGTTTGTAACTTGCTAGACTATGCGTAAATGTCTATATATATATATATATATACTTGATAATGTGTGCGAATACAAGTTTATACATGGGCCTTGTTAGCGTTAAGTCTTATGAGACTATTGTTGAAGGTTAGGCGAATATAGGAAGCGAGATTTAAGTGTACGAATTAAATAAAATCAAATTTTGTTTAAGGTTGTCGAAGTGTCCAGGTGACGGCCAATGCCGCCCGCGACACATTGGGCCGCGCCGCGGCATATAAAGCAAATCCAGATCAGCAATTGGATTAAGAAGGGTCAATTTTCCCCTTATGTGTCGCGCCGCGACAAAGGGGTCCGCGCCGCGGCATTTCAAGCGAACCAGGTTCAGAAAGTGGGTTAAGAGAGGTTGTTTTTCCTTCGTAATGCCGCGCCGCGACATATAGCGCCGCGCCGCGACAACTCTGCAGTTCTGACTCCGATTTTAGCTCAAATTGAATGACTTCAAGGGGTAAATTGGTAATTTCGCGTATAAATCAGATGGGAGCATTAAATCCCAACCACTCATCCATTTCATTTATTTCTTTTCTCTTTTCTTTCCAATTTCTCTCCCAAAACTTAAAACCCAATTGAATTAAAAGCAAGATTTGAGAGTGAAGGATTGAGGGTTGATCTTTGGAGCAAGAATTAAAGTTGTTCCTTGTGTCTCTAGCTACGCGTTGATAGTCTCGGTAAGTTCTAACTCTAAGTTTTGAGTTTTAATTAGTTTATGCTAGGGTTTTGTTCATTTGGAACTTATGTGACCCATTTGGGGTTAAAATGGGCGAACTTGGGTTGTGTTGAGGAAAGAAAACCCAAATGGCCATAACCTAGGGTTTGGTCTTATGATTTGGGGTTATAAATGTTAAATGGCGTTTTTAGTCACTAACACGCTTGTTAAAGTTGAAAGAGATGTTATTTGGGTCATGTTTGACAAGTTTGGTAGTGAAAGTGTTAAATGGATCCAAAATGGGCTAGTTGACCTAGTTTGGGTGAAATGGGTATGAATTAACCTAAGTTTGTGTTAGTTGATGTTAGTAGACTTAATTTACTAGCTTTAGTGATTAAAGTCGGGTCTTGGCCATTTAAGGGCGGTTTTGGTATGGTTGAGTCATTTAATGCGAATCGGGTCATTAAATGCTCAAGTAAGTGTAATGTGGTTAATTCCACTAGTTGTGTAATCGAATGTGTACTTATGTAATTAGGTACTTTGCTTTGAAGCCTTCGGAAGCATTTAAATCACCACCGAAGTGTTAAGGTGAGTGGAATAATTATATGCGTAGGTATATAATATATTTATTTGTGGTAGCGTGAGATGTGAAGTGTCGAGGTGTTAAGACACCACGTTTCACGTGACGAGTGAAGCATCGAGGTGTTAAGATGCCACTCGAGGTGAAGCATCGAGGTGTTAAGATGCCACCTAGGAGTGAAGTGTCGAAGTGTTAAGACGCCACTCCATGTTAAAGGGTGAAGTGTCGAGGTGTTAAGACGCCACCCGAGGGTGAAGTATCGAGGTGTTAAGATGCCACCCGGGGGTTAGTGATACGAGGTGCTAAGTACACTAATGGATGTTATGAACACCAATGGGAAATTCGAGTACCATCCCTTGTACGATTGGTTAACCATGGTTATTGTGTTGTAGTGTAAGCATATTATATTGTACGGTTTGTATATATGCTATTGCATTGCTAGCTTGTGATATTGGAAGTTTATAGTTTATAATTGAGATGATAAGCTAATTGTGTTGCTAGCATGTATGCGGTATGTGTTTAAGTGTTTGCAAGTAAGTATATTATATATGTACGTGTATAATTATTGCATTCACTAAGCGTTAGCTTACCCCTCTCGTTGTTTATCTTTTTAGTCGCAGGTACGGATAAGGGCAAAGGGGTTATCGGGCATTAAGTGGCCCTTGATGATGTTTTGTTGAAGCTTGGAAGTTGGCCTAATGTTTTGGGTAGTTTAGTCCCAAACCATGCTCATGTGTCGTTTGGATTATAAACTATCATTTGTAGTAGGTCAAACTTGTATCACATTTATTAATGGCCTTCGTGCCTTTTGTAAACACTAAACTTGATGTATGTTTTAACGAAACGTGTGAAATGGTTTACACATTTAATTGGCACGTAAATGTGTTGTATAAAAAAAAATTTATCGTATGGAATACGGGTTGGGTTGTTTCAAGTGGTATCAGAGCATGGTCTAAGGGATTTAGGCGACTTGAGATAGGCGCCTAGACTTAGACTTTATTGTGTATGCGCGTTATGCGGGACTTGTAGGAGACGGGTCGGACCGGGAGTTGATTAGTGCTTAGGTTTATGTGAACTAACCTTGCGCTAATTGTTTTGTGTGGTGTTAGCAATCGTCAAGCAAGATAGACGTTGTACTAGCGAGTTAATGCGACGTGCTCGCGTAACAATGATTAGCTACCATTGTTACGGGTTCAAATCATGTCAAACAAGCGATGTACGACGATTGTTGAGCAAGATGGGGTAGTGTGGTGTATATGTATATACTTATGTGTTAAATCCTTTTCGTCTCGTTGTTTAATCTATTCCGTCTTATAGAATGAAGATGAGAAACGGGCATGATATCAACGGCGGAGGTACTAGTGAAGAAGTCGAGTTTACGGCCAAGGTTGAGGCCATTTTGAAAAGGCATCATGAGGCTTTTCTAGAGGACGTTAAGAAGATGTTCCTAGATACGATTGACGAGCAATTAGTCAATGTGGTAAAGGAGCAAGTTAAGGCCGTTCTTCGCGAAGATAATGTGGGAAGACGGGACTTTTTCTATAAGAATTTCAAGGACTCTCAACCTCCCTCTTTTGATGGTGAAAGAGATCCTCTTAAGAGCGCCCGTTGGATCTCCGATATGGAGGGGGCCTTCCGTACTTGTGAATGTCCTCTCGATAAGAGGACAAGGTACGGGTGTAGTATGTTGAGGGGCGATGCCAAGTTGTGGTGGGACGCAAAGCTCCAAGTTTATGGTGAAGAGCAATGCATGGAATTCACTTGGAATGAATTCAAGTCCGAATTTTTCAAGGAATACCGAACTTCGGCTGATCTTACTAGGCTTAAGGACGAGTTACGTTCCTTGAGGCAAAGGTCGATGGATTTGAACACTCTCAAATCCGTGTTTTTGTCCAAGACCCAATTTTGCCCGGAGTACGTCGGGAATGATAAAATGTTGAAGGAAGATTTCTATCGAACCTTGAATGACAACTATCAAGATAAGATTAGTGTGAACGTAGTGAAAAGCTTTGATGAGTTGTTTGACATGGCCAAAGGTTTCGATTCGCTCATCTTAAGAAAGAGTGGTTTTACTTTTGGCAAGAGAAAAAGTGAAGGTTCGAGCTATTCAAACTTTTCGAACAAAAAGAACAAGAAAAGTTCCGAAAGTGTCAATAGCGTGAAGAAGGGCGCTTCCGGTGGTTTTACTTTTACGTGCTATAATTGTGGGCAAGCGGGTCATATGGCTCGTGATTGTCCAAAACCATCTTCCGGAAACAAGCTCACTTGTTTTAATTGCGGTAAAGAAGGGCATAAGAAGCCGGAGTGTCCCGATTTGCGCAATGATAATGTTAAGCGTCTAGAGAAGGCGGCGGGTACGGCTAGGGGTCGCAACTATTTGATGACCAATGATGAGGCCAAGCAATCCAATGAAGTCGTCTCAGGTACTTTCATAGTTAACTCTAATCCGGCACAGATACTTTTTGATAGTGGGGCTAATTTGTCCTTTGTGTCGCCTCGATTTGTGCCTAAGTTAAATAAACCGCTAGTTAAGTTAAGTCATCCGGTAGAAGTTGAAATAGCGGATGGCAAGACGGCGCTAGTGGTTGATGTGTGTAAGAATTGTAATGTTGTATTTGGTTCCGAAACGTTTAAGATCGATCTTATTCCGATGACTTTGGGTGATTTTGATATTGTTATTGGTATGGATTGGCTCGATCTTAATAGAGCCGATATTGCATGCCATGATAAATTCATTCGGGTGAAGACCCCAAGTGGGGGAGAATTAATTATTCATGGCGATAAGCGATGGAGACTTGTACCGATATGCACTTTTGCACGGGCACGTCGTTTCCTTGTTAGTGGTGGCATGACTTTTCTTGCCCATGTTGTTGATACTCGTGATGAGCCACCAACCATTCGTGAAATCCCTGTGGTTAATGAATTTGAAGACGTTTTTCCGGATGAGTTACCGGGTGTTCCGGCGGAAAGACGGGTTGAGTTTCGTATTGAGTTGGTTCCGGGAGCTACTCCCATTGCTAAAACTCCTTATCGTTTAGCACCAACGGAAATGCAAGAGTTGTTAAATCAAACCCAAGAGTTACTCGAGAAGGGTTTTATTCGACCGAGTGCTTCGCCATGGGGCGCTCCGGTGTTATTTGTGAAGAAGAAAGATGGTAGTATGCGTATGTGCATTGATTACCGTGAGTTGAATAAAGTGACGATCAAGAATCGTTATCCATTACCTAGGATTGACGATTTATTTGATCAACTTCAAGGTGCAACGTATTTCTCTAAGATCGACCTACGGTCCGGCTATCACCAAATGCGGGTCCGTGAGGAAGACATAGAGAAGAAGGCTTTTCGAACGCGTTACGGGCATTACGAGTTTGTAGTTATGCCCTTTGGTCTTACGAATGCACCAGCGGCATTCATGGATCTTATGAACCGAGTGTGCCAACCTATGTTGGACAAGTCGGTAATTGTGTTCATTGACGACATACTCGTTTATTCGAAGAGTATGAAGGAACATGAACATCATTTGCGGTGTGTGTTAAAGACGTTGTGGAAGGAGAAGTTGTATGCAAAATTCTCAAAATGTGAATTTTGGCTAAGGGAAGTTCAATTCCTTGGCCATATTGTGAATATGGACGGTATTCAAGTAGATCCGGGGAAGATAGAGACGGTAAAGAGTTGGGGACGACCGACTACGCCTACGGAAATCCGAAGTTTTCTCGGATTGGCCGGGTATTATCGTCGGTTTATCCAAGACTTTTCTAAGATTGCTTCTCCATTGACGAAGTTGACGAGAAAGAACACGAGATTTAATTGGGAGAACGAGCAAGAAATTGCTTTTCAATTGTTAAAAGAGAAGTTGTGTCAAGCTCCGGTGTTAGTGTTGCCGGAAGGTGTAGAAGACATGACGGTCTATTGTGATGCGTCTTTAAATGGACTCGGGTGTGTTCTAATGCAAAGAGGTAAAGTCATCGCTTATGCCTCTCGACAATTAAAAGAACACGAAATGAGATATCCGACTCATGATCTTGAGTTGGCGGCGGTAGTGCATGCGTTGAAAATTTGGCGCCATTACTTGTACGGTGTCAAGTGTACGATTTATTCGGATCATAAGAGTTTGAAACATCTCTTTAATCAACGAGATTTGAATTATCGCCAACGTAGGTGGATGGATGTGGTGAAAGACTACGATTGTGAGATACTTTATCACCCGGGTAAGGCGAATGTGGTCGCGGATGCGTTGAGTCGAAAGAGTCAACATCCGGCGATAAAAGTGGGGTCGTTACGTTTGATTATTACCAACGATATTCTTGAAAAGCTTGGTGAGATTCAAATAGAGGCTTATGTTCACAACAAGCATACGGAGCGAATCGTGGGCCAAACGGAGTTTATTACTATGGGTTCGCGTGGTTTGTTGTCCTTCCAAGGAAGGGTGTGGGTGCCTAAGATGGGTGATTACCGACGAGTGCTACTTGATGAAGCACATAAGTCAAAATACTCCATTCATCCGGGCGCGACGAAAATGTATCTTGACTTGAAGAAAGATTATTGGTGGCCGGGCATGATGCGTGATGTTGTGAAGTATGTTGAGCAATGCGTCACGTGTTTGCAAGTAAAAGCCGAACACCAAAAGCCGTATGGTAAATTACAACCGTTAGAAATCCCGAAATGGAAATGGGAGCACATTACCATGGATTTCATTACAAAGTTACCTAAAACGGCGAGAACCCAATTCGATTCGATTTGGGTTATAGTTGACCGATTGACAAAAAGCGCTTTGTTTCTTCCCATTAAAGAAGCGATATCATCGGAGACCTTGGCTAAGTTGTTTATCAAGGAAGTGGTCTCTCGACATGGGGTTCCTATATCTATTATTTCGGATCGAGATACCCGTTTTACATCTCGGTTTTGGGAAAAGTTTCATGAAGATATGGGTACACAATTGAAATTGAGCACGGCGTACCATCCTCAAACGGACGGTCAAACCGAACGTACGAATCAAACATTGGAGGATATGTTACGTGCGTGTATTATTGATTTTGGTGGTAGTTGGGACGAGCACTTACCTTTGGTGGAATTCTCGTACAATAATAGTTATCATACTAGTATCGGGATGCCACCGTATGAGATGCTTTATGGGCGAAGGTGTCGAACCCCGATTTGTTGGGGTGAAGTGGGTCAAAGGGAAATCGGGAGTACCGATTTGGTATTAGAAACGAATAGCAAGATTGATATGATTCGAGAGCATTTGAAAAAGGCTCAAGATAGACAAAAGTCGTATGCTGACAAACGTAGACGAATGATCGAATTTCAAGAAGGTGACATGGTGATGCTTAAGGTTTCGCCATGGAAAGGTGTTATTCGGTTTCGAAAACGAGGAAAGTTAGCTCCTCGGTTTATCGGTCCGTTTAAGATTTTAGCTCGTGTTGGCGAAGTTGCCTATCGTTTGGAATTACCCGAAGAGCTTGCGGGGATCCATAATACATTTCATGTTTCCCATCTCCGTAAGTGTCTTGCGGATGATTCTTCATGGGTGCCTTTAGACGAGATCGAGCTAAACAATAAGTTAGAGTATATTGAGAAGCCGATTGCTATACTCGATGAGAAGGTCAAAAGGTTGAGAAATAAAGAGGTTAGGACTTTTAAAGTTCAATGGCGTCGTAGTAAAGGTTCTGAGTTTACTTGGGAGCCCGAAGAATTTGTGTTGGTTTATCTTCCCTCTTGTCATGCGGCTTGGATCGCGAGGACGCGCTCCGATTCAAGTGGGGGAGAGTTGTAACATCCCTTTTTCCCGTACATATTGAAAGGTACATATTTAATCATTGTACGTTTGTAACTTGCTAGACTATGCGTAAATGTCTATATATATATATACTTGATAATGTGTGCGAATACAAGTTTATACATGGGCCTTGTTAGCGTTAAGTCTTATGAGACTATTGTTGAAGGTTAGGCGAATATAGGAAGCGAGATTTAAGTGTACGAATTAAATAAAATCAAATTTTGTTTAAGGTTGTCGAAGTGTCCAGGTGACGGCCAATGCCGCGCCGCGACACATTGGGCCGCGCCGCGGCATATAAAGCAAATCCAGATCAGCAATTGGATTAAGAAGGGTCGATTTTCCCCTTATGTGTCGCGCCGCGACAAAGGGGTCCGCGCCGCGGAATTTCAAGCGAACCAGGTTCAGAAAGTGGGTTAAGAGAGGTTGTTTTTCCTTCGTAATGTCGCGCCGCGACATATAGCGCCGCGCCGCGACAAC
This sequence comes from Rutidosis leptorrhynchoides, assembly GCF_046630445.1. Taxonomy (NCBI): domain Eukaryota; kingdom Viridiplantae; phylum Streptophyta; class Magnoliopsida; order Asterales; family Asteraceae; genus Rutidosis; species Rutidosis leptorrhynchoides. Next base: position 518,721,962 of record NC_092334.1, read on the forward strand.
TCTGCAGTTCTGACTCCGATTTTAGCTCAAATTGAATGACTTCAAGGGGCAAATTGGTAATTTCGCGTATAAATCAGATGGGAGCATTAAATCCCAACCACTCACCCATTTCATTTATTTCTTTTCTCTTTTCTTTCCAATTTCTCTCCCAAAACTTAAAACCCAATTGAATTAAAAGCAAGATTTGAGAGTGAAGGATTGAGGGTTGATCTTTGGAGCAAGAATTAAAGTTGTTCCTTGTGTCTCTAGCTACGCGTTGATAGTCTCGGTAAGTTCTAACTCTAAGTTTTGAGTTTTAATTAGTTTATGCTAGGGTTTTGTTCATTTGGAACTTATGTGACCCATTTGGGGTTAAAATGGGCGAACTTGGGTTGTGTTGAGGAAAGAAAACCCAAATGGCCATAACCTAGGGTTTGGTCTTATGATTTGGGGTTATAAATGTTAAATGGCGTTTTTAGTCACTAACACGCTTGTTAAAGTTGAAAGAGATGTTATTTGGGTCATGTTTGACAAGTTTGGTAGTGAAAGTGTTAAATGGATCCAAAATGGGCTAGTTGACCTAGTTTGGGTGAAATGGGTATGAATTAACCTAAGTTTGTGTTAGTTGATGTTAGTAGACTTAATTTACTAGCTTTAGTGATTAAAGTCGGGTCTTGGCCATTTAAGGGCGGTTTTGGTATGGTTGAGTCATTTAATGCGAATTGGGTCATTAAATGCTCAAGTAAGTGTAATGTGGTTAATTCCACTAGTTGTGTAATCGAATGTGTACTTATGTAATTAGGTACTTTGCTTTGAAGCCTTCGGAAGCATTTAAATCACCACCGAAGTGTTAAGGTGAGTGGAATAATTATATGCGTAGGTATATAATATATTTATTTGTGGTAGCGTGAGATGTGAAGTGTCGAGGTGTTAAGACACCACGTTTCACGTGACGAGTGAAGCATCGAGGTGTTAAGATGCCACTCGAGGTGAAGCATCGAGGTGTTAAGATGCCACCTAGGAGTGAAGTGTCGAAGTGTTAAGACGCCACTCCATGTTAAAGGGTGAAGTGTCGAGGTGTTAAGACGCCACCCGAGGGTGAAGTATCGAGGTGTTAAGATGCCACCCGGGGGTTAGTGATACGAGGTGCTAAGTACACTAATGGATGTTATGAACACCAATGGGAAATTCGAGTACCATCCCTTGTACGATTGGTTAACCATGGTTATTGTGTTGTAGTGTAAGCATATTATATTGTACGGTTTGTATATATGCTATTGCATTGCTAGCTTGTGATATTGGAAGTTTATAGTTTATAATTGAGATGATAAGCTAATTGTGTTGCTAGCATGTATGCGGTATGTGTTTAAGTGTTTGCAAGTAAGTATATTATATATGTACGTGTATAATTATTGCATTCACTAAGCGTTAGCTTACCCCTCTCGTTGTTTATCTTTTTAGTCGCAGGTACGGATAAGGGCAAAGGGGTTATCGGGCATTAAGTGGCCCTTGATGATGTTTTGTTGAAGCTTGGAAGTTGGCCTAATGTTTTGGGTAGTTTAGTCCCAAACCATGCTCATGTGTCGTTTGGATTATAAACTATCATTTGTAGTAGGTCAAACTTGTATCACATTTATTAATGGCCTTCGTGCCTTTTGTAAACACTAAACTTGATGTATGTTTTAACGAAACGTGTGAAATGGTTTACACATTTAATTGGCGCGTAAATGTGTTGTATAAAAAAAAAATTTTATCGTATGGAATACGGGTTGGGTTGTTTCATTAAGTCAGCTGTCCTCGTTAGTAACCTACAACTAGTTGTCCATAGTTAGATGTACAGAAATAAATCGATAAATATTATCTTGAATCAATCCACGACCCAGTGTATACGTATCTCAGTATTGATCACAACTCAAACTATATATATTTTGGAATCAACCTCAACCCTGTATAGCTAACTCCAACATTCACATATAGAGTGTCTATGGTTGTTCCGAAATATATATAGATGTGTCGACATGATAGGTCGAAACATTGTATACGTGTCTATGGTATCTCAAGATTACATAATATACAATACAAGTTGATTAAGTTATGGTTGGAATAGATTTGTTACCAATTTTCACGTAGCTAAAATGAGAAAAATTATCCAATCTTGTTTTACCCATAACTTCTTCATTTTAAATCCGTTTTGAGTGAATCAATTTGCTATGGTTTCATATTGAACTCTATTTTATGAATCTAAACAGAAAAAGTATAGGTTTATAGTTTGAAAAATAAGTTACAAGTCGTTTTTGTAAAGGTAGTCATTCCAGTCGAAAGAACGACTTCTAGATGACCATTTTAGAAAACATACTTCCACTTTGAGTTTAACCATAATTTTTGGATATAGTTTCATGTTCATAATAAAAATCATTTTCTCAGAATAACAACTTTTAAATCAAATTTTATCATAGTTTTTAATTAACTAACCCAAAACAGCCCGCGGTGTTACTACGACGGCGTAAATTCGGTTTTACGGTGTTTTTCGTGTTTCCAGGTTTTAAATCATTAAGTTAGCATATCATATAGATATAGAACATGTGTTTAGTTGATTTTAAAAGTCAAGTTAGAAGGATTAACTTTTGTTTGCGAACAAGTTTAGAATTAACTAAACTATGTTCTAGTGATTACAAGTTTAAACCTTCGAATACGATAGCTTTATATGTATGAATCGAATGATGTTATGAACATCATTACTACCTTAAGTTCCTTGGATAAACCTACTAGAAAAGAGAAAAATGGATCTAGCTTCAACGGATCCTTGGATGGCTCGAAGTTCTTGAAGCATATTCATGACACGAAAACAAGTTCAAGTAAGATCATCACTTGAAATAAGATTGTTATAGTTATAGAAATTGAACCAAAGTTTGAATATGATTATTACCTTGTATTAGAATTATAACCTACTGTAAGAAACAAAGATTTCTTGAGGTTGGATGATCACCTTACAAGATTGGAAGTGAGCTAGCAAACTTGAAAGTATTCTTGATTTTATGTAACTAGAACTTGTAGAATTTATGAAGAACACTTAGAACTTGAAGATAGAACTTGAGAGAGATCAATTAGATGAAGAAAATTGAAGAATGAAAGTGTTTGTAGGTGTTTTTGGTCGTTGGTGTATGGATTAGATATAAAGGATATGTAATTTTGTTTTCATGTAAATAAGTCATGAATGATTACTCATATTTTTGTAATTTTATGAGATATTTCATGATAGTTGCCAAATGATGGTTCCCACATGTGTTAGGTGACTCACATGGGCTGCTAAGAGCTGATCATTGGAGTGTATATACCAATAGTACATACATCTAAAAGCTGTGTATTGTACGAGTACGAATACGGGTGCATACGAGTAGAATTGTTGATGAAACTGAACGAGGATGTAATTGTAAGAATTTTTGTTAAGTAGAAGTATTTTGATAAGTGTATTGAAGTCTTTCAAAAGTGTATAAATACATATTAAAACACTACATGTATATACATTTTAACTGAGTCGTTAAGTCATCGTTAGTCGTTACATGTAAGTGTTGTTTTGAAACCTTTAGGTTAACGATCTTGTTAAATGTTGTTAACCCAATGTTTATAATATCAAATGAGATTTTAAATTATTATATTATCATGATATTATCATGTATGAATATCTCTTAATATGATATATATATACATTAAATGTCTTTACAACGATAATCGTTACATATATGTCTCGTTTAAAAATCATTAAGTTAGTAGTCTTGTTTTTACATATGTAGTTCATTGTTAATATACTTAATGATATGTTTACTTATCATAGTATCATGTTAACTATATATATATCCATATATATGTCATCATATAGTTTTTACAAGTTTTAACGTTCGTGAATCACCGGTCAACTTGGGTGGTCAATTGTCTATATGAAACATATTTCAATTAATCAAGTCTTAACAAGTTTGATTGCTTAACATGTTGGAAACATTTAATCATGTAAATATCAATCTCAATTAATATATATAAACATGGAAAAGTTCGGGTCACTACACCCCCCAACCCAACTGCGTATGCGCAGGAACCAAGCATACTACTGCTACATCTACCAAACTGAGCAACCCATCATCTTCAACACCAAAAGGGCGTTAAAGATCCATTGAAGTACCTACTCCAGCCATGGATTTAGATCGTGCAAATCGTCGCAAGTAAGCTATTAATTCCTTTAAGTCTATATATATACCGTATATATATACATACATACATATATATATATATATATATATATATATATATATATATATATATATATATATATATATATATATATATATATATATATATATATATATTATAAACAACTATGAAGTAAGGAGGAAACAACCACCATGCCACAAACATAAGTATAGGAAGATTATCGAAAATTAAGTGGAAATCTTACAACCATGAGTTGTACTATTATAACTTGTAGCATAAACCAAAAGAAAACAGCAAAAGGCCAAATTTTGTCTAAGAAAGGTAACTCAACAAAACTATAACTCAATAGGTCGAGTTATTTATTTATGCATGCAAACACTTATTAGTCATAAATCGTCGTTATCTTGAGCAATCTCCTCCTCATCTTCAAGGTCACTTGTAACAGAATGATGTGTGTAAGAATCGGGCTGCCCTCGGCAAGGCACAAACATAATATGTATATATATATATATATGTATATATATATGTATATATATATATTTATATATATATGTATATATATATCTGTATATGTATATATATATAGACTTACAGGAATTAGTAGCTTACTTGCGACGATTTGCACGATCTAAATCCTTAGCTGGAGTAGGTACTTCAATGGATCTTTTATGCCCTTTAGGTGTTGAAGATGATGGGTTACTCAGTTTGGTAGATGTAGCAATGGTTGCTGGTATGCTTGGTTCCTCCGCATTTGCAACTGGGGGGGGGGGGGGGGGGGGGGGGGGGGGTGTCTCGAGAATATGCATTATCTGTATACACTTTGATACAGTTAAATCTTTCATAGGGACCACGTTCATAGAAGGAGTTTGTCTTTTAAAAGGAGGACTTGTGTGGTGTTGAGCATGTTGGCTAGTGCGTTTGGCAAAACAGTGTTGCACGTTACCTATGTATATGTAGAGGTGCAAGTCAGTTAGTAGTCAATGACTGTACGTTATTTAAAAGTGGAGCTAACCTCATCCAGCTCAACCAACAGACATTTTGCTGTGGTATTGGTCAACTGCTCTGCGGTCTCGTCAAACAGGACAACAACGGTCTTCATTGACTAGTCCTTGACATCGCACCGAATCCTGAACCTGTCAAAGTGAAACCTTCCTTGACTCGTCCTTTACATTTTAACGCATCAACCTATTAATTTAAGTTGTAAAGGGATTGCATCACATGAGTTACTCGCTTAGTTGATAATAGATGGTGAGCAAGAAGGCGTAGCTACACTTACGACGTTGTTTTTCTCTTTGCGTACCATAGTTGGAGTTCAGCAATGGTACCTTCCTTGGATGGCGGAGGTTTCTTTTCGAGAAAAGAGGGGCCTAAGTTTCCCTATTTGTGTTTTGGTAACAGGGTAATATGGAATCTGTAAATATTATGGGTCTATATGAATGGCCACACCTTATTTTCTCTATGAAGTCGTGAAAGGTAGGAATTTGAGTGTCATCCATAATGAGAGTGGATGATGAGATGGAGATGGAAAGTGCCCCTGAAAAGTAAAATAGGCCAAAATTGGTTACTCGTAACATAAACGTTGGAAACGGTATTAGTGTAGCGTACTGGTGTAGTTCTTTTTTACGGCAACAGACATTAAAATGATGGAGTATAAGGCAGGGGCTAGAGGTTTCTTTTCGAGAAAAGAGGTGCCTAAGTTTTCCCATAGAGTGGCTTTGATCTTTCGACCCTTGTTAACAAAAGAAAAGTATGCAAAACATGAGCAGATAATATATAAGCAAATGTTTTCAATACGTCACCATAGATCTAATTGTATTGTACACCTTTCATTTGCGAGCTCAAATTCGAGGGTTGTTGCTCCCATTTTCTGAGTTTGTGGTGAACCGACGTTCATAACACAGCCAACAACATCTATGGAGTAAACATAACATAAGTTTTGTAACTTGCAGGAATTATAATGATAATAAATAATGAAGAAATGTGCGAGAAGTTATACCAACTAAGAATTTTCCGCAAGTCGGTTCCAAATATTCGATTTCTATATAGGTAAAGGGATGACGGATAACAGCGGATGTGTCATTTTTTCAAGAATGTTGAACCTTGCAGCTGAACCATAGGTTTGTTATCTTTCAAAATACGATACTTGTCTTGTTTGGGTATGACTGCAAAGTAATTGAGCAAGTAAACACAGCCCTCCCTCAACCTTGGGATGAAATGATGAGCAACATTATTTTTCGCAGTCATTTGAATCACATTGCCCTGAGTAACATGTTATGCACCACATTATTATACATGTGAAGGAAAGGACAAAAACACAGTAAAAGAATGCATAACTTATACATGGATTATCTGATGTGTAAATATAACAAGACTGAGGTGTGCGCGCTACGCGGCTTGAATTATTGATTGCTATTCTATAAAGATAACGATTGTCAAAGTATTATACAGTTCAAAATGTACCATTATATGTATTCATTATAAAGTTAACACACATCCGAAACTATATAACGACCCAACACATGTGTGTCTACTACATAATGTATGGCATGACCCTGCCTGTGTTTTCGAAAGAGAAAATTGCGCGGTTGGTCCCTGTGGTTTACATGAAATGGGGTGTTTGGTCCCTGAACTTCATTTTCGAGGTTGTTGGTCCCTGTGATTTTCAAAACACACGTGGTTGGTCCTTGTCAGGGACCAACAACCCCGAAAATGAAAGTTCAAAACTGGTGTAGGTGATCCCTGTTAGGGATCAACCACGCGTGTTTTGAAAATCACAGGGACCAACAACCCCGAAAATGAAGTTCAGGGACCAAACACCCCATTTCATGTAAACCACACAGGGACCAACCGCGCAATTTTCTCTTTTCGAAATGATAATTCTAGCAAATGAAGTACATGATTATAATGGCGGCGAAAATGCATAGAAAAAACGACGGTGAAGGTATTTCAAACATGCAATTGAATACAATGAAGGGTCCGTGCAACATCTGATTCCGACCAATCAATCGATTACAACAAATAATCAATCGACATAAACACAAACTATACAACATGCCGCTCGTTCCTCGTGCCGATGTCGATACGGTTGATGAGTTGCGGATGGTGATGAGGCTGCAGAATAGATCATAAGCATATTAGCATAAACAAATCATGGAATTCAGGATCAACATACTGTAGTTACCAAAGTACAACATAAGCATTTAAAGTCAAACAACACATGAAATTAAGCAAGAACAAATAAGGTAGAAAGCGCAGGCGCATATGAAAAAATTGTGCGGTTGGTCCCCGTGGTTTACATGAAATGGGGTGTTTGATCCCTGAACTTCATTTTCGGGGTTGTTGGTCCCTGTGATTTTCAAAACACGTGTGGTTGGTCCCTGACAGGGACCAACTACACAAGTTTTGAACTTTCATTTTCGGGGTTGTTGGTCCCTGACAGAGACCAACCACACGTGTTTTGAAAATCACAGGGACCAACAACCCCGAAAATGAAGTTCAGGGACCAAACACACCATTTCATGTAAACCACAGGGACCAACCGCACAATTTTCTCCAATAGGCATGTACACTACTAACACATTATACAAATAAAGTTAGGGATAAATTTTAATTAAAAAAAAGAGAGAGATAGAAAACAGAACAGGTCAGATGCTTACAATATCCAAAACTCTTCTATTTGAGACTTACCTTATATCAATTATTTTTTGAAAAATTTAAACATGGTCAAAAGAGTGTTGCAGATTACTCCCCAACAAAAGGTGTTTTGGCCCATTTTAAATAACTACCTACTTTTAAGCGTTACCAAACCCACCCATTATGCACTCTTAGGTGAAATGTTTATAACAGTTGTCAACCAAACATGTGTGAAACGTTTAATATTTGGCACTCCTTTGTTAAAGAAAACATTTACACGAAAGATGGTTATAGCTTGTTTATTTCATTTTTTAAAAAACTAATCATATGTTCATTATAAAGCATAATAAAAAATAATCAAGTATAACATGAAGCAGATGTAATGAAGCAAGTACAAAATAACATAAAAATCAAGAAGTCATTAGAGCGAGTGTGAAGAAGAAACTCTATAGCTTATTTTTTCTAAACATGGTTGCGCTAAGCCTTAGAAGTATTTATCACCTTCAAACGATTCAAAAAAATCAGTGAAGGAAAATAGGTAAAAAAAAAAAAAAATTATGAATCACACAAGGAAAACGGGAACTAAGTTGAGTCGTTCTTGTTTCAGCCAAAAGTTTAACCACATCAATTAAAATATATAAATCGATAGTAAGTAAATAAATGAATCATAAGAGAAAGATACCTCAAGTGATATAGCACCTCTGTCACTCCAAGTGACATGAATGCAACAGGTCTTCCTGGTGCCTGAAACCATGAATCGTTTCTCCTGTTCATTATAAAACACATATATTAAAAAAATTAGAATTAACCCGTATGAAGAAATAAAGAAAATAAATAAGCAATAAACAATAAGCAATGGCTTGAGAGGAAACCTTTCGTCATAATACTTAAAAAAGGGAGATACTCCCGTGATATCAAAATGATAGGCGATAAGTATTTCGAGTTATTAAGCCAATAGTAAAATTTCAAAACATATGAATGTGAAAATTTTACAGAATACCAGACACATCTGAGTAAGGGAGGCAATTAGGCTTGTTGTCATGTTGGCGGGTCAAGATATATAATTCTGAGCGGTCCAATTTGATAAACGGTTTTTTAGCTAGTGATTAGCGAGTCAAAAGTACTCACCTCAAATACGGCCTGCATAATCTGTTTAGTTAAACGGGTTAAATAGTTGATTCCAAGACAAATGGGTCGAATTTGACAGGTTAGTTTCGGGTGGTAGGGTTGGTTTAAGGTCAAGCATGTCAAATTTGATAAATTTAAGTTTAAGAATTCGAATTTGTGAAAAGAGACAAAAACTCAAAAAATTCCCAGGTTGGTGGGTTGACCAGCGAACCCGTATGTTGATAGGAACACAAAATAAGCATTAGATTTCAGTTTCAGTACCTTTGAAGATGTTGATATGCTAATTCTCCACTAGTGATGGCTCCTACAAACAAAGAAAGATCAAATCCAAGGCTTTTCAATTTTTCCGAAGTTGTTGATGTGAGTCTTGATGAGTTACTCTGTTCCAGTCACCAATTCTCGGCACCTCATTCTCATTTTTCTCTTCAGTACATTCTGCCATCGTGTTTGCAGCGACATTAGTAAGATTTATATTGTTATTATATTATATTATTTGTTCGAAATCGAGTTAATTTACAAATAAATTAGGGTTTAGTTTTTTATAAACAGATCTGATTACGTGTATTTTTATAAAATTTAATGCGTTTAAACTATGTTCGATTGATTACTCTTACCCTAGGGTTTCGAACAATTGAAAAGAAAAGCACACAAATTGAAAACACGTTTCTTACCTATTTAACATACTTACCCTAACGTCGTAGCTGAGAACGTCGTTACCACTGTCACCGAAAAATAAGAATAAAAACAAAATACCAACAACAAAAATCATATCAAATCAAATCAGATAAGAGGGCAAATGGTTCATATCAAAACGAACCATCGCAGCCTAACTACAGGTTATTAAGAATACGGAGATATTAACTACCTCTTGATTTATAGACGAAAAACAAAGAATCAAAATCCGTCTTTGTAATATATCAACGGGTAGCCGTATAAATTTACTGAAATTTTTGTTTGGGGCAACTTTATTCAATTTCTTATACTATATACATGAAAAAGATTTGTAGTCCTGTAATTACACATGAAACTATTTGAGGTTTGTTTGGATCCATCATATTATTGATTATGTTCTCCACACAACCCCACCTTTTGACATGTTTTTATATGTCAGGCCTTACACTAATGAGATGGGGTGTATCAACATTTCCCAAATATAACTTGAAAATAATAAATGATGGAAGCTTCAAGTTGCTTCTCATTTTCTATATAGGTATGTATATGAACGTTATGTATATAGTTTACCTGACTTCGTAGTGACCCACCTATCCAACTTGCCAGGAGTAGATAATTTCTTTAGTTGAGATTCTTGAACAGTGCTGGTTCCTCTTCGATTCCAACTCGATAAATCTGAATTAGCGCTACCACCAGAAATTAAAATCCAAACAAACTGACCCTATACTCTTTTTCTTTCCAGCCATTACACTATCTACATTCAATCACATACCACAAAAGAATGAAGAGAAAATAACCCATTAATTAATGTTACACAGTAAACATGCAAAAACACTTATAACTTATAAGACCAAAGATACTCCTTAAACTAATATGTACTTTTTAACATTGTCATCAAATATACTGATTGTATCAACTTATAGCCCACAAATCTGAAGATAAATGGATCAAAAACTTCCCGGTTGGTTATGTAAACATGAAACCAAAAAAGAAAATATTACAAGCAAGATTTGTAATCGCATTCGATAAAGCCAAAGCCGTTGAAACCCCATTTCCATGACCTGTCATATCTTCTAAAAGCAAACTTACAAATCTTTCCTTCATTTGTTCCATTTCTAATAAACAAAAATAAAAATATAAAAAATGTTTTCTTTCAACGTTTTATAAAAGAACATAAAATCATTGAAATGATAATGACGAACCAGTATTAAGCCTATTTTAAAGCTCGGGAGGTCTACTGTTTTCGGATATATTCGACATGCTTCTTGTTTAATTTGTGTTAATTTATGGAATAGCTTATGCAAACTCAGAAAGCAACAATACGAATTTCGAAAATTGTTAGGCTTTATTTTTTCATTCAGGTCTTATAGCAAACACTTGGTATGCAAGAGATAATTTTAAAGGTACAACCAAACCCAAAAAACCTGCAACAAAACACAAAAAAAAACCTGCAACAAAACCCAAAAAAAAAAAAGCAAGCAAAGGTACAATAAAACCAAAAAAACCTGCAGCAGCAACAACAATTTTAAAACGAAAAAAACAAAAGGAAGAGGGTTATACAGTTATTTGTTGTAGTGTAACATTTGCCAAAACTCATAGCAAACGAATCACTAGTACTTTATAGCAAAAGGGTCAATTATGTCATAGATGCCATAAATTAAAAGCCCTACATATACACATAAAAAATATATAGTTAAGGCTTATACATCTAACTTCAAATACTTAAAACTGAGCTCATCAGACATAAAACATTCAATAAAGCAGAATCAAATCAATCAAAAAATAAATTGAATCAAAGCAAAAGAACAACTGTAAACCTGAAGCCGGTGCTAACAGATGCAATGTTGATGACGATTAAAATCAAAATCGGTGAATGATTTCTGGTGCAAGAGTTAATTGAAACTTTTGATCGTAAAACCTGAAAACAATACACATTCAACTACAATGATACATTGCTTAAAATCAAAAGGTATTAATTGTGGCTTTTGATATGCTCTGTTCAATTTCTGCACATAAAAACAAAATTAAAAAATTAGCTATATGTATCTCTATATATACGCACGCGTAATATATAATGTTTCCATAGTTGTAAGCTGTAATAAGCACCAAACAACAAATGAATCGAAAACAGATAAAGGAAAATTAACAAAAAAAAAAACCTTTGAGAGTCGTCGTTTGCGTCGGCAAAAATCGTAGTCAACAGAAAACCCTAGATTTATATCAAACAATTCCAGACCTTAATAGTTGTTTTACCTGCATCAAAGGAACAAATAATCAAGAGGAAGCAGGAGTCAGTACAATAATCTGAGAGTAAAATAAAATGGAAGGTTTAGTGGTGAGAGTATATGGGAAACGAAAGATATGAATGAAGAAGATCAAGAAGGTATGGGAGAAGGTATGGGAGGAGGTGAGGGAGAAGAGAAGGCTGAACAGAAGACAGTCGTTTTTTTTTTTTGCGCGTAATAGTGAGAAGGGGGGACAGGAAGTGGGGGACAAAAAGGCCGAAATTTGTACCAGCATCCTGTTGGGCCAAGCATACAGTTGTTGGTCCAGTACTCATGTAAGCCCACTTGACCAACTTAGCCCTTTTAAAGGGTTTTGTGCTGAAAATCAGGCCAAATAGGCCAAAATAATAAGAAAGAAACATTAAACCTATTATAAATGAGAGGAAAAAAATGGGGGGGAAAAAGCGTGAATAGTGTTTTTTCAACCAATGGGAAGAGGGCATTTTGGCTGTAGAAGATGTATAATGTGGTATATAAATGAGAGTTTTGTACCTTCTCATCAGAGACAATGAAGTCAGTGCTCAAAAACTTTCATAAGCGGTATGAGTATCCCAGCTTCGACAAATTTTCAGTGGATGCTTTTTCATGTTTTCTTTTTCTGTTGTTGAGAGAATATTTTTCATTTAATTTATTGCATTAAGGCTTTTTGTTTGGCTGTAGAGATAATGGTTGAAATCGACCATTTTTTATGATTCTTTTTATGCCGCGATTGCTGTTTCTTGAGTTGTGTAACTTTTGTGCGTTACACGCTTGTGTGTTATGTGTTGATTTGCTATTGCTCAGTTGTGGTATACTCCTTTAAATGGTCCGTCAAAAATGACATACCATTTCTTTTTTCGTTCTTCTGCTCTTGATGGTTGTTGAGACCGGTCCTCTTCAACTATTTCAACCAGCTTTGTTTTTTTAGCTGTTTGTTGAACTTGTTCTGGTTCTTCTAGGTTAATGATGACTGACTCATGTGGTGTTTGTGATTTTAATGTTTGTGTTGATTTGGATGACGAAGGTAATGATGATGAGGGTGTTATTTGTTTTTTTGGCGTGGAGAGGATTACAGTCAAAGATAACAAAGAATTGAGTCCCACGTGGGCCATAGCAATAAATATCAATAATGTATTAAGTGTGTGGGTCAGGTAGGCCATAGTCAAAAATACATATAATGTGTGTAGGCCATATGAGTCAAAAATACACATAATAATAAGTGTGTAGGTCATGTTGGCCATATGAATCAATAAAGTACTCGATCGTGTACGGTCTGTGTTTAAAGAAGTCTAGTGCTAGGGCCATAGCAGTCATGCCTTGAAGACTAACAATGCATGGATCCTAGGGCATCAGTTGTAATGTTTTAATCAGGTTGTATTAGATAATAAAGCTTACTGGTTTTCTGTGTCGAGTCTTTTAGATTCTGAATAGCAGAGCTATCATCTATGAGTCCTAACGTATTCTGAATAGAGACATATATCCCTAGAATATTCATATCATTCCTTATATATTCATAGTGTCATTTCATATTCAAAATTCATATTCAATTCTCCGCATTTCATATTGCAATTCCCGAGCAATAATGAACACCCCATCTTTCATACATTGAATTCCATGCAATATAATGATTTCTTTACATCTCATATTCATACACCGATTATTAACTTTCACGATACATTAATAGATTAGATTTCAATTCATAATTCCGCAATCAAAATACGTAAAAATGGGGCATGTCCTCCATCTGGAATGGAGGACGTTGGACATGTCATCCATGTCCTTTATCTGGAACATGAGGCATGTCCTTCGTCTTAAACATGGACGAAGTCCTCAAATTTTGTTACGGGCCATGTCCTCTAATTTAGTCTTGGGACACGACCCCCTCAATATGGGACATGGGACATGTCTGTCTGGGACATAGGTATGTCCTCTAATTTGGTCATGAGACATGTCATCCATTTTGGTAGTGAGCATGTCCTACAGACTTGATCATATCCTCCATCTTGAACATGAGGCATCTCCTACATCTCGTACATGAGACTTTACCTTCATTTCGGACATGGGTCATGTCCTCTCACTTGGTCATGATCCATGTCCTCTATCTTAATCATGGAAAATATCATCTATCTCGGCAATGGGGCATGTCCTCAATCTTAAACATGGCCAAGTCCTCAAATTTGTCATGGGCCATGTCCTCTAATTTAGTCTTCTGTCATGTCCTCCATCTGTGACATAGTCAATATCCTGCATTTCGAATATGGGCCATTTCCGTTAACTCATAAATGGGTCGTGACTTCCATCTCGGACATGAAACTTTTCTCCATCTCGCACATGGGTCATGTCCTCTAACATCTCGAACATTGGACTTGTCCTCCACATCTTGAACATGGGTCTTGTCATCCATCCTGGTCATGGGGCATGTCTTTCAACATGGACGTGAGCCACATCCTCTAACATGGACGTAGGCCATGCCCATGTCGTACATGAGTTGTGTCTACTCGAACATGGGACATGTCTTTTACCTACATGGGTCATATCCCCCATCTCAGACACGGGCCAAGTTCCCAATCTCGGTCATGGGCCATGTCAACCATTCATGCCCTCTAACATGGACGTGGGCATGTCCCCCAACTCGAAACTGGTCCGCGTCTTTTTACTCGAACATGAGACATGTCCATTACCTCGAACATGGGTCATGTCTTCCATATTTGAAAAGGACATGGGGTGGGGAATGCCATCAATTTTGGTCATGAGTCGTGTCCTCCATTTTGGAAATGAGCATGTCCTCCATAGCATATCCTCCATTTCAGACATGGGCATGTGTCTAACATCTCGGGCATGAGATTTTTCCTCCATCTCGAACATGGGTCATTTCCTCCGATTTGGACATGGGTCATATCCTCCATCTCGGAATAGGTAGGATTAGGGTTTAAAAATTTTAACTATTAATTGGGTAAAAGTTGATGTATCATAGTTATACGCTATGTATGAAGCTTTATATATATAAAATGGTAAGGTAGTTGATGAGTTCAGTTTTTCTCTACTTGTCATAATTCAAGTACGAATTAGTTAGGTTTTTATTTCCTTTCAACTTTTAAGTTCATCAATCAATCATTTGATCTTTGATTTCTTCCATGTCGGTATGACTCTTTATATAAACTCTAATGGATAGATATAGGGGAAATGGGAATAATTCGATAAATATAAATTAAATGCTCATGTATTCATAAACTTGTGAAATGATGGGATTAGTTTATGAATTAAGATTTTGTATATAAATCCTAATTAATAGATTTTGGGGAAGATCAATAAGTGTTTAATGCTTAAAGGGTGAAAAAGTAAAGAAGAAAATAGAAGCTAAAAAATAAGATGATTGCGAAGAAAGTTTAAATCTTTAAAGGATAAGACTTCTTCATAACTACGATAGTAAAGTTAAATTTACATAATTTTGTGTTGAAATATGTACGTTGATTGATAGGTATATATATGCAAGAAGAATGCACATACTGCGAGATGGTTGTACTAACCATAGTTGTTGATATGTTGTATGACATCATAAGAGTAACGTTGTGGAATATGGATGCAATTGAAACTTCTATTAGAGTAGAGTTGCGGATTATGATTCCTATGATGCATATCTATATGATGAAAGTAAGACTTAGCGCGGGATTACTAAGGCCCCGTTTGGCTCGTGGAATTTTTTTGGATGGAATGGAATGCGTCAAAGGAATTGAAATTGATAAATTCCATACAATGTGAAAAATGTGTTCTATTTGACATGGAATGGAATTGAATTCCATTTTATAAAATAATTAAAAAGTTATAAAAAGAACTACGTTTCTAAATTTTTGTGTTCATTTTCGGACTCACTTTTTTCAAAAAAAAAAAAAAAAAAATTAGATTCGCGAATTGAGAACACGTGTCGAAAACACGCGTTTTCGGATAGGCTGCAAAAACGCCATCCGAAAAAGCGTGTTTTCCGACGCGCTGTGAAAAAGCGCGTTATCGGACGCGTTGCGAGATCGCACGTTTTCGGACGCGTTGCGAGATGGCATGTTTCGTACGAGCTGCGAAAACGCGCGCTTCATGAGTGGATCCGAGAACGCGCGCTTCCGGACGCGCTGCGAAAACGTGTGTTTCGAGTCGCGCTGCGGGAACGCGTGTTTGCGGACGCGCTGCGAAAACGCGCGTTTTCAAACGGGATCTGGAAACGCGCGTTTCCGGAGGCCCTGCAAAAACGCGCATTTCCGCAGGGAATTCGAAAACGCGCGTTTCCGGACGCCCTGCGAAAAAGCCCGTTTCCGGATGCCCTGCAAAAATGCGCGTTTTCGGACGCGCTGCGAAAACGCACGCTTTCACAAGGGATCCGAAAACGCGCGTTTCCGGACGCCCTGCAAAAACACGCGTTTCCGCAGTGGGTCCGGAAACGCGCGTTTCCGGACGCCCTGCAAAAACGCGCGTTTCCGCAGTGGGTTCGGAAACGCACGTTTCCGGACGCGCTGCGAAAATATGTGAGTCAAACGGGACGGTCTAAGGAATTCAATTCGAATTCCATCAAATTCATTTGGGATTCCACGAGCCAAACGGGGCCTAAGTGATCATATACATGGCATTGTATATGTGTGTTTTATTTGCTAAAGGCTAAAAGCAGAATTATGCGGACTCTAAAGTTAAGATATACAATATTCGCTGAAAATAAAGTGAAGCAGTTATGTTTCCGCGTTAATAAGGGACTGCGGTTTAATCCGCTGAGTTTCCGCGGATGGTTAGGTAATTCGCAGACCGCGGACATCTCAAATACTATAAATATGGAGCTTGGCCTCACATTTATAGGCTGTTGATTCTCTGCCATTTGCCTACACCTTTGTGATTTCCACTTGTGACCTTGCCCAAGGGATTTTATATCGCGCAAAGGTGAATTAAGCTAGTTAACAATCAAGACAGGGTCGGGGTGGTTGATCACTTGATAGTTAAAGTGAAAGACGATCATCGGGGCCCAAAACAATCATCAAACACTCCATCCTCCATCATAATCTTATTGCACTCAATCCGTAATTAAGTAACATCATTAATTAGGGATTGATCAATTGGCGCCATCCGTGGAACACGTTTTACGAATTAAACTGAAAATTATTTGTTTTGCGCTATCAAACGATTAATTCTTTAGTTTAATTTCAATCGTGTTTTTGTTGTGATGATTTGCAGGTATTACATTTAAAATCAGCGGTAAGTTGCTCGATTGCTTAGAATAATGAGTAATATCGGAAATAATGGCGATGTAATGGTTGCTGTGCGAGCAAATGCCCAAAAAAGAGGAAGAAAGCGAAAGTCAGCTAAATTGTATCATAATTGGCAATTTGCGCCAATTAGTTTCCCGAAAATGCAGAGCGATGATTTTTCTGAAATGCCGATAGTAGTATCGTGCAAAATCGCAGAAGCTGAAATTACAGTCATGAAAGTTCATGTTGATAATGGCAGCAGTGTTGATGTTATCTACGAACAATGCTTTGTTCAGCTGCCGGAGGGCATTAAAGCAAACCTACAACCAACAACGGTTTCGCTAACTGGTTTTGCAGGAGAGTCTTCATTCCCTATGGGCATTTTGCCATTAGAAATTGAGCTAGCCGATGTAAATGACAACGCTTTGGCGCGACAGGCGCGGTTAGATTTTTATGTTATGCGAGCCTCGTCTCGCTATAACTTGCTGCTGGGAAGAACCGCTATAAGTAAATTCGGAATTATCACTTCCACAATTCATGGCATGATCAAATTTCCAACATATAAAGGGGTTGCCACAATATGTTCAATGAGCATTATGCCTATTTGTGCGGCTGTTAATGTAAAAACCGCAGGGCAGGAAACTGCTGATGATGCGGATAATATGGAAATTATTAATCCCGCATATCCTGAGCAGAAAATTAAAGTGGGACGCAATATTAGTGCGGATACTAGGAAGCAAATAATCCAATTACTTGTCCAGTACATGGATGTTTTTGCTTGGAACGAAAACGATATGACTGGTGTTCCGCGTCATATTGCGGAACACAGGCTTAATGTAAATCTAGCCCTAAAACCTATAGTGTAAAAGCGAAGGGGTATGGCCCCAGACCGCGTAAAATGGTTGTGCGAAGAAGTAGCAAAATTGGTGAGAGCTGGAATTTTGCGTGAAGTTCAATACCAATCGTGGATCGCGAATCCAGTGTAGGTGAAAAAACCTAATGGTTCTTGGAGAATGTGTATTGATTACAAAGATTTAAATAAAGCGTGCCCTAAAGATAACTATCCGCTTCCAGAAATTGATTTAAAAGTGGAATCTTTGCATGCTTTCCCGTATAAATGTTTTCTGGACGCGGCAAGAGGTTATCACCAGATTCCAATGGCTCAAGAAGACGCAGATAAAACCGCATTTCATACGGGCAAAGGCATATATTGTTATATAATGATGTCTTTTGGTTTAATTAATGCGGGTGCGACATATCAGCGTTTGATTGATACCGCGTTTGACAAACAAATAGGGCGTAATCTTGAGGCTTATGTAGATGATTTAGTGATCAAAAGCACAACGCAAGAGCGAATTATTGAAGATATGCGCTAAACATTTGATACACTGCGAAAAATAAACATCAAACTCAATCCACTAAAATGCAGTTTCGGTGAAACTGAAGGAAAGTTTTTGGGATATCTTGTTACAGAACAAGGTATTCAAGCTAATCCAAAAAAGATCGCGGCTATAGAAAATATGACCGCGCCAAAAATGATTAAAGAAGTGCAAAGTTTGACGGAAAAACTGGCCGCGTTAACGCGCTTTTTGTCTAAAGCTGCTGAAAGGCAGTTGCCGTTTTTCAAAACTTTAAAAGGATGTTTGAAACAACAAAGTTTTGTTTGGTCCAGTGAAGCAGAAACCGCGTTTCATGAGATGAAAAAGTTGTTGAAAACTTTGCCTACACTAACAGCGCCAATTGATGGCGAAATTCTTTACCTTTATATGTCAGTGGCAAACGAAGCTTTCGGTTCAGTTTTGATCGCGGAAAGGAACAAAATACAAAAGCCGGTGTATTTTGTTAGTAAAGCTCTTACAGGAAGTGAAATAAACTATGTGTCGATCGAAAAGTTTGTGTATGCGCTTATTTTAACACCGCGAAGGTTAAGAAGATATTTTCAAGGGCATCCAGTACATGTATTAACTAATATGCCAATCAAGCAAGTTTTAACAAAACTTGAGATATCTGGTAGACTTGCATTGTGGGCAGTCGAATTAGGCGCTTATCAAATATCTTACCTTCCGCGTAGTGCTGTAAAAGGTCAGGTTATGGCGGATTACCTCGCTGAAATGTCTGGAGAATTGGAGGTGATTAATGAGCGAACCGCGTTGAAACCGGTACTTGATGAAACTTGGGATTTGTTTACTGATGGTGCTTCGTGCGCAGAAGGTGCAGGTGCGGGTTTGGTTTTGTCAAACCCAAGTGGTGAGGAGCATACGTATGCACTGCGTTTTAATTTTGATGTGTCAAATAATGAAGCGGAGTATGAAGCATTACTTGCTGGTTTAAATATTGCGCGAAAAATGAATATTGCTAAGTTGCGAGCATTTACAGATTCGCAGTTAGTAGCGAATCAGTTTAATGGCTCTTTCGAAGCACATGATCCTTCTATGCGGAAATACTTGCAACTATTAAAGGAACTAGCAGCGCGGTTTGAGCATTTTGAACTTGCACAAGTGCCAAGAAGTCAAAACAAGAAGGCGGATGCTTTGAGCAAATTGGCCGCTTTAACGTTTTCGCATTTTCAAAAACAAGTATGGGTTGAGGAATTACCAATAAATCAATAGATAGTGACTTAATGGTCGCATCTGTTCACGAAGAACAGCTAAATTGGATGGAGCCAATTATACAATATATCCGCAATGATACTTTGCCAAGCGACAGCCGCGAAGCTCGTTTAGTAAGAGAGCGAGCACCAATGTATATCATCCAAAATGATATCCTATATCGCAAATCGTACTGCGGACCAATGATGCGATGTGTTGGCCCAATTGAGGCAGAAATGATTGTAGAAGAAGTGCATAATGGTACTTGTGCACTGCATTCGGGCTACAAAACAATTGCAGCGAAAATTTTGCGGATGGGTTACTTTGGCCATCCCTATACCGAGATGTGGCGAAAATTGTTAAACGATGCAAAAGTTGCCAAAGGCATGCCCCGCAGAACCGAATGCCAAGGCATGATATGATTCCTGTCAATTTGCCATGGCCATTTCACAAATGGGCTATTGATATCGTAGGCCCATTTCCTGCAGGGCCTGGCAATGTTAAATTCCTGATTATGGCAATCGATTATTTTACCAAATGGGTTGAAGCTAAGGCGGTGTGCACTATCACTGGTGTATAAGTGCGAAATTTTGTATGGGAATACATTGTTTGTAGATTTGGCATTCCGCGAGAACTGGTTAGCGATAATGGTGCGCAAATAGCGAAAGATCCTTTCAAAACATGGTGCCCTGATTTAAATATCATACAAAAGTTTACGTCAGTAGCGCACCCACAAGCTAATGACTTATGCGAAGTAACCAACCGTGATATAGTAAGCGGTATTAAAAAGAGGTTATGCGAAAAGCGAACTGGTTGGGTAGATGAATTACCCAATGTGTTGTGGGCACATCGCACAACTTTCAAAAAGAGCACATGAGAAACACCTTTTAGTTTGGTATATGGTTCTGAGGCAGTAATTCCCGCAGAAATTTTGGTACCAACGCACAGAATAGTTAACTTTGAGAAAGAAGCGAATGATGCTGCGTTGAGCGAAAACCTGAATTTCACTGAAGAGCGGAGGTTAATGGCTGCTATCAGAGAAGCGAATAATAAGCAGCAAATTGCTAAGTATTATAACAAAAGAGTGCGTGCTTTGTCTTTCGCTATAGGCGAATGGGTGTTGCGGAATAATGAAACAAGCAGAGCAGAAAAGCTTGGCAAATTGGGTCCTAATTGGGAAGGACCTTATCAAATTGTGGCAATTAATGCGGCAGGTTCATATAAGCTCGCGGATATGGAAGGGCGAATTTTACCTAATGAGTGGCATGCTGTTTTATTAAAGCGATATTACGCATAGCTTGGCGAAAACTATAGAAGATATATGTTCAAAGTGCGAAATTGGATTCAAGGCATATGGCTGATATGCTTATTAGGTGTTTCTGTTTTTAATTTTTTGCAAGTCTTGATCACGCTTGTAGGAATTTTAAAAATAAACACTTGTAAAAGTATGCGAAAAGTTTATCTGTGAAATGCGAATGATTATGAAATGTTTTATAGTTTGTTTCATAAAGTTGTAGTATTTCACAAGTGTTTTGATAGCAAAGTGATGAAATTGCCCACTTTTGCATGTAAATTATTGCAAAAGGAATTTTATATCCTAAGTATTTGATTTTGCCAATACTTAGATGCTTCGCAATGCTAATTAATTGCCTAAGGATCGTTTCGGCAGACTTAGAAGATTCATAACGTATAAATATATACGCATACAGATTGTTTCGCAAAAGTACGCATTTATTATGTGCACAATAATAGAAGTTGGAAATTGCAAAGGACAAGTTTGTGTTATGCATACTGTTTACGAAAAAGCGCTATATAAATAAAGAGTACTCGCGAATAAATATGAAAAAGTGAAGTTTCATTGATAACAGCGCAGAGATAGCTGCGCGCTAATTTATACGATATTCTATTCTAGCTTAGATAAGTCAAGTTCAAAGATGTCTTTTAAAGTAGCATCATCTTGTTGACTTATTGCAGTAACTTTGTCGATTGGAATATCCGCTAAGCTTGCTTGTGCAGTAGCAGCTGCTTCACGTGCTTCGGCAAGTGAACAAACGCGATCTCTAATAGCGGGAGGTAGTGGATCTGGTATGGTGCAATGTGGAGCAATTTCATCCAGAAACTCTACTCTCTCGAGCAGTCGTAAAGCAGCTGCGTATGTAGAAAACAGAACATTCACAGGACGCGAATTGAGAACCTTTTTAGCAAACTCCGGTAAGTGTTTGCGGAGTTGGGAGAACTCAAATTTCGCAGAGGCTGCGGAGGCCAGAGCATTGTCTCGCTCCGCAGTAAGCTTTGAAACCTCCTCTTGTAGCGCGAAGATTGTTGTCTGAAGATTGTTTTGTTTGTCAGCTGCAGTAGACACTTGTAGCTTCAATTCATCTACCGTGGTTTTAGCCGCGGTGAGCTCATAGGAGAGATCAACACAGCGTTTCTCGCTGTTTTCAGCTTTGATCCTCTCAGCATTGTACTTCGTACTTCTGCTGTTTGGCTTCAAGAACATTGAAAAATTGTTCTTGACGGCATATCACATCGTATGCCGAGTTGAAACACATGTAAAAGCTTTGAACAAAACTGTTGTGCGCATCAAGCGCAGAGAGCTTAGAAAATTCACGGCGAAGCTCGCCTGGTATGGCCAACTTCATCTGTTGACGCTGGTCAAGTGCAGCAGCAGCAGAGGCATAAGTATACCTGATAAGCCATCAATCCGCACCCCATACGAGTCTGGAGGAGTGCGGAATAGCTCTGTAATCTGCTCCATGGAATGCGGGCTCGGGTAGCGTAGATTGAATGGTGAGCCTCCTATAAACCAAAAACAAGTATTATAGCAGTATAATGTGCGGTAAACAAGGTCATACATATGAGTAAAAGTACGCAATATACCGGTTTGTTGCTCCCCTTCACAATCCGATGAAATTGGATTATCGACCAGGGGAGTGCTTTGTTTGAGCTTCTTGCTCTGAGATGATGGTGGAGTTTGAAGTGGCCGTTTTCCGGAACTTGGCTGCGATGATGGCGACTTCGACGTCAAATCAACGACAGGAATCGCCTGTTTTTCCTGCTTGATTTGGCTGCCGGAGGAAGCTGTTGATTTAGATTCCGGACTGGTTAGTAGTCTTGCAATAAGAGCCTTGGGATCTACCTTTCTATCAACTTCGTCAATCTTCATTTTTAATTACGAAGGAGAAGTGGTGGCTAAGAATTCGTAAAGGTTAATTGCGAATTTTTGTAATTGCGAAGTATGTTCGATAAAGCGAGTGAGACCTTGGTGGTTATGAATCATGATATATATAGGGGAAATAAGGGTGGCAATTGATTATGTTAATTATCCGTTATGATAACTCAAACGGTAATATTTGAGATAACGGGTGAAAACGGTAACTAACCTATAGCGAAAGCAAAATAGTTAAATGCGGAATTTTAGAGTTTATCATGATAAATCTGCTTCGCAAAATGAATCATAATAAACTGGGGGGACTTGATCATATACATGGCATTGTATATGTGTGTTTTATTTGCTAAAGGCTAAAAGCAGAATTATGCGGACTCTAAAGTTAAGATATACAATATTCGCTGAAAATAAAGTGCAGCAGTTATGTTTCCGCGTTAATAAGGGACTGCGGTTTAATCCGCTGAGTTTCCGCGGATGGTTAGGTAATTCGCAGATCGCGGACATCTCAAATACTATAAATATGGAGCTTGGCCTCACATTTATAGGCTGTTGATTCTCTGCCATTTGCCTACACCTTTGTGATTTCCACTTGTGACCTTGCCCAAGGGATTTTATATCGCACAAAGGTGAATTAAGCTAGTCAACAATCAAGACTGGGTCGGGGTGGTTGATCACTTGATAGTTAAAAGTGAAAGACGATCATCGGGGCCCAAAACAATCATCAAACACTCCATCCTCCATCATAATCTTATTGCACTCAATCCGTAATTAAGTAACATCATTAATTAGGGATTGATCAATTGGCGCCATCCGTGGAACACGTTTTACGAATTAAACTGAAAATTATTTGTTTTGCGCTATCAAACGATTAATTCTTTAGTTTAATTTCAATCGTGTTTTTGTTGTGATGATTTGCAGGTATTACATTTAAAATCAGCGGTAAGTTGCTCGATTGCTTAGAATAATGAGTAATATCGGAAATAATGGCGATGTAATGAATAAAAGGGTGCCATAAGATTTGAGAGAGAGAGAGAGAGAGAGAGAGAGAGAGAGAGAGAGAGAGAGAGAGAGCAACTGTTATCAAAATAAAAGGGTGCCATAAGATTTGGGTGAGATAGTAACCCAAAGACTGTCAAAATAAGAATAAAACAAGTAATGAATCAGACATACCTGCATTTCAACTTCCAACGGCTTTAGTTTTTCATCATACAAATCTCTTCAATCCATCAACTATATGTATGTGAATTTAGCAAATGTTTGCAGGCAAGCCCCTTTCAAGAATTTATTACTTGTTAGCCGTTCTTGCTCGAGCAGATATTTACAGGTTTTGAATATCACCATGGTTTATGAATAAAAGTAGAAATGCTTTTCATTAAAGAACAATCTGAGATGACTATAGAATTCGTGTATAAATAAAAAATGCGATCAAATAAAAAAAACACTAGCCATACCATTAATAGAAATACTTGTTGAATGGTTTCGGTTTCTAAGTTCCACAGATTCCGAGGCACCCATCTGACACCTCTGCAGATTATTCTGTTCAATTCAGTGCATAATTTTATTTATATTTCTATTGAACTTAGAACCACCTTTATCACTAGTTATTATATCAATGAAAACCCTCACACAACCAAATAAAGAACACCTGAATTTTTTGCCTGAAAAACTATTATTATATTAATAGTAAAAGAACTTTAAAAGACAGCCAACTCCAAATATTGCAACAACACAAGTTATGGGGCTCAAACTGTAAGATAAGGACCAAGGTCAAAGAGGCATACCAAACAGCTCTATATCTTCTATAGCTGTACATGGAGTGTTCTGCTTCAAATTTTGAAGCAGTTAGAAGATTACTTTTGTAAAGTAATATCGTTGTTTCTGTAATCATATCAAGCGAACTATAAATTCGTACTTTAATACTCAATGAAGATGAAGATTTTGCACACTGCCCAGTCAGCCCTAACCTGAAAATAAGAAATCCATTGATTTCAATGTGTTCGGTTTAAATAATAAATAAAACTATATAAAGAAAGATGCACATATTACTTGGCTCTAAAAAATAAAGGATCATATGTAAATGCTTATATTACCTCATCATCGAATTTACAACAATGGTTTCCAATTACAGTATTTATCTATCTTTGTAAGTGCTTATTTGTCAACATCTTTTCAAGAATCCAGTGCAGCCAACAGAGCACCGAAAAACACGGGTACCATATACACACAAGATTTATAAACAATGACAGGGCAAAATGTTTTAACAAGTGCCAAGAATAATAACAACTACCATAAAAGAAAGAAACTCTATAATGGTGGATTTTTAAAGAACTCAGATAAAATAGAGGAAACAAAAACCCAAATTCAGATAATTTGACAATAACAGAAGAATAGAAAACCCACTTTTCAAGAACTCAACAAAATCAAAAGAAAAAACCTAAAAATTTTAAGAAGTTAAACGGTATCGAAAAAAAAAAAACCTCATTCCAACAAAATCAAACAAAAAGCCCTAGTTTTGAAGAATGTTAATACTATCAGAAAAAAAACCTAATTTGGTATGAGAACTTAATAAAAAAATCAAAGGAAACCCTAATTAGCAGAAAAGAAAAAACGTACGTACAGAGACGGTGATTAGAGGCATGAAGACAGTGTCGTCGTGGAGAGTTTCCGACAACAATCAGAAGAAGAAATACGAGAGTGATGAAACGAGGTAACAAAATCAAAGTATGAACCCACCCTAATACTTGATTAATTGATCAATTGAGTTGAGTGGAGACTATGTTCGTTAGGTGTGTGTAAATCATCTCTTGTATTTATAGATATGGATGAATGGAAATATGACCGTTTAAGACAGCTTAACTTGTAAGCTACTCCGTATTATTTTATCTACTCCGTGTTTTTTAAAGGTCCGTTTGTCTCTTGGAATGTTTTGGATGAAATGAAATGTATTAAATAAATTTCATTTCGAATGAATTGGAATTGATAGATTCTATGGAATGTGAAAAATGTGTTCTATTTTACATGGAATGGAATTGAATTTCATTATATAAAATAATTAAAAAGTTATAAAAAGAATTACGTTTCCGGGCGCCCTGCGATAACGCGCGTTTCCGGGCGCTCAACGAAAACGCGCGTTTCCGGGCGCCCTGCGAAAACGCTCGTTTCCGGACACCCGCGAAAACGCGTGTTCCCGGACAGCCCCGTAAACACGCTTTGAAAATTCGACACGAAAACGCGCACCAAAAAAGTGACCCTATCCGCGAAAGAACGTCTCAAAAACGCGACTCGAAACGCGCCACGATAACTCGCCACGAAACGCGGCATAAAAACGCGACCCGAAAACGCGAACAGAAAACGCGACCCAAAAATGCGCGTTGAAAACGCTCCCTGAAAACGCGCCCCGAAACCTCGCGCTGAATAGCTCCCTGAAAACGTGCCTCAAAATTGAGCGCCAAAAAGGCGCTCTAGAGTCGCGATCCGAAAATTTCAATGTTGAAGGGAATTCAAATCCATCAACATCTTGAAGGAATGAACATTCCATAGATGAAGGAATCTCAAGATTCCAAGGAATATAATTCCTTCCAAATTATGTTAACCAAACGTAGCGGTCTAAGGAATTCAATTCCAATTCCATTAAATTCATTTGGAATTCCACGAGCCAAACGGGGCCTAATTGTTTAATTATTTATTTCTTACTGTATTTAGTTATCACCTCCCAGTAATAATATGTGGAGTATTATGTATTAGATTAAATATAAATATTATAAAATGTGAGTGAAGATACACCCGCCACAAATATGCATTAATGAATTGTACAGTACAAACGAAGGGGGAGAGATGAGAGAGACTAGAGATAGAGGGCGAGTGGATGGCTTTTCGAGGGGCACGGCAACGGTCGACGGAGGCTACTACGGCGGAGATTACAGGCATCATTCTTCATCATCACAAGGCGGCAGAAATGGCATTGTTTCTTTCTTGTTCTTCAACTTTCTGATTTCTTGGATTGTCTCTGATCTATGGAGGTTCTTCAAAAGACAAGGTAATGTTCAAGAAATTTATACGGCCAAGAAAACCCTAGGGAATGGACATAAATTTGGGTTTGTTCGATTCAAAGATGTATTCAACCCTAATGTTTTAGCAGAAAAACTCAGCTCTATTAAGATCGAAGGTGGAAACATGAGAGTTTATGTTTCAAAACCTAATAATACATATCCAAGATCCAACCGAAACCGACAATATCCATTTCCAGAGAACTTTCAACAACGTTCATATCCTCATTCAAACACATATCGACCAGATAACACTCATTAAGGAAAGACAACACCTTCAAATTTTTATGACGGGAGAAAATACAACACTGTTTTAACAGATTCAATTCACTTCCCTAAATTCCACCATCAATATCCCCATTCAAATAACCAAAAGCCAAACTATATTCGTTTCAACCACACAAAACAACCGTCTGACCAACAATACCAAAATCACAACCAAGCCTCTGATCACCACCATCAAAACCCACTTTGTTCCAATCCTAACCCTAATTCCTACAAACCATATCAACCTTTGAACCGTTCCTATGAGCATGCAAAATCCAACCCAACTTCTTCTTCCTTCCACCATCATAACCGAGTACCACTTCATTTCGTTCGTAAAACAACATACAATCAACATAATTCAAATCAACAACCAAACCCAATCCTTACCTCAAATCATCACCCACCAAACCAAACAAACCCTAAACATTCTATTTCTAACCAAAATCCACCACCTCCTACTCAACCAACCACCAGTCATAACCCACCTCCGTCTCACATTAATGACAAACCAGAAGATAGGGTTCTCTGCATTGATGGTAACGATTATGAAGATTTATTCGAAAGATCGTTGATAGGAAACGTAGCGAATGCGGATATTTTAGAGCATATTGATCTCATATGTGAAGAAGAAGGCATAACTAATTTCGTTCTAAAGTATTTAGGAGGACTTGATGTAATGCTTATTTTCGATTTAAAGGCATCGGTTGAGAATATTGTTGCATCAGAAAACCATTGTCTCAAAAAGTGGATATTAAATCTACGACGATGGGATTACAATCGTCCATCATCAGGTCGTCTTTGTTGGTTAAGTATCTATGGCGTTCCCATCACGGTCTGGAAAGAAAACACATTCAAGAGGATCACAGAATGGTGGGGTCCTATATTAGATACAAAGAACTGTAACATAACCGACGGTAATCAAAATCTCGTGTCCGAAAAAGTTCTGGTAAAGGTGTTGGGTCCAAACTCAATTCGAGGTATCGTTAACCTAAAATCAAATGGTATTGTCCATTATGTAAGAGTAACAGAAGAAATCCAAGACGTAGTCGAAAATGATTTAGGGTTAGATGAATGTGGTAGTGAGTGGCAATCCGAATATCAATCTGAAGAAGATGAAGATTCTGATGATGAGTCCATCCCGGAAACTGAATTTTCGGCCAAAAGTAGGGGTAGAAAGTCTGCAGAAGACCAAGGGTCCAAATACGTGGGGACTGCAGAAAATTTTGTTGGAAACTTAAAAGATAATCATTCACCTTCTAATTCCAAAAAAGAAGATGCGAATATCGAGGTAAATTCGGCGCATGAGATACCTGTCATGGGGACCCACAACCCAGAGTATGATAACCTAGACAACCCTAATTTCCATTCTAACCCACGTAATAAATGCGCTGGGTCACATTCTGGCATCTATTCTTCTCACGACCCAAACCTTTCCAAGCCCAATTCAAGTCTGAAAAAACCAAACTCTACTGGCCCAATTCCCACCAAACCAAACTCTACTAGCCCCAAATGCCAAGTCCATACACGAACAACTCCAAACCCCATCAACTCAGTCTTCAAAAGCCAAGCCCATGTCCAAACAATTCCAAGCCCCATCAAACCAGTCTCCAGCCCAATTACTATAAACCCCAGCCCATTAATTCGAAATACCCATGTCATTCAAAGCCCAAACAACTCTTCTGTTAACCCAAACAAAGATACCCAACCCAACACTAATTCCAATCAATCTAATAACCACCAGACTAATCAACACGTATCTTCTTCACCTTTCACCTTGCCAATCAAAACATTCCCGACGAATATCGATCAAACCCAAAACGAAGCATCATCCGGTAATCATCAAAACCTTGTCACTAATCTCTCGAAGAGTCCCGATCAAAATACAATCCGTAACCCAGAAAACGTAGACGCAAATGGCGATGCTTTTAATCCTCTGAGATTCTCAAACCTTTTCCAAAACATCAATCCAATATCCATAACCCAAATACCAAAAAATCTGTCAAAAAGCTCTGCAAAAATAAAGAAAAAGAAAGCTTCGAAGTCCCAAAATCCAAGAAACATATCGTTGAAATCCCTACATAACTGGAAGGCCTCGTCTCGAATTCTTAAGTCTAAAAAAATGGCAAGAGGGGAATACAAATCATCATCGTCTGTTCAAATCAATTCACATCAATCGGCTTCACAAATCCCGGGTAAGTCAAATAGAAATCCCTCAATTTCAGCTAATTTTAAGAAGAAAAAGGCATCGGTATGTTGTTCGTCTTCGGCTAGTGTTGGTATGGAAAATTTTAAAGCAAAGATGGGTCTATGTTGGGATGACAAATCCCAATAAGTTGTGTTCTTTTCATTCCTTGTAAGTAATTGTTTCCTTATGAAGATTTTATCCTTCAATGTTAGAGGATTCGGTTGTAAAAATAAAAAAGAAAAGAAGATAGGATGGTTTCGAAAGCTTCGGATGTGTGAGAAACCGGACATAGTATTAATTCAAGAATCTAAGTGTGATGAAGTTAGAGATAGTTGGGTTGATCGTCTTTGGGGGGCTTCTAATGTTAATTATGTTCAAAAACCGAAAATAAGAAAATCTGGGGGCCTACTGATCCTTTGGGATCCAATTTTTCAGGTAAGTGAAGCAATTGAAAAAAGTTTTTTCGTCGCAATCAAAGTTAAGTGGTTTGGTAAAGAAAAAGAGTCGGTGATAATTAATGTGTATGGTCCGCACAAAGAACCGCAAAAGAAATTTTTTTGGGAAGAATTACTCGATGTTCTTAATCTTCAAGGGGTTGAATGGGTGGCAGGGGGTGATTTCAATGAAGTTAGGTTTGAACATGAAAGGCAAAACAGTGTTTTTAAGCCAAGAAGGGCGGAGCTTTTTAATACTTTTATTGATAATGCTAAGTTGATCGAAATCTCATTGTGTGGCAAAAGATTTAAAATATTTAATGACGATGGTAGAAAGATGAGCAAGCTCGATTGCTTCCTTATTTCGGATGATTTCCTCACGTCTTGGGAGATGTTTCATCTTTCGCTATTGATAGGTATACATCGGATCATTGCCCAATTTTGCTTCGTGATAATAATACAGATTTTGGCCCTAAACCGTTCAAGATCTTTAACGTTTGGTTTGAGTCACCTGATGTGGAAAACATTATCATTTCCTCATGGAATGAATCGATCACAAGTACTAGAGGAGACTGCGTTTTCCATGATAGGCTCAAGAATGTCAAAAATGCATTACGGGTATGGAGTAAAGCGAGATATGGTCTGATTGACAATGAGATTCAGAATTGGAAAAATGTCGCCTCCGAATTCGAAAGAAAAGTTGAGGAGGGTCTGATAGATGAACATGTTCGAGTTTCATGGGTTGAGGCTAGAACCAAATGGATCCAAAAAGAATCCGAGAAAGCGGATATGCTACAACAAAAGGCTAGAGCTAAATGGATCGTCGAGGGTGATGAAAATTCTGCATTCTTTCATTCCTCGATTAAAAGAAACAATAACCGTTGCAACATTAGAGGGTTTTATATCGATGGAGTTTGGTGTGAGAGACCGGATGCAATAAAACAGGTGGTTTTTTCGTTTTACGGTGAGCTGTTCAAGCAAGACAAAACAGTTAAGCCTGATTATGATTCGATGTCGTCTTCTTTTTCCTTTAATTCAATCAATCGGGATAAGGCCGAAATGCTTGAAAGTCGTTTTAGTGAAGAAGAGATTTGGAAGGCCATCAGTAGTTGTGATTCGAATAAGTCGCCGGAGCCGGATGGTTTCAATATAGGTTTCTATAAAAAATTATTTTGGCTTATTAAAGACGATTTAAAGAAGGCGATAGATTTTTTTTGGGAGGAGGAACGTATTTCAAAAGGTTGTAATGCTTCGTTCATCTCATTATTACCAAAGAAAAATGACCCGTTAAACCTTGGTGATTACCGCCCGATAAACCTTATTGGAAGTTATTATAAGATTATTTCGAAGATGTTAGCAAATAGATTGCAAAAGGTAATTGTAAAGCTAATCGGGAAAGAACAAAGTGCATTCATTAATGGCCGATTCATCCTTGATAGTGTTCTTGTGGAAAATGAAGTTATAAATGAAAGAAAAGAGCTTAAAAAACAAAGTTTGATTTTCAAAGCCGATTTCCAAAAAGCATTTGATAGCATTCGATGGGAGTTCCTCTTTAACGTAATGGAGAAAATGGGTTTTGGCCGAAAATGGGTAGCTTGGATGAAAACTTGCTTCGAGTCAATCTCAATTTTCGTCTTAGTCAATGGTAACGAACTTTCAATTGAAAGGGGAGTTCGCCAAGGTAACCCTTTGTCGCCTTACTTGTTCATAATTGCGGCCGAAGGGTTAAATCAAATGACGAAATGTGCAATTGAGAATAACCTTTATAGAGGATTGGAAATAGGAAAAGACAAGGTTATGATTTCACAATTTCAATATGCCGGCGACACCTTATTTTTCGGGGAATGGAGTAAACGAAATGCAAGCAATCTATTCAAGCTTTTAAGTTGTTTCGAAGTCTTCTCGGGGCTAAAAGTCAATTTCTCTAAAAGTTGTATTTATGGAGTAGGTGTGCGAAAAGAGTGTTGTACAAATGGCTAACTTTTTAGGGTGTCGTATTGGTGAGTTTCCTTTCTCGTATCTTGGTCTCCCCATAGGTCGGACGATGAAAAAACAAATTGATTGGGAGCCTTTCATAGAAAAGTTTCGGTCTAGGTTATCGGATTGGAAAGCAAGATCTATGTCGTTTGGTGGTCACCTAACATTAATCAAATCGGTGCTTCGTAGTCTCCCGCTATATTCCTTCTCCTTATTCCGTGCTCCATCGTGTGTCATCAACTTGCTCGAAGGTTTGCGGCGTAATTTTTTTTTGGGCGGGTCGGGTGAAAATTCAAAAATAGCTTGGGTAAAATGGGAAAAAAGTTTGTCGTATTATGGGGGCGGGGGTTTAAATATTGGGACATTAAAAGCAAAAAATCTTTCTTTAATCGGGAAATGGTGGTGGAGATTTTGAGTGGAAAAAGATGCATTTTGGGTTCGTATTATAAAAAGTATTTATGGTCGGGATGAGGGGTTGGGTGGCTCTTTTCCGTCTTCCAAATGTACGCGTTCGGTTTGGGGTGGCATCATCAAAACAGGCTGTAGCATTGATGACCTTGTTATTCCTTTTACTAATTCTTTTTTACAAGTTGTTGGTTCTGGTGATGACGTTTCTTTTTGGAAGGATCCTTGGTTCGAAGGTGTCTGTTTAAAGGATTGGTTCCCTAGGATTTTTCATTTCGAATCAGACAAGGATGCTTTAGTCAAGAATCGCATAGTCAAGCATGGTGATACATGGATATTCGATTGGTCATGGAGGCGGGCTGTTTCAGGCAGGTCACAAACCGAGCTACAAGCCTTGGAAAATCTTTTAGGTAATTTTAATTTTCATGTTGGAGGTGTTGATACTTGGAAATGGAACCTTCAAAGCAATGGTAAATTCTCAACCAAAATTCTCTGAAGTATTATTGATGAAAAGTTGCTCGTTGATTCGGAAACTACAGAAGTTGGTACTATCCTCAATCATTTGATTCCAAAAAAGGTGGAAATATTCATATGGCGATTAAGATACAAACGTCTTCCGGTAAAAGTAGAGTTAGACAAACGTGGTATTGATCTTGGTTCTATTCGTTGCTCGCTTTGTGATGATGACATAGAGTCGGTGGATCACGTTTTTCTTCATTGTCCGATTGCAAAAGATATTTGGAGTCGAATTTTTCGTTGGTGGAACTTAAACAATGTTAACTTTCAAAATATCGAAGACATATGTAGTGAAAATGGTGGTTCGGTTGTTTCCTCGAAGATTTGGCAAGGAGTAAAATGGGCGGGTTGTTATTTCATTTGGCAAAATAGAAACAACAACCTTTTTAATGGGAAAAAAGGAGCGGGTCCAAACATCCTCAACGAACTACAAGTAAAGTCTTTCGAATGGATTTCGAAGCGTTCTAGAAGAACTCATGTTGATTGGAATAAGTGGCTTCTCAATCCAAAAGAAATTGATGATCATGGCTAACTTCTATGTTGGGGTGCAAACCTATCCCACATAGGAGGGAGACAAAAACAAATGTATGTATATAAGTCTAAGGGGAAGTCCCTCTAATACCAATTGATTTTAGAAAAGGATGGACTCTTGGGCTTATATTGCAGGACATTGTGTTTGGGCTATGCGATCTTACAAATGGCATCAGAGCTAGGCTATAGCCCGATGTGGTGAACAACGCAGTGGTGGCGCACCCTTAAGCGCACGGTGCGACATGGCACACCCCTCAGTTTGCCAACGATAATGGAGCCATGGTGCCTTATATCGAAAGTCTTCCTTCCCAAGGCGTGGAAGTGCGGCGTGTCCCGATGGTGAAAGAAAAAGTGAAAGAAAGAGATCGGCGATATAAGAGGCGTGTCCCGGTAGTGAAAGAAAAGTGAAAGAAAAGAGACCGGTGATATAAGATGGCGGGAGTATCGTTGAAGGGGAGGCTCGGTGATGTGGTCTTCGGTTTGAGGGGAGGATTGTTGGGGTGCAAACCTATCCCACATAGGAGGGAGACAAAAACAAATGTATGTATATAAGTCTAAGGGGAAGTCCCTCTAATACCAATTGGTTTTAGAAAAGGATAGCGTGTCCCGATGGTGAAAGAAAAAGTGAAAGAAAGAGATCGGCGGTATAAGAGGCGTGTCCCGGTAGTGAAAGAAAAGTGAAAGAAAAGAGACCGGTGATATAAGATGGCGGGAGTATCGTTGAAGGGGAGGCTCGGTGATGTGGTCTTCGGTTTGAGGGGAGGATTGTTGGGGTGCAAACCTATCCCACATAGGAGGGAGACAAAAACAAATGTATGTATATAAGTCTAAGGGGAAGTCCCTCTAATACCAATTGGTTTTAGAAAAGGATGGACTCTTGGACTTATATTGCAGGACATTGTGTTTGGGCTATGCAATCTTACATTCTATGAAGTGGGTCTTGATTTCCATTTCCATTTCTAGTATGTTTGTTAGCTTGTAGTTTTATTAGTATTCATGTAACTGTATGTTTATAGGCATGTCCTCAATTGCCTTCTTGTAACTCTTCAAGTTTTTGTTTCTAATAAAAGTTGTCTGCTTTTCCAAAAGAAAAAAAAAAGAAAAAAAAAAAACTGTTAATGCATATGTATAATGGATTTATCAAAAAGTACGCTGGGTTTATCATTACTCATAAAATATAGGTGCGATTAGAGAAATTAACCTATTCATCTGAAGGTCAGAGTCATATACACTGCCATCACTCTTTTGCCAAAGGTTAAGACGCCTAGCCATGTTGCGGATTATCGTCCAATTTTGTGTTGCAACGTGGCATACAATGTATTAGTAAGATCATCACGAACCGTATCAAAGTTAGTCTGGATGAGGTTGTTAGTAGTAATCACTCGGCGTTTATTCCAGGGCGGAGGATTTCAGATAATATCCTTCCAACGCAAGAATTGATGAAAAATTATCATACAAATAGAGGGGTTGCTCGGTGTGCGTTTAAGGTGGACATCCAAAAAGCCTATGACACGGTTGATTGGAGTTTCATTAAATATATTCTTATTCGGTTTGGGTATCCTATGGTTATAGTAAGGTTATAGTAAACTGGATCATGAGTTGTGTTTCGTCCACGTCATTCTCTATTGTCGTGAATGGTAATTTGCATGGTTTTTTCTTGGGTAAATGGGGCCTTCGTCAGGGGATCCTATGTCGCCTTATTTATTTACTCTGGTGATGGAGGTGTTGTCATTACTTCTCAATAAACATATGAGGGCTGCTCCTGCATTTCGGTTCCACCCAAAATGCGAGAAGTTGAATATTATTAATCTATGTTTTGTAGATGAGTTATTCCTTTTCTCACATGCTAGTGCTGAGTCTAACATCTCTGAATGGCTTCGGTTTTCTGAGTTCCACAAAAGAGATTCCCAGGCACCCATCTAACATCTCTGCACTTCAATGTACCTATACGTTATTATATAAGCTTGAACATCACCTCACCATGGTTTATTAATTTAATGGAATTATAAATTGGAAAGAAAATAAATAAATAAATGAAACGCATAACGAATCTTACTCATGTGCCTGTTTGCTGCAACAGTAGCAATCCTTGAAAAAGTGCTACAAGGAAAGAAGAAAGATTTTTAAGTCTGCCTGCACAATCAAAGATATCCTACTTAGAGTATTACGACAGATACAACAAGAAGTGCATCTTTCTGTAGAATTTAGCATATACACATGATAAGATTCTCCATTCTTGTTTTTGCACAACCACCAAGCCGCCATTCCCGGTGACCATAAGATTCTCTAGCAGATGGCGAATCTTGATTTCTTTCAACATGACAACAGACTGACTTAGAAACACTCCTTTTCAATATAATACCTTGTTGCACTTAACTTAATAAATGCCTTTTCGCACAAGCTACATGAAATCAACTTAGAGCCTTTTCTTTGCCTAAAAGAACAAAAAAATAATTAGAAAATAATATAATATACAACAGATACAAAACCAATACATAAGACCACCTCCAACCACGCGTTTCTTTGCTCCGCCAGTCCTACCTGGCTCAAAATGACGGAAACCGACGGCCGTTAACCGGGCGTCAGTTAGCTGGGACTGGTGGCGTCAGTTGCAAACATGACGAATTAATTTGGTCTGTGACTTCCCATCAACAACCAATCACACATTTTCTTGATTTAATTAATATATATTTATTATTATTAATTTACTTTTTTCATCCCATTTCCAATCAGATTTTACCACATCACCATATATACCCAATATTTAACACAAAAAAGTGACACACCAGTTAAAAAACCTCAGTGTCTATTCACAGTCAGTTTGCACTTTTTTGCACTTTTTGGCCAAACTGCATGTGACGTTACAGTCACAGTTAGAAATGGTATAAATATTATAGTGACTAACGCACCTGAGTGGCACACAACTACGGTACATATATAGATATAGTCAAAGTCAATGCTATTTGATCGAGAACTTCAATAACAATAACAAAGAAATTAAATAACCTTGGTGAATACCATGAATTTAAGAAACCTTTATGAAAATATAAAAATCTTACTTTAAAATATCTTCTACAATAATAAAGAAACTCAATAGTAACTCATATAACAGTCAGATATAACAGTCAGATATACTTTAAAATATTTTGATTGAATAAGTCGGTGAGAAAGTTATCGAAGAATATAACGAAGCTCTAAATTTGGCACTCAAAGCTTTAGAAGATCTAAAAACAAAAAATTCTGTTAATGTTAATCTGGCGCCGGAATTTAATTCACCAGAAATGGAAACTCAAAGGGAGGAGGGTGAAGTTTACGTTGTGTAGACAATTTGAAATTTCAAACTCCACAAAAGTCATTCACCCCTAAAATAGAAACTAAACAAAAAGAGATTCACAATTCAATTGAGAAGGTAACCAGGGCTGTTAGATCCCAAAGGGACAAATCTGAAACGGTCATTAAGTCAGAAAAGGAGATCAAAGCCTCTTTATTTTCTTCAAAAAGTACAGCAAAAGTACATGACAAGTCAACTTGTGAGGAGGTTTCACCCGCTACATCCCCTTTACAAGAAAAGTCATTTGTTTTAAATAAAAATGACTACCCTACCCTTATACAAAAATCACCAAAAAACTGTCCTTACTCCCAACTCAATTTGGACAAGTCACCTGCAAGAAACAATTCCTTTCTCAATCCTGTCTCTTCGTTTGCTGCTAAAGTCTCACAACCTGCAAACGATTCTTCAATAGATCAGTGTATTGGAAGTAGCTGTAAGTCATCTTGTGAAAAAATTAGAAGTCGTTGTAATCCCACAGATAACCCTATCCCTCCTGTTCAAACTTCCAAAACCCATAGTAACAAGAAAATTACTCCTGAAAATGGAAACAAATGGGTCGAAGATATTTCAATTCCGTCTGATATGTTCGATACCACAAGCGAGATTAACCACATTGTCAGGAATGAAGCTACTTACAAAAAAAGTAAAATCAACGGAATTCAATTTGGGGCAAAAAAATTAACTTACAAAGAGGAGCTTTTTGATTTTGGGGTGTTAATGGATAGCATGAAAGATGATAGTGCACCCAACACCGAGCAAAAGCTGTGAGGCTCGCCTCATGGATCACCCGTGGTCTCAAAAGGTTTCCAAACCAATTACCCATCAATTTGTTTCCAAGAAAATTTCTTACATGAAGAACTAAAATTTTTCTGCTGTCCTTTTGAGTAACGTGGCAGAAGATTAAACAAGCCTTGAATCTTCAACCCATATGGAGTACGCATCATCTCACAGATCAATCTTACAAGATTCATCCTGCAAGTCTCTGTATTTTCTTTAATCATTCCGTCCCAATCCCTGCCTCAATCAATTTGACTGTATCATTAACCTTCACTATTGTTTCTAAATTAGTTTGGTTTGGGATTGCTTCAACTGTGCAACGTATCAACTGATTCAATTTGCTGCTTCAATAGTGTCTCGTTTCAACTGTTTCAATCAATCAGTTGCTTCAAGTGCCTGGATTCAAGTCGACTTCATACCTCCTTCTCAATTGTTTCTCTTCTTCTTAATTTTTCAATAGCCTAGGATTTCCCTTTCTGTCTCTTGCGATTAATCCTCAGATGGGATTTGGAAGTTGTTTCAAAGGGTATCTTCGTGTTTGTTGGTGAGTTTGTGGGGTTACGTTGTTGATTTTTCACCTTCAATCGCAAGATAGGAAGACGGTTCTTTATTGTCGATTGAATTATTGGACTCTTGAACCTAGTCAAAATTGGGGTCAGTGTCTTCTGTTTCTTTAGGCTCCCGAGCCCAGTAAATGGTGGGCTTTCATCGAGTTAAGGATCTTAAGTCCAGCTGTCCAGTGGGCCCTGTAACGAGTGGGGTCTTAAGCCCATTCCAAGTTGGGCTTCTTATGTCAATCAGGAGCTTTCGTTTGTTTTTTGTTTTTTCTTTCAAATTTTCTGTATTTTTCGAGCTCGATAGTCTCTTGCATTGTTGTATCTTGTTAATCTTCATCGTTATGATGAAGGTTTATTTAATATACTTCTTTTTTTGCCGAAAAAAAAAACAGTCAGATATATGAGAGAATAAATGCATTTATCAACATACACAATCATCAATTATTCCAGAAAACGATAACTTCGAAGGAGTAAAATTATTTTTTCAGAAAACCCTAACTTTTAAAAAATTTAATCAATAAAATGAAACATATATGTGAATATTTAGGAAATCTAAATTATTTCATCAAGATTATGAAATTGAAAAGTCCTGCCAAATTCAAGGCGTCTTCTTAATTCCGCAGTTGACATTAAGGATAACCCTAAATAAGAACTGCATAAATCCAATGACTCCAAAAAATCCTGGATCGGAAGAATTCAATTCTCCACCTAAAAATCCATAAACTTTGGAGAACGGGGAAGCCCTAAATTTTGGACAACGGAGATTAAAGATACAGAGTGAAGGAAAAATGGCGCGTATATAGAGATGGCGTGTTAACGGTCAAAACTCAATGTAACAAACGCGGCATCGTTTATGTTTTAATAATAATAATAATAATAATAATAATAATAATAATAATAATAATAATAATAATAATAATAATAATAATAATAATAATAATAATAATAATAATAAGTTAACAACAACAATAACAGCAACAACAACAACAACAACAACAATAATAATAATAATAATAATAATAATGTGGGGCATGTGATGGAGATGAAGTATGTCATGATTGGAAGTGTTGTGTGATGGAGGGGAAATGGGAGGAAACGGAGAGAGAAAGCTGATGTGGTGTTTATTTAACGATCTGTCTGACAACGAAAGATGTCATAGTTGAGAATGGTCTAATAAGGAATATAAACATAGATATAAATATAATTATTAAAATACTCAAAATTAGCTTAATGTAGTTACTTTAAACATATAAGAGCTAATATTTGAGTAATTTTTTTCTGCTCCGGGGTGGGATGAGTTTTTGCGAGCAGTTCTATCTGCGCGGCTATCTCGGCTTGCAGCGATCAGTCTTCTCGTATTCCTGATTTTTGGCGTTCCAGCGCCCTTTAGCATTCTCCTGAAGGCTCGTTGTTTTATCGGAAATTGTTTTGTTTTGTTTATCGGGGTGGCGAGCGATCCAGTCCGTGACTAATTTTTTGTTTTTTATATTGTTTAATGTTATCGATTTATTAAGTTATCATGTGTTAGTTTCGTAGAAAACGGTTTTCTTTCACCTTGTTACTGAGATCGTTTGCTAAATTACGTTTATTTTGCCACTTGATTGGCCTGATTTGAATTTCTTTTGAATCAACTTACTTGCTATTTTTTTTTTTTTTTTTTTTGTCAAAAAAAACTGAAACTTTATATCAACTCGAGGGCATTCATCGAAAGAATGATACCTCGAAACGATTACATCTCAAAGTCAACAAGGCCCAACAAAAAAACGACAAGAGACACTATAATTAGTTTACTTGATAATCT
Organism: Rutidosis leptorrhynchoides; assembly: GCF_046630445.1. Lineage (NCBI taxonomy): Eukaryota > Viridiplantae > Streptophyta > Magnoliopsida > Asterales > Asteraceae > Rutidosis > Rutidosis leptorrhynchoides. The sequence goes on from NC_092334.1 coordinate 518,761,644, forward strand.
TCAAATCTGTTCACGTTATTACTTTTTTCTTAAAAAGAATAGATTAGAAAACAAGCTAGGCCATGTTTAATGCTTACATTAAATAGACCGAGCCCATGGGTCCATTCCGTATTCCTTCCACTTTACTTGAATCATGAAAATGATTGAAACCAAACTGACCCAAATACGCAAGGTACTTTTACTCAAATCTAGAGCTAGCTGTTTGTCGTGTAGTGATTGATCTCATTATAACAGCATTCTTAACAGTTAATGAACCAAGTCGAGTCCCATGCTATGATATTTTATGCAGGCTCAACTTTTTTTTTCTTTTTCTTTTTTTTTTTTTTTAGAAAAGCAGCAAAATTTTATTACTTATGAAGAAAACAAACGCGAATACATATACACAGACGACATGACTAGCAGCTATTTACAAGTATAGAACTAAGCCTACGAATCAGCAACTATACAAGACACGAACAACACCACAAACTCCAAGGATCTATCGAATATGAGCTATTAACCTATCCCTGTTCGTCTAGAAGAGAAGCAGCACGAAGCGGGGTTAGATAACCAAATGTGCCAATCGAGCTTGCTTCTATTTGATCTCGTACATATCCATTCATAACCCTTGCATTGAATCTCATTGAAAACCATCTCACTAGGGGACGATTTGTTTTTCAAAAACTTTACGATTACGGTTCTTCCAAATCAAATACCCACCTATCCATTTAACCGCTTGCCAAATGACGCCATTCTTACTCGAACTCGGAAGAGGGCACGTACCCTTGAAGATTTCTTCAACAGAAAAGATGTTAACCACATTTAGATTCCACCAATCAAGGACTTTCGACCATATTTCCTAAGCAAATTTACAAAATACCATGGCGTGGTCTACCGTTTCGAGATCATCATTACAAATTGGACACCGTACCGAGTCGAGGTCCATCGATTTTTTATCTAACTCAACTCGGGTTGGGATCCTTTTGCGAATCGATCTCCAAGCAAATACCTCGATCTTTTTTGGAACGTACTTATTGCGAATAGTCTCTTGATCACGAAAGGAATTGTTTAGGATTTTTTCGTCAATGCGAGCTGACATTTCACTACTCTTGAACATACCGCTGCCATCCCATAACCACTTCCATGAGTCTATATCACTGTTTTCTTAAGAATTGTATTCGATAATAGCTCTGTTTAAAATGGCTATCTCATATCGGTAAATTTTGTCTAGTGACATTCAATCAGAGAATTCATTGACAATTGTATAAATAACTAAAATTTGTGTTTCAATTGGAACTTTTTTTTTAACGGCAAAATTTCAAACAACGTTATAGCTCGATGTTCGTTTAGATCTGTGGCTATACTCATTTAGCATGTTCATTTTTTTAACGGCGGTTAAGAGTCACTGACAGGGGTCCGAATACAATGTCGGAACACACTCACCCAATTAATTCCTAGACGAACCAATACGAACCTACAGCCCCTCAGGAGCAAACACCACGGCAAATGCGTACGGGCATCGAGTGTGGTAAAAACTCTTCTGGTGAGGCTCAAATGACAAACGCATAGACGTCTGAAACCTCCGAGACCCATGAAATGTGGGCGGGTAATCACAAGAGAAATATTTGTTGCAACACATGGAGTCAAACCCTTGACCTCTTTTATGAAAAGTAAGTCACCACCAATGCACTAATACCTTGCGATTTTATCTTGTTCAAATTAATTAATTAGTTCGGTAGACTAAAGAGAATTTAACGAACTTTTATCGAGCCAAGACGAATACTAATATTTCAGATCTTTGGTAGTGGTAATTTAGGTTCGATTCTGAACATGCAAGATTATGATGCTAAGATTGTTTCCAACCCTGACTGTGATGTCAAAGTCAGATTGTGCACTTTTTGGTGAAAAAGTGGGTTTTTGACTGTGACTGTACTTGACCCCCGCTAACCCAAAATGTCAAGTTTTTGTGTTAAATATTTGAAGGATGGGGTGGTAAAATCTGATTGGAAATTGGGTGGAAAAAAAATAAATTAAATATAAATATAAAATGACAAAAAATCTCTGATTGGCTCAACCAAATGTCACACACCAAGTTTGTACCGTCAAAAAATTGACTAACGGATGTTAGCGTCAAAAAGTGACGCCGGGTTAACGGCGTTAGATGCCGTCGCTAGGCTCCACCTCATCTGACGGTTTGATTGTGACGCTCGGTTATATACGGTCTAATTGCTCAATTCGTTTAGTACTTCGTCATGCTATTTTAATTTATAGTTAAATCAATTACACTTTACTTTCACTATTATTTTCTTTTTGCTAAAATGACGAAATATATTACTCCGTAAAACAACATGGAACAGCAAACTTCATCACAACTTCATCAAATTGATGAAGAATACTCTGACCAAAAGCTGATGTGACTAAAATATCAGCCAACAAAAAAAAAAAAGAAGAAGCAAATTTTACTACTCGTATTTGTATTTTACTTATTGATAAAATATATTATATTAATTACCACTTTTTAAAAAAAAAAAAAATTCTTGTTACCTAGCTAGATCTTGATAGTGAATTTGTCAACAGGAAACACGAAACCAAGGAAATTAACTTGTTAACTTGGCATATTGTTTATGGTAAAGTAGATTAAGTCTGTGGGTTGCAAATTGACAATAAGTATATTTAAGACGGTCGACCATTATTTAAGGCGAGGTTTATATCAATCAAAGCAAGAGTCATCAACGAGGTTCTTCTAATATTCATCTTGTCTCAAAATAAATTTTTAGAACACACAATTATAAGTAAAGTATAAAAATTCTTCGTTAATTCAAATTTCACATTTACTATTGATTTTAGGCATAAAATTTTATGATAAAAAAGTACAAGTAAAAATATAAAGTTGGTAAACTACTGTATTTTTTAAAATGATCACTTAATTTTAAGACACTTATTTTAGGCATAAAATTTTACTACAGTAGTTTTAATATGATCACTTAAATTTAAGACACTTACATAGAAATGTGATATTTAGACTCTATCCTCGAGTCTGTAACTAAAGAAAAGAAATGAAATGAAAATAAATGAAAAAGAAGAAATAGTATGATCTTTTCATTTAAAGGAAATCTATATTTATACTTTCTAATAAATCTCTATCATGATAATGTCATAAATGATAAATACATAAACTTAAAAAAAATAAAAAATTAAAAGATAAATTTCAAACTACCCACGATGATGTCATTAAAATAATTAATTATTTATTTAATAAAAATATTAACATGTTAATTGTACAATATAGTAAACATTATATACAATCCTATGATAAAAACCCCTTTATAACCATATGTACAATATTTGAAGTATTATGTACAACCTAATGTTAAAACACTCACATGACCATATGTACAATATTTGAAGTATTATGTACAACATAATGTTAAAAACACCTCATGACTATATGTACAATATTTAAAACATTATGTACAACTTAATAGTAAAACATTCACATAACTATATAATAATAATTATTTTATTATTATTCAAATATAGGTTCTCTTTACGGGATTAGATACGTTACATATGTGTGCGAAATACATATCTCAATAAAAATTTGTAATATAGGCTTTTATGACAAGAAAAATAGTAATTTGGATGAAAATTAGAAAATGATGGTGAGAGAATAAAGATAGTTCATTTATTCTATTAAATACGTTTGTAGTTAATCTTTGATTATTTCGGATACATATGTTACAGACAAAATATTTGTAGTACGCATTCGCTGTAATTATGTCACGACCCTACTTTTTCCGTTATCTTTTGCCTTTAATTATTTAACGATCGTTAATTGTTATTCGTGCCACGTCATTTTTATGATCTATATTATTATTTTATAGTAATATATTAATTATTATGCGTTATATGAATATTTGTATTCATATTTTAAACTATACGTTTCTACGTGTCGCGGATTTCCATCCGGCGAATCTTTTCGGTTTTCAAACCAACGGTCGAGCTTTCGGGATTTTTAAATCCTAAATATTTTAAATATGATATTTTAAGATCATATTATTATATAGTGTATTTATATTTATTTTTCGTCGCGTAGTTATTATCTCTCCGGATTTTTAATCGCGTAAGCATGTTTTCGCGTTTCGCGTTTCGTTCGGGCTTTCGGGCCAAAGGTAATTTACATTTAAGTGAGATGGACCAAGTGGGGCCCACCCCACTAAAAAATTCGGCCGAATGGGGGAGGGGTATACTCCCTTGTTTGCATTTTTGCTTCTCATTTTGTTTCACATTCATTTTAGCAAGTTACATTAAACCTAATATTTTCTCTCCACTTTTCTCTCCTCCCTCCTCTTGGTGCCGTCGCCTACCACCACCAATATCATCATCATCATTTTTTTTAAGGCTTGAATCAAGAATTGAAGATCATAAACGCGTTCCTTGTTCCGTTCTCTACACGATTCTATTCTTTGATTCTCGATTAGGGTATAAACCCTAACCCTAGAACTTTTAATTTTTATTCATATTTCTGTATTTTGTGTTTATATTATTAGTATGATGTTTATTAGTTGTTGTAATGTTGATTGGATGCGTAGAATTACTCGTTTGCATATGTTTTCGGTTTGATTTATTTGGGACAGCAGCTTTTTCGTGTGTTTCTGACTTTGTAACTGATATAAAAGTTAAAATAAAGTATATAAATGAGTTCTTCTCATCAAGACATTAATTTTAGACTCCGGATTCATGTCGTTTCGATTCCCGGAGCCCTAGATATGCTTAATTTGATTTTTGGTAAAGATTGAAAGGTGTTATGGGCAAGAACAAGGTATGGTCCGACTTTGTGATCATCCTTGGTGTCTTTAGGGTGTGTCATTTGGTTAGGACTGATGGTGGGATGAATTTTCATGTTCGGGTCACCTAAATCCGAGCCACGGTTCACCCGTTGTGCCTAAATCACTGTTTTGAGTAAATTGAATTCCCAAGTGTTGTCATGGCTGATATCCACGACCTAGGGACTGTTCTTGGAGTGTTCTTGAGTACATAATTGTGTCGGGTGGTTTGAGTAGGCGGAGATGCATATGTGGCTCGCCCGAAACCGACACCCGGGGCTCAAGACACGACCCGATGAACTTTTAAACTTAAAACTTATGGTTAATGATTAAACTTATGTTAAAATGAATGGCTTTCATTATTAATAAATTACTTATGATAAAAGAAGTAATTATTATTATTTAAGACTTATGATATAAATATTTATTATATCATTTAATTATTAATTATGATTTAATTAACATTTTAATTAAACTTATGATTAATAATACTTTTATTATTAAAGGAAAATACTTATGATAAGTATTAAATTTATTTTTGAGAAATTATTATAAGACTTATAACAAAGATTAAATAATTATTTAATTATTATAAGACTTAATTATTATTTAATTATGATTTAATTATTAAATACTTATGATTTAATAATTTTAATTAGAAACTTATGATATAATTAATAATTCATTATTAATTTATAATACTTATGATATGAATTAAAATTTATTATTAATTAATAAAACTTATATTATGATTAATATTTAATTAATTAAATACTTATGTTATGCTAATTATAACATTTCAACTTATATTAACTTTTATAATTCATTTTATTTAATTAAACTTATGTTATGACATAACTTTACACTTTTGACTTTAATAAACATTATAACCTATGTTATTATTATAACTTACACTTTTCAAATTAATGATGACTATGTTGACCAAGTTTGACTTTTGAGTTGACTTTCGGTTGACTTTGACTTTCAGTTGACTTCTGTTGACTTTCTAAATAAGGAAACTTTCCTAACTTCAAAACTTTATAAAAATAGAAGTTTCTAAATTTGGAAACTTTCCAAAGATAGGAACTTTCCAAAAATAGAAACTTTCCTAAAATAGAAACTTTCCTAAAATAGAAAACTTTCCAAAAATGGAAACCTGCTAAAAATAGAAACTTTCTAAAAATAGAAAGTGTGTGTCCGTACGCTGTTCCGATCAAACCGATGCATGTTGAGTGTTGTTCTATGTCTACTTGCAACATGTACAATAGCTATCATACTAAGACTTGACCTAAGTTAGTTATTTATATCGACCTGCTTTATTTATAGGTCGGCGTTGTGATCATTCATGATCACTTTACTTCATTTGCTGTTCGCATAATTGTGTGGTTACTTCGTTTGCTATTAAGGTGAGTTATAGTCCCATTTTTCTATTTTTAATCTTTGGGATGAGAATACATGCAATTTATTTTATATTTTGGACAAGTGGAAGTTGGTTTAAATTATTCATTGTGAGTTGAACAAAAATATTCCCTAGTCTGGTAACTGTAATCACTGGTTTCTACTGGTGAACGCGAATCCTACGGATAGATCTATCGGGTTTGACAACCCCATTTCGAGCTAGTCGCGCTAGCAATTTATAATCGGAATGTTTAGTACTTCGTATTTTGTTGTAGATACACTTGTTCGGTGTATATTATTTATTGTGTTTGGCAAGGGTAAATAAAGGGTTAAGTGGTTACCAGGTGGCTCACGGAAAATGGAATAATGTTTTATTATATGTTTTCTAGCATATAATTTGGTGGTTCAAAAAGGAGTTTTTATGTTTTCAAACATAAATTTTTATTGTTTAAATTAAATATTGTTTGCAATATTAAACCTATAATTCACTCAACATTTTTGTTGACAGTTACTCGCATGTTTTATTCTCAGGTTCTTGATTGATTGCTTCCGCTGTGCTTAGAGAGTCTGCATATTTATGATGGCAGCTTTTGTTAAACATTAACTTGCATTCTATTCTGTTACATTAAAAAGTGGTTGTTTGTTGACTTTATTTTGGTCAACTTTTGGTTAAAGTATTATTGTATAGTTTTTCTAAACTTATACATTTTAGTAGATTTCCTTTATAGGAAATCATTTTTAAATAAAGAATGCAAGGTTGTTTTATTAAATTCATATAGAGTTTCGATCAAGCTGTGGGACCAAGTGACGGAGCCGTTAAGTGTTTTAACGGAGTCGCTACAGTTGGTATCAGAGCGTTGGTTGTAGGGAATTAGGCTGCATTGATGTCGTTACCCGAGTCAATAGGGTGCATTAGTGAGTCTAGTCTACAACCCGACCTATTATATATTATTATATGTGATTATTTGTATCGTATTGGTATGTATATAGTTATCATACATACATTTCTATTATGTTCTGAATCCGGGAGGAACTCCCATTCTGATTTAAACGTATTCTCCGACTCATGCGAGTTCATCTTTTATAGGAACACCTCGGTTAGTGAAATCGAGGGGGTGTCATTCTTGACTTCTGAAATTTTCGACATTTCTATGTCATAATTTGTCTTTATTGATATAACGTTTGAGTTACATTACGTGTTCTAGGATTCTAGGCATTTCTATGTCATCTATTATGGTTATGTATATAACGTTTGAGTTATATTACGCGAGATGTCATTCTTGACTCCTAAGGGCTCGGCATTTCAATGTCAGCTATTATGTTTAGGTATATAACATTCTTGTTATATTACGTGCCTTTGTGCCGTTGTGCCTATGTGCTTTGGTTTTTGAATCGGGAAACGTCATTCTTGACTTTTAGAGATTCTTGGTACTTCGAAGACATTTTTATGTCATCGTTACTCATATTCATTACTTTCGATATCTTTGTCTCTTGTGCTATCCTTAGCACATTGTTAAGAAATTGTTTTAGGGGAAATTGTTTTAGGGGAAATTGTGTTGAAATTCGAGGTTGACCACGTGTCCTGACCTTATGTAGTGATATTGGAATGGAACTATGAGTTAGTGAAATATAATAGCGTCAGGCCAACGTGATTATATTACGTTAATTCATAAAAAGTCCCAATATTGTGACATGAGGAATAGAAAGCGAGTCAAAGAAAATTTGTACACCACTCATTCGGAAATTCTAACGTTGTTACATGAGTAAGGAAGATACTCATTATCCTATTTGTTGATATATGAGAGACTCGTCTTAACCGAACTACTTACCCCATGTTTTATCATTCATAACTCGCTTGTTAGTGACAGCTTCGCACGTGAAGAGTTTTGGCCCAAGGACTTATGTCCTGATAATAGTCAAAACAATATTTAACTCATTGGTTTTCATGACCTCGTAGCATTTATTGATTAGATGTCGCAAGACGATTCAAGTCCTTCACCCGAACTTCAACGATCTTACTTCAACTCGTAACCTCTGAAATGCGGATACCCTGTTTTTCATTAAAAAATTTTACACATTTGTGTAATTGGGCGGTTCTCACGAGATTTATGGGCGAATTGAAGTAATGAAATATTTTGTCATGTATACTATTTATAAAATCATATATGTACGTATGAATTCAAATGGATAAATTTACCCTTACCTATTTTGGCTAGTATACACTAGATTATACCTTCAAATTTTTTTTTTTTTAAAAAAAAAAAACCACTCTTGTTGAGTTGTCTAGTTAACTCAATTTGTTTTACGAATAATGGTACACGTTGTACATACTTCTAAATTTACTAAGAGCTTCATTCCATTTATGGGGTTACATCAGACATTTAAAGCTTTTTCAAAACTTCTTTGATTGATTACATTAGAATTTTCGCATTACTCTACAGAGTGCTTGGATCACAGTTCTTCTCATCCTTCGTTTAAGGATGAAATTTACCATTAAGTTCATTGATAGAAGTTCTTACACCAGTTTGGATGCCGGTTTTATAAAATTTGTTGGAAAGTCTTTGCGCCCATAAAATTTTCCCTCTTATGGTTGGACATGGCCGAAACGCGGACCGATAAATCAACTTTCTGGGGTACACTCGGTGGTCACCCTATAATAGAAAAGGCGCTAGGTGGGTTTCTACCCAACTGTTGTTATAGTGGGTACCATGGATATATATTACACTAGACCATTTGAGGAGTTTCTACTCTCAATATTCGCTGTCAACTGCAACACCCTCGTAAACATCAACCCTATGATTCAGTACTTTGAGGTGCACGAAATCATTTTTGGAGATTGATCTCACCTGGAGTCGACTACTCTTTATAGTCCATGATTCACGTTTCCTTTCAGCCTCATATAAATTGAAGAATATGGATGAATCCTAGATTTCCTCGCTCGTTGTACAAGGAAGTTCACTCTCGATGAAATATCACACCTTTCGTAAGCATTCCTTTCGGGAATGTAATGAAAATTTACTTTGAAGACCATGATCCTCGTTATCTCCTTTGAGAGAATTGCCTTATATATCTATGTCACCGATGTGACTACTCCATATAGTTCTCCCTTCATTGTTGCAACTATATTTTATTCGTCCCAGTTCGTCCCCTTGGGGAGCTCCTGTTCTTTTTGTTAAGAAGAAAGATGGTTCGTTTCGTTTGTGTATTGGTTATAGTGAGTTAAACAAGCTTACGGTTAAGAATCGTTACCCTCTTCCGAGAATTGATGATCTGTTCGATCAACTTCAAGGTCCGCCCGTTTATTCTAAGATCGATCTTCATTCTGGCTATTCACCAGTTACGTGTTAAAGAATCTGATGTTCCGAAAGCCGCTTTTCGCACCCGTTATGGTCGCTACGAATTCCTTGTTATGCCGTTCGAATTGACAAATGCACCTGCTGTGTTCATGGACCTCATGAACCGTGTGTATAGACCCTATCTGGACAAATTCGTTATTGATTTCATCGACGACATCTTTATTAATTCCAAGAGTGATGAAGAGCACAAAAAATATTTGAAGTTAGTGCTTGATATGTTGAGAAAAGAAGAGTTGTACGCTAAGATCTCTGAGTGTGCTTTTTGGTTAAGAGAAGTTCAATTCTTTGGACATATTGTTAGTAAACAGGGAATACAAGTTGATCCTGCTAAGATTTAGGCGATTGAAAAGTGGGAAATTCCAAAAACTCCTACTCAGATTCGCCGGTTCCTAGGTTTGGCAGGCTGTTATAGAAGGTTCATTCAAGATTTCTCTCGTATAGCGAAACCTCTGACTGCTTTAACGCACAAGGGGAAGAAGTATGCGTGGGAGGATGAACAAGAGACTACTTTTTAGATTTTGAAGAAGAAGTTGACTACCGCTCTGATATTGTCACTATCTGAGGGTAATGATGACCTTGTTGTTTCTTGTGATGCTTCGCGTCAAGGCTTTGGTTGCGTTTGATGCAACGAAAGAAAGTCATCGCTTATGTGTCATGTCAGTTGAAGATCCATGAACAGAATTATACAACCCATGATTTAGTGTTAGGAGCTGTTGTGTTTGCACTTAAGATTTGGAGACGCTATTTGTATGGGGTTAAGAGTACTGTGTACACAGATCACAAAAGTCTTCAACATATCCTCGATCAAAAACAGCTGAACATGAGACAACACAGATGGATTGAGACGTTGAATGATTATGATTGTGAACTTTTATATCTTCCTGGAAAGGCCAATGTTGTAGCCGATGCTTTGAGTCGAAAAGAGAGAGTTGAACCTCGTAGGTTTAGAGCCTTAAATATGACCATTCGAACAAACCTCACAAGGCAGATTCTTGAGGCACACAAGAAGCCTTGAAGGAGGAAAATTTTGTAACGGGAAGGTCCGAGGCTTGAGTAAACAGTTAGAGGTACAAACCGATGGTACTCGGTATTTTTGCGGGATGCCTTTGGGTTCCGAAGTTTGGTGACCTACGAAACTTGTTTTAGATGAGGCTCATAAGTATGGGTACTCTATTCATCCTGGTTCAGGAAAGATGTATCATGATCTTAAGGAGCTGTATTGGTGGCCTAATTTGAAAGCTGATATGGCTACGTATGTGGCTAAGTGTTTGACCTGTGCTAAGGTTAAAGCTGAACATCAGAAACCGTCTGGACTTTTGGTGCAACCTGAGATTCCCAAGTGGAAGTGGGAAGGTATTACAACGGATTTTATTACGAAGTTACTGTGAGCTGTGGGTGGTTATGATACCATTTGGGTGATTGTTGACCGACTCACAAAATCAGCTCATTTCTTACCGATTAAGGAAACAGATTCGATAGAGAAGCTTACTCGTTTGTATTTGAAGGAGATTGTTTCTAGACATGGTGTTCCCGTATTTATTAATTCGGACCGAGACAGTCGATTTATATCGAGATTTTGGCAATCCTTACACGAAACTTTGGGAACTAAGTTGGATATGAGCACCGCTTATCATCCACAGTCGGACGGTCAGAATTAAAGGACCATCCAAACGTTAGAAGGCATGTTGAGGGTGTGCGTAATTGATTTTGGTAATTGTAGGGATAGATACTTGTCGTTGGCTAAGCTTTCTTGTAACAACAGCTATCATGCAAGTATTAAAGCCGCACTGTTTGAAGCTCTGTATGGTAGAAAGTGTAGGTCTCCTATCTGTTGGAATGAGGTTGGGGATGCTCAACTCACAGGTCCAGACATTATTCATGAGACTACCGAGAAGATCGTACAGATTAAGGAAGGATTGAGAACCGTCAGAAGTCGGCAAAAGAGCTATGCCAATAAGAGAAGGAACGATATTGAATTTCAGGTCGGTGATCGTGTTATGTTGAAGGTATTGCCTTGGAAGGGCGTGATACGTTTTGGTAAAAGGGGGAAAGTTGAATCCTCGATTTGTTGGACCTTTTGAAATTATTGAGAGAGTTGGACCCGTGGCTTATCGTTTGAAATTGCCACAAGAACTCAGTGCTGTTCACGATGTTTTTCATGTATCGGATTTAAAGAAGTGTTTGGCCGAGGCCGAGGAAACCATTCCTATGGAGGGACTTCATGTTGATAAGAAACTACTTTTTCTTTTAAGGAACCTGTTGAAATTATGGATCGAAAGGTTAAGACTCTTAAACAGAGTAGAATTCCTATTGTTCGAGTTAGATTGAACGACGCGGTCCCGAGTTCACTTGGGAGCGTGAAGATTAGATGAGGCAGAAGTACCCGCATTTGTTCCCAAATGTTGAGTCAACCCCTGCACCTGCTTAAATTTCGGGACGAAATTTCCGTAACGGGAAGGTACTGTCACGACCCTACTTTTTCCGTTATCTTTTGCCTTTAATTATTTAACGATCGTTAATTGTTATTCGTGCCACGTCATTTTTATGATCTATATTATTATTTTATAGTAATATATTAATTATTATGCGTTATATGAATATTTGTATTCATATTTTAAACTATACGTTTCTACGTGTCGCGGATTTCCATCCGGCGAATCTTTTCGGTTTTCAAACCAACGGTCGAGCTTTCGGGATTTTTAAATCCTAAATATTTTAAATATGATATTTTAAGATCATATTATTATATAGTGTATTTATATTTATTTTTCGTCGCGTAGTTATTATCTCTCCGGATTTTTAATCGCGTAAGCATGTTTTCGCGTTTCGCGTTTCGTTCGGGCTTTCGGGCCAAAGGTAATTTACATTTAAGTGAGATGGACCAAGTGGGGCCCACCCCACTAAAAATTTCGGCCGAATGGGGGAGGGGTATACTCCCTTGTTTGCATTTTTGCTTCTCATTTTGTTTCACATTCATTTTAGCAAGTTACATTAAACCTAATATTTTCTCTCCACTTTTCTCTCCTCCCTCCTCTTGGTGCCGTCGCCTACCACCACCAATATCATCATCATCATTTTTTTTAAGGCTTGAATCAAGAATTGAAGATCATAAACGCGTTCCTTGTTCCGTTCTCTACACGATTCTATTCTTTGATTCTCGATTAGGGTATAAACCCTAACCCTAGAACTTTTAATTTTTATTCATATTTCTGTATTTTGTGTTTATATTATTAGTATGATGTTTATTAGTTGTTGTAATGTTGATTGGATGCGTAGAATTACTCGTTTGCATATGTTTTCGGTTTGATTTATTTGGGACAGCAGCTTTTTCGTGTGTTTCTGACTTTGTAACTGATATAAAAGTTAAAATAAAGTATATAAATGAGTTCTTCTCATCAAGACATTAATTTTAGACTCCGGATTCATGTCGTTTCGATTCCCGGAGCCCTAGATATGCTTAATTTGATTTTTGGTAAAGATTGAAAGGTGTTATGGGCAAGAACAAGGTATGGTCCGACTTTGTGATCATCCTTGGTGTCTTTAGGGTGTGTCATTTGGTTAGGACTGATGGTGGGATGAATTTTCATGTTCGGGTCACCTAAATCCGAGCCACGGTTCACCCGTTGTGCCTAAATCACTGTTTTGAGTAAATTGAATTCCCAAGTGTTGTCATGGCTGATATCCACGACCTAGGGACTGTTCTTGGAGTGTTCTTGAGTACATAATTGTGTCGGGTGGTTTGAGTAGGCGGAGATGCATATGTGGCTCGCCCGAAACCGACACCCGGGGCTCAAGACACGACCCGATGAACTTTTAAACTTAAAACTTATGGTTAATGATTAAACTTATGTTAAAATGAATGGCTTTCATTATTAATAAATTACTTATGATAAAAGAAGTAATTATTATTATTTAAGACTTATGATATAAATATTTATTATATCATTTAATTATTAATTATGATTTAATTAACATTTTAATTAAACTTATGATTAATAATACTTTTATTATTAAAGGAAAATACTTATGATAAGTATTAAATTTATTTTTGAGAAATTATTATAAGACTTATAACAAAGATTAAATAATTATTTAATTATTATAAGACTTAATTATTATTTAATTATGATTTAATTATTAAATACTTATGATTTAATAATTTTAATTAGAAACTTATGATATAATTAATAATTCATTATTAATTTATAATACTTATGATATGAATTAAAATTTATTATTAATTAATAAAACTTATATTATGATTAATATTTAATTAATTAAATACTTATGTTATGCTAATTATAACATTTCAACTTATATTAACTTTTATAATTCATTTTATTTAATTAAACTTATGTTATGACATAACTTTACACTTTTGACTTTAATAAACATTATAACCTATGTTATTATTATAACTTACACTTTTCAAATTAATGATGACTATGTTGACCAAGTTTGACTTTTGAGTTGACTTTCGGTTGACTTTGACTTTCAGTTGACTTCTGTTGACTTTCTAAATAAGGAAACTTTCCTAACTTCAAAACTTTCTAAAAATAGAAGTTTCTAAATTTGGAAACTTTCCAAAGATAGGAACTTTCCAAAAATAGAAACTTTCCTAAAATAGAAACTTTCCTAAAATAGAAAACTTTCCAAAAATGGAAACCTGCTAAAAATAGAAACTTTCTAAAAATAGAAAGTGTGTGTCCGTACGCTGTTCCGATCAAACCGATGCATGTTGAGTGTTGTTCTATGTCTACTTGCAACATGTACAATAGCTATCATACTAAGACTTGACCTAAGTTAGTTATTTATATCGACCTGCTTTATTTATAGGTCGGCGTTGTGATCATTCATGATCACTTTACTTCATTTGCTGTTCGCATAATTGTGTGGTTACTTCGTTTGCTATTAAGGTGAGTTATAGTCCCATTTTTCTATTTTTAATCTTTGGGATGAGAATACATGCAATTTATTTTATATTTTGGACAAGTGGAAGTTGGTTTAAATTATTCATTGTGAGTTGAACAAAAATATTCCCTAGTCTGGTAACTGTAATCACTGGTTTCTACTGGTGAACGCGAATCCTACGGATAGATCTATCGGGTTTGACAACCCCATTTCGAGCTAGTCGCGCTAGCAATTTATAATCGGAATGTTTAGTACTTCGTATTTTGTTGTAGATACACTTGTTCGGTGTATATTATTTATTGTGTTTGGCAAGGGTAAATAAAGGGTTAAGTGGTTACCAGGTGGCTCACGGAAAATGGAATAATGTTTTATTATATGTTTTCTAGCATATAATTTGGTGGTTCAAAAAGGAGTTTTTATGTTTTCAAACATAAATTTTTATTGTTTAAATTAAATATTGTTTGCAATATTAAACCTATAATTCACTCAACATTTTTGTTGACAGTTACTCGCATGTTTTATTCTCAGGTTCTTGATTGATTGCTTCCGCTGTGCTTAGAGAGTCTGCATATTTATGATGGCAGCTTTTGTTAAACATTAACTTGCATTCTATTCTGTTACATTAAAAAGTGGTTGTTTGTTGACTTTATTTTGGTCAACTTTTGGTTAAAGTATTATTGTATAGTTTTTCTAAACTTATACATTTTAGTAGATTTCCTTTATAGGAAATCATTTTTAAATAAAGAATGCAAGGTTGTTTTATTAAATTCATATAGAGTTTCGATCAAGCTGTGGGACCAAGTGACGGAGCCGTTAAGTGTTTTAACGGAGTCGTTACAAATTACTTGTTGTATGTATTTTATATGCTTCAATGATTTGGTTATGTTTCACAATGGTTTGGTAAATTCTCGATAATAGTATTTTTAAACTCGAATTATTTAATAAACTCGTGATTTTACAGGTCTTTTTGCTAGTATTGTGATGAAAATTACACTATAAAAATTCTTCGGCTAGTTTTTTTTCTTTCTTTTTTATCAACTCCAAAATACTAAAAAAAAATAATTTATTTCATTTTTTTTTTTTTCTCTCTCTTTTCTCTGAAATGGTGTTAGATCATAGACAAATGGAGTAGTTTTCCTGTAATGTCAAAAAAGTATCCTCATGTTAAAATAGTACGGATCATAAGATAATTAAACAAATGAGGGACCACACAATAATGCCTTTCACGTAGACAAACCACCAAACGCAAAAAAGTCTGATATTAGACCAATTGGTTGAAGGCGTTTCTTGTGGTGTTACTTGCCTTTTTGCACTTTTTGAATGTGTAAGACGTGTTTCTTTTTTAAGTGGAGTAGTGGTGGTGTTTC
The DNA here is from genome assembly GCF_046630445.1 of Rutidosis leptorrhynchoides. Lineage (NCBI taxonomy): Eukaryota > Viridiplantae > Streptophyta > Magnoliopsida > Asterales > Asteraceae > Rutidosis > Rutidosis leptorrhynchoides. The sequence goes on from NC_092334.1 coordinate 518,777,481, forward strand.
TTTTTTGTGTTAGTTAGGAGTATTGTGATGATGTGTTAAAATATAATTGGGTTAGTTATTAAAAGGAGATAAAAAGAATATTATTAAATTAATAAAAAAATAAGAAACGGGTGTTTCTTCTCCCGTTGGAATTGAACGGAGGGAAAAGTGACACAAAAAGAGACACATGGATACGGCCTTTAAGGCGTTTCTTGATTGCCATGTTGGCAAGTGACACGCGTTAAAGTAGCCGATATAAATGGTCTTACATACAACAGTACAAATCAATATCTTTATAGATTTTATTTGTTTTTATTTTTTTCGGTGAAAATATTAATATATATATATATATATATATATATATATATATATATATATAAAGATCTTAAAGATCCGGTGGTACACAAGAACAACAATAATTGAAAGGTCTCTCTCTACAACGTCTTACACGATTGACGTTAATTGAAAGAGCGAACACATTGAAAATGTAAGATACAAATGACTATGATTGACAATACACGTGTACACACCACCAAACCTAAATCTACAACATATATAAAACCAAGCTCGTATCTAACACCGAAATCGACGTTACTCGAAAGCCGAACGACTAAAAAGAACGCAGGGCACTCCAGCAGCACCTAACCCGAGGCCTGCAAACCAAATAACCTCTCGTACCCGACAAAAGGCCGTCGAATCAGATCAAATCACCGTTCGAGCGGTAAAAAGGATCCCGAGAGAACACTCCAATAAACATCAATTTTCCGAGGTCCACAAAGTCGACACACGTCGGCAACAATATCGAGTCCACCCGAATAGGCTCGACTACAGGAAATGCATGAACTAAAAAGGCAAGCAGCAACCAACCAGCGCTAATCGCAGAGTCAAACCAAAAGAGACCAGGCCATCACCGCCAAATTATAAGGGCATACAAACCCGCAGATCTAAGCAACCAACAACCAACAAGTAAACCCTTCGACAACCTCCAAAGGAAACCGGAAGCCATCAGTAGATCCTAACTACCACCGCACCACTAAAGGCTACATGCAGCCACCAACAGCCGCCTGAAATCCGATTACCGGCAACAGCCGCCAGTAGCCACCGCACAGCCACCATAGCGTGAGTAGAAGCCCCACCCGCTAGTTGTAGTCATCCGCACCTACCAAGAACAGTCGTTATGTCACGACCCTACTTTTTCCGTTATCTTTTACCGTTTATTATTTAAAGCCCGTTAATTGATATTCATGCCACGTCATTTCTATTACATATATTGTTATTTTTGTAATAATATATTAATTATTATGTGTTATGTGAATATTTGTATTCATATTTAAAGTTGTACGTTTCTACGTGTCGTGGATTTCTATCCGTCGAATCTTTTCGGTTTTCAAACCAAAGGTCAGACTTTTGGGATTTTTAAATCCAAATTATTTTAAATATGATATTTTGATGTCATGTGAATATATATAGTGTTTATATATTTTATTTGTCGCGTGTACGTTATCTCTCCGAATATTTAATCGTGTAGCGGTGTTTTCGCGTTTCGGGTTTCGTTCGGGCATTCGGGCCACAAGCAACTAGTCATTATTCAATTTGGGCCACAAATGGGGCCCACCCATGGCATTTTTGGCCGGACACCTCATGAGAGGGGGGGGGGGGGGTGTTTAGCTCATTTGTTTCTCACTTTGGTTTTTATCACCTCATCAATCATTTTATCAATTCCCTTATTTCCTCTCTAGTATTTTTCCCTTCTTCTTTTTTTTTTTCTTCTTGAGGCCGTCGCCCTACACACCTTCACCATCATCATTCTTCATCAATCCTTGCTTGAGATTTAGGGATTTTATCATCATCGGATTCACCGCATCATTCTCTACACGATCATACCTTTCATTTCTCGATTAGGGTATAAACCCTAACCCTAGATTTTTGATTTTTATGTAATTTTACTAATTTTGACGTTATTATGATAGTATAGCACTTGTGTATTGTTGATTGTATGCGTAGAAATGCTCGATTTTGTATGATTTCGACTTGATAAAATTTGGACAGCGGACTATTTGATCATTTCAGTACATATAACTGATGTTTTTGATAAATTAAAGTGTTTATATGTGTTCCTCTCATCAAGACATTGATTTTAGACTCCGGATTCATGTTATTTCGAGTCCCGGATCTTAAGTTATGATTAATTTGGTGTTTTCAGTACATATAACTGATGTTTTTGATAAATTAAAGTGTTTATATGTGTTCCTCTCATCAAGACATTGATTTTAGACTCCGGATTCATGTTATTTCGAGTCCCGTATCTTAAGTTATCATTAATTTGGTGTTTTCATGAAATTAAAATATAAAAACGAATGTAATCAGTTGGGGTCCGACTTTGTGACCATTTTTATAGTCTCTAGGGTGTACTAGTGTGTTAGGATTGATGATTGGATGAACATTCATGTTCGGGTCATCGAAATCCGAGCCACGGATCACCCGATATGACTAAAACAAGTTTTTGAACGACTACAAGGGGTTACTAGTAAAATTATTAGCCCAGTTCAATCGGCGTTTATTGAAGGGCGACAGATTCTCGATAGTCCTCTTATGTTAAGTGAAATTATCTCGTGGTACAAACATAAAAATAAAAAGATGATGGTTTTTAAAGTGGATTTCGAAAAAGCTTATGATTCGGTCAGCTGGGATTACCTTTTTTTCATACTTTCGTCTCTCGGTTTTAGCCGAAAATGGTGTTTGTGGATAAAAGGTTGTCTTTTTTCAGCTAGGTCATCGGTCCTTGTTAACGGTAGCCCGTCCCGTGAATTCTCGCTTAAACGGGGATTAAGACAAGGTGACCCACTTAGTCCTTTTCTATTCATTATTGTCATGGAAGGTCTTCATCTTGCTTTCCATCGTGCTATGGAAATTAGTTATATTCGTGAAATTAAAGTTGGGTCAGATTCTATTCATTTATCTCATTTTATTTATGCTGATGACGTTATTATTTTTTCGGAATGGAGCGCTACAGAATTGAGACGTATTCTTGTTATTTTGGATATTTTTTTATCGTGTCTCTGGTTTACGTTTAAATGTAGCTAAATCACACTTATTTGGCATTGGTGTTTCGGATGCTGAGATTGTTACTTTAGCTAATATTACAGGTGCCAGGGTCGGATCATTTCCTACCACTTACCTTGGTTTGCCTATTGGTTCGAGTATGAAAAGAATTTCTAATTGGGAGACGTTATACGATAAATTTAATTCTAAATTGTCTACATGGAAGGCGAGTCTTATTTCATCAGGAGGTAGACTTACTTTGATTAAATCGATCATGGGTAGTCTTGGAATATACTTGATGTCTATCTTTAAATGTCCTGAATCCATGCTAAAACGTCTTGAATCAATTCGAGCCCGTTTCTTTTGGGGTGGTAGTAATACTTCGAGGAAGATGTCATGGATCAAATGGGATAAAGTGTTAGCTCCATTTGATAAAGGAGGTCTAAATGTTGCTAGCCTTAAAGCATTCAATTTAGCCTTACTTTTAAAATGGAAATGGCGATACTTGACAAATCCAAACGATATGTGGGTCTCGATTATTAAATCTATTCATGGCAACGTTTTTGAAAAAGTGTTTTTTGCCTTTTCTAGTGTGTGGGCGAATATTGTGTCATCTTGCAATATAATTTAGACACAAATTATCTTCCTCTAGATACTTTTAAAATGGTTGTTGGTAATGGATCCTCGTTTCGTTTTGGCACGATTTATGGTGTGGGAATTCGACTCTTTATTCTCGGTTCAATAGACTTTATCATCTTAATTCTATTCCGGATAGTTGCATTGCGGATAAGTTTGTTAATGGTCATTGGAATTTTTCATGGGTTAGAGACATTTCCCATGGTAGAAATGCTCATTACTTGTCTTCGCTTATGGAAGCCATCGGACTGCCCACATTTTCAGACCATACGGACAGTTGGGTATGTACCATTTGCGCAGACACTTCGTTCACTGTTAAGGAGGCGAGGTTGAGATTGGATCGAAATCTGCTGCCTTTCGATCAGCTAGAAACGCTATGGTACGCTTTTATCCCTCGTAAAGTTAATGTGTTTCTTTGGAGGTTTCGATTAAATTGCTTACCTACTCGTTGGAATCTTTCTGTGAAAGGTATTGATGTGGCTTCCGTTGTGTGTCCGGTTTGTAATAATGGGGTTGAAACGATGGAGCATTTATTTTATGAGTGTGATGTGGCCCGTGTTTTGTGGAATAAGATTGCTTTATGGCTTGACTGCGGTATTCCTCATTTTTCTTCTTGGGATTCTTTTGTGGTTTGGTTGGAAGGAGTACGTTTAACAAGTTCCTCAAAAAACCGAATCATTGCGGTGTTGGCGACATATTTTTGGTCGATTTGGCGATATAGAAACAGTCTTGTTTTTAATGATTCTTTTTGTTATATTGGTAGTCTATTTGATGTAATTAGAATGTATTCGTTTCGTTGGATTAAAAATAGAGGCCACTTAGTTTCAAATTGGAACTTGTGGTTGTCTATATACCTTTGTAATCATCCCTTAGCGTCTTGCTAGGGATCGTTTTTTAATATTATTGATTCTTTGGCCGTAAAAAAAAAGTTCCAAGTTGATTCATGGCTGTAGGTCATGACTTGGGGACTGATTTTAGGGTGTTTTTGAATACACTAATGTGTCGGGTGGTTTGGTTAGATGAGGATAGATATAAGACTCGTCGAAACCGACACCCGAGGCTCAAGTTATGACCCGACGATCGTTTTAATTAAACTTATGGTTATAAAATTTAACTTATGATATTAATAATGATTTTCATTATTATTAAATTACTTAATATATAAAAGTAATTAATTTAATTTAAGAGTATGATATATATATTTATTATATCATTTAATAATTACTTTATGATTTAATTAAACTTATGACTAATAATACTTTTATTATTAATGAAAAACACTTATGATAAGTATTAAACTTATGTTATGAGATTATTATTATAAGACTTATAATAAAGATTAATTAATTATGTAATTATTATAAGGCTTAGTTATTATTTAATTATAATTAAATTATTAAATACTTATGGTTAAATAATTATAATTAAATACTTATGGTATGATTAATAATTCATTATTAATTAATAATACTTATGATATGATTAAAAATTTGTTATTAATTAATAATACTTATGTTATGACTAGTATTTAATTAATAAATTAAATACTTATGTTATATTAATTATATCATTTAAACTTATGTTAAATTTATTAATTCAATTTAATTTAATTAAACTTATGATATGACATGAGTATACATATATGACTTTAAATAACATTATAACTTATATTATTACTATAACTTATACTTTAAAATTTAATGTTGACTATGTTTGACCAAGGTTGACTTTTGAGTTGACTTTCAGTTGACTTTGACTTTCAGTTGACTTTTGTTGACTTTCTAATTAAGAAAACTTTCCTAAGTTAAAGACTTTCCAAAAAAGAAACTTTCTAAATATGGAAACTTTCTAAATATTGAAACTTTTCTAAAATAGAAACTTTACTAAAATAGAAATTTTCCTAAAATAGAAACTTTTCAAAAATAGAAATTTTTTCAGAAATGGAAACCTGCCAAAAATAGAAACTTTCTAAAAATAGAAAGTACGTATTTTTTATGTTGTCCTGATCAAACCGAAGCATACTGAGTGTTGTTCTATGTTTACTTGCAACAAGTACTATAGCTATCATACTAAGACTTGACCTAAGTTAGTTATTTATATCGACCTGCTTTATTTATAGGTTGGCGTTGTGATTATTCTTGATCACTTTACTTTCCGCGGTTCACGTTTCTGTGTTATTACTTCGTTTATGTTAAGGTGAGTTATAGTCCCATTTTTCTATTTTAAATCTTTTGGGATGAGAATACATGCATTTTATTTCTACATATTGGACACAAGTGGAAGATGGTTTAAATTATTCATTGTGAGTCGAACAAAAAATATTTTCTAATCTGGTAATTGTAATCACTAGTTTCTATTGGTGAAAGCGAATCCTATGGATAGATCTATCGGGTTTGACAACTCCATTTCGAGCTAGTCGTGCTAGCAATTTATAATCGGAATGTATTAGTACTTCGTAATTATTTGAAGATACACCTGTTCAGTGTATATTGTTGTTTGGTAAGGGTATGGAAATGGTTAAGTGATTACCAGGTGGTTTACGGGTTAATGGAATAATGTTTTTATATGTTTTTATAACAACCCTCACTTTTCGACTTCTAAATTTACTGAATTAACCATAGGGTTATCTGCCTGACTATATGTATTAACGGTTGTTATATACAATTAAATATTGACCGAATAGTAATTTTTAGTCAACAACGTACGCTTAAATAAATAATATATTATTAATTTATATAATTTGACATAATTTAACTAAGTATATAAACTTTGTACCACTTTTTATTATTTAGTTAATATATTATATATTTAACTATATAATAAATCCAATTATATATAAATGTAATAATATTTACAAACTTACTAAAACTATAGTTTAACAATTAAAATCATAATTATTATTAAAAATACAAAATACCGAATTATTTATTATTTTTATGCAAAATTTGTATTTATTAATTAAATAAAAATAAAAAAAATATTGACAAATATTCTTAGAAAAGTACTAAATCAATTTGTTTATTTTAAAAATATATACATAAAAAAAATCCTTAAAATAAACAAATTTAAAAAAATATAAATAAATTACTTTTTAATTAAAAATTATAATGGAAAACTACTTTTATTATTTTATTTTGTGCATTATCCCATGACCTAACATTTAATACTTTTGAATTTTAAAATCCCATTAAAAATTAAAATATTTATTTTTCTTTTAATTATTTTATTTTTTTTACCTAATTTTTTTAAGTATAAATACCCCTCATTTCTCATTCAAACTCACACCAAAATTTCTCTCATTCTCTCTTTGAAGAATTACTACTAGTAAGTATTCTTTTCTTACTTTTACTTTTTACTTTTTACTTTTTACTTCAGTTTATTATTTTTTTTACCGAAACATGTAAATAATGTTATAAATTATATGCAATTAAAATTAAAATAAATAACATGTTATAATTAGTACTATATGTTACTAAAAATTATAAAAGTATTTTTATGAATTAATATATAGGAATTATAATTAATCGAATTAACGAATGTATATGTATATACGCACCTAACGTGAATGTTATAATTAAAGATAGCGTACAAAGACTACAAACATTACCGCTACTTGTGGCCTAGGGTGATCCTTGTTACCATTATGGGACGCTTGAGGATCTCGAATGCCAAGACTTAGATTCTGGTCAAGAGATCCTGGGCCGCTCGGTAACAATAGATCATTCGAGTGACTTGCATGTTAGCAACGAAGTTTGGGCGAGATTGTACAACATCTTTATTAAGAATTATAACCCGAACATTCTTAAACTAGAAGCTTACTATAAGTGGAAGCTTTCCATAAATAGTAGGTTTCCAAAAATAGAAACTTTTGAGAAATAGCAACTTTTCTCGAAAACCGTCACTGTCAATATAGTTGCTATATTAATAAACATACTTTATGTCAAGTTAGACATTAACTAATCAAACGTTATACCTCTAGGTTGATATCCAGATCACTTACTTGCTTTACTTTCCTTTTTGCGTGGAATACTTCAACTGCTATTTAAGGTGAGTTTTCATAGCTCCCTTTTTATCTATATTTTTGGGCTGAGAATACATGAACTATTTTTATAAATGATAGACACAAGTACAAACTATTATGCGACCAACATGAGTACTTTTATTGTGTTCATTTGAAACATGCAAAACCCTGCTTTGTAATTGTAGTGACCCGAACTTTTCCATGTTTATATATATTAATTGAGAGTGATATTTACATGATTAAATGTTTCCAACATGTTAAGCAATCAAACTTGTTAAGACTTGATTAATTGAAATAGGTTTCATATAGACAATTGACCACCCAAGTTGACCGGTGATTCACGAACGTTAAAACTTGTAAAAAACTATATGATGACATATATATGGTTATATATATAGTTAAAATTATATTATGATAATTAAACATATCATTAAGTATATTAACAATGAACTACATATGTAAAAACAAGACTACTAACTTAATGATTTTGAAACGAGACATATATGTAACGATTATCGTTGTAACGACATTTAATGTATATATATCATATTAAGAGATATTCGTACATCATAATATCATGATAATATAATAATTTAAAATCTCTTTTGATATTATAAACATTGGGTTAACAACATTTAACAAGATCGTTAACCTAAAGGTTTCAAAACAACATTTACATGTAACGACTAACGATGACTTAACGACTCAGTTAAAATGTATATACATGTAGTGTTTTAATATGTATTTATACACTTTTGAAAGACTTCAATACACTTATCAAAATACTTCTACTTAACAAAAATGCTTACAATTACATCCTCGTTCAGTTTCATCAACAATTCTACTCGTATGCACCCGTATTCGTACTCGTACAATACACAGCTTTTAGATGTATGTACTATTGGTATATACACTCCAATGATCAGCTCTTAGCAGCCCATTTGAGTCACCTAACACATGTGGGAACCATCATTTGGCAACTAGCATGAAATATCTCATAAAATTACAAAAATATGAGTAATCATTCATGACTTATTTACATGAAAACAAAATTACATATCCTTTATATCTAATCCATACACCAACGACCAAAAACACCTACAAACACTTTCATTCTTCAATTTTCTTCATCTAATTGATCTCTCTCAAGTTCTATCTTCAAGTTCTAAGTGTTCTTCATAAATTCCAAAAGTTCTAGTTTCATAAAATCAAGAATACTTTCAAGTTTGCTAGCTCACTTCCAATCTTGTAAGGTGATCATCCAACCTCAAGAAATCTTTGTTTCTTACAGTAGGTTATCATTCTAATACAAGGTAATAATCATATTCAAACTTTGGTTCAATTTCTATAACTATAACAATCTTATTTCAAGTGATGATCTTACTTGAACTTGTTTTCGTGTCATGATTCTGCTTCAAGAACTTCGAGCCATCCAAGGATCCATTGAAGCTAGATCCATTTTTCTCTTTTCCAGTAGGTTTATCCAAGGAAATTAAGGTAGTAATGATGTTCATAACATCATTTGATTCATACATATAAAGCTATCTTATTCGAAGGTTTAAACTTGTCATCACTAGAACATAGTTTAGTTAATTCTAAACTTGTTCGCAAACAAAAGTTAATCCTTCTAACTTGACTTTTAAAATCAACTAAACACATGTTCTATATCTATATGATATGCTAACTTAATGATTTAAAACCTGGAAACACAAAAAACACCGTAAAACCGGATTTACGCCGTCGTAGTAACACCGCGGGCTGTTTTGGGTTAGTTAATTAAAAACTATGATAAACTTTGATTTAAAAGTTGTTATTCTGAGAAAATGATTTTTATTATGAACATGAAACTATATCCAAAAATTATGGTTAAACTCAAAGTGGAAGTATGTTTTCTAAAATGGTCATCTAGACGTCGTTCTATCGACTGAAATGACTACCTTTACAAAAACGACTTGTAACTTATTTTTCCGACTATAAACCTATACTTTTTATGTTTAGATTCATAAAATATAGTTCAATATGAAACCATAGCAATTTGATTCACTCAAAACGGATTTAAAATGAAGAAGTTATGGGTAAAACAAGATTGGATAATTTTTCTCATTTTAGCTACGTGAAAATTGGTAACAAATCTATTCCAACCATAACTTAATCAACTTGTATTGTATATTATGTAATCTTGAGATACCATAGACACGTATACAATGTTTTGACCTATCATGTCGACACATCTATATATATTTCGGAACAACCATAGACACTCTATATGTGAATGTTGGAGTTAGCTATACAGGGTTGAGGTTGATTCCAAAATATATATAGTTTGAGTTGTGATCAATACTGAGATACGTATACACTGGGTCGTGGATTGATTCAAGATAATATTTATCGATTTATTTCTGTACATCTAACTGTGGACAACTAGTTGTAGGTTACTAACGAGGACAGCTGACTTAATAAACTTAAAACATCAAAATATATTAAAAGTGTTGTAAATATATTTTGAACATACTTTGATATATATGTATATATTGTTATAGGTTCGTGAATCAACCAGTGGCCAAGTCTTACTTCCCGACGAAGTAAAAATCTGTGAAAGTGAGTTATAGTCCCACTTTTAAAATCTAATATTTTTGGGATGAGAATACATGCAGGTTTTATAAATGATTTACAAAATAGACACAAGTACGTGAAACTACATTCTATGGTTGAATTATCGAAATCGAATATGCCCCTTTTTATTAAGTCTGGTAATCTAAGAATTAGGGAACAGACACCCTAATTGACGCGAATCCTAAAGATAGATCTATTGGGCCTAACAAACCCCATCCAAAGTACCGGATGCTTTAGTACTTCGAAATTTATATCATATTCGAAGGGTGTCCCGGAATGATGGGGATATTCTTATATATGCATCTTGTTATTGTCGGTTACCAGGTGTTCACCATATGAATGATTTTTATCTCTATGTATGGGATGTGTATTGAAATATGAAATCTTGTGGTCTATTGTTACGATTTGATATATATAGGTTAAACCTATAACTCACCAACTTTTTTGTTGACGTTTAAAGCATGTTTATTCTCAGGTGAATACTAAGAGCTTCCGCTGTTGCATACTAAAATAAGGACAAGATTTGGAGTCCATGTTTGTATGATATTGTGTAAAAACTGCATTCAAGAAACTGATTTCGATGTAACATATTTGTATTGTAAACCATTATGTAATGGTCGTGTGTAAACAGGATATTTTAGATTATCATTATTTGATAATCTACGTAAAGCTTTTTTAAACCTTTATTTATGAAATAAAGGTTATGGTTTGTTTTAAAAATGAATGCAGTCTTTGAAAAACGTCTCATATAGAGGTCAAAACCTCGCAACGAAATCAATTAATATGGAACGTTTTTAATCAATAAGAACGGGACATTTCAGTTGGTATCCGAGCGTTGGTCTTAGAGAACCAGAAAATTTGCATTAGTGTGTCTTATCGATTTGTTAGGATGCATTAGTGAGTCTGGACTTCGATCGTGTTTTCTTTAAAAATGATTGCTTAACATTTTTGTTGGAAACTATATATTTTTAACATATGAATATTATGTGATATATTAATCTCTTAACGTGTTTGATATTATGTGATAGATGTCTACCTCTAGAACAAGTCCCATTGACTCACCTAATAATAATGAAGAGTCAAATGTAAATTGGAATGATTCGTGGACTGATTCACAAGTTCCCGAAGAAGAACCGGAAGAAGAGTCGGAACCAGAAGAAGAATCAGAACCGGAAGAAGAATCGGAACCGGAAAAAGAAATAGAACCGGTGGGGGAAATAATAAAATGGTTAAGTAAAAGAGAATCCTCAACCAACCGACCAAGGTTAATTATGGTCAATGGTGTTTCCACCAAGGAAGCAAAATATTGGGAGGATTACCAATTCTCCGATGAATCGGATTCCGACGAGAATTCCGATGATGTTATAGAAATTACCCCAACTGAATTTAAAAAGGCAAAAGAAAATAATAAGGGAAAGGGCATAAAAATAGAGAAATCTAATTCCAACCCCGATGAACTTTATATGTATCGTCAACCCCCGAAGTCCTTAAGTTGTAACAACGACCCGGGAACCTCTAAACCACCAGGTTTTTCTAAACCAATGTGGACAACGACGGCTCGTATTAGGGGAACATCATATATCCCTAGAAAATTGGCAAAACGAACCAAAACCGAACAAGAAGAAACGAGCGAGTCGGAATAAGATAGTTATATTCGTGTGGTGTAATATATGTAATATAGTGTGCTTATGCTTTATGATATATGTAAAAATTGCTTGTATTAATAAGTATTTTTTTTTATGAATCTCACTCTTGTCTATTTTACAGTATAAAAACACAAAATGGATAGACAACCCAATATTTTAAGAGACCTACCCGGAGACATGATTGATGAAATCTTGTCTAGAGTCGGTCAGAATTCCTCGGTACAACTATTTAAGGCGAGATCAGTTTGTAAGACATTCGAAGAACATTCCAAGAATGCCTTGGTTTATAAAAGGCTTTCGTTCGGAAGATGGGGGATATCACATTGGGAAATCCATAAGTTACGATGTGTTTACTTTGACGCATATATTGCGGGGAACCCAAATGCTATTTTACGCAACGGGTTAAGAAATTATTTTGACTCAGTATATCCGAATATAGGACTTCGTGATTTAGAAAAAGCGGCTAACATGCAACATAAAGAAGCATGTTATGCTTACGGGTTAGTAATGTTCGCTTCTCACCAAAGTGAGAACAAGAACATCGGGCTACAACTATTAAACAAAACGTTCCCACAAGTAACGAAGTCGGTAATTGGGATAAGAAATGAGGTTTTTAGGTTATTACGAGACTGTTGGTCATTACGTAACCCTCGTCCCTTTGACGATGTTACAACACGCTGTCTTATCAACGGCCATAACGGTTATGTTCCACAAGACCAAGGATGGGAAGTAGTCCTAGTAAAACCAGAATGCATGACTTGTTTCTGGACGTATGAATTACGTGTCTTTATTGCCTTTGCTGAACGACTTGTGTACTAGCTAGAATTATCTTCACAACTATCTTGTATCAAAGTTATTGTGTGCTATATTTCATGCTTTATGTAAAATAAGCGGTATTGTAAGTTTGTAAAATATTGTATAAAAGTTTGAACGTGAAATATTATTACAATCAGTTTTTCATATAGAATTGTAGTAGTTGAATTGTATATTAGCTACTAAGTATGAACTTAACGGGTAGGTACTACCCGAATTTAAACTTATAAAATGCTAATATGAAGAAAAAGCTTTTATAAATGAGTTCATATTATGCTACGAAATACTATTAACTACTCTTAATATTCTGTATGATTAACTTGTTCCATTTGACTATTTTGAAGGAAATGGCACCGACTACTCGACACACCGTGAATATGAATGAAGAGGAATTCCGTACTTTTCTAGCTTCAAACATAGCCGCGGTACAGGCTGTGCTACATACCAACAATAACCTTGGATCTGGCAGTACAGGAAATCGTGTAGGATGCACCTACAAAGAATTCACTGCCTGCAAACCTTTGGAATTTGATGGAACCGAAGGACCGATCGGATTGAAACGATGGACCGAGAAGGTCGAATCGGTGTTTGCCATAAGTAAGTGTACTGAAGAGGACAAAGTGAAGTACGCTACGCATACCTTCACAGGTTCTGCGTTAACATGGTGGAATACCTATCTAGAGCAAGTGGGACAAGATGATGCGTACGCACTACCGTGGTCAGCATTCAAGCACTTGATGAACGAGAAGTACCGTCCCAGAACCGAGGTCAATAAGCTCAAGACAGAACTTAGAGGGTTACGAACCCAAGGATTTGATATTACCACGTACGAAAGACGATTCACAGAATTGTGCCTATTGTGTCCGGGAGCATTCGAAGATGAGGAAGAGAAGATCGACGCGTTTGTGAAAGGATTACCGGAAAGAATCCAAGAAGATATAAGTTCACACGAGCCCGCCTCCATACAACAGGCATGTAGAATGGCTCACAAACTAGTGAACCAGATTGAAGAAAGAATTAAAGAACAGACTGCTGAAGAGGCCAATGTGAAGCAAGTCAAAAGAAAGTGGGAGGAAAATGGTGATAAGAATCACCAATACAACAACAACAGCAATTACAACAATAATCGCAACAATTATCCCAACAATCGCAACATCAATCGCAACTACAACAAACGGCCCAACAACAACAACAACAACAACAACAACAACAACAACAACAGCAACTACAACAATCATCCCAACAACAATAATAACCGCAACAACAACAACAATCAGAAGCAGCTATGCCAAAGGTGTGAAAAGTATCACTCGGGGTTCTGCACCAAATTTTGCAACAAGTGTAAAAGAAATGGTCATAGCGCGGCGAAGTGTGAGGTCTACGGACCAGGGGTTAATAGAACGAAAGGAACAAATGGTGTCGGAACGAGTAATGGCGGAGCAAGTAGTGTCGGAGCAAGTTATGCCAATGTAGTTTGTTATAAATGTGGAAAAACGGGCCACATTATTAGAAATTGCCCGAACCAGGAGAACACGAATGGACAAGGCCGCGGAAGAGTTTTCAATATTAATGCGGCAGAGGCACAGGAAGACCCGGAGCTTGTTACGGGTACGTTTCTTATTGACAATAAATCTGCTTACGTTTTATTTGATTCGGGTGCGGATAGAAGCTATATGAGTAGAGATTTTTGTGCTAAATTAAGTTGTCCATTGACGCCTTTGGATAGTAAATTTTTACTCGAATTAGCAAATGGTAAATTAATTTCAGCAGATAATATATGTCGGAATCGAGAAATTAAACTGGTTAGCGAAACATTTAAGATTGATTTGATACCAGTAGAGTTAGGGAGTTTTGATGTGATAATCGGTATGGACTGGTTGAAAGAAGTGAAAGCAGAGATCGTCTGTTACAAAAATGCAATTCGCATTATACGAGAAAAAAGAAAAACCCTTAATGGTGTACGGAGAAAAGGGCAACACGAAGCTACATCTTATTAGTAATTTAAAGGCACAAAAACTAATAAGAAAAGGTTGCTATGCTATTCTAGCACACGTCGAGAAAGTACAAACTGAAGAAAAGAGCATCAATGATGTTCCCATTGCAAAAGAATTTCCCGATGTATTTCCGAAAGAATTACCGGGATTACCCCCACATCGATCCGTTGAATTTCAAATAGATCTTGTACCAGGAGCTGCACCAATAGCTCGTGCTCCTTACAGACTCGCACCCAGCGAGATGAAAGAACTGCAAAGCCAATTACAAGAACTTTTAGAGCGTGGTTTCATTCGACCAAGCACATCACCGTGGGGAGCTCCTGTTTTGTTTGTCAAGAAGAAAGATGGTACATTCAGGTTGTGTATCGACTACCGAGAGTTGAACAAACTTACCATCAAGAACCGCTACCCACTACCGAGAATCGACGACTTATTTCTACAAGGCTCGTCTGTTTATTCAAAGATTGACTTACGTTCCGGGTATCATCAAATGCGGGTGAAAGAAGATGATATTCCAAAGACTGCTTTCAGAACACGTTACGGTCATTACGAGTTTATGGTCATGCCGTTTGGTTTAACTAATGCACCAGCTGTGTTCATGGACCTTATGAACCGAGTGTGTGGACCATACCTTGACAAGTTTGTCATTGTTTTCATTGATGACATACTTATTTACTCAAAGAATGACCAAGAACACGGTGAACATTTGAGAAAGGTGTTAGAAGTATTGAGGAAGGAAGAATTGTACGCTAAGTTTTCAAAGTGTGCATTTTGGTTGGAAGAAGTTCAATTTCTCGGTCACATAGTGAACAAAGAAGGTATTAAGGTGGATCCGGCAAAGATAAAAACTGTTGAAAAGTGGGAAACCCCGAAAACTCCGAAACACATACGCCAGTTTTTAGGACTAGCCGGTTACTACAGAAGGTTCATCCAAGACTTTTCCAGAATAGCAAAACCCTTGACTGCATTAACGCATAAAGGGAAGAAATTTGAATGGAAGGATGAACAAGAGAAAGCGTTTCAGTTATTGAAGAAAAAGCTAACTACGGCACCTATATTGTCATTGCCTGAAGGGAATGCTGATTTTGTGATTTATTGTGACGCATCAAAGCAAGGTCTCGGTTGTGTATTAATGCAACGAACGAATGTGATTGCTTATGCGTCTAGACAATTGAAGATTCACGAGCAAAATTATACGACACATGATTTGGAATTAGGCGCGGTTGTTTTTGCATTAAAGACTTGGAGGCACTACTTATATGGGGTCAAAAGTATTATATATACCGACCACAAAAGTCTTCAACACATATTTAATCAGAAACAACTGAATATGAGGCAGCGTAGGTGGATTGAATTATTGAATGATTACGACTTTGAGATTCGTTACCACCCGGGGAAGGCAAATGTGGTAGCCGATGCCTTGAGCAGGAAGGACAGAGAACCCATTCGAGTAAAATCTATGAATATAATGATTCATAATAACCTTACTACTCAAATAAAGGAGGCGCAACAAGGAGTTTTAAAAGAGGGAAATTTAAAGGATGAAATACCCAAAGGATCGGAGAAGCATCTTAATATTCGGGAAGACGGAACCCGGTATAGGGCTGAAAGGATTTGGGTACCAAAATTTGGAGATATGAGAGAAATGGTACTTAGAGAAGCTCATAAAACCAGATACTCAATACATCCTGGAACGGGGAAGATGTACAAGGATCTCAAGAAACATTTTTGGTGGCCGGGTATGAAAGCCGATGTTGCTAAATACGTGGGAGAATGTTTGACGTGTTCTAAGGTCAAAGCTGAGCATCAGAAACCATCAGGTCTACTTCAACAACCCGAAATCCCGGAATGGAAATGGGAAAACATTACCATGGATTTCATCACTAAATTGCCAAGGACTGCAAGTGGTTTTGATACTATTTGGGTAATAGTTGATCGTCTCACCAAATCAGCACACTTCCTGCCAATAAGAGAAGATGACAAGATGGAGAAGTTAGCACGACTGTATTTGAAGGAAGTCGTCTCCAGACATGGAATACCAATCTCTATTATCTCTGATAGGGATGGCAGATTTATTTTAAGATTCTGGCAGATATTACAGCAAGCATTAGGAACTCGTCTAGACATGAGTACTGCCTATCATCCACAAACTGATGGGCAGAGTGAAAGGACGATACAAACGCTTGAAGACATGCTACGAGCATGTGTTATTGATTTCGGAAACAGTTGGGATCGACATCTACCGTTAGCAGAATTTTCCTACAACAACAGCTACCATTCAAGCATTGAGATGGCGCCGTTTGAAGCACTTTATGGTAGAAAGTGCAGGTCTCCTATTTGTTGGAGTGAAGTGGGGGATAGACAGATTACGGGTCCGGAGATTATACAAGAAACTACCGAGAAGATCATCCAAATTCAACAACGGTTGAAAACCGCCCAAAGTCGACAAAAGAGCTACGCTGACATTAAAAGAAAAGATATAGAATTTGAAATTGGAGAGATGGTCATGCTTAAAGTTGCACCTTGGAAAGGCGTTGTTCGATTTGGTAAACGAGGGAAATTAAATCCAAGGTATATTGGACCATTCAAGATTATTGATCGTGTCGGACCAGTAGCTTACCGACTTGAGTTACCTCAACAACTCGCGGCTGTACATAACACTTTCCACGTCTCGAATTTGAAAAAATGTTTTGCTAAAGAAGATCTCACTATTCCGTTAGATGAAATCCAAATCAACGAAAAACTTCAATTCATCGAAGAACCCGTCGAAATAATGGATCGTGAGGTTAAAAGACTTAAGCAAAACAAGATACCAATTGTTAAGGTTCGATGGAATGCTCGTAGAGGACCCGAGTTCACCTGGGAGCATGAAGATCAGATGAAGAAGAAATACCCGCATCTATTTCCAGAAGATTCGTCAACACCTTCAACAGCTTAAAATTTCGGGACGAAATTTATTTAACGGGTAGGTACTGTAGTGACCCGAACTTTTCCATGTTTATATATATTAATTGAGAGTGATATTTACATGATTAAATGTTTCCAACATGTTAAGCAATCAAACTTGTTAAGACTTGATTAATTGAAATATGTTTCATATAGACAATTGACCACCCAAGTTGACCGGTGATTCACGAACGTTAAAACTTGTAAAAAACTATATGATGACATATATATGGTTATATATATAGTTAACATTATATTATGATAATTAAACATATCATTAAGTATATTAACAATGAACTACATATGTAAAAACAAGACTACTAACTTAATGATTTTGAAACGAGACATATATGTAACGATTATCGTTGTAACGACATTTAATGTATATATATCATATTAAGAGATATTAGTACATCATAATATCATGATAATATAATAATTTAAAATCTCTTTTGATATTATAAACATTGGGTTAACAACATTTAACAAGATCGTTAACCTAAAGGTTTCAAAACAACATTTACATGTAACGACTAACGATGACTTAACGACTCAGTTAAAATGTATATACATGTAGTGTTTTAATATGTATTTATACACTTTTGAAAGACTTCAATACACTTATCAAAATACTTCTACTTAACAAAAATGCTTACAATTACATCCTCGTTTAGTTTCATCAACAATTCTACTCGTATGCACCCGTATTCGTACTCGTACAATACACAGCTTTTAGATGTATGTACTATTGGTATAAACACTCCAATGATCAGCTCTTAGCAGCCCATGTGAGTCACCTAACACATGTGGGAACCATCATTTCGCAACTAGCATGAAATATCTCATAAAATTACAAAAATATGAGTAATCATTCATGACTTATTTACATGAAAACAAAATTACATATCCTTTATATCTAATCCATACACCAACGACCAAAAACACCTACAAACACTTTCATTCTTCAATTTTCTTCATCTAATTGATCTCTCTCAATTTCTATCTTCAAGTTCTAAGTGTTCTTCATAAATTCCAAAAGTTCTAGTTTCATAAAATCAAGAATACTTTCAAGTTTGCTAGCTCACTTCCAATCTTGTAAGGTGATCATCCAACCTCAAGAAATCTTTGTTTCTTACAGTAGGTTATCATTCTAATACAAGGTAATAATGATATTCAAACTTTGGTTCAATTTCTATAACTATAACAATCTTATTTCAAGTGATGATCTTACTTGAACTTGTTTTCGTGTCATGATTCTGCTTCAAGAACTTCGAGCCATCCAAGGATCCATTGAAGCTAGATCCATTTTTCTATTTTCCAGTAGGTTTATCCAAGGAAATTAAGGTAGTAATGATGTTCGTAACATCATTTGATTCATACATATAAAGCTATCTTATTCGAAGGTTTAAACTTGTCATCACTAGAACATAGTTTAGTTAATTCTAAACTTGTTCGCAAACAAAAGTTAATCCTTCTAACTTGACTTTTAAAATCAACTAAACACATGTTCTATATCTATATGATATGCTAACTTAATGATTTAAAACCTGGAAACACGAAAAACACCGTAAAACCGGATTTACGCCGTCGTAGTAACACCGCGGGCTGTTTTGGGTTAGTTAATTAAAAACTATGATAAACTTTGATTTAAAAGTTGTTATTCTGAGAAAATGATTTTTATTATGAACATGAAACTATATCCAAAAATTATGGTTAAACTCAAAGTGGAAGTATGTTTTCTAAAATGGTCATCTAGACGTCGTTCTTTCGACTGAAATGACTACCTTTACAAAAACGACTTGTAACTTATTTTTCCGACTATAAACCTATACTTTTTCTGTTTATATTCATAAAATATAGTTCAATATGAAACCATAGCAATTTGATTCACTCAAAACGGATTTAAAATGAAGAAGTTATGGGTAAAACAAGATTGGATAATTTTTCTCATTTTAGCTACGTGAAAATTGGTAACAAATCTATTCCAACCATAACTTAATCAACTTGTATTGTATATTATGTAATCTTGAGATACCATAGACACGTATACAATGTTTCGACCTATCATGTCGACACATCTATATATATTTCGGAACAACCATAGACACTCTATATGTGAATGTTGGAGTTAGCTATACAGGGTTGAGGTTGATTCCAAAATATATATAGTTTGAGTTGTGATCAATACTGAGATACGTATACACTGGGTCGTGGATTGATTCAAGATAATATTTATCGATTTATTTCTGTACATCTAACTGTGGACAACTAGTTGTAGGTTACTAACGAGGACAGCTGACTTAATAAACTTAAAACATCAAAATATATTAAAAGTGTTGTAAATATATTTTGAACATACTTTGATATATATGTATATATTGTTATAGGTTCGTGAATCAACCAGTGGCCAAGTCTTACTTCTCGACGAAGTAAAAATCTGTGAAAGTGAGTTATAGTCCCACTTTTAAAATCTAATATTTTTGGGATGAGAATACATGCAGGTTTTATAAATGATTTACAAAATAGACACAAGTACGTGAAACTACATTCTATGGTTGAATTATCGAAATCGAATATGCCCCTTTTTATTAAGTCTGGTAATCTAAGAATTAGGGAACAGACACCCTAATTGACGCGAATCCTAAAGATAGATCTATTGGGCCTAACAAACCCCATCCAAAGTACCGGATGCTTTAGTACTTCGAAATTTATATCATATCCGAAGGGTGTCCCGGAATGATGGGGATATTCTTATATATGCATCTTGTTATTGTCGGTTACCAGGTGTTCACCATATGAATGATTTTTATCTCTATGTATGGGATGTGTATTGAAATATGAAATCTTGTGGTCTATTGTTATGATTTGATATATATAGGTTAAACCTATAACTCACCAACTTTTTTGTTGACGTTTAAAGCATGTTTATTCTCAGGTGAATACTAAGAGCTTCCGCTGTTGCATACTAAAATAAGGACAAGATTTGGAGTCCATGTTTGTATGATATTGTGTAAAAACTGCATTCAAGAAACTGATTTCGATGTAACATATTTGTATTGTAAACCATTATGTAATGGTCGTGTGTAAACAGGATATTTTAGATTATCATTATTTGATAATCTACGTAAAGCTTTTTTAAACCTTTATTTATGAAATAAAGGTTATGGTTTGTTTTAAAAATGAATGCAGTCTTTGAAAAATGTCTCATATAGAGGTCAAAACCTCGCAACGAAATCAATTAATATGGAACGTTTTTAATCAATAAGAACGGGACATTTCAGTAATATCATTAATTGCTAGATAATGAAGAGGCAAACGGAATTATTATAAATAACGCTATTGGGAGTAACGTCCCGCACTGTTGACCTCAGGTCAATTGGTGGTATAATAATGATCTCGACAATTACATATGTATTGTCTCGGGGTAAAATCATTTAGTTTTGATATTATACGCTCATGGCATACTTTTGATATACATGATATATCGTCTTTTATTAAATCTTGTGATCTATTACTGAAATCATTATTTATGACAAACCTATGAACTCACTCAACCTAGTGTTGACTTTTTAAAGCATGTTTATTCTCAGGTACTTAAATATTGCTTCCGCTGTATATCTGCTACTTTGATGATGATTGCTTGCTATGCTTGGAGTCTTCATTACATATCATATCAATTAAAGACATTTAATGTTCTAAATACAATGTAATCTATTTATCTTCCGCTGCAAAACTCAATAAAATATCTCATATAGAGTCGTTCTCGTTTATACAATTGTGATTTGATATAATTAGTCACAAATACCCCAGGCCCTATTTGGGGGTGTGACAGATTGGTATCAGAGCAGGTTGTTATAGAGAACCAGGATTGCATTTTATGTGTGCCTTATGTGTTAGCTAGGGTGCCTTAGCAATCTTTAGGACTATAGTCTTTCCTGCTTTAGTTTTAATTGCATATTCCTTATTATCTTGCTATCTGTTATCTATACTTTTACCTCTTGCCTTACGTCTTCCTTAGAACGCTTGTAACCTTCCTTCTCTCATTCTTTTAGGATGACTAGCATGAACCCTATCATCATTACAGACACCGAGGGTTATCACTCATGATTATTGAAATTCTTGACATTCTTATGTCATCTATCATGGTTTTGTGTATTACATATGTATTACATGAAATGTTATCCATGATTCTTGAAATCTCTACTATTCATATTCATTACTTTCAAAATCTTTGCTTTCTCGTTATTTTCATTGAATTTGCTTCACGATGGCTTCTACGAAATTCTAGAATGGAAGGGTTTGGATTACCGATTTAAAGGATCTTATAGCTGAAGCCCCTAGACCTGAATAAGCCACTACGAATTGATAGTATTTAATCGAAAGTATATCTATCAATCCTTGTTGGAAATCATTTGCTTAATAATTAAAGTCTCGACACGTCATACTGCGATTATTGCATAGATGATGTATAGACAAATTCATATCTTATCATATCTATCTCAATAGACTTTGTCCAACACTTTTCCTAAACTTCCTCCATAAATTACGGAAATTTTTTTTTGCTATATATACGTATTCAAGGAGACAAATATAACATTCAGTATTCAACACTCATTTCATATCAAACCCTATTCCAAACACATAATATGGATTTCTAACCTGATTCCTCAAGTTCCTCTAGCTCCGAAGATAGCGTGACGGGAGCACACCCACCGATCAATTATCGTGATTTCTTCAAAAAATGGGGATGGGTTCGCAAAATACTCACCCTATGGAGAAATGAAGAAGGTACTCCTTATCACGAGCCAAACTTACCACCAAACGTCGAAGTGCACGATCCACTTACCGGCGAACATGTTCGCAATGCTATTTTCACTCTTTTCGCAAGGATTTTTCGCTTCGAAGGTCGACTCGATGTAGCCCAAGACAGTATTCGTCCTCTACTCCCGAATTCTAACCAGATAGGGTTATTAGAAGAAGTTAGAAGACTTCGAACTAAATATCAAGAATTGACAAACCTTACGGAGGAATGGGTAGAACAAATCCATAGACTCGAGCGTAAAGTAGAAACCTTGGAGGAAACGGTGCACAATTTGGAAGCTAGGCTCACACCTACTACCCAAGTACCACAAGCAACACCAGCAACATAACCGGCATCACCATCAGTACCATCAGTACCACCAACATCATCAACACCATAAGCACTGTAAGCACCATCAGCATCACCACCAACAGCATCAGCACCACCACCAACAACATCTGCATCCCACATCACACTCAGTACCTCAAACATCAACATCATACGCCCCATATATACCAAGGAATATTAGTAATAATGAGTTAAGATGTATTGACTCATTCTTCCTGAAGAATTATATATGTATACTTTATATATATATATATATATATATATATATATATATATATATATATATATATATATATATATATATATATATATATATATATATGGTTTGGAACAATAACAAATCTTTTCGTACTAAGCTATTACGTGTGACTCATAACTAGTATGTAACTACTTGGTTAATTCATATCACTAATATGCTATGATGTACATCCTTCGTTAACAACTTAACAATCGTTAATCACTGCTTCAACATAATAAACTTCATTTCATAATAAACCAAGTGTATTATTCAAATACATGATTGATTGTATACTTTCAATTTAGAAGAACATTATTCGTGCTTTGTGAAGTTCACAAGGATTCCACGAGCATTAACATCATTCAAAGAGGTATATCAATAACAATGAACGATGAAGTATTGATTCATAACTTCATTAAAGAAATATTCCCCGACGATTATGTAATTCCTAAAGTTTTGGAGATTATTCATTCTCGTTTCAACCATAAATCAAATAAGTTTAATATTATATCAACTCATTAAATCCATGATTACATCTGAAGGAAAATATATATTTATGTATATCTTCATAAAGATTGTAATTAAAAATTCTTTTGTACAAACTGTTAATTGTGAAAATATTTTAACGGGTAGGTAAAACCCGAGAAATATTTATATCTCACATTAATATGTTACATTGTACATTCTTCAAATTCTGATTCAATAGTCAGTAACTATTCTACTTACATCCACAGATATATGTATCTGTTCACCGAAGAACAACCATTTTCATACAAATTCAATTACATATTCTAATTTTGGCATATCAGAATCCTAGTAAAACTTTAGCAGGTATTATCCTCCTAAAGCTGTATTCAAAGAATCCAGATGATTCAGTATCTGCTGAAATCCCTAGCAAATACCTTGCTCCTTACTTATCTTAAATCCTTACGGAAGAATTTTCTTCATTATTCATCAATCTTAGAAATTCTAAGATATCATCGTCTTTCGTTATAAATATCCTCAATATTTCTGAAGATATCTTCATAACGATTCTTGTCCGTAATTAATTATCGCTTTGCGACATCTTTATTACACCATAAAGGAAACTGTTTTAGTTTCTATATTCTGTAAAATTCAAGTTTAAATTATAAATGTTTTGAAGTATTGTTGGGAATTAAAGCATAAGTTAGTATAATATAATGACATCAGGCCAACGTGATTATATTACAGTAAGTCATGCTAAATTTCTAATGGAAGATGATGATTCATAGACTTTATAATCATCATGTGCCATGTTACATGACTCTTACATTCTACTTAATCTCTGAACATATCAAGAAAATATATTCTTGATAGTTCTATCCTCAGTAATCCTAGTAATTTAACAAATCAAATTGTGACATTACTTTCCTTTCTGACTAGAACATTAGGTTCATTCGAAACTTCATGCCTACGAATTCTGGACCATTACTTGCTTTACAAAATCATGAAGCTTCGACATATAAGGGAAAATATAAAGCCCGATAACGGCACTGAAATTACAAACAGTGTATATTAATGCGTATAGCAATATAAAGACACGGGAGAACTAAAAACACTATAAAACCAAGAGCATAGTAGAAGTAAATAGACTCTTCTGGTGGAAGTTGCAAAAGAAGGATGATTGTGGTGATAACCAATATAAAGTCAAGAACAAGAACTGGATTGAGCATTTTCACAATCTTTTAAAAGTATGAATCGAGGAAGAAAGTATAGAAGTGGTGAAGATAATGAAACTGAAGAAGCTAATTTATAGCAAAATTCCAGACACGTCAATCTAGATAATTCACCGCATTTAATCAAAGAAAATCTCAATTTCCGTAATTACCGGAGAATCAAATCTTATACAGATTATCAAGATTTTCTTTAATCCCTTGAATTCTGGAAATCAACTTTAACTGCGTCAAAAGTAAGACAAATCTTTATCCTCCACATTTCACTCTTTTGTGATAGCTTCACTTATACTCTTCCTGTAATCGAATCGTTTCATCCATATTACCCAATGGTGATAAAACTCTATTTTTCAACTCATATTCATCATTCTTGTTGTAAACAATGACGATCTCTATCAAATTTCATGACCGTGATTTTCACGAACTCCTCTCTATTTTGTCTACCCTGATATTGTGGCATAAACGCTCAAGGTTTAAATAAGCTCACTATTATTCATAACACATTTCATGTGTATTGAAATGCTTGTATAGCGTCATCATCTCTTTCTGAGAAAATCTAATCAACGACACTCTTGTTAAATCCTTTAGATAACCTCCGCATTAATAATAAAATGCACTTCATAGAATTTGTAGATCATATGATTTAAACTCTTAAAACAAAACAATATTCTATCCGTTGAAATTCACGACGTGGCCCCGAGTATACCTGGGAACGTGAAGACCAAATGAAACAGAAATATCCCCATCTCTTCTCAACCGCTGATGCATCCGAGAAGTCTACCTAAAACTTCGGGACGAAGTTTTTATTAACGGGGAGGTACTATAACAACCCTCACTTTTCGACTTCTAAATTTACTGAATTAACCCTAGGGTTATCTGCCTGACTATATGTATTAACGGTTGTTATATACAATTAAATATTGACCGAATAGTAATTTTTAGTCAACAACGTACGCTTAAATAAATAATATATTATTAATTTATATAATTTGACATAATTTAACTAAGTATATAAACTTTGTATCACTTTTATTATTTAGTTAATATATTATATATTTAACTATATAATAAATCCAATTATATATAAATGTAATAATATTTACAAACTTACTAAAACTATAGTTTAATAATTAAAATCATAATTATTATTAAAAATACAAAATACCGAATTATTTATTATTTTTATGCAAAATTCGTATTTATTAATTAAATAAAAATAAAAAAAATATTGACAAATATTCTTAGAAAAGTACTAAATCAATTTATTTATTTAAAAAATATATATATAAAAAAAATCCTTAAAATAAACAAATTTTTAAAAAATATAAATAAATTACTTTTTAATTAAAAATTATAATGAAAAACTACTTTTATTATTTTATTTTGTGCATTATCCCATGACCTAACATTTAATACTTTGAAATTTTAAAATCCCATTAAAAATTAAAATATTTATTTTTCTTTTAATTATTTTATTCTTTTTACTTAATTTTTTCAAGTATAAATACCCCTCATTTCTCATTCAAACTCACACCAAAATTTTTCTCATTCTCTCTTTGAAGAATTACTACTAGTAAGTATTATTTTCTTACTTTTTACTTTTTATTTTTTACTTCGGTTTATTATTTTTTTTACCAAAACATGTAAATAATGTTATAAATTATATGCAATTAAAATAAAAATAAATAACATGTTATAATTAGTACTATATGTTACTAAAAATTATAAAAGTATTTTTATGAATTAATATATAGGAATTATAATTAATCGAATTAACGAATATATATGTATATACGTACCTAACGTGAAGGTTATAATTAAAGATAGCGTACAAAGACTACAAACATCACAGCTACTTGTGGCCTAGGGTGATCCTTGTTACCATTATGGGACGTTTGTGGATCTCGAATGCCAAGACTTAGATTCTGGTCAAGAGATCCTGGGCCGCTCGGTAACAATAGATCATTCGAGTGACTTGCATGTTAGCAACGAAGTTTGGGCGAGATTGTACAACATCTTTATTAAGAATTATAACCCGAACATTCTTAAACTAGAAGCTTACTATAAGTGGAAGCTTTCCATAAATAGTAGGTTTCCGAAAATAGAAACTTTTGAGAAATAGGAACTTTTCTCGAAAACCGTCACTGTCAATATAGTTGCTATATTAATAAACATACTTTATGTCAAGTTAGACATTAACTAATCAAACGTTATACCTCTAGGTTGATATCCAGATCACTTACTTGCTTTACTTTCCTTCTTGCGTGGAATACTTCAACTGCTATTTAAGGTGAGTTTTCATAGCTCCCTTTTTATCTATATTTTTGGGTTGAGAATACATGAACTATTAATATAAATGATAGACACAAGTACAAACTATTATGCGACCAACGTGAGTACTTTTATTGCGTTCATTTGAAACATGCAAAACCCTGCTTTGTAATATCATTAATTGCTAGATAATGAAGAGGCAAACGGAATTATTATAAATAGCGCTATTAGGAGTAACGTCCCGCACTGTTGACCTCAGGTCAATTGGTGGTATAATAATGATCTCGACAATTACATATGTATTGTCTCGGGGTAAAATCATTTAGTTTTGATATTATACGCTCATGGAATACTTTTGATATACATGATATATCGTCTTTTATTAAATCTTGTGATCTATTACTGAAATCATTATTTATGACAAACCTATGAACTCACTCAACCTAGTGTTGACTTTTTAAAGCATGTTTATTCTCAGGTACTTAAATATTGTTTCCGCTGTATGTCACCTGCTTTGATGATGATTGCTTGCTATGCTTGGAGTCTTTATTATATATCATATCAATTAAAGACATTTAATGTTCTAAATACAATGTAATCTATTTATCTTCCGCTGCAAAACTCAATAAAATGTCTCATATAGAGTCGTTCTCATTTATACAATTGTGATTTGATATAATTAGTCACAAATACCCCAGGCCCTATTTGGGGGTGTGACAGTTTTCGAGCATATAATTTTGTGGTTCAAAATGAGTCTTTATGTTTTCAAACATAAATTTTTATGGTTTAAATTGATTATTTTTTGCAATATCAAACCTATAATTCACTCAACATTTTTGTTGACAATTACTCACATGTTTTATTCTCAGGTTCATGATTGATTGCTTCCGCTGTGCTTAGAGAGTCTGCATATTTATGATGGCAGCTTTTGTTAAACATTAACTTGCATTCTATTTTAATACATTAAATTGTGAGTGTTTGTTGACTTTATTTTGGTCAACTTTTGGTTAAGTATTTATGTAGTGACCCGAACTTTTCCATGATTATATATTATATGAGATTAATATTTACATGAATAAATGTTTCCAACATGTTAAGCAATTAAACTTGTTAAGACTTGATTACTTGAAACGGATTTTGTGTTAACGTTTGACCACCCAGTTTGTCCGATGATTCACGAACTTTATAACTCGTATATGACATGTTAATATATATATGGACATATAGATATGTTTAACATGATGAAATGATATTTAAGTATCTCATTATGTATATTAACAACAAACTATATACATAAAACAAGACTACTAACTTAAGGAATTCAAAACGATATCTATATGTAACGATTATCGTTGTAATAACGTCTTACTATTTATATATCATATTAAGATATATTAACACATTATGTTATCATTATAATGTAACAATTTAACATCTCATTAGATATATTAACAATGGGATTATTTACATTTAACGAAATCATTAACTTAAAGGTTTCAAATCAACACTTACATGTAACGACTAACGATGACTTAACGACTCCATTAAAATGCATTTACATGTAGTGTATTAAGATGTAATATTGCACTTTTGAAAGACTTCATGACACATATCAAAGTACTTCTACTTAACAAAAATGCTTACAATTACATTCTCATTCATTTTCATTAACAATTCTACTCGTATGCACCCGTATTCATACTCGTACAATACATAGCTCCTAGATGTATATACTATTGGTATATACACTTCAATTATCAACTCTTAGCAGCCTTAATGAGTCATCAAACATGTGGGAACCATCATTTGGCAACTAGTATGAAATATCTCACAAAATTACAAAAAATATTATAAATCATTCATGAATTATTTACAAGAAAACAAACTTACACATCCTTTATATCTAATCCATGAGTCACGACCAAAAACACATACAAACACTTTCATTCTTCAATTTTCTTCATCTAATTGATCTCTCTCAAGTTCTATCTTCAAGTTCTAAGTGTTCTTCATAAATTCTATAAGTTCTAGTTTCATAAAATCAAGAACACTTCCAAGTTTGCAAGTTTACTTCCAAGCTTTCTAATCCATTCCAAGCAATCATCTAGGATCAAGAAATCTTTGTTATTTATAGTAGGTTATCTCTCTAATTCAAGGTAATACTCATATTCAAACTTTGATTCAATTTCTATAACTATAATAATCTTAATTCGAGTGGAAATCTTACTTGAATTTGTTTTCGTGTCATGATTCTACTTCAAGAACTTCCAAGCCATCCAAGATCCTTTGAAGCTAGATCAATTCTTATCACTTCCAGTAGGTTTACCTACTATACTTGAGGTAGTAATGATATTCATAACATCATTCGATTCATATATATAAAACTATCTTATTCGAAGATTTAAACTTGTAATCACTAGAACATAGTTTAGTTGATTCTAAACTTGTTCGCAAACAAAGTTAATCTTTCTAACTTAACTTTTAAAATCAACTAAACACATGTTCTATATCTATATGATATGCTAACTTAATGATTTAAAACCTGAAAACACGAAGAACACCGTAAAATCGGATATACGCCGTCGTAGTAAAACCGGGGGCTGTTTTGGGTTGGATAATTAAAAACTATGATAAACTTTGATTTAAAAGTTGTTCTTCTGGGAAAATGATATTTCATATGAATATGAAACTATATCCAAAAATCATGGTTAAACTCAAAGTGGAAGTATGTTTTTTAAAATTGTCATCAAGATGTCGTTCTTTCGACGGAAATGACTACCTCTTACAAAAATGACTTGTAACATGTATTTTTGACTAAAATCTTATACTTTTTCTGTTTAGTTTCATAAATTTCAGTTCATTATAAAACCATAGCAACTTGATTCACTCGAAACGGATTTAAAACGAAGAAGTTATGGGTAAAACAAAATTGGATATTTTTGCTTGTTTTAGCTACGTGAAACATTGTAACAAATCTATACTAACCATAACTTAACTAACTTATATTGTATTATACATGTATTTTAACATATATTATGTAATCTTGATAGACCATAGACACGTATACAATGTTTTGACATATCATATCGACGTCGTCTATATATATTATTTGGAACAACCATAGACACTCTATATGCGGTAATGTTCGAGTTAGCTATACAGGGTTGAGGTTGATTCCAAAATAATATATATATTTTGAGTTGTGATCGAGTCTTTGAGACTTGTATACACTGGGTCGTGGATTGATTCGAGATAATATATATTGATTTATTTTTGTACTAATAATTGTGGACAACTAATTGTGGACTACTAACGTTGGACTATTAACTTAACAAACTTTAATAATTAAAACGTAATAAAAAATATTGTGAATATATTTCGATCATACTTTGATATATATGTATATATCTGTTTTAGGTTCGTGAATCGACCCGTGGCCAAGTCTTATTTCTGACGATTTGAAAATCTGTGAAAGTGAGTTATAGTCCCACTTTTGAAATCTAATATTTTTGGGATGAGAATACATGCAGTTTTATAAATGTTTTACAAAACAGACATAAGTACGCGATACTACATTCTATGGTTGGATTATCGAAATCGAATATCGCCCTTCAAGTCTGGTAACCTAAGAATTAGGGAAATGGCCCCTAATTGACGCGAATCCTAAAGATAGATCTATTGGGCCTAACAAACCCCATTCATGTCTATGGATGGCTTTAGTACTTCGAGATTATTATTATACAGATGACGATGTCTGTGGGGATATTCTATGCATTATGGTTAATGTCGGTTACAAGGTGTTCAATCCATATGAATAATTTTTATGCAGATGGCTATATGCATGCATGATGTTTATGAGAAATGGAAATATGAAATCTTGTGGTCTATTATTACGATTTGATAAATATATAGGATAAACCTATGAACTCACCAACCTTTTGGTTGACACTTGAAAGCATGTTTATTCTCAGGTATGAAAGAAATCTTCCGCTGTGCATTTGCTCATTTTAGAGATATTACTTGGAGTCATTCATGACATATTTCAAAAGACGTTGCATTCGAGTCGTTGAGTTCATCAAGATTATTATTAAGTCAATTATAGTTAGATATATTATGAAATGGTATGCATGCCGTCAACTTTTGATGTAATGAAAGTTTGTATTTTAAAAACGAATGCAATGTTTGTAAAATATATCATATAGAGGTCAAGTACCTCGCGATGTAACCAAATGTAATGTATTCGTCCAGATGGATTAGGACGGGTCTCTACAATTTATGTATGGTTTTTTCTAAACTTACATATTTTGGTAGGTTTCCTTTATAGGAAATCATTTTTAAATAAAGAATGCAAGGTTATTTATTAAATTCATTTAGAGTTATGATCAAGCTGTGGGACCAAGATAACGATGGTCGTCAAGTATACTTTGACGGGTTGTTAAACGTTAGCCGCTAGCAACCACTCAAGGCCGCTAGCAACCGTCAACCGCCCTCAGTAACCACAAGTGACCACCAGGCCGCCGGATCTACCGGGTTTCACACAAAGCGGCTATTCTCGCCGGAAAACAACCAAGACCAACCACAAAACGAAACAGAGAACTCACCATGATGATTGTAGAATTCTTAGAAGAATTCGCCGCCTACAACCAACAAAAAAAGCAAATGGCAGCGAGAGGCGGAGAGGTATACCGGCGAAGAAATCAAACCCGACGAACGTCCCAAAAAAACCCCAACAAACCAGATCCCGAGAAAAGAACCCCGAAATCGCAGCCTGGAAGTTGAAGAAATGCCTGAGAAGTCGAACGAACATCAAAATCACCGAAAAAGTGGGCCGGAGGCCGCCATTATTACACGGAAAGTATTAAAAGCCGAAACCACCGGTGAAATGCCCGTGGTCAGACGACCGATCAAAATAAGAGCACCAAAACAGTGAATATTTAAAGATCGAGATGGAAGGTGAAGGATTTGAAGGGTTTGAAGGGAACTGATGAAGAAGACGGGTCAACCAGAACAGGGAAAACTTATTTATTTTTGTTTGTATAATACAGTAATTAATAAGAGTTAATAATATAATACAAATATAAAAAATAATTTAATTGCATATTTATAACTATAACTCTGTCATGAATAATATTAAGATCAAATTTATATAAAAAATCGATATTAAAAGAGGAATATTATACATTTTAATTAATTAAACAAAATTTATAAACTTATTTATGGCATACTTAAACGTAGTCCTTATCAAAACTCAATACAATATAATAATAACAATAAATAAATTAGCTGCTTTGTTTACGTATTAATAACATGACCTTATTACTACTTATTTTACACACACACACACACACATACATACATACATACATATATATATATATATATATATATATATATATATATATATATATATATATATATATATATATATATATATATATATATATATATATATATAAAATATATAATACAATATAATATTGTGATGCCCCGTACAAAATCAACGTGTACGGATCATCAACAACAGGTCCATTACACAATTACAACACTATATGCTGTTTTAAAACAAGTTTTGCATTTATGAAAAGATAACGTCTTTACCAACGTCAAATGTTTTACAAACGATAACGTGCTTCTACGAATAGAAAGAATTAACATAAGTACGTGACACAAAGGTCATTACAAAACCATAGTTCGAAAAATAACATAAGTTGCGAATGCAAAATAAAAGTTCCATGATTGAGACATCTCTAAACAATGCAGCAGAAGTCTAACACAGCGAGTCTATAACAGCAAGTCTATAACAGCGGAAGCAACAACGTCTAAGCACCTGAGAAATAACATGCTTTAAAAGGTCAACACGAATGTTGGTGAGCTATAGTTTGATTGTAAACAACAATGTAATGTAGACCACGAGATTTCGTATTCAAAACATTATGAAAAAGTATATGCTTAACCGTGGGCACTTGGTAACTAACTTAACAAAGTAAAATATATATCACCCCCTAAAAGTACACTTGGCGAGTGCGTTAAAATAGGTGAAGTATTAAACACCCGTTAAATGCTAGCACGACTATCCCAAGTGGGGATGTCAAACCCTATGGATCCATATCTAAGATTCGCGTTTATCGGTTCATAAACCAATAGTTAAATGTTACCGAGCTTGTAAGACCCTAATATTTATTGTACAGAGCTGTAAATAGAGTACATGAAGTGTGGGTAACGTTGTGTAATTAAACTGAGGTCATAAGCTGAACTGGGCAAGGTGCGCTTAGCGCACACTTAATGGTGCGCGTGGCGCACTGTTCACTGTAGCCGGGTTCTGCTTGTTTTTATCAGATATTTTGATGGGCTTTTTGGTAATTTCACTTGGGGACGAGTTAAAGGCTACCAGATCAGTTTGGGGAGAGTCATAACTCCATTATCAACAACCTTATCCTTTTCCACTTCAATTTTAGAGAGAGAGTGAGATTCTTGAGTGAGAAAGTTCAAGCAAGGGAAGAAGGAGCTAGTTTTGGGTCTTAGCTCAGGTTATAAAGTTGTTCATCTCCTCTCTAGCTACGTTTTGGTTGTTGTGGTATGTTCTAACTTTGATTTCCTTACTTTGATTTTGTGTGAGGGTTAGGGTTTGGGTAAATGAAGAACACAAAACCCATATTTGTTGATCTTGGGTGTTCTTGGGTAAGATTGAGTCATGAGGACTCAAGAATGACTAACCTAGGGTTTTAAAGTGTTAATTGGTGTTCGTGAGCCTTAATTGGTTAGTTAATTACTAGCACACTAGTTAATTGGTAAATGGGTGTTAGTTGGGTTAGAGGATGACCCGAAATGGGTGTGTTGATTTTAAATTAGTCAAAGGGTTAATGATTGACCTAGTTGGGAAATATAGGTATGAAATACCCTAATTGTGTAATAGTTTGTGTGTTGATCGAGTACTTATTACATTAGGTACTTGACTTTGAAGCTTGTGAAAGGATAAAACCATCACCAAAGCGTTAAGGTGAGTGGAATGATTATATGCGTATGTATATAATGTATTTATTTGTATGTTATGGTATGAACCAAAGAGCCGGTAGTGCCATAATATGTGCGATTGTGCTATGATGTGAACCAAAGAGCTGGTAGCGTCATAGTACGTGTGTTGTAGTGTGAACCAAAGAGCCGGTAGCACTACGACACGAGTTGTTAGAGTGTGAACCAAAGAGCCGGTAGCACTTTAACGCGAGTATGACTCGGGTTGTGATGTGAACCAAAGAGCCTGTAGCATCATAACCGATGCGTATGGTGTGAACCAAAGAGCCGGTAGAACCATGACGCGAGGATGGTTAACCATGGTTGTGTAATGTTTTGTAGCATATTGTATTATGTCGATTATATATTATTGATTACGCTAGTTGCGATTTGTTGGAGATTATTAGCTTTGTACATGAGATGGTATGCTAATTGTATTGCTAGCGTGTATGCGGTATATGTGTAAGTGATTGCAAGCAGGTATATTATATATATATGGGTATAATTATTGCATTCACTAAGCTTTGCTTACCCTCTCATTGTTTATCTTTTTATAGGCTCCGGCGGAGACAAGGGTAAGGGCGTTCGTTTGGACTAGAGATCCCGCTTTGTTTGATAGGGGACGCTTTTGGGATGATAGCTTTTGGAGTATGGGTAGTTTAACCCCCAAACACCATGCACATGTTGTCGTTTGGAATTTAAACTAATGTGGTCGAAACTCACGTTTTGTATGAAACTCGTAAAACGGCTGATGTAGGCCCCGTTTTGTAAAACTCGTTTAATGATTGAATCGTATGAGTTTTTCATATTAGAACATGTTGTGAAAAGCGTTTCATCTAAAAATGTCGGGAAGTTGGTGATCTTTT
The DNA here is from genome assembly GCF_046630445.1 of Rutidosis leptorrhynchoides. Classification (NCBI taxonomy): domain Eukaryota; kingdom Viridiplantae; phylum Streptophyta; class Magnoliopsida; order Asterales; family Asteraceae; genus Rutidosis; species Rutidosis leptorrhynchoides. The sequence continues at coordinate 518,812,397 of NC_092334.1, forward strand.
TACGGAAAACGGAAAAAGTGGACAGCGGGCTGCCAGGCCCTGTGCGTGCCGCACACAGGTGGGGATGCGCGCCGCGCACCCCATCTGGACAGCCCTGTTCAATTTTTTTTTATTCCGCGTTTTTGGTTGGTTAACGGGTTGGGTTGTTACAAGTGGTATCAGAGCATGGTCTAAGGGATTTAGGCGACTTGAGATAGGTGTCTAGACTTAGACTTTAATGTGTATGCGTTTAATGCGGGACTTGTAGGAGACGGGTCAGACCGGGAGTTGATTAGTGCTTAGGTTTATGTGAACTAACCTTGCGCTAATTGTTTTGTGTTGTGTTAGCAATCATCAAGCGAGATAGACGCTGTACTAGCAAGTTAATGTGACGTGCACGCGTAACAATGATTAGCTACCATTGTTACTGGTTCAAATCGTGTCAAACAAGCGATGTACGATGATTGTTGAGCAAGATGGGGTAGTGTGGTGTATATGTATATACATATGTGTTAAGTCCTTTCGTTTCGTTGCTTAATTTTTTCCGTTTTATAGTTTGAAGACGAGAAACGGACCCAAGAACAATGAAAGGGGCACGAGCGAGGATTTCGAGTTTACGGCCAAGGTTGAGGCCATTATGCAAAGGCATCATGCGGCCTTCTTAGAGGATGTTAAGAAGATGTTTTTGGATTCGATTAACGAACAAGTAGTCAATCTAGTCAAGGAACAAGTTAAGATTGTTCTTTAAGAGGATAACGCTGGAAGGCGAGATTTCCACTAAAAAAACTTCAAAGATGCTCAACCTCCCACCTTTGAAGGTGAACGAGACCCACTCAAGAGTGCTCGATGGATCTCCGATATGGAGGGGGCTTTTCGTACTAGTGAGTGCCCTCTCGATAAAAAGACGAGGTTTGGTAGTAGCATGATGAGGGGTGATGCCAAGTTGTGGTGGGACGCGAAAATCCGACTTTATAGAGAAGAACAAAGTATGAGTTTAACGTGGGACGAGTTTAAAGAAGAATTTTTCAAGGAGTACCGAACTTCGGCCAATCTTTCAAAACTTAAGGACGAGTTACGTACTTTAAGGCAAGGGTCAATGGATTTAAACACTCTCAATTCCACTTTCTTATCAAAGACCCAATTTTGCCCAGAGTATGACGGGAATGATCATATGTTAAAAGAAGATTTCTACCGAACCTTGAATGATAACTATCAAGAAAGGATTAGTAGGAATTCGGCGAAGACTTTTGATGAATTGTTTGATATCGCTAAGGGTTTTGAGTCACTTGCTCCAAGAAAGAGTGAATTCACCTTTGGTAAACGAAAATTTGATGCTACTAGCCACTCGAACAAGAAGAGCAAGAGTGTGACCGAGAGCATCGGTAGTATGAGAAAGGGAGCTTCTAAGGGTTTTGGACCCACGTGCTGCAATTGTGGTTGACAAGGGCACTTGGCCCGTGATTGTACGAACTCATCTTTCAACAAAATCGTTTGTTTTAATTGTAATAAAGAAGGGCACAAGATGCCGGAATGTCCCGATTTGAATAATGACCATGTAAAGAAGTTAGAAAAGGCGGCGGGTACGGCTAGGGGTCGCAATTACTTAATGACCAATGATGAGGCCATGCAATCTAACGAAGTTGTCTCAGGTACTTTCATGGTTAATTCTAATTCGGCATGGATGCTTTTTGATAGTGGTGCTAACTTATCGTTTGTGTCACCAAAATTTGTGCCTAAACTTAATAAACCATTAGCTAAGTTAAGTCGTCCGGTAGAAGTTGAAATAGCGGATGGCAAGGCGGTGCTAGTGGTTGATGTGTGTAAAAATTGTAATGTTGTGTTTGGTGCCGAAAACTTTAAAATTGATCTCATCCCGATGACTTTGGGTGATTTTGATATCGTTGTTGGTATGGATTGGCTCGATCATAATAGAGCTGATATTGCATGCCATGAAAAATGTATTTGTGTGAAGACCCCAAGTGGGGGAGAGTTAATTATTCATGGCGATAAGCGAAGAAGACTTGTGCCGATATGCACTTTTGTACGGGCACGTCGTTTCCTTGTTAGTGGTGGCATGGCTTTTCTTACCCATGTTGTTGATACTGGTGATGAGCCACCACCCATTCATAAAATTCCGGTTGTGAATGAATTTGAAGACGTTTTTCCGGATGAGTTACCGGGTGTTCTGGCGGAAAGACAATTTGAATTTCGCATTGAGTTGGTTCCGGGGGCTACCCCATTGCCAAAACTCCTTATCCTTTAGCGCCGACGGAAATGCAAGAGTTGTTAAATCAAACCCAAGAGTTGCTTGAGAAGGGTTTTATTCGACCGAGTGCTTCGCCATGGGGCGCTCCGGTTCTATTTGTGAAAAAGAAGGATGGTAGTATGCGGATGTGCATCAATTATCGGGAGTTGAATAAAGTGACGATCAAGAATCGTTATCCATTGCCATAGATCGACGATTGTTTGATCAACTCCTAGGTGCAACACATTTCTCAAAAATTGACCTACGGTCCGGCTATCACCAAATGCGGGTCCGTGAGGAAGATATTGAGAAAACGGCTTTTCGAACACGTTATGGGCATTTTGAATTTGTGGTGATGCCTTTTGGTCTTACGAATGCACCGGTGGCATTCATGGATCTTATGAACCGAGTGTGCCAACCTATGTTGGACAAGTCGGTAATTGTGTTCATTGACGACATACTTGTTTATTCGAGGAGTATGAAGGAACATGAACATCATTTACGGAGTGTGTTAAAGACGTTGTGGGAGGAGAAGTTGTATGCTAAATTCTTCAAATGTGAATTTTGGCTAAGGGAAGTTCAATTCCTTGGTCATATTGTGAACAAAGACGGTATTCAAGTAGATCCGGGAAAGATAGAGACGGTGAAGAGTTGGAGACGACCGACTACGCCTACGGAAATCCGAAGTTTTCTCGGATTGGCTGGTTATTATTGTCGGTTTATCCAAGACTTTTCTAAGATCGCTTCTCCATTGACAAAATTGACGAGAAAGAACGCGAGATTTAATTGGGAGAACGAGCAAGAAATTGCTTTTCAATTGTTAAAAGAGAAGTTATGTCAAGCTCCGGTTTTAGTGTTGCCGGAAGGTGTAGAAGACATGACGGTTTATTGTGATGCTTCTTTAAATGGGCTCGGGTGTGTTCTAATGCAAAGGGGTAAAGTCATCGCTTATGCCTCTTGACAATTAAAGGAACACAAAACGAGATATCCGACTCATGATCTTGAGTTGGCGGCGATTGTACATGCGTTGAAAATTTGGCGCCACTACTTGTATGGTGTCAAGTGTATGATTTATTCGGATCACAAGAGTTTGAAACACCTTTTCGATCAACGAGATTTGAATTATCGTCAACGTAGATGGATGGATGGATGTGGTGAAAGATTATGATTGTGAAATACTTTATCATCCGGGCAAGGCGAATGTGGTCGCGGATGCGTTAAGTCGAAAGAGTCATCACCCGGCGTTACGATTGAGATTGTTACGTATGATTATTAGTGAGATTCAAATAGAAGCTTACGTTCACAACAAGCATGAGGAACGAATCGTGGGGAAAATGGAGTTCATTACTTTAGGCCCACATGGTTTGTTGTCGTTTCAAGGAAGAGTGTGGGTGCCTAAGATGGGGGATTTTCGACGAGTGCTACTTGATGAAGCATATAAGTCAAAGTATTCCATTCATCCGGGCGCAACGAAAATGTATCTTGATTTGAAGAAAGAGTATTGGTGGCCTGGCATGAAACGTGATGTTGTAAAGTATGTTGAACAATGTGTCACGTGTTTGAAAGTTAAAGCCGAACACCAAAAGCCGTATGGTAAGTTACAACCGTTGGAAATTCCAAAATGGAAATGGGAGCACATTACCATGGATTTCATCACAAAGTTACCAAAGATGGCGAGAACCCAATTTGACTCAATTTGGGTAATAGTTGATCGATTGACGAAGAGTGCCTTGTTTCTTCCCATTCGGGAAGCGATATCGTCGGAAACTTTGGCTAAGTTGTTTATCAAGGAGGTGATATCGAGACACGGGGTTCCTATATCTATTATTTCAGATCGAGATACCCATTTCACATCTCGGTTTTGGGAGAAGTTTCATGAAGATATGGGTACACACTTGAAATTGAGCACGGCGTATCATCCTCAAACGGACGGTCAAACCGAACGTACGAATCAAACTTTGGAGGATATGTTACGGGCATGTATTATTGATTTCGATGGTAGTTGAGATGAGCACTTGCCTTTGGTGGAATTCTCGTACAATAATAGTTATCATACTAGTATCGGGATGCCACCTTATGAGATGCTTTATGGGCAGAGGTGTCGAACTCCAATTTGTTGGGGTGAAGTGGGACAAAAGGAAAGAGTATCGATTTGGTTTTAGAAACGAATAACAAGATTGATATGATTCGGGCTCATTTGAAAAAGGCTCAAGATAGACAAAAGTCGTATGCCGACAAATGTAGGCGAATGATCGAATTCCAAGAAGGTGACATGGTGATGCTTAAGGTTTCTCCATGGAAAGGTATTATTCGGTTTCGCAAGCGGGGAAAGTTAGCTCCTCGGTTTATTGGGCCATTTAAGGTTTTAGCTCGTATTGGTGAAGTCGCGTATTGTTTAGAATTACCCGAAGAGCTTGCGGGGATCCATAATACATTCCATGTTTCTCATCTCCGTAAGTGTCTTGCGGATGATTCATCATGGGTACCATTAGACGAGACTGAGCTAAACAATAAGCTAGAGTATATTGAGGAGTCGATTGCTATACTCGATGAGAAGGTCAAAAGATTGAGAAATAAAGAGGTGAGAACTTTTAAAGTTCAATGGCGTCGTAGTAAAGTTTCCGAGTTTACTTGGGAGCTCGAAGAGAGTGTGTTAGTTTATCTTCCCTCTTGTCATGCGGCTTGGATCGCGAGGACGCGCTCCCATTCTAGTGGGGGAGAGTTGTAAGACCCTAATATTTATTGTACAGAGCTGTAAATAGAGTACATGAAGTGTGGGTAACGTTGTGTAATTAAACTGAGTTCAGAAGCTGAACTGGGCAAGGTGCGCTCAGCGCACACTTAATGGTGCGCGTGGCGCACTGTTCACTGTAGCCGGGTTCTGCTTGTTTTAATCAGATATTTTGATGGGCTTTTTGGTAATTTCACTTGGGGACGATTTAAAGGCTACCAGATCAGTTTGGGGAGAGTCATAACTCTATTATCAACAACCTTATCCTTTCCCACTTCAATTTTAGAGAGAGAGTGAGATTCTTGAGTGAGAAAGTTCAAGCAAGGGAAGAAGGAGCTAGTTTTGGGTCTTAGCTCGGGTTATAAAGTCGTTCATCTCCTCTCTAGCTACGTTTTGGTTGTAGTGGTATGTTCTAACTTTGATTTCCTTACTTTGATTTTGTGTGAGGGTTAGGGTTTGGGTAAATGAAGAACACAAAACCCATATTTGTTGATCTTGGGTGTTCTTGGGTAAGATTGAGTCATGAGGACTCAAGAATGATTAACCTAGGGTTTCAAAGTGTTAATTGGTGTTCATGAGCCTTAATTGGTTAGTTAATTACTAGCACACCTAGTTAATTGGTAAATGGGTGTTAGTTGGGTTAGAGGATGACCCGAAATGGGTGTGTTGACTTTAAATTAGTCAAAGGGTTAATGATTGACCTAGTTGGGAAATATGGGTATGAAATACCCTAATTGTATAATAGTTTGTGTGTTGATCGAGTACTTATTGCATTGGGTACTTGACTTTGAAGCTTGCGAAATGATAAAACCGTCACCAAAGCGTTAAGGTGAGTGGAATGATTATATGCGTATGTATATAATGTATTTATTTGTATGCTATGATGTGAACCAAAGAGCCGGTAGCGTCATAGTACGTGGGTTGTAGTGTGAATCAAAGAGCCGGTAACACTACGGTACGAGTTGTTAGAGTGTGAACCAAAGAGCCGGTAGCACTTTAACGCGAGTATGACTCGGGTTGTGATGTGAACCAAAGAGCCGGTAGCATCATAACCGATGCGTATGGTGTGAACCAAAGAGCCGGTAGCACCATGACGCGAGGATGGTTAACCATGGTTGTGTAATGTTTTGTAGCATATTGTATTATGTCGATTATATGTTATTGATTACACTAGTTACGATTTGTTGGAGATTATTAGCTTTGTACATGAGATGGTATGCTAATTGTATTGCTAGCGTGTATGCAGTATATGTGTAAGAGATTACAAGCAGGTATATTATATATATATGGGTATAATTATTGCATTCACTAAGCTTTGCTTACCCTCTCGTTGTTTATCTTTTTATACACTCCGGCGGAGACAAGGGTAAGGGCGTTTGTTTGGACTAGAGATCCCGCTTTGTTTGATAGGGGGACGCTTTTGGGATGATAGCTTTTGGAGTTTGACCGAGAATTGGGTAGTTTAACCCCCAAACACCATGCTCATGTTGTCGTTTGGAATTTAAACTAATGTGGTCGAAACTCATGTTTTGTATGAAACTCGTAAAACGGCCGATGTGGGCCCCGTTTTGTAAAACTCGTTTAATGATTGAATCGTATGAGTTTTTCATATTAGAACATGTTGTGAAAAGCGTTTCGTCTAAAAATGTCGGGAAGTGGGTGATCTTTTTACGGAAAATGGAAAAAGTGGACAGCGTGCTGCCAGGCCCTGTGCGCGCTGCGCACAGGTGGGGATGCGCGCCGCACACCCCATCTGGATAGCCCTGTTCAAATTTTTTTTTATTCCGCGTTTTTGGTTGGTTAACAGGTTGGGTTGTTACAGAGCTAAGGGAAAAATTTGTGCCGTTATATCACCCACTCATATATAAAGTTTAAGTACTCGTGTCTAGTATGTAAAACATAAAAAGCGCATGTATTCTCAGTCCCAAAAATAGTTGAAGTAAAAAGGAAGCTATAACTCACAGTGAATGTGCGGTAAAAGTCGATATGAAAAGTAAGTAGGTAGTAAGTCGGTCCGAAAGGTCCTCAACCTAAGTCAAAGGTTATTAAGTCAGTAATTCGTCCCCAAAAGTTTAAAAGTAAATATGTTAAGTATTAAGTATCATCATCATCATCATCATCATCATCATCATCATCATCATACATAAAAGGTAAAGTAAGTTTTAAACAAGAATAGAGAGCGAAACAAAGGGCTGAATTCGATCAGCTTCTACGACCTCTATACAAACTGAAATGAGGTGTGGTCAATGGCCAAGGCTCCGTATATGAGTCCTCTTACCGCTGTTACATTTTTAGATCCTAACTCGATGTCGTTTGACCATGGCGACGGTTCAAGCGCGAGTAGGTCAGAAATTTCAGCGCGTCGTTACTAAGGCGTAGTGATTTTCGGAAGGCTATAAATCCTAAACCGTATATCGGATTTAGGCGAATCTTAAATGAAAAGTCATATAATCGAACCAAAATATCTGGAAATCAACTTTTCAGAAGTTTCAGGAGTCTGATCAGACCCTGAAAAATAGAAAACAAGTGCTCTGGTGGGTTTCTTGGTGTTTGATGCTCATCACGGTTCTCATCCTTGATGCGTATAAGCCTCAAGTGTACAACTCTTGATGTTTTAGCATTACTTTAACCAAGGTTTAACCATCAACACATAAAGTCAAGACAAAGAAAGAAAATACAACTCATCTAAGAGTTTGAGCAAGATGATGAACCAAAGTTACATCAAATTCTTAGTTTTGACACAAGTATAGGTTCTATTAAGCTATAAACTTTGAATAAAACTAAATAAGCAAGACCTTAAGTTATAGAACTTAGATCTTAGCTAAATATTGAAGACCTTAGACTAGAAAGTCTATATCTTATGTTCTTGATGAAACCCTAAGTCATAGAACTTAGACTTTCAACTTTTACAACATCATAAGTTATGAAACTTAGATTTTGTAAAGTAAAATGAATGTAAGCTTATGAGCTTTTGTTTAAACAAAGTAGAAGACCATAAGTTACATAACTTATATCAAACACAAAAATGAAACCCTAAGCTAGAAAGCTTGAATTTCCTAACACACTTATGAGACTTCAAGCTAGTAAGCTTGTATCTTTTATTTAATGAAAACACAAATTACAAACTTAAAGTACAACAAATTAAAGAAGATCATAAGTTTATGAACTTGATATTTCAACCAACTTTTTGTAGAAACCTCAAGCTAGAAAGCTTAGATTTCTAATGTTCTTGAAGATCTTTAAAGTAAAGATTTGGATCAACAAGTTACATGAAGATCATAAACATAAGTTTTAATCTTTTAACGTAAATGAAGAGATCTTAAGTTATAAATCTACAAGATTTATGAAGAGTTTCAAATCAAAGTTTGAATCTACAAGATTTATGAAGATTCAAGTTACAAAACTTGAATCCTTGAACTTAAATGATGATGATTTCGTGATTAATGAAGAAAAAGAAGAAGAATTAGAGTTTAAACTTACAATTTTCTCAAGTAATTTAGAGAGAAAAGTTAGAGAGAAAACTAGAGAAGTGTGTGTTTGTGTGTGTGTTTTGAGAATGAAATGAGGTGTTTAAAATGAAATGGTAGTGATGGTTGGTACCATAAAGGTCGACGGTCACAAGGGCAAGCATGGGGGGGGACCATTTGCTTTGCATGGGTGGTAGTACATGGTGGTGTTGTGATGTTGGGTAGCATGGGGTGTAAGGTTAAAATGTGTAAGTAATGGTACACTAGCATGCTTAAACTTTTTCTTTTAATCTAATGGGTTTTGTCTCATGTAGTAATGGGCTAACTAGTCCATTAATTAGCCTACTAAACTAGTCCATTAAGTTAAGTAGGGTGGGCTTTTGGTAGACTAAGTCCATTAAGGTGTTAAGTCCACTAAGACTAACTAATATGCATTAGTAAACACTAAGCGTAATTAAGGAACCATCAAGCCAAGTAATTGTCCTTAATAAATAACAATTATGATTAAGTCATCATAACGCTCCAATTATAACAAAAGTTTAACGTGTACCAAGTACGTAGCGCATTTTAAACGATAAGTGACACCTACGGTCATAAATGCATTCGAGGATCAAGTTAAGTAACTAAGTACTTAATAACACATTGCAAGGCATTAACGAAAGTAATTAACATGAATTATGATCCCAGAATATAATCTAACACAGTACGCACAAATACGCAGTTTTGTGAAAGTATAAAGTATAATTAAAAGTCGAAAAAGTCGGGTCGTTACATTACCTACATGTTAAAGAAAATTTCATCCCGAAATTTTAAGCTGAGGTAGACGGTAGAGTCGGGAAGAGGTGAGGATACTTCTGCATCATTTGATCCTCCCGTTCCCAAGTAAACTCAGGTCCTCGTTTAGTATTCCAACGGAATCGGACAATTGGAATCTTGTTGGGCTTTAAAGTCTTGACCTCACGGTCCATGATCTCAACAGGTTCTTCCACGAAGTGGAGTTTTCTGTCAATCGTAAGCTCATCGAGAGGTATGACAAGTTCTGGTTCAGCAAGACACTTCTTTAGATTCGATACATGGAAAGTGGGATGAACTGAGCTCAATTGAGTCGAAAGATCCAAACGGTATGCAACGGGTCCAATACGTTCCAAGATTTCAAAAGGACCAATATATCGTGGATTTAGCTTCCCACGCTTTTTGAAATGAATTACACCTTTCCAAGGTGCGACTTTCAACATTACGCGGTCACCTACTTGGAATTCGAGATCTTTACGTTTAAGGTCGGCATAGCTCTTTTGATGATCACGGGCCATCTTGAGCCTTGCTTGGATTTGAACGATCTTCTCGGTTGTTTCATGGATGAGTTCGGGTCCGGTGATTTGCTTTTCACCTACTTCGGCCCAACAAATAGGAGAACGACATTTGCGGCCATATAAAGCTTCGAAAGGTGCGGTTTTAATACTCGCGTGGTAACTATCGTTGTAAGAGAATTCGGCTAGAGGCAAATGCTTTTCCTAAGCCTTTTCAAAATCAATAACACAAGCTCGTAGCATGTCCTCCACGGTTTGAATCGTGCATTTGCTTTGTCCATCAGTTTGTGGGTGATATGTGGTACTCATGTCTAAACGTGTTCCCAAAGCTTCTTGCAAGGAACGCTAAAATCTAGAAGCGAAACGGGCATCTCAGTCTAAAATAATCGATAAGGGTACGCCGTGACGAGATACAATTTCCTTTATGTATAGTTGTGCGAGTTTGTCCATCGTATCGGTTTCTTTCATGGCTAGGAAGTGAGCAGATTTGGTAAGACGGTCAATAATAACCCAGATGGTATCATAACCGCCTACCATCTTTGGTAGTTTCGTGATGAAGTCCATCGTTATTCTTTCCCACTTCCATTGTGCGATTTCGGGTTGTTCTAGTAATCCTGATGGCCTTTGATGTTCGGCTTTGACCTTAGAACAAGTTAAACATTTTTCAACATAAGTAGCAACATCCTTTTTAAGGTTTGGCCACCAGTATTGTTCATTGAGATCGTGGTACATCTTACCGGCTCCTGGATGAATCGAATACCTTGACTTGTGGGCTTCGTAAATCCCCATAACTAGGCACCCAAATTCTTCCGGTGAAATATCGGAGTCCGGTCTCTTTAACTTCTAATCGAGAGATGAGAATGTTCAAGCGTTCTTGAGAAATATTCTCCTCTTTGAGAGCCTCCTTTTGGGCTACACGGATTTGGCTATTGAGATTTGTATGAATGGTGATGTTTAAGGCTCAGACACGAAGAGGTACCATTCTTTCCTTTCGCCTCAAAGCATCCACTACAACATTTGCCCTGCCAGGATGGTAACAAAGTTCACAATCGTAATCGTTCAATGTTTCGATCCACCGTCGTTGTCTCATGTTCAGTTGTTTTTGATCGAAAATGTGTTGGAGGCTGTTGTGGTCGGTGAAGATGGTACTCTTGGTTCCGTAAAGATAGTGTCTCCACAATTTGAGTGAAAAAACAACGGCACCAAGTTCGAGATCATGTGTCATGTAGTTTCATTCGTGAATCTTCAGTTGTCGAGAGGCATAAGCAATAACTTTCGTTCGTTGCATCAATACACATCCAAAACCATGTTTTGAGGCATCACAATATACAATAAAATCGTCATTACCTTCGGGAAGGGATAAGATAGGAGCGGTGGTTAACTTCTGCTTCAAGGTTTGGAATGCCGACTCTTGTTCGGCCGCCCAAACGAACTTCTTCCCTTTGTGAGTTAACGCGGTCAAAGGACGCGCAATCAAAGAGAAACCTTCGATGAATCTATGATAGTAACCGGGGAGGCCTAATAATTGGCGAATATGAGTAGGAGTAGTGGGGGTTTCCCACTTGCTAATGGCTTCGATCTTTGCGGGATCGACTTTAATACCCTGATCGCTTACAACATGACCAAGAAATTGAACTTCCTTTAACCAAAATTCGCACTTGGAGAATTTGGCATAGAGTTGCTCTTGTCTCAAGAGTTCAAGCACTAGTCGAAGATGTTGTTCGTGTTCTGCTTCACTTTTGGAATAGATTAAGATATCGTCTATGAATACGATAACGAATTTGTCTAGGTACGGCTTGTATACGCGATTCATGAGATCCATAAACACTACAGGTGCGTTAGTTAAATCGAATGGCATCACTAGAAACTCGTAATGACTATAACGAGTTCGGAACGCAGTCTTAAGTACTTCACTCTCCTTCACCCTCAATTGGTGATAACCTGCTCGCAAATCGATCTTGGAGTAAATGCTTGATCCTTGCAGCTGATCGAATAGATCGTCAATCCTGGGAAGGGGATACCGGTTCTTGATTGTCAACTTGTTTAATTTGCGATAGTCGATACACATACGGAAAGATCCATCCTTCTTCTTTACGAACAAAACGAGAGCACCCCAAGGTGAAGAACTTGGTCGAATAAATCCAACGTCTAGCAATTCTTGTAGTTGACTCTGCAACTCTTGCATCTCAGTTGGTGCAAGTCGATAGGGTACGCGAGCTACAGGTGCAGCTCCTGACACTAGATCAATCTGAAACTCCACTGATCTCGGTGGGGGTAATCCCAGAAATTCTTCGAGAAAGACTTCAGGAAATTCGTTCACAATCGGTACATCCTTCACGCTTTTCTCCTCAGTTTCCAACTTCTTCACATGCGCCAAAATAGCAAAACACCCTTTTCTCATGACCTTTTATGCCTTTATACAGCTAATAAGGTTCAGCTTTGGGCTACATGTCTCCCCGTAAATAATTAACGGCACACCGTCTTCGCGAGGTATACGGATAATCTTCTCTCCACAGACAACTTCTGCTCTTACCTTGGAAAGCCAGTCCATGTCGACTATCACATCAAAGCTCCCCAACTTAATGGGTATCAAATCAATCTCCAAATTCACACCTGCTAAGTTTATTATACCTCCCCGACCAATTTGGTCAACTTTCTCAAGTTTTCCATTGGCTACCTCAACAAGATGACTCTCTTCCAAAGGAACTAGTGACCAATCTAACTTAGAGCAAAAGTGTCTACATATATAGCTCCTATCGGCACTAGTATCAAACAAGACAGAAGCTAATAGTTTATTGATAGTGAATGTACCTGTAACCAAGTCAGGATCCTCGCGGGCATCTCTGGCGTTCATGTTGAAGACTCTTCCACGTGCTGGTCTACCATCCTTCTTCTTGTTTGGACATTCATTCTTGAAGTGACCCTGTTGGTCGCATTCAAAGCACTTCCTTAGCCCATTCGGATTTGTTCTCACAGCTGAGGTGTTGATCTTACAATCCCTGCCGATGTGTCCATTCCTCTTACACTTTTCACACACCACGTTGCAGTACCCCGTATGATGCTTATAGCATCTCTTGCACTGAGGAAGGCTACCTTTGTAGTTTGGGTTAGGGTTCCTCCAGTCGTTGTTTCCCTTAAAATTCTCATGCCTCTTGGCTGGGTTCTGATCAAAACCTTTACCTTTGTTTCCATCCCACTTGTGTTTTGATGTGTGCGAGGTGGTGTATAAAATAGTTATATTTTTACTACGAAAAACTATTAAATACGATACAATTTTACATAAGTGATTTATTTATTTATAGAGTGGATATACCTAAACTTTGCTACAACACTTATAGGCAGTGTACTTAATCGTACAGTAGTGTAGTTTTTAGTAAGTCCGGTTCGTTCCACAGGGATCTTTAGCCAAGCTTAACGCTATATTAGTTTTAACTTATAATTGTAAAAATACAAAAATATATATAAGTAGTATTATTATTATAAAAGGGGGTTTTTACTGTTTAATGACCGGTTTGTCGATTTTAAAACTTAAGTCGCAGTTAAAACCTAATGTAAAATATTAAAAATAAATGTAACTTAATTTAAAGCGTAAAGTAAATAACGATAATGAAATTGCGATAAATAAAAGTGCGATAAATAAAATAACGGTAAATAAAATTGCGATAATTAAAAAGTGCAATTAAATAAAATGACAATAAATAAAAGTGCGATAATTAAAAGTGCAATTAAATATTAAATAAAGGAATTATGCTTATTTAAACTTCCGTAATCATGATGTTTGACGTGTTGATTTTAATTTATTCCCATGGGTTAATTGTCCTTTGTCCTGGATTATTTAATATGTCCGTCTGGTTTTTGTCCATAACAGTCCATCAGTCATAAATATAAAGTGCGAGTGTCCTCGTTAAATTATCCTTATATCCGAAGTCAAATATTCCAACTAATTGGGGACTTAAACTGTAACAAGGTCTTAATATTTTGTTTAATAATTACACCAGGATATCGACTGCGTGTAACCCAAGGTTTTAATACTTTGTTAACAATTACGCCAAGTGTCCTTGTACATAATCCACCCCTGTTTTAATAAGTCTCTTAACTACTAATCCATTCCCGTGTCTGGTTAAATGAACAATTATTAGTATTTATAAATATCCCGCCCATCGTATCCGATTGAGTGTATATGGTTATTTATAGGTACGTCCAATTGTAAATCTTTATATTAAAATTAACAAACTATCATTTAGTTAAACAAATATAAAGCTCATTAATAGCTCATAGTCTAATTTCCACAAGTGTCGTTCTTTTGTCCAAACCCCAATTATGGTACATAGCCCAATTACCCCGTTTTAATATTTTAGCCCAACATCACGATTACTTCGGTATTAAATAAGCATAATAATAACTTAGCTACGAGACATTAAATTAAAAAGGTTGAACATAACTTACAATGATTAAAAATAGCGTATCGTTACACAGACAGAATTTCGACTTACACCCTTACAACATTCGCTAACATACCCTTATTATTAGAATTTAAAATTAAAATTAAAATTAAAATATAATATATATATATATATATATATATATATATATATATATATATATATATATATATATATATATATATATATATATATTATACGAGTGAGATAGAGAGATAGATGGAAAGGATATATTAAGATCGCTCAAAACTGCGAAATTTATAGGCATGTGGCCACAAAAAGTAGCCCATGCGATCGCATGGAAATCCTTCTTCAAAGCCATGCGATCGCATGGCCAGCTGGGACAGCTCAACTTGCTTTGTTTTCTTTCTTGCCGGCGGTTTTTATAAATAAATATAATATATAAATAATTTTAAGAATTATTTAAATATTATATTATATTTATGTGCATAGTTGACTTGTAATTTTTAGTCCATTGCGTCGAGCGTTGAGAGTTGACTCTGGTCCCGGTTCCGAATTTTCGAACGTCCTTGCGTACAATTTAATATCTTGTATTTTGCGTTTTGCGACTTATACTCTTGTAATTTTGAGACGTTTCTCATCAATAATTTGAACCACTTTGATTGTACTTTGTACTTTTGAGCTTTTTGGTCGTTTGCGTTTTCAATTCGTCGAATCTGTCTTTTGTCTTCACCTTTTATTATTTAAACGAATATCACTTGTAAATAGAACAATTGCAACTAAAAGCTTGTCTTTCTTGAGGGATAATGCTATGAAATATATGTTCGTTTTTAGCATTATCATGTTTCCCATTACTAGCTCCCGATTCTGATTTCACCTTCTCTGGCTCTTGGCGGGTAATTTGATTCATCAGGGTGTACGCCATGCGCATAGCTTCCGGGACAATCGCTGGTTTCGAAGAAGTGACATTTCCCTGCATGTCTTTAGGGAGTCCCCACAGATACCGTTCCAATCACTTAAACTCGGGAGTAACCATTGTGGGGTACATCAAGGCTAACTCCAAATACCTCCGGTTATAGTCATCAAGGTCAGTTCCTACGACTTTCAGTTCCCAAAACTCCGCTTCCATTTTCTGAATTTCGGTTATGGGGCAATATTCCTCGATCATAGCCCTTTTGAACTCCTCCCATGGTGTAGCGTAAGCTTCATCAATTCCTTGAGCCTGGGCGAGTGTGTTCCACCATGTCAGAGCGCCATACGATAGTGTGCAGGATGCGAACTTAGTCTTGTTCATTTCGGAGCAGTTACTCACACGGTATACAGATTCCAACTTTTCAAACCATCTCGTTAACCCAACTGGCCCTTCCTTTCCACTGAAAATTTGTGGCTTGCAGCTCTGAAATTCTTTATAAGTGCACCCATTCTGAACGTTCTGGTTAGCTGCGGAGTTTGTGCAGGACTGGCATTTGCCATAGCTATGGCCACTCAAGCAGCTATCATCTCCTCAATTTGTGCCGCAGTGGGTGTTCCTCTCATCATCGATCTTCCAAACAAAAATTTTGACTTAAGTTAAAATTCATTAATCAATAATTCACAATGTCATAGTACAGGGTAATCAATATGGAATCAACACAATACATGTTAACTAAGTATGGCAAACTAGTTACAGATAACACAAAAACCATCATATAATATATTAAATAAAACGTCGTACAATAATTCAAACAACATTAAATTCCTTTCATAATAAAGAGTTGCATACAACTTCACAAGTTTTCGTATAATACATGAATGAAACCATAAAACTACTAACGAAAATACATAATGAAATCTAATACAATAGTCCTATGGTGATGGTGGATAAATGATGTCCATCATGTGGGACACCTGGTCCCCGAACTCAGTCACCCGAGCACGTAGGGCACGCACTTCCCTCATCAGCTCCTCGATGGTGGGAGTTGCCGGTGGGGCAGGTGGTGCAGGTGGCGCCGGTGGTGCAGATGCAGCACCAGAAGTAGATGGCGCATAACGGGCGACCTTACGCACGAATGGATTAGCAGGATACGGCACAACCCGCTTACGGGCGGTGACCCTAACCAAATGTCCACGTGCATTCACAAACGGATTGCCTCAGTTAAACCCTGGAATAACGGTACCATCGTAACGGTAACGCTTCTTCGGCGGGGTAGAAGGCGGTTGTACGGGCTCCTCCTCGGAGTCCTCCTCAGAATCCTCCTCGGGATCCTCCTCACTGGTGTCATCTGATGATGAACCGTCTGAATTATCTTAAGGTAGTGCAGATACATCACGTGCGGGAGGAAGTGTCTGGCTGGTGGTCATGGCCCAATATCTGCCAGGTGGAATCGGCACAACTCATCCGTCAGTGGTGCGTCTGACCCAGTGTCCCCGTTCGTTACGAAAGAGACTGCCCCCATTTCTCCCAGGAATCACGGCACCATTGGAATGATGCTGTGGCCCCGGGAGACTAGGGCTAGGTGGAGCTGGGATCTCCTCGGGATCCTCGTCACTGTCTGAGATGACCATTAGGTCCGGTGCGTGACTACTATCCC
This sequence comes from Rutidosis leptorrhynchoides, assembly GCF_046630445.1. Classification (NCBI taxonomy): domain Eukaryota; kingdom Viridiplantae; phylum Streptophyta; class Magnoliopsida; order Asterales; family Asteraceae; genus Rutidosis; species Rutidosis leptorrhynchoides. Next base: position 518,829,099 of record NC_092334.1, read on the forward strand.
CAGAGTCGTCGGAGGATAGCGGTGAGTCAGCAACAATAGTAGGCGAAGTAGCAGATGAATCTGAATCGCTCTCCAAGTCAATGATCATGGGCGGTATGCCCGTCATCTGAACAAGGAAACATAACTTTTTCCATGTCAGTAAGACATATAGCAAGCACGTAATCAGGCATAATAACTACACCAGCCTAGATCATCTACAGCAGTACATAGCATGGCAATAATAATAGTATCATACCGAAGTAACATGCAATCAAAAGCAGATAGTAGCATGCAGTAGCGAGAATAAGCAGTAGCATACAGCAAGAACATATAGCGGTAAAAGTAAGCAGTAGCGTGCAGCAGTTCCTCAGAAACAAGTAAATGAGCAAGTTGTAGATAAGTCCTATTAGTGAACCTTCTCGACTCGGTCAAGACACACTAATGCAACATAATTACCTATAACCAATGCTCTGATACCAAATGTGATGCCCCGTACAAAATCAACGTGCACGGATCATCAACAACAGGTCCATTACACGGTTACAACACTATATGCTGTTTTAAAACAAGTTTTGCAATCATGAAAAGATAATGTCTTTACCAACGTTAAATGTTTTACAAACGATAACGTGCTTCTACGAATAGAAAGCATTAACATAAGTATGTGACACAAAGGTCATTACAAAACCATAGTTCGGAAAATAACATAAGTTATGAATGCAAAATAAAAGTTCCATGATTGAGACATCTCTAAACAACGCAGCGGAAGTCTAACACAGCGAGTCTATAACAGCGGAAGCAACAACGTCTAAGCACCTGAGAAATAACATGCTTTAAAAGGTCAACACGAATGTTGGTGAGCTATAGTTTGATTGTAAACAACAATGTAATGTAGACCATGAGATTTCGTATTCAAAACATTATGAAAAAGTATATGCTTAACCGTGGGCACTTGGTAACTAACTTAACAAAGTAAAATATATATCACCCCCTAAAAGTACACTTAAAATGGACGAAGTATTAAACACCCATTAAATGCTAGTGCGACTAGGCCGATTGGGGATGTCAAACCCTATGGATCCATATCTAAGATTCGCGTCTACCGGTTCATAAACCAATAGTTAAACGTTACCGAGCTAAGGGGAAAATTTGTGCCGTTATATCACCCACACATATATAAAGTTTAAGTACTCGTGTCTAGTATGTAAGACATAAAAAGCGCATGTATTCTCAGTAACAAAAATAGTTGAAGTAAAAAGGGAGCTATAACTCACAGTGAATGTGCGGTAAAAGTTGATATGAAAAGTAAGCAGGTAGTAAGTCGGTCCGAAAGGTCCTCAACCTAATTCGAAGGTTACTAAGTCAGTAATTCGTCCCCAAAATTTTAAAAGTAAATAAGTTAAGTCTTAAGTATCATCATCATACATAAAAGGTAAAGTAAGTTTTAAACAAGAATAGAGATCGAAACAAAGGGCTGACTTCGATCAGCTGCTACGACCTCTATACAAACTAAAATGACGCGCGATCAGTGGCCAAGGCTCCGTATGTGAGTCCTCTTACTGCTGTCAAATTTTTAGCACGTCGTTACTAAGGCGTAGTGATTTTCGGAAGGCTATAAATCCTAAACCGTATATCGGATTTAGGCAAGTCTTAAACAAAAAGTCATCTACTCGAACCGAACTATCTGGAAATCAACTTTCCAGAAGTCCCTGGAGTCTGATCAGACCCTGAAAAACAGAAAACAAGTGCTTCGATGGGTTTCTTGGTGTTTGCTGCTCATCACGGTTCTCATCCTTGATGCGTATAAGCCTCAAGTGTACAACTCTTGATGTTTTAGCATCACTTTAACCAAGGTTTAACCATCAACACACAAAGTCAAGACTAAGAAAAAAATACAACTCATCTAAGAGTTTGAGCAAGATGATGAACCAAAGTTACATCAAATTCTTAGTTTTGACACAAGTACAAGTTCTATTAAGCTATAAACTTTGAATCAAACTAAATAAGCAAGACCTTAAGTTATAGAACTTAGATCTTAGCTAAATATTGAAGACCTTAGCTAAATATTGAAGATCTTATGTTCTTGATGAAACCCTAAGTCATAGAACTTAGACTTTCAACTTTTACAACATCATAAGTTATGAAACTTAGATTTTGTAAAGTAAAATGAATGTAAGCTTATGAGCTTTTGTTTAAACAAAGTAGAAGACCATAAGTTACATAACTTAGATCAAACACAAAAATGAAACCCTAAGCTAGAAAACTTGGATTTCCTAACACGCTTATGAGACTTCAAGCTAGTAAGCTGGTATCTTTTATTTAATGAAAACACAAATTACAAACTTAAAGTACAACTGAAATGCCCCGTTCATATACAATATAAACGATTCACAATAGTTGATTTCATCGCGAGGTAATTGACCTCTATATGATACATTTTACAAACATTGCATTCGTTTTTAAAAGACAACCTTTCATTACATCGAAAGTTGACGGCATGCATACCATTTCATAATATATCCAACTATAATTGACTCAATAAGAATCTTGATGAACTCAACGACTCGAATGCAATGTCTTTTGAAATATGTCATGAATGACTCCAAGTAATATCTCTAAAATGAGCAAATGCACAGCGGAAGATTTCTTTAATACCTGAGAATAAACATGTTTTCAAGTGTCAACCAAAAGGTTGGTGAGTTCATAGGTTTATCATAAAACAATAAAATTCATCATTTTGATAGACCACAAGATTTAAATCCTGCATGATACAAATGGGCCCGAATCCTATACCCACCTGTAATGTACATGCGATATCTTTTAAATACAGTACACCTTTCTCGTGTACAAAATCATCTTTCATAAATCTTAGTAACCGTACACATATCTCGTGTACAAAAATAACATACACATAACATGTGTATAAAATCATTCTCTCGATACATAACATTCACTTTTCATTGCTTTCATAGCTTGGCTTGGTAACCGACCTTAACATATAATGCGCATAATAATATCCCCAAAACAGAACATCTCGTCTGTATAATAATCATATAAACTTTGAAGTACTAAACACCACGCCCACTAGCCCTTCCGTCTAGTGAACATTCTGGGTGGGGGTGTTAAACCCGGCAGCTACCTTTAGGATTCGCGTCAATTAGGCGTGCACTAATTCTCAAAATTAGTGATGTTCCCTAATTCTTAGGTTACCAAGCAATAATAATCAGGAGAAAAATATTCATATCAATTGTGATAATTATCACGTCCACATAATTCAATGGTGGCAATTATCACGTCCACATAATTCATTCGAGGAATGTTTTGCTTGTGTCTATCTCGTCAAACATTTATAAAAGCATTTCATGTATTCGTAGTTCAAAAATGTATTTCAAAAGCATTTAATAAAGCAGTTGTAAAAGTAGCACATGTATTCTCAGTCCCAAAAATGTAAAGAGTAAAAGGGAATCAAATGAACTCACCATACTGTATTTTGTAGTAAAAATACATATGACTAAATTGAACAATGCAGGGTTGACTTCGGATTCACGAACCTATATCTTTTATATATATATTAACACATATAATGGTAATCGAACAACTTTATATATATTTAGTTATGTATTGAGATTAATATTCATATATAATTTTATTAATACTAATAATATATCATAATGCTTATTTGATATATGATTTAATTAACGTTATATCAATATGAATAATATTATATTAGTTAAAATATAATATTATGTAATGTTAGTATACATAAATATATTTTTATATAAATATCTTATGTTCACGAAAATTAATAATTGTAACAATACTAAGTTAAGGATAATAATAATAATAATAATAATAATAATAATAATAATAATAATAATAATAATAATAATAATAATAATAATAATAATAATAATAATAATAATAATAGTAATAATAGTAATAATAGTAATAATAATAATAATAAAAATGTTACTTTTTAATAATGAAAATGTTAATAAAGAAAATGATAATTTTTAATGATAACAAAATAATACTTTTAGTAAGAATGATACTTTTAATAATAGTAGTAGTTTTTAATAAAAATATAAGTTTAATAATAACGATAATGAAAATGATAATTTTGATAATAATATTTAATACTTTATAATAATAATAATATTAGTAATAATAATTTTAACTATAATCTTAATAATAATAATACATGATAATTAATACTTGTATTAGTGATGATAATAATAATAATAATAATAATAATAATAATAATAATAATAATAATAATAATAATAATAATAACAATAATAACAATAATACTACCTTAAATGAAAAGCTTCCAAAAACAAAAGCGTCTATGCCCGGGCTCGAACCCATGACCTCTCGCTAACACGACACCCACTCTAACCGTCTCACTATTCCTGCTTTTCTGTTTTAATTCCCGATTGAGTTTTATTTAATCCGTTATTTACATTGATAAACTGGCCCAACAGCTAATATTACGGCCCAAATAAAAAATCGCAGCCCAACACAAATGAAGCCTATTAAAATGTTTAGTTGGATCCTCATAACAGTCCAATCCCTATACAACCTGAATGATCCAGCAGTTTTGTTTTAAAAAAAAGGGCAAGTTGCAGCCGCCTACATCAGCATCATCGTTTCTATATCATCATCTATACCACCATCTATCATCGTACTCTTAATCATAATCATTATCCCATTTTGATCATCATCATCATTACTTCAATATCATTACCATTATGGTAACCATAATCTCATCATCATAGTTACATCATCCTTCATCATCATTCATCTAATAATTCGCAGCAGTTAAAGTTCTTGGTGGGTTTCATCATCATCGAATAATAGTGACACATGCTGAAAGCTTCGGTTGGTTGTTGCTTCGGATAGAAATAAAAACATAAATGTATAGTTGTAGTTGTGTCCGCTGTTAATAACAAAAGAAGCAGAATCCATAGTCTATCGGCTTTGAGTTGTTAGAACTAGGAAACGGAACCGCATATTAATAAAGGTAAAAAAAATTATGTGTGGTGTTCAATATTAAACGGATGTGCAGATGGTGGTGGCGGTATATGGTGGTTGACAGAAATAGTTGTAACAAGGGTTTTAATATGGTGGGTGGTGCTTCGGAGAGGGTGATGAGGGTACGTGGTGAAAAATGGTGTTGTAGTTCAAACCGTTCACAGCGAAATAATGGTGGGTTTCAATGTTTAGGGTGGGGGATAGTGATGATGGTGGTTTATGGTGTGTTTTCAACCTACATCATCATAGTCACTGCAACACAGAAACGGAGCAATAGCAGTTCGATCAAGTGGTGTTTTGGGTCTAACTTGTTCAGAAACTAAAATGAAACGGATTAATTCGAGTAGTAGTAGTAACACGGTTTCACCGTTCCTCGTCTTTATCAAGTTCTATCATCATATTATTGTAGTGACCCGAACTTTTCCATGTTTATATATATTAAACGAAATTTTTATTTACATGATTAAGTGTTTCCAACATGTTAAGCAATCAAACTTGTTAAGACTTGATTAATTTAAATAGGTTTCATATAGACAATTGACCACCCAAGTTGACCGGTGATTCACGAACATTAAAACTTGTAAAAACTATATGATGACATATATATGATTATATATATAGTTAACATGATATAATGATAAGTAAGTATCGCATTAGGTATTTTAATAGTGTGTTATATACATAAAATTGAGTTTATTGAATTAAGAAACTCGAAACGATATATATAACGATTATCGTTATAACAACGTCTTACTAAATACATATGAATCATATTAAGATATTGATACACTGTGTTTAATCATGATAAATGATAAGTAAACATGTCATTAAGTGTATTAACAATGAACTATATATGTAAAAACAAGACTACTAACTTAATGATTTCGAAACGAGACATATATGTAACGATTATCATTGTAACAACATTTAACGGTATATATATCATATTAAGATATATTAATATATCATAATATCATGATAATGTAATAATTTAACATCTCTTTAGATATAATAAACAATGGGTTAACAACATTTAACAAGATCGTTAACCTAAAGGTTTCAAAACAACATTTACATGTAATGACTAACGATGACTTAACGACTCAGTTAAAATGTATATACATGTAGTGTTTTAATATGTATTCATACACTTTTGAAAGACTTCAAGACACTTATCAAAATACTTCTACTTAACAAAAATGCTTACAATTACATCCTCGTTCAGTTTCATCAACAATTCTACTCGTATGCACCAGTATTCGTACTTGTACAATACACAGCTTTTAGATGTATGTACTATTGGTATATACACTCCAATGATCAGCTCTTAGAAGCCCATGTGAGTCACCTAACACATGTGGGAACCATCATTTGGCAACTAGCATGAAATATCTCATAAAATTACAAAAATATTAGTATTCATTCATGACTTATTTACATGTAAACAAAATTACACATCCTTTATATCTAATCCATATACCAACGACCAAAAACACCTACAAACACTTTAATTCTTCAATTTTATTCATCTAATTGATCTCTCTCAAGTTCTATCTTCAAGTTCTAAGTGTTCTTCATAAATTCTATAAGTTCTAGTTTCATAAAATCAAGAATACTTCCAAGTTTGCTAGCTTACTTCCAATCTTGTAAAGTGATCATTCAACCTCAAGAAATCTTTCTTATTTACAGTAAGATATCTTTCTAATACAAGGGAATACTCATATTCAAACTTTGATTCAATTTCTATAACTATAACAATCTTATTTCGAGTGGAAATCTTACTTGAACTTGTTTTCGTGCCATGATTCTGCTTCAAGAACTTTCAAGCCATCCAAGGATCCTTTGAAGCTAGATCTATTTTTCTCATTTTCAGTAGGTTTATCCACAAAACCTAAGGTTTTAATGATGTTCATAACATCATTCGATTCATATATATAAAACTACCTTATTCGAAGGTTTAAACTTGAAATCACTAGAACATAGTTTAGTTAATTCTAAACTTGTTTGCAAACAAAAGTTAATCCTTCTAACCTGACTTTTAAAATCAACTAAACACATGTTCTATATCTATATAATATGCTAACTTAATGATTTAAAATCTGAAAACACGAAAAGCACCGTAAAACCGGACATACGCCGTCGTAGTAACACCGCGGGCTGTTTTGGGTTTGATAATTTAAAACTATGATAAAATTTGATTTAAAAGTTGTCCTTCTGGGAAAATGATTTTTCTTATGAACATGAAACTATATCCAAAAATCATGGTTAAACTCAAAGTGAAAGTATGTTTTTCAAAATGGTCATCAAGACGTCGTTCTTTCGACTGAAATGACTACCTCTTACAAAAATGACTTGTAACTTATATTTCTGACTATATACCTATACTTTTTCTGTTTAGATTCATAAAATATAGTTTAATATGAAACCATAGCAATTTGATTCACTCAAAATGGATTTAAAACGAAGAAGTTATGGGTAAAACAAGATTGGATATTTTTTTATTGTTGTAGCTACGGGAAATATTGTAACAATTCTATACAAATCATATCCTAGCTAACTTATATTGTATTATACATGTATTCTAATATATTATGTAATCTTGGGATACCATATACACGTATGCAAATGTTTTGACATATCATATCGACCCATCTATATATATTATTTGGAACAACCACAGACACTATATATGTAGTAATGTTAGAGTTAGCTATACAGGGTTGAGGTTGATTCCAAAAATATATATACTTTGAGTTGCGATCTAGCCTGATACGTGTATACACTGGGTCATGGATTGGGTCAAGATAATATATATCAATTTATTTCTGTACATCTAACTATGGACAACTAGTTGTAGGTTACTAACGAGGACAGCTGACTGAAAATATTTAAAACATTAAAACATATTAAAAATGTTGTAAATATATTTTGAACATACTTTGATATATATGTACATATTTGTTATAGGTTCGTGAATCGACCAGTGACCAAGTCTTACTTCCCGACGAAGTAAAAATCTGTGAAAGTGAGTTATAGTCCCACTTTTAAAATCTAATATTTTTGGGATGAGAATACATGCAGCTTTATAAATGTTTTACAAAATAGACACAAGTACATGAAACTATATTCTATGATTGAATGATCGAAGCCGAATATGCCCCTTTTTGCTTGGTAGCCTAAGAATTAGGGAACATCACTAATTTTGAGAATTAGCGCACGCCTAATTGACGCGAATCCTAAAGATAGATCTATTGGGCCTAACGAACCCCATCCAAAGTACCAGATGCTTTAGTACTTCGAGTTTTATATCATGTCCGATGGATGTCCCGGAATGATGGGGATATTCTTATATGCATCTTGTTAATGTCGGTTACCAGGTGTTCACCATATGAATGATTTTTATCTCTATGTATGGGATGTATATTGAAATATGAAATCTTGTGGTCTATTATTACGATTTGATAAATATATAGGTTAAACCTATAAATCAGCAACATTTTTGTTGACGTTTAAAGCATGTTTATTCTCAGGTGATTATTAAGAGCTTCCGATGTTGCATGCTAATATATGGACAAGATTTGGAGTCAGCATGCTTGTATAATATTGTTTAAAACTGCATTCGAAATTTACTTTGTTGTAACATATTAATATTGTAAACCAATATGTATTGGTAGTGTGTAAGTGTGATATTTTTTAGATTATCATTTCTGATAATCTAGGTGGTGTCCTTTTAACCTTGTCGATAAAATAAAGGTTATGGTTTGTTTTTAAAAACGAATGCAGTCATTGAAAAAATGTCTCATATAGAGGTCAAAACCTCGCAATGAAATCAATTAATATGGAACGTTTATAATCGATATGAATGGGACATTTCAGTTAGTATCCGAGCGTTGGTCTTAGAGAACCAGAAATTTGCATTAGTGTGTCTTATCGAGTTTGTTAGGATACATTAGTGAGTCTGGACTTCAACCGTGTTTTCTTTAAAAATGATTGCTTAACACTTTTGTTGGAAACTATATGTAATTATTATGTGATATATTAACCTCTTAATATGTTTGATATTGTGTGATAGATGCCTACCACTAGTACAAATCCCATCGACTCACATGATAACAATGAAGAGTCGAATATACTTTGGGAAGATTCACAAATTTCCGAAGAGGAATCAGAAGAGGAGGAACCGGAAGAGGAGGAACCGGAAGAGGAGGAACCGGAAGAAGAGGAATCGGAAGAAGAGGAATCGGAAGAGGAGGAACCAGAAGAAGAAAAGGTTCCGGAGGAAGAAATATTGATACCTACAGTAAATCGATTAAATAAAAGAAAATCCTCAACCAACGGACCAACGTTAAAAATGGTCAATGGTGTTTCCGCCAAGGAAGCAAAATATTGGGAAGATTATCAATTTTCAAATGAATCGGATCCCGATGAGGATTCCGATGATATTATAGAAATTACCTCGACCCAATTTAATAAAGCAAAAGAAAATAATAAGGGAAAAGGTATAAAAATAGAGAAACCTGATTCCAACCCCGATGAACTTTATATGTATCGGCAACGTCCGTATTTCCTAAATTGTAACAATAAGCTGGGAACCTCTAAACCACCAGGTTTTTCTAAACCATTGTGGAAAACGACTGCTCGTATTAGAGGAACACCATATATCCCTAGAAAATTAGGAAAACGAACCAAGTTCAAAGAAGAAGAAACCAGTGATTCAGATTAGAGGGTTGTAATCATGTTGTGTATTATGTGTATTGTAGTGTGCTTGTCCTTTTATGTTCTATGTAAAAATTGCTTGTATTGTTTGTTAATTATGTTTTACGAATCTAATCCTTGTCTATTTTACAGTATAAAAACAAAATGGACGTTAAGGGTAGACAACTGAATATTTTAGAAGACCTACCAGAGGATATGATTGAAGAAATCTTGTCTAGAGTCGGTCAGAATTCATCAGCACATTTAGTTATGGCGAAATTAACTTGTCAAACATTTGAAAGACTTTCCAGAAATGCCTTAGTTTATAAAAGACGTTCCTTTGATAGGTAGGGTATATCACATTGGGGAGACCGTAAGTTACGCCGTGTTTTCTTTAAAGCGTTAAATGCGGGGAACCCAAATGCAATTTTACGCTACGGGTTAAGAACCTATTTTTACTCAACATATCCCAACATAGGATTTCGTGAGTTAGAAAGAGCTTCTAACATGCAACATAAAGATGCATGTTATGCTTACGGGTTAATAATGTTCGCTTCTCATCAAATTGAGAAAAAGAACATTGGGTTGCAACTTTTAAATAAAACATTCCCACAAGTGACGGACTCGGTAGTTGAGATGAGAAACAAGGTTTTTAGATTGTTACGGGGCTGTTGGGCATTATGAAACCCTCGTCCTTTTGACGACATTACAACATGCTACTTAGCCAATGGTCATAACGGTTACTTTTCACAAAACCAAGGATGGGAAGTCGTCTTAGTAAAACCAGAATGCATGACTTGTTTCTGGACTTATGAATTACGTGTCTTTATTTCTTTTGCTGAACAACTTGCGTATTAACTAGAATTTCCTTTATAGCTACCAAGTAGCAATGTTATTATGTGTTATATTTCATCCTATATGTATAATAGCGGTATTGTAAGTTTGTAATATTTTGTATAAAGTTTGAACGCGAAATTTTATTGTAATAAGTTTTTCATATAGAAGCGTAGTAGTTAAGTTGTATAGTAGCTAGTAAGTATGAACTTAATGGGTAGGTACTACCCGAATTAAAACTATAAAATGCTAATATGAAGAAAAAGTTTTTATAAATAAGTTCATATTATGCTACAAAATACTATTGACTACTCTTAAATTCTATATTATTAACTCAATTCTTTTAGCTATTTTTGAAGGAAATGGCACCGGCAACTCATCAGAATTTGAACATGAGTGAGGAAGACTTCCGTGTTTTCCTTACAGCAAACATAGCCGCAGTACAGGCTGCGATGCAAAATAACAATAACCCTGGATCTAGCAGTGGAACTAATTCCACAAGAAATCATGTAGGATGCTCCTACAAAGAATTCACTGCCTGCAAACCTTTGGAATTTGATGGAACTGAAGGGCCAATTGGATTGAAACGGTGGACCAAGAAGGTCGAATCGGTGTTTGCCATAAGTAAGTGTACTGAAGAGGACAAAGTTAAGTACGCTACGCATACCTTCACAGGTACGGTGTTAACATGGTGGAATACCTATCTTGAGCAGGTAGGATAAGATGCTGCTTACGCACTACCATGGTCAGCATTCAAGCAATTGATGAACGAGCAGTACCATCCTAGAAATGAGGTCAATAAGCTCAAGGCAGAGCTTAGAGAGTTACAAACACAAGGGTTCGACATTACCACGTATGAACGACGATTCACAGAGTTGTGCCTATTGTGTCAAGGAACGTTCGAAGATGAAGAAGAGAAGATCGATGCGTTTGTAAAAGGGTTACCAGTAAGGATTCAAGAAGATGTGAGTTCACACGAGCCTGCTTCCATACAGAAGGCAAGTCGAATGGCTCATAAACTCATAAATCAGATTGAGGGGAGAATTAAAGAACAGGCGGTCGAAGAAACCAACACGAAACAACTCAAGAGGAAGTGGGAGGAAAACAGTGACAAGAGTCACCAGTACAACAACGACAATAACAATTACAACCACAATCGCAACAACTATCCCAACAACCACAACATAAATCGCAACAACAACAATCGCAATCCCAACAACAACAACTACAACAAACGTCCCAACAACAACAATTACAATAATTGTCCCAACAACAATAACAACCGCAACAACAACAATAATCAGAAACAGCAATGCCAAAGGTGTGAAGAGAATCACCCGGGGTTCTGCACAACATTTTGCAACAGGTGTAAAAGAAATGGTCATAGCGCGATAAAGTGTGAGGTCTACGGACCAATGTATAACAGAACTAAAGGAACAAATAATGCCGGAACGAGTAATGTCGGAACAAGTAGTGTCAGAGCAAGTACTGCCAACGTAGTCTGTTATAAATGTGGAAAACCGGGCCACATTATTAAAAAATGCCCGAATCAGGGAAATACTAATGGGCAGAGCCGCGGAAGAGTTTTCAATATTAATACGGCAGAAGCACAGGAACACCCGGAGCTTGTTACGGGTACGTTTCTCATTTACAATAAATCTGCTTATGTTTTATTTGATTCGGGTGCAGATAGAAGCTATATGAGTAGAGATTTTTGTGCTAAACTAAGTTGCTCATCGACGCCCTTGGATAATAAATTTTTACTCGAATTAGCAAATGGTAAATTAATTACAGCAGATAATATATGTCGAAATTGAGAAATTAAACTGGTTAGCGAAACATTTAAAATTGATTTAATACCAATCGAGTTAGGGAGTTTTGATGTGATAATCGGTATGGACTGGTTGAAAGAAGTGAAAGCAGAGATCGTTTGTTACAAAAATGCAATTCGCATTATTCGAGAAAAAGGAAAACCCTTAATGGTGTACGGAGAAAAGAGTAACGCGAAGTAAAATCTTATTAGTAACCTGAAGGCACAAAAACTAATAAGAAAAGGTTGCTATGCTGTGCTAGCACACGTCGAGAAAGTCAATTCCGAAGAAAAGAACATCAATGATGTTCCCGTCGCAAAAGAATTTCCCGATGTATTTCCGAAAGAATTACTGGGACTACCTCCACACCGATCCGTTGAATTTCAAATAGACCATGTGCCGGGAGCTGCACCAATAGCTCGTGCTCCATACAGCCTCGCACCTAGCGAAATGAAGGAACTTCAGAGCCAATTACAAGAACTTTTAGAGCGTGGTTTCATTCGACCAAGCACATCACCGTGGGGAGCTCCTGTTTTGTTTGTCAAGAAGAAGGATGGTACATTTAGGTTATGTATCGACTACCGAGAGTTGAACAAACTTACCATTAAGAACCGCTACCCACTACCAAGAATCGACGACTTATTTGATCAACTACAAGGCTCGTTGGTTTATTCGAAGATTGATTTACGTTCTGGGTATCATCAAATGCGGGTGAAGGAGGATGATATTCCAAAGACTGCTTTTAGAACACGTTACGGTCATTACGAGTTTATGGTTATGCCGTTTGGGTTGACTAACGCACCAGCTGTGTTCATGGACCTCATGAACCGAGTGTGTCGACCATACCTTGACAAGTTTGTCATTATTTTCATCGATGACATACTTATTTAATCAAAGAATGATCAAGAGCACGAAGAACATTTGAGAAAAGTACTAGAGTTATTAAGAAAAGAAAAACTGTAAGCTAAGTTTTCAAAGTGTGCATTTTGGTTGGAAGAAGTTCAATTCCTCGGTCATATAGTGAACAAAGAAGATATTCAAGTGGATCCAGCAAAGATTGAAACCGTTGAAAAGTGGGAAACCCCAAAAACTCCGAAGCACATACGCCAATTTTTAGGGCTGGCTGGTTATTACAGGAGATTCATCCAAGATTTTTCTAAAATAGCAAAACCCTTGACTGCATTAACGCATAAAGGGAAGAAATTTGAATGGAAGGATGAACAAGAGAAAGCATTTCAAATGTTGAAGAAAAAGTTAACTGCGGCACCTATATTGTCATTACCTGAAGGGAATGATGATTTTGTGATATATTGTGACGCCTCAAAGCAAGGTCTCGGTTGTGTATTAATGTAACGAACGAAAGTAATTGCTTATGCATCTAGACAATTGAAGATTCATGAGCAGAATTATACGACGCATGATTTGGAATTAGGCGATGTTATTTTTGCATTAAAGACTTGGAGGCACTACTTATATGGGGTCAAAAGTATTATATATACCGACCACAAAAGTCTTCAACACATATTTAACCAGAAACAACTGAACATGAGACAGCGCAGGTGGATTGAATTGTTGAATGATTAAGACTTTGAGATTCGTTACCACCCGGGGAAGGCAAATGTGGTAGCCGACGCCTTGAGCAGAAAGGACATAGAACCCATTCGAGTAAAAGCTATGAATATAATGATTCACAATAACCTTACTACTCAAATAAAGGAGGCGCAACAAGGAGTTTTAAAAGAGGGAAATTTAAAGGATGAAATACCCAGAGGATCGAAGAAGCATCTTGATATTCAAGAAGACGGAACCCGGTATAGGACTGAAAGAATTTAGGTACCAAAATTTGGAGATATGAGAGAAATGGTACTTAGAGAAGCTCATAAAACCAGATACTCAATACACCCTGGAATGGGGAAGATGTACAAGGATCTCAAGAAATATTTTTGGTGGCCGGGTATGAAATCCGATGTTGCTAAATATGTAGGAGAATGTTTGACTTGTTCCAAGGTCAAATCGGAGCATCAGAAACCATCAGGTCTACTTCAACAACCCGAAATCCCAGAATGGAAATGGGAAAACATTACCATGGATTTCATCACTAAATTGCCAAGGACTGCCAGTGGTTTTGATACTATTTGGGTAATAGTTGATCGTCTCACCAAATCAGCACACTTCCTACCAATAAGAGAAGATGACAAGATGGAGAAGCTAACACGATTGTATTTGAAGGAAGTCATCTCCAGACATGGAATACCAATCTCTATTATCTCTGATAGGGATGGCAGATTTATTTCAAGATTCTGGCAGACATTACAGCAAGCATTAGGAACTCATATAGACATGAGTACTGCCTATCATCCACAAACTGATGGGCAAAGCGAAAGGACGATACAAACGCTTGAAGACATGCTACGAGCATGTGTTATTGATTTCGGAAACAGTTGGGATCAACATCTACCATTAGCACAATTTTCCTACAACAACAGCTACCATTCAAGCATTGAGATGGCACCGTTTGAAGCACTTTATGGTAGAAAGTGCAGGTCTCCGATTTATTGGAGTGAAGTAGGGGATAGACAGATTACGGGTCCGAAGATAATGCAAGAAACTACCGAGAAGATCATCCAAATTCAACAACGATTGAAAACCGCTCAAAGTCGACAAAGAGCTACGCTGACATTAAAAGAAAAGATATAGAATTTGAAATTGAGGGATGGTCATGCTTAAAGTTACACCTTGGAAAGGCGTTGTTCGATTTGGTAAACGAGGGAAATTAAACCCAAGGTATATTGGTGTAACGACCCAACCCTCGTTATACCAAAAACACGACCCAAAAAAAAAAATTGAACCTGTAAATCTGGACGGCGTCCAGTACTGAAGACTTGGATGACGTCCAACACTTTAGGACGGCGTCCAATTGTACTAACGGAGACTGATTAGTTTTCTTTTACACGTGAACGAAAAACCTGCTTCCCGACACTTTCTAATGAAGGAATTTATCACAACATAACAATATAAGTAAAACTAATGGATTTCCACAATAAAAACTAGTTTTACATCGCGGGGCCCACATATGCCCAAAATACCATTAAGTACGAAATACGAGTTTCGACCACAAAAAGTTTAATTGCCAAACGTCACTAGAGCATGGTGTTTGGGGTTAAACTACCCAAATCTTGGTCGAACTTCCAAAAAGCTAAAACCCCCGAAAGCCACTAATCCGTGCGAATACCTTTGCCCTTATCCAAGCCGGATCCTAAAAAGGTAAACAACGAGGGGGTAAGCTAACGCTTAGTGAATGCAATAATTATACACATACATATATAATATACCTACTTGCATACACTTACACGAATACCTCATACACGCTAGCAATTTACAAAGCATACCATCGCAAGTATAACTTTAAACCCTTCAAGATCACGAGCTAGCACAACAATAGCATATATATAACCCGAATAATATAATATACTACACTACAACGCGTAATTATGGTTAACCAATAATACATGGGAATGGTACTTCGAATTTCCCATCGGTTTTCATAACAACCGTTAGTGTACAACGAAATATATCACTAACCCCTAGGTGACACGGACAACGAATTATCCGTTCAAGCAATCGTTAGTGTACAATGAAATATATCACTAACTCTTGGGCAATTTGGATAATGAAATATCCATCGTTAGTGTACAACGAAATATATCACTAACTCTTGGTGGTATAGACAACATATACCCCGGCCGCTTCCCCGCCCTACAAATAGATACATTATATACACACATGTATAATCATTCCACTCACCTTGTCGACTTGGCGAGATTTCCAATAAAAACGTGTAACCTTCAAGGCGAGTCACATAGCACAATTAATTTCCAATTAATTCACATAACAAGTTGGCTAACCACCATCTAGCCTCACTAGTGCATTTATGACCCAAAGGAGTACTTATGACCCACTTGCACTAGAATCATATAATAGAGGTCAAGACTCACCACAAATCACTAGAAGCTAGTGATTTACGCTCTAAGACTTCCATCAACACATATCTAGGGTGTTTCATACCCAATTAATCCCGCTAGGTCAACCTACCCATTTGACCCATTTCAACTCAACCATGAACCCTAGAAACACATTTTACTAACAACACAAGTAAGCTAGTGATTAACTAACCACTAGACTCATTAACACCATTTCTTACTTTGAAACCCTAGGTTGGTTGTTCTTGAGTCCTCATGACTCAATCTTTCCCACAAACCCCCAAAATCACCAATTATGGGTTTTATGTTCAACATTAACCCAAACCCTAACCCCTTAACACTAATTAACTAAGAAAATGAAGATTAGGACTTACACTACTATCACCACGTAGCTAGCGACTAGATGAACAACTTTACTACTCGAGGTAAGACCCGAAACTAGCTTCTTCTTCCTTTGCTTGAGTTTTCTCACACTAGAAATCTCTCTCTCTCTAAACTTGAAGTGGTAGGGTTGAGGTTGTTGAAAGTGGGGTAATGACACACTCCAAAACTGATCTAATGGCCCCAAACTTGTTCCATTGTGAAAATACCAAAATACCCTTCTAAAATATCTAAAAACCAAACAGCTGCCCGTCAGTTCATCTGGACGGCATCCTATAATCTGGACGGCGTCCAGTCCTTCAATGTTGGACGGCGTCCCAAGATTTTGGATGGTGTCCCAACTAACTGGGAAAACATGATGTTACAACTCTCCCCCACTTGAACCGAATTATGTCCTCGCAATCCACGCCGCATGACACGCAGGATAATAAACCAACACAAATTCTTCGGGTTCCCATGTAAACTCGGAACCTTTACTACGACGCCATTGGACCTTAAAAGTCCTCACCTCTTTGTTACGCAACATCTTCACCTTTTCATCAAGTATAACAATCGGCTCTTCAACATACTCTAACTTGTTGTTCAACTCGATCTCATCTAGTGGCATCCATGACGAATCATCCGCAAGACACTTACGGAGATGGGAAACATGAAATGTATTATGGATCCCCACAAGCTCTTCGGGTAATTCCAACCGATATGCAACTTCACCAACACGAGCCAAAATCTTAAATGGTCCAAAAAACTGAGGAGCTAACTTTCCCCGTTTTCGAAACCGAATAATACCCTTCCACGCCGAAACCTTAAGCATCACAATGTCACCTTCTTGAAACTCGATCGGTCGTCTATGTTTATCGACATAAGAGTTTTGTCTATCTTGCGCCGCTTTTAAACGAGCTCGAATCATTTCGATTTTACTATTCATCTCCAATACCAAGTCGGTGCTCCCGACTTCCCTTTGACCCACTTCGCCCCAACAAATCGGGGTTCGACACCTTCTACCATATAACATCTCATATGGTGGCATTCCAATACTAGAGTGAAAACTATTATTGTACGAGAATTCCACCAAAGGCAAGTGTTCATCCCAACTACCACCGAAATCAATAATACACGCTCGCAACATATTCTCCAATGTTTGATTCGTGCGTTCGGTTTGACCGTCCGTTTGAGGATGATACGCTGTACTCATATTCACTCTCGTTCCCATATTTTCATGAAACTTTTTTCAAAATCGAGAAGTAAAACGCGTGTCCGGATCTGAAACAATAGACATAGGAACGCCATGTCTCGATATCACTTCTTTAATGAACATCTTCACAAGTGCCTCCGACATAATTGCTTCTTTGATAGGAAGAAACAATGCACTCTTCGTCAATCTATCAACAATCACCCAAATAGTATCAAATTGGGTCCTTTCCGTCTTTGGCAACTTGGTAATAAAATCCATGGTAATATGCTCCCACTTCCACATCGGAATTTCTAGCGGTTGCAACTTACCGTACGGCTTTTGGTGTTCGACTTTAACTTGCAAACACGTGACGCATTGCTCAACATACTTAACAACGTCGCGTTTCATGCCCGGCCACCAATAATCTTTCCTCAAATCAAGGTACATTTTCGTCGCACCCGGATGAATGGAATACTTAGACTTGTGCGCTTCGTCAAGAAGCACCTTTCAGAATTCCCCCATCCTTGGTATCCACACTCTTCCTTGGAAGGACAACAAACCTTGAGGGCCCAACGTAATAAACTCCGTTTGCCCCACGATCCGTTCTTCACGTTTATTATGGACAAAGGCTTTAATTTAAATCTCACCGAGCTTTTCGAGAAAGTTGTTAGTAATTGTCATGCGCAACAATCCTAAACGTATCGCCGAATATTGGCTCTTTCAACATAACGCATCCGCGGCTACATTCGCCTTGCCCGGATGGTAAAGTATCTCACAATCATAATCCTTCACCATATCCGTCCATCTACGTTGACGATAATTCAAATCCCGTTGATCAAAAAGATGTTTCAAACTCTTGTGATTCGAATAAATCGTACACTTGACACCATACAAGTAGTGGCGCCAAATTTTTAAAGCATGGACCACTGCCGCTAATTCGAGATCATGAGTCGGGTATCTCTTTTCATGTTCCTTTAATTGGCGAGAGGCGTAAGCGATGACTTTACCTCGTTGCATTAGAACACACCCGAGCCCATTTAAAGAGGCATCACAATAAACCGTCATATCATCTACACCTTCCGGCAACACCAAGACCGGAGCTTGACACAACTTCTCTTTTAATAATTGGAAAGCAATTTCTTGCTCATTTTCCCAATTAAATCTCGCGTTCTTCCTCGTCAATTTCTTCAATGGAGAAGCAATCTTAGAAAAATCTTGGATAAACCAACGATAATAACCGGCCAATCCGAGAAAACTTCGGATTTCCGTAGGCGTAGTCGGTTGTCCCCAACTCTTCACCGTCTCTATCTTCCCCGGATCTACTTGAATACCATCCTTGTTCACAATATGGCCAAGGAATTGAACTTCCCTTAGCCAAAATTCACATTTCGAGAACTTAGCATACAACTTCTCCTTCCGCAACATTTTCAACACACTACGCAAATGATGTTCATGTTCCTTCATACTCTTCGAATAGACAAGTATGTCGTCGATGAACACAATTACCGACTTGTCCAACATAGGTTGGCACACTCGGTTCATAAGATCCATAAATGCCGCCGGTGCATTCGTAAGACCAAAAGGCATAACTACAAACTCAAAATGCCCGTAACGCGTTCGAAATGCCGTTTTCTCGATATCTTCCTCACGGACCCGCATTTGATGATAGCCGGACCGTAGATCAATTTTAGAGAAATATGTCGCACCTTGGAGTTGGTCAAACAAATCGTCAATCCTAGGCAATGGATAACGATTCTTGATCGTCACTTTATTCAACTCCCAATAATCAATGCACATACGCATACTACCATCTTTCTTTTTCACGAACAAGACCAGAGCACCCCATGGCGAAGCACTCGGTCGGATAAAACCTTTCTCAAGTAACTCTTGGGTTTGATTTAACAATTCTTGCATTTCCGTCGGCGCTAAATGATAAGGAGTTTTAGCAATGGGAGTAGCTCCTGGAACCAACTCAATGCGAAATTCAACTTGTCTTTCCGCCGGAACACCCGGTAACTCGTCCGGAAAAACGTCTTCGAATTCATTAACCACCGGAATCTCGCGAATGGGTGGTGGCTCATCACGAGTATTAACAACATGGGCAAGAAAAGCCATGCCACCACTAACAAGGAAACGACGTGCCCGTGTAAAAGTGCATATCGGCACAAGTCTTCTACGCTTATCGCCATGAATAATTAACTCTCCCCCACTTGGGGTCTTCACACGAATAGATTTTTCATGGCATGCAATATCAGCTCTATTATGATAGAGCCAATCCATACCAACCACGATATCAAAATCACCCAAAGTCATCGAGATGAGATCAATTTTAAAGTTTTCGGCACCAAACACAACATTACAATTTTTACACACATCAACCACTAGCACCGTATTGCCATCCGCTATTTTGACTTTTACCGGACGACTTAACTTAGCTAATGGTTTATTAAGTTTAGGCACAAAATTTGGAGACACAAACGATAAACTTGCACCGCTATCAAATAGAATCCTCGCCGGATTAGAGTTAATCATGAAAATACCTGAGACGACTTCATTGGATTGCTTAGCTTCATCATTGGTCATCAAATAATTATGCCCCCTTGCCGACCCCGTCGCCTTCTCTATTCTCTTAACTTGATCATTTCGGAGATTGAGGCACTCCGACTTTCGTTGCCCTTCTTGTTGACAATTAAAACATGTGATCACATTAGCACGCGATTTTGGGCAATCACGAGAGTAGTGACCTTTTTGCCCACAATTGTAGCATGTGGTCACGTGGACATTAGAAGCACCTTTCTTCACACTACCAACACTTTAGGATGCTCCCCTACTCTTTTTGTTCAAAAAACTAGAAGCTTCAAACTTTCTTTTACTTGGCGCATAACTAATCGGACTTGAAGCTTGCGCTTCAAACCCCTTTGCCACCGCCAAAAGCTTAGCAAAAGTCTCAACATGACCAATACTAATTTTACCCTTCAAATCATCTCTAAGGGTTGCATGAAAGTCTTCCATTAACAATTGATCATTCCCCACATACTCGGGGCAAACACGCGCTTTGGCGAGAAAATTGGTTTTGAGAGTGTTTAGGTCCAAAGACCCTTGACGCATGTTCCTTAACTCGTTGCGCTATTTGGAAAGATCCGCTTGCGTACGATATTCAAGGAAAAACTCCTTCTTGAACTCCGCCCAAGATAACCCTACAAATGCCGCATCACCCACCATATCAATCTTACCATCGAGCCAATCTTTAGCATGACCCCTTAACAAACTAGTAGCAAGCCTCGTCTTTTTCTCGGGTGGGCACTCGATCGTGCGAAAACAACCTTCAACATCGGAGATCCAAGCCGCACTTTTCATGGGGTCGGGATCCCCGTGAAAGTGAGGAGGCTTAGTCGCCAAGAAGTTCTTATAACTAAACTCCAACTCGCCCCCATTTTGAGGTCTAGGAAACCTCCTTTCAACTTCATCTTTGACGGCATTTGACATTCGTTCTTGGATCATATCGACAATTTGTTCCGAAACCGACTATTCAAGAATTTGTTTAACCCTTCGTGAGAAAACTGAAACATAGTTTTCTAAAGCGGCCTAAATCTTGGTAGTCATCTCATCTTCCTCCACATGAGAGGGACCACCATTGCCATTCGTATCCATTCCGTTTCTTGTCTTCTTTCTAAAGATTAAAAATGGATTAGACATCACCAACAAATTAATACACATATATACCAATGCATATGACCGCACACACACCACATCTAACTCGATACTTGTCGCATATCCTTACTTGACTTGACTTGCAACTGTAATAGTGGTCGCGAATCACTATTACGCTCACATGTCGTGTCATGCTCAAACGTATCACAACCATCTTGCTCGATGTTCAAACAATAACACATGATTAGTAACATCATAGTATAGCATAGTTAGTCCGCCTATGCATCTAAGAACAAATCAAAACCCGCACCGACCCGTAGCCCTACAAGTCCCGCATATAATTTAACAACACAAAAGTCTAAGTCTAGGCGCCTATCTCAAGTCACCTAAATCACTTAGACCATGCTCTGATACCACTTGTAACGACCCAACCCTCGTTATACCAAAAACACGACCCAAAAAAAAAAATTTGAACCTGTACATCTGGACGGCGTCCAGATTCCTGGACGACGTCCAGTACTGAAGACTTGGACGGCGTCCAACACTTTAGGACGGCGTCTAATTGTACTAACGGAGACTCATTAGTTTTCTTTTACACGTGAACGAAAAACCCGCTTCCCGACACTTTCCAACGAAGGAATTTATCACAACATAACAATATAAGTAAAACTAATGGATTTCCACAATAAAAACTAGTTTTACATCGCGGGGCCCACATATACCCAAAATACCATTAAGTACGAAATACAAGTTTCGACCACAAAAAGTTTAATTGCCAAACGTCACTAGAGCATGGTGTTTCGGGTTAAACTACCCAAATCTTGGTCGAACTTCCAAAAAGCTAAAACCCCCGAAAGCCACTAATCCGTGCGAATACCTTTGCCCTTATCCAAGCCGGATCCTAAAAAGGTAAACAACGAGGGGGTAAGCTAACACTTAGTGAATGCAATAATTATACACATACATATATAATATACCTACTTGCATACACTTACACGAATACCTCATACACGCTAGCAATTTACATAGCATACCATCGCAAGTATAACTTTAAACCCTTCAAGATCACGAGCTTAACGCTAAACCTTGCTACAACACTAATAGGCAGTGTACATAATCGTACAGTAGTGTAGTTTTTAGTAAGTCCGGTTCGTTCCATAGGGAAAATTAAACAAGCTTAACGCTATATTAGTTTTAATCTTATAAAAATACAAATATATATATAAGTAATATTATTATTATAAAAAGGGAGTTTTTACCGTTTAATGACCGGTTTGTCGATTTTAAAACTTTAGTCGCAGTTAAAACCTAATGTAAAATATATAAATATAACTTAATTTTAAGCGTAAAGTAAATAACGATAATGAAATTGCGATAAAAGTGCGATAAAATAAAATTGCGATAATTAAAGAGTACGATAATTAAAAGTGCAATTAAATACAATGACAATAAATAAAAGTGCGATAATTAAAAGTGCAATTAAATATGAAATAAAAGAATTATGCTTATTTAAATTTTCGTAATCATGATGTTCGACGTGTTGATTTTTAGTTTATTCCCATGGGTTAATTGTCCTTTGTCCTGGATTATTTAATATGTCCGTCTGGTTTTTGTCCATAACAGTCCATCAGTCATAAATATAAAGTGCGAGTGTCCTCGTCAAATTATCCTTATATCCGAAGTCAAATATTCCAACTAATTGGGGACTTAAACTGTAACAAGGTCTTAATACTTTATTTAATAATTACACCAGGATATCGACTACGTGTAACCCAAGGTTTTAATACTTTGTTAACAATTACGCCAAGTGTCCTTGTACATAATTTCACCCCTGTTTTAATAAATCTATTAACTATTAATCCATTCCCATGTCCGGTTAAATGAACGATTATTCGTACATATAAATATCCCGCCCATCATGTCCGATCGAGTGTATATGGTTATTTATAGGTACGTCCAATTGTAAATCTTTATATTATATTAACAAACTATCATTTAGTTAAACAAATATAAAGCCCATTAATAGCCCATAGTCTAATTTCCACAAGTGTCGTTCTTTTGTCCAAACCCCAATTATGGTACAAAGCCTAATTACCCAATCTTAATAATTTAGCCCAACATCATGATTACTTCGTCTTAAATAAGCATAATAATAATTTAGCTACGAGACATTAATTTAAAAATAACAATAACCATAACTTACAGTGATTAAAAATAGCGTAGCGTTACACGGACAGAATTTCGACTTACACCCTTACAACATTCGCTAACATACCCTTATTATTAGAAATTAAAATTAAAATTAAAATTAAAATATATATATATATATATATATATATATATATATATATATATATATATATATATATATATATATATATATATATATATATCTTACGTATGAGAGAAAGAAGAAAAAGATGTGTTTAACATCGATCAAAACCGCGAAATTTATAGGCATGTGGGCTGAAAAGGTGTGCCATGCAATCGCATGGCTTTTGTGCCTCCAGGCCATGCGATCGCATGGGGGTAGGTAGCAGCTCACATATTTTTGTTTCTTTGTATGCCGACGGTTTTTATAAATAAATATAATATATAAATAATTATAAGAATTATTTAAATATTATATTATATTTATGTGCATAGTTGACTTGTAATTTTTAGTCCGTTGCGTCGAGCATTGAGAGTTGACTTTGGTCCCGGTTCTGGATTTTCGAACGTCCTTGCGTACAATTTAATATTTTGTATTTTGCATTTCGCGTCTTGTACTCTTATAATTTTGAGACGTTTCTCACCAATAATTTGAACCACTTTGATTGTATTTTGTACTTTTGAGCTTTTTGGTCGTTTGCATCTTCAATTCGTCGAATCTGTCTTTTGTCTTCACCTTTTATTAATTAAACGAATATCACTTGTAAATAGAACAATTGTAACTAAAAGCTTGTCTTTCTTGAGAGATAATGTTGTGAAATATATGTTCGTTTTTAGCATTATCAAATATTCCCACACTTGAGCATTGCTTGTCCTCAAGCAATATAGTCTTGAAATAAAAATACTAGAATCACTTCTTTATTCTTCACACTTTGTACATCAGTGATTTCTATACGGCGGTATAAACAATGGTAGTAACGATATGGTTTACAGTCCCACATGACTATGAAAAGTTAGATCCATTAAGGAAATTGGATCTTTATGAAAACATTTAATCTTTTGAAAATACAATCTAGTTTTTACCCTAGATAAGTTTTCCGGAATAACCCTTCACCGGTGTTTGCAAATTGTTTTTGTGGGTTTGGTGGTTTTCAGATTTGAAAATTTTAGCTCAAAACTTGTGGTTTTGTGTCACCCACTTGCTAACCTTGTATTGGGAAAGCAACACGTCCAGTATACTTGCTCCGTATATTACCTTTCGGTAAACTACCGTCCGGTTGTAAAGGAAAGCGTTGAACAAGCAACTGTTAAGGCAATGTCCCCTGACATGCTTTTAATTATGGTCTATAACGTGTCGGATGCAATTACTATCCTTTGTAGGAGAAATAGTAAAGCTCACCCTATAGTTTTTCGGTCTGGCACAAGGTCCTGTCTTTGACCATATAATGCAACCACCGTTCTTACGGTTGACACCCGATTTAGTTCAGGTGACCTAATGAACTCCAGGTGAATTCCTAGGATTTTACGTCCAATGGTAATGAACGCATTGAAAATGGATTTTCAGAAAACAAATCGGTTTGTAATTTTGATCAAAATATTTTCTTGTTCAAGCTCGAGTTTAGATATCATTGAATTCCATGAGTTTGAATTCTCAATCTTTCAAGTCAATCTCAAGGATTGAGTAATATCAGGCTTAAAAGCTGATTTTTGATCTTTTAAGGAGATTATCCTTTCTGGGGATCTGGTTCATTAGTCTTATCCAGCTAATTTACACGGCGTCCTCCCCATTTTACGAGATAGATCCTTTCATGGTTAGGATAAGTCTGACCACTTGGTGACCCTATTTGATGCTGAGGTCCGTGGATTTCCTGATGATTTTAGAGATGACTTTTCTAGATTTTTCGTCAACCTATAGCTGGTCTGGACGACAACTTCATGACCTAAATCAAGAAGCGCGTTTCTTTTTCGGAAGACTTTACTTCCTTTTAATGATGGAATTGATTC
The DNA here is from genome assembly GCF_046630445.1 of Rutidosis leptorrhynchoides. Classification (NCBI taxonomy): domain Eukaryota; kingdom Viridiplantae; phylum Streptophyta; class Magnoliopsida; order Asterales; family Asteraceae; genus Rutidosis; species Rutidosis leptorrhynchoides. The sequence goes on from NC_092334.1 coordinate 518,854,790, forward strand.
ATCGTGTAGATCCATCTTTCTTTCAAATATATTACATTAAATTGGGTAAAACTGTTTAGATTAGTCCAAAGCAAAAGTATCTTCAGTTATTTGTACAAAAATATGTGATATATGTTTTAAATAACTTGGTAAATTTTTCCACACTTGGCTTTTATTTTCCTTTTTATTGTCCTCTATTCCATTTTAAATGAATTCTAACATTTTGGTTTGTTTCTCAATTTATGTCCTTTCCGAGGTAACAGTAATTTCGGTGTTAACACCTAGTTTAATCGTTCATAAATATGCATAAACATGATTTTGAGTTCATTTAATTGAAAATTTTGAAAAATTTTACTAGAATTGGGTAGTCAGTATATAAGACTAGGGCTGTTCTTTATTATCAGAGAGCACTAGATTCTAATACAACTATTGCGTTACTAGTATTTTTAATGGTAACCAAGTGTATAAGTTAAAATTTTTAAAATCCGAAAGAATTTAACCCCTTCCCACACTTAAGATCTTGCAATGCCCTCATTTGCAAGAAATCAGTAACAATTTAAATTATTGAGGGTGTTTAGCGTAGAAAAATGATTAAATTTTACCAAAGTTTCCAAACATATTGGCGTTTGTTTGTTGAATGATAAATGGTGCACATCATTTGTTCATTCCATCTTGTTGTTACATCACATTTGTTTTTCGTTTTGTCGTCAAAAGTACTAGCTTTTGCTGAACTTAATGCCAGTCTTTGAAAATGCGATGTTTTACCCTGTTGTGTACAATTGATAATATACATACATACAAATATAAACATGCATTGTAATTTGAAATGGGACTTAAAATCTCACTTTCAAATCAAATATGAAATATTAGTACCAAATAATAAAAATATTAAACAATACATTAATGTATCAAAATATAATGTGTTTAAACATAAATAAACAGAAATAGTAAAAATAAAAGTCATAAAAATTACCAGCATGAACTAAATCAATCTGGATAGGGATTCCAGTTCATGTCATCATCCGGGTTCCATGGTTGGTGATAGGTGTACCGGTATGCCTGGTTAGGGTCGTAGAGAGTATAAGGTGGTCTCATCTCGGGCTGGTGTTGAGGATAGTAAGCGGGTCGGGTCGAAATGTAGTGATCCTGAGGTGACAGCCGGCTCATAATCTGATGCTGATGATAGTCCCATCTATCATGCTGTCGTTGCCTGGAATGCTCGTAATCATTCCGGGCTTGCCACTGCTCCATCCGACGAAATCTCTCCGCGTTTATCATGTCTACCTCATCTACACGCTGGTAGACATCAGTCTGGTTATGTCTACTCTTTAATACCTTAGCACCCGCATAAATCCTCAATCCTAAAAGCTCAACCTGCTCCCTACATTCCAAAAGTGGACCCCCTTGGTCCTTATCTACACCTAAATACTCTCCAATGAGAGTAACAAAAATACCTCCTCCTATAATCCCTCCTTCCTGTATTCCTTCCACCATCTTAGACAAATAAAAACCAACACAGTAAGGGATATTAACAAAGCCTCTTGGGTCTCGAATACACTTTAGGTAAAATAAATCATGTAAGGTCAATTTTTCCTTGTTGTGACCTCTCTGTGTAATCGAGTTAGCCAAAAATCTATGAATTATACGACGCTCGGCTCTGTTAATATGTAAGTAGGTATGTGTTCCTCCCCGCCCAAAAACATTATAATCAGACATACGCCTCCAGACGGCGTTCGCATCAAAATTCCTATCTACCCTTTCACCATGATAAATCAAATTCATACAATCGGGTAGTAGCAATTCAGCGGGCGTTTATATCTGCAAAGCCCTGGCCATGTCCAGCATGGACATTCTGTACATCCTACGGCCAAGTATAAATCTAAGAAAACTTCTATCATCTAATCTATCTACATCTACATTTAACGCTATAGTACTCATCAGCTCAACACACCATTCCTTATATACAGGTTTACGAATGGTGAATAAGCGTTCCCAATCAGTAAAAGAAGAACTGCCATACCTTTGGATCAAATGCTCCCTAACACGGTCAGCAAGTTAGACCCTTTCCAAAGGATTCCAATCAATTACCCTAGGCACCTCTACATCTTTCGTTACTAATTTGAATTTATTACTTTGATATGCTGGGTAATCTCTCCAGCTTCTATCGAATCTCAGATTAGGATGCAATGTATGTTCAGGAATCGTTGGGTATTCTAGTGGCGGATGCATCGGAATTACTATGAATTCATTAGCAAACTGTAGCGGATCATAATAAGGTACATGTTGATCAGGCTGATGTTGTTGTTCCTGTTGTGGCTCTTGTTCGGGTTCTAGCTCGTATTGCGGTTCATATTCTGGTTCAGGTTCTTGTTGTGGTTGTCTAGATGATGATGAAGCACCAGCAGTATCGATTTTCTGCAAAACACATTAAACACAAAATTTGTGCATCCAAATATGCATTAGTGTTAGCAAAATAACAATTTAAATTAATCACAATAACATGTTCAATCAAAATTAAACTTATACACATTTTCACATTTTTTACAATTCTACACTTTTTCAAATAAGCACATATGAAAATGTATACAAAGTTCATAAGCATTTAACTCAAATATCATGTTAAAACAACCTTTACTAGCAATTAAACAAGTCTCAAATGGCAATTATATCAAATTAATCAAGTTTATGAATTTTGGACTTAAAAAGTCCACTTTAATCTTCAAAAATCATGTTTAGGGTCAATGTTTGGATCATTTAGCTACCTAAACATGTTACACTACTCAATTTAGCAATAATTCATGACAAAAATCGACCATAACCTGTTTATATCAAAAAGCCCCAAATTGCTCAAGAACACAAACCCTGGATTTCTAAAAATTTTGAAGTTTTTTGGCTTCAAATCATGTTAATTAGCATCAATCTAGGTTATACATGCATAAAATACTAACAATTTAACTCTAATTACACTAGAAATTAACAAAATTGCATTAGGTAAAATATTGGTAATTATCACAAAAACTAGTAAATTTTAAAGTTTAGGGGTGTAATTTTTACCTTTTTGTTGAAGAATCCGAACCTAGGCATGATTAGAGCAAGAAATTTGACGAATTACGGTGAAATTTGGTGATTTTTGGTGTTAAATTGAGTGTGTTTTCGTATGTGTTGTGTGTGTGTTTGTGGAGTGCAGCAGACTGCTCGCTGGTTACTTGTATATGGCCTGTTTTCCAGCTCCATGCGATCGCATGGAGTTGAAGTTCAAAACCCATGCGATCGCATGGGGGTCCGGGTACAGTACTTTTTGGCTTTTTTTTTTTTTAAAAAAAAACCTTAAAACTTATAAAACATATAATTAATAAAATTTTAAAAATTTGTTTCTTTTTAGGATGAGGGCGTTTCGGATCGATGTCCTAATCCGTCCCTCGACAAAATTTTAAAATTTGTCAATTCAAAGCGCGGTTTTAAAAGTAAAGATTTTTGGGTTTTTTAAATGTTTTTGGCATACTTTAGTTCAATAAGATTAAAAATAATGATAATAAAAGTTCTCGTCCCTCCCTTGGGTAGAGCAATTTCGGTTCAACGACCTAGTCTTCAACTCACGACGAATTTTAAAAATCAAATTTTTAACTTAATGAAATAAAGTAAATTTTTGTTTTTAAATTCACACCAAACTTAAATTTAAGATGCATAAAATTAAAAATTCATATTAAAAATTCACACCAAACTTAAATTATATTTTTGTTTTTATACATACAAACTTATATAAAAAATATTATTTTTCAAATATTTACAAACTTAAATATATTTATTATTTTTTTAAAAAAGGGGTTTAAAATATCAATTTAATATTAATTTTAAAAATAAAGTAAAAATAAAAATAAAAATCTTTTTTGTCTTTTATCCCACTTTAATCAATCAAATATTATCAAAAACATACGCCCCTCTTTTCGGTAAAGTAATTTCGGTTTCATAACCTAGTTTAACTCATGACGAATTTTTGAAATATTTTGGGTTGATTGATTAAAGATATTTATACCTTAAGAATAAACGGTAAATTTTGCAGTGATGTAGTAAATTTTTGTATGACATCAATAATTTCGGTCGCAAAACCTAATTTTATTGAATATCAATTTAATACTTTATAGCAAAAAATTTAGCGTTTATTATCAAAAGGTTCAAAGCAATAAAAAAATAAAAACTGTACATACTTACCTGTGAAATAGAATTCTTAGTGACCTGCTTTAGCCCACTCATAAGATAGTCGGACTAATTGGTTTTCCATAGCTACATAGGCGTAACCTCGAGCATTCAATGTTTTTCTTCGAAACATATGAACGGTCCATCTCTGCATAAAATAACGAATTCGGTATTGGAATATGTCTGATTCGTCGAGCATTTTCCTTCGTGTGACCATTTTCCGCATTTGTGACATCTTTCAAGGTGTCGTGCTCTTCTTTTCGCTGCGGATTTTGATTTTCCTTTACCAAAATGTAACTTATTATTTTCGTTTCTGGATTCTTTTTGTTACTCCGTTCAATTTACCTCTGATTAATGATACTATTTCACTTGGAAGGGTGTCATTATTACGTTTAGTGATCAAAGCGTGTAGCATTAGACCATGGTTTAATTCACAGGAAGTCTTCATCTCGTAAAACCTAAAAAAATTAAAAATTCAGAATGGGGGGAGAAGACTAGTTCTTTAGGGTCTGCTAGGGAAAGACCATTCGGATTCCATTCTCGAGAACTACACGAAAACAGAACATCTAACTCTAACAGAAATACATATTATCCTTAAAAGATTCGAACCTCCCCACACTTAGTTAGCTGTGGTGTTGAAATTATGATTAACTTCGTTGTCAACTTCCATCGGACTATCTATGTAATGTTTAACTCTGTGACCATTAACTTTAAATTCAATCCCATTTGAATTTATTAATTCTACCGTTCCGTACGGGAAAACTCTTTTGACTATGAATGGTCCAGACCATCTTGATTTCAATTTTCCAGGAAATAGCTTGAATCGTGAATTGAAAAGAAGAACTCTGTCTCCTTCTTTAAATTCTTTTGAACTTCGGATTCTTTTATCATGCCATTTCTTCGTTCTTTCCTTATAGATTAAGGAATTTTCGTATGCTTCATGTCTCAATTCTTCTAATTCGTTTAGTTGACTTAATCGTAGACGTCCAGCTTCATGTAAATCAAGATTACATGTCTTCAAAGCCCAAAATGCTTTGTGTTCAATTTCTACTGGAAGATGACATGCTTTTCCGTAAACGAGTCTAAAAGGTGTGGTACCAATTGGAGTTTTGTAGGCTGTTCTAAAATCCCAGAGTGTAACCTCCAATTTAATGGACCATTCCTTCGGATTTGATCCTACGGTTTTTTCTAGAATACGTTTTAAAGCTCGGTTGGTATTTTTAACTTGTCCACTTGTTTGTGGATGATAAGCGGTGGAGATTTTATGAGTTACTTCAAATCTTTTAAGAACTTTCTCAAGTTGATTGTTACAAAAATGAGTACCCCGATCACTTATTAAAGCTTTCGGTGTTCCAAACCTAGCAAAAAGACGTTTTAAAGAGTTGACTACAACTCGTGCATCGTTAATTAGGAGAGCTTGTGCTTCCACCCATTTAGATACATTATCAATGGCAACGAGAATGTAGAGATTATTATGAGATTTTGGAAATGGACCCATAAAGTCAATACCCCAAATGTCAAATACTTCACATACTTGAATGACATTTTATGGCATTTCATCACGTTGACTTATTTTTCTGGCCCTTTGATAAGCATCACAGGATTTGCAAAGAAGGTGTGCGTCTTTGAAAATTGTAGGCCAATAGAATCCAGCATCATAAACTTTTCTTGCTATTAGTTGAGGCCCATAATGCCCTCCTGTTGGTCCTGTATGACAATGGTTTATGATTTGACTAGCTTCATCTCCGAACACACATCGGCGTATTATTCCATCGGGACAACTTTTAAACAAATGTGGATCTTCCCAGAAATAGTGTTTTATATCACTAAAGAATTTCTTTCGTTTTTGGTACGATAATCCTTTTTCAAGGAATCCACATACTAAGTAGTTTGCATAGTCTGCAAACCATGGAATTTCGTTATAATCTATCTTCAATAGATATTCATCAGGAAAGTTGTCTTGTATGGCCGATTCATTTAGAACTTCTAATTCGGAATTTTCAAGACGAGAAAGATGATCAGCTGCGAGATTTTCTGCTCCCTTTTTATCTCGGATTTCAATATCAAACTCTTGTAAGAGTAAGATCCAACGGATTAATCTTGGTTTAGCATCTTGTTTCGAGAAAAGGTATCTAAGAGCAGAATGGTCGGTATACACCACCGTTTTAGCTAGAACGAGATATGATCGAAATTTGTCAAAAGCAAAGACAATAGCAAGGAGTTCTTTTTCAGTAGTTGTATAATTCGTTTATGCTCCTTGTAACGTCTTACTAGCATAATAAATAGGTTAAAATCATTTTTCAATCCTTTGTCCTAAAACGGCTCCCATCGCAAAATCACTTGCATCGCACATAAGTTCAAACGGTAGATTCCAATTTGGAGTTATCATGATCGGTGCATTAGTGAGTTTTTCTTTAAGAATATTAAAATATTTGATGCATTCATCTGAAAAGATGAATGGAGCATCCTTTTCTAGGAGTTTTTTCATAGGAGTGGCAATTTTAGAAAAATATTTTATGAAACGTCGGTAAAAACCGGCATGCCCTAGAAAACTCCTAACTCCTCTAACATTGGTGGGATGTGGAAGTTTAGCAATTACATCTACTTTAGCTCTATCCACTTCAATTCCTTCCTTTGAAATTTTATGTCCAAGAACGATGCCTTCTTTAACCATGAAATGGCATTTCTCCCAATTAAGTACTAGATTTGATTGTTCGCATCTAATAAGCATTCGTTCAAGATTAACTAGACATGTTTCAAAAGTATCACCGAAGACTGAAAAGTCATCCATGAAAACTTCCATGCATTCTTCTATCATGTCGTGAAAAATCGCCATCATGCACCTTTGAAAGGTTGCAGGGGCGTTGCAAAGTCCAAATGGCATGCGTTTGTAAGCAAAAGTACCATAAGGGCACATGAATGTGGTTTTCTCTTGATCCTCGGGTGCTATTGGAATTTGAAAATATCCGGAAAAACCATCAAGAAAACAATAGTAACTATTTCCGGCTAATCTTTCCAACATTTGATCAATGAAAGGTAAGGGAAAGTGATCTTTTCTGGTGGCGTCATTTAATTTTCTATAATTAATACAAACACGCCATCCTATTACAGTCCTAGCAGGAATAAGCTCATTTTTCTCATTCGTGATGACAGTCATGCCACCCTTCTTAGGCACGCATTGAACTGGACTTACCCATGGACTATCAGAGATTGGATAAATTAAACCTGCATCAAGTAGTTTAATAATTTCTTTCTTAACAACATCTTGCATATTAGGATTTAGTCTTCGTTGGCGTTGCACATACGTTTTATGACCTTCTTCCATAAGGATTTTATGTGTGCAATACGAAGGACTTATTCCTTTAATATCATGAATTTTCCATGCAATGGCTGGTTTATGAGCTTTTAGCACAGAAATGAGTTGAGATTTTTCATTTTCAGTAAGAGAAGACGATATTATTACAGGTAATTCAGACTCACCATGTAAATAAGCATATTCCAAATGGTTTGGAAGTGGCTTTAACTCTAATGTCGGTGGTTCTTCTATCGATGATTTATATCGATATCTGTCTTCTTCTTTTAGCATTTGAATTTCTTCTGTTGTTGGTTCATATCCATTAGCCATAAGTGTAGCTAACATTTCAGTTTCATCAATTGGTTCAGTTCCTTCTCCTAAAGAACATTCTCCTGTTCCTTGTAATTCTGGAAATTCTTCTAACAATTCTGCATGTGATTCTATAGTTTGAATATAATAACATGTATCATCTGCAGATTGCGATTGTTGCATTGCTCTATCCACTGAAAAGGTAACACTTTCGTCCTCTATACTTAGGGTCAGTTTCTTACCGAACACGTCTATTATTGCTTTAGCCGTGTTTAAGAATGGTCTTCCTAATATGAGAGGTACTCGAGAATCTTCTTCCATGTCCAGAATAACAAAATCTACTGGAAATACTAAAGTTCCAACTTTAACTAGCATATTTTCCATTATCCCTCTAGGATATTTTACTGATCGATCGGCTAGTTGTATGCTTATTCGTGTTGGTTTCAATTCTCTGAGGTCTAGTTTAGCGTATAGTGAATACGACATTAAATTTATACTAGCACCTAAGTCTGCCAATGCTTCTATTGAACTAAGACTACCCAAAAAACATGGAATTGTGAAACTTCCTGGATCAGATAGTTTTTCGGGTATCTTATTCAACAGTACTGCAGAACAATTAGCATTCATAGTAACAGCCTAGAGTTCTTCCATTTTCTTTCTATTTGTGATTAGATCTTTCAAGAATTTAGCATATCTAGGCATTCCTGAAATCACATCAATGAAAGGAAGATTTATATTTATCTGTTTAAACATATCCAAGAATTTGGATTGTTGGGCTTCAAGTCTCTCTTTTCTCATTTTACTCGGGTAAGGAAGTGGTGGTTGGTATGGTTTAACATAAGGTTTAGCCTTAACTGTGTTATCTTCATTAACCTTTTCAACTACCGATTCTTTTTCCTTATCTTGATCAGATTGTGGTTCTTGTGGAGTTGGATTAGCTTCATCAGAAATTACAGGTATTTCAGGTGGTTTAAGTGTAATACCACTTCTTGTGGTAATGGCTTTAGCTGTTTCATTCTGGGGGTTAGCATTTGTATCACTAGGTAGACTTCCCGGTTTTCTTTCACCTATTAACCTTGCTAGGTTGCTTACTTCTTGTTCCAGATTTTGAATAGAATCTTGTTGATTTCTAAATGCTTGAGCATTTTGTTCATTGGTTTGTTTCTGAGATGTGAAAAACTGCGTTTGAGAATCAACTAGCTTCGACATCATGTCTTCTAAATTTGGCTTTTTATCATCGGTTTGTGGTGGTTTTTTTTGAAAAATAGGTCTTTGCTGGTTGTAAGTATTGTTGGATACTTGTTGATTGCTAGGACCTTGTTGGTTGTTGTATGGAACATTTCGGTTATAGTTCTAGTTTTGATTGTAGATCGGTCTTGGCGGTTGATAATTATTTTGATAATTATTTCCAGGCCTTTGATTTATGTATGAAACATTCTCCCTTTGTTCCATTGTTAATTCAATACTGAGACAATCTTTTGTCAAATGTGGTCCTCCACACTGCTCACAACTAATTCGTATTGAGTGGATATCTTTAGTCATCTTTTCCATTCGTCTCTCGACAGCATCTATCTTTGCAGAAATGGAATCTAAGTCATGGCTAGAATCGGCTCTAGCTGTTTTAGATGATCTAACGATATCTTTTTCTTGGTGCCACTCATGTGAGTGGGAAGCAGTGTTATCAATAATTTTGTAAGCATCAGTTGCTGTTTTCTTCATAATGGAACCACCAGCTGCTATATCGATGTCTTTCCTTGTAGTGATGTCGCATCCTTGGTAGACTATTTGTACTATTTGACAGGTGTCTAAACCATGTTGCGGACATCCTCTTAATAACTTTCCAAATCTTGTCCAAGCCTCATATAGAGTTTCGTTTGGCTTCTGTGTGAACGTAACAATTTCTCCTTGAAGTCTTACGGCTTTAGATGCCGGAAAGAATTGTTTAAGAAATTTTTCAACTAAGACGTCCCATGTATCAATCGCCCCTTCAGGTAACGATTCCAACCAATCTTTGGCTTCTCCCTTTAAAGTCCAGGGAAATAACATGAGATATATCTGTTCATCTTCCACTTCTCTAATTTTAAATAGAGTACAGATCCTATTAAAGGTACGAAGATGTTCATTTGGATCTTCCTTCGGCGAACCACTAAATTGGCATTGATTAGTCACCATGTGTAGGATTTGTCCTTTGATTTCATAATCTGGCACATTAATGTCTGGTTGAGTAATTGCATGACCTTGGCCAATGCGTTTAGCTCGCATTCGATCTTCCATACTTAGAGGTTCCAGATTCTCCATGATTGAATTTGTTGAATCTGAATCACTATAGGATTCTGATTTAATGGTTGGTTCCTCAACAATCTCTGTTTGAATGATTGGTGGTTCCGGAGGAAAGATTAGTGGTTCAGGATCTCGGAATCGTCCCTGAATATTCTCCGGATTCTCAATTGTGAGGTCGGGTTCAAAAAATGGATTATCGGAAATTTGAATTGGAGTTCTTGGTCGACTGATGACGATTCTAAAGAAAAATCAACGGTGACAATATTTGCTAGATGTCTTGATCGAGTTACAGGTGGTGAACGTACAAAAGGTGGTGAACGTTTTGCTCGGTGCATTCACTGAATATCCTATTAGTTATAAAAATAAGAAAAATTATATAAGTTATCAAATTAATAGACTTTTCTGATTTTGCCCACGTTTCGAATAGCCAAAAGATGCAGCAGAGGGGCAGGATTCGTTTGGTCTCAATATAATTGAGTACTGTTTGGCTCCAATAACCCGGTCCATGTACAAATCCAACTATTACTACGAACCAGAAAATTTTGATGTCTATCAATTTAACCACTTCAAATAATTTTTTCGTTTGAAATTTAAAGAAATTTTAGATAAGAAATAGAAAAATTCTATGTCCTATAAACTAGAGCGTCGAGAAATAAGAAAGAAAAAGAGCGCGTCGAAAAACGTCGAAAAATAAATGGTCGAAAAAATAATAGGCGTCGAAAAATAAAAATAAGAAAGTAGCTCGTCGAAACTTAAAAGGGAACTAAAACTAAGAATTATAAGTTGCGTCTAAAAATATTAAAGCTTAGAAGAAAAACTATATCCCAAATGGCAATAACTTAAAAAGGTACTAAAATATAAAAACGGCGTCGCAAAATTCTAAAGCACTTAAATCTTAGTCTAAAGAAAAAGCACTTAAGGGATTTTACGGCAAAGCCTAAAAATCTAGAAGTAAAAATAACTATGGCAAAAACTATGACTTGAAACTAAAAACGAGCGAAAAATACAAATATTACGCTAAAACGAATAATAAGGTACAAAATATAAAAATATACTTAAAGTTGTAAAAAGTACAATTTTTATAAAAATATTATTTTTATATTAATTATTTTATAAAAGTATTAAGTTTTATAAATTATTAAAACTAAATAAACTAAAAATACAAATTAATTAAAACTAAACTAAATTAAATAATAACTAAACCCTAATTAGGGTTATAATAAATAATAATAATTACGTAATGATTGTAGAATTAGGGTAAAACTGTGACGTGTCAGACAGGGCCATGCGATCGCATGGTCCTCACGTTAAAAATCCATGCGATCGCATGGAGTAAGATTTCGGGCCTGATATTGGGCTGCTACAGTGATCGGGCCGAGTAGTTTTACCATTTTTTTTTTCTGTTTTAAATTTTTGTTTTAAAATATTTATATTAAGTAAATAAAAGTTATATTTTTACAAAATAAAATAAAAATAAAGAAACTTTATAAAACTTATATATTTAACAATCTCTTAAAAATATTTAAATTTTGTTTTTGTTTTTATATTTTTGTATTTTTAAAACGTATTTTTGCAAAAGCGTATTTTTATAAAAGTAAACTAAAAATTAATAAAAATCTTTTTTTATAGCGTTGCGCTTCCGGCGTTTTTAGCGTTCCCCGGCAGCGGCGCCAAAAATACTTGATGTGCGTAGAGGGGTATATAAAATAGTTATAATTTTTACAACGAAAATACTATTAAATACGATATAATTTTACACAAGTTATTTATTTATTTATAGAGTGGATATACCTAAACCTTGCTACAACACTTATAGGCAGTGTACCTAATCGTAGAGTAGTGTAGTTTTTAGTAAGTCCGGTTCGTCCACAGGGAACTAGCCAAGTTTAACGCTATATTTTTAAACAATTATATTTGTATATATATATATATATATATATATATATATATATAAAAGTCGTATTATTATTATTATTATTATAAAAAGGGGGTTTTTTACCATTTAATGACCGGTTTGTCGATTTTAATTAAAGCGTAAAGATAAATGACAATAGTATAAATGACAGAATTTAAATTGCGATAAGTAAATTGCAGTAATTAAAATGACAGTAGATAAAAGTACGATGAAATATAAAATAAAAGTATTATGCTTATTTAAACTTCCGTAATCATGATGTTTGACGTTTTGATTTTAATTAATTGTTACCCGGGTTAATTGTCCTTTGTTCTGGTTTATTTGATACCTATCTGGTTTTTGTCCATAATAGTCCATCGGTCATAATTATAAAATGCTCGTCAAATTAACCTTATTCCCGAAGTCAAATATTCCAACTAATTAGGGATTCGAACTGTAACAAGGTTTTAATAATTTGTTAATAATTACACCAGGTTATCGACTGCGTGTAATCCAAGGTTTTAATTCTTTGTTAACAATTACACCAATTATCCTTGTATGTAATCCACCCCTGTTTTAACGAGATATGAATATTAATTTATCCACTTGATCAGAATGAATAATCAATTACCCAACCCGAATAATTAATTAAATGATCGTAAAAGATGTCATATAAATGTCACTAAATAGAACATACAGAATCATTTTAATAATTATTAGATTAACTAATTTGAAGATATGTTCGACAGATTCTAATGAGTTTTCATTCGATTAGACAATACCCCCTATCTATTAATAGTCAATAGTCCAATGTCCACATGTGACGATCGCTCCAAATCTGTATGGACGAACACGTCATTCATCGATTTCATTGCGAGGTATTTGACCTCTATATGATACGTTTTGTAAACATTGCATTCTTTTGAAAAGGCACACCATAAATAAATATTTAAATCAAAGGTTTTTGACATCTGATGATTTCTACATATAGACAATCACCGTAATATAATAGTTTACAATGATACTTTCGTTGACAATGCAGTAAAAATAAGATACATGGTGATGATTTGGTGAATGCAACGTTTCCTTGAAAAATATGTCATGTAAGACTCCATGCACATAGCTTGTCTAACATATAAGCAAACAGCGGAAGACTTCTAGGAAACCTGAGAATAAACATGCTAACAAGTGTCAACACAAAGGTTGGTGAGTTCATAGTTTTAGTGTTTCGCATAATCTGTATATAAAAGTGGATCACAAGATTTCAGTTGTTTCATCCAGAAACGTTTATCAAAATATTCTACGAAGTTGAGCACCCTGGTAACTAAACTTTAACGTTATAATAAGTACCCCTGTTTTAACATACATGCAACCAACATGTACAATACACGCAATCCAACGTGTACTAAACTCAAATAGCATACGTCTGTTTTATAGTTCAGGCTAGGGTTTCTATACCTGGAACAGACGGGGATGTCAAGCCCTATGGATCCATATATAACTACTCACGCCCACCAGTTCTTATAACCGGCAGTTACTAGTTACCAAAGCTAAGGGATTTTCGGTTCAAACTCAGTGTAGAATTTAGTATGTACTTGTATCCATTGCGTTTAAAATAAAGTGCATGTATTCTCAGCCCAAAAATATAGATTGCAAAAGCAATTAAAAAGGGAGCTAATGAAACTCACGCAAAATCAGTTTTAGCATTTGTATCCATTTAGTAATACAATTATAAAAGCATTGCATGTATTCTCAGCCCAAAAACGTAAAGAGTAAAAGGGATCATATGAAACTCACGCATATAAATATTGTAAAACAGTTAATAAAGCATTTTGCATGTATTCTCAGCCAAAAAATGTAATGAGTAAAAAGGGAGTAAATGAAACTCACCTTAGCAGCATATAAAGTCGTTCACCAAAATGTGATCGAAACTCGGAATATCAAATAACCGTAGTCCTCAACCTAGAGAATATATGTTGGTCAATAAATGTCTATCAAGATAGGTTAGGTCATAGTGTATCACAATCCTAATGCTCGAGATCGACATACAAAAGTTATCCAAAGTCGTTTCAAAAAGTCAATTTTGACAATAGTTAAACAAAACGAGACATACCTTATATAAGGAGTCATTTACTCGGTTGGTAATATTCAAAAATCCATTATATCAATCTCGTAAACAAGTTGTTTAAATCTTAATTGCAGATTCAAAAGTAATTTCAATTAACGTCAATCATAATTCAGTTGATCATATCTCTTAATCCATTCATCGAAACTATTCGATATCTAAATGAAAAGTCATTGATTTTTCGTCAGCTTTCCAAAAACATGCATATCATATACCTTTTACCAGTAATATATGTATTTAATTCGTGATTCATCATAAACTGTTTAACGATGAAATTTAGCATACGAGCATGTATAAACATATATACTCGAGCACTAGACATGGATACACAATTAATATATAAAAGATAAAATATGAGTGCTTACGTATCAATATTGAGATTCAATATTGTAGGAAAGTACGTAGACGCAACGGAGATAATAATACTAGGTTTGATTCACAAATATACCCCCGAACATTACCCATAACCTCCTTGGCAATAACCCATAATTTCCTTAGCTCTATCCCGCTCGAAACCCATTTTAAAAGTGACACGCTCATGACCTCGTCGTAGTATTTTATGTACTAATACTACTAATAATAATAGGATTAATAATAATTTTAATAATAATAATAATAATAATAATAATAATAATAATAATAATAATAATAATAATAATAATAATAATAATAATAATAATAATAATAATAATATAAATAACATAAATAATATACGGAGTAATGATGGTGTAACAACTGAACTGAAATTCGATCAATTTATAGGACTTCAGCTTAAAAAGCACCCCATGCGATCGCATGGGGTTTAGCCTCCTTGGTCATGCGATCGCATGGCTGGAGGATCCAGCTCATAAACCTTTGTCTCGTTTTTTGTCGACATATTATTATAATATATATTTATAATATATAATTTATATAATTAATTATATATTATATTAAATTCACGTGCATAGTTAGTGTTTTACTGGTTCATCTTAAATGTTTTAGTTAACTTATCTAAATATTAATCGAATCAATAATCGAATGTTACTATCGTTTACTAAATAACTTAAAATCATATATATTCAAATAGATATATAAACTAATAAGTTTAATGTACGGTATCATGCAATTAAAACTTTGTTACTTTTTCAAGTTATAGTATATATATATGTATCTATTTACATATAATGGTTCACGAATCGTTGAGAATAACCGAAGGGTACTTGAATAGTTCAAAAATTTTGAGATTCGGTTTTACAGACTTTGCTTATCGCGTCGGAAATGTTAAATCATTTAAAGATAAAGTTTAAATTTGGTCAAAAAATTTCGGGTTGTCACAGTACCTACCCGTTAAAGAAATTTCGTCCCGAAATTTGAGTGAGGTCGTCATGGATAACAATAAAAATGTTTTCATGACGAATATGAGTTGGTAAATAGAATTTTATCACCATTGAATAATACGGATAAAACAATCCGATTACTCGAAGCGTATGAGAGAAGTTATCGTAATAGAGTGAAATGGAGAATAGAGATTCGTCTTATCTCTTGATGTAGTAATGATTGATTTCCGGAATTTAAGGAATAGAAAATCTTCATAATTTAAATAAGATTTGATTCTTCAGAATTTAAGAAAATTAGGATTTCCTTTGATTAAATGCGTAATCTGCCTCGATTGCAATGTCTGATATTTTGCTATAAATTGACCTCCTCCGTTTCATTTATTTTCACCACTCCTATAATCTTCTTTCTTATTTCATACTTACAAAAGATTTGTGAAAATGCTTCATCCAGTTCTGATTCTTGATATTTTCTTGGCTATCATATCATTCATTCTTCTTTTTCATCTTCCACCAGAGGAGGTTATTTTCTTCTACTATTACCTTGGGGTTATATTATTTTTCATTTTCCCGTGTCTTTATATTGCTATACGCATTGATATACACGGTTTGTAATTTCGGGGTTGTTTTCGGGCTTTATATTTTTCATTATATTTCGGAGCTTCATGCTTTCGTTTTCTCTTCCCGACTTTAAGTCAAGCGAATAATGGTCCAAAATTCATAGGTATGAATTTCGAAATGAACATAATTAATGTTCTAAGAAAGAAACGGTAATGGCACAATCTGACTTGTCAAATTACCAGAATATCTGGAAAAAACCGAATCATCAAGAAAAATATTTTCTTGATATGTTTAGAAGTTAAATAGAATGAAAGAGTTATGTAACATGGTTCATGATGAGGGTGGGATCTGTGAACCTTTATCACGTTCCATTAGAAACTCGGCATGACTTACTGTAATATAATCACGTTGATC
Organism: Rutidosis leptorrhynchoides; assembly: GCF_046630445.1. NCBI lineage: Eukaryota > Viridiplantae > Streptophyta > Magnoliopsida > Asterales > Asteraceae > Rutidosis > Rutidosis leptorrhynchoides. The sequence goes on from NC_092334.1 coordinate 518,871,157, forward strand.
AAGTGTCATTATATTATAGTAATTAATGCTTCAGTTCCCAACACTACTTCAAACATCCATTTTTCGAAATTTTTTCAGATTTTTGAAACTAAAATAGTTTCTTTTATGATGTAACACAGATAGCGCGAAGAGATGAATGATTTCAGATAAGAATAGTTATGAAAATATCTTCAGAAATATCGAGGATATTTATAATGAAAGATACGATAATATCTTAGAATTTCTAATATTAACGGATGGTGAAGAAGATTTGTCTGTGAAGGTTTAGAGTTAGGAGCAAGGTATTCGTTAATGACTTCAGCAGACACTGAATCATTTGGATTCTTTGAATATAGAGTTTGGTCCTTGTATTTGTCCTTTGTCTCCTTCATGGTCTGCTCAATCCGTTTTCCAGTTCCAAACCTTCTCTTTTTCTCAGCTTTACCACCATACCATTCTTTATCATCAAACTTTTGACTGTCAATGTCGTTTACAGTTTTTGCTACTTCATCAGCATTTTTTCAAAATTCGGAGGACTAGTTTCACAGTTTGGGGTGTTTTTCAGAAACTTCACATTCAGAGTAAGTAAGTCTAGGAGATAGACATTATATGTTTATATATCACTGTTGGCGTAGAATTGCTGCGAAATTCGAAATACTGATTGCTAATTCCCGGTAGTTGGTATGACAATTATCGTTAGAAGATGTGGATGAGTACATGATAGGGTTTCTATGAGTATAATGATTTTTCAGAGGGTCAAGGATCAATGAAGTTGTTGGTAAATTTACTGCTAATGTGGTAGAACATAAAAGGTTCCCCAGTAACAAAAACGTATATATCAAGGTTATAATAAGGTTAATCTGAAAAGTCGAAGTTGACTGTTTGGAAGTGTGATAAAACTTGATACTTTGAAAAGGAATTGCAAGGTTATTTTTGGTAAAAACAATGCTAAAGGTTCTTGCACAGTTTTGTAGTCAAAGTATAGCTTTGAAAGATGTAGAGATCTAAGAATGATGTCACCGGTTCAGAGTTATGACTTGGATTCTGATCCGTCAATATCAGAATATGTAATTGAATTTGTATGAAAACGATTGTATATCGTTGTGAGTATTGTTAATAATTTTTGAATCAAAGTTGAAGAATGTACAGTGTAACATATTAATTGCAAACTTATATATTTCCCGAGTATTACCTACCCGTTAAAGATTTCACAATTAATATTTTGTACAAAAGAAATTTTTTTTTTATTACCGTCTTTATGAAAATATATGTATGTATATTTTCTTCAGATGTAATACAGATTTAATGAGTTAATATCATATTAAGCTCATTTGATTTTCGGCTTGACTTAGAAATGATTAATCTTTAAAACATTAGAGATTACATAATCCTTGCGGAGTATTTCGCTAATATAATCGATACTTCATTATTTATTCTTATTCCTCGGTGAAGGATGTTGGTGCTCGTGGAATTCTTGTGAACCTTATAAGGCACAGATGATGTTTTCTGGAAAGTTTCGAGTACATCGAAAATGAAAATGTAAAATCAATTATGTAATTGAATAATTCACTTGGTTTATTATGAAATGGAATTCATTAAGTTGAAACAGAGATTGTAGTTAACAATGGTTAAGTTGTTAAGGAAGGATGTACATTATTGCATATTAGTAATATGAACTAACCGAGTAGTACCTACCAGTTAAGATTCACACGCAATAGCTTAGTACGAAAAGATTTATTTTGATTTCAAAATTCATATATATTAAATATACATAAAATTTCTTCAGGGGAAATGAGTTAATACTTCATCGGTTATTGTTGATGGTATTTCTTGGTAACTACGATGCGTATGACGTTGATGTTCAAGGTACATATTGTGATGTTGAGGCTTGCGGTGCGGATGTTGTTGGTGGCGGTAATGGTACTGTTGGTGTTGTTGTCTGTGGTACTATTGATGCCGGTGATTTTGCTGGTGCTTGTAACCTTTGCACCATATTCTCCAAAGCCACTACCCGAGCGCGAAGCTCGTTGACTTCTTCTACTACACCGGGATGATTGGCGGTTCGGACGAGCGGATGAATAAGACCCAGAATTTGAGAGAGTATATGATCATGACGAGATATTCTGGAGATGAGAGATAAAATGGTATTACAAACAGGTTCGCCGGTAAGTGCTTCAGGTTCTTCTCCAAGAGGGCAATGTGGTGGATGGAAGGGATCGCCTTCTTCTTATCTCCAATAATTAAGTAGGCTATGAACCCATCCCCAATTCATCCAGAATAGATGATGGCTAATTGATTGATCCATTCCGGTTACACTGTCTTCGGAATTCAGGTAAATATCCATATCGGAATAGCTGTCAGAGTTTAAGGAATTTGAACTAGATACGGGATCCATCTTGTATAATTAGGGAGATGATTTTTGATATGAATTAGATTATAAAATTTAGTTTGGTATTCTTCAATACATAATTTATATATGTATATATAATACCAAATTCCATAAATCACGGAAAAATTTTCGGAAGATGCCAGGAAAAGTTTACAGTAACAGATACGCTAAGATATGAATTTTGTCTATACATTATTCATGCAATCAATGCAGTAAAACGTGTCTAGACTAGGAATGATAAGCAGGTAATTTTCGACAAGAAATGATAAGCAAAACTTTTGACATGCAGACACGGTCGAAGTCCAGACTTACTAATGCATCCTAACAACTATCAGTTAGACACAATCATGCAAGACCTGGTTCACTAGGACCAATGCTCTGATACCAATTGTGACGATAGCTCCAATTCTGTATGGACGAACACGTCATTCATCGATTTCATTGCGAGGTATTTGACCTCTATATGATACGTTTTGTAAACATTGCATTCTTTTGAAAAGGCACACCATAAATAAATATTTAAATCAAAGGTTTTCGACATCTGATGATTTCTACATATAGACAATCACCGTAATATAATAGTTTACAATGATACTTCCGTTGACAATGCAGTAAAAATAAGATACATGGTGATGATTTGGTGAATGCAACGTTTCCTTGAAAAATATGTCATGTAAGACTCCATGCACATAGCTTGTCTAACATATAAGCAAACAGCGGAAGACTTCTAGGAAACCTGAGAATAAACATGCTAACAAGTGTCAACACAAAGGTTGGTGAGTTCATAGTTTTAGTGTTTCGCATAATCTGTATATAAAAGTGGATCACAAGATTTCAGTTGTTTCATCCAGAAACGTTTATCAAAATATTCTACGAAGTTGAGCACCCTGGTAACTAAACTTTAACGTTATAATAAGTACCCCTGTTTTAACATACATGCAACCAACATGTACAATACACGCAATCCAACGTGTACTAAACTCAAATAGCATACGTCTGTTTTATAGTTCAGGCTAGGGTTTCTATACCTGGAACAGACGGGGATGTCAAGCCCTATGGATCCGTATATAACTACTCACGCCCACCAGTTCTTATAACCGGCAGTTACTAGTTACCAAAGCTAAGGGATTTTTGGTTCAAACTCAGTGTAGAATTTAGTATGTACTTGTATCCATTGCGTTTAAAATAAAGTGCATGTATTCTCAGCCCAAAAATATAGATTGCAAAAGCAATTAAAAAGGGAGCTAATGAAACTCACGCAAAATCAGTTTTAGCATTTGTATCCATTTAGTAATACAATTATAAAAGCATTGCATGTATTCTCAGCCCAAAAACGTAAAGAGTAAAAGGGATCATATGAAACTCACGCATATAAATATTGTAAAACAGTTAATAAAGCATTTTGCATGTATTCTCAGCCCAAAAATGTAATGAGTAAAAAGGGAGTAAATGAAACTCACCTTAGCAGCATATAAAGTCGTTCACAAAAATGTGATCGAAACTCGGAATATCAAATAACCGTAGTCCTCAACCTAGAGAACATATGTTGGTCAATAAATGTCTATCAAGCTAGGTTAGGTCATAGTGTATCACAATCCTAATGCTCGAGATCGACATACAAAAGTTATCTAAAGTCGTTTCAAAAAGTCAATTTTGACAATAGTTAAACAAAACGAGACATACCTTATATAAGGAGTCATTTACTCGGTTGGTAATATTCAAAAATCCATTATATCAATCTCGTAAACAAGTTGTTTAAATCTTAATTGCAGATTCAAAAGCAATTTCAATTAACGTCAATCATAATTCAGTTGATCATATCTCTTAATCCGTTCATCGAAACTATTCGATATCTAAATGAAAAGTCATTGATTTTTCGCCAGCTTTCCAAAAACATGCATATCATATACCTTTTACCAGTAATATATGTATTTAATTCGTGATTCATCATAAACTGTTTAACGACAAAATTTAGCATACGAGCATGTATAAACATATATACTCGAGCACTAGACATGGATACACAATTAATATATAAAAGATAAAATATGTGTGCTTACGTATCAATATTGAGATTCAATATTGTAGGAAAGTACATAGATGCAACGGAGATGATAAATACTAGGTTTGATTCACAAATATACCCCCAAACATTACCCATAACCTCCTTGGCAATAACCCATAATTTCCTTAGCTCTATCCCGCTCGAAACCCATTTTAAAAGTGACACGCTCATGACCTCGTCGTAGTATTTTATGTACTAATACTACTAATAATAATAGGATTAATAATAATTTTAATAATAATAATAATAATAATAATAATAATAATAATAATAATAATAATAATAATAATAATAATAATAATAATAATAATAATAATAATAATAATAATAATAATAATATAAATAACATAAATAATATACGGAGTAATGATGGTGTAACAACTGAACTGAAATTCGATCAATTTATAGGACTTCAGCTGAAAAAGCACCCCATGCGATCGCATGGGGTTTAGCCTCCTTGGCCATGCGATCGCATGGCTGAAGGATCCAGCTCATAAACCTTTGTCTCGTTGTTTGTCGACATATTATTATAATATATATTTATAATATATAATTTATATAATTAATTATATATTATATTAAATTCACGTGCATAGTTAGTGTTTTACTGGTTCATCTTAAACGTTTTAGTTAACTTATCTAAATATTAATCGAATCAATAATTGAATGTTACTATCGATTACTAAATAACTTAAAATCATATATATTCAAATAGATATATAAACCAATAAGTTTAATGTACGGTATCATGCAATTAAAACTTTGTTACTTTTTCAAGTTATAGTATATATATATATGTATCTATATACATATAATGGTTCGCGAATCGTTGAGAACAACAGAAGGGTACTTGAATAGTTCAAAAATTTTGAGATTCGGTTTTACAGACTTTGCTTATCGTGTCGGAAACGTTAAATCATTTAAAGATAAAGTTTAAATTTGGTCAAAAAAATTTCGGGTTGTCACACCACAAGTGTCGGTCTTTTGTCCAAACCTTAATTATGGTACAAAATCCAATAACCCAATCTTAATTTTTAGTCCAACATCACGATTACTTCAGCTCAAATAAGCATAATAATAACTTAGTTACAAGACATTAATTTAAAAAGGAAGAACATAGCTTACAGTGATTATTTATCGCGTAGCGTTACCCGGACAGAGTTCCGACTTAAAACCCGTAAAACATTTCTTACAATAACCCAATTATTATTAAACTTAAATTAAAATTAAAATTATAAATATATATATTTATGTTACAGATGAAGAGAAGAGAAAAAGATATATATAATACATCGAATTCGTTGGCTTTTATAGATGTGGCCTCATAATTGAAGCCATGCGATCGCATGGAAATGCTTCTTCCAGGCCATGCGATCGCATGGCCAGCTGGATCCAGGTCAATCTCTTTTGTTTCTAGCTTGTCGACATTTTATTTAAATATATATAATATATAAATAATTTATATAATTATTTAAATATTATATTATATTCTTGTGCATAGTAGACTTGTAATTTTTAGTCCGATACGTCGTGCGTTGATAGTTGCCTCAGGTCCCGGTTCCGGATTTTCGAACGTCCTTTCGTACTATTTAATATCTTGTACTTTGCGTTTTGCAATTTGTAATTTGCACAAAAAATTATTTTCCTTAACTCCCAAAATCCGCGCAAGTCTTTAACTCACTTTTAGTGGCACTTTTGAGTGCACTATGGCTTTAGTGGCACTTTTCAGGCTTTAGTGGCACTTTTTCTTCAATTCTTTAATCTTCGTGCTTTGTCTTCACATTTATTTATTTAAACGATTACAACTTAAAAATAGAATAATTACAACTAAAAACTTTACATATTAGGATGATATTGCGACTAAATATATGTTCGTTTGGAGGACTATCAGGAATGGTACTTCAAATTTCCCATCGGTGTTCATAACAACCGTTAGTGTACAACGAAATATATCACTAACCCCTAGGCGACACGGACAACGAAATATCCGTTCAAGCAATCGTTAGTGTACAACGAAATATATCACTAACTCTTGGGCGATTTGGACAACGAAATATCCATCGTTAGTGTACAACGAAATATATCACTAACTCTTGGTGGTATAGACAACATATACCCTGGCCCCTTCCCCTTCCCCGCCCTACAAATAGATACATTATATACACACATGTATAATCATTCCACTCACCTTGTCGACTTGGCGAGATTTCCAATAAAAATGTGTAACCTTCAAGGCGAGTCACCTAGCACAATTAATTCCCAATTAATTCACATAACAAGTTGGGCTAACCACCATCTAGCCTCACTAGTGCATTTATGACCCAAAGGGGTACTTATGACCCAATTGCACTAGAATCATATAATAGAGGTCAAGACTCACCACAAATCACTAGAAGCTAGTGATTTAGGCTCTAAGACATTCCATCAACACATATCTAGGGTGTTTCATACCCAATTAATCCCGCTAGGTCAACCCTACCCATTTGACCCATTTCAAGTCAACCATGAACCCTAGAAACACATTTTACTAACAACACAAGTGAGCTAGTGATTAACTAACCATTAGACTCATTAACACCATTTCTTACTTTGAAACCCTAGGTTGGTTGTTCTTGAGTCCTCATGACTCAATCTTACCCACAAACCCCCAAAATCACCAATTATGGGTTTTATGTTCAACATTAACCCAAACCCTAACCCCTTAACACTAATTAAGTAAGAAAATGAAGATTAGGACTTACCACTACTATCACCACGTAGCTAGCGACTAGATGAACAACTTTACTACTCGAGGTAAGACCCGAAACTAGCTTCTTCTTCCTTTGCTTGAGTTTTCTCACACTAGAAATCTCTCTCTCTCTCTCTCTAAACTTGAAGTGGTAGGGTTGAGGTTGTTGCAAGTGGAGTAATGACACACTCCAAAACTGATCTAATGGCCCCAAACTCGTTCCATTGTGAAAATACCAAAATACCCTTATAAAATATCTAAAAACCAAACAGCTGCCCGTCAGTTCATCTGGACGGCGTCCCATAATCTGGACGGCATCCAGTCCTTCAATGTTGGACGGCGTCCCAAGATTTTGGACGGCGTCCCAACTAACTGGGAAAACAGGATGTTACAACTGGACCATTCAAGGTTATTGATCGCATCGAACCAGTAGCTTACCGACTTGAGTTACCTCAACAACTCGCGGCTGTACATAACACTTTTCACGTCCCAAATTTGAAGAAATATTTTGCTAAGGAAGATCTCACTATTCCGTTAGATGAAATCCAAATCAACGAAAAACTTCAATTTATCGAAGAACCCGTCGAAATAATGGATCGTGAGGTTAAAAGACTTAATCAAAACAAAATACCAATTGTTAAGGTTCGATGGAATGCTCATAGAGGACCCGAGTTCACCTGGGAATGAGAAGATCAGATGAAGAAGAAATACCCGCACTTATTTCCAGAAGATACGACAACACCTCCAACTGCTTAAAATTTCGGGATGAAATTTATTTAACGGGTAGGTACTGTAGTGACCCGAACTTTTCCATGTTTATATATATTAAATGAAATTGTTATTTACATGATTAAGTGTTTCCAACATGTTAAGCAATCAAACTTGTTAAGACTTGATTAATTTAAATAGGTTTCATATAGACAATTGACCGCCCAAGTTGACCGGTGATTCACGAACGTTAAAACTTGTAAAAACTATATGATGACATATATATAATTATATATATAATTAACATAATATAATGATAATTAAGTATCTCATTAGGTATTTTAACAATGTGTTATATACATAAAATTGAGTTTATTGAATTAAGAAACTCGAAACGATATATATAACGATTATCGTTATAACAACGTCTTACTAAATACATATGAATCATATTAAGATATTGATACACTATGTTTAATCATGATAAATGATAAGTAAACATGTCATTAAGTGTATTAACAATGAACTACATATGTAAAAACAAGACTACTAACTTAATGATTTCGAAACGAGACATATATGTAACGATTATCGTTGTAACAACATTTAACTGTATATATATCATATTAAGATATATTAATATATCATAATATCTTGATAATGTAATAATTTAACATCTCTTTAGATATAATAAACAATGGGTTAACAACATTTAACAAGATCGTTAACCTAAAGGTTTCAAAACAACATTTACATGTAACGACTAATGATGACTTAACGACTCAGTTAAAATGTATATACATGTAGTGTTTTAATATGTATTCATACACTTTTGAAAGACTTGAATACTTCTACTTAACAAAAATGCTTACAATTACATCCTCGTTCAGTTTCATCAACAATTCTACTCGTATGCACCCGTATTCATACTTGTACAATACACAACTTTTAGATGTATGTACTATTAGTATATACACTCCAATGATTAGATTTTAGTAGCCTATGTGAGTCACCTAACACATATGGGAACCATCATTTGGAAACTAGCATGAAATATCTCATAAAATTACAAAATTATTAGTAATCATTCATGACTTATTTACATGTAAACAAAATTACACATCCTTTATATCTAATCCATATACCAACGACCAAAAACACCTACAAACACTTTCATTCTTCAATTTTCTTCATCTAATTGATCTCTCTCAAGTTCTATCTTCAAGTTCTAAGTGTTCTTCATAAATTCTATAAGTTCTAGTTTCATAAAATCAAGAATACTTCCAAGTTTGCTAGCTTACTTCCAATCTTGTAAAGTGATCATCCAACCTCAAGAAATCTTTCTTATTTACAGTAAGATATCTTTCTAATACAAGGTAATACTCATATTCAAACTTTGATTCAATTTCTATAACTATAACAATCTTATTTCGAGTGGAAATCTTACTTGAACTTGTTTTCGTGTCATGATTCTGCTTCAAGAACTTTCAAGCCATCCAAGGATCCTTTGAAGCTAGATCTATTTTTCTTATTTCCAGTAAGTTTATCCACAAAACCTGAGGTAGTAATGATGTTCATAACATCATTCGATTCATATATATAAAACTACCTTATTCGAAGGTTTAAACTTGAAATCACTAGAACATAGTTTAGTTAATTCTAAACTTGTTCGCAAACAAAAGGTAATCCTTCTAACTTGACTTTTAAAATCACCTAAACACATGTTCTATATCTATATGATATGATAATTAATGATTTAAAACCTGAAAACACGAAAAACACCGTAAAACCGGACATACGCCGTCGTAGTAACACCGCGGGCTGTTTTGGGTTTGATAATTAAAAACTATGATAAACTTTGATTTAAAAGTTGTTCTTCTAGAAAAATGATTTTTCTTATGAACATGAAACTATATCCAAAAATCATGGTTAAACTCAAAGTGGAAGTATGTTTTTCAAAATGGCCATCAAGACGTCGTTCTTTCGACTGAAATGACTACCTCTTACAAAAACGACTTGTAACTTATATTTCCAGCTATAAACCTATACTTTTTCTGTTTAGATTCATAAAATAAAGTTCAATATGAAATCATAGTAATTTGATTCACTCAAAACGGATTTAAAACGAAGAAGTTATGGGTAAAACAAGATTGGATATTTTTTTATTGTTGTAGCTACGGGAAATATTGTAACAATTCTATACAAATCATATCCTAGCTAACTTATATTGTATTATACATGTATTTTAATATATTATGTAATCTTGGGATACCATAGACACGTATGCAAATGTTTTGACATATCATATCGACCCATCTATATATATTATTTGGAACAACCGTAGACACTCTATATGCAGTAATGTTGGAGTTAGCTATACAGGGTTGAGGTTGATTTCAAAAATATATATACTTTGAGTTATGATCTAGCCTGAGACGTGTATACACTGGGTCGTGGATTGGGTCAAGATAATATATATCAATTTATTTCTGTACATCTAACTATGGACAACTAGTTGTAGGTTACTAACGAGGACAGCTGACTGAAAATATTTAAAACATTAAAACGTATTAAAAATATTGTAAATATATTTTGAACATACTTTGATATATATGTACATATTTGTTATAGGTTTGTGAATCGACCAGTGGCCAAGTCTTACTTCCCGACGAAGTAAAAATCTGTGAAAGTGAGTTATAGTCCCACTTTTAAAATCTAATATTTTTGGGATGAGAATACATGCAGATTTATAAATGTTTTACAAAATAGGCACAAGTACATGAAACTACTTTCTATGGTTGAATGATCGAAGCCGGATATGCCCCTTTTTTGCTTGGTAGCCTAAGAATTAGGGAACATCACTAATTTTGAGAATTAGTGCACGCCTAATTGACGCGAATCCTAAAGATAGATCTATTGGGCCTAACGAACCCCATCCAAAGTACCGGATGCTTTAGTACTTGGAGTTTTATATCATGTCCGATAGATGTCCCGGAATGATGGGGATATTCTTATATGCATCTTGTTAATGTCGGTTACCATGTGTTCACCATATGAATGATTTTTATCTCTATGTATGGGATGTATATTGAAATATGAAATCTTGTGGTCTATTATTATGATTTGATAAATATATAGGTTAAACCTATAACTCACCAACATTTTTATTGACGTTTAAAGCATGTTTATTCTCAGGTGATTATTAAGAGCTTCCGCTGTTGCATGCTAATATATGGGCAAGATTTGGAGTCAGCATGCTTGTATAATATTGTTTAAAACTGCGTTCAAAATTTACTTTGTTGTAACATATTAATATTGTAAACCAATATGTATTGGTAGTGTGTAAGTGTGATATTTTTTAGATTATCATTTCTGATAATCTAGGTGGTGTCTTTTTAATCTTGTCGATAAAATAAAGGTTATGGTTTGTTTTTAAAAACGAATGCATTCTTTGAAAAAACGTCTTATATAGAGGTCAAAACCTCGCGACGAAATCAATTAATATGGAACGTTTATAATTGATATGAACGGGACATTTCAATTATCACTTGTTATAGGAACGAAAGTGAGCTGCAACAATAGCCATTTATTTCGAGCAGGAAGAACAAGAAAACATAAGATGGTGTTTGCGTCGGTGGTAAGAGAAACAGAATAGATAGAAAGGGGGATAGAGGTGGTTCGGTTGTGGCTACAGTAATACAATCACCATAGCAGCGGCCATAAACGCAAGTACTTTAATGGTGGTTTTCAATGTAGTAGTATAGGAATTAAGGATGACGATGGAGTGATTCAAGTGGTCAGTGATGATGAGGGATGAGGGTTATCAAGGTTATGAAAGAAGGCGGTGCGAGGGTGGAGGTTTGTAGGGTGGTGGATGGTGATGAACACGAGGGATGTTCATGGCGCAGTGAAGGTTGATGGGTTTCACAAAATAAAAGGCAGGAAAACACAAGTGGGTTTGTTAGATGGTTTGAGTGGATGACAGAAGGAGGAAATGAATTTTGATTAATTCTCTATCTCTTGATACATATATATAGAATTATATGTAATATGTTTAGTGGAAATGGAAAAAGAACACAGTATCAATCACTACATTTACGGATGTGAACACTAGTGGGTGTTGAATTTGTGGTTGAAAACTACCCATGCATAAAATCATATACATAAAATTACAAATGAAGTTACAATTAATGATGTAATATTATAATAATATTAAAGATTAATAAACGTGTGATAAAAAAATTCTTAGCAGCCTCTTTCTTGTTTTTAATCAACCGACAGTTTTCACGGGGTGTGTCCATTGCTAAACAGTTACCGATAATTTAACTCAGAAAAATCTCATATTTTAAAATTAAGTCCATTTATTTATTCCAGTCATTACCTGTTTGAAACCTGATCAAAAAGATTTGATAATTATTTCTTTTATGTTTCAATTTATATGTACGGAGTACAAAAACTTAGATTGAAAAGGTAAAAAAAAAAATATTTATCAAAACTACTATCTTGTTAATCAAATTTTGGAACAACTTTTATTTTAAAACTTCATATATATATATATATATATATATATATATATATATATATATATTAGACCTATTTTAAAAATAATTAAACGTCAACCGAAAGTTACAGACATTTACCATTTAAGCTCAAAATTAATTATATTTAATATACACTATGTATATATAAACAGTTTTAAATAACAAAATTTACTACGCACATAAATATATATTAAATAATTAAATTAAATATTACAATATATATATATACAAGAAATATACATATAAAATAATAGTTTTTATTACAATGTATTTTATTGTACATATTTATTTATAACAATAAATGTATATAATAGTTTATTAATGTTCATGTTATTATATACATTATACATATTTTTATATATACATATTTTTATATATATTCACATATTTACAAGCAATGGTTCGTGAATCATCGGGGACAGTCGAAGGTCACATGAATATATGAAAATAGTTCAAAAATTTTGAGATTCAATTAAATAGACTTTGCTTATCGTGTCGAAATCATACAAAGATTAAGTTTAAATTTGGTCGAAAATTTCCGGGTCGTCACAGTACCTACCCGTTAAAGAAATTTCGTCCCGAAATTTGATCGAGATCGTCATGTCTGATAATAAGAATGTTTTCCTGACGAATATGAGCTGATAAATAGAGTTTTATTACTGTTGAGTAATATGGATAATATAATTTGATTATACGAAGTGTACGAGTGAAGCTATCACAAAAAAAATTGAGATAGAGATTTAACTTTTTATGTAGTCACGGTGGATTCCCGAATTTCAAAGAATTTAAAAGAAAATCTTCCTAATAAGATTTGATTCCTTGGTAATTAAGGAAATTAGGATCCTCTTTGGTTAAATGCGATAATCTGTCTCGATTGCCTTGTCAGATATTTCACCATAAATCCACCCTCTTCGTTTCCTTTATATTTTGGAGCTCCATACTTTTGTTTCCTCTTCCTGACCTTAAGTCAAGCGGATAATGATCCAGAATTCGTAGGTATGAAGTTTCGAATGAACATGACTAATGTTCTAAGAGAGATTGTAATAGCACGATCTTGATTTATCAAATTACCAGAATCACTGAGAATAGAACTATCAAGAATATACTTTTATTGATATGTTCAGAGGTTAAGTAGAATGAAAGAGTTATGTAACATGGCACATGATGACGTTAAGATCTGTGAATCATCACGTTCCATTAGAAACTCAACATGACTTACTTTAATATAATCACGTTGATCAAGTGTCATTATATTATACTAACTCATGTTTCAGTTCCTAACACTACTTCAAAAACATTCATAATTTAAATTCGGATTTTTTAGAATTTTAGAAACTAAAATAGTTTCCTTTTATGATATATCACAGATAGCGCGAAGAGATAATTAATATCGGGTGAGAATATTTATGAAGATATCTTCAGAAATATTGAGGATATTTACAATGGAAGATACGATAATATCTTGAAATGTTAGAACCAAATTGTGATGAAGAAATTCATTCACGATGATTTAGAGCGGTTAAGGAGTAAGGTATTCGCTAAGGATTTCATCAGAAACAGAATCATCATGATTCTTTAAATACAGGGTTTGGTCCTTGTATTTGTCCTTGGTCTCCTTCATGATTTGCTCGATTCATTTTTTCAGAACTCAGAGATCTGATTCGTAAGCTAGAGTGCTTTTCAGAATTTCATAATGAAAGTTCATAATTCTATGAGATAAATGTTATATGTATACATATAATTGTTGATGTAGAAATGCTACGAGATTCAAAATACTGATTGCTGATTTCCTGTAATTGGTATGGCAATTCTTGTTACAGGATGCGAATGAGTATATGATAAGACTTCAATAAATAAATATAGTGATTTGTCGGAGAGATTTAAGCCAAGGAGCAACGAGGTTGCTGGTACGTCTACTGATAATATGGTGGGATATAAAAGGTTCCCCGGTAAAAACAAAAGAGCACGCATATATATCAAGATTATAATAAGGCTATTCCAAATGAAAATCGAAGTTGACTTGCTGGAGCTGTAACAAAATTTGCTACTTTGAAAGGGATCGCAAAGTTATTTTCGGTAATAACAACGCCAAAGGAGCTAGCACAGATACGTGTTAAACGTTTACTCAAATTTCGAGTGTTTTCAGGTGCATAACTATATGCGTCAATCTCTTCTTCTGTAGATGAAGTGCGGTTGGTTCATCCTCTCGGTTGAGGTATTTTCAAGAACCATAAAAGGTTTGAACACAGATTATAATCGTTAAGATATAAATGAGGTTTAAGATGAAATCAAATGGCAAACTTGAAGAAATGTTTAGTTTCATATGTTATAATCAATATTTTAATTCATTTTAATTATCCAATGTTGGCAGTCCACAGTTGATAGTCCACAGTTAGCAATTCAATAATTCATATATAATATTCGAATTAATTAATAAGTATCGTGACCCGTACACATGTCTCAGACTCGATCACAACTCAAAGTATATATATTATTATAGAATCAACCTCAACCCTGTATAGCTAACTCCAGCATTACTGCATATAGAGTGTCTATGGTTATTCCAAATAATATATATATATGCGTCAATATGATATGTCAAAACCTTGTATACGTGTCCCGATATTTAAACAGAAATTAAATGACGATAAATAAAATTGCGAGAATTAAATTTGCGATAATTAAATTGCGATAAATAAATTGCGATAAATAAATGTAATACGGAATTAACAGTTAGCTAGGAACAGTTAGCTAGGATTTTGTTAGCGTGAATTCTTAACAAAATTCCTCATAGTTAATTTGTCTGTTTCTAACAAATTTTATTTTGTCAAGTGTTTTCTTCATTATGCCACTTGTTGGATTCTGATAGGTCAAAATCCAAATATGAAATTGAATGAAAATGATTATTCTGCGGTGAACAGATACGTATATCGGTGGTTGTAAGTAGGATAGCAAATGATTGTTGAATCAGATTCGAAGAATGTACAATGTAACATATTAATGTGAAATCTAAATATTCCTCGGGTATTACCTACCCGTTAAAATATTTTCACCGTTAACAGTTTGTACGAAAGAATTTTTAATTACAATCTTTATGAAAATATATATACATATATATTATCTTCAGATATAATCATGGATTTAATGAGTTAATGTGATATTAATCTCATTTGATTTACCGTTAGAACTAGAATATATAATCTCTAAAACATTGAAGATTACGTAATCGTCATGTTGGACGAAGATAAATGATGTAGAACGATTCGTAGAACGATGATTATGCTCGAGGTACATAATGAGATGTTGAGGTGTGTTTTGTTGGAACTTGAGTTGTTGGTGGTACTGGTATTGATGTTGATGGTACTGTTGGTGCCGGTGATGTTGCTGAAGCTGGTACATTTTGTACCATATTTTCCAAGGCTACAACTCGGGCGCGAAGCTCGTTGACTTCTTCCATTACTCCAGGATGATTGTCGGTCAGAGCGAGCAGATGAATAAGGTTTAGAATTTGATGTAGTATATAATCATGATGAGATACTCTGGAAATGAGAGAGAAAATGGTGTTTCAGACAGGTTCACCGGTAAGTGCTTTGGGTTCTTCGTCAAGAGGGCAATTTGGTTGGTGGAAAGGATAGCCTTCTTCCCGTCTCCATCGGTTAAGTCGACTACGAACCCATCAGATGAATTGGGGATGGCTGATTGGTTGATTCATTCTGGTGACGCTGCTTCCGGAGCTTAGGTGAATATCCCTGTCAGAATAGTTGTCGGAATAACTATCAGAATAGCTATCAAAATCTAAGGGACTCGAACTGATTAAGGGATTCATCTCGTACGATCAGATGAAGGATTTTCGATAAGAAATAGATTATAGAATGTAGATTAGTACCCTGCAATACATAATTTACATATGCATATATAATACTAAAATCCCATAAGTTACGGAGGAATCTACGGAAGCTGTCAGGCAAAGGTAACAATAACAGATACGCTAAGATATGAATTTATCTATACACTGTCTATGCAATAGAGGCAGTAAGACGTGTCTAGACCTTAAGAATGATAAGCAAATAATTTTTGACACTAAATGATAAGCAAAACTTTTGACATGCAGACACGGTCGAAGTTCAGACTCACTAATGCATCTAAACAACTATCAGTTAGACACACTAATGCAAGACCTGGTTCGCTAAGACCACCGCTCTGATACCAACTGAAATGCCCCGTTCATATACAATATAAACGATTCACAATAGTTGATTTCATCGTGAGGTAATTGACCTCTATATGATACATTTTACAAACATTGCATTCGTTTTTAAAAGACAACCTTTCATTACATCGAAAGTTGACGGCATGCATACCATTTCATAATATATCCAACTATAATTGACTCAATAATAATCTTGATGAACTCAACGACTCAAATTCAATGTCTTTTGAAATATGTCATGAATGACTCCAAGTAATATCTCTAAAATGAGCAAATGCACAGCGGAAGATTTCTTTAATACCTGAGAATAAACATGCTTTCAAGTGTCAACCAAAAGGTTGGTGAGTTCATAGGTTTATCATAAAACAATAAAATTCATCATTTTGATAGACCACAAGATTTAAATCCTGCATGGTACAAATGGGCCCGAATCCTAAACCCACCTGTAATGTACATGCGATATCTTTTAAATACAGTACACCTTTCTCGTGTACGAAATCATCTTTCATAAATCTTAGTAACCGTACACATATCTCGTGTATAAAAATAACATACACATAATCTGTGTATAAAATCATTCTCTCGATACATAACATTCACTTTTCATTGTTTTCATAGCTTGGCTTGGTAACCGACCTTAACATATAATGCGCATAATAATATCCCCAAAATAGAACATCTCATCTGTATAATAATCATATAAACTTCGAAGTACTAAACACCACGCCCACTAGCCCTTCGGTCTAGTGAACATTCTGAGTGGGGGTGTTAAACCCGGTAGCTACCTTTAGGATTAGCGTCAATTAGGCGTGCACTAATTCTCAAAATTAGTGATGTTCCCTAATTCTTAGGTTACCAAGCAATAATAATCAGGGGGAAAATATTCATATCAATTGTGGCAATTATCACGTCCACATACTTCAATGGTGGCAATTATCACGTCCACATAATTTATTCGAGGAATGTTTTGCTTGTGTCTATCTCGTCAAACATTTATAAAAGCATTTCATGTATTCGCCGTTCAAAAATGTATTTCAAAAGCATTTAATAAAGCAGTTGTAAAAGTAGCGCATGTATTCTCAGTCCCAAAAATGTAAAGAGTAAAAGGGAATCAAATGAACTCACCATACTGTATTTTGTAGTAAAAATACATATGACTAAATTGAACAATGCAGGGTTGGCGTCAGATTCACGAACCTATATCATTTATATATATATTAACACATATAATGGTAATCGAACAACTTTATATATATTTAGTTATGTATTAAGATTAATATTCATATATAATTTTATTAATACTTATAATATATCATAATACTTATTTGATATATGATTTAATTAATGTTATATCAATATGAATAATATTATATTAGTTAAAATATAATATTATGTAATGTTAGTATACATAAATATATTTTTATATAAATATCTTATGTTCGCGAAAATTAATAATTGTAACAATACTAAGTTAAGGATAATAATAATAATAATAATAATAATAATAATAATAATAATAATAATAATAATAATAATAATAATAATAATAATAATAATAATAATAATAATAATAATCATAATAATAATAATAATAATAATAATAATAATAATAATAATAATAATAATAATAGTAATAATAATAGTAATGATGATAATAATAAAAATGTTAATTTTTAATAATGAAAATGTTAATAAAGAAAATGATAATTTTTAATGATAACAAAATAATACTTTTAGTAAGAATGATACTTTTAATAATAATAGTAGTTTTTGATAAAAAGATAAGTTTAATAATAACGATAATGAAAATGATAATTTTGATAATAATATTTAATACTTTATAATAATAATATTAGTAATAATAATTTTAACTATAATCTTAATAATAATAATACATGATAATTAATATTTGTATTAGTAATGATAATAATAATAATAATAATAATAATAATAATAATAATAATAATAATAATAATAATAATAATAATAATAATAATAATAATAATAATAATAACAACAATAATAACAATAATACTACTGTTAACACCTATTTTCTTATGAGGTAAGGCTTAGTGTATCAACAAGATACTAGAAGTAATCTAGCTTTAGGAGGGCGGAATGTTGCCGATTGATTTTTACCCTCGGGAAATAATCCCTGCAGACCCGGTTCACAAGTATAGAAACTTGTGGGGTGGCTTAATCAATCTGTCGTCCGTAGAGCGTAATAGTGCTAGCCGGATGACTTTTAGTGAGAGAAAGTAGAGAGAGAAAGAGAAGTGAAGTCTCAGCTCTCAAAGTTGTCAGAATGTATGAACTGTGTAAAATGACGACCCAAGGGGTCTATTTATAGTGTCAGATCCACCAGATTGCTTGGGGACACGTGTCAGATGATGATACGTTCTGTTATTCGTGATCCAAAATTTATGCTGAAGGTGGCGTTCTCCGGCCCGGGCTTACGCGCTAGGCGGCCTTCAGGGCTTACGCATGACGGAGCAGCCTGTACAGCGGAGAACGTTAGACGGACAACTCCACAAAACTGTTGTTTCCAGCCTTCCTGATGCTACTTCTATGCAACCATTATGCCTTTTATGTGTGTATACAATAGGATACACCATTAAGTCCCCCCAGTTTAATGACTTAAGCATTTGAAGAATGATTAAGTCGTTAAACTTTTGAAAAACGCATGCCAAACCAGCCTGTTCATTGCCCACTTGCATCGGGGAAAACATTTTAGGCATTAAATGCAGACGAGTTTTACTGACGCTGTTATGATTAATTTTTTACGGCTGAGATCGTCCACGCACCTCCAGCTGTAAAAAGTGCTATTTCGTACCCTTCGTTTAAACTCACCCCTACACGTGTCTTAATCGTGGCCATAAAAATTGCATCGATGAAATCCTATAAAAACCGTCATAACCCTGTTACCATCACTTTTTTACTTTTGCTAAGATCTAAAAAGCATATTTCTCCCCCAAATCTTCATCGCCTTCTTCAATCTTCAACTTTTTAAGGTTTACCGTCTTCCAAGGTCAGTACACTTCATCTTACTGCTATTTTCTTCTTGTTGATATCTTTTACTGTATTATCATGGCTTCTTCACGGAGTACTGGCCAAGAGCACGCCAAGCCTTCTTCATCAAATACCGCTGACATTCCAGAAGTTAGCACGATGGCTTCATCATTAACCAGTGAATATTTAGATGGCTTAAAGATTGCCTTTCACCATCTCAATCAATACAACCCTGTTCTTCCCACCATCGGACAAACTGCTGACAACCCTCCTGAGGGGAACATTACTTTATATGCTTTACAAATTACCCACGGCAACCTCCGTGTTCCCCTTACTAACTTTCTTCTTCGCCTTCTTAGATATTATGGTACCTGTCTTAGTCAGATGCATCCCCATGGCCTTCAAAAAATCATCCTTTTTGAAATGTATTGCAATGCTATTAATATAAAGCCTCGCATTAATGTTTTTATCTCTTTATTTAGAATCCGCACAATTAGCGATTGCTGGCTTACTATTGATAGTAAGAAAAATAATCATTTTTTGGTCAAAATAGAGTTTCAAACTTGAAGGACTGGAAAAGTCCATTTTTCTTTGTTGATGAAACTGTTATTCTGGAGGAATACTCCGTTGTCCGGGAGTGGGGTGCTATTGATGCTGACATAGGAAAGGGCGTTAAGATTTCTCCCGCAGAACAGCGGATAGTAAATAGTTTGAAAGGACTCCGTCTTCCGCCCAGATCATACGAAAGGTATGAGGGAATTCTTGTGCTGTGCAAAGTGAGCCAAGAATGGCCGAGCAATTCTGTGCCAGTACTTCGTGGGAAAAAACAGGGTAGGATGTGATATGATCATCCTATTATATATATATTGATTTGTGTCTACTGTTTGTCATGTGTACTTATATTGCTATTCATGTGTAACTTTTGCAGGCAACTCCGTGATGCAGGTTCGCTCTGCTCTTTTATCCGCTGATCTTGATGATGATGTAGAGGTCACTGCTCGTGATAAAACTGCTGAAGAGCTAGAGGCGGAGAGAGTTGCAGCTGAAACTAAAGCTGCTGCTGATGCCGAAAAGGGAAAAGAAATTGCTGTGAGCAGCTCAGACAGCGAATTCGGGTCTAAACATACAGACACTGAGCGGACAACGGATGATACCACCACCGCCGATCAGCAAACATCGGCATCAGTTGACATCACGGGTGAAACTAACCCTACTCCTCCTCCAACCCAAAAGACAAGAAAGAAGAGCATAGGCTCTAAAAGGGTGAAGAGTACAGAGGAGGGTAATAAGCAGAAACGCAGGAGAAGTATGTTCATTCTGCTCTTTCTTGAAAATGCACATGTCTTTGCTTATAATTGTTATGTTTGTTCATAATGCTAATTTGTTTTGTTAGTAATTTTAGCAGAGTCGGATGATAGTCAAGGGAAGGCTACGGATGGCAGTGACCGGAGGCCGGAGGGGAATCTTGAAAGTGAAGGAGAGAAGGGCCTGAAAATGCCTGACCCAGACTTTGCTCCCTTCGATGAATCTGAATTTCATGAAGATAGGCTGGAAGGAAACACTGCTTATGATTCTCCTCTTCCTAATATCACTAACCCTGCTGTCACCTCCTCCAATGTTCAAGAGCCAACTCGTCCTACTCATGTGAGGGCTTTGCAGGCCATCATTGCAAACCCTGCCACTAAGGATAAAGAATTTGCAACTCTTCTTCAGGTATGAATCATAAGACCATCTACATGTATATGCTTGTAAGTTATTGATGTGAGTTGCCTGAATTTACTCATAAAATTTTGTTTTGTACAGGATTGTGTTATCCCTGAGCAGAAACCCCAATTCACTGATCTCCGTTCTGATCAACTCGGGGAATCAACTATGGCAGCTCATGTACTGCTAACCAACCACCTGGACTCTGTGCTGTAACTGCAGGAGCATCAAGAGTCTATTCTTGCTTTAGCCAGTAAGGACATAACTGAAGGTGCAAATGCTCGCAAAAGAGCTGCTGATGCTGAGCGTGCCTTAAGTGATGCGCAGAAAATAATAAAGGCTAAAGAAGTTGAGCTAAAAAGTGCTCAAGATGTTGCTGCTGTTCTGCAAGGGGAAAGGGATGCTGAGAAGAAGAGATTGGAAGAGGAACAGGTGAAAGTTGGTGAGCTAGAGAAACAGCTGAATGCAGAGAGAGAAAAGTCTGTTGAGCTTCTCCGGAGGGCGGAGAAAGGCGAGGGCAATTTTGTTGAGCTTAAGAAGGGTGTACCAGGTCTGATAGCTAAGGTGCTTGGATCCAATCTTGTAGGGAATCCCTACAATGATTATGTTGATGCTGCCTGCGCCCATGCTATTGCTGATGTGACCCGCAAGCTGTTCAAACGCCTTGCTCCCAACCAAACCCCTTCTGCTGCTATTACCAAACTTATGCCTCCTGGTACTCAAGAAAAAGTTGATGAGGCCAAAAACAAATTGATAAATTTGAAGATAAACGTTTTTGACGAAGTATGCAGCAAAGAAGATTCATCTGCTCAAGATGTGCTTAGCGTGCAGTTTGATTGATCTTTGTAAAAATATCAAACAATGTTTTGTAATAATTTTCCATCTGATTTTGACATTATATATATACTGACTTTATTGTGATGACTATGTGTGTTTACATGCTTGTTGCAAATATTTTGATGCTTAACACTTTAAAACCAATCGATTATGCACCTGAGCACAAAATTTCTATACACAATTGTGCAGTGTATAATTGAGCAAATCATTTTGAAAAATGTATAAGGTAATTCATATGTAGACGCTTTGCAATATCAAGTTTTGCTAAATGAATATGATGTCTGAATTCTGTTACACACTTTCCGTCATAAAATTAATGAGGAAGAATTATGAAGTGTTTTAGAAGAATGATTACAAATCAATAAACTCTCCGTCTTACGCCTTCCGTCATAAAGTATATGAGGAAGAATTGTGAAGTGTTTTAGAAGAATGATTACAAATCGATAAACTCTCCGTCGTACGCCTTCCGTCATAAAGTATATGAGGAAGAATTGCTAATTATTTTGCCTTCATACATAAAATATAGAACTTCGTTCTGTGAAGTAAGTTTTTTATAATGTTTGTCATGACAAGTATCTGAGTTTTGTATCATGCCTCGGTGCGTTCTAGTAAAACTTAAACGTTTTCTAGCCGATCCCTTGTGCCTTTACTGGCCGGCACAAAAGCTTCCGCCATCAGAGGTACTTTAAAAATATACTCCTTCTGTGGGCAGGTTATAAATGTAATGTTTTACATTTGTCACGGGCAGCACTTTGTTTAAGAAAAATATAAAATTTATTGTTCGGTACTGTGCAGTACATAAACGATTGATGACGAATTTAGGTGGATCAAGCCTAATTAGTACGCCATGAATGTTTAATGTATGCAATTGCTAATATATGCACTGTAAAATTAGCACAATGGCTCACAGTAAATTGATAAACGCTGATCTTCATTATAATGCGAAAATATGTTCTTCAAATGCTAAACATATGTATTTTGGCATGAATACAACGATTGTAAAAGACAATGCCTTCATAAAAATGCTAAAAAACTGCTCTTGATAGTAAACTTCTGTTCTTGATAACATGCTAAGATTTGCTTCTTCATACGCCGAGCACCCAGCGCTATCCGGCCTACACACTTGATTATGGAATGAAAAACTCCTGAACTTCATCATCACTAAACAACCGATCATGCTTTCTCCAGTTTACGTTGCCTTTTGATAAGTTCACAAATGTGGATCTCTCCCTAGCCGGTGCCACATACTGTGAATGTATGGCGGCTACTCCGTTAGGAGTTGGGAACCTGATCTCTGCATGAGCTGTCGATGTTATTGCTCCGAATTTAGCCAACGCTGCCCTTCCAAAGAGGACGTTAAACCGAGAATTTCCATCTATGATTGTGAAATCAATTGTTTCTATTCTCAACAATGGGAATGTGCCCATAACAACTTCCAAACGAATCTGCCCCATGGCATTTACTGGTGCTCCCGTTAATCCAGAAACTTTCAATCTCGTTTGCCTAGCTCTGTCCTGCACATGCCTTGGAAAAGTCTTCAAGCAATGCCAGTAAATGATGTCAGCTTCACTTCCCGTATCTGTGTAGATACAGTTGACAAACTTATTTGCTATCTCTGCTGAAATGATCACTGGCTGAACGGACAACGCCCAATTCTGAATTGGCTGAAAGATAATTGGAGCATATCTCCAGCTGTCCAAATTGCTATTTGATGATCCACCTTCTGCATAATAACTGTCGTTGATCCAAACCATCCTAATTACAACTTCTGGAGTTGTCTCACGCTCTGTGACCCGGTCTCCGTACTGCGGTTGGTTCCGATTATCTCTTCCGCCATGCTGCTCTCTTCTGTTCTCTCCACGGCGTCCTCTGTTACCATCATTCCTTTTTCACGCAAATTTCCTGCGAGGATCATTCCTCCTGTACTGTTTGCCAGGCAACAAATGATTCAATTCTCCTGCCTTGATTTTCGCTATGATTTCTCTCATCAAAGATTTGCAATTGTCCGTATCATGGCCCCATGCCTCATGGAAATCGCACCACAACTCACTCTTTGGACCCTCCCTTTCTTCCATAGGCGCTGGAGCATTGAAAGTGGTCCGAATTGGTTCAGTGAAGAGGATCTCTTTCGGAGTTTTGGTAAGCGCCATAATCAACGGGTGCCTTCCTATTGGCTTTCTGTTGTGGTGAAAATCATTAGGGTGATTGTTTCCTCTCCATCCTCCATTTAAATTGTCATTCCTTCTCTGATTTCTGACAAAATACCGTCCTCCATTGTGCGGCTTGCTACTACTGCCAGTATCAAACTTATTCAACCCATGCTCACCAGCTCGAACATGCCTCTGTGCAACCTCCAACGCTTGTGGCAATGTTTTTGGCAAGTCATACCGTAATGCATGAACAAGTGCACTAAACCGTTGCTGGTCCAAACAGAAAATGAAGCCAGACACAAGCTGTGATTCTGGACAATCAGGAATCTTCTGTGCTTCAAGTGTATAACGCTTCATAAAATTGCTCAAAGATTCGTTATGATGCATTGTGATCTCGTGTGCATCAAGATGTGTCAGAGTACAGCTCCGTAGATTTTGGTATTGCATCACAAATTTTGCTCTCAAATCAAGAAAACTGGTAATACTCCTTGGCGGCAAACTAGCAAACCATTCGCGTGCCATTTTCTGCAATACCATAGGAAACATATGGCACGCGGTTTCATCCTCCCAATGCTTCAACCTCATAACACCTTCAAACATAGTCAGAAAATCTTCCGGATCCGTTGTGCCATCATAAACTCCAATTGCTGGTATAGCAAGATTTCTGGGCAATGGATAATTAGCAATTCGATCAATGAAACACTGTGTAGATTCTGCCATGGCCGGTGGCTTGGTGGCTTGCTCTCCAGTAATGAGGGCAAAGAAATTATCCACGGCCACAGCACGGACGGCGGGCTGCGCTAAGCATTGCTTATATTTTGCCGGAGCTGTCTGCTTAAGAATGTCATTCAAAAGCAACACTGCCTGCTTCTCTGACATGAACTCATCTTTGTCAGTTTCATCATCAGAGTCGTTATTATCATAGCTCAGGTCGTTATCTTCCCCAGAATCATCAATAAGACTGCCCAGCTTGTCGAGTAGCCTAGATAACTTGTATTTTGGAATAGATTACCTTTTCATTATTTGCTTGTCTCTGCCATCCGCCATCCGTCGAAGAGGTATAAATGATGGACATCGTCGTGGTTGCATCAATGGTCGTCGTTCTGGATTAGTAATAAAATTTGAAAGTCTTTCTGCACTTCTGGCTGTCATTTCTTCGATTACTGGCCTTTTCTCCGAATTAGTTGCCAAATGTTTAAGCCTTTCTGCAGTTTCAGCAACTGTTTCTTCAATCGTACCATCTAGTGGCTGAACGGGTACATCTTCAACAGTTATCATGTCATCAGTTGATGGATTGTTGACTGCTTCAAGTACAAATGGAGCTTCAGTTGTTTTTGTTCCTTTTCCGTTTCGTGTGTTCTTTGCATTAGTGGATACACCATTAACTACCTTAAATGAAAAGCTTCCAAAAACAAAAGTGTCTATGCCCGGGCTCGAACCCATGACCTCTCGCTAACACGACACCCACTTTAACCGTCCCACTATTCCTGCTTTTCTGTTTTAATTCCCGATTGAGTTTTATTTAATCCGTTATTTACGTTGATAAACTGGCCCAACAGCTAATATTACGGCCCAAATGAAAAATCGCAGCCCAACACAAATGAAGCCTATTAAAATGTTTAGTTGGATCCTCATAACAATCCAATCCCTATACAACCTGAATGATCCAGCGGTTTTGTTTTTAAAAAAAAATGGCAAGTTGCAGCCGCCTACATCAGCATCATCGTTTCTATATCATCATCTATACCACCATCTATCATCGTACTCTTAATCATAATCATTATCCCATTTCGATCATCATCATCATTACTTCAATATCATTACCATTATGGTAACCGTAATCTCATCATCATAGTTACATCATCTTTCATCATCATTCATCTAATAATTCGCAACAGTTAAAGTTCTTGGTGGGTTTCATCATCATCGAATAATAGTGACACATGCTGAAAGCTTCGGTTGGTTGTTGCTTCGGATAGAAATAAAAACATAAATGTATAGTTGCAGTTGTGTCCGCTGTTAATAACAAAAGAAGCAGAATCCATAGTCTATCAGCTTTGAGCTGTTAGAACTAGGAAACGGAACAGCATAGTAATAAAGGTAAAAAAAATTATGTGTGGTGTTCGATAGTAAACGGATGTGCAGATGGTGGTGGCGGTATATGGTGGTTGACAGAAATAGTTGTAACAAGGGTTTTAATATGGTGGGTGGTGCTTCGGTGAGGGTGATGAGGGTACGTGGTGAAAAATGGTGTTGTAGTTCAAACCGTTCACAGCGAAATAATGGTGGGTTTCAATGTTTAGGGTGGGGGATAGTGATGATGGTGGTTTGTGGTGTGTTTTCAACCTACATCATCATAGTCACTGTAACACAGAAACGGAGCAATAGCAGTTCGATCAAGTGGTGTTTTGGGTCTAGCTTGTTCAGAAACTAAAATGAAACGGATTAATTCGAGTAGTAGTAGTAACACGGTTTCACCGTTCCTTAACCATAAGGACGATTACAATAACATATGATTTCATCGCGAGGTATTGACCTCTATATGCGACATTTTTCAAAAACTGCATTCGTTTTTACAATACAAACCATAGCTTTTATTACAAATACAAGGTTTAAACAACTTAATAATGATTATCGTTTAGCGATAATCATAGACTTACAAACTTTACATGTGATAATAACAATACGACTTCCAACATATTTTACATTACAAATCCTCCGATATGCAGTTTTATTTTTGACACAAATATGCATACTCAAGATCTTGCTTAAATTCAACATGTTGCAGCGGAAGCTTTTAGTTATCACCTGAGAATAAACATGCTTAAAATGTCAACATAAAGTTGGTGAGATATAGGTTTAATGCCGGCAGCGTTATAAATATAGACCACAAGATTTCATATATAAACATTTTAATAAAAATATTCTAAGTTGTTGAGCACTTGATAACCATACTTAACATTTAATCAACGTCGCATATTCCCTTTATTATGAAATCTTACTACACCGTACCAAGTGTAGTTACCGAAACGAAGTACTATGCAACCGTTGAATACTGGTCGTCCAGTCCGGTTGGGGTTGTCAGGCCCGATAGATCTATCAACAGGATTCGCGTTTACAATACCTCATGTAAATAATAGCTACCAAGTTACAGGGAAGT
This sequence comes from Rutidosis leptorrhynchoides, assembly GCF_046630445.1. NCBI lineage: Eukaryota > Viridiplantae > Streptophyta > Magnoliopsida > Asterales > Asteraceae > Rutidosis > Rutidosis leptorrhynchoides. Next base: position 518,898,637 of record NC_092334.1, read on the forward strand.
ATGCCAATGGTACAACTCAACGTAGAATATATATTTTTAATCACTTATGTCCATAACGTAAATCATAAAATGCATGTATTCTCATCCCGAAATATTTAGAGTTTAAAAGTGGGACTATATACTCACTTTTGCCTTGAAGGTATTTATCACGACTTGGTCTCCGATAGATATCACGAACCTAACCATATATATAATATATCAACATATTTTCTTTTTAAGTAATCGTTACATATATATATATATATATATATATATATATATATATATATATATATATATATATATATATATATATATATATATATACTTTTAATACTTTTAATATTTTCTTAGTCTGTAGTTAGCAGTCCGATGTTAGTGGTCCACAATTAGTTGCTTAAATAAAATAAATAAAGACCCCATCGTATTCGTATTGATCAGAATTAATCTCGACCCATGGTACCATTTTGTCAAGTGACGTGTTGCGTACATAAAGTACCGTGTTGTCAAATGACGTGTTGCGTACAATCATGAGGTCTTATGATTAATCTTCTCGTGTTGTTTACGGGTGGTCCTGAAATATATAAAATCAAATCATAAGTAAATATATATGAAATATCATATTAATTAGAAATATATGATTAATTTAATTTTTCTCCAAATATTTTCGTACCTAAACTAGCTTCGGATACCCGGTCTTGTTTTAGTCGTAGTTTCTTCATTACAACTCCGTTTTTGTTGGTTCAACTTGCCACTTCCTTGAATCGAGTCAATTTTTAAAAATATGAACTGAAAATACCTTAGGTTGTATTCAAAATCATAGGTTATAGGTCAAACTTTGGTGAAACTTAAGAAAGTGATCATTTTCTATCATAAAAACAACATTTAATGATCATTTTTCTAAAAATACTTACACTTTGAGTTAAACCATGAAATTTTTATGTGTTAACATATTCATAAGAAATATCATTTTTCCAGAACATGAACTTCCAATTCAAAGCTTAAGATGGTTTTTAATTATCCAACCCAAAACAGCCCCCGGTTGCACTCCGACGACGTAGATTCAGTTTTTAAGATGTTCTTTGTAAAACCAAGTTATATCTTGTTAAGTTAGCATATCATTATGATATATTACAGGTCTTGAAGTATTTTAAAAGTTAAGTTAGAAGGATCTATTTAGTTTGCAAACAAGTTTGAAATCATTCAAACTATGTTCTTGTTGTTAAAATTTTACAACACAAAATAAGATAGCTATATAAATATGAATCGAATAAGGTTATGAACAAGGTTACTACCTCAAGTTACTTGGATAAAGTTATTGTAAAATATGAGAAAAATCTTAGAACCAAAAGAGTGGTGGAGTTGGATCAAAAGGTTGGAAGTAAACTTGTATTTTTGGAAGGATTATTGAAGTTTTCTTGTAAGGAATTTATTATGATGATTAAGGCTTGTTTTTGAAGCTAGATCTTCATGGTTATTTGCTGAGATTGTGAAGAACACTTAAGGTTCCTAAGAGTGTATTTTTGGTTTGAGAAAATGTGTAGTAAAAATGAAATTGGAATGGAGTATAAATGGTGGTGAAAAGATGTATAAATTTGTAATATTGTGCAAAAGTCTTGTAATATGCCAAATTGATTAATCATGCATGCTAAGATCCAAAATTAGCTGACTCATGGCTGCTAATAAAGTAATTGTGATGTGTATATACTAATAGTAAATACGTATAGGAGCTGGGTATGATACGAGTACATATACTTTAGGTATACGTGTAGAAATTTTGAGGAAACGGAACGAGAATTCAAATATAGCTATCTTTTGTAAATATACTTATATTGTTTTATGTATATAAGCCCTTTAAAAGTGATTAAATACATATTTATATGATACTTGTATAAGTATTATAGGTTAAAGGTATATATGTCAAATAACGTTACGTATAGTTATCATTTTGAAAACTTAAGTTAGTAGTCTCAAAGTATACTTATAACTTATTGTTATTAGTACACAATGAGATGTTAAACCATTCTTAGATCATGTTAAATATATATAAATACATATATATACACAAACGTATAATTATCATTTGTTATATAGTTCGTGATATCATCGGTCAAATTGGACGGTCAAACGTTGTGTAAAACTCTTTTCAAAAACACAAGTCTCAACAATTTGGATTGCTTATCATGTTGGTAAGGTTTAATTTATGTAAATATTAATCTCATAAGTATAAAATGATCGGAAAAATCCGGGTCGTTACACATATATATAGAATTATATGTAATATGTTTAGTGGAAATAGAAAAAGAACACAGTATCAATCACTACATTTACGGATGTGAACACTAGTGGGTGTTGAATTTGTGGTTGAAAACTACCCATGCATAAAATCATATACATAAAATTACAAATGAAGTTACAATTAATGATGTAATATTATAATAATATTAAAGATTAATAAACGTGTGATAAAAAAATTCTTAGCAGCCTCTTTCTTGTTTTTAATCTACCGATAGTTTTCACGGGGTGTGTCCATTGCTAAACAGTTACCGATAATTTAACTCAGAAAAATATCATATTTTAAAATTAAGTCCATTTATTTATTTCAGTCATTACCTGTTTTAAACCTGATCAAAAATATTCGATAAATATTTCTTTTCTGTTCCAATTTATATGTACAGAGTACAAAAACTTATATTGAAAAGGTAAAAAAAAAAATATTTATCAAAACTACTATCTTTTTAATCAAATTTTGGAACAACTTTTATTTTAAAACTTCATATATATATATATATATATATATATATATATATATATATATATATATATATATATATATATATATATATATATATATATTAGACCTATTTTAAAAATAATTAAACGTCAACCGAAAGTTACAGACATTTATCATTTAAGCTCAAAATTAATTATATTTAATATACACTCTGTATATATATAAACAATTTTAAATAAAAAATTTACTACGCACATAAATATATATTAAATAATTAAATTAAATATTACAATATATATATACAAGAAATATACATATAAAATAATAGTTTTTATTACAATGTATTTTATTGTACATATTTATTTATAACAATAAATGTATATAATAGTTTATTAATTTTCATGTTATTATATACATTATACATATATTTATATATACACATTTTTATATATATCCACATATTTACAAGCAATGGTTCGTGAATCATCGGGGACAGTCGAAGGTCACATGAATATATGAAAATAGTTCAAAAATTTTGAGATTCAATTAAATAGACTTTGTTTATCGTGTCAAAACCATACAAAGATTAAGTTTAAATTTGGTCGGAAATTTTCGGGTCGTCACAACAACAAATTAAAGAAGATCATAAGTTTATGAAATTGATCTTTCAACCAACTTTTTGTAGAAACCTCAAGCTATAAAGCTTGGATTTCTAATGTTCTTGAAGATCTTTAAAGTAAAGATTTGGATCAACAAGTTACATGAAGATCAAAACATAAGTTTTGATCTTTTAACATAAATGAAGAGATCTTAAGTTATAAAACTTAGATCTAATAAGATAATGAAGATTCAAAGCTAAAAAGCTTGAATCCTTCATGTTCTTGAAGACTTTCAAATCAAAGTTTGAATCTACAAGATTTATGAAGATTCAAGTTACAAAACTTGAATCCTTGAACTTAAATGATGATGATTTCGTGATTAATAAAGAAAAAGAAGAAGAATTAGAGTTTAAACTTACAATTTTCTCAAGTAATTTAGAGAGAAAACTAGAGAAGTGTGTATGTGTGTGTGTGTGTGTGTGTTTTGAGAATGAAATGAGGTGTTTAAAATGAAATGGTGGTGATGGTTGGTGCCATAAAGGCCGATGGTCACAAGGGCAAGCATGGGGGGGGGGGGGGACCATTTGCTTTGCATGGGTGGTAGTACATGGTGGTGTTGTGATGTTAGGGTAGCATGGGGTGTAAGGTTAAAATGTGTAAGTAATGGTACACTAGCATGCGTAAACTTTGTCTTTTAATCTAATGGGTTTTATCTCATGTAGTAATGGGCTAACTAGTCCATTAATTAGTCCACTAAACTAGTCCATTAAACTGAGTAGGGTGGGCTTTTGGTAGACTAAGTCCATTAAGGTGTTAAGTCCACTAAGAATAACTAATGTGCATTAGTAAACACTAAGCGTAATTAAGGAACCATCAAGCCAAGTAATTGTCCTTAATAAATAACAATTATGATTAAGTCGTCGTAACGCTCCAATTATGACAGAAGTTTAACGTGTACCAGGTATGTAGCGCGTTTTAAACGATAAGTGACACCTACGGTCATAAATGCATTCGAGGATCAAGTTAAGTAATTAAGTACTTAATAACACGTTGTAAGGCATTAACGAAAGTAATTAACATGAATTATGATCCCAGAATATAATCTAACACGGTACGCACAAATACGCAGTTTCGTGAAAGTATTAAGTATAATTAAAAGTCAAAAAAGTCGGGTCGTTACAAATATAATATAATATAATTTGACGTATATATTAGCTATTATATAGTTGATGTATAATTAGAATATATATAAACTAGGTTGTTTTCTTTCAAAATTTGGTGATGTGGGGTTAGTTGGTCGATTTTTTATTTTTTTTTAACAGCGGGTAGGAGTTACTAACGGGGTCTGAGCGATGTCAGAAATCACACACTCAATCATTTCCTTGGACGAACATTTGTCTCCTATTTCTCCTCAATAGAAAACCCCCATGGCGAATCCATACAGGCATCGCGTGTGGTAAAACCCCACTAGATGAGGCTCGAATGCAAGACGTTCGCAATCTACGAGGCGCGTGAAATGGGCGATTAACTTTAAGGGAAGGTAACGAGTTCCTGCTTTCTTTATAGATTTATGAGATGTAATGGTGTTTGGTCATCAAAGTTGAGCTTTGGTGGTTTGTCGGGATATCTTTATGATGGTTTGTGTTTTGGTGGTGTTATTTCATATGGAACAAGTTCTCAAGGGTAGTTGGTTGTCACTAGTTCGTGTTGTTCGTTGCAATTGTATTTGTTTAGATGTTGTTAGTTTTTGTTTGATCATGTATGATGATCTTGTATGGAAGGTTTTATTTATTGTAGTCAATATATATTCTTTCAAATATGGTAATATATTAGATCATTAAATTGAAATTCTATTTGTATAAACTAGTTGTGGAGCTCTCGCTTCGCGCCGGGGGCTCCGTTTTGAATGCGAGTTAAAAAAAAAATGTTGATCAATTTTGTAAAAAAAAAAAAAAAATTCGACATCTAACATTGAAGGGTTGTTCCTTTGTGAAAGTTGCTTCTTTTAGCGTTCGGGTTTTTTTTTTTTTAAGTAAAAAAGAATATTTTTCGATATCTTTTGGTAGCATTGAAGGGTTGTTCCTTTTATGAAAGTTGTTTTTTTATCGTTTGAGACACACAAAAAAAGTAGCACAGTAGTAGCGTGGTGAGTGTTATTATTCAATATTTTTAGTGTTAGTGATGGGATAAATAATATTTTAGAATATAGGTATAAAAAATTTTTTTGAACAGCAGAGAAAAAATATTATAAAACGACTAGCAAGGCGCTAGCGAAAGAAAATTACAAAGCGTTTAACGGGTTTTGCAACCACACCGTCCAATTAACTTGGCTCGTATGAAATCTAGAATACATCCATTCAAAAGCGTTAACAACTATGCTATCAAAAACGTGTGATTTCTTGAACTTTGCATCGTTGAAGATATGACTATTACGAAGGTGCCAAATATTCCAAAAAACTGAGCTCACAATCACTCTGATGATGGTGCGCTGATTGTTAATAATTGGAACACCGTCATCCCATAACCAAGCTTCATCAATCGAGTTCCAAGTTGGGATCGTATAATTTATCCATCTGCTCACCTTTTGCCAAATTTGAGAACTGACTTCAGAGTCAATGAACAAGTGATATTCATCTTCATCAAAACGATTGCATAAACAACAAACCGTATTATTGATCTCGATTCCACGTAGCATAAGATTAATCCTCGTAGGAAGGCAAGGAAGAATCAACCGCCATATAAAAACGTTAATTTTGATAGGGATGTACCTGCACTAGATCGTAGGTTTTGAATTAGGAGCAAGATCATGTTTGTCGATGAGAATTCGCGCACAAGAAACCGAATAAATTTGTGAAGAGTCTTTAGTCCATAACCAATAATTTGGAGCTTCCGAAAGAGTAATATTTGCAAGGAGAGACGATAATTCATCCAGTTGAGTTGATTCAATGCCTCCACGAGGCGGACGTCTCCAATTCCAGGCCCATTCATTGGAAGTGAACCGAGTTGCAACTTTACTAGAAAGGAAATTGTCTAACTTGTACAGTCGAGGTAAGCGAGTAAACAAAGGCATACCTTCCAACCATGGATCATGCCAAAAATCAGTTAAATTGCCATTGCCTAAACATATTCTCAATCCATCAGAATGAAGAATTTGCTTATCATGAAGGTTGTTGATGCATTTGACAATAGACACCCATGTGCCACAAGTCAAAATCTTTACTCGAAGAACATTACCACAACTTTGACCATGTATAGATGTAACAATCTTGACCCAAGTAGCCTCTTTATTAGAAAAAAACCTCCATCTTCATTTATAAATGAGAGCCAAATTTAATGATCTTAAACTCGCCACATTTAAACCACCATTATCAAGAGGATTAAGGATTGTACGCCATTTAATCCAATGCATTTTCTTTGTCCCATCTTGTAGGTATAAAATGGGAGGTTTGATATGTATTTTAATAAAAGTTAGAGGGTTGGGTGTGTGAAAAATGAAATATTAAATAGTACTATAAAATGAGGGGTTCGATTTGTATTTTAATGAAAATTAGGGGGTTGAGTGTGTGAAAAATGAAATATTAAATAGCACTATTCATAACTAATAAGACAGATTTTGTCTATTAGTTATGTTAGTAATAGTAATAGTAATAGTAATAATAATGTTGCATATGTTAGGTTTTGTTTGATCATGTATGTTGATCTTGTATGCAAGGCATTATCTATTGTAGTCAATATATATTCTTTCAAATATCGTTTGATTATGTATCATTCGTAATATATTAGATCATTAAATTTATTTCAATTTTGATTATGTTATTTTTAGAACAAAAACTAGCAGACGTAAACAACGACAAATAAAATAAACAATTTTGTGTATAAAAGAAATATTAATTTTTTATTTATCGTACATATGATGATACGTAAAGTGCTGGACATATTTTATCTGACAAAGGATCTATGCCTTTTGTCTTATCTTTTATTATTATTATTATTATTATTATTATTATTATTATTATAATAAAAAAACTTAAAAGTTTTAAAACTTACAAAAAATTAGTGGGAAGCCTAGAGACAATCTGGGCCTCTACACCTCTAGCAATAGCAAAACCTATCCTAGTAAAAATATGAGCAGCAGCACCGGCACTAACATCTTGCGCCATCGAACTCTTCTGAACCCGCTTTAGCAAAGAAACAGCCTCCTTCTCTAATTCCCCCAGGGAAGAAAATGAGAAAGGAATGAAACCATAACCAATCGTCTGACAGCTAGATTCGTACTTGACCCGCTTCCGACGAGCCGCATCAACCACAGCACGTCCAGAGACAAAGTCAGAAAGCCCAGACTGCGTCAAAGGAGAAGACCCTGTCAAGTCAACACAAACATTGCGACCACAATCCCAGGAATAAAGTAACACATCTGCAGGTCTGAGGGCCCTGTCGTTCCGTCCAGACAACCCAATGTCAACCTCCTTTCTCGCTGAAATCCCAGATCGATAACAAACATCAACAAGGGAATCCCGAACAATATTATGTCGATGCTTAATACCCACCATACCAGCACAAGACACGGCGTGATCCCCAAAAATATCCCCAGTAAAAACCCTTGAACAGGCAGAGCATGCCGTCGAGATAGAGAACAATGGAACACCTAACCGGTAGCACAACACACATCGGTAAGTCTTTGCGTTCATCGTCTGACCCAACCCCAAAATAGGGACTGCCCTTAGCCAAGCAGATGTGTGATCACCCTGCTGTGATTTCCATAAGGCCGATTGTCTGGGAGATAACGAAAAAGTGGATTCTGCAGAAGCGGTAACCTTTGTGAAATAAACATCTGCCAATTTCTTCATGAGTATTGGGGCAGCGACCTCACTCGGATTACCTAAAATATCAAACCCAACCGTATTATTAAACAGACCCAATGCATCTTCAAAAGTACGACCAAGACCAACAATACCCGTATGACGTAAGAGCTTGGTCTGCAACCCAGCAGACTGTAATCGGGAAGCCAGAAAAGCATAATGACGAACATCTCCCGCAGAATAAACACCAAGCCCTCCAAATGCAAATGGCAAGGTGGCAAGCCGCCACTGCCAATCACCAAACCCAGGCCCTGAAGCAGTAACAATACGCTCCAAGGAAGATCGAAGGGCTTCATCGAAAGCGCGTTGAGCCGCCTCAAATATACTAGGAGGACAAGTACGCAAGGTAAAGTAGAGTTTAGAAACTCCCGTACATGCCCTAAGCAACAATAACTCACACTGAGGATCATCAAGCTTAGCAACCTTATCCATAAGCGCAATGGACTTGGTCACCCTTTGCATCACCAGTTCACTACTAAAACCAAGATCGGAAGTTGCGGGGGCCCCTAGCAACTTAACACCATTTAAAGGCCGAGCAATATTAGGAGGAAAGACACCTACTTGCCTGCTGTGAGGGTCCTCCGTAGGCCAGAAAATTTCTGTTTTTTCAACGTTGAGATGTAGCCCAAAACGAGGCCCATCCTCCATAATCAAATGCAAAACCTTCCCCACCACCAAAGTGTCCCCAATAATAGTGCCATCGTCCAAATACCACGCCTGAAGACAAACCTCAAAATTATCTCTGATTTTAGAAACCAAGGGTTGTAAGACCAAAGCAAAAAGCAGCGGACCAAGGGGATCACCCTGTTGCACCCCCTGAGAAGACCATAAGGTGTGGTTCCCATAATACAATCTGGCTGGATTAGAGTAGCAAAATTCAACCCACCAAGAAATGCTCGGACAAAGGCGGCGAACTTCACGTAACATGACCGTACGATCAACTAGATTGAAGGCATATTATTATTATTATTTTAGACAGCGATTGAGATCACTGAGGGGGACTAAACCACCCGTTACGATCATCTCCCGTTTCGACTATGCCGATGCAGCGATAATAACCCCGACCTCATAGCTGCCCGGGAGGAAACCTTGAAACCGATCTAAGGACACGGCCAAGTAAAATCCCCTTCTCTTTACCCCCCCCCCCCCTCAAAAACGATATGGGGAAAGGTGTCATGGGTGGATACTTCATGACAGAGATAAAATTGTGTTTTTAATATGTAGCCAACGGGGGTCGAACTTCTGACCTCTCCTGAAGGAGGCAGGCCACCAACCGCTGGACCAGATCACAATTTCCTTATTATTATTATTATTATTATTATTATTATTATTATTATTATTATTATTATTAGTGTAGGTCATAAATTTTAAAATCGTGTGTTAATGTAATCGAACAAAAATATTTTAATCGGTACAAAAACACGTGCTGAAGTGTCATCCAATGTGTCGTTGACATGTTATTACACGTAAGATTGAGATTTTTTGTGTTTAATCTCCAATACTACAAATAAGCTATATACTTTCACTTTTATTCCATTATTATAAACTATATACCCCATAAAATATTAGTATAGATCATAACTTTAAAATCCTTTGTTAATGTATACGAACAATAAATGAAAATGTCCATCAATCTTCATGTCATCTTTAAAAGAAAAAAAAAATGAAAATATGCTACATAAATATTTTAACCGGTCCATCGGTGACATGTAGTGTTTTGTTTACATAGATATATGATTTGAAATGTTAATAAGCATTTTTATTGACAACTTTGTTAATAGAATAAGTAAGTGTTGTTAATGCGTACATAGATATTGCGTTTATAAGTTTATTTTTTCTGAAAAAGAGAAAAAAACGTTCATATAGGAGTGTTCAATATTTGGTATGAAGCAAACCGAAAAAAATCCAAATCGATTCTGTAATATAGTTTTAGGATCGAGCAAAATTAAAACCGAATTTGAATTTGGTTTTTCGGTTCGGTTTTTGGTTTTGAAAATTCTAAATTTGGTTAACCAAAAACCGAATATCAAATCGAATTGAATTTATACAATATTAATAATGTATATTTAGTTATTAATATTATTGTATACATGCACGATATATGACTTGCGTGGATATCATAATTTTTAAGTCAAATTATGTTCATTCGTTTTTAAATACTATTTGAATCTTTAATTTTATATTTTTCAATTCTTTAACTTCACATTTTGATAATTGTAACTATTTCACATCGACTTTCATGTTCAAGTCAATATATGTGTCTATGTATGTTGAATCAATAAAATTATGTACAATATCTTATAGTGAAAAAGTATACACCATGGTTAAGAGCTAAGATAGAGATAGAATTTGTTTTTCTCTTGATTATTGATTTTTTTTTTTTTTTTTTTTTTTTTTGAAAAAGATGTATTGTATTACTCCATATATTATTTTATTATGGAATTCAATAAGCATACTATATTTTGTAATTTTGTATGTGTTCAATTATGTATACTAGTTTAGAATAGTATTTTACAAAGTTAATACTTTAATGTATGTTCATCTTGTGGATAAAATGTAAAAAAATCGATTTGGAGGTTGAATTCGGTTTTAACTGAAACCTAAGCGTATCCAAATTTGGTTTTTAGTTTTGGTTTTTATATTGAATTTGGTGTCGGTTCAATTTTTGGTTTTGATTTTTAAAGTTTCAAAATAGAGAAATTCGAACCAAATAAATTAAAAAGAGGAAACCGAACCGATGAACACCCCTACGGTGCACATATGTCACTTTAAAAGAGACATTTATTTAATCGTGTCCAAAACTATACTAACGGCGTGTGTTTGGTCGAAGTAACTGGAGCTAGAATCCGAAGCTTATTTTTTTAGCGGGAAGATAGATTTTTTTTTTTTAAATGCATGGTAAAATAGCTGGAGTTGAAGCTTATAGTTGTGAATTAATTTTAAAAAAAAAAACAAATTATAAAAATATAAAATGATAGAAAATGGGTACATTAATAATTTTATTATTCATAAGTTCTAATTTTTTAAAGAAGTTAGTTAGAAAGAGCTTAATTTCTAAACTATGCATTTTATCATAAGCTGTATCTTTTTTATTATGCTATTAAACAAAACTTTTAATTTTATAGATTTATTAAAATTATAAGCTCTACTTCTTAAATTCTAATAAGTTCCTAAAATACTCGGTATATTTTATAAATTTTCAAATAATAATTCTAAAACTAACATTAAATGATTATGACAAGTTATATTTGTAAATTTTGATTTGATTTAATAACCTATCGTTCCATAAAAACTTCACCCTAAACCTCAAGTCTACCACTATTTTATTTATGCACAAAACGTTGGGCCGGGTAGGCGGGTCAAATACAGACGGGTGGGTCGTTAGAATTTGAATGCCGAAAATGTCTAAACAACGACTCCATCTTCTCACTCTCACTCTCCTTGAATAGTATCATTTTCCCCCAATTATAACCAACCAACCAACCAACCAACCAACCAACTACTCATTCATAATTCATAATCCAAATCTATATTTTATATATTCCTTTTTTGTTTGATCCATAAAAAGTAAAAGCAATTAATCATGAACTCGAATCATTTACTTCTTGAAGAACCTATTCGTATGGCTTCGATTCTGGAACCATCTAGACCTGTAAGTTTCTTAATTTGTTCTTCCTTTTCATATTTTGTGTAACATAATAATTATGTTGTTTGATTTAATTAATTATGTTAATTGCAGAGTTATTTTCCGTCAATGACGAAAATAGTTGGTACGTTAGGACCCAAATCGAGATCTGTTGAAGTTATTTCCAAATGTCTCATGGCTGGAATGTCTGGTAATTTATTTATTTAATTATTTATTTATGTATTTATTTTTACTTATTTATTATTTATGGATCTATGCTTATGTAGTATATGCAATACGGAGTATATTATATTATTAGGTTTTGTTGAATGTTGAGTGAGTGGTTGGTCAATCGTTTTGTTTTTGTTGAAAAAGTTGATAAGATGGTGATGGTTTTTATTCAAACTATGTTTATCAAGAAATAAATATATTGATGTTGATTTTTATTTACATTTACATTATTATCAATTATAAATTATAATTTTGTTTTTTTTACAGGAAACATGAATTTTATGATTGTGTGTGGATAATTGTCACTTGGAATGGAATATTATCTCAGATGGCTAGGGATAACCCGACCGCTTATACTCCCCTTCCCCCGAGTAGAATGAACAGGAAAACCTTATCCGTTTACTTATTTACTCTCTATTTCGGAACAAAAAAAAATAATAATAATTAAGATATAAATAATTAAGCTCTTCTCGTAAAAAAAAAAAAAAAAAAAAAAAAAAAAAAAAAAAAAATTAATCTTTCTACTTTTTAACAAGTTTTGTTTGATTCTTATTCGATGATCCATTTAAGATATCAACTGATTTGGTCAATGCCAATTTTAAGCTTAATGCATTTTTATATTTTTATACCAAGTTATTTCAAATTCTTACAAGTTATGATGACAAAAGGTATAACTAAACATAGATATGCAAACTAACTAAACTAATAGTATGGTCTCCAACTCTTTGTACTTTAGGAAAATGTCCAATTAGTTTGGGAAAATAAAAATAGAAAGTTGGACGTATATTTTGGTATGTCTTATTTAGTGTTTATATATGTGAATTTTGTCAAATTTAGGTACTAAAACAGAATATAATTTTTGAACTGGTTACATGCTATCTATGAACTCGATTTAATAATTGTGAATAATAAATTTTAGTTACTAACATGGACACTCTAGACTCTAGTAATTCGTTATATGTATATTTATAACTTCTATGTGGGTGGTATTTGTCAATTTCTTAGTTCATATTTCGTGACGTATGCTGTTTTTTCGCATGTAGTTGCACGGTTTGATTTTTCGTGGGGTGATGCTGCGTTTCACCAGGAGACATTGGAGAACTTAAAAATCGCTATTAAACAAACAAAGAAATTATGTGCGGTAAGTTTTATTACCGGTTCACCTGGCAAAAAAACAGTTAATGAGCATGTTGTGTTTATATAATGATTCTTGGAGCAATAATTGAGAAATTTTTTCTTATATTACCAGGTTATGTTAGATACAACTGGGCCCGAGCTACTCGTTGTGAACAAAGGTGATCATCCTATACCTCTTGAGGCAGAATCTTTTGTTACCTTAACACCAGATCAAGAGAAAGAAGCCACTTCAAATTTGTTGCCGATTAATTTTTCCGGACTAGCTAAGGTAACGATTTTTTACATGTTCATTTCACTGTGAATTTGTATCTGAAGTAATTAGATGATTTTTGCAGGCCGTAAAGTGTGGTGACACCATTTTTCTTGGGCAATACTTGTTTACAGGAAGTGAGACAACATCTGTTTGGCTCGAGGTTCGTACGACTCGGCCAATTGACTTTTCGACTTCTTTGTCTATTAGATTTCCGATTCCGTAAATTAAATAAGTGTTCTTTTATACAATGGCAGGTTAAGGAAGTGACAGGTGATGATGTCATATGTCTGATAAAAAACTCTGCAGTTCTTGCAGGGACATTGTACACTTTACATGTCTCTCAAGTTCACATTGATCTACCCACACTACCTGATAAAGATAAGGATGTAAGTCTTTCTAATATTGATTTTTTCTTCTTTTTTTTTTCATCTTTTTTTTATTTAACTAATATTATTATTTCTTGTATTGGCTGCTTGTGATTTATATTAAATGTAGGTTATCAGCACATGGGGAGTCAAAAACAATGTTGACTTTCTCTCATTGTCGCATGCACGAAGTGGGCAAGACATTCGAGAAGTACGGTTATACACTTTTTTGTATATATAAACTGTATTCAAGATATTAATACTTTTGACGGTTTCTAATTTACCTACGCAATTTTATTACTCTTGATTTGTAGGCTCGTGAGTATCTTTCTAAACTAGGTGATCTCAGTCAAACTCAGATTTTCGCAAAGATTGAAAATGTAGAGGTGAGATAATCTGATTGGATGTAGTTTTCATATCTATCTCGAACTTTGTATGTTTATAGTATTTTATTTTATACATGCGTCGATAAACTTGCAGGGTCTAATAAATTTCGACGAAATACTTCAAGAAGCTGATGGCATTATCCTTGCTAGAGGAAATTTGGGAATAGATCTTCCACCAGAGAAGGTTAGCTTTTGAAAGTTTCGGTTATTCGTCTTTTATTGCACAAGTAAAAACAGAAATTCATAAAAAGCAAAGAAAACGTTTGTCTGAGTCTGATTTTAATACGTTATTTTCACTGACGAAGACCTCAAACTTACAAAAAGTTATCATTTATGTAATTGTCTAAGTTAACTGGTTTCTAAAAATGTCAAAGATAGTCATTGTTACTAAACTTCGACCGACACATCATCATCTTTTAAGGTGATTTATTTTTTCTTTGTTTCTTTTTTTTTTTTTTTTTGATGAAAGTAAGATGGTATTTTTAAATGGAAATCAGACCAATTTAATTTCTTTTTTTATATGCAATTTGCCTGACCAGTTTTTTAACTGATTATTTGTTGATACGCAGGTATTTTTGTTTCAAAAAGCAGCTGTTTACAAATGCAACATGGCTGGTAAACCAGCAGTAGTTACTCGTGTTGTAGATAGCATGACGGACAACTTAAGGCCCACACGTGCCGAAGCTACTGACGTTGCCAATGCAGTTTTAGACGGTAAATATCCTGTTCAAAAAAATCAGTTTTTATCCATAATGTTTCAATTTTTTTTTTTTTTTTTAATAAAATGACTGATTTATTTTTTGCAATTTATTGATATGTTTCAGGCGCTGATGCAATCCTTCTAGGTGCAGAGACAATGAGGGGACTGTACCCTGTTGAGACTATCTCTATTGTTGGTAAAATTTGTGGCGAGGTATTATTAATCTCTTATTTTCATAAATAAACTACTATTTAAAACATCATTCATTGTAAATAAGCGTTCTGATTATTATGCAGTCTGAGAAAGTGTACAATCAAGATTCATATTTTAAGAAAACGGTCAAATACGTTGGTGAACCAATGAGCCACATGGAGTCTATTGCGTCCTCTGCGGTAATTAACATAAAAGATCTTGTGAGAGTTTTCTTTTTTAAACCGTCAGTTAGAGATATTAATTAATTAATTAACAAGTCTGGATATAATTTAGGTGCGCGCTGCCATTAAGGTAAAAGCATCGGTTATCATTTGTTTCACTTCATCAGGAAGAGCTGCAAGGTTGATCGCTAAGTACAGGCCGACGATGCCTGTACTATCTGTTGTTATACCGCGCCTTAAGACTAATCAGCTTCGTTGGACATTTACTGGCGCTTTTGAGGTAAAACATTGCATGCGTTGTGCAATGCATGTCGCATAAATTTTCTTTTTACATAACATGGAATTTATAAAATTGTGTGAAAGACAAACTAGGAGACTTTAGTTGGGTAGATAAGTTAATAATCATTTCAAGGATTTTTTTAATGACAGCCCTAAGTATTGTCGATAACACACTTAAAAGTGTTGTACATCTGAATAGCAGTCACTCTAAAAATAAATTATCAACCGCTATGTACAACACTTTCTAGCTTGTTAACGACAGCCTTGGGTTGTCTTTAGAAAAATCCATCTTTTCAATTGGTTTTGTTACACCTTATTTGGTACTTAACGGTTAACATTCAACTGTCAGCAGTTGGCAAAGTTAAAATAATTGAAGATGTCATCTTTATCTCAATGAATTGTTGAACACTTGAGCACAACTGATTCGCTTGTGATTTTTTTGTTAATTTTTTTTACGAGAAGGCAAGGCAATCTCTTATCATAAGAGGTCTTTTCCCAATGCTTGCAGATCCTCGACACCCTGTAAGAACTACAAACTCCTTTTTCACCCTTCTGTTTGACAAAGATTTGTTTAGAAACTAACGAAAATGGTTATTTTTTGCAGGCTGAATCAACTAGTGCAACAAATGAGACCGTATTGAAAGTGGCATTGGATCATGGGAGGACTATTGGTGTGATCAAGTCACACGATCGTGTCGTCGTTTGCCAGAAAGTTGGGGATGATTCAGTTGTCAAGATTATCGAACTTGAAGATTAGTAACCATAACTTACACTAAGTGTTTATCATGTAATCTAGTACGTAGCCATTCCCAAAAAAAAAATCTAGTACGTAACTTCCATTTTCCATATGCTCGACTTCTTATTTTCCACGTGTTAAATGGCAAAGCTTGTGTTCAAATTCTTGTTTTTTTATGACAATAAAATTAGCTTACCTTTCCTTTTTTATTTACTCAATTTTTTTTTTTTATTTAATAAGTTTGTAATCATCTTATAAATTAATATCTGAAATTATCAACCAACCATGAACAGTTAAAATTTTATAGCAAAAAAGACCAAAATTAGCTTGTTATAAACTACCAAAGTTTTCAATTGTATTTTGGTTCCCAACCACACAAGTATGATCAAATACACTTGATTAATTATCAAGTATTATTAGTTATAAAAGGGTATACGCTAACACAGTTATAAAAGACTTCTAGTCATCTTGGTAACGTGGGTTAGCTTTTTTGCTTTCGTTAAAATGAGAGGGGTATAACATATATGCGACTCATCGAAGTGGATCTTGAAGATGAGGTGTTCTTCGTGTGCAATGTATGGGTTAACGAACTTGGTTCCTCTACGGACTTCAACAGCATTTTGCTAGACGAATTCCCTCATAATTTTATGGGTTAACGAACTTGGTTCATCTAATTGAATTGTGATTTCCCTCATGACGAATTCCCTCATGTTGATGTACCTCTGGAGGTCGAAGTTGCTGTGAACGACGATCTCAATGAGCCCGGGTTACAATTTGGAAGCATTGGAGTGACTTTTTTCTCCGTTGGTCCCTCTATTTTACATCAAATCGCTAACAGCATCCCTTGCTTTCTAATTTGGATTTCAGAATCCTTTGTTTTTTCTAATTTGGCAATCTGCGTCCCTCCGTCAACTTTCTGTTAAAAAAGTCCGTTAACCCTTGTCATGTGCCTTGTATGTGAGGGTAAATTCGCCTTTTTACTATTTTGTTCACTAAAAGCGAGGGACTACCGTCGCAAAAAATTAAAAATCTTATAATTTATATATTTTTTTATCTATCTATCTATCTATATATTTATTATATAATTTTGGTATTTTGGGTGATTATACGTACACAACCACTTTTTACACATACACAACTAAACATGTTTTACACTGTTGTACAGTACAATAACCATTTTAAATACCATAACATGTGAATCATCTTCATCATCTAACAAAAATATGAACCCAACCGAATATGATTTAACATCCTCTTCATCATAAGATGTGGAATTCATCTAATCACATAACACAGTACGAGTCCTAATCATATTACAAAACCAACAACATAATAGAATTTTTATGAAACAAAATACGGAGTAAGAGTCATAATTATACGCATTAAATCCCTCAAATTTGTAGTAGTAGCAGTAAATTTGTTGCAGCAACAACAAGTAAATATTATCAACTAAAACCAACTTGAAATTCTCAAATTCATCGACACTAAAGTCGTCCCCTTCTTCCAAGCATCTGTTTTTACTTTTTAGCAACAAATAGTATTCAAGATTAGCATTCTTATTAGTTCATAGTAATAGCACTATGAACTCCAGACTCTCACTTTATACAATAAAATAAGAATTATAGTGCAGAAAATGAGATAACACGATGAATAGAATAAGAAATAGATAATTGATCGTGCAAAGTACAAGGAAAACATACGCCCCTATTTATACAGGTAAAAACCAAATCTGGAGATTTGGTTTCCATAACTACTTACCATTAAAAGTGGAAAAGATAAACTAAAATACATCAAATTAACTATTAATTAGGAAGTCAACTCTGGAGATAAAATCAAATCTTCAAAACAAATCTTCTTAAGTAAAAAGCATATCTCCAGAATATTCTATGACCTTGACTTCAAGAAATCATCATACGTTTACTTCAATAATTCCAGAGTCTGCAACTTCAGACTCTAAATCTTTAGACTCTAAAACTGCAAAACACTTTTACTCATCAGATTATTATTTCTATTTTTCTCAACAATTCTATATTTATTAATTTATAAAAACATAAGACTAAAAGCCTAAAACACAATCAATAAATAGTTAAATAAGAATTTGTTTTGAAAGCAGCATAATTATCAATCTATTATAAAAAGTTTGATAAAGAATAAAGATTGAATCTTTATGTGGACTGATTAATAGATCAAAATCAATATACTAAACACATAAATTAAAACCTATACTTCAAATAAAATCAGAACCACCACACTGTAATTTTGATTAACACACCTTTATGTAATTTTTCATGTTCTAATACATTGTTTTTGATGAACACCGCCGTGCACCGCCACTAGCCACCGTGACAGATATTTTCTGGCCACCGGAATCCTAACAAGCCACCGACACAAACAAGAATAACTTCGCCCGGATCCACTCTTCAATTCACCCGAATACAAAAAGACATCCGAACGATTATTGATTACTAAATTTTTACCCAATTTTTGACGGATACTTACCTCATAACGATCGACAAAGACCATAGCTTCAGTTAAATGAAGTTTTTCAAATCAATTTACAGATTTTAAAACTAGGGTTCGTGAAACGGGTTAGGAAGATGTTATGAGATCAAGTGGCGAGCTCAAGTCACGTGAATGGCACACCTGCAGCTAACTGAATTCGGTTATGCAACAAAGTCCCGCCTAAGTCACTAGTTAAATAGCTGAGTGTAACAATTAGAAGGCAGTTTTTCAGTTGTAAACTTCATTCTCAATTCTCTGTAAACACTTGTAACAATTGTATCAATTGTGCATTGTAATAAAGATCACGCATTCATAGTTCTTCTCTAGACTTGAGCTATCAGTCGTGTGTAATCGTTCGATCTCGATCACGGGCAAAACGTACCAGATTAATTCTTCAATTTTGGGAAAGTGTGGCAGAAATGGTGAATTCAACAAGATCGGGCGTTGTAGGAGAAGAAGCAATGCCGGAATATCTGAAGGCTGCCTTCGGTCAATTAAATCAGTCAATTTCAGCGATCAATGGAAGAATTGAACACATGATGATCCCACATCAATGGTTCACCGATGAAATCACCAAATTAAAGAACGGAGAAGGAATGGTTAACGGTGGCCGGAATCAATTGCAACATTCTAGGTTAACCAAAATTGAGTTCCCTCGATTTGGCGGCAATGATGTTAAAGAATGGCTGTATCGTTGTAAGCAATTCTTTGTCGTCGATAATGTAGAAGATGAAGAGAAGGTCCGTATAGCATCCATACACTTGCATAAAAAAGCCCTAACTTGGCATCAACAATTCATCAAGCTTAACGGTGTTGATGTCGATTGGGAAACTTATGAGGAAGCAATTTTAAGGAGGTTTGGGACTGTAATTGAAGATCCTCTTGCAGAACTCAAGAATCTACGTCAGACAGGAACGGTAGAAGCTTATTACGAGGCATTTGAATCGTTGCTCAACAAGGCCGAGTTAAGTGTCAAACAAACGATTAGTTTGTTTCTTGCTGGGTTGAATAAAGAAATCGAGTTAACCGTACGTATGTTCAAGCCAAAAACCTTGGAAGAAGCTTATGGTTTAGCAAAGTTACAGGAGGACACAATCGCAGTCACCAAGAAAAGGTATAATCCCCTTTTACCCACACCTAAACCTAACGTTACCGGATATGGGTCAAAGAACATGTATCATGGGCCAACGGGTACTAAAACAATAACAATGCCAAATAATGATGGGCCTCAATTAGCTTTACCAGCTGCCCCATATAATAATGAAAGAAACAAATTTGATCAGCCCATTAAGAAACGCTTATCTCAAAAAGAATACGAAGAGAAGAGGTCTAAAAACCTTTGTTTTTATTGTGATGAACGTTATACCCCGGGCCATGTAGTGGACAAATATATAGTATTGAGGTATTAGGGTGTGAAGAGGAAAATGTTGAAGAGTTAGATGAAATTGGTGAGCAAATTGAATCCCAATTGTTTGATCAGATGTCCACACCACAAATTTCATTAAGTGCTCTAACGGATACGAGTACCTACCAAACAATGCGGGTAACTGGATAAATAAATTCACACCCAATACATATTCTTTTAGATTCGGGTAGCACTCACAACTTTTTAGATCTTGACACCGCAAAGAAGATTGGTTGTGCAATGACTTCTATGGTACCCATGAATGTTGTTATTCCGGGTGGTAATCAAATCAAGAGCACTTATCAATGTCAAAGGCTTAAATGGAAGATAAATGGGGTTACGTTTGAAAGTGACATGTTGCCATTGGGTGGGTGTGAAATGGTACTTGGAATACAATGGTCAGGCACACTTGGAGTTATAGAATGGAATTTTGAAGCGTTAACTATGTCGTTCACTTTTAAGGGTAAACGAGTGGAATTAAGGGGAATGAAGAAATCTATGGTTGAATGGCTTAATGGTAAAAAAAAGTGTCTAAAAGTTTAGCAAATTCACAAGCTCATCTAAATGCAATGTGTCTTTGTGTATACCCTACTACACTATGTAACATGGAAGGCACACAAATTGGTAACAGTGAGTTTGGAAATAAAGAGGAATCAGAGGAGGTTAAAACACTGTTGGACAAATTTGATGATGTATTTCAAATTCCTACTAGTCTGCCACCTAAAAGAAAGTTCGATCATCGTATTCCACTAAAAGAAGGAACGCCACCCTTGAACATCCGTCCTTATCGTCATCCACCTACACAAAAAGACGCAATTGAGTCTATGGTGAAAGAGTTACTTGATTCGGGGGTCATTCGTCCAAGTCAAAGCCCGTTCTCGGCTCCCATAGTAATGGTCAAAAAGAAGGATGGATCGTGGCGTATGTGTGTTGACTACTGCGAGCTTAATAATCACACCATTAAAGACAAATTCCCCATTCCAATCATTGAAGAACTTATCGACGAGCTAAGTGGTTCGAGACTTCTCAAAGCTCGATTTGAGGTCGGGATATCACCAAATACGTATGTTCGATGATGATGTTGCAAAGACCGCATTCCGAACCCATGAAGATCATTACGAATTCCTTGTAATGCCGTTTGGACTTACAAACGCACCATCAACCTTTCAAGCGCTTATGAATGACGTATTCAAGCCATTTCTTTGAAAATTCACACTTGTATTTTTTGACGACATTTTGGTGTATATTTCGAATGAAGAGGAGCATATCAGACATTTGGAAACTATTTTGTTGACAATGCGGGAACACACTCTGTACGCAAAAAAGTCTAAGTGTATTTTCATGACTCCAAGCGTTGAGTATTTAGGCCATGTTATTTCGGGTCAGGGGGTTGCTACATACCCGTCAAAATTGGAAGCTATCGCTAAGTGGCCTTTACCTAAAACCATTAAACAATTGCGTGGGTTTTTGGGCTTAACGGGCTACTACCGAAGGTTCATCAAAGGATATGCCTCCATAAGCCAACCATTAACAAGTCTGCTCAAAAAGAATGCGTTCCGTTGGAGTGAGCAGGCAGCCTTTGAAGCTTTAAAACTCGCAATGCAAAGTTCACCAGTTTTAAGCTTGTTTAACTTTGATAAAGAATTTGTGGTTGAAACGGATGCTTCGGGTGTGGGTATCGGTGATGTGTTACAACAAGATGGCCACCCAATTCCATACTTAAGTAAGACGTTGTCTCCAAGGCATCAAACTCTATCGACCTATGAGAAGGAATTTTTGGCGGTTATACATGCGTTGGAGAAATGGAGGGGATACCTTCTTGATCGAAACTTTAAGATTTTGACCTATCACATTAGCCTCAAGTATTTACTCGATCAACAAATTTCCACTCCTACACAAATGAAGTGGCTTCCTAAGTTGATGGGCTACGATTACGAAATTGTGTATAAAAAGGGAAGCGAAAATTGGGCCGCTGATGCACTATCTAGAGCCCAAAGTGAGGCCCAATTACACCAAATGTTTTCTACTACAGTCTTTGGAGATTTTGAAGAACGAGTTAAATAGAGTGTGACTCAGGACAATGACTTACAACAAATTCTGACTCGTTTACGAAATGATTCAGTAAGTGAAAAACATTATACATTTCAAGATGGGTTGCTCAAACGAAAAGGGAAGTTAGTTGTGGGCGCAAATGACGTTTTACGATTAGATATCATTCGGCATTTCCACAACGATTCAAGTGGTGGACACTCGGGTGTTGGTGCTACTGTCCACAGAATCACGACTTGTTACTATTGGCGAAAATTGAGGTTTCAAGTAAAAGAATATGTTCGACAATGTGCTGTTTGTCAACGTAGTAAACCCGATTTAAGTAGCTATCCCGGGTTACTCCAACCCTTACCTATTCCAAACCGCATTTGGTTGGAGATCTCAATGGACTTTATTCAGTCCTTACCACCGTCAGAGGGTAAAACTGTGATATTCGTTGTTGTGGACCGTTTGAGCAAATATAGTCATTTTATTCCACTAGCTCATCCATTCACAGCATCACAAGTGGCTCGTGTGTTTCTCGACAACGTTTATAAATTACATGGTTTTCCGAAGGTCATTGTGAGCGATCGTGATAAAATTTTCATAAGTTTGTTTTGGCAGGAACTATTCAAGATGCTTAAGGTTGATTTACATTTGTCGACGGCTTACCATCCACAAACCGATGGTCAAACCGAGATTGTAAACAAGGGAGTGGAATGTTATTTGTGATGCATGACGAGTGACAAACCCAAAGATTGGGTCAAGTGGTTTTCCTTGGCCGAGTATTGGTACAACACTAATTACCATACTTCGATTTGTACTACTCCTTATGAGATTGTGTATGAACAACCACCACCAATGCCAATCACCTACACTCCCGGTGAAAGCAAAGTTGAGGCTGTTGATAGGTCACTAGTTGCACGAGAAGAGGCGGTGAGTATCCTTAAGTTTCATCTTAAGCGGGCACAAGATAGGATGAAACACTTTGCGGATCGCCATCGAACGGACCGGGAATTCAACATCAGTGATTGGGTTTATGTAAAACTACAACCACATCGCCAAGTTACACTAAGAGGGGGCAGACAACACAAGTTGTCACCAAAATATTATGGCCCTTTTGTTTATGAAGCTAAAGTTGGAAAAGTGGCTTACAAGCTTCAATTACCAACTACATGACAAATTCACCCGGTGTTTCATGTGTCTCAACTCAAACGTCATTATGGTCCTAATCCTACTCGAATGGGTAACTTGCCACATGTGAATGACTCGGGTATTATTGCTACACTGCCACTGAAGATATTGGCTCGTAAAATGGTGAAAAAGCAAAATCGAGCAGCCATTTATGTCCTCATTCAGTGGGTTAATGGTACTATTGAAGATGCAACTTGGGAACCTATTGAAGATATCATGATTCGCTTCCCAGATTTTAATGTTTTGACAAGTGATTCTTGGGGACAAGAATTGATGTTAAAGCGAAGGGGTACAAAATACTATTAATTTTTACTAGGAAATACTATTAAATACGATATAATTTTACACAAGTTATTTATTTATTTATAGAGTGGATATACCTAAACCTTGCTACAACACTTATAGGCAGTGTATCTAATCGTACAGTAGTGTAGTTTTTAGTAAGTCCGGTTAACCTTAGCCAAGTTTAACGCTATATTTTTAAAACTATATTTGTAAATAAATATATATATAAATATAAGTAGTATTATTATTATAAAAGGGGGTTTTTACCGTTTAATGACCGGTTTGTCGATTTCAAAACCTTAGTCGCAGTTAAAACCTAATGTAAAATATTAAATATATAAAAGACTTAGTTTAAATCTTAAAGTAAATGATAATAATTAAAGTGCGATAAATTAAAATGCGATAAATAAAATGACAATAAATAAAATTGCGATAATTAAAGAGTACGATAATTAAAAGTGCAATTAAATAAAATGACAGTAAATAAAAGTGCGATAATTAAAAGTGCAATTAAATATGAAATAAAGTAATTATGCTTATTCGAACTTCCGTAATCATGATGTTTGACGTGTTGATTTTAGTTTATTACCATGGGTTAATTGTCCTTTGTCCTGAATTATTCAATATGTCCATCTGGTTTTTGTCCATAACAGTCCATCAGTCATAAATATAAAGTGCGAGTGTCCTCGTCAAATTATCCTTATATCCGAAGTCAAATATTCCAACCAATTGGGGACTTAAACTATAATTACACCAAGTGTTCTTGTATGTAATTCACCCCTGTTTTAATAAGTCCATTAACTATTAATCCATTCCCGTGTCCGGTTAAATGAACGATTATTAGTACTTATAAATATCCCGCCCATCGTGTCCGATCGAGTGTATATGGTTATTTATAGGTACGTCCAATTGTAAATCTTTATATTAAATTAATAAACTATCATTTAATTAAACAAATATAAAGCCCATTAATAGCCCATAGTCTAATTTTCACAAGTGTCGTTCTTTTGTCCAAACCTCAATTATGGTACAAAGCCCAATTACCCCGTCTTAATATTTTAGCCCAACATCATGATTACTTCAGCTTAAATAAGCATAATAACAACTTAGCTACGAGACATTAATTTAAAAAGGTTGAACATAACTTACAATGATTAATAATAGCGTAGCGTTACACGGACAGAATTTCGACTTACACCCTTACAACATTCGCTAACATACTCTTATTATTAAAATTAAAATTATAATATATATATATATATATATATATATATATATATATATATATATATATATATATATATATATATATATATACGTGAGATAGAGAAAAGATGTGTTTTGTTCGACTAAAACTGCGAAATTTATAAATGTGGCCTGACAATTGGGGTCATGCGACCGCATGATTTTTCTACTTCCTGGCCATGCGATCGCATGGCCTGGGATTCCAGCTCACATACGTTTGTCACCTAGTTTGCCGAACGGTTTTTAATTTATAATATAATATATATATAATTTTAAGAATTATTTATATATTATATTATATTTATGTTCATAGTTGACTTGTAATTTTTAGTCCGTTGCGTCAAGCGTTGAGAGTTGACTCTAGTCTCGGTTCCGGATTTTCGAACGTCCTTGCGTACTATTTAATATCTTGTACTTTGCGTTTTGTGTCTTGTACTCTTGTAATTTTGAGACGTTTCTCATCAATAATTTGAACCACTTTGATTGTACTTTGTACTTTTGAGCTTTTTGGTCGTTTGTGTCTTCAATTCGTCGAATCTGTCTTTTGTCTTCACCTTTTATTATTTAAACGAATATCACTTGTAAATAGAACAATTGCAACTAAAAGCTGGTCTTTCTTGAGGGATAATGCTATGTAATATATGTTCGTTTTTAGCATTATCAAATATTCTCACACTTGAGCGTTGCTTGTCCTCAAGCAATATAGTCTTGAAATAGAAATACTAGAATCACTTCTTTATTCTTCACACTTTGTACATCAGTGATTTCTATATGGTAGTATGAACAATGGTAGTAACGATGTGGTTTACAGTCCCACATGACTATGAAAATTTAGATCCTTTAGGAAATTGGATCTTTATGAAAACATTTGATCTTTTTGAAAATTAAATCTAGCTTTTACCCTAGATAAGTTTTCCGGAATAACCCTTCACCGGTGTTTGCAAAATGTTTTTGTGGGTTTGGTGGGTTTCAGATTTGAAAATTTTAGCTCAAAACTTATGGTTTTGTGTCATCCACTTGCTAACCTTGTATTGGGAAAGCAACACGTTCAGTTTACTTGCTCCGTATATTACCTTTCGGTAAACTATCATCTGATTGTAAAGGAAAGCGTTGAACAAGCAACTGTTAAGGTAATGTCCCATGACATGCTTTTAATTATGGTCTATAACGTGTCAGATGCAATTACTATCCTTGGTAAGAGCAATAGTAAAGACCACCCTATAGTTTTTTGGTCTGGCACAAGGTCCTGTCTTTGACCATGCTATGCAACACCGTTCTTACGGTTGACACCCGATTTGGTTCAGGTGACCTAATGAATTCCAGGTGAATTCCTAGGATTTTACGTTCAATGGTAATGAACGCATTAAAAATGGGTTTTCAGAAAACAAAACGGTTTGTAATTTGATCAAAATATTTTCTCGTTCAAGCTCGAGTTTAGATATCATCGAATTCCATGAGTTTGTAATTCTCAATCTTTAAGGTCAATCTCAAGGATTGAGTAATATCAGGCTTAAAAGCTGATTTTTGATCTTTAAGGAGATTATCCTTTCTGGGGATCTGATTCATTAGTCTTATCAAGCTAATTTGTACGGCGCCCTCCCCATTTTACGAGACAGATCCGCTCATGGTTAGGATAATTCTGACCACTTGGCGACCATGTTTGATGCTGAGGTCCGTGGATTTCCAGCTGATTTTAGAGAAAACTTTTCAAGGTTTTTCGTAGACTCTACAACTGGTCTGGACGACAACTTCCTGACATAATTCAAGAAGCGCGTTTCTTTTTCGGAAGACTTTACTTCCTTTTAATGATGGAATTGATTCATCGTGTAGATCCATCTTTCTTTCAAATATATTACAATTTACCGGGTAAAACGGTTAATTTTGTCCAAAACAAAAGTATCTTCAATTATTTGTACAAAAATATGTGATATATGTTTTAAATAACTTGGTAAATTTTCCCACACTTGGCTTTTATTTTCCTTTCTTTGCCTTTTTATTGTCCTCTATTCCATTTTAAATGAATTCTAACATTTTGGGTTGTTTCTCAATTTATGTCCTTTCCGAGGTAACAATAATTTCGGTGTTAACACCTAGTTTTATTGTTCATAAATATGTATAAACATGATTTTGAATTCATTTATTTGAAAATTTTGAAATTTTTTACTAGAATTGGGTAGTCAGTATATAAGACTAGGGATGTTCTTTATTATCATAGAGCACTAGATTCTAATACAACTATCGCGTTACTAGTATTTTTAATGGTAACCAAGTGTATAAGTTAAAATTTTAAAAATCCGAAAGAATTTAACCCCTTCCCACACTTAAGATCTTGCAATGCTCTCATTTGCAAGAAATCAGTAACAATTTAAATTATTGAGGGTGATTAGCGTAGAAAAATGATTAAATTTTACTAAAGTTTTCAAACATATTGGCGTTTGTTTGCTGAATGATAAATGGTGCACATCATTTGTTCATTTCGTCTTGTTGTTACATCACATTTGTTTTTCGTTTTGTCGTCAAAATTAGTAGCTTTTGCTGAACTTAATGCCAGTCTTTGAAAATGCGCTGTTTTACCATGTTGTGTACAATTGACAATATACATACATTCAAATAATAACATGCATGGTAATTTGAAATGGGACTTAAAATCCCACTTTCAAATCAAATATGAAATATTAGTACAACATAATAAAAATATTAAACATTACAATAAAAGTATCATAATATTATATGTTTAAAAATTAAAATAATATAAAAAATAAAAATCACAGAAATCACCAACGGGAACTATATCGATCTGGATAGGGGTTCCAGTTCATGTCGTCGGTCGGGTTCCATGGTTGGTGATAGGTGTACTGATAGGCCTGGTTAGGGCCGTAGAGAGTAAATGGTGGTCGCATATCGGGCTGGTGTGGAGGATAGTAAGCAGGTCGGGTCGGTACGTAGTGATCCTGAGGTGATAGCTGGCTCATGATCTGATGCTGATGATAGTGCCATCTATCATGCTGTCGTTGCCTGGAATGCTCGTACTCATTCCGGGCTTGCCACTGCTCGTATCGACTATGTCTATCCTGGTTTATCATTTCTACCTCATCTATATGCTGGTAGACGTCAGTCATTGCCTCCCTAATGACATCCCTAATGTCATCCGCTTCCTCCATTTCTTCATCTGAACCTCTCTCTACCTGTGGATGACGACCAACATATGGTACTGCCTGATTGCGTCTGCTCTTCAATACCTTAGCACCCTGATAGACCTTCAATCCTAAAGTATCATCTTGTTCCCTACATACCATAAGTGGACCCCCTTGATCCCTATCTACACCCAAATACTCTCCAATGAGAGTAACAAAAATATCTCCTCCTATTATTCCCCCTTCCTGTATTCCTTCCACTATCTTAGACAAAAAAAAACCAACACAGTAGGGGATATTAACAAAGCCTCTTGGGTCTCGAATACACTTAAGGTAAAATAAATCATGTAAGGTCATTTTCTCCTTGTTGTGACCTCTCTGTGTAATCGAGTTAGCCAGAAATCTATGAATTATACGAAGCTCGGCTCTGTTAATATGTAAGTAGGAGTGTGTTCCTGCCCGCCCAAAAACATTATAATCTGACATACGCCTCCAGACGGCGTTAGCATCAAAATTCCTATCTACCCTTTCACCATGATAAATCAAATTTGTACAATAGGGTAATAGTAATTCGGCGGGCGTATATATCTGTAAAGCCCTGGCCATGTCCAGCGTGGACATCCTATACATCCTACGGCCAAGTATAAATCTAAGAAAACTTCTATCATCTAACCTAACTACATCCGCATTAAGTGAAATAGTACTCATAAGCTCAACGCACCATTCCTTATATACAGGCCTACGAATGGTGAATAAACGTTCCCAATCGGGAAAAGAAGAGCTGCCATACCTTTGGATCAAATGCTGTCTAACTGAGTTAACTAGTTGGACCCTTTCCAAAGGCTCCCAATCGATTACCCTCGGCACTTCTACATTTTTCGTTACCAATTTGAATTTATTACTTTGATATGTCGGGTAATCTCTCCAACTCCGATCAAATCTCAAATTGGGATGCAACTGTTCTTCATGAATCGTTGGGTGTTGTACTATCGGATGAATCGGAAAAATTACGTAGGCATTAATATATTCTTGCTGCGGATCATAATATGGTACGTGTTGATCAGGTTGTTGTTGTTGTTCCTGTTGTTGCTCCGGTTCAGGTTCATATTGTATTTCTGGTTCAAGTTCTGGAGCAGGTTGTCTAGATGATGATGATGATGCACCATCAGTATCAGTAAATCTCTGCAAAACACATTAAACACAAAATTTGTGCATCCAAATATGCATTAGTGTTAGCAAAATAACAACTTGAAACAATTACAATAACATGTTTAATCAAAATTAAACTTATACACATTTTCACAATTTTAACAATTCTACACTTTTTCAAATAAGCATATATGAAAATGTTTACAAAGTTCATAAGCATTCAACTCAAATAATATGTTAAAATAACCATTACTAGCAATTAAACAAGTTTCAAATGGCATTTACATCAATTTAATCAAGTTCGTGAATTTTAGACCTAAAAAGTCTACTTTAATTCTCAAAAATCATGTTTAGGATCAAAGTTTGGATCATTTAGCTACCTAAACATGTTACACTACTTAATTTAGCAATAATTCATGAAAAAAATCGGCCATAACCTGTTTATATCAAAAAGCCTCAAATTGCTCAAGAACACAAACCCTAGATTCCTAAAAATTTTGAAGTTTTTGGCTTCAAATCATGTTAAATAGCATCAATCTAGGTTATACATGCATAATATACTAACAATTTAACTCTAATTACACTAGAAATTAACAAAATCAAATTAGGACAATCATAGCTCAAGAACACTAAAAAATCAAATTTAAAGAGGTTTAGGGGTGAAAACTTTACCTTCTTTGAAAAGCTTCTGAACAATTTCATGATTAGAGCGGATTATAGCAAGAAATTTAGTTGATTTTGGTTAAAAATTGCGAATTTTTGAGTGTATTTGGGAGTATGTGCGTGTGTTGTGTGTGTGTTTGTGGAAGAGACAGAACTGCTCGCTGGTATTTGTTTCTGACCAGTTTTCCTCCTCCATGCGATCGCATGGAAATGAAGGCAAAACCCCATGCGATCGCATGGGGTCCCGTTTTTTTTTTTATATAAAAACCATTACTAATAAAACATATAATTAATTAAAAATTAAAATTTTGTTTCTTTTTAGGATGAGGGCGTTTCGGATCGTTGTCCTAGTCCGTCCCTCGACAAAATTTTAAAAATTTGTCACGTTTTAAGCGCAGTTTTAAAAGTAAAGATTTTTGGGTTTTTTTAAATGTTTTTGGCTTACTTTAATTCAATAAGATTAAAAATAATGATAATAAAAGTTCTCGTCCCTCCCTTGAGTAAAGCAATTTCGGTTCAACGACCTAGTTTTCAACTCACGGCGAATTTTTAAAAATCATATTTTTAACTTAATGAAATAAAGTAAATTTTTGTTTTTTAAAATTCACACCAAACTTAAATTTAAAATGCATAAAATTAAAAATTTACACCAAATTTATATTATATTTTTGTTTTTATACATACAAACTTATATTAAGAATATTAATTTTTCAAATATTTACAAACTTAAATATATTGATTTTAAAAAGTTTACAATATTAATTTAATATTTATATATTAATTTTAAAAACCTGGTAAAAATTAAAATTAAAAATCTTTTTGGTCTTTTATCCCACTTTAATCAATCAAATATTATCAAAAATATACGCCCCTCTTTTCGGTAAAGTAATTTCGACTATATTACCTAGTTTTACTCCTGACGAATTTTTGAAATATTTTGGGTTGATTGATTAAAGATATTTATACCTTAAGAATACACGGTAAATTTCGCAGTGATGTAATAAATTTTTGTATAATATCAATAATTTCGGTTACGCATACCTAATTTTATTGAATACCAATTTAATACTTTATAGCGAACGATTCAGCGTTTATTATTAAAATGTTAAAAGCAATAAAAATAAAAATAAAAACTGTACATACTTACCTGTGAGATAGAATTCTCAGATACCTGCTTTAGCCGACTCATAGGAGAGTCGTGTGATTTGGTTCTCCATAGCTACGTAAGCATAACCTCGATTCTTCAATATCTTTTCTTCTAAACATATGAACGATCCTTCTCTGCATAAAGTAACAAATTCGGTATTCGAATATGTTTGATTATTTGAACATTTACCTTCGTGTGACCATTTTCCGCATTTATAACATCTTTCAAGGTGTCGTGCTCTTCTTTTTGTTGCGGATTTCGATTTTTCTTTACCAAAATGTATCTTATGATGATCTTTTCTGAGTTCTTTTCTTACTCCGTCCATTTTTTCTCGTATGAATGATACCAGTTCACTCGGAAGTGTGTCATTATTACATTTAGTAATCATAGCGTGTAGCATTAGACCATGGTTCAGATCAAAGGAATTCTTCATCTCGTAAAACCTAAAAAAATAAAAATTCAGAATGGGGGGAGAAGACTACTTCTTTAGGGTCTGCTAGGAAAAGACCATTCGGATTCCATTCTCGGAAACTACACGAAAACAGAATATCTAACTCTAACAGAAATAACTATTACCCTAAAAATATTCGAACCTTCCCACACTTAGTTTGTTGTGGTGTCGAAATTGTGATTAACTTCATCTTCAACTTCCATTAGATTATCTATGTAATGTTTAACTCTGTGACCATTAACCTTAAATTCAACCCCATTTGAATTTATTAATTCTACTGTTCCGTATGGGAAAACTCTTTTGACTATGAATGGTCCAGACCATCTTGATTTCAATTATTCAGGAAATAGCTTGAATCGTGAATTGAAAAGAAGAACTATGTCTCCTTCTTTAAATTCTTTTGAACTTCTAATTCTTTTATCATGCCATTTCTTCGTTCTTTTTTTATAGATTAATGAATTTTCATATGCTTCATGTCTTAATTCTTCTAATTCGTTTAATTGACTTAACCGTAGACGTCCAGTTTCATGTAAATCAAGATTACATGTCTTCAAAGCCCAAAATGCTTTATGTTCAATTTCTACTGGAAGATGGCATGCTTTTCCGTAAACGAGTCTAAAAGGTGTGGTTCCAATTGGAGTTTTGTAGGCTGTTCTAAAATCCCAGAGTGCATCCTCCAATTTCATGGACCATTCCTTCGGATTTGATCCTACGATTTTCTCTAGAATACGTTTTAATGCTCGGTTGGTATTTTCAACTTGTCCACTTGTTTGTGGATGATAAGCAGTAGAGATTTTATGAGTTACTCCATATCTTTTGAGAACTTTCTCAAGATGATTGTTACAAAAATGAGTACCCCGATCACTTATTAAAGCTTTCGGTGTTCCAAACCTTGCAAAAAGACGTTTTAAGAAGTTGACTACAACTCGTGCATCGTTAGTTGGGAGAGCTTGTGCTTCCGCCCATTTAGATACATAATCAATGGCAACGAGAATGTAGAGATTATTATGAGATTTTGGAAATGGACCCATAAAGTCAATACCCCAAATGTCAAATACTTCACATACTTGAATGATATTTTGTGGCATTTCATCACGTTGACTTATTTTTCCGGCCCTTTGACAAGCATCACAGGATTTGCAAAGAAGGTGTGCATCTTTGAAAATTGTAGGCCAATAGAATCCAGCATCTTAAACTTTTCTTGCTGTGAGTTGAGGCCCATAATGCCCTCCTGTTGGTCCTATGTGACAATGGTTTAAGATTTGACTGGCTTCATCCCCGAATACGCATCGGCGTATTATTCTATCGGGACAACTTTTGAATAAATGTGGATCTTCCCAGAAATAGTGTTTTATATCACTAAAGAATTTCTTTCGTTTTTGGTATGATAACCCTTTTTCAAGGAATCCACATACTAAATAGTTTGCATAGTCTGCAAACCATGGAATTTCACTATAATCTATCTTCAATAGATATTCATCAGAAAAGTTATCTTGTATGGCCGATTCATTCAGAACTTCTAATTCAGGATTTTCAAGACGAGAAAGATGATCAGCGGCGAGATTTTCTGCTCCCTTTTTATCTCGGATTTCAATATCGAACTCTTGTAAGAGTAAGATCCAACGGATTAATCTTGATTTAGCATCTTGTTTTGAAAATAGGTATCTAAGAGCAGAATAATCGGTATATACCACCGTTTTAGCTAGAACGAGATATGAATGAAATTTGTCAAAAGCAAAGACAATGGTAAGGAGTTCTTTTTCAGTAGTTGTGTAGTTTGTTTGTGCTCCTTGTAACGTCTTACTAGCATAATAAATAGGTTGAAATCGTTTTTCAATCCTTTGTCCTAAAACGGCTCCCATTGCAAAATCACTTGCATCGCACATGAGTTCAAACGGTAGATTCCAATTTGGAGTTATCATGATCGGCGCATTAGTGAGTTTTTCTTTAAGAATATTAAAAGATTTGATGCATTCATCTGAAAAGATGAATGAAACATCCTTTTCTAGGAGTTTATTCATAGGAGTGGCAATTTTAAATAAATCTTTTATAAAACGTCGGTAAAAACCGGCATGCCCTAGAAAACTCCTAACTCCTCTAACATTGGTGGGATGTGGAAGTTTAGCAATTATATCTACTTTAGCTCTATCCACTTCAATTCCTTCCTTTGAAATTTTATGACCAAGAACGAAGCCTTCTTTAACCATGAAATGGCATTTCTCCCAATTAAGTACTAGATTTGATTGTTCGCATCTAATGAGCATTCGTTCAAGATTAACTAGACATGATTCAAATGTATCACCAAAGACTGAAAAGTCATCCATGAATACTTCCATGCATTCTTCTATCATGTCGTGAAAAATCGCCATCATGCACCTTTGAAAGGTTGCAGGGGCGTTGCAAAGTCCAAATGGCATGCGTTTATAAGCAAAAGTACCATAAGGGCACGTGAACGTGGTTTTCTCTTGGTCTTCGGGTGCTATTGGAATTTGAAAATATCCGGAAAAACCATCAAGAAAACAATAGTAACTATTTTCGGCTAATCTTTCCAACATTTGATCAATGAAAGGTAAGGGAAAGTGATCTTTTCTGGTGGCGTCATTTAATTTTCTATAATCAATACAAACACGCCATCCTATTACAGTCCTAGTAGGAATAAGCTCATTTTTCTCATTTGTGATGACAGTCATGCCACCCTTCTTAGGTACGCATTGAACTGGGCTTACCCATGGACTATCAGAGATTGAATAAATTAAACCTGCATCAAGCAGTTTAATAATTTCTTTCTTAAAAACATCTTGCATATTAGGATTTAGTCTTCGTTGGCGTTGCACATACGTTTATGACCTTCTTCCATAAGGATTTTATGTGCGCAATACGAAGGACTTATTCCTTTAATGTCATGAATCTTCCATGCAATAGCTGGTTTATGAGCTTTTAGCACAGAAATGAGTTGAGATTTTTCATTTTCCGTAAGAGAAGACGATATTATTACAGGTAATTCAGATTCACCATGTAAATAAGCATATTCCAAATGGTCCGGAAGTGGTTTTAACTCTAATGTCGGTGATTCTTCTATCGATGATTTGTATCGATATCTGTCTTCTTCTTTTAGCATTTGAATTTCTTCTGTTGTTGGTTCATATCCATTAGCCATAAGTGTAGCTAACATTTCAGTTTCATCAATTGGTTCAGTTCCTTCTCCTAAAGAACATTCTCCTGTTCCTTGTAATTCTGGAAATTCTTCTAACAATTCTGCATGTGAATCTATAGTTTGAATATAATAACATGTATCATCTGCAGATTGCGGTTGTTGCATGGCTCTATCAACAGAAAATGTAACACTCTCGTCCTCTATACTTAGGGTCAGTTTTTTACCGAACACGTCTATTATTGCTTTGGCCGTGTTTAAGAATGGTCTTCCTAATATGAGAGGAACTCGAGAATCTTCTTCCATGTCCAGAATAACAAAATCTACTGGAAATACTAAAGTACCAACTTTAACTAGCACGTTTTCCATTATCCCTCTAGGATATTTTACTGATCGATCGGCTAGTTGTATACTTATTCGTGTTGGTTTCAATTCTCCAAGGTCTAGTTCAGCGTATAGTGAATACGGCATTAAATTTATACTAGCACCTAAATCTGCCAATGCTTCTATTGAACTAAGACTACCCATAAAACATGGAATTGTGAAACTTCCTGGATCTGATAATTTTTCTGGTATCTTATTCAACAGTACTGCAGAACAATTAGCATTCATAGTAACAGCCGAGAGTTCTTCCATTTTCTTTCTATTTGTGATTAGATCTTTCAAGAATTTAGCATATCTAGGCATTCCTGAAATCACATCAATGAAAGGAAGATTTATATTTATCTATTTAAACATATCCAAGAATTTGGATTGCTCGGCTTCAAGTCTCTCTTTTCTCATTTTACTCGGGTAAGGAAGTGGCGGTTGGTATGGTTTAACATAAGGTTTAGCTTTAACTGTGTTATCTTTATTAACCTTTTCAACTACCGGTTCTTTTTCCTTATCTTGCTCAGGTTGTGGTTCTTGTGGAGTAGGAATAGAGTCATCAGAAATTACAGGTATTTCAGGTGGTTTAAGTGTAATACCACTTCTTGTGGTAATGGCTTTAGCTGTTTCATTCCGGGGGTTAGCATTTGTATCGCTAGGTAGACTTCCCGGTTTTCTTTCACCTATTAACCTTGTTAGGTTGCTCACTTCTTGTTCCAAATTTTTAATAGAAGCTTGTTGATTTCTAAATGCTTGAGCATTTTGTTCATTGGTTTGTTTCAGAGATGTGAAAAATTGCGTTTGAGATTCAACTAGCTTCGACATCATGTCTTCTAAATTTGGATTTTTATCATTGGTTTGTGGTGGTTTATTTTGAAAAATAGGTCTTTGCTGATTGTAAGTATTATTGCTAGATTGGTCTTGGCGGTTGATAATTATTCTGATAATTATTTCCAGGCCTTTGGTTCATGTATGAAACATTCTCTCTTTGTTCCATTGTTTGTTCAATACTGAGACAATCTTTTGTCAAATGTGGTCCTCCACACTGCTCACAACTAATTCTTATTGAGTGGATATCTTTAGTCATCTTTTCCATTCGTCTCTCGACAGCATCTATCTTTGCAGAAATGAAATCAAAGTCATGGCTAGAATCGGCTCTAGCTGCTTTAGATGATCTAACGATATCTTATTTTTGATGCCACTCATGTAAGTGGGACGCAGTGTTATCAATAATTTTGTAAGCTTCAGTTGCTGTTTTCTTCATAATGGAACCACCAGCTGCTATATCGATATCTTTTCGTGTAGTGATGTCGCATCCTTGGTAGAATATTTGTACTATTTGATAAGTGTCTAAACCATGTTGCAGACATCATCTTAACAACTTTCCAAATCTTGTCCACGCTTCATATAGAGTTTCGTTTGGCTTTTGTGTGAACGTAACAATTTCTCCTTGAAATCTTACGGCTTTAGTTGTTTAAGAAATTTTTCAACTAAGACATCCCATGTATCAATCGCCCCTTCAGGTAACGATTCTAACCAATCTTTGGCTTCTCCCTTTAAAGTCCAGGGAAATAACATGAGATATATTTGTTCATCCTCCACTTCTCGAATTTTAAATAGAGTACAAATCCTATTAAAGGTACGAAGATGTTCGTTTGGATCTTCCTTCGGCGCACCACTAAATTGGCATTGATTAGTTACCATGTGTAGGATTTGTCCTTTTATTTCATAATCTGGCTCATTAATGTCTGGTTGAGTAATTGCGTGACCTTGGCCAGTGCGTTTAGCTCTCATTCGGTCTTCCATACTTAGAGGTTCCAGATTTTCCAAGATTAAATTTGTTGAATCTGAATCACTAAAGGATTCTGATTTAATGGTTTGTTCCTCGACAATCTCCGTTTGAATTATTGGTGGTTCCGGAGGAAAGATTAGTGGTTCAGGATCTCTGAATTGTCCCTGAATATCCTCCGAATTCTCAATTGTGAGGTCTCGTTCAAAAAATGGATTATCGAAATTTGAATTGGAGTACTTGGTCTACTGGATGATGATTCTAAAGAAAAATCAACGGCGACAATATTGGCTAGATGTCTTGATCGAGTTACAGGTGGTGAACGTATAAAAGGTGGTGAACGTTTTGCTCGGTGCATTCACTGAATATCCTATTAGTTATAAAAGATAAAAATTATATAAGCTATTAGACTTTTATGCTTTTGCCCACGTTTCGAATAGCCAAAAGATGTAGCAGGGAGCCAGAACCCTTTAAATTGGAAGCTCACAACTCAGCCACTAACAAATCCAACTATTACTACGAAGCAGAAAATTTGGATGTCTATCAATTTAACCGCTTAAAATAATTTTTCGTTGAAATTTAAAGAAATTTTAGAGAAGAAATAGAAAATTCTATGTCCTAAAAACTAGAGCGTTGAGAAATAAGAAAGAAAAAGAGCGCGTCGAAAAACGTTGAAAAATAAAAGGTCGAAAAATAATAAAAAGAACGTAGCGCGTCGAAACTTAAAAGTCTAAAAACTAAGAATTAAAAGTTGCGTCTAAAAATATTAAAGCTTAAAAGAAATTCTATATCCAAAACGGTAATAACTTAAAAAGTACTAAAATTTATAAAACGGCGTCGCAAAATTCTAAAGCACTTAAATCTTAGTCTAAAGAAAAAGTACTTAAGGAATTTTACGGCAAATCCTAAAAATCTAGAAATAAAAATAACTACAGCAAATACTATATTTTAAAACTAATTACGAACGAAAAATATAAATATTACGCTAAAACAAATAAAAAGATACAAAATATAAAAATAAACTTAAAGTTGTAAAAAGTACAATTTTTATAAAAATATTATTTTTATATTATTTATTTATAAAAGTATTAATTTTATAATTTATTAAAACTAATTAAAACTAAAAATACAAATTAAATAAATAAAACTAAAACTAATATTAGAAATTAATTAATTAATAAACCCTAATTAAGGTAAATAATTAATAAAAATAAATTTAATTATTAAACCTAATCATGTCGGCTAAGGTACCAGACGTGTCAACTCAAGCCATGCGATCGCATGGATTTCGCATTATATTTTCATGCGGTCGCATGGGCTAGGGTTCCAGGCCAGAGTTGGGCTGCTACAGTACCTTGGCCCGATTACTTATATTTTTATTTATTTTTTTTTTCTTTTCTGTTTTTGAATTTATATAAAATATTTAAATAACTTAAATAAAACTTAAAAATTAAAATAGAAATAAAAATACTTTATAATTTTATATATTTTGAACAACTCTTAAAAATATATATTTTTTTCTTTTTATATTTTTGTATTTTTAATAATTAAAACGTATTTTTACAAAAGCGTATTTTTACAAAAGTAAATTAAAAATCTTTTTTTTTATATAGCGTTTCGCTTCCGGCGTTTAAGCAGTCCCCGGCAGCGGCGCCAAAAATACTTGATGTTAAAGCGAAGGGGTACAAAATACTATTAATTTTTACTAGAAAATACTATTAAATACGATACAATTTTACACAAGTTATTTATTTATTTATAGAGTGGATATACCTAAACCTTGCTGCAACACTTATAGTTAGTGTACCTAATCGTACAGTAGTGTAGTTTTTAGTAAGTCCGGTTCGTTCCACATGGATCTTAGCCAAGTTTAACGCTATATTTTTAAAACTATATTTGTAAATAAATATATATATAAATATAAGTAGTATTATTATTATTATAAAAGGGGGTTTTTACCGTTTAATGACCGGATTGTCGATTTCAAAACTTTAGTCGCAGTTAAAACCTAATGTAAAATATTAAATATATAAAAGACTTAATTTAAAGCGTAAAGTAAATGATAATAATTAAAGTGCGATAAATTAAAATGCGATAAA
Source organism: Rutidosis leptorrhynchoides (assembly GCF_046630445.1). Lineage (NCBI taxonomy): Eukaryota > Viridiplantae > Streptophyta > Magnoliopsida > Asterales > Asteraceae > Rutidosis > Rutidosis leptorrhynchoides. The sequence continues at coordinate 518,937,505 of NC_092334.1, forward strand.
TAAAATGACAATAAATAAAATTGCGATAATTAAAGAGTACGATAATTAAAAGTGCAATTAAATAAAATGACAGTAAATAAAAGTGCGATAATTAAAAGTGCAATTAAATATGAAATAAAGTAATTATGCTTATATGAACTTCCGTAATCATGATGTTTGACGTGTTGATTTTAGTTTATTATCATGGGTTAATTGTCCTTTGTCCTGGATTATTCAATATGTCCATATGGTTTTTGTCCATAACAGTCCATCAGTCATAAATATAAAGTGCGAGTGTCCTCGTTAAATTATCCTTATATCCGAAGTCAAATATTCTAACTAATTGGGGACTTAAACTATAATTACACCAATTGTCCTTGTATGTAATTCACCCCCGTTTTAATATTAACTATTAATCCATTCCCGTGTCCGGTTAAATGAACGATTATTAGTACTTATAAATATCCCGCCCATCGTGTCCGATCGAGTGTATATGGTTATTTATAGGTACGTCCAATTGTAAATCTTTATATTAAATTAACAAACTATCATTTAATTAAACAAATATAAAGCCCATTAATAGTCCATAGTCTAATTTTCACAAGTGTCGTTCTTTTGTCCAAACCCCAATTATGGTACAAAGCCCAATTACCCCGTCTTAATATTTTAGCCCAACATCATGATTACTTCGGCTTAAATAATCATAATAATAACTTAGCTACGAGACATTAATTTAAAAAGGTTGAACATAACTTACAATGATTAATAATAGCGTAGCGTTACACGGACAGAATTTCGACTTACACCCTTACAACATTCGCTAACATACCCTTATTATTAAAATTAAAATTAAAATTAAAATTAAAATTAAAATTAAAATTATAATATATATATATATATATATATATATATATATATATATATATATATATATATATATATATATATATATATATATATATATATATATATATATATATATATATATATATATATATAGGGGCAGGATCAATGGGGAAGTAACCAATCGGGGGGAAGCGGGGGGAAGCAAAAAAAAAAATTCGTTATTTTTGAAATTTTTTTTTCCGGCATCAAGATCACACGAAAATATGAACATTTAGAAGAGACACCTCGTGATGAATGTTATTATTTAGGCGGGAAAACGATCGACAAAAATAACATTCAATATAATATTGTTCGTGAAGAATATGAACGTTTTTTTTTCATGTTTTGTGAAGTAAAATTTAGCCCGATTTAGAGTTTAGGGTTTAGGGTTTAGGGTTTGGTGTTTTGGGTTTATTCCATAAACCCAAAACACCAAACCCTAAACCCTAAACCCTAAACTCTAAACCGTTCGTGTTAAAAACTCAATCTAAATCCTAAATCTAAACCCTAAATCTAAACCCTAATATCTAAACCCTATAAACCCTAATATCTAAACCCCAATAGCTAAAACCTCAAAATACGCTCGAAAAACACGATAATTGTTATATATTACCTCTTCGAGCGTTTTCCCGCCAAAATAAAAAACATTTATCAAAAAGTGTCTCTACTAAATGTTCATATTTTCATCTCATCTATAATGTTCGTGAACAAAGTTTTTTCAAAAAACGAAAAAAAAAAAAAGTTTTTGCTTCCCCCCGCTTCCCCCCGAATGGTTACTTCCCTCTTGATCCTACCACTATATATATATATATATATATATATATATATATATATATATATATATATATATATATATACACACATATATATATATATATATATATATATATATATATATATATATATATATATATATATATATACGTGAGATAGAGAGATAGAGAAAAGATGTGTTTTGTTCGACTAAAACTACGAAATTTATAGATGTGGCCTGACAATTGGGGTCATGCGACCGCATGATTTTTCTACTTCCTGGCCATGCGATCGCATGGCCTGGGATTCCAGCTCACATACGTTTGTCACCTAGTTTGCCGACGGTTTTTAATTTATAATATATATATATATATATATATATATATATATATATATATATATATATATATATATATATATATATATATATAATTTTAAGAAATATTTATATATTATATTTTATTTATGTGCATAGTTGACTTGTAATTTTTAGTCCGTTGCGTCGAGCGTTGAGAGTTGACTCTGGTCCCGGTTCCGAATTTTCGAACGTCCTTGCGTACTATTTAATATCTTGTACTTTGCGTTTTGCGTCTTGTACTCTTGTAATTTTGAGACGTTTCTCATCAATAATTTGAACCACTTTGATTGTACTTTGTACTTTTGAGCTTTTTGGTCGTTTGCGTCTTCAATTCGTCGAATCTGTCTTTTGTCTTCACCTTTTATTATTTAAACGAATATCACTTGTAAATAGAACAATTGCAACTAAAAGCTTGTCTTTTTTGAGGGATAATGCTATGTAATATATGTTCGTTTTTAGCATTATCAAGAATCGATTCAAGCTAGGGGGATTGTTATGAGATCAAGTGGTTAGCTCAAGTCACGTGAGTGGCACACCTGCAGCTAACTGAATTGGCACACCTGCAGCTAACTGAATTCGGTTATGCAACAAAGTCCCGCCTAAGTCACTAGTTAAATAGCTGAGTGTAACAATTAGAAGGCAGTTTTTCAGTTGTAAACTTCATTCTCAATTCTCTAAACACTTGTAACAATTGTATCAATTGTGCATTGTAATAAAGATCACGCATTCATAGTTCTTCTCTAGACTTGAGCTATCAGTCGTGTGTAATCGTTCGATCTCGATTAACAGTCTAAATCGAACAATAACAGAAGAAGGAGAGCTTCAAATCGAACTTAGAGTTGGTTTCTTTGAATCGTGAGTGGGGAAGATCGAACAGGTTCGTTCGAAGGATACGGATTTGTGTTGAGTTAGGGTGGTGTTCAAGATTGGGGAAGAAAGAAGAACGAGGGTGAAGATGAAGGATTATAAACCCTACAATGAATTAAATACTGAATAAGAATCAAAAAGACGAAAATACCCATCACGTGTAACTCATGTGATGGCACTTAACGTTCAATTTGGATGGCAAGTTGACGGAGGAACTCGGATTGCAAAATTAAAATTATTAAAGGATGCGAAAATCCAAATTAGAAAGCAAGGGATGCTGTTAGCGATTTGGTGTAAAATAGAGAGACCAACTGAGCTTAAAAGTCCATTGGAGTTGAAGAAACTTTGGTTTCGGGTCACTTTAGGAATCTTGATCAGTCCCCTGCTTCGAACCTTAATGAAGTCGTGGATTCTCCTATGGTTGTTTCTAATTCGGGTGGTGTTCGTGGAGGTAATTTTTTATTGATTCGGTCGGTGTTCTCCCTCATCCTGATTGTGCCCGTAGTTTTGACGTTCGGGCTGCTTGTAGTAACGATCGGGCTTGCTTGAATAATCATACGGTGGGAGAGGATATCGTGTCTTTCGTGTTGAGAGATGAGGATGATATTGGTTCATCGATTAACAATAAAAAAAGTTATTTCCAAGATTTAGCGGATCGTGGTTTGATTCATCCATCTTCGGGCACTTTAATTGGAAGCAAATCGTCCAATGTCCTCTCTTTCACGTCTCGGATAGGTAAAGGCGTTCAAGTTGATATAGTGGATGTAATAACGTCTCGTCTGAATGAAAGGAATCGAAAAGGAGGTTCAAAAGCCGGTCAACTCGTCTTTATTTGTGATCTTTTGTTATGCTACTGTCTTGTTCGCTTTTGATGGTTTATTTCCTAGTTTTACTTTATTTAGTTTTTATTGTTCAGGCATTTTGTTTCATCGTTTGAGTTCGCCTGTTGTGGTGTTTTATTTCCGGTTAGACTCGGTTTAAGTTAGTATTGTCTAAGTATCGGGTCAGGGTTTCTCGTGCTGCTTTCGTTGTCTCGGTTTTAGGGTACTTCATTATCCATTATTCAATAAAATTATTTTCTTATAACAGCAATCGTTATTTAGCAACAAAAAGAAAAAATATTTACTAGTATTACTTCACAGCTATTTACTCCGTATAGATAATAAAGTTCAGTAACTAAACAACTTCTACAGGTGAACCCTCATTTGATTGTAGGTTACCACAGGTTCAAACTAGAACATGTCTATATCACACGTAAATTTTATATACTAAATAAAGTACTGTAAAATTTTTATTGATCAGTAACTATTAACTAGAAACAAGATTGGTTGCATTCTTTGTGTGTTTTTTTAGTCACCTATAGTTGTTTTAGTTAGTGGATATCATTGTAGATTAGGCGTTATTGTTCATTTTGTTGTGAGCTTTCTTTAGGTTGATGCTTAGTTAAACTGGATGGTTTGACATTTGTATGTTTTGATGGGTACCATTTATTGATAAACTCCCCGTTTGGTTATGAAGTTTAACGTTTTTTTACTAAAAAAGGAAGGGAAAAAAAACAGAAACACAAATCATAAACCAATGTGAGCATTTATCAACTACCACAACTAAACATAAACCACTTCCGCATATTAATTACACAAATTGAGGTCATAAAAATAAACTATATGGAAAAACTACAAATGCAGAATCTTTACAGAATCACATGTGCATTAGGTTGTGTCTGATAGCCTTACTAATGAAATTGATTATGAATGCTAAATTCAACACGTTTATTTGTAATCTATGACAAATGGTGATGAATGAAATAAAACTAAGGCCAACATTTTCTTTTAATAACCTCGAGGGACTTTTTCTAGTGGATAAAGATTTTCTTTATTCATGGGTGGAGGAACAACTACCCTATTACTTTAGGGTAAAGGAATCAATTGTACTCAACACACAAGTGGAATTGGCTATTGTTGTATTCACTAATAATGGGTATGAAACAAATTATTGTTATTCAAACCTTTAAATCATTCAAATATTTTCAAATTACAAATCATTTTAGGTTCAACAAGTGTCTAAAATTGCCACTCATCAGCATAAAACAAAAAGGGGCAAGAAACCAAAATACAAGAAACCGTTAATATCATATGTTACTATACTCTGAGACCATTCCCAACGATGGGTGTTCACACTTGGTTCTCAAGCTTCCTAGAAGGCAGTGTGCACGGCCTCATTAGCCATAACTTTTGTGATTTCTCAATAAATTTGAGAACAAAATTGCATTAGCTTGGTTACTTTTGCTAGTTATTCTAAGAAAAGGGTTTGTCATAGATGGCAAATATCCTGTTCTTGTTCAATGATGAGAGGAAGTTCGAGGAAATGCTAAGGCAACGTGTTTAATGATTGTTGGAAATGGTCCAAGCAGAACTACTCGGGTAAACTAGACTTAAAGCTCAAATGAATGTAGACTAATGCAATTAAACAACAGATGCACCAAATTATAACCATAAGCTGATAAGCGTGAGATGTAACAGAAAATCACAAATACAAATTACATATTTCGAATCATAACTACATAAAAGTCAAGCTCAATAGCAGTGTAGCATCATCATTCATAGCTATAACAAGCGATAAACTAAAATTATAAGCATGAAATTAAACTCTAAAACTCACAAAAGTAAGGTATTTACTGAAACTAGAATAAAAGTGCATAATAATCAATATAGCATAACATACTAACAATCCAAAAGCAAATAAACAATACATCTGCTAATGTGTGTGTGTGTGTGATTCTATATACATACACAGCATTATTGATTATTGTGAGTAACAGTGTAAGATATATATTTATCATCAAAAACAATATTGGAAATCGAAATTTCAATAAAACATGAGATAAACACTGCAAATCTATAAAATTAAGTACTGCAATTATACGAATATCAGTCTTAAACCATGATTCATCCACTAAAACTTTTTAGAAACAGATTATAAAGTCCAAAACACGAACTGAGGCCGAAAATCACATTAACATATAACAAAATTAAAAATGCATTAATCTCAAAACGGTCTAAAAACATCATCAACGTCATGATATCACAATAATTCATCAAAACAGAAATAACAGAAACATAAACGACCTCAGAATCGAAGCTTCGAGAAGAACCACCGGTTCTTGCCAGTCTTAAACCGCTCCTCAAGTCTCGCCTTCGCCTCCTTACAAGCAGTCACCTTCTTATCACGTGACTGTAGCACATCAACAGTTACGATATCTTTCAAATCAACATCGAGCGTGTAACGTGTAGGCATGATGTGATTGTAGTTCACGAGCTTAATGAAAGCCTTCACACGTGACTTCTTTTCTGTTTTCTTAGCTGAATCCTTTCGAATCACTTTCTTCGGATACTTTGCGATTCCGGCAACGAGACAGTGACCGTACGGTCGATCGCGTGTACCGTCATCGAATTGACGAACGATCACCGCTTTCCGTCCGGCGAATCGGCCGTTGAGAACCACCACTGCTTTGTTAGGTTTCAAAAACTTCACCATTTTTCTTCGCCGCCGCTACTCTCTCACACGGTAGGTTGTTGCTAGGGTTTGTGAAATGCATAAGGTTGTATTTATAACATTTGGTTTTTTTATAAATAACACGGATCTTTAGTTGAATTACGTAAATGCCACTAGGTTTTTTGTTTTAATTGGAATTCGAACTTTAAAGTTTAAACCCCGCCCTTCCAAAATATTACATTTTGAGTACCTATTGTGATGTTAAATTGTGTGTTCTCACCTTAATTTAATAAAATTGATTTTACAAATTATTGATTCATTCACAAATTATGTTATCTTTTTTTTAACAACGATATCGATATCGAATGCTCTAATTTTTCACTCACACAGGAGGAAACCCAATTCACAATGATGTTGGTAGTACCATCGAAGGTTGAGAAAACCCCTCAGAGACCTTTCCAAATCGCATTGATGTTGGCAGTACATCAAATGTTGGAAACTTTATGCTTGAAGTGAGAATCGAATTTGGGTTGGTAGTACTCCAAGTTGACTCCCACCCCAATACCACTTAAGTCAAACTTTGGTGATAATTAAGTTCTCTTTTTGGTGAAGGAAATATGAACGCTTTATCAATAGTTGAAATTCAATCGGGAGATGTTTAGGCTTATATTTTTAATAATGTAATGGACAAATATTCTTATTTTCTGATCTATTTAATGTTGGAATCCTTTTTATACAAAAATATCTCCATTAAAAACAAATAAAAAAAGTGAGGAAAAAAAAACTCAAGTGGTGATTGGTTAAATAGTCGCTGTGAAATCTTAGTGGATTTATGTCTCATATCTCGTAATTTAATTACATAATTTAGCTTATAAGATATCAACTTTATTTATTATTATCATGATTCAAATTTAATGTACGTAAGTGTGAGATAACCGTTTAATGAGTAGTTTCAAATACTAGAAAGTTTCCAAGTTTCTAAGGACACTCCATATGGAGTACGATTGTTTCGCTCCTCCATACTTCCATCTTGTTTGATTTCGTTCATTACATAATGGAGGCTATACAATGTATTGTATGTATGTTTTGAGGTCCGTGTGTTTATATATTTATGTTACGAAAAGTAGGATTTGGTTTTTAATTAGTCATTCAATTTTAGTGTTGACGTAATACTGATTTGATAATTAAGAAGTTTAGACTTGGTGTCAGAAACTCATGATAAGATGTGGCCAACATTGAATTACTAAAGTTGTAAAGTTTTTTTTGTTCGGGTTAGTCGGGAAGAGAGATTAATTCGACCTCATACTCTAGTGTAGACAACTCATCATTAATACACACTCTTCTCTGGCCACCCCAAGATTCAAACCTTCTCCGGGCTACCTTGGATTACTAGTTAATATAATTCATTTCATCCTTTGAATTTGAATTTTATAAATAAGCTTTTATTTCTAAATAAAAGTTAAAAGGTTTTTCCTGATTGAATTACCTAGCAATGTGATTAATTGAACTACATACTCGTGTATATAGCCCATCATGATTGCTCCATAGTTGTTATCAATCATTTCCTCCCTAACCAGCACAAAATTGTAGACCTCTTGCAAAAAGTAAAATCCCTAACCACAAAATTCCTACGTAATCTTCTTTAAGTGTATACTATGATGTGAATTGTTACAAAATAAAGATAACCTAGAAAAGCTCTAATCCAGAAAAGCAGTTGTCGGCTAGTTTTTTGAGTGGATTTGATATGTGTTTTGGTTGTAGTTTTTGGTTACTCTTGGTTTTTGTATTTGTGAGACGTGTTCGTCGTAGTGTTTCGTTTGGCCAAGGCTCGAGCTTAATTAGCTTAGGTTCTTTGTTTAGTAGTAGGGTAGTATTTACTGCTTTCAGGCCTTGATTTGCGTTTGGTTTGTATTGTTGTTCGCCTTTTTCCAGTGAACTAAATCATTTGAACTATAATCACATCTTATGTTTTCATATTACCTTGCATGGTCTATTATGCGTTCAATAATTATCAATAACACGTGTTCTGTTTCTTTTGGAAAAAGTTGCAGGCAACGAAGGAAGCAGTTTATTACAAAGATGTTTCTTTTCTACTTGTACATTGTTTCTTTTTCACAAAGATGCAAGTCTCCTCTACTGTCTCAAGAAAAAAACTCTAACTGGGCCTCATTATTATCAGTCATTTCAAATGACTCATTTGTGTAGCAGACTGAACTGTTTCTTTTAGAAAAAAAGTATAGCCCAAAATAATCAGACAAAACTCGAACAAATTGTATACATTGCAAATTTACTCGACTGCCAAGACACAAATTTGCCGCAGCTTGAAAATTCCAGTTGCGTTTATCAAAAGAATCACACCTATAACTTGTTCTTTAGGGTTTTTCAGTTATCCACTAGATCAGTAGTCTCCGTATATCACTGAAGTTGATTTCAAAGATCCCAGGAAAGCGGCTGCAAAAATAATATTATATCATTTCATTAATTGTGGTTTAGCTGAGTTGTCACTACTCCAAATTTTCATTAAGCTGATAGATTACATACCTGCAACTTCTCCATCAAAAACGCGATGATCAGCAGATAAAGTTACGTTCATCTTTGTAACAACTGCGGGTTTCTCGATTCCTGGCAGAGTAGATACAAACTTTTAATGAATCGCCAAATCTAAGCAAGTAATAACGAGATATACTTTATATAAGGTCAACGGTTAATTACCATCAGCATCAAACACTGGTTCAACCACTTGGTTACCCCTACCAACAGCAAGAATGCCAGACTGCAAACATGACACAGTTGGTTATGTTGTCTGATTAACAGAAAATTTGAAAGGGTTGATTGGAATTTGAAAATTGGAAATTGGAAATATACCTGAGGTGGATTTATAATTGCGCAAAATTGGTCCACTGGGAACATACCCAAATTCGATATGCTGTTAAAGAATGGAACAGAAACACAAAGTTTGAGGGCGAAGTTGACTTCAAAAACTGAACGATGTACAAAGTAAAAAGAGCTCACCTAAAAGTGCCACCTTGGAACTCATTCGGTGTAAGCTTCCCTGCACGTGCCTTTTCAGCGAGTTCCTTGATCTTCATATGATGCGAATGTATATGTGAGACTCATTTCATAATTGAAGCAACAACATACCTTTTTAAATTTTTGAACAATTCGAGTTTAAACTACCAACTGTATTTTCCCATAATCATAATCATCATCACAATTAAACATAATGTCCACAAGATTCTTTTGTCTTACATTTGTTGAAAGTGTGAGTGAGTGAGTGAGTGAGTGAGAGTGTGTGTGTGTGTGTGTGTGTGTCAAGTGATTAAATAACTTCGTTAAACTTGCTGCCAAGTATCATAACAATAATCATGGAAAAATATGATACAAATGGACAAAACAAACCCCCTTAGAATGTTAGTCGGCTTTTGATTCTTGAATGATAATATATTATATATAAACATGTAAGCATAAATAGTACCTCCGACGAAATGGAGGATATGGATTTATGATCAGCATTTTTCACGATTGGCGTCATCAGTCCCTATAATTAGGAGAAAATATAGTAAGATCAAGAACCCATCAGTCGCAAAAAACAAAATAAGATTTACAATGCAAATGACATAGATACCTTCTCAGTAGCAACTGCAATTGATATATCAACAGAGTTGCATAATACAATTTCTCCTTTATTGTCATCCCAGAAAGCTGTTGAGTAATTTTCATAGTGAACAAAGTATGAGATACTCCATACAAATTAGTAGAAATGATGTCATCAGCAAGTGAAGAAATCCCTTAATATGTGCTATTTGCAGACAGGCAGAGGTACTATTGACCCATTTGTTACAAATGGGTCAATTCGGGTTATATTTTCTCTAACAGAAAATCTGGCCAAAGGGGTAAAATCAAGAATCTTGGCTAGAAAAGAACAGGTCAACCGACCAAAACATATTTTTAATGTTTACGACATCTTAGATCGTTTTAGAGAATAAACCTTGACCATTTGTGTAAAAAACAAGTGCTATAAGCATATTCAATGCAGCAACTAATTAGGATCTTTTATAAACAAAAACCAAAAAGCCAAAGAAAGCGTAGGCGGATCCACTCAACCTGAGCGTCATTTTCAACACATAAACAGGCCTGCTGATTTCGACACCTCTAGTGATGAATATAATTGACTTACATGAATTTTTAAAATCTTACCATTAGCTTTTGGAACATTTCTCAATGCATTTGCCACAACTTTTATTACAATGTCATTAACCGAGACTTTGACACCAAATTTATCTGGAAAAGTAGATAAATAATAATATCAAGTCAGGCAGTGGAGGTACATTCAAAGTAGGCAGAGATCAGAATCATACCTTTAAGCTCCTTTCTGAAAGATAGAAGAGGATCCAGTATAACATCTGTCATAAACCATTATATATGGTTAACCACAAATTCTTAACCAGTTACCACAAAAATTCAATATAGTAACTTTTTAAAACCTGCAGTTAAATATAAATGTGGTGTGGTCTGTTTTGATTCTAGCAACCTTCTTGCAATCACCTGCAAAGCAAGTTACAAATGTTGCAACACTATATAATCCTGCTCAAACAAACAGAAGTACAGAAAAATCCTAGGTTACAGCATTTGTTAATGCCAAATTGGTCAGATAACTATATCTATGACTTATATATCAACTTGATTATTGTCAATAGATGGTGAAAGTGGGATCTTCGACTTCTTTAAATATTTCTGGGTCGATTTGTGTAGGTCAAAATTCTCCCAAAGCCTATGTTCTAAGAAAAATATCTTTAAAATCGGTCTTAAAGATTTAGACTATTATCATAGCCATAACTGAAACATTTTTACACAGGTATTTATAGTATGATAACAAATTAACAATTTTAATATTCATTCATAAAGAATAAAAAAAGACAAAAAAGCGTTTAAACACCATAATTCAACCCGATACTGTTTTGTTCTGTTACAAATCCGCTGATCTTTCCAACTCTATAAGAAAAGTATCAACACCTCCATGTGATTAGAGTTATAGAACCATTACAGGTTTAACTCGTATATGACATTTTGACGGCACCCTATAAGACAGAATTATAGAAATAATAAACAATAAACCATACCTTACGGATTTGGCTGTTTGAAAAATCCACGTATGAATCCAGCTGCTGGGTTTCTGTTGATATCGATAAAGAAGTATGTGTATCGGGCTGACTTGATGGGGACAAGTTTATTTCAGATGATGGGCGTTTTACTGCACCTGTGCCAGATTTTAATGCACTTAAAACATCAGATTTCAAAAGAGTACCATGCGCACCAGATGCTCCTATTGATGAAGCATCCAACTTATGTTGTGCAATTAGTAACTTTGCAGCTGGACTGATTCTAGAAAATGCGGTTGACTTTTGTACTTCCACTTTATCGTTGGTGGCTAGCTGGGTTGGCTTGGCCTCCTTAGCTGCTAAATTACCGCTAACAGATGATTTTACTGTATCAACATCAGCTGGATCCTCAACCTTGAAAAACCGTAACATCAGTTAATATGTGTTACGGGTCATTAACTCACAAAAACGTAGAATAAGAAAATGAGTATTTTGTCCACTTAAAGTAACCAAAAAACTTACTGTAATAGCAATGGGTTGTCCAACTAAAACATCTTTTGAACCTTCAGGTGCCAGAATTTTTGCTAGGTATCTGCAGTCGGCATTTCATTAAGAACTCAAGCATTTATAATTAAAATACAGTGATAACTACAAAATTTCAACCATTTTACTTATCAATGCGTTTACTTGGGTAGAGTTTTCTTTCTAATTAGTCATACTGGTAAACTTCAGCTAATAAAGAAACGGGTCATAATGGTCAAAAGTCCCTCAGAGTGTACTATTAATTCATACAACGTTTCATTCAAATTCTTTGATAATTAATATAAATCTGTGACTATATTTCATACAACAATTACTAATAAGGTAAAAGCTGAATTGGACATAAACAGGCCCATTTCGACCATACAGCATATGTTTACCCGTTTTTGACCAAACCCATTTTGACCCACTACCCGCCTGGTCTGTTTTGCACCTCCATGTGTAAACTACACAAAGAGAAGATTCACAGAAGATAAAATACTAATACCAACAGCAGATCATTCAAACAAGAGGTATTAATATCCTGTAGCAAGTAAGAGTCTACAATTGGCACTCTGAATAACTCAGAACTCGCGTAACCTTTGAGCGCAGTGGAAATAAAAATAAAAAATACGTATAAACATAAAACGGAAGGCTAAGACTGTACCCTTCTTCAAGACATTCGAATTCAAGGGTAGCTTTGTCAGTCTCTATCTCGCATATGATATCACCAACTTCAATCTATCAGAAATAAGTAAAAAACTTTGAAGATTTAAGATCAAACCTTAATGCCAATAACACATCTCATGTGCAGCTTAACTAGTAATATGTTACATAGGACTAACCTTTTCACCTTCCTTCTTCCTCCACCTGGCGATATTCCCTTGGTCCTGAAATATATAGAAAACATGTCTAAAGATTCAACAAGAGAGATAAGATCAGTTTTGACATCAACTGAACTCTTACTTGATTAAGTAATTACCATAGTCGGTGATAATGCTGGCATCTCAATATATAAATGTGGAGGAAGTTTAGATGCGTCAACTTTATCGGAACTTGACTCTTGTGCAGTGTCAACAGGTTTCACATCAGCTGGGGTTGACTGTGTCTCTTTGTTGTCTGACCCACCAAGAACACTATCAGGGATATTTTGTATATCATTTACGTCCTCGACCTAGGAAATATGTAAACATCATATATATAAATAGGATAGGTTCATGTATCAACCAAAACATAAGTTTATGGCCCACAAGATGAAAGTATCCAGGCCAGCTACTATGCATAGATTTAATATACAATCAAGATTATTTCTAGACGAGCGGACTGAAACAGATATGTGTGCATGTGTCTGATATGTGTGTACATGTATGATGAATTCAGATAAGTTTGTTGATGAAAATGCAAAAAAATGATCAAAATAACAATATTAATAACTCTACCGTGATTGCAATAGCATTTCCAACTGGCACATCCTTTGTACCGTCCGGCGCCAATATCTTTGCCAAATACCTGCATTTAAGGACCAGTTAGACATCATCATTTTGCATGATATTAATGAAAATCAGATTAAGTACGATACAAGTAGAAGATAAAGGAAACTTATTTCCAATTGTTTAGAATTAGCAAAAACTACTTATGAATCAAGATTTCATTATAATGGCCAAGAACACTGTCGAAGCATATGTATACTACACAATGATTCTGTAATTTGGAGTTGATTAAAACAGGAAAGACACACATACCCTTCTTCAAGACATTCAAATTCAAGCGTAGCTTTATCCGTCTCGATATCACAAATGATATCACCCACCTCTATCTGTTAAGACAAACAAAGAATCAAATAAAGAGAGTTTAATCCATAAATTGATATTGCGAATGAATATACATAAACATGGTATTTGCAAAGCATAAAATAAAATATGTAAAAAAACTCATATGACTGTAACAAGCTCTCAAACAACCAACCTTATCTCCTTCTTTCTTCCTCCACTTTGCAATGTTACCTTGAGTCTACATTATAACCATTAAAAGTTATGGACAACGATAACCAGTAAAAATCTCTACACATAAAAAAAGGAGCAATATTACTCATGTCCTTGTCATATCTTACCATTGTAGGTGAAAGAGCTGGCATTCCAATAACTATATGTTCAGGAGGTTCTGCGTATAGAAAAGGCCATCAATATTTCAATATTAGCTACATAAAATTATCAGAAATCACTGTTAACTGGTAGAGTGGCAGCCAGTCTCCTTTAAGGTAACAAAAGACAGATAGATTTCCACAGATTGCAGACACGAAAGTATGAAGATTCTAGGACTCTCATAACCCGAACACACTCGTTAATGACCAGCGCATTCAATCTAAACGCCGCCCATACCCCGTTTTGGTAGGTTTGGGTAATGTTGTTGTTGTTGCATTCAATCTAAACACCACATGCAACTACGCAAGCTGGTTCACTAATCAAGTTGGGTTATGTATACAGGGATTTCATGTATAGAAAATTAAGAAGCAATTAAAAAATCTGAAAACTAATAGGATGCGTACCTCCAGACGAGTAACATCTGATACCACTCAGCAACTGAGATCAATTAACTTCCATCAGTAAATTTAGTTAGTCAAACGAAAGCAAAACTGAAAGTTTAACTACTAACCTTTGGCTTAGATAGATCGTCGACCACAAAGAATGGAGAAAAATGTCTGGGCCTGTTAAAACTCACTGTTAGAAGATTATGAGATAAAAACAACAAACATAGTGCCACTAATGGGTACAACAGAGATACTCAGGAAAATATCAGAACGAGCTTATCTTTATAAATCATCTAGAAACGAGAAAACCTGGGATTTTTGTATATGGAAGTTCAGAACAAGTTACAAGGTACGGTGATGCTTTATTTCTTCCTTAAACAAATTAATAGGTTTTTTTCCTAATATCCTCAACAATTATTGAGTGTTGATAAGCCAAAAATCTTATGATTCTACAAGATCGATCTCATTCAGTACCTAAATCCCCTTCAAGAGTGATGCATTTGGACTCTTTGTCATCCTGCCTTGAAATTTTAATCTACCTTAGCAGATTAACTAAACTATGAATCTCCAGAGGCAAACATTAGGTCGTATTTTGTTTAAGAATTTCCTAATGCTTTCTAAGATTTTGAATTACCCATTACATTCCGTCTTTAGTCATCATGGCCATTTATCCCACAAAATATGGTGGTCACTAAAAACACTTTGCTAAGCTCTAACATGTTAACATATCCAGCCTACAGCTTCTAATCATATTCAACTAGCACATGTGACCCACATACTTCTAATCCTCCTCATCAGGTATTTGAGCCATAACGAATCACTTCTCATGTTCTCTTAATCAACTCACATAATGAAACTAGTACAAGAATATGAACTTATAAGGGACAGGATGAAAGTTGGATACAAATATAATACGTCCTAATAATAATGAAAGATGCAATGAAAGCAGGTAAAGTTAGACCTTAACAAAGTTCCAGCATCGACCACGAACGAATTAAGCAATCTGGAGTTTCTGCACAAAAACCACATCCAATAAGTAACAAACAAAAAGGCTGAAACGCATAGCCTACTTGATACGATTAATACCGCCAAAAAGAACTGTAATTAAGTAAAGCTGTCATATTAAGTGCCACTAGCAACTATTACTGTTAGCAAACAGCTAAATAGTAAAACTCATCAAAAAACCATATATCTAGCTTTCTCAGTGTTGCAGACGAATAAGAATCCAGCCAGCAGAACACAACTATCTAGACCATACTTACATCTACTTACATCAGTTTTCAAACTAAAGCATAAAACAAACTATCCAAAACATCCAGAGTGGAGCAACAAAGAAACAACACAGCAGTAAATGAAACTATTTACCATCACGAACGCAAGCTACATATTATCTAACAAATCGATTCATATAATATGTTCAAAGACTATTAAAACACATTCAACACATTCAACCCTAATGTGGTGATTTAGAACAAGATTTCATAAGCTATACAATACAAACAGTTTCATATAACATCAGAAAAACTCAATTAAACAACAATTCATTGGTTTAATATGATTGACAACGTATAATCCGAAACTAAATAATAACAGCAACAGATACAACAAATGGAATGTAAAACTATAGAAGCTACAATTGCTACATAACGCACACAAGCACATAGATATGTTCTTACATAAATTTGATTTGTGTAAACTGTTTGAAGCATATTAAAGCACAATGAACACATTCAAACCCTAACATACTCTAACTGACGAAAATTTCGTAATATTAACAATCAGTGACACATAACATTAAAAAAATTCAGATAAACGATAGTTCATCAATCATCATAACATAATAGTAACATGTAATCAGCAAGTTGACTTGCAGATACAACAAATACAACATTGATATTGATATTAGTATATAGATAAGGATCGAATAATGAAGATGTACCGAGAAATGGATCTGGAAGTGGAAGAGAGGAAACGAGCCCTAAATAGTGACGGCGTTCGTGAAATCACCGGATGATTTCGAAGTCGTGAAAGAGCCATCGATCAATCACCGAATACAGTTCCGATTGATCAAAACGAATTTTGATTCTTCTTCTTCTACTTCTTCAACGCTTTGTTTTTTGTTAGAATGATAGTTGTTGATGGTTGATTCTTTGATCATTAGAAAATAAAATGCATTTTGCTGGCTAATTTCAATTTTAATTTAATTTAATTTAATTTAATTTAATTTAATTTAATTTAATTTTAATTTTAATTTTAATTTTAATCAGTAATCCATTTCAAACACACACTTTACACTTCATACTTCTCGCTACATATTTCACCTTAGACACTTTTGAGGCCTTCTCACCTCCGAGCGGAAAATTTAGTAACCGGAGGCGAACGCCGAAGATTGTTGTGGAAGCTGCTTAGAGGTTGAAGTTGTCACTTTTGTACTTTCGGAACTCGTTTAATCTATTGGTACTTTTATCCCTTTATTATATATGTTATAATGTTTCCTATTATTGTTATGATAGATACATGATATTATTGTCATCATTAGCGAGTAGTTATCTTCGAGTGCTTGTTATGATGTAGTTAGTTACAATGCTGAAATAATGACTGTATGGTGTGATGTTATTGAGATGTGTTTCCGATTATGATTTAAACTTAATCGTTTTTTCAAATAATAGAACGTGGTTATTGGCTCTGTTATTGGGACGTCGCGAACCCCGATTCAGAGTAAACTATCTGTGTCACCCCTTGGTAAGAAACCGTTGCCGGATACTGTGACGACCCGGAAATTTCCGACTAAATTTAAACTTAATCTTTATATGTTTTCGACACGATAAGCAAAGTCTGTAATGTTGAGTCTCAAAATGTTTGAACTGTTTCATATATTCAATTGACCTTCGACAATTCCCGACGATTCACGAACAACTATTTGTAAATAGATACATGTAAATTGTTATATTATTATTAGATATTATTGCGACTATCAATTCTAGCATTATTATTTTATTTCTGTTATCATTAAAAATCATTATTATTATTATAGTTATTATTATTGTTATTATTATTGTTATTATTAGAAAATAATAAAATTTATTATTATTATCATTAATAGTATTATTATTATTATCATTTTTATCATTATTAGTATCATTATTATTTATTATTATTATTAATATAACTATTATTATTACTAATATATTTATTAATTATATAAACTATAAAATCAATAAAATTTGTACAATCTTGTTACAAGTATCCATCAACTGTATTAAATGGATATTTCTGTCTCCAATCTAGTTTACATATCAAAAGTAATTCAACAATCAAACAAATTCGGTTGGAAATGGATTTCAACTATTCTTGTAACTTTATGCTTCTGTTTTTAATTAATTGACTAACTCCTTATCAATATAAAACGATCAATTGAATCAATGGATCAATCATTGTATTATTTTATTAATTATTAATATTTGAATTCTGTAAATCGGAGATATATATATATAATATGGTCATACCAAACATCTACTATCAAAATTTGTTATACATCGCTGTCTAAATTTGATTTTTTACTATATGAGTTTGTTTTATGTCTCCCTATCTCACATGTGATTCTTTAGTTATTAGGATATTTATTTTAATTTTATGTTTTGACTTATGCACTATCTACCATTCTATATATGTATATACATATAGACATATGCACATACACAAAATATAGACTACAACTTCAAAACCCACTTCACAATTGACTTCAGCTACCACCCTCTAAAAACACTTATGATCACCTTTGCAAAACCATCTCAGGCTGCTGCTAATAGTTTTTCTGTTTCTGTTTTGAATCCAGCAAACACAAACCATATATCATTTTTTTTTCCTGTTCTTGTCTATCCTTCGTGAAACCCACTTGCACATGAGATCACCAGCTACCAATCAACACCTACAGCCCATTTTAACTACATGTTGCTGCAACTATCTTGGGTCTGTAACCTATTCGAGCCAAACATCCGGGACAACCATGAAACCACCATCAAACCCACACGCCACCACCTTGCTCCTTTCTTCTTTTTAAATCATTAAATCACCAAACCAAATTGATCCCTTTTTAAGGTGAGCTACAACCGTAACAACCATGATTCGCAGACTACAAGAGGATCATGTAACAAGGACTTAAACGGTATGGATTGTCTAAAAAGGTTTGTAATCATAAAGGATTATACAATTGATATAAAAAGTAAAACCGGAAACGTATTACACTTTATTATTAATGAACTAGTTCTCAGATTGTAAGGTGAACGTTTTCTTCTCGATTACACTATCCTGGCAGAAAAACATCAACACAAACCCATTAAACCTTTTTGTTACACCTTCTGTTCGAATGCAATGAATACTGCTACAGCTTTCACTGTCTGTTTTACTTTAACCAGCTACAAATCACCACCATTAACAACCATAACCATCACCATGAAATCCAAATCCATTCGTCCACTTCATTATTTCTTATTTCTCACTCTTTTCCTTTCTCATCTAAGTTAATATCAGTTTAGAAATTGTAATCAAAACCCTTTTTACAAAAGAGCAAGATCAAGAAAACCCAACACTGTAATCACGCTTATCACTACAAAACAATCATGATATAGTTGCTACATCAATCATTTAATTATACATATAGATCCTCCGCTGCTGCTGCTATTCGAAAAAAAAATAAAAAAAAATAGAAAAGAAGGAAACAAATAATCATATTATTCTACAATTTCTGTTCGGGAATTCTATTTCATCACAAACCCAAAATTTATATCACTCAACTGTTGAGCATCAACATTTTAGGAGATCGAATTCATGAACAATAACAACAAATTATCAGAAAGTATAAACAATAACATATTCATAGCTAATTGATTCGAGTTCACCTTCGTTTGAACATTCAAGTTCGTTTCAGACTCCAGAGTAAAATTGTGACCTTCAGAATGAAGTACACATAGATTAACATTCCTTCTCGTTCACTCAAGCTATGTGATGCTTCAATTCGATCTGAAATTAATCACAGATTCCAGATCTCAAAATCAACGCTTGTTCTTTATCGGTCAACATTTTAATTCGATTGATATAGGATGTTTTAGGATTTGCGGTTGATCCCCGAGTGTTTGTAGGAAGATTTGGGACGATGTTCGTATGGAAATCATACCCTGAAAAAAAGTCGAATTTGTAAAACTTGAAATTGGGTGTTCGTATGATTGAGGATGAATCGACGGCATGAAAACAGAAACCGAATGATATACAGCAGGCTATGTTAATGGGCTCTTGGTCAATTGTGCAAGACCCAACAAATTAATATTCTTAGTGGGCCGCTAGAATCCATTATGTTTAATATTAAAGCCCAAGTGCGACTTGCTCAACTCTCTCGCTCAATTTACACAAAGGGTATAACCTTTAATCCATGATGTTTAATATTATATTTAATATTATGATTTTTGATCAGGGACTAAATAATAATAAGCAAAATAATTATAGTTATTATTATTATTTTTATTACTATTACTATTACTATTATTATTATTATCATTTTTATTAGTAAAAGTATTAAAATTATCTTTTAATTAGCATTATTATTAAAACTATCATTTCTATTGTTATTATTATAAGTATTATCATTTTCATTATCAATATTATTATTATTTTTAGCATTTTTATTACTATTATTTTATCATTAGTAGTATTATTTTTATTATCATTATTATAAATATTATTATTATTATTATCATTAGTATTATTATAATAACTATAGTATTATTATTACTACAAACATAATAACATTATTTACATAAATATTTATATATAACAAATTTTGATTTAACAATATAATACTAATTATATAGATATATATGTATTAGTATAACTATATGTATAAATATTAATATACAAAATGTATATATATATATATATATATATATATATATATATATATATATATATATATATATATATATATATATAACTTTTGAAATAACAAATATATTACTAAATTAAATAAGTAATATATAAACTAGTGTGATTATTATTACATGTTATTTATATGTGTTAATATATAATTGATATAGGTTCGTGAATCCGAGGTCAACCCTGCATTGTTCAGTATCGTCGTATGCATATTTTTACTACAAAATATCGTATCGTGAGTTTCATTACTCCCTTTTTAAATGCTTTTGCAATATATATTTTTGGGACTGAGAATACATGCGCTTTTATAAATGTTTGACGAAATAGACACAAGTAATTGAAACTACATTCTATGGTTGAATGATCGAAGCCGAATATGCCCCTTTTTGCTTGGTAGCCTAAGAATTAGTAAACCAGTCTACTAATTGACGCGAATCCTAAAGATAGATCTATTGGGCCTAACGAACCCCATCCGTTGTTGCGGATGCTTTAGTACTTCGAGTTTTATTATCATGTTCGAAGGATGTCCCGGAATGATGGGGATATTCTTATATGCATCTTGTTAATGTCGGTTACCAGGTGTTCAATCCATATGAATGAATTTTATAGCAGTGAGCAGACCTGCACCTTGAAACAAAAATGAAATCTTGTGGTCTATTATATTACTGGAAATGATTGTTTATGATAAACTAATGAACTCACCAACCTTTTAGTTGACACTTTAAAGCATGTTTATTCTCAGGTATGAAAGAAATCTTCCGCTGTGCATTTGCTCATTTTAGAGATATTACTTGGAGTCATTCATGACATATTTCAAAAGACGTTGCATTCGAGTCGTTGAGTTCATCAAGATTATTATTAAGTAAATTATAGTTGAATACATTATGAAATGGTATGCATGCCATCAACTTTCGATGTAATGAAAGTTTGTCTTTAAAAAAAATGAATGCAATGTTTGTAAAATGTATCATATAGAGGTCAAGTACCTCGCGATGTAACCAAATGTAATGTGTTCGTCCAGATGGATTAGGACGGGTCTTTACAGGTGGTATCAGAGCAGTGGTCTTAGCGAACCAGGTCTTGCATCAGTGTGTCTAACTGATAGTTGTTTAGATGCATTAGTAAGTCTGGACTTCGACCATGTCTGCATGTCAAAAGTTTTGCTTATCATTTCATGTCGAAAATCATCTGCTTATCATCCTTAGGAAATTACCTGCTTATCATTCTTAGGGAATTACTTGCTTATCATTCTTAATCTGGACATATCTTACTGCATGGATTGCATGAATAGTGTACAAATTCATATCTTAGCGTATCTGTTACTGTAAGCTTTGCCTGACATATTCCGTAAATTCCTCCAGTAAATTTACGACATCTCTCGTTCTATATATATAGATATTCTATGTAATTAAAATATCATCCAATATTCGAAAATCATTTCATACCGAAAAACCCTTCACTCAATCGTACGAAATGGAACTCGTCACTAGTTCAAGTTCTTCGGAACCCGACAGCTATTTTGACATGGATGTTCACCTAAGCTCCGGAAGCAGCATCACCAGAATGAATCAACCAATCAGCCATCCCCAATTCATCTGATGGGTTTGTAGTCTACTTAATTATTGGAGACAAGAAGAAGGTGATCCTTCCACCAATGAATTCACCTCTTGGCGATGAACCTGAAGCACTTATCGGCGAGTAAATCTGAAACACCATTTTTCACCCTCATTTCCTGGATAGCTCGCAACGATTACATAATATTTACCATTCTGAACCTTATTCATCCGTTTGTTCAAACCGCCAATCATTCCGGAGTAATAGAAGAATTCAACGAACTTCGCGTCAGAGTAATAGCTTTGGAGAATATGGTGTAAAACTTACAAGCACCAGCAGCATCACCGACACCAACAAGTACCACCAGCATCGGCACCAGTATCACCAATAACATAAGTCTCAACATCACACGCCTCAACATCTCATTCTGTACTTCGAGTATAATCATCATTCTACATGACGTTGTACATCATTATTCTTCGTTCGACATGGCGATTATGTAATCTCTAATGTTTTAGAGATTATATATTCTTGTTCTAACGGTAAATCAAATGAGTTTAATATCATATTGACTCATTAAATCCATGATTACATCTGAAGATAATATATATGTATATATGTTTTCATAAATATTGTAATTAAAAATTCTTTTGTACAAACTGTTAATGGTAAAAACATTTTAACGGGTAGGTAATACCCGAGGAATATTTAAATTTTAAGTTACACTGTACATTCTTCGAATATGATTCAACAGTCATTTACTATCTTACTTACATCCACAGATATACGAATCCGTTCACCACAGAATAACCATTTTCATTCAATTTCATATTGGATTTTGACTTATCAGGATTCAACAAGTGGCATAATGAAGAAAACATTTGACAAAATAAAATTTGTTAGAAACAAAAAAATTAACTATGATAAATTTTGTTAAGAATCCACGCTAACTATTCCTAGCTAATTGTTCCCAGCTAACTGTTCCTAATTCCCTGTTACATTTTAATTATCACAATTTTAATTATCGCAATTTAATTATCGCAATTTTAATTCTCGCAATTTTATTTATCGTCATTTAATTTCTGTTATTTATTTTATGCACTTTAAATATCGGGACACATATACAATATTTTGACATATCATATCGACGTCATCTATATATATTATTTGGAATAACCATAGATACTCTATATGTTGTAATGCTTGAGTTCGCTATACAGGGTTGAGGTTGATTCTAAAATAATATATATACTTTGAGTTGTGATCGAGTCTGAGACATGTATACAATGGGTCACGATACGTATAAATTAATTCGAATATTATATATTAAACTATATTTAAATTATTGAACTACTAACTGTGGACTAATAACATTGGACAATTAAAATAAATTAAAATATTGATTATAATATATGAAACTAAACATTCCTTCAAGTTGCCAATTGATTTCATCTTAAACCTCATTTGTATCTAGACGATTACAATCTGCGTTCAAACTTTTCACGATTCTTGAAAAAAACACCTCAATCGAGAAGATGAACCAACCACACTGCATCTACGGAAGAAAAGATTGATTCATATAGTTAGGCACCTGAAAAACTCTCAGAAACTGAGTAAAAGTTTAACACGTATCTGTGTCAGATCCATTGGCATTATTATTACTGAAAATAACTTTGCAATCCCTTTCCAAATTAGTTAATTTTGTCATAACTCCAGCAAATCAAATTCGACTTTCATTCGAATTAGCCTTATTATAACCTCGATGTATAAGTTTCCCCTTCATCATCGTTACCGGAGAACCGTTTATATTCCACCACATTAGCAGTAAACTTACCAGCAACTTCATTATTCATTGACTTAAGTCTCTCCGGAAAACCATTATATATGTTCATTAAACCCTATCATATACTCATCCACATCTTATAACGAGAATGGCCATACCAATTACCAGAAATCAGCAATCAGTATTTTGAATCTCGCAGCGTTTCTACATCAACAGTTATATGTATACATATAACATTCATCTTTTAGAATTATGATCTTCCATTCTGAAATTCTGAAAAGCACCCAGTATGCGAATCAATACTCTGAATTTTGAAAAGTTGAATGAAGCAACAAAAGCTGTAAACGACCTTAACAGCCAAAAGTTTGACGATAAAGAATTGTATATTGGCAAAGCTCAGAAATGTTGAAACTGGAAAAACGGATTGAGCAAACCATGAAGGAGGCTGTGGATAAATCACAAAGAATAAACCTGCCATCAAAGAATCCAAATGATTCAGTATTTGCTGAAGCCATTAACGAATACCTTGCTCCTGACTCTAAACCTTTACGGACAAATCTTATTCATCATCCACCGAGATTAGAAATTTTAAGATATCATCGTAAATATCCTCGATATTTCTGAAGATATTTTCATAACTATTCTTATCAAAAATCATTTATCTCTTCGCGATATTAGTGTTACATCAAAAAGGAAACTGTTTTAATTTCTAAAATCTGAAGAATTTGAATCTAAAATATGAATGTTTTGAAGTAGTGTTGGGAATTGAAGCATGAGTTAGTATAATATAATGACACTTGATCAACGTGATTATATTACAGTAAGTCATGATGAGTTTCTAATGGAACGTGATGATTCACGGATTATAACATCATCAGGTGCCATGTTACACGACTCTTACATTATATTTAATAAATAAACATATCAAGAACATAATTTCTTGATAGTTCTATCTTTTCTCTTGAATTCTGGTAATTTAACCAATCAAGATCGTGCTATTACAATCTCTCTCTTAGAACATTAGTCATGTTTATTCGAAACTCCATACCTACGCATTCTGGACCATTACTTGCGAAAAGAAAACAAAGGCATGAAGCTCCGAAATAGAAAGGGGGTATAAATCGCAGCAAATAAGAGAGAGCATTAACTGTGAATGACAATGATTATAGAAGACGGAAGCAGGGACTCCGAAATATAAAGGAGGATATAAAGCCCGATAACAACACATAAATTACAAACCGTGTATGTCAATGTTTATCGCAACATAAAGACACGGGAGAATTAAAAAAAACACTATAACCCCAAGGGCGAAGTAGAAGAAAACATATTCTTCCGGTGGGAGTTGGAAAAGAAGAACGATCATTGTGATAGTCAGAATAAGAAGAAGGATTAGAACCGGATTAAGCATTATTATAATGGAAATATCATACGTAGTAATCGGGACAGATCATCGCATTTAATTAAAGAGATCCTAATTTCCTTAAATCTCGGAGAAACAGATCTTATAGATTTCCAAGATTTTTTTTTGAATCCCTTGAATTCCGGAATTCAACCCTGATTACGTCAAAAGCTAAGGCGAATCTTATTTTCCTCATTTCAATCTTTTATGATATCTTCATTCGTACTCTTCGAATAATCGAATTATTTTATCCTTATTACTCAATGGTGATAAAGCTCTAAATTCCAACTCGTATGAGTCATGAAAATATATTTATTGTTAGCAATGACCATCCCAATCAAATTTCAAGACGAAATTTCTTTAACGGGTAGGTACTGTGCGACCCGGAAATTTCTGACTAAATTTAAACTTAATCTTTATATGTTTTCGACACGATAAGCAAAGTCTGTAATGTTGAGTCTCAAAATGTTTGAACTGTTTCATATATTCAATTGACCTTCGACAATTCCCGACGATTCACGAACAACTATTTGTAAATAGATACATGTAAATTGTTATATTATTATTAGATATTATTGCTACTATCATTTCTAGCATTATTATTTTATTTCTGTTATCATTAAAAATCATTATTATTATTATAGTTATTATTATAGTTATTATTATAGTTATTATTATTGTTATTATTAGAAAATAATACAATACAATTTATTATTATTATCATTAATAGTATTATTATTATTATTATTATCATTTTTATCATTATTAGTATCACTATTATTTATTATTATTATTAATATAACTATTATTATTACTAATATATTTATTAATTATATAAACTATAAAATCAATAAAATTTGTACAATCTTGTTACAAGTATCCATCAACTGTATTAAATGGATATTTCTGTCTCCAATCTAGTTTACATATCAAAAGTAATTCAACAATCAAACAAATTCGGTTAGAAATGGATTTCAACTATTCTTGTAACTTTATGCTTCTGTTTTTAATTAATTGACTAACTCCTTATCAATATAAAACGATCAATTGAATCATTGGATCAATCATTGTATTATTTTATTAATTATTAATATTTGAATTCTGTAAATCGGAGATATATATATATATATATATATATATATATATATATATATATATATATATATATAATATGGTCATACCAAACATCCACTATCAAAATTTGTTATACATCACTGTCTAAATTTGATTTTTTCCTATCTGAGTTTGTTTTATGTCTCCCTATCTCACATGTGATTCTTTAGTTATTAGGATACTTATTTTATGTTTTGACTTATGCACTATCTACCATTCTATATATGTATATACATATAGACATATGCACATACACAAAATATAGACTACAACTTCAAAACCCACTACACAATTGACTTCAGCTACCACCCTCTAAAAACAGTTATGATCACCTTTGCAAAACTATCTCAGGCTGCTGCTAATAGTTTTTCTATTTCTATTTTGAATCGAGCAAACACAAACCATATATCATTTTTTTCTGTTCTTGTCTATCCTTCGTGAAACCCACTTGCACATGAGATCACCAGTTACCAGTCAACACCTACAACCCATTTTAACTACCTGCTGCTGCAACTATCTTGGATCTGTAACCTATTTGAGCCAAACATCCGAGACAACCATGAAACCACCATCAAACCCACACGCCACCACCTTGCTCCTTTCTTCTTTTTAAATCATTAAATCACCAAACCAAATTGATCCCTTTTTAAGGTGAGCTACAACCGTAACAACCATGATTCGCAGACTACAAGAGGATCATCTAACAAGGACTTAAACGGTATGGATTGTCTAAAAAGGTTTGTAATCATAAAGGATTATACAATTGATATAAAAAGTAAAACCGGAAACGTATTACACTTTATTATTAATGAACTAGTTCTCAGATTGTAAGGTGAACGTTTTCTTCTCGATTACACTATCCTGGCAGAAAAACATCAACACAAACCCATTAAACCTTTTTGTTACACCTTCTGTTCGAATGCAATGAATACTGCTACAGCTTTCACTGTCTGTTTTACTTTAACCCGCTACAAATCACCACCATTAACAACCATAACCATCACCATGAAATCCAAATCCATTCGTCCACTTCATTATTTCTTATTTCTCACTCTTTTCCTTTCTCATCTAAGTTAAGATCAGTTTAGAAATTGTAATCAAAACCATTTTTACAAAAGAGCAAGATCAAGAAAATCTAACACTGTAATCACACTTATCACTACAAAACCATCATGATATAGTTGCTACATCAATCATTCATTTAATTATACATATAGATCCTCCGCTGCTGCTGCTATTCGAAAAAAAAATAGAAAAGAAGAAGGAAACAAATAATCATATTATTCTACAATTTCTGTTCGGGAATTCTATTTCATCACAAACCCAAAATTTATATCACTCAACTGTTGAGCATCAACATTTTAGGAGATCGAATTCATGAACAATAACAACAAATTATCAGAAAGTATAAACAATAATATATTCATAGCTAATTGATTCGAGTTCACCTTCGTTTGAACATTCAAGTTTGTTTCAGACTCCGGAGTAAAACTGTGACCTTCATAATGAAGTACACATAGATTAAGATTCCTTCTCGTTCACTCAAGCTATGTGATGCTTCAATTCGATCTGAAATTAATCACAGATTCCAGATCTCAAAATCAACGCTTGTTCTTTATCGGTCAACATTTTAATTCAATTGATATAGGATGTTTTAGGATTTGCGGTTGATCCCCGAGTGTTTGTAGGAAGATTTGGGATGATGTTCGTATGGAAATCATACCCTGAAAAAAAGTCGAATTTGTAAAACTTGAAATTGGGTGTTCGTATGATTGAGGATGAATCGACGGCATGAAAACATAAACTGAATGATATACAGCAGCCTGTGTTAATGGGCTCTTGGTCAATTGTACAAGGCCCAACAAATTGTTATTCTTAGTGGGCCGCTCTGAAAGGATCCGAAACTAATCATCCAGATATAGATTTGAGGTTTTCTAGACTCAACATTAGGGTTTTTGCTTATCATGTTGGAACCATATAGAGACTAGAGTTTAAATTTGGTCGGAAATTTAAGGGTCGTTACAGTACCCACCCGTTAAAGAAATTTCGTCCTCGAAATTTGGTAAGGTTGTCATAAATAACAATAGGAATGTTTTCATAACAATTATGAGGTGATAATGAAATTTTTATCATTATTTTAGATAAAACAATTTGGTTATGTGAGACGCACGAGTGAAGCTAACACAAAAGAGTGAAATGAGTAAATATGGAATTGTTGTAACCGATGACGTGATTATGATCGATTTCCGGGATTTAAGGGTTTTAAAGAAAATCTTATGTAATAAGATTTAGTTTTGCGGCGATCAGGATCTTCTTTGATTTAACGCGGCAATCTGTTTTGATTTCTTTGTCGAATATTTCACTATAAATTTACCTTCTTCCCTTTCTTACTTCCCACATCTTCTATTCTTTCTCTTTAGTTCCTACTTTAAGACATTCGCTAAAATGCTCCATCCCATTCTAATCCTTGTTATATTTCTAACTTTCATATCTTTCATTCTTCTTTTTCATCTAACACCAGAAGAATCTATTCTCTTTTATCCTTTCCTTGGAATTATAATGTTTTTAATTCTCCCGTGCCTTTACGTTGCAATGCGTATTGATATGCACGGTTTGTAGTTTCAGGGTTGTTGTTAAGTTTTATATCTTCCCTTACATTTCGATGTTCCTACTCCTGTCCCCTAAAATCATTGTCATCCACAGTTAATGCTCTCTCTTATTTGCTGTGGTTTATGTTCCTATTTCTATTCTGAGGTTTTGTCCCTTCGTTTCTTCTTCCCGTCCTCGAACCAAGCGAGTAACGGTTCAGAGTTCGTATGTATAAAATTTGGAATGAACATAGCTAATGTTATCAGAAAGAAATGGTAATGGCACGATTTTGATTGGTCAAATTACCAGGATATTTCGGAAAATTAGAACTATCAGGGTGATAAGTTCTAATATGTTTGGAGATTGGATAGAATGTAAGAGCCGTGTAACATGGCACATGATGATGGTACTGTGAATCATCACGTTGCATTAGAAACTTAATATGAGTAACTGTAATATAATGAAGTTGATCAAGTTTCATTATATTATACTAATTCATATATCAGTTCCCAACACTACTTCAAAACATTCATATTTTAAACTCGGAGGTTTCAGAATTTAGA
Source organism: Rutidosis leptorrhynchoides (assembly GCF_046630445.1). Lineage (NCBI taxonomy): Eukaryota > Viridiplantae > Streptophyta > Magnoliopsida > Asterales > Asteraceae > Rutidosis > Rutidosis leptorrhynchoides. Next base: position 518,966,910 of record NC_092334.1, read on the forward strand.
AACTAACACAGTTTCTTTTTATAACGCAGATATTATGGAGAGATACATGATCGCAGATAGGAATATTTGTGAAAATACCTCCAGAGATATGGAGGTTATGTATAACGGAAGATATGAAGATATCTTATAATATCTAAGATAAGATGATGATGAAGAATATCATCTTGAAAGGTTTAGAATAAGGAGTGGGGTTCTTACTAATAGTTTCAGCAGGTACTAAATCATTTGGATTCTTTGAAAGCAGATTCAGTTCTTGAGATTTATCTACATCCTCCTTCATACTTTGCTCAATCCGTTTTTTTAGTTCCAACCCTCTTCTTTTTCTGAGCTTTACCAACACACTGTACTTTCATCATCAAACTTTTGACTGTTATAGTCGTTTACAGTTTTTGCTGGTTTATTAGCATTTCAAGAACTACTTCATAGTTCAAGACGTTTTTCAGAAATTTCACATTCGATGTATGAAATTCTTAGGGATAGATGTTTTAGGCACGACGGGAAAAATTTTGCGAGATTTACAAAATACTGATTGCGGATTCTTCCGAATAGATAACAAACTGATGGGACATCTGATGATGATTTTGTAGAATATAAAAGGTTTTTTGATAACGACAGCGAAAGGACAAGGTATAAATATCGAGGTTATAGTAGGAGTAGTTTCACTGAGAAGTCGAAGTGGAGCTGTGACAAAATTAGCTTCTTGAAAAGGAATTGTAGGGTTGTTTTTGCTAATAAATGGCAAAGGATTCAACACGGTATGTGTTAAACTATGAATTTGGATTCGAGAGTTTTTCAGGTGCGTAAATCTTTCTTCCGTAGATGAAGTGCGGTGGGTTCAACTTCTCGATCGAGGTGTTTTCAAGAATCATGAAAAATTGTGAATACGAATTGCAGTTGTCAAGATAAGAATGAGGTTTAAAATAGAATCAAGTGGCAAACTTGAAGATTAGTTTAGTTTCATATGTTATATTCAACATTTTATTTCATTTTAATTGTCCAAAGTTAGCAGTTCAATAGTCCGAATGTCCAATGGTTCAATAGATTCATATATAAGTTAGATATATATAATATTCGAATTAAATAATACGTATCGTGACCCGTGTACCAGTCTCGGTGTCGATCACAACTCAAAGTATATATATATTTTGGAATCAACTCCGACCCGGTATAGCCAACTCCCTCCTTCACATATAGAGTGTCTACGGTTGTTCCGAAATATATATATATAGATGGGTCAATATGATAAGTCGAAACCTTGTATACGTGTCCCGTTATTTAAATATGTAACTTAAATAAATATATATATCATGACCCATGCACCGTGTTGTTTCAGAATTAATCCGACATATTGCGTACATGTGTCCCGACTTAAAATGCATAAAAGTAAATAACAGAAATTAAATGACGATAAATAAAATTGCGAGAATGTAAATTGCGATAAATTAAATGTTAATCAGTTAGCTGGGAACAGTTAGCCGGAACAATTAGCGTGGAATCCTTAATAGATTTTCAATTAGTTAATCCGTTTGTTTCTAACAAATTTTATTATATCCAATGTTTTCTTCGTTATGCCACTTGTTGGATTCTGATAGGTAAAAAAAAAAATCCAAATATGAAATTGGAATGAAAATGGTTATTCAGAGGTGAGCGGATACGAATATCGGTGATTGTAAGTAGGATAATAGATAATTGTTGAATCCGATTCAAAGAATGTACAGTGTAACTTATTAATGTGAATTCTAAATATTCCTCGGGTACTACCCACCCATTAAAATATTTTCATCATTAACAATTTGTACGAGAGAATTTTTAATTACATTCTTTATGAAAATATACTTGCATATATATTTTCATCGGATGTAATCATGGATTTAATGAGTCAATAAGATATTAAACTCATTTGATTTATCGTTAGCACCGGATTACATGATCTCTAAAACATTAGAGATTACATGATTGCCATGTCGAACGAAGATATATGAGGTAAAACGTAAAGCGAAGGTAATCGATATAGAACGATATATCAAACGAAAATTTAGTAGATAGAACGATACGTAGAACGGTGACTATACTCAAGGTATAGTTTATGACGTTTGAGGTTTACGACGCAGTTGTGGCTGCTGCTGGTGTTTGTAACCGTCGCACCATATTTTCCATAGCCGTCACACAAGCGCGAAGTTTGTTAACTTATGCTTGTACACCGGAATGATTGGTGATTGAAGCGAGCGGATGTATAAAATTCGGAATATGAGATGGTATGTAATCGTGTTGAGATACTCGGAAAAAGGAAGAGAAAATGGTTTCTCGAACAGGTTCGTCGGTAAGTATTTCAGGTTTATCGCCAAAAGAATAATTTAGTGGATGGAAAGGTTCCTCGATGTGAAATGATTTTCAGATGTCGTATGATATTCTAACTATATAGAATATCTATATATATTACCAAAGATTTCATAGATTTCATAGACTTCAAAGGAATTTACGGCATATGTCAGGCAAATCTAGGATGCGCTAGGATATGAATTTTTGTCTATACACTATCGATGCACTAAATGCAGTAAGACGTGTCTAGACTAAAGAATGATAAGCAGGAAATTTTCTAAGGATGATAAGCAGATGATTTCCGACTAAAAATGATAAGCAAAACTTTTTAACAGGCCGACACGGTCAAAGTCCAGACTCACTAATGTATCCTAACAACTACCAGTTAGACACACTAATGGGTAACCTGGTTCGCTAAGACCAACGCTCTGATACCAACTGAAAGGATCCGAAACTAATCATCCAGATATAGATTTGAGGTTTTCTAGACTCAACATTAGGGTTTTTGCTTATCATGTTGGAACCATATAGAGACTAGAGTTTAAATTTGGTCGGAAATTTCCGGGTCGTTACAGCCGCTAGAATCCATTACGTGTAATATTAAAGCCCAAGTGCGACTTGCTCGACTCTCTCGCTCAATTTACATAGAGGGTATAACCTTTAATCCATGATGTTTAATATTATATTTAATGAGATTATGGTTTTTAATCAGGGACTAAATAATAATAAGCAAAATAATTATAGTTATTATTATTATTATTATTATTATTATTATTATTATTATTATTATTATTATTATTATTATTATTATTATTATTACTACTATTACTATTACTATTATTATTATCATTTTTATTAGTAAAAGTATTAAAATTATCTTTTAATTAGCATTATTATTAAAACTGTCATTTCTAATATTATTATTATAAGTATTATCATTTTCATTATCAATATTATTATTATTTTTAACATTTTTATTACTATTATTTTATCATTAGTAGTATTATTTTTATTATCATTATTATAAATATTATTATTATTATTATCATTAGTATTATTATAATAACTATAGTATTATTATTACTACAAACATAATAACATTATTTACATAAATATTTATATATAACAAATTTTGATTTAACAATATAATACTAATTATATAGATATATATGTATTAGTATAACTATATGTATAAATATTAATATACAAAATGAATATATATATATATATATATATATATATATATATATATATATATATATATATATATATATATATATATATATATATATATATATATATATATATATATATATATATAAAACCTTTGAAATAACAAATATATTACTAAATTAAATAAGTAATATATAAACTAGTGTGATTATTATTACATGTTATTTATATGTGTTAATATATAATTGATATAGGTTCGTGAATCCGAGGTCAACCCTGCATTGTTCAGTATCGTCGTATGCATATTTTTACTACAAAATATCGTATCGTGAGCTTCATTACTCCCTTTTTAAATGCTTTTGCAATATATATTTTTGGGACTGAGAATACATGCGCTTTTATAAATGTTTGACGAAATAGACACAAGTAATTGAAACTACATTCTATGGTTGAATGATCGAAGCTGAATATGGCCCTTTTTTGCTTGGTAGCCTAAGAATTAGTAAACCAATCTACTAATTGACGCGAATCCTAAAGATAGATCTATTGGGCCTAACGAACCCCATCCGTTATTGCGGATGCTTTAGTACTTCGAGTTTTATTATTATGTCCGAAGGATGTCCCGGAATGATGGGGATAATCTTATATGCATCTTGTTAATGTCGGTTACCAGGTGTTCAATCCATATGAATGAATTTTATAGCAGTGAGCGGACCTGCACCTTGAAACGAAAATGAAATCTTGTGGTCTATTATATTACTGGAAATGATTGTTTATGATAAACTAATGAACTCACCAACCTTTTGGTTGACACTTTAAAGCATGTTTATTCTCAGGTATGAAAGAAATCTTTCGCTGTGCATTTGCTCATTTTAGAGATATTTCTTGGAGTCATTCATGACATATTTCAAAAGACGTTGCATTCGAGTCATTGAGTTCATCAAGATTATTATTAAGTCAATTATAGTTGGATACATTATGAAATGGTATGCATGCCGTCAACTTTCGATGTAATGAAAGTTTATCATTTAAAAAAAATGAATGCAATGTTTGTAAAATGTATCATAAAGAGGTCAAGTACCTCGCGATGTAACCAAATGTAATGTGTTCGTCCAGATGGATTAGGACGGGTCTTTACAGATACATAGTGCGTTTGTCAGATGCACACCAGTTGTAGTAAGGAAACCTACACTATGAATTCCGACAGTTGATCTTCCGTAATGGAAACTCTGTGATAATGCTAAAAAGGAACATATATTTCATAGCAATATCCTTTCAAGAAGACAAGATTTCAGTTGAAATTGTTCTATTTCCAAGTGATATTCGTTTAAATAAATAAGTGCGAAGACTGAAGACGCAAACGACGATTTGAAGACGCAAATGACCAAAAAGCTCAAATGTACAAGATACAATATAAGTGGTTCAAATTATTGATGAAAAATGTCTAAAAATTACAAGAGTACAAGTCGCGAAACGCAAAATACAAGATATCTAAGCATACGAAAAGACGTTCGAAAATCCGGAACCTAGACATGAACCGAGCTCAACGTACAAGTCAATGGAGCAAAAAATTACAAGTCAACTATGCACAAGAATATAATATAATATAATATATATATAATTAATATTAATTATATATATATTATTATGTCGACCAGAAAATAATAATAATAATATATATAATATTATATCAAATGAGAAAGTGGAAATTATGCACGTAAAATTTGTCAACAAAGTGTCCAACTTGCATCAACAAATCAATCATGCTCAATCATCTGTTTCAATTCAACTAAAACGGGGAACAGTATTTTCATTGCCTATAAAAAGCACGGATAAGTTTCAATTCGGAGTACACCTTCACTCTCTTATTTTCTTTCCTTTATGTAATCATAATAAATATTTATATTTATAATTTTAATTTTAATTTTAATTTAAATAATAATTAGTTATTGTAAGAAATGTTTTACGGGTTTTAAAGTCGGAGTTCTGTCTGTGTACCGCTACGCTAATAACACCCACTGTAAGTTATGTTTAATTTTGTTGTTAAATTAATGTCTCGTAGCTAAGTTATTATTATGCTTATTTAAATTGAAGTAATCATGATGTTGTGCTAAATATTAAAGACGGGGTAATTGGGTTTTGTACCATAATTGAGGTTTGGACAAAAGAACGACACTTGTGGAAATTAGACTATGGGCTATTAATGGGCTTTATATTTGTTTAATTAAATGATAGTTTGTTAATTTAATATAAAGATTTACAATTGGATGTACATATAAATAACCATATACACTCGATCGGATACGATGGGCGGGATATTTATAAGTACTAATAATCGTTCATTTAACCGGATACGGGGATGGATTAATAGTCAATGGACTTACTAAAACAGGGGTGAATTATATACATGGAAATTGGTGTAGTTATAGTTTAAGTCCCCAATTAGTTGGAATATTTGACTTCGGATATAAGGATAATTTGACGAGGACACTCGCACTTTATGACTGATGGACTGTTATGGACAAAAACCAGACGGACATATTGAATAATCCAGGACAAAGGACAATTAACCCATGGTAATAAACTAAAATCAACACGTCAAACATCATGATTATGGAAGTTTAAATAAGCATAATTCCTTTATTTTTATATTTAATTGCACTTCTAATTATCGCACTTTTATTCATTATTTTCATATTTAATTGCACTTTTAATTATTGTACTTTTTAATTATCGCAACTTTATTTATTATCATTTTATCTATCGCAATTTCATTATCGTTATTTACTTTACGCTTTAAATTAAGTCTTTTATATTTTTAATATTTTACATTAGGTTTTAACTGCGACTAAAGTTTTAAAATCGACAAATCGGTCATTAAACGGTAAAAACCCCCTTTATAATAATAATATTACTTATATATATTTTTGTATTTTTACAATTATATAGCGTTAAGCTTGTTTAAAGTCTCCCTGTGGAACGAACCGGACTTACTAAAAACTACACTACTGTACGATTATGTACACTGCCTATAAGTATTGTAGCAAGGTTTAGGTATATCCATTCTATAAATTAATAAATAACTTGTGTAAAATTGTATCGTATTTAATAGTTTTTCCTAATAAATATATAACTATTTCCTAGTACGCCTCGCACACATCAAGTATTTTTGGCGCCGCTGCCGGGGACTCGGCGAAGCGCTATAATTTTAATATATATTTGTATAAATATATTTGTATATAAGTTTGAGAAAAACAATATAAAATTTAATTAAAAAAAATGTGGTGTCACAGCTGGAGGTGGCCGAACCCTTTTTGGGTTTAGTTTTCCATTCGACCCAAAGATAAGCAATTAGCAATTTTAATTATTGTTTGTGTTGGTGATTGTTGGTGGTCCCTTTGATTTGTTGAATCACGACAAACATAAAGCAAAAGAAGATTAATTATTGCTTAGCCACTTGAAATCACAATTGAAAAAAAAAAACAAAAAACAACTAGATTAATTAATTTGGTGGTTATTGTTAGTCCACGTGAGATTAAGAAGCAAAGAAATAATTGGTAGGCATTTGTGTTGGTCCCTTTTGATCATTAGTACGACTGCAGGTCCAATATTATTTTGATTTTTGTTAATCGTTATTGTGTAACTTTATTTAACTCATACTCAGTATTAATTAGTGATTGTTTACAACACATATTTTATTTATTGCTACTTTAATTTATTATAAAAATAATAATAATAATAATAAATAAAAAATAAAAATTTGAGCCTGAATCAAATTTTGAAACTGCGTTTAATTTTAAAAATCGATTCTATAAAGGTTTAAATATTAAATTTCGTAACAATAAATCAAGTGAAACAATAGTCGAGTGGTTGAGTGCCTTTGACATTACTTGGGTGGTCACTGGTTCGAGTCCCATGTAACTCCTTTCTTTTATATTTTTTTTTTAGATAACTAATATAGAAAACTAGAATAAATATAAAATCAACTTAGATATTTTTTTTTAGGTGTAGTATTTTTATTTTCATCTTTATTAGTTTTTATAGATTTAGTATAAGTTTAATTTCTAGTCTAATAGTTACTTTAGATAATTAAATTTGTAGGTGAATTTTAGATAACTAAGTTAGTTGTAATTAGTGATTAAAATTTAAAATCTTGAAAAAAAAACAATTACACCAGTGGCAAATTCCTACAAATCTTTGATTAAACAATTACAAGTGTTATTTTTATATTATTATTAATAAGCCAATTAGGCTCTTTTGTCGTGAACTCCAACTCAAAGAAGAGCTCTTTTGCCTAGCCGCCAGCGGACCCCATTGGGGTTATTATTTCTGTCAACATCCAAGAAAGAAAAAAAAACCAAAAAAAGATATAATACTAACAATAAAAAAAATAACCACAAAGAAAAAGAGGAGTGGTTGGGTCTGCTTTACAAAAAGAAAAGGAAAAAAAAAATATTTGGGATTCCTGTTGGCGACAAAGACAGAAAGCAAAGGAGTGCTTTTTATATTTTATTCCTTCTAAACCATAAGATATAGCAGTTTTAAATCACTAGATATTGGAACGGGTCACTAGCGTTCTTTTTGGGGTTAATCATTCTTGGGCTCAAAGTGGGCTGCACAAACTTAACAGGGCTACTAAAAAAAAAAAAGCTCAAAAAAATTAATTGCTGGTCCGTTTGCCTCTTTTTGCTTTGTGTCAATCGAGTAACAGAAGAAATAAGCAAGAGTAATTTAAATTAATTGTAAGAGTGGGGTCAACGGGGTAGTGGCAAGTAGCAATATTCGGAGTAGTATAGAAATAGAATTATAGATAGAGTTAGCTAATTATCCTTGGGAACTGTGAATAATTGAATATTTTTTTTCTTCTCAAAAATATGAAGATGAGATTGGATCCTAATTCCTAAATCGTGCAAATTGATGTAGTAGATGCAACTACTCCACAAGTTGCATCATCAGTTATTTTAATAATTATTATTTATTTTATTGAATAAAAAAATTATAGACTTAGTAATTTTCTAACATAAAAATTAAATTTACTAAAAGTAGTTTTCCTTACTATTATTTGCCTTAGTTTAGATTTAGATTTTTAGTTTTGCCGTAAAATCCCTTAAGTGCTTTTTCTTTAGATTTAGAATTTAGGCGCTTTAAAATTTTGCGACGCCATTTTAAGTTTATAGATTTTAGTACTTTTTAAAGTAATTGCCATAATAGAAGTCCTTTTAAGATTTAATACCTTTAGGCGCAACTTTTTAGAGTTAATTTTAGTTCCTTTTTAAGTTTCCACGCGCTACTTTTTTATTTTTATTTTTCGACACTTATTATTTTTCGACTTTTTATTTTTCAACGTTTTTCGACGCACTCTTTTTCTTTCTTATTTCTCGACACTCTAGTTTTTAGGACATAGAATTTTCTATTTCTTCTCTAAAATTTCTTTAAATTTCAACGAAAAATTATTTTAAGCGGTTAAATTGATAAACATCCAAAATTTTCTGGTTCGTAGTAATAGTTGGATTTGTTAGTGGCGAGTTGTGGGCTTCCGATTTAAAGGGTCCTGGCTACCTGCTGCATCTATTGGCTATTCGAAACGTGAGCAAAATCAGAAAAGTCTATTAATTTGATAACTTTAATAATTTTTATTTTTATAACTAATAGGATATTCAGTGAATGCACCGAGCAAAACGTTCACCACCTTTTGTACGTTCACCACCTGTAACTCGATCCAGACATCTAGCAAATATTGTCGCTGTTGATTTTTCTTTAGAATCGTCATCCAGTCGACCAAGTACTTCAATTCAAATTTCCGATAATCCATTTTTTGAACTCGACCTCACAATTGAGAATTCGGAGAATATTCAGAGACAATTCAGAGATCTGGAACCACCAATCATTCAAACAGAGATTGTTGAGGAACCAACCATTAAATCAGAATCCTCTAGTGATTCAGATTCAACAAATTCAATCATGAAAAATCTGGAACCTCTAAGTATGGAAGACCGAATGAGAACTAAACGCACTGGCCAAGGTCACACAATTACTCAACCAGACATTAATGCGTCAGATTATGAAATCAAAGGGCAAATCCTACACATGGTAACTAATCAATGCCAATTTAGTGGTGCGCCGAAGGAAGATCCAAACGAACATCTTCGTACTTTTAATAGGATCTGCACTATATTCAAAATCCAAGAAGTTGAGGATGAACAGATATATCTCATGTTATTTCCCTGGACTTTAAAGGGAGAAGCCAAAGATTGGTTAGAATCGTTACCTGAAGGGGCGATTGATACATGAGACGTTTTACTTGAAAAATTTCTTAAACAATTCTTTCCGGCATCTAAAGCCGTAAGACTTCAAGGAGAAATTGTTCCGTTCACACAAAAACCAAATGAAACTCTATATGAGGCATGGACAATATTTGGAAAATTGTTAAGAGGATGTCCGCAACATGGTTTAGACACTTGTCAAATAGTACAAATATTCTACCAAGGATGCGACATCACTACACGAAAAGACATCGACATAGCAGCTGATGGTTCCATTATGAAGAAAACAACAACTGATGCTTATAAAATTATTGATAACACTGCTTCCCACTCACATGAGTGGCACCAAGAAAAAGATATCGTTAGATCATCTAAAGCAGCTAGAGCTGATTCTAGCCATGACTTAGATTCCATTTCCGCAAAGATAGATGCTGTCGAGAGACGAATGGAAAAGATGACTAAAGATATTCACTCAATAAGAATTAGTTGTGAGCAGTGTGGAGGACCACATTTAACAAAAGATTGTCTCAGTATTGAACTAACAATGGAACAAAGAGAGAATGTTTCATACATGAACCAAAGGCCTGGAAATAATTATCAGAATAATTATCAACCGCCAAGACCAATCTACAATCAAAACCAGAATTATAATCGAAATGTTCCATACAACAACCAACAAGGTCCTAGCAATCAACAAATATCCAATAATACTTACAATTAGCAAAGACCTAATTTTCAAAATAAACCACCACAAACCGATGATAAAAAGCCAAATTTAGAAGATATGATGTCGAAGCTAGTTGAATCTCAAATGCAGTTTTTCACATCTCAGAAACAAACCAATGAACAAAATGCTCAAGCATTTAGAAATCAACAAGCTTCTATTCAAAATTTGGAACAAGAAGTAAGTAACCTAGCAAGGTTAATAGGTGAAAGAAAACCAGAAAGTCTACCTAGCGATACAAATGCTAACCCTCGGAATGAAACAGCTAAAGCCATTACCACGAGAACTGGTATTGCACTTAAATCACCTGAAATACCTGTAATTTCTAATGAAGCTATTCCTACTCCACAAGAACCACAACCTGAGCAAGATAAGGAAAAAGAACCGGTAGTTGAAAAAGTTAATGAAGATAACATGGTTAAGGCTAAACCTTATGTTAAACCATACCAACCACCACTTCCTTACCCGAGTAAAATGAGAAAAGAGAGACTTGAAGCGGAGCAATCCAAATTCTTAGATATGTTTAAACAGATAAATGTAAATCTTCCTTTCATTGATGTGATTTCAGGAATGCCTAGATATGCTAAATTTCTGAAAGATCTAATCACAAATAGAAAGAAAATGGAAGAACTCTTGGCTGTTACTATGAATGCAAATTGTTCTGCAGTGCTGTTGAATAAGATACCAGAAAAATTATCTGATCCAGGAAGTTTCACAATTCCATGTTTTCTGGGTAGTCTTAGTTCAATAGAAACATTGGCAGATTTAGGTGCTAGTATAAATTTAATGCCGTATTCACTATACACTAAACTAGACCTTGGAGAATTGAAACCAACACGAATAAGTATACAACTAGCCGATCGATCAATAAAATATCCTGGAGGGATAATGGAGAACATGCTAGTTAAAGTTGGTACTTTAGTATTTCCAGTAGATTTTGTTATTCTGGACATGGAAGAAGATTCTCAAGTTCCCCTCATATTAGGAAGACCATTTTTAAACACGGCTAAAGCAATGATAGACGTGTTTGGTAAGAAACTGACCTTAAGTATAGAGGACGAGAGTGTTACCTTTTCTGTTGATAGAGCAATGCAACAACCGCAATCTACAGATGATACATGTTATTATATTCAAACTATAGATTCACATGTAGAATTGTTAGAAGAATTTCCAGAATTACAAGGAACAGGAGAATGTTCTTTAGGAGAAGGAACTGAACCAATTGATGAAACTAAAATGTTAGCTACACTTATGGCTAATGGATATGAACCAATAACAGAAGAAATTCAAATGCTAAAAGAAGAAGACAGATATCGATATAAATCATCGATAGAAGGACCACCGACATTAGAGTTAAAGCCACTTCCAAACCATTTGGAATACGCTTATTTACATGGTGAATATGAATTACCTGTTATAATATCGTCTTCTCTTACTGAAAATGAAAAATCTCAACTCATTTCTGTGTTGAAAGCTCATAAACCAGCTATTGCATGGAAGATTCATGATATTAAAGGAATAAGTCCTTCGTATTGCACACATAAAATCCTTATGGAAGAAGGTCATAAAACATATGTGCAACGCCAACGAAGACTAAATCCTAATATGCAAGATGTTGTTAACAAATAAATTATTAAACTGCTTGATGCAGGTTTAATTTATTCAATTTCTGAGAGTCCATGGGTAAGCCCAGTTCAATGCGTACCTAAGAAAGGTGGCATGACTGTTATTACAAATGAAAAAAATGAGCTTATTCCTACTAGGACTGTAACAGGATGGCGTTTCTGTATTGATTATAGAAAATTAAATGACGCCACCAGAAAAGATCACTTTCCCTTACCTTTCATTGATCAAATGTTGGAAAGATTAGACGGAAATAGTTACTATTATTTTCTTGATGATTTTTCCGGATATTTTCAAATTCCAATAGCACCCGAGGACCAAGAGAAAACAACGTTCACGTGCCCTTATGGTACTTTTGCTTACAAACGCATGCCATTTGGACTTTGCAACGCCCCTGCAACCTTTCAAAGGTGCATGATGGCGATGCATGATGGCGATTTTTCACGACATGATAGAAGAATGCATGGAAGTTTTCATGGATGACTTTTCAGTCTTCGGTGATACTTTTGAATCATGTCTAATTAATCTTGAACGAATGCTTATTAGATGCGAACAATCAAATCTAGTTCTTAATTGGGAGAAATGCCATTTCATGGTTAAAGAAGGCATCGTTCTCGGTCATAAAATTTCAAAGGAAGGAATTGAAGTGGATAGAGCTAAAGTAGATGTAATTGCTAAACTTCCACATCCCACCAATGTTAGAGGAGTTAGGAGTTTTCTAGGGCATGCCGGTTTTTACCGATGTTTCATAAAAGATTTTTCTAAAATTGCCACTCCTATGAATAAACTCCTAGAAAAGGATGCTCCATTCATCTTTTCAGATGAATGCATCAAATCTTTTAATATTCTTAAAGAAAAACTCACTAATGCGCCAATCATGATAACTCCAAATTGGAATCTACCATTTGAACTAATGTGCGATGCAAGTGATTTTGCAATGGGAGCCGTTTTAGGACAAAGGATTGAAAAATGATTTCAACCTATTTATTACGCTAGTAAGACGTTACAAGGAGCACAAACGAACTACACAACTACTGAAAAAGAACTCCTTGCTATTGTCTTTGCTTTTGACAAATTTCGATCATATATGGTTCTAGCTAAAACGGTGGTCTATACCGACCATTCTGCTCTTAGATACCTATTTTCGAAACAAAATGCCAAACCACGACTAATCCGTTGGATCTTACTCTTACAAGAGTTCGATATTGAAATTCGAGATAAAAAAGGGAGCAGAAAATCTCGCCGACGATCATCTTTCTCGTCTTGAAAATCCCGAATTAGAAGTTCTAAATGAATCGGCCATACAAGACAACTTTCCTGATGAATATCTATTGAAGATAGATTATAGTGAAATTTCATGGTTTGCAGACTATGCAAGCTATTTAGTATGTGGATTCCTTGAAAAAGGATTGTCGTACCAAAAACGAAAGAAATTCTTTAGTGATATAAAACACTATTTCTGGGAAGATCCACATCTGTTTAAAAGTTGTCCCGATGGAATAATACGCCGATGTGTATTCGGAGAAGAAGCTAGTAAAATCTTAAACCATTGTCACACATGACCAACAGGAGGGCATTATGGGTCTCAACTCACAACAAGAAAAGTTTACGATGCTGGATTCTATTGGCCTACAATTTTCAAAGACGCACACCTTCTTTGCAAATCCTGTGATGCTTGTCAAAGGGCCGGAAAAATAATTCAACGTGATGAAATGCCACAAAATGTCATTCAAGTATGTGAAGTATTTGACATTTGGGGTATTGACTTTATGGGTTCATTTCCAAAATCTCATAATAATCTATACATTCTCGTAGCCATTGATTATGTATCTAAATGGGCGAAAGCACAAGCTCTCCCAACTAACGATGCACGAGTTGTAGTCAACTTTTTAAAACGTCTTTTTGCAAGGTTTGGAACACCGAAAGCTTTAATAAGTGATAGGGTACTCATTTCTGTAATAATCAACTTGAGAAAGTTCTCAAAAGATATGGAGTAACTCATAAAATCTCAACCGCTTATCATCCACAAACAAGTGGACAAGTTGAAAATACCAACCGAGCATTAAAACGTATTCTAGAGAAAATCGTAGGATCAAATCAGAAGGAATGGTCCATGAAATTGGAGGATGCACTCTGGGCTTTTAGAACAGCCTACAAAACTCCAATTGGAACCACACCTTTTAAACTCGTTTACGGAAAAGCATGTCATCTTCCAGTAGAAATTGAGCACAAAGCATTTTGGGCTTTAAAGACATGTAATCTTGATTTACATGAAGTTGGACGTCTACGATTAAGTCAGTTAAATGAATTAGAAGAATTAAGACATGAAGCATACGAAAATTCGTTAATCTATAAGGAAAGAACGAAGAAATGGCATGATAAAAGAATCAGAAGTTCAAAAGAATTTAAAGAAGGAGACAGAGTTTTTCTTTTCAAGATGGTCTGGGCCATTCATAGTCAAAAAAAATTTTCCATACGGAACAATAGAATTAATAAATTCAAATGGGATTGAATTTAAGGTTAATGATCACAGAGTTAAACATTACATAGATAGTCCGATGGAAGTTGACAACGAAGTTAATCACAATTTCGACACCACATCTAATTAAGTATGGGGAGAATCGAATCTTTTTAGGGTAATATGTATTTCTGTTAGAGTTAGATTTTTTGTTTTCGTGTAGTTCTCGAAAATGGAACCCTAATGGTCTTTCCCTAGCAGACCCTAAAGAACTAGTCTTCTCCCCCCATTATGAATTTTTATTTTTATTATGTTTTACGAGATGAAGACTTCCTGTGAACTAAACCATGGTCTAATGCTACACGCTTTGATCACTAAACGTAATAATGACACCCTTCCAAGTGAATTGGTATCATTCATCATAGGCAAATTAGACGGAGTAAGAAAAGAATCCAGAAACAAAAATAATAAGTTACAATTTGGTAAAGGAAAATCAAAATCCGCACCGAAAAGAAGAGCACGACACCTTGAAAGATGTCACAAATGCGGAAAATGGTCACACGAAGGAAAATGCTCAACGAATCAGACATATTCCAATACCGAGTTCGTTACTTTATGCAGAGATGGACCATTTATATGTTTCGAAGAAAAATCATTGAATGCTCGAGGTTACGCCTATGTAGCTATGGAAAACCAATTAGTCCAACTATCTTATGAGTGGGCTAAAGCAGGTCACTGAGAATTCTATCTCACAGGTAAGTATGTACAGTTTTATTTTTATTTTTATTATTTTTAACCTTTTGATAATAAACGCTAAATTGTTCGCTATAAAGTATTAAATTGGTATTCAATAAAATTAGGTTTTGCGACCGAAATTATTAATATCATACAAAAATTTATTACATCACTGCGAAATTTACCGTTTATTCTTAAGGTATAAATATCTTTAATCAATCAACCCAAAATATTTCAGAAATTCGTCAGGAGTAAAACTAGGTTATGAAATCGAAATTACTTTACCGAAAAGAGGGGCGTATATTTTTGATAATATTTGATTGATTAAAGTGGGATAAAAGACCAAAAAGATTTTTAATTTTATTTTTTACTTTGTTTTTAAAATTAATATATAAATATTAAATTAATATTGTAAACTTTTTAAAATTAATATATTTAAGTTTGTAAATATTTGAAAATTTTAATATTTTTAATATAAGTTTGTATGTATAAAAACATAAATATAATAAAAATTTGGTGTGAATTTTTAATTTTAATAATATGAATTTTTAATTTTATGCATTTTAAATTTAAATTTGGTGTAAATTTTTAATTTTAATAATATGAATTTTTAATTTTATGCATTTTAAATTTAAGTTTGGTGTGAATTTAAAAACAAAAATTTACTTTATTTCACTAAGTTAAAAATTGATTTCTAAAAATTCGTCGTAAGTTGAAGACTAGATCGTTGAACCGAAATTGCTTTACCCAAGGGAGGGACGAGAACTTTTATTATCATTATTTTTAATCGTATTGAATTAAAGTATGCCAAAAACATTAAAAACCCCAAAAATCTTTGCTTTTAAAACCGCGCTTAAAAGTGACAAATTTTAAAATTTTGTCAAGGGACGGACTAGGACATCGATCCGAAACGCCCTCACTCCTAAAAAGAAACAAATTTTTAAAAATTTAATTAATTATATGTTTTAAAAGTATAAGGTTTTATATAAAAAAAAGTATGTATATATTTGTTTGTAGTTTATCTTATAAACAGGGTAAAACAGCGCATTTTCAAATACTGACATTAAGTTCAGCAAAATCTATTAATTTTGACGACAAAACGAAAAACAATTGTGATGTATCAACAAGACGGAATGAACAAATGAAGTGCACCATTTATCATTCAAAGCATACAACAATATGATTGGAAACTTTGGTAAAATTTTACTCATTTTTTTACACTAATCACCCTCAATAATTTAAATTGTTACTGATTTCTTGCAAATGAGGGCATTGCAAGATCTTAAGTGTGGAAAGGGGTTAAATTCTTTCGGATTTTAAAAATTTTCGATTTAAACAATTGGTTACCATTATTTAAGGCACTGAGAAGATAGTGATGGTGACGGGTTGCTCACGAAGAGATGGTGATGGAAAGTTCCATGGTGTTGGATGGCGTAGGTGGTGGTTCGTGATACTAGTAACGCAGTAGTTGTATTAGAATCTAGTGCTCTCTGATAACAAAGAACAACCCTAGTCTTATATACTGACTACCCACTTCTAGTAAAAATTATCAAAATTTTTAATTAAATGAACTAAAAATCATGTTTATACATATTTATGAACGATAAAACTAGGTGTTAACACCGAAATTATTGTTACCTCGGAAAGGACATAAATTGAGAAACAACCTAAAATGTTAGAATTCATTTAACATGGAATAGAGAAAAATAAAAAGGCAAAGAAAAAGAAAATTAAAGCCAAGTGTGGAAAAAATTTACCAAGTTCTTTAAATTAAAAATCACATATTTTTGTACAAATAATTGAAAATACTTTTGTTTTGAACGATTTTATTAAGTTTTACCCGATTTCTTATAATATATTTTGAAAGAAATGTACCACTTGATTTAAAGGAAAGTAAAGTCTTCCGAGAGGAAAAAGAAACGCGCTTTCTGATTTAGGTCAGGAAGTTGTCGTCCAGACCAGTTGTAGAGTCTACGAAAAACCTTGAAAAGTTTTCTCGAAAATTAGCTAGAAATCCACGGACCTCAGCATCAAACAGGGTCGCCAAGTGGTCAGACTTATCCAAACCATGAGAGGATCTGTCTCGTACAATGGGGGGCACCATGCAAATTAGCTTATAAGACTAATGAATCAGATCCCCAGAAAGGATAATCTCCTTAAAAGATCAAAAATCAGCTTTTAAGACTGATATTACTCAATCCTAGAGATTGACCTTAAAGATTGAGAATTCAAACTCATGGAATTCTATGATATCTAAACTCGAGCTTGAACGAGAAAATATTTTGACCAAAATTACAAACTGATTTGTTTCTGAAAACCCATTTTCAATGCGTTCATTATCATTGAACGTAAAATCCTAGGAATTCACCTGAAATTCATTAGGTCACCTGAACCAAATCGGGTGTCAACCGTAAGAACGGTGGTTGCATAGCATGGTCAAAGACAGGACCTTGTTCCAGACCAAAAAACTATAGTGTGAGCTTTACTATTGCTCCTACCAAGGATAGTAATTGCATCCGACACGTTATAGACCATAATTAAAAGCATGTCATGGGACAATGCCTTAACAGTTGCTTGTTCAACGCTTTCCTTTACAACCGGACGGTAGTTTACCGAAAGGTAATATATGGAGAAAGCAAACTGGATGTGTTGCTTTCCTAATACAAGGTTAGCAAGTGGGTGACACAAAACCATAAGTTTTGAGCTAAAATTTTCAAATCTGAAACCCACAAAACCCACATAAACATTTTGCAAACACCGGTGAAGGGTTATTCCGGAAAACTTATCTAGGTTAAAAGCTAGATTAAATTTTCAAAAGATCAAATGTTTTCATAAAGATCCAATTTCCTTAAGGATATAAATTTTCATAGTCATGTGGGACTGTAAACCATATCGTTACTATCATTGTTTATACCGCTGTATTAAAATCACTGATGTATAAAGTGTGAAGAATAAAGAAGTGATTCTAGTGATGTTATATTTCAAGTTATATATTGCTTGAGGACAAGCAACGTTCAATTGTGGGGATATTTGATAATGCTAAAAAGGAACATATATTTCATAGCAATATCCTTTCAAGAAGACAAGATTTCAGTTGAAATTGTTCTATTTCCAAGTGATATTCGTTTAAATAAATAAGTGCGAAGACTGAAGACGCAAACGACGATTCGAAGACGCAAATGACCAAAAAGCTCAAATGTACAAGATACAATATAAGTGGTTCAAATTATTGATGAGAAACGTCTAAAAATTACAAGAGTACAAGTCGCGAAACGCAAAATACAAGATATCTAAGCATACGAAAAGACGTTCGAAAATCCGGAACCGAGACATGAACCGAGCTCAACGTACAAGTCAATGGAGCAAAAAATTACAAGTCAACTATGCACAAGAATATAATATAATATATATATATATAATTAATATTAATTATATATATTATATATATATTATTATGTTGACCAGAAAATAATAATAATAATATATATAATATTATATCAAATGAGAAAGTGGAAATTATGCACGTAAAATTTGTCAACAAAGTGTCCAACTTGCATCAACAAATCAATCATGCTCAATCATCTGTTTCAATTCAACTAAAACGGGGAACCGTATTTTCATTGCCTATAAAAAGCACGGACAAGTTTCAATTCGGAGTACACCTTCACTCTCTTATTTTCTTTCCTTTATGTAATCATAATAAATATTTATATTTATAATTTTAATTATAATTTTAATTTTAATTTAAATAATAATTAGTTATTGTAAGAAATGTTTTACGGGTTTTAAAGTCGGAGTTCTGTCTGTGTACCACTACGCTAATAACACCCACTGTAAGTTATGTTTAATTTTGTTGTTAAATTAATGTCTCGTAGCTAAGTTATTATTATGCTTATTTAAATTGAAGTAATCATGATGTTGTGCTAAATATTAAAGACGGGGTAATTGGGCTTTGAACCATAATTGGGGTTTGGACAAAAGAACGACACTTGTGGAAATTAGACTATGGGCTATTAATGGGATTTATATTTGTTTAATTAAATGATAGTTTGTAATTTAATATAAAGATTTACAATTGGACGTACCTATAAATAACCATATACACTCGATCGAACACGATAGGCGGGATATTTATAAGTACTAATAATCGTTCATTTAACCGGATACGGGGATGGATTAATAGTCAATGGACTTATTAAAACAGTGGTGAATTATATACAAGGAAAATTGGTGTAATTATAGTTTAAGTCCCCAATTAGTTGGAATATTTGACTTCTGATATAAGGATAATTTGACGAGGACACTCGCACTTTATGACTGATGGACTGTTATGGACAAAAACCAGATGGACATATTGAATAATCCAGGACAAAGGAAAATTAACCCATGGTAATAAACTAAAATCAACACGTCAAACATCATGATTATGGAAGTTTAAATTAGCATAATTCCTTTATTTTCATATTTAATTGCACTTCTAATTATCGCACTTTTATTCATTGTTTTCATATTTAATTGTACTTTTAATTATTGTACTTTTTAATTATCGCAACTTTATTTATTATCATTTTATCTATCGCAATTTCATTATCGTTATTTACTTTACGCTTTAAATTAAGTCTTTTATATTTTTAATATTTTACATTAGGTTTTAACTGCGACTAAAGTTTTAAAATCGACAAACCGGTCATTAAACGGTAAAAACCCCCCTTTATAATAATAATATTACTTATATATATTTTTGTATTTTTACAATTATATAGCGTTAAGCTTGTTTAAAGTCTCCCTGTGGAACGAACCGGATGAAATGTCCCGTTCTTATTGATTAAAAACGTTCCATATTAATTGATTTCGTTGCGAGGTTTTGACCTCTATATGAGACGTTTTTCAAAGACTGCATTCATTTTAAAACAAACCATAACCTTTATTTCATCAATAAAGGTTTAAAAAGCTTTACGTAGATTATCAAATAATGATAATCTAAAATATCCTGTTTACACACGACCATTACATAATGGTTTACAATACAAATATGTTACAACAAAATAAGTTTCTTGAATGCAGTTTTTACACAATATCATACAAGCATGGACTCCAAATCTCGTCCTTATTTAAGTATGCGACAGCGGAAGCTCTTAATAATCACCTGAGAATAAACATGCTTAAAACGTCAACAAAAATGTTGGTGAGTTATAGGTTTAACCTATATATATCAAATCATTATAATAGACCACAAGATTTCATATTTCAATACACATCCCATACATAGAGATAAAAATCATTCATATGGTGAACACCTGGTAACCGACATTAACAAGATGCATATATAAGAATATCCCCATCATTCCGGGACACCCTTCGGATATGATATAAATTTCGAAGTACTAAAGCATCCGGTACTTTGGATGGGGCTTGTTGGGCCCGATAGATCTATCTTTAGGATTCGCGTCAATTAGGGTGTCTGTTCCCTAATTCTTAGATTACCAGACTTAATAAAAAGGGGCATATTCGATTTCGATAATTCAACCATAGAATGTAGTTTCACGTACTTGTGTCTATTTTGTAAATCATTTATAAAACCTGCATGTATTCTCATCCCAAAAATATTAGATTTTAAAAGTGGGACTATAACTCACTTTCACAGATTTTTACTTCGTCGGGAAGTAAGACTTGGCCACTGGTTGATTCACGAACCTATAACAATATATACATATATATCAAAGTATGTTTAAAATATATTTACAACACTTTTAATATATTTTGATGTTTTAAGTTTATTAAGTCAGCTGTCCTCGTTAGTAACCTACAACTAGTTGTCCACAGTTAGATGTACAGAAATAAATCGATAAATATTATCTTGAATCAATCCACGACCCAGTGTATACGTATCTCAGTATTGATCACAACTCAAACTATATATATTTTGGAATCAACCTCAACCCTGTATAGCTAACTCCAACATTCACATATAGAGTGTCTACGGTTGTTCCGAAATATATATAGATGTGTCGACATGATAGGTCGAAACATTGTATACGTGTCTATGGTATCTCAAGATTACATAATATACAATACAAGTTGATTAAGTTATGGTTGGAATAGATTTGTTACCAATTTTCACGTAGCTAAAATGAGAAAAATTATCCAATCTTGTTTTACCCATAATTTCTTCATTTTAAATCCGTTTTGAGTGAATCAAATTGCTATGGTTTCATATTGAACTCTATTTTATGAATCTAAACAGAAAAGTATAGGTTTATAGTCGAAAAAATAAGTTACAAGTCGTTTTTGTAAAGGTAGTCATTTCAGTCGAAAGAACGACGTCTAGATGACCATTTTAGAAAACATACTTCCACTTTGAGTTTAACCATAATTTTTGGATATAGTTTCATGTTCATAATAAAAATCATTTTCTCAGAATAACAACTTTTAAATCAAAGTTTATCATAGTTTTTAATTAACTAACCCAAAACAGCCCGCGGTGTTACTACGACGGCGTAAATCCGGTTTTACGGTATTTTTCGTGTTTCCAGGTTTTAAATCATTAAGTTAGCATATCATATAGATATAGAACATGTGTTTAGTTTATTTTAAAAGTCAAGTTAGAAGGATTAACTTTTGTTTGCGAACAAGTTTAGAATTAACTAAACTATGTTCTAGTGATTACAAGTTTAAACCTTCGAATAAGATAGCTTTATATGTATGAATCGAATGATGTTATGAACATCATTACTACCTTAAGTTCCTTGAATAAACCTACTGGAAAAGAGAAAAATGGATCTAGCTTCAATGGATCCTTGGATGGCTCGAAGTTCTTGAAGCAGAATCATGACACGAAAACAAGTTCAAGTAAGATCATCACTTGAAATAAGATTGTTATAGTTATAGAAATTGAACCAAAGTTTGAATATGATTATTACCTTGTATTAGAATAATAACCTACTGTAAGAAACAAAGATTTCTTGAGGTTGGATGATCACCTTACAAGATTGGAAGTGAGCTAGCAAACTTGAAAGTATTCTTGATTTTATGAAACTAGAACTTTTGGAATTTATGAAGAACACTTAGAACTTGAAGATAGAACTTGAGAGAGATCAATTAGATGAATAAAATTGAAGAATTAAAGTGTTTGTAGGTGTTTTTGGTCATTGGTGTATGGATTAGATATAAAGGATATGTAATTTTGTTTTCATGTAAATAAGTCATGAATGATTACTCATATTTTTGTAATTTTATGAGATATTTCATGCTAGTTGCCAAATGATGGTTCCCACATGTGTTAGGTGACTCACATGGGCTGCTAAGAGCTGATCATTGAAGTGTATATACCAATAGTACATACATCTAAAAGCTGTGTATTGTACGAGTACGAATACGGGTGCATACGAGTAGAATTGTTGATGAAACTGAACGAGGATGTAATTGTAAGCATTTTTGTTAAGTAGAAGTATTTTGATAAACGTCTTGAAGTCTTTCAAAAGTGTATGAATACATATTAAAACACTACATGTATATACATTTTAACTGAGTCGTTAAGTCATCGTTAGTCGTTACATGTAAATGTTGTTTTGAAACCTTTAGGTTAACGATCTTGTTAAATGTTGTTAACCCAATGTTTATAATATCAAAAGAGATTTTAAATTATTATATTATCATGATATTATGATGTACGAATATCTCTTAATATGATATATATACATTAAATGTCGTTACAACGATAATCGTTACATATATGTCTCGTTTCAAAATCATTAAGTTAGTAGTCTTGTTTTTACATATGTAGTTCATTGTTAATATAATTAATGATATGTTTACTTATCATAATATCATGTTAACTATATATATAACCATATATATGTCATCATATAGTTTTTACAAGTTTTAACGTTCGTGAATCACCGGTCAACTTGGGTGGTCAATTGTCTATATGAAACCTATTTCAATTAATCAAGTCTTAACAAGTTTGATTGCTTAACATGTTGGAAACATTTAATCATGTAAATATCAATCTCAATTAATATATATAAACATGGAAAAGTTCGGGTCACTACAGTACCTACCTGTTAAATAAATTTCGTCCCGAAATTTTAAGCTGTTGAAGGTGTTGACGAATCTTCTGGAAATAGATGCGGGTATTTCTTCTTCATCTGATCTTCACGCTCCCAGGTGAACTCGGGTCCTCTACGAGCATTCCATCGAACCTTAACAATTGGTATCTTGTTTTGCTTAAGTCTTTTAACCTCACGATCCATTATTTCGACGGGTTCTTCGATGAATTGAAGTTTTTCGTTGATTTGGATTTCATCTAACGGAATAGTGAGATCTTCTTTAGCAAAACATTTCTTCAAATTCGAGACATGGAAAGTGTTATGTACAGCCGCGAGTTGTTGAGGTAACTCAAGTCGGTAAGCTACTGGTCCGACACGATCAATAATCTTGAATGGTCAAATATACCTTGGATTTAATTTCCCCCGTTTACCAAATCGAACAACGCCTTTCCAAGGTGCAACTTTAAGCATGACCATCTCTCCAATTTCAAATTCTATATCTTTTCTTTTAATGTCAGCGTAGCTCTTTTGTCGACTTTGGGCGGTTTTCAACCGTTGTTGAATTTGGATGATCTTCTCGGTAGTTTCTTGTATAATCTCCGGACCCGTAATCTGTTTATCACCCACTTCACTCCAACAAATCGGAGACCTGCACTTTCTACCATAAAGTGCTTCAAACGGCGCCATCTCAATGCTTGAATGGTAGCTGTTGTTGTAGGAAAATTCTACTAACGGTAGATGTCGATCCCAACTGTTTCCGAAATCAATAACACATGCTCGTAGCATGTCTTCAAGCGTTTGTATCGTCCTTTCGCTCTGCCCATCAGTTTGTGGATGATAGGCAGTACTCATGTCTAGACGAGTTCCTAATGCTTGCTGTAATGTCTGCCAGAATCTTGAAATAAATCTGTCATCCCTATCAGAGATAATAGAGATTGGTATTCCATGTCTGGAGATGACTTCCTTCAAATACAGTGGTGCTAACTTCTCCATCTTGTCATCTTCTCTTATTGGCAGGAAGTGTGCTGATTTGGTGAGACGATCAACTATTACCCAAATAGTATCAAAACCACTTGCAGTCCTTGGTAATTTAGTGATGAAATCCATGGTAATGTTTTCCCATTTCCATTCCGGGATTTCGGGTTGTTGAAGTAGACCTGATGGTTTCTGATGCTCAGCTTTGACCTTAGAACACGTCAAACATTCTCCTACGTATTTAGCAACATCGGCTTTCATACCCGGCCACCAAAAATATTTCTTGAGATCCTTGTACATCTTCCCCGTTCCAGGATGTATTGAGTATCTGGTTTTATGAGCTTCTCTAAGTACCATTTCTCTCATATCTCCAAATTTTGGTACCCAAATCCTTTCAGCCCTATACCGGGTTCCGTCTTCCCGAATATTAAGATGTTTCTCCGATCCTTTGGGTATTTCATCCTTTAAATTTCCCTCTTTTAAAACTCCTTGTTGCGCCTCCTTTATTTGAGTAGTAAGGTTATTATGAATCATTATATTCATAGATTTTACTCGAATGGGTTCTCTGTCCTTCCTGCTCAATGCATCGGCTACCACATTTGCCTTCCCCGGGTGGTAACGAATCTCAAAGTCGTAATCATTCAATAATTCAATCCACCTACGCTGCCTCATATTCAGTTGTTTCTGATTAAATATGTGTTGAAGACTTTTGTGGTCGGTATATATAATACTTTTGACCCCATATAAGTAGTGCCTCCAAGTCTTTAATGCAAAAACAACCGCGCCTAATTCCAAATCATGCGTCGTATAATTTTGTTCGTGAATCTTCAATTGTCTAGACGCATAAGCAATCACCTTCGTTCATTGCATTAATACACAACCGAGACCTTGCTTTGATGCGTCACAATAAATCACAAAATCATCATTCCCTTCAGGCAATGACAATATAGGTGCCGTAGTTAGCTTTTTCTTCAATAACTGAAACGCTTTCTCTTGTTCATCATTCCATTCAAATTTCTTCCCTTTATGCGTTAATGCAGTCAAGGGTTTTGCTATTCTGGAAAAGTCTTGGATGAACCTTCTGTAGTAACCAGCTAGTCCTAAAAACTGGCGTATGTGTTTCGGAGTTTTCGGGGTTTCCCACTTTTCAACAGTTTCTATCTTTGCCGGATCCACCTTAATACCTTCTTTGTTTACTATGTGACCGAGGAATTGAACTTCTTCCAACCAAAATGCACACTTTGAAAACTTAGCGTACAATTCTTCTTTTCTCAATACTTCTAACACCTTTCTCAAATGTTCACCGTGTTCTTGGTCATTCTTTGAGTAAATAAGTATGTCATCAATGAAAACAATGACAAACTTGTCAAGGTATGGTCCACACACTCGGTTCATAAGGTCCATGAACACAGCTGGTGCATTAGTTAAACCAAACGGCATGACCATAAACTCGTAATGACCGTAACGTGTTCTGAAAGCAGTCTTTGGAATATCATCTTCTTTCACCCGCATTTGATGATACCCGGAACGTAAGTCAATCTTTGAATAAACAGACGAGCCTTGTAGTTGATCAAATAAGTCATCGATTCTCGGTAGTGGGTAGCGGTTCTTGATGGTAAGTTTGTTCAACTCTCGGTAGTCGATACACAACCTGAATGTACCATCTTTCTTCTTGACAAACAAAACAGGAGCTCCCCACGGTGATGTGCTTGGTCGAATGAAACCACGCTCTAAAAGTTCTTGTAATTGGCTTTGCAGTTCTTTCATCTCGCTGGGTGCGAGTCTGTAAGGAGCACGAGCTATTGGTGCAGCTCCTGGTACAAGATCTATTTGAAATTCAACGGATCGATGTGGGGGTAATCCCGGTAATTCTTTCGGAAATACATCGGGAAATTCTTTTGCAATGGGAACATCATTGATGCTCTTTTCTTCAGTTTGTACTTTCTCGACGTGTGCTAGAACAGCATAGCAACCTTTTCTTATTAGTTTCTGTGCCTTCAAATTACTAATAAGATGTAGCTTCGTGTTGCCCTTTTCTCCATACACCATTAAGGGTTTTCCTTTTTCTCGTATAATGCGAATTGAATTTTTATAACAAATGATCTCTGCTTTCACTTCTTTCAACTAGTCCATACCGATTATCACATCAAAACTCCCTAACTCTACTGGTATCAAATCAATCTTAAATGTTTCGCTAACCAGTTTAATTTCTCGATTTCGACATATATTATCTGCTGAAATTAATTTACCATTTGCTAATTCGAGTAAAAATTTACTATCCAAAGGCGTCAATGGACAACTTAATTTAGCACAAAAATCTCTACTCATATAGCTTCTATCCGCACCCGAATCAAATAAAACGTAAGCAGATTTATTGTCAATAAGAAACGTACCCGTAACAAGCTCCGGGTCTTCCTGTGCCTCTGCCGCATTAATATTGAAAACTCTTCCGCGGCCTTGTCCATTCGTGTTCCCCTGGTTCGGGCAATTTCTAATAATGTGGCCCGGTTTTCCACATTTATAACAAACTACATTGGCATAACTTGCTCCGACACTACTTGCTCCGCCATTACTCGTTCCGACACCATTTGTTCCTTTCGTTCTATTAACCCCTGGTCCGTAGACCTCACACTTCGCCGCGCTATGACCATTTCTTTTACACTTATTGCAAAATTTGGTGCAGAACCCCGAGTGATACTTTTCACACCTTTGGCATAGCTGCTTCTGATTGTTGTTGCTGTTGCGGTTATTATTGTTGTTGGGATGATTGTTGTAGTTGCTGTTGTTGTTGTTGTTGTTGTTGTTGGGCCGTTTGTTGTAGTTGCGATTGATGTTGCGATTGTTGGGATAATTGTTGCGATTATTGTTGTAATTGCTGTTATTGTTGTATTGGTGATTCTTATCACCGTTTTCCTCCCACTTTCTTTTGACTTGCTTCACATTGGCCTCTTCAGCAGTCTGTTCTTTAATTCTTTCTTCAATTTAGTTTACTAGTTTGTGAACCATTCTACATGCTTGTTGTATGGAGGCGGGCTCGTGTGAACTTATATCTTCTTGGATTCTTTCCGGTAATCCTTTCACAAACGCGTCGATCTTCTCTTCCTCATCTTCGAATGCTCCCGGACATAATAGGCACAATTCTGTGAATCGTCTTTCGTACGTGGTAATATCAAATCCTTGGGTTCGTAACCCTCTAAGTTCTGTCTTGAGCTTATTGACCTCGGTTCTGGGACGGTACTTCTCGTTCATCAAGTGCTTGAATGCTGACCACGGTAGTGCGTACGCATCGTCTTGTCCCACTTGCTCTAGATAGGTATTCCACCATGTTAACGCAGAACCTGTGAAGGTATGCGTAGCGTACTTCACTTTGTCCTCTTCAGTACACTTACTTATGGCAAACACCGATTCGACCTTCTCGGTCCACCGTTTCAATCCGATCGGTCCTTCGGTTCCATCAAATTCCAAAGGTTTGCAGGCAGTGAATTCTTTGTAGGTGCATCCTACACGATTTCCTGTACTGCTAGATCCAAGGTTATTGTTGGTATGTAGCGCAGCCTGTACTGCGGCTATGTTTGAAGCTAGAAAAGTACGGAATTCCTCTTCATTCATATTCACGGTGTGTCGAGTAGTCGGTGCCATTTCCTTCAAAATAGTCAAATGGAACAAGTTAATCATACAGAATATTAAGAGTAGTTAATAGTATTTCGTAGCATAATATGAACTCATTTATAAAAGCTTTTTCTTCATATTAGCGTTTTATAAGTTTAAATTCGGGTAGTACCTACCCGTTAAGTTCATACTTAGTAGCTAATATACAATTCAACTACTACAATTCTATATGAAAAACTGATTATAATAATATTTCGCGTTCAAACTTTTATACAATATTTTACAAACTTACAATACCGCTTATTTTACATAAAGCATGAAATATAGCACACAATAACTTTGATACAAGATAGTTGTGAAGATAATTCTAGCTAGTACACAAGTCGTTCAGCAAAGGCAATAAAGACACGTAATTCATACGTCCAGAAACAAGTCATGCATTCTGGTTTTACTAGGACTACTTCCCATCCTTGGTCTTGTGGAACATAACCATTATGGCCGTTGATAAGATAGCGTGTTGTAACGTCGTCAAAGGGGCGAGGGTTACGTAATGTCCAACAGTCCCGTAACAATCTAAAAACCTCATTTCTTACCCCAATTACCGACTCTGTCACTTGTGGGAACGTTTTGTTTAATAGTTGTAGCCCGATGTTCTTATTCTCACCTTGGTGAGAAGCGAACATTACTAATCCGTAAGCATAACATGCTTCTTTATGTTGCATGTTAGCCACTTTTTCTAAATCACGAAGTCCTATATTCGGATATACTGAGTCAAAATAATTTCTTAACCCGTTGCGTAAAATAGCATTTGGGTTCCCCGCAATATATGCGTCAAAGTAAACACATTGTAACTTATGGATTTCCCAATGTGATATTCCCCATCTTCCGAACGAAAGCCTTTTATAAACCAAGGCATTCTTGGAACGTTCTTCGAATGTCTTACAAACTGATCTCGCCTTAAATAGTTGTGCCGAGGAATTCTGACCGACTCTAGACAAGATTTCATCAATCATGTCTCCGGGTAGGTCTCTTAAAATATTGGGTTGTCTATCCATTTTGTGTTTTTAAACTGTAAAATAGACAAGAGTTAGATTCATAAAAAAAATACTTATTAATACAAGCAATTTTTTTTACATATATCATAAAGCATAAGCACACTATATTACATATATTACACCACACAAATACAACTATCTTATTCCGACTCGCTCATTTCTTCTTCTTTGGTTTTGGTTCGTTTTGCCAAGTTTCTAGGGATATATGATGTTCCCCTAATACGAGCCGTCGTAATCCACATTGGTTTAGAAAAACCTAGTGGTTTAGAGGTTCCCGGGTCATTGTTACAACTTAAGGACTTCAGGGGTTGACGATACATATAAAGTTCATCGGGGTTGGAATTAGATTTCTCTATTTTTATGCCCTTTCCCTTATTATTTTCTTTTACCTTTTTAAATTCAGTTGGGGTAATTTCTATAACATCATCGGAATTCTCGTCGGAATCCGATTCATCGGAGAATTGGTAATCCTCCCAATATTTTGCTTCCTTGGCGGAAACACCATTGACCATAATTAACCTTGGTCGGTTGGTTGAGGATTTTCTTTTACTTAACCGTTTTATTATTTCCCCCACCGGTTCTATTTCTTCTTCCGGTTCCGATTCTTCTTCCGGTTCCGATTCTTCTTCCGGTTCCGACTCTTCTTCCGGTTCCTCTTCGGGAACTTGTGAATCAGTCCACGAATCATTCCAATTTACATTTGACTCTTCATTATTATTAGGTGAGTCAATGGGACTTGTTCTAGAGGTAGACATCTATCACATAATATCAAACACGTTAAGAGATTAATATATCACATAATATTCATATGTTAAAAATATATAGTTTCCAACAAAAATGTTAAGCAATCATTTTTAAAGAAAACACGGTCGAAGTCCAGACTCACTAATGCATCCTAACAAACTCGATAAGACACACTAATGCAAATTTTCTGGTTCTCTAAGACCAACGCTCGGATACCAAATGAAATGTCCCGTTCTTATTGATTAAAAACGTTCCATATTAATTGATTTCGTTGCGAGGTTTTGACCTCTATATGAGACGTTTTTCAAAGACTGCATTCATTTTAAAACAAACCATAACCTTTATTTCATCAATAAAGGTTTAAAAAGCTTTACGTAGATTATCAAATAATGATAATCTAAAATATCCTGTTTACACACGACCATTACATAATGGTTTACAATACAAATATGTTACAACAAAATAAGTTTCTTGAATGCAGTTTTTACACAATATCATACAAGCATGGACTCCAAATCTCGTCCTTATTTAAGTATGCGACAGCGGAAGCTCTTAATAATCACCTGAGAATAAACATGCTTAAAGCGTCAACAAAAATGTTGGTGAGTTATAGGTTTAACCTATATATATCAAATCATTATAATAGACCACAAGATTTCATATTTCAATACACATCCCATACATAGAGATAAAAATCATTCATATGGTGAACACCTGGTAACCGACATTAACAAGATGCATATATAAGAATATCCCCATCATTCCGGGACACCCTTCGGATATGATATAAATTTCGAAGTACTAAAGCATCCAGTACTTTGGATGGGGCTTGTTGGGCCCGATAGATCTATCTTTAGGATTCGCGTCAATTAGGGTGTCTGTTCCCTAATTCTTAGATTACCAGACTTAATAAAAAGGGGCATATTCGATTTCGATAATTCAACCATAGAATGTAGTTTCACGTACTTGTGTCTATTTTGTAAATCATTTATAAAACCTGCATGTATTCTCATCCCAAAAATATTAGATTTTAAAAGTGGGACTATAACTCACTTTCACAGATTTTTACTTCGTCGGGAAGTAAGACTTGGCCACTGGTTGATTCACGAACCTATAACAATATATACATATATATCAAAGTATGTTTAAAATATATTTACAACACTTTTAATATATTTTGATGTTTTAAGTTTATTAAGTCAGCTGTCCTCGTTAGTAACCTACAACTAGTTGTCCACAGTTAGATGTACAGAAATAAATCGATAAATATTATCTTGAATCAATCCACGACCCAGTGTATACGTATCTCAGTATTGATCACAACTCAAACTATATATATTTTGGAATCAACCTCAACCCTGTATAGCTAACTCCAACATTCACATATAGAGTGTCTATGGTTGTTCCGAAATATATATAGATGTGTCGACATGATAGGTCGAAACATTGTATACGTGTCTATGGTATCTCAAGATTACATAATATACAATACAAGTTGATTAAGTTATGGTTGGAATAGATTTGTTACCAATTTTCACGTAGCTAAAATGAGAAAAATTATCCAATCTTGTTTTACCCATAATTTCTTCATTTTAAATCCGTTTTGAGTGAATCAAATTGCTATGGTTTCATATTGAACTCTATTTTATGAATCTAAACAGAAAAGTATAGGTTTTTAGTCGAAAAAATAAGTTAAAAGTCATTTTTGTAAAGGTAGTCATTTCAGTCGAAAGAACGACGTCTAGATGACCATTTTAGAAAACATACTTCCACTTTGAGTTTAACCATAATTTTTGGATATAGTTTCATGTTCATAATAAAAATCATTTTCTCAGAATAACAACTTTTAAATCAAAGTTTATCATAGTTTTTAATTAACTAACCCAAAACAGCCCGCGGTGTTACTACGACGGCGTAAATCCGGTTTTACGGTGTTTTTCGTGTTTCCAGGTTTTAAATCATTAAGTTAGCATATCATATAGATATAGAAAATGTGTTTAGTTTATTTTAAAAGTCAAGTTAGAAGGATTAACTTTTGTTTGCGAACAAGTTTAGAATTAACTAAACTATGTTCTAGTGATTACAAGTTTAAACCTTCGAATAAGATAGCTTTATATGTATGAATCGAATGATGTTATGAACATCATTACTACCTTAAGTTCCTTGGATAAACCTACTGGAAAAAAAAAATGGATCTAGCTTCAATGGATCCTTGGATGGCTCGAAGTTCTTGAAGCAGAATCATGACACGAAAACAAGTTCAAGTAAGATCATCACTTGAAATAAGATTGTTATATTTATAGAAATTGAACCAAAGTTTGAATATGATTATTACCTTGTATTAGAATGATAACCTACTGTAAGAAACAAAGATTTCTTAAGGTTGGATGATCACCTTACAAGATTGGAAGTGAGCTAGCAAACTTGAAAGTATTCTTGATTTTATGAAACTAGAACTTTTGGAATTTATGAAGAACACTTAGAACTTGAAGATAGAACTTGAGAGAGATCAATTAGATGAATAAAATTGAAGAATTAAAGTGTTTGTAGGTGTTTTTGGTCGTTGGTGTATGGATTAGATATAAAGGATATGTAATTTTGTTTTCATGTAAATAAGTCATGAATGATTACTCATATTTTTGTAATTTTATGAGATATTTCATGCTAGTTGCCAAATGATGATTCCCACATGTGTTAGGTGACTCACATGGGCTGCTAAGAGCTGATCATTGAAGTGTATATACCAATAGTACATACATCTAAAAGCTGTGTATTGTACGAGTACGAATACGGGTGCATACGAGTAGAATTGTTGATGAAACTAAACGAGGATGTAATTGTAAGCATTTTTGTTAAGTAGAAGTATTTTGATAAACGTCTTGAAGTCTTTCAAAAGTGTATGAATACATATTAAAACACTACATGTATATACATTTTAACTGAGTCGTTAAGTCATCGTTAGTCGTTACATGTAAATGTTGTTTTGAAACCTTTAGGTTAACGATCTTGTTAAATGTTGTTAACCCAATGTTTATAATATCAAAAGAGATTTTAAATTATTATATTATCATGATATTATGATGTACGAATATCTCTTAATATGATATATATACATGAAATGTCGTTACAACGATAATCGTTACATATATGTCTCGTTTCAAAATCATTAAGTTAGTAGTCTTGTTTTTACATATGTAGTTCATTGTTAATATAATTAATGATATGTTTACTTATCATAATATCATGTTAACTATATATATAACCATATATATGTCATCATATAGTTTTTACAAGTTTTAACGTTCGTGAATCACCGGTCAACTTGGGTGGTCAATTGTCTATATGAAACCTATTTCAATTAATCAAGTCTTAACAAGTTTGATTGCTTAACATGTTTGAAACATTTAATCATGTAAATATCAATCTCAATTAATATATATAAACATGGAAAAGTTCGGGTCACTACACCGGACTTACTAAAAACTACACTACTGTACGATTAGGTACACTGCTTATAAGTGTTGTAGCAAGGTTTAAGTATATCCATTCTATAAATTAATAAATAACTTGTGTAAAATTGTATCGTATTTAATAGTTTTTCCTAATAAATATATAACTATTGCCTAGTATGCCTCGCACACATCACTCTGACTAAGATACGTAGTACATGGTTGGCCTTAAGCTATGTCTGTGTAGTCACTATCATTTAAACACTGTAAGCATATGAGGAGGCACAACGATTGTAGTACTCTATGCCCCTGCCGTGTATGGTTATGGAAGGTAATATTCAGTGCGGATACAGTATGTTGAACCATAACGCGGTCTCAAGCATTGCACCCCGCTTGAGGGATTCTTGGTTAATTGAGGAACTGTTTGTTTAGAACCCATAAAGGATTGGATCGTTAGGATAACCGGACGTGTTCATGGAGGTTACTCTGTAACTTGGCCATGGTGTTCTTTATGGTTCTTCTCTTTTACTTAAGGGCCTAACTGATTTAATAAGTCCAATCATTAATGAAAGCATCAGAAACACTTCATGTCTCTCGGATCAGGGATGCCTTCTATCTTAGCTTATACTTAAGAAAGTTTAGGCCTTAAGGATCGTTGAGATGTCACCTCACTGGGTCACTCCTATTGATGAGCCGTTAGTGTTTGCATGTAGTTCATGTTTCTCGGGCGTCGGGGGTATGGGACATTGCTGTCTATTCATAATCTTCAAGCCTAACATATTTACACAGTGACATGTCAGTGTTCTAACAAGGGCGATAGGACCAGTATAACGGGTTTAAGGTTATCACCTATTCATGATCCGACACCACACACTCTCAGCTATGCAACTAATGAAACCATAACATGCACTTGCTTTTAGCCTTACCTGAATTACAAATTTTATCTTTATCGCTTTTCTTTATTTATGTGTTTGCCTTATAAAATAGAGAAAACCAAAATTATCCAACACTACCCCTTAGAAATTATAGGTCTATTAGTGTTTCACTATTACGAAAGGTTCGATTCTGTTGTCTTATTAAACGAACGACCCTAGGTCATACTTACTTTACTCATCTTTAGGAAAGAGTAATAGATTTAAGCCCCGCATACTATAAATTTAAAACCATCCCTCTGACAAACCTCGATAGACGGCTGTCGACCTAACAACACTGCCACAAAATAAAACGTCTGTTTTGGCCACATCTTGAGGGATACAAGGGTACTGCATGTAATGGGGCTGCTGGTGGTGGTGACGATGGTGTGTGTGACTGAGCACCAGCCAACTCATTGTCAAAATAACTGGAAGAAGTGACTCACCAGTCGAATGATGCCTCCGTCAGTGTAGGCTCCAGCGTCTTAGGAGGTGTGTCATCAATAACAACACCATCCTGATTCATTAATGCGAACATATGTTAAAAGATAGATGAATATGTTAATGGTCGAAAATAAGAAACAAATCACTAGGTCTAGCAGAGCCAAACAATCCTTCTAATGTGTCTTTGTCCGACGCTCCCAGTAAACCGACCTCGGAATACCATTCTCCGAGACCTTCGTGGCTTTACTCCCACTTTGCCTCAAGAATATCTCTCAAATCCAAATATGCAATTTAAGAGTATATAATCATTAAGTTAAAATACTATATTAACTTTTATTAAATAATGAACTAAATATAATATAAACACAACACGTTAATTAATACCTGAAATGCCCAGATTAATCCACGAATAGTGTATTTTAACTTTAACAGTTGGTTTCATATCATGCTTTGAAAGATGGTCTTTTAAACCTGGGTACGTATAATCCCAGACACGAGAACCCACAGTCAGTGAACGTGACAACCCAAACGAAAGATCATCTCGTTCGTCTTGGATTTCGACCCTAAATGGTTGTCTCTTATTCTTCTTATGAATCATAAGATTTATGTATGTCGGGTCGTTCTCTATAGACAACACCTTTAACCATGGCCCAAAAATAGTCTACTCGATATGTTCTCGTTGTGTCAGGGTCAACTTGGTACCTATACTCTTAATCAATTTGGTGCTACAGCTCAATGTAAGCTCGGCCGATTTATTAACCTGAAAGCAAACAGCGAAGACCATCAAAAAACAGTTTCAAAAAAAAAAAAATACCACCAACACACATCACGCACCCCACACCACTCACGTTGCAGAATGCTCTGTGCGTGGTGCGTGCATGTTGTTTTTTGTCAGTTGATACGTTAACAACCTAAAAATGAGTTTTTTGTTTGTTTTACAAGACATAAGAACTAAATCAAGTATAAAAAACATCATATACAATTTAACAGCAACCAATTGATGGGTAACTTAAACGCACACCAAGTTTTCGACGAAATGTATGCAACAAATAACGAATCCAACCAATGTAATATTGATATTACCTATTTCTTTGACATTGTGGGTGATGTGTCAATGTCAAGTTTCTTGATCAAACACTTTAATAAGTTGGATTTGACGAATTTTCCCTTCGTTCAACAACTTTAAAGACGATTGTGTGTTTTTTTATGCTTGGTTCTGTGTATAATGTTGGTATAATCACGATCTTAAGTTGAAGTTTATCGACAACCGAGTGAGTGACAAGCAAAAAATTGACAAAATGACCGATTTATAAAAAATCGCCTTGGGTGCATGCTTGAGTGCGCGCTTATACGGTTAGTGGTGCGTGTGAAAGTTTAAAACTGGAATGGGCGGCCTTGTTATAAAAGCAACACACATCGTGTGTGTGTGTGTTGCAGGTTACTTAGTGTGTATCTACTAACAACGTACTAGTTTGCTATGAACGTCGGTGTCCATGCATTACACACGACAATTCACCCATGATGCGTGGTGTGTGATGCGTGAACCGGAAGCATATGTAGCAATTTCCATTTTTAGGGTATATTGTTAAAGACTTCCAAAAATGAGAGCATATTGACCAATTTCTCAATTACATATTACATATCTTTAGTATAACACTTCCCTTAAAATATACTAGAACACTTATATAAGTACATTACCATTTGAATTAAGGATATGTAGTTAGGTTCAAACCAGAACAACTAAATTGCGAGAACTACCATAAAATACAAATTATATATATTTAAATTTAAGTTTTTTTAAAGATAACCCCAAGTGCTATCTTTAAGTCTTTATAGCATGCTTTAGTGACTT
Organism: Rutidosis leptorrhynchoides; assembly: GCF_046630445.1. NCBI lineage: Eukaryota > Viridiplantae > Streptophyta > Magnoliopsida > Asterales > Asteraceae > Rutidosis > Rutidosis leptorrhynchoides. The sequence goes on from NC_092334.1 coordinate 519,003,292, forward strand.
GTAACTTACTGGTATCTACTTAATTAACTTCTCAATAACCAATTTCCAAACTTTTTTGTACAACAATTCATGCACAATTAATTTTCTTAAGCATAGTCCCAACGGCTATGATTGAAAATCCCTTTTATATTTATATGTGTATGAACACAATATTTTACGTATAGAAGTTGTTATTTAACTAGTCCGGAACCGGTCCGCGCGATGCGACAGGGGGCTCTTGGTCCGGTTCGAACGTAGTTAGTTTCGTTTTATTGACAAAAATATTTTGAGTTTAACGGTGCCGGCGAAAAAATTTAACACGCGGCGAGCGGGAAGATACGGGCTGTCGTTGTGTTTAGCGTTTTTTAAGAAGTGTCCGTTTCGAACGTACTTTTTATCGTTTTATTCATAAAATTATTTCGAGTAAGACGCTGCCGTCGAAAAAATTTAACTCGCGCCGAGCGGAAAGATACGGGCTGTCGTTATGTTTAACTTGTTTTAAAAAAGTGTCCATTTTGAATGTAGTTAGTTTCGTTTTGTTCACAAAAATATTTCGAGTTTAAAGGTGTGTTCGATGAAATTTAACTCGGAGCGAGGAGTAAGATACTGGCTGTCGAAGTGTTTGGGTGGAGTTTTTATTTCAATTTAGACTATTGACGGTTTACCCCCTAGAGGTTGGGGTATTTCATGTAAGTTGTTTATAGTTGAGGGGTAAGAAGGAAAAATCAAGTGTGAAAAGGGGTTGGGGGAGTTGCCGTTTTGGCCCTGAGGCAACGACCAAGAATGGCACTTAGTATATATAAAACTAGATAAATTTTGGACCGCGCGTTGCGGCGGTGTCTTTAGTACTTCTCGGGCGACGTTCGATCCACGTTCACTATGCTCTTGCTTTGAGAACTTTGTTGATATTCAAATTCTTCGGTTTGAGATCAGAAATGACCGTTAGTGGTTCCATTCTGTATTAATCAAATCAGTAACAATTCAGTAACAAATCAACATAAGTTAAAAAATCTAAATCGAATACATATGAATAACAATTTTAAAACACGAATTATAGAAATAGAAGGTAATGCAATGGTGAACCCAGGAGACATAGCTTGTTTCAACGCAACAACAAGTGCACTGGCCTGGTGGTTGTGAGGACCAACTTGAAGAGCTGGAAAAATAGCAAATTTAATGTTGTCTTCAAAGTCATAAACTGCACCTTCTCATTGACCCTTCTTGGTGGTTTTGGACCCTTTCGGTAAAAGATCAGACCGGCTCTTGGTCCCCTTAGACTCTTGTAGGTTGTAGTTGACCCACTTGTTGACTTTTTCTTATGTTAAAACATAATCGTACAAGTTTTCTAGCAATTTTAGAAATTAGTACCAAAACTACATCTTTTAAAAGGTAAAGCTACAAAATTTTGAACTCAAAATCAGTCAAGAAACAGTCAACATTATGTTAGTACATAACTAAACAGTCAACAAATGCGTTAGTGGTAATTTAAACCCAAATGCACATTATAATGAAAACATAAAGTAAAAAACTTGTAATTTAAACCCAAAATCAGTCAAGAAACAATCAACATTTTGATGTACATAAGTAAACACTTAACAAATGGGTCACTGGTAACTTATGCCCAAATGCACATTACAATGATAACATGAAGTAATAAAATTATTTAACATAACTTTAAAATGCAGATCTACAAAGTAACCCCATATCAATCCAACATTTACATACATACACCATAAAACCCCAAACTTAAACATCATTTTAATAAGCTTGAACAATCAAATCAAGATTCACACATACTGACACAAAAATACAACAACAAATAAAAAGCCAATTAACACATTAATAACATTGTACAATTCAAATCATTATGTACTAACAATTACCAGACTTGCAAACTCGTTTGACCCTACTATTTTGACACCTATCAACCTGCACAAACTTGGGATCTAAATGATTTCTTACATGACACAAATGATAAAACCCATGTTTCATATCGCATATTTGCAAGAAGAGCTGCACCTAATGTATAATTCTAGGAGCATCAATAAAAAAATAATATATGTACATGACATATAATAAAACCTACAATTCAGATAATGCTAAACTTTGAATAGCTTTCTTACTGTGATGTCTACCAAGATGCAGCAATAACCTGTTGGTGTTGGGTCTCTGGTGGATTCCTGGAGATCCATTTACGATACACTTTTGCTTCGGTGGTTTTTAATGTGTCATGAGGTTCTAGGTCAGATATAGAGCCAACGTCAGAAAGGTATGAACAACAGAGTGTGTAAATCGAAGCACATGTTCACTTTAAACAGCTGCAACATTAATAAGTAACATATGTTTAGCATCCTATAGCATAACAGATCCCACATGACTTTACAGTAACAGCCAACACATTAGAGAATGTAAGTTAATCAGTATACACAAATTACTACTATGTCAAGAGATTAATAAACCACAAGTAATAACAAAAGCAACCATTACCAGGTGTAACTATTAAGGGTCCAATGCTGGATGAAGCATCATGAGATAACGGGATTCCAGATCGAAAGTTTTCAAAAGACTGCAAACAGACAACAATCAATTCAAACTTCATACAACAATCTCCAAATGCAATATGTAACGACCCTGGATTTTCCAACGTTTATTTATTAATAATTATTATTATTAATACGTGTGATTAAACGAATGTATGTTATTACATTTACATGTTGCCATGACTAAACGTACTTGACTTTAATTGCCCGAAACGTCTTTGTGACACACGAAACTTTTACGAATAATATTTTTGAATATTATTTACATTCATGATTAATTTATTAATCATTTTAATTAACTATGGTTATTAGTTAGTTACTTGGGCTTTAATTGGATTTATTTGTTAATTAATTGAACTTGGGCTTTATTAGTGAAATGGACTCATGAATTTAGATTTGTAAGCCCACCCTACATCACACATGGACTTAACTAGCCCATTCTTCTTCATGTAAGTACCACTTAGGAATTTAACTAGTTAGTTTATACTTGAAGAATCTTGTTAGCTCATAATCCCCATGAAACCCCATCTATTAACCACCCTTTTGAACTTTAACATGCTAGTAACCATAAAACATTTCCCTCCCCCTTATTTTCTGCAGAAAAACCGTGGCCTTTAGGCCTTTTGATGGGAGTTTTGGTTTTCAAATTTCATTACTTACTTCATTCACATTTACTCTTTCATTTTACACACACATTACTTGCATACTTTTCTCTCTTTTCTCTCTCATTTTTCTCTAAAGATTGTAAGTATTATGAACAATTCTTTCATCTTTCTTGACTTCAAAACCGAAACCAAGAACACCTCATCATCATCATCTTTGGTTGTTGTTTGATTACTTGTTACTTACTTGTTGTTGTTACTTTGTTACATGTAATTGTTAGTTGTTCTTTACTAGTTACAAGATCAAACTTACTAGTTTGATTCTTCATTTATCTTGTATTTACAAGAACAAACAAGAACTAACTTACTAGTTATGTTTTACATATACTTTCTTAAAAGATTGCAAGTTCATGTGTTGATTAAAATCATACTTGTAGTTCTTGAAGTAAACTTAAGGTTTACTTTTCTTAAAGATCAAACTTTGGTTGAATCTTTAAAAGTATGAACAACCATGAACCTTTTACTTGTTTATTTAATTTATCACTTTATTCTTGCACTTTAAATTCATGTTTGTTGGTTATTATTGGTCAAGTGTTACTAGTTAACCTTGATCTCATTAATCTTGAACTTAAAGTTAACTTTAAAAGTTCAAGAACATGTAAATGAAACTTTTTAATTATAACTTTGTACACTTATGTTAGATCTAGACTTTTGAGTCTTGGATCTTCAAGATCAAACTAAGAACTATGTTCTACAACTTAAGATCTTGATTTCATAAGTTCATTTTCAAGTTTGTAACTTATTATTAGTCTTAAAGTTCATGTATGTGTTAGATCTAAGACTTTGATGTAACTTTGGTTCATCAAAACACTTGCAACACTTAAGTGAGTTGTGCTTCATGTCTTAGACTTACACTTGTGTTATGATGGTGAAACCTTGGTTAAGATGATGCAAACACATCATGAGTTGTACACTTGAAGCTATAGGCATCAAGGATGAGAACCATGATGAACATCAAGCACCAAACTCACCGGAACCCATTATTTTTCTGCTTTCTGTCTTCTACCTACTGTTTTCTGGTTTCTGTAACAGACCAGTAGACCTGGGCTGTTGTGATTATGATTTTCAAATAGATCTTTTCGAGTAGATAACTTTTCATATAGGACTCATCTTAATTCGAGTTACGGTTTAGGATTTATGGCCCTCCGATCGTCACTATGTCCTTTTAACGATGTGCAGAAATTTTTGACCTACTCGCACTTAGACCGTCACCACGGTCAAATGAAGACGAGTTTGCTTCTGTAAATTTTACCACACTTAAAGGACTCATATACGGAGCCATGGCCACTAGTCTCACCTTAATTCAGTAAGGGTAGAGGCCGTGGTGACTGATCGAAGTCAGCCTTTGTTTTAAACTACTTTCATAAACGAAACCTACTTTACACCTTATGTTTGATGATGATTGATGATGACCCTTAAGACCTTATTTACATACTTATAAACCTTTTGAGACGAATTACTGACTTAGTACTATTTGACTTAGGTTGAGGACTTTCGGACCGATTACTTGCACACCTTTCCAGACTCAACTTAACCGCTACTTTATCATTGTGAGTTATAGCATTCCCTTTTTACTTTAACTTATTTTGGGAACTGAGAATACATGTGGATTTTATGTTTTACATACTAGGAACGAGTACTTAAACTTTATATATGTGTGGGTTATACAACGGCAGAAACATTCCCTTTAGCTCAGTAACGTTTAGTCATTGGTTTTTGAACCGGTGAACGCGAATCTTAGATATGGATCCATAGGGTTTGACATCCCCACTCGGGCTAGTAGCGCTAGCATTTAACGAGTGTTTAATACTTCGTAAACATACGCACTTGCCAAGTGTACTTTCAGGGGGTATAAACGTTAAGTTAGTTACCAAGTGCCCACGGTTAACATATACTTTATCATACTGTTTTGAAACGCTCTTTGTAGCACTGAAATCTCGTGGCCTACCTTACATACTGTTATACTTAAACTATAGCTCACCAACCTTTGTGTTGACGTTTTTAAGCATGTTTTTCTCAGGTGCTTGAGGTTAGCTTCCGCTGTGTACTAGTCGTGCTGTAGACACCCGCTGCTTAGAGTTGTTATCGCATGAACTACTTTATTTTGCATTCAAACATTAGTACTTTTGAACTATGACTTGTAACGACCGTTGTGGTCACATACACTTATTATTTGATTCTACGTAGTGAAGCATGCTTTTGGATTGTAAAACATTCGATGTTGGTTTAGACATCACATTATTAATGAATGCAAACTCTTTTTGAAAACGCATATAGTACTTAACCTTGTAATGATCCTGTTGTTGATGATTCGTACACGATGGTTTTGTACGGGGCATCACACAATATCAAAAGAAAAAGAAACAATTAGCCACCAAAATTCCAGATACTGAATCTTACATTAACGATTTTAAAAGAAAAAAATGGGAAAACAAACAACTAATATCAAACATCTAAGATGAAGCAAGAACTAAATATTTAACAAAACAGAAAAGTAAAAATAAAAAAAGGAAGGATTGTAAAAATGAAAATTGAGAAGAAGAAGCCTACCAAGCATCCAAATTAGATGGTGAACTCAAAATTAGGGAGCAGAAGTTGATTTCGAACAGATAAGGACCGAAGTTCAAAATGCAATTTGGGACACCGGCGGTGGTATTGGTTGCGGCAGCGGCGATGGCAGACGAAGATAGGGTACCAGCGGCGGTAATGGTGGTAGCAGCAGCGATGTTGGTTGAGAAAGAAACGGTAGTAGCAGAGGTGAAGGCGGCGTTGGCGGCGACGGCGGTGATGGTCTTCTTGCTAGCTCGTCAATTGATCAACGCGATGGGTGTTATTTAATTTTGGGTGTTGATACAAATTAGTTAGCAATGTTTGCAAATGAATGGAAACCGTAGATTCAACTCATGGGGACGAATGGGTTGGTAGGTGGGTTTTATTTAAGTAGGGAGAGGAGATGTCGTTTAGGGTGTTTTTGTGAATGAAACGGCCAAAATTTGGGTACGTATTAGTATATAAGGTAATTTTGCAAATGAATGGAAACCCTAGATTCAACTCATAGGGACGAATGGGTTGGTAGGTCGGTTTTATTTAAGTAGGGAGAGGAGATGTCGTTTAGGGTGTTTTTGTGAATGAAACGGCCAAAATTTGGGTACGTATTAGTATATAAGGTAATTTTCAAATTTTAAATTTATAACAAACAAAAGTTAAGAACTACAAAACGCATATGTGAATGAACGTTCACATGTTTACAAACACAACGTGGACACGGCGCTTCATCTTTCGGGACTAGCAGCCAGCCGCCTACACCAGTGGCTACTATTGACGGACACGTGGACCCTACGGAGATTCCAGCTCCGTCTGCTCTCGGACCCTCGGAGCCACAGCCCCGCATCGGTGGTGTTGTGATTCCCGCGGAGTTCGGGGAAGGGCCATTCCGTAACCATATGCGCATGCCGTGCCGACGCGCTCCAGATGGACGTTTAGTGCCGATTTCGCCATTCAGATACAGACAGATGATGGCTGCTCATGGACGACCAGTTCAGCCACCCGTGTCACCACCACATGATTCTGATGATCCTTCATCCGATAACTCCTCTACAGATGACTCCAGTGACTCCGACGAAGAGAACCTTGATGACGTACCTATACAGGCACCCTCCACCCCGCCGAAGAAGCGGTACCGTCCTGATGGCACCGTCATTCCAGGGGTGAATGGAGGTTGTGCTTTCACTGACGCTTTTGGTCGGCGTCGGAGGGTTACTGCCCGTAAGCGGCTTGTGCCGTACCCTGCCGACCCACAAGTGCGTAAGGCACCCCGTTACGTACTGACTATTTCTGGAGCCGGAACGTCTGCACCTCGTTTCGTGAGGTCTGCACCACCCGCACCACCGGCACCACCTGCATCACCGGCACCACCTGCACCGCCGGCACCGCCTGCCCCACCATCTCCCACTGTCGAGGAATTGACAAGGGAGGTGGAGATCCTCCGAGCTCGGGTTACTGAGCTCGAGGAGCAGTTAGCTCAGGTTTTAGACATCCTACACCCACCTTCACCATAGGACCTTTTGTATTAGATTTCATGATGTAATCTAGTTGTAGTTTATTGTATTACACATGTATTGTACGGACTTATTCAGATGTATGAAACTTATTATTAATGAATGGAAACTTTGTGATGTTACTTTTTGCACAAGTGTTCTATTTACGTTACTGTATGGTGTTTTGCGGTACTTGTATCAACTTGCGTTACTTAATTAACATGTGTTGTGTTGTTTACATGTTGGTTGTTATATGCTATATTATTATATATTGAATGCTGGATTTTGACTTGAGTCAAAATGTTTGTATAAAACACCATGGCTAACGGTCGATCCACACCTACTGCTGCTCAAATTGAAGAGATGATCTAAGAACGTGTAGCCGCAGCCCTAGCAGAAAGAAACCTCCAAGTTCCACTGCCACCACCACCGGTTATTCAACCCGTTCGAAATGGGTGTACTTACAAGGAATTCCAGAGCTATAAACCACACAACTTCAGTGGAACCGAGGGACCGGTTGGTCTCACCAGATGGTTCGAGAAACTTGAATCAGTATTCCGAGTTAGCAACTGTTCGGAGGACATCAAAACTAAATTTGCTTCTTGCACGCTATCTGACGGCGCAATCACGTGGTGAAACACAATGGCACAGGCACAAGGCATTGATGAGGCGTATGCTACGCCATGGGAAGCATTTAAGTGTACCATGATTGAGGAGTATTGTCCGAGAACCGAAATCCAAAAGATGGAAATGGAATTCATGTGGTTAAAGGCCGTTGGGAACGACCTTGATAGTTACAACAGGAGATTTTTGGAATTAGCCCTGATGTGTCCGACAATGGTCACCCCGGAATTCAAGCGAATGGAAAGGTACTTCTGGAGACTCCCTAAGAGCATTAAGGGAAATGTCACCTCATCCAAACCCCCAAATGTTCCCGAAGCGATGCGCATGGCGCATACTTTAATGAATCAGATAACCATCGATGAACCGGAGAAAACTAAGTCTGAAGCAGGTACTAGTAAGAAACGCAAATGGGATAACCACAACAACAACAACAACAACAACAACAACAACAACAGGGGAAGAAACTATGATCAGAACCCGGTAAAACGACATGAGGGTTTTAGGGGAAACAACAACGGTGGAAACCCCAACCCCAACAACAACACCAACTCCAACCCGAACTACAAGGGAACCCTACCTCAATGCAAGAGGTGTTACAAACACCACACTGGGTATTGCAATGTTGTCTGTGAGAAGTGCCAACGGTCTGGGCATGTTGGAAAAGACTGCAAGGTCACCACTTTGAATGGGAAGCCGAACACCAATGGACCGAAGAAGTGCTACGAATGCGGACAAACGGGCCATTTTAGAAATGCGTGCCCAAACAAGCGAAAAGATGGCGGACCACCCCGCGCTAGAGCTTTCAATGTTAATGCAAGGGACGCACGCGAAAACCCCGACTTGGTGACAGGTATATTCAAAATTAACAATCTTTTAGCTTCTGTCTTGTTTGATACTGGTGCGGATAGAAGTTATGTATGTAGACATTTTTGCGATAATATTAATTGATCATTAGTCCCGTTAAAAGAGAGTATGCTTGTCGAGGTCGCCAACGGTAAACTTGAAAAAGTTGACCACATTAGTCGAGGAGCTATTATCAACATAGCTGGTGCAGATTTCAAAATTGACTTGATACCTATCAAACTGGGAAGTTTTGACGTGATCGTCGGTATGGATTGGTTGAGCAAGATAAGGGCCGATATTATCTGCGGAGATAAAGCACTTCGCATACCACAAGGAGATGGCGAACCACTGGTTATCTATGGAGAAAGATGTACCTCGAAGTTGAACCTCATTAGTTGCGTGAAAGCGCAAAAGATTATGAAGAAGGGGCGTTTTGCTGTCCTAGCACATGTGAAAACGGTAGAAACTGAGGTGAAGAGCGTGAACGACGTTCGAATTGTGAATGAATTTTCTGATGTCTTCCCAGAGGAACTGCCTGGATTGCCGCCGCAGAGAGCAGTAGAGTTTCAGATTGATTTAGTGCCAGGAGCTGCACCTGTAGCTCGCGCACCTTATAGACTCGCACCTTCCGAGATGCAAGAATTACAGAGTCAACTACAAGAACTACTAGACTGAGGGTTTATCCAACCAAGTTTCTCGCCTTGGGGTGCACCTGTGTTGTTTGTGAAGAAGAAGGATGGATCCTTCCGTATGTGTATCGACTACCGTGAACTCAACAAATTGACAATCAAGAATCGGTATCCTCTTCCACGAATTGACGATCTTTTTGACCAACTACAAGGATCGAGCGTTTACTCTAAGATCGATTTGCGATCCGGATATCACCAGCTGAGAGTAAAGGAAAGTGACGTGATGAAAACTGCATTCAGGACCCGTTATGGTCATTATGAGTTTCTCGTGATGCCATTCGGTTTGACAAATGCACCTACCGTGTTCATGGACCTCATGAATCGTGTCTGCAAGCTGTACTTGGATAAGTTTGTTATCGTCTTCATAGATGATATCCTCATCTACTCTAAGAGCGAAGAAGAGCATCAGCAACACCTCCGACTAGTACTTGAACTCTTGAGACAAGAGCAACTCTACGCCAAATTCTCCAAGTGTGAATTTTGGTTGAAGGAAGTTCAATTTCTGGGTCATGTTGTGAGCGATCAGGGTATCAAAGTTGACCCCGCCAAGATTGAAGCCATCAGCAAGTGGGAGACCCCCACTACTCCGACGCATATTCGCCAATTCCTAGGTCTCGCCGGTTACTACCGAAGGTTTATTCAAGGATTTTTTCTGATTGCGCATCCTTTGACCGCGCTGACCCACAAGGGTAAAAAGTTCATTTGGGAACCCGCACACGAATCAACATTCCAAACTTTGAAGAAGAAGTTAACCACCGCATCTATCCTATCACTTCCTGAGGGCAGTGACGACTTTGTTGTTTATTGTGATGCATCGAAGATTGGTTTTGGTTGTGTACTGATGCAACGATCAAAAGTTATTGCCTATGCCTCCCGCCAATTAAAGATTCACGAGCGGAACTACACTACTCACGATCTCGAACTTGGAGCCGTTGTCTTTGCGCTCAAATTGTGGAGACATTATTTGTATGGAACTAAGAGCACTATCTTCACCGATCACAAGAGTCTCCAGCACATCTTCGACCAGAAGCAACTGAATATGAGACAACGTTGATGGATCGAGACTCTCAACGACGACGATTGTGAACTCCGTTATCACCCTGGCAAGGCCAATGTTGTAGCTGACGCTTTAAGCCGAAAGGAGAGGACGGCACCTCTTCGTGTTAGGGCTCTGAACATCACCATCCATTCGAACCTCAACAGCCAAATCAGAGTAGCCCAAGATGAGGCTCTCAAGGAGGGGAATATATCTCATGAACATTTGAACATACTTGTCTCTCGATTCGAGGTTAGGGAGTCTGGACTCCGATGTTATGCTGGAAGAATTTGGGTACCTCTTTATGGAGATCTGCGGAACCTTATACTTGATGAAGCACACAAATCGAGATATTTGATTCATCCTGGAGCGGGCAAGATGTACCACGACCTTAAAGAACAGTATTGGTGGCCGAATCTTAAGAATGACGTTGCGACTTATGTTGGTAAGTGTTTGACTTGCTCGAAGGTCAAAGCCGAGCATCAGAGACCTTCTGGGTTACTTCAATAACCAGAAATCTCACAATGGAAGTGGGAACGATAACAATAGATTTCATTACCAAGCTACCAAAGACGGTGGGCGGATACGATACTATTTGGGTTATTGTTGACCGCCTTACCAAATCTGCACATTTCTTAGCGATGAAGGAAACTGATACAATGGAAAGACTTGCTCAACTATACATCAAGGAGGTTGTATCTCGTTATGGTGTACCTTTATCGATCATCTCCGATCGCGATCCCCGTTTTGATTCCAGATTTTGGCGTTCTTTGCAAGAAGCCATGGGAACTCGTCTTGACATGAGTACTGCTTATCACCCTCAGACCGACGGGCAAAGTGAACGAACAATTCAGACCTTGAAGGACATGTTGCGTGCATGTGTCATTGATTTCGGAAAGGCCTGGGAAAGGCATTTGCCACTCGCCGAATTCTCGTACAACAACAGTTATCACTAGAGCATTAATGCTGCACCTTTTGAAGCATTGTATGGCCGCAAGTTCCGATCTCCTATTTGTTGGGCCGAAGTAGGCTAAAAGCAAATCACAGGACCCGAGGTAGTCCATGAGACAACGGAGAAGATTGCTCAGATTCAAGCTAGACTTAAGACTGCCCGCGATCGTCAAAAGAGTTATGTTGATCTTAAATGTAAGGACTTTGAATTCAATGTGGGCGACCGTGTAATGTTAAAGGTTGCACCTTGGAAAGGTGTGATCCGTTTTAGAAAACGTGGAAAGTTAAACCCACGATACATTGGTCCTTTTGAAATATTGGAACGTGTTGGACCCATTGCATACCGTTTGGATCTACCAGCACAATTGAGCTCAGTTCATCCTACCTTCCATGTGTCAAACTTGAAGAAGTGTCTTGCTGCACCTGAACTTATCATACCACTTGAATAACTTACGATTGATGACAAACTTCACTTTGTGGAAGAACCTGTTGAAATTATGGATCGTGAGATCAAAACTTTGAAACGCAACAAAATCCCGATCGTCTGAGTACGATGGAATGCCAAACGAGGACCTGAGTTTACTTGGGAGCGAGAGGATCAAATGATGCGGAAGTATCCTCACCTTTTCCCGACTCCTCCATCTACCTCAGCTTAAATTTCGGGACAAAATTTTCTTTAACAGGTGGGTAATGTAACAACCCTGGATTTTCCAACGTTTATTTATTAATAATTATTATTATTAATACGTGTGATTAAACGAATGTATGTTATTACATTTACATGTTGCCATGACTAAACGTACTTGACTTTAATTGCCCGAAACGTCTTTGTGACACACGAAACTTTTACGAATAATATTTTTGAATATTATTTACATTCATGATTAATTTATTAATCATTTTAATTAACTATGGTTATTAGTTAGTTACTTGGGCTTTAATTGGATTTATTTGTTAATTAATTGAACTTGGGCTTTATTAGTGAAATGGACTCATGAATTTAGATTTGTAAGCCCACCCTACATCACACATGGACTTAACTAGCCCATTCTTCTTCATGTAAGTACCACTTAGGAATTTAACTAGTTAGTTTATACTTGAAGAATCTTGTTAGCTCATAATCCCCATGAAACCCCATCTATTAACCACCCTTTTGAACTTTAACATGCTAGTAACCATAAAACATTTCCCTCCCCCTTATTAAAAACCGTGGCCTTTAGGCCTTTTGATGGGAGTTTTGGTTTTCAAATTTCATTACTTACTTCATTCACATTTACTCTTTCATTTTACACACACATTACTTGCATACTTTTCTCTCTTTTCTCTCTCATTTTTCTCTAAAGATTGTAAGTATTATGAACAATTCTTTCATCTTTCTTGACTTCAAAACCGAAACCAAGAACACCTCATCATCATCATCTTTGGTTGTTGTTTGATTACTTGTTACTTACTTGTTGTTGTTACTTTGTTACATGTAATTGTTAGTTGTTCTTTACTAGTTACAAGATCAAACTTACTAGTTTGATTCTTCATTTATCTTGTATTTACAAGAACAAACAAGAACTAACTTACTAGTTATGTTCTACATATACTTTCTTAAAAGATTGCAAGTTCATGTGTTGATTAAAATCATACTTGTAGTTCTTGAAGTAAACTTAAGGTTTACTTTTCTTAAAGATCAAACTTTGGTTGAATCTTTAAAAGTATGAACAACCATGAACCTTTTACTTGTTTATTTAATTTATCACTTTATTCTTGCACTTTAAATTCATGTTTGTTGGTTATTATTGGTCAAGTGTTACTAGTTAACCTTGATCTCATTAATCTTGAACTTAAAGTTAACTTTAAAAGTTCAAGAACATGTAAATGAAACTTTTTAATTATAACTTTGTACACTTATGTTAGATCTAGACTTTTGAGTCTTGGATCTTCAAGATCAAACTAAGAACTATGTTCTACAACTTAAGATCTTGATTTCATAAGTTCATTTTCAAGTTTGTAACTTATTATTAGTCTTAAAGTTCATGTATGTGTTAGATCTAAGACTTTGATGTAACTTTGGTTCATCAAAACACTTGCAACACTTAAGTGAGTTGTGCTTCATGTCTTAGACTTACACTTGTGTTATGATGGTGAAACCTTGGTTAAGATGATGCAAACACATCATGAGTTGTACACTTGAAGCTATAGGCATCAAGGATGAGAACCATGATGAACATCAAGCACCAAACTCACCGGAACCCATTATTTTTCTGCTTTCTGTCTTCTACCTACTGTTTTCTGGTTTCTGTAACAGACCAGTAGACCTGGGCTGTTGTGATTATGATTTTCAAATAGATCTTTTCAGGTAGATAACTTTTCATATAGGACTCATCTTAATTCGAGTTACGGTTTAGGATTTATGGCCCTCCGATCGTCACTATGTCCTTTTAACGATGTGCAGAAATTTTTGACCTACTCGCACTTAGACCGTCGCCACGGTCAAATGAAGACGAGTTTGCTTCTGTAAATTTTACCACACTTAAAGGACTCATATATGGAGCCATGGACACTAGTCTCACCTTAATTCAGTAAGGGTAGAGGCCGTGGTGACTGATCGAAGTCAGCCTTTGTTTTAAACTACTTTCATAAACGAAACCTACTTTACACCTTATGTTTGATGATGATTGATGATGACCCTTAAGACCTTATTTACATACTTATAAACCTTTTGAGACGAATTACTGACTTAGTACTATTTGACTTAGGTTGAGGACTTTCGGACCGATTACTTGCACACCTTTCCCGACTCAACTTAACCGCTACTTTATCATTGTGAGTTATAGCATTCTCTTTTTACTTTAACTTATTTTGGGAACTGAGAATACATGCGGATTTTATGTTTTACATACTAGGAACGAGTGCTTAAACTTTATATATGTGTGGGTTATACAACGGCAGAAACATTCCCTTTAGCTCGGTAACGTTTAGTCATTGGTTTTTGAACCGGTGAACGCAAATCTTAGATATGGATCCATAGGGTTTGACATCCCCATTCGGGCTAGTAGCGCTAGCATTTAACGAGTGTTTAATACTTCGTAAATATACGCACTTGCCAAGTGTACTTTCAGGGGGTATAAACGTTAAGTTAGTTACCAAGTGCCCACGGTTAACATATACTTTATCATACTGTTTTGAAATGCTCTTTGTAGCACTGAAATCTCGTGGCCTACCTTACATACTGTTATACTTAAACTATAGCTCACCAACCTTTGTGTTGACGTTTTTAAGCATGTTTTTCTCAGGTGCTTGAGGTTAGCTTCCGCTGTGTACTAGTCATGCTGTAGACACCCGCTGCTTAGAGTTGTTATCGCATGAACTACTTTATTTTGCATTCAAACATTAGTACTTTTGAACTATGACTTGTAACGACCGTTGTGGTCACATACACTTATTATTTGTTTCTACTTAGTGAAACATGCTTTTGGATTGTAAAACATTCGATGTTGGTTTAGACATCACTTTATTAATGAATGCAAACTCTTTTTGAAAATGCATATAGTACTTAACCTTGTAATGATCCTGTTGTTGATGATTCGTACACGATGGTTTTGTACGGGGCATCACACAATATCAAAAGAAAAAGAAACAATTAGACACCAAAATTCCAGATACTGAATCTTACATTAACGATTTTAAAAGAAAAAAATGGGAAAACAAACAACTAATATCAAACATCTAAGATGAAGCAAGAACTAAATATTTAACAAAACAGAAAAATAAAAATAAAAAAAGGAAGGATTGAAAAATGAAAATTGAGAAGAAGAAGCCTACCAAGCATCCAAATTAGATGGTGAACTCAAAATTAGGGAGCAGAAGTTGATTTCGAACAGATAAGGACCGAAGTTCAAAAAGCAATTTGGGACACCGGCGGTGGTATTGGTTGCGGCAGCGGCGATGGCAGACGAAGATAGGGTACCAGCGGCGACAATGGCGGTAGCAGCAACGACGTTGGTTGAGAAAGAAACGGTAGTAGCAGAGGTGAAGGCGGCGTTGGCGGCGACGGCGGTGATGGTCTTCTTGCTAGCTCGTCAATTGATCAACGCGATGGGTGTTATTTAATTTTGGGTGTTGATACAAATTAGTTAGCAATGTTTGCAAATGAATGGAAACCGTAGATTCAACTCATGGGGACGAATGGGTTGGTAGGTGGGTTTTATTTAAGTAGGGAGAGGAGATGTCGTTTAGGGTGTTTTTGTGAATGAAACGGCCAAAATTTGGGTACGTATTAGTATATAAGGTAATTTTGCAAATGAATGGAAACCCTAGATTTAACTCATGGGGACGAATGGGTTGGTAGGTGGGTTTTATTTAAGTAGGGAGAGGAGATGTCGTTTAGGGTGTTTTTGTGAATGAAACGGCCAAAATTTGGGTACGTATTAGTATATAAGGTAATTTTCAAATTTCAAATTTATAACAAACAAAAGTTAAGAACTACAAAACGCATATGTGAATGAACATTCACATGTTTACAAACACAACGTGGACACGTGAAAGATAAGTATATTTTGGATTTTAATGGTAACTGAGGTTTTCGCAAATTATTTTGGGTTTAACATTATTCAAAATGTGTTTGACTGATTAAATATAATTATGAAAATTCATTTTATTTATTGGTTCTTGTACAATCATGAACAGTTTTATGATTTCTTTTTAGTTAAAATCACGTACACGTTTTATCGTAATTTTAGGTAAAATAGGTAAAACCGTTGATCAATAAGTATTTTCATTCATAACATATACATACTCATATAAGAATATACCATATACCAGTAAAATGACATGTGGAACCACTAGGTTGTTTAAACGAAACAATTTAGTGATATATTTTAGGTATAAAGTGAATGTAAATGCTAAAATAATTTAGTTTAATGTAAACAATTTTTTTTTTAAGTGGAAAGAGATGAGAAAGAATTGAAAGGAGAGAATAATAATGGAAATGAAAATATTATAATACATCAACTTGAATCGATAATAATAAATGATGAAATTTAAATTAACAGATTATATTTGTTGACATCATCACTTTATTTTGTATATAAGTCACATTTACCAAATAATATTATAGATCACATACTATAACTATTATCTATATCTATTTTGAGTATCTATGATATACGGAGTATTCTATTTTATAGATTTTCTATTTATTATTTTATAATATAATAATAATAATTGTAAATAATACGGAGTATATATAATATATACATATAACAATTCATAAATAAATTTCAACCACAATCAAGAATAACTTTTTCTTATATATATACACACACATATATATATATATATATATATATATATATATATATATACATATATATATATATATATACATACATATATATATATATATATACATACATATATATATATATATACATATATATATATATATATATACATATACATATATATATATATATATATATATACATATATATATATACATATATATATATATATACATATATATATATATAATGATGAAAATTGAAAAATCTCTCGTGCATATTCGGAGAGCCAGATTGGAAAGCAAGCTTTCTATGAGAGGACAAGATGCTATTTTTAGGGGGTGGATGAATATTAAAATTAACAACTTTCCCACCCCAAAAATGCACTTAACTTGATTCCGTGGGGTGCAGTTGCACGCATTGCCCCCTAATTTAAGGATGCTTTCTGCACATCGCGTTGCGGGGGCAGTGGGGGATGAGTTTTACCTCCCTTGCTTTCGGATTGAGTCGGATTTCCTCTTAGATAGCAGTTGGTGACGGATTATACAACTGCGAGAGATGAACGCGTGGGTGGTTTAGTCTCTCTGGATGATCCCAGACTGCTCTGTTAAAAAAATCACCTCAATCATCGTTATTTAAAAACTGTACTCTGAATACTTATATATAGGAACAAGTGAGGAAGCAAGTATATTCACCATTCATCAAATAAAATAAAATAAAAATACTATAATAAGCAAGTGTTGTGTGAAAACAAGAAAATGGGTTCCATTCAAGAGAAAATGAACTCCAATGAAGACAACTTTGCTTATGCAATGCAATTAGTTACATCCACATCATTAACCATGGTGCTAGTGAATGTAGTCAAGCTCAAGGTCCTAGAGGCTATAGCCGAGGTGGGTCCGGGTGCCCAACTCTCGGCTCACCAGATTGTGTCTCGTTTATCAATCACTAACCAAGATGCACCTGACATGCTTGATCGGATGCTTCGGTTACTTGCTAGTCATTCCATTGTTACTTGTAATCAACGGGACCATGAATCAAAGCCGGTTCGAGTCTATGGACTTGCTCCGGTTGCTAAATACTTAATCCCGAACGAAGATGGGGCGTCTTTAGGTGCGTTGATGTTGTTACTTCAAGACAAGGTGTTCATTGACAGTTGGTAAGTTCAATCTTATAAATATCTATCTTTAATTAATCTTTATGTTTATATCTTGATTATTACTCCAGATTTAGATACATACATTACTGGTATAAGAAAATGTATCTATTTATGTAGGTAAATAATTATGTTAGAACATTTGAAAAAGAAATAACACATTAGAAGGCGAAGTATAAAAGTTATACCAGATAACTTGCTACATAATATGGAAACACAGGAACCAGAAAGTTTTCTCCAAAAAAACGTGGTCTCCGGGCTCGATTCTCTCCGAAATACAATCCCAAAGCTTTTCTTGGATATCTACAAGAACACGTAAAAAGATATTAATCGAATGGCATCAATGGCTCATAAATCCTTCCTTCTTTGTTGCAGGCTCTCCACAACGTGTCGGGATTGACTAATCTTATAACAACACCTTCGGGTATCCCTCAGATTCCATTTCTTCTACTGAGGGTCTGATTAATCGGGCTAGTGTTGTTGCCTTTGTTGGCGCTTGATCGTCACTGGTATCCTCTCTAGTCCGGCTTGTTTCTTTCAAGTTCTTATTCCCTCTTTAGTTTTTTTGGTTTTTGTTGGGTCCCGTAAATATTCTAGCCTACTTTTTGTAGTTCCGTTCCATCATTGTATAGATATGTATAGGGCCATGTAACTACATTTTATTAATGAAATATTTTCTTGCTTTTCAAAAAAAAAAAAAAAAATAAAAGTTATACCAGAGAAATATGAGTATATATCTCATATACTTCATTTTTTTATAACGGCAAATACTCGCACTCCATAACATGAATGTCCTCAGAACTCGAGATCACAACATCAATTTGATGAATTACCTCGATAATGTTAGGAAGAAGACTCTTTGACGCCGCATATGTTATATTGTTTAATTATTATAATTATATTATTATTTATTATTTATTACTATATCATTATAATTATAATTAATAATTATATCATACATTAACATTAATGTTTATTATGAATATAAATGGAACTCATTAATTTTCAAGTTGTGTATTTGTCTTGTTATAGAGAAAAAGAGTGGTTGATATTAATTATTATTATTATTAATTATTTTAATCTATATCTAAATGAGATAGGGGAAATGAATAGTACATTTAATAACCTTCACAAATATACCTCAAACTTTTATTTTTTTATAATTCAAACACACTTTTTATAGTACTTAATTTTATAGCTTTTATACACTTACTCCAAACTTTTCACATTTTATAATTTAACCATTAAATTTTATAACCTTCACAAATCTACCCCAAACTTTTATTTTTTTATAATTCAAACACACTATTTATACTACTTAATTTTATAGCTTTTATACACTTACCCCAAACTTTTCACATTTTATAATTTAACCATTAAACTTCTCAATCATTATAAATCGATCACAAAATTTTTCCTATCTAATAACTATCATTATTATTATTATTATTATTATTATTATTATTATTATTATTATTATTATTATTATTATTATTATTAAATCAATCACATAATTTTTCACTTTATTATTGTTTAACTTTTTTTTTCTTATTATAAATTAACTACGTAACTAATTTTTTAAAAATTGTTATATATATATACATATATATATATATATATATATATATATATATATATATATATATATATATATATATATATATATATATATATATATATAGTGGTAGGATCAAGAGGGAAGTAATCATTCGGGGGGAAGCGGGGGGAAGCAAAAACTTTTTTTTTCGTTTTTTGAAAAAACTTTGTTCACGAACATTATAGATGAGATGAAAATATGAACATTTAGTAGAGACACTTTGTGATAAATGTTTTTATTTTGGTTGAAAAATGCTCGAAGAAGTAATTTATAACAATTATCGTGTTTTTCGAGCGTATTTTGAGGTTTTAGCTATTGGAGTTTAGATATTAGGGTTTATAGGGTTTAGATATTAGGGTTTAGAAATTTAGGGTTTAGAGTTTAGATTTAGGGTTTAGATTTAGGATTTAGATTGAGTTTTTAACACGAACAGTTTAGAGTTTAGGGTTTAAGGTTTAGGGTTTAGGGTTTGGTGTTAGTGTTTTGGGTTTATGGAATAAACCCAAAACACCAAACCCTAAACCCTAAACTCTAAATCGGGCTAAATTTTACTTCACAAAACATGAAAAAAAACGTTCATATTCTTCACGAACAATATTATTTTGAATGTTATTTTTGTCGATCGTTTTTCCACCTAAATAATAACATTCATCACGAAGTGTCTCTTCTAAATGTTCATATTTTCGTGTGATCTTGATGCCGGAAAAAAAAATTCAAAAAAAACGAAAAAAAAAAAAATTTGCTTCCCCCCGATTGGTTACTTCCACATTGATCCTGCCCATATATATATATATATATATATATATATATATATATATATATATATATATATATATATATAACACACACACACACACATATATATATTATATAAATAGTTTTTCCTATTTTATTAAATAGTTTGTATCAATCGTTGATGTACGTCTCACTTTATTGATTGAGCATTTGGATCTTTTCTCTCGACAAGACGAAAAGTAAAACAAAAAATGATGAATAATTACTTTTACGCTTATTACAAATCAATCACATAACTATTTTTTGTCCTTCCTCGACAAAACGAAAAATAAAAAATGATAAATAATTACTTTCTCAATAATTAGCTATGTAATTAATGTTAACCAAGGGTGAAGAACCGGCGCAAAGCCAGGTCGCTTAACTAGTTATTAATAAAAATAATTAGTACGAATGAAGTTATTTTGACGTTTTTATTATTTTACTTTTAACATTTTTTCTTATTCAAATAACAACGAAAGGTTTGAACTCAAAGATTCAGTTGTTCAAGGAGGTGTTCCATTTGACAAGGTTCACGGCACACACGCATTTGAATATCCAGCGTTGGATGCACGATTCAACAGCGTTTTTAACAACGCTATGGTTTATCATACAACGATAGTAATGAAAGAGATTCTCGAGTCTTACCATGGTTTCGACACACTTAAAAGTGTGGTCGATGTAGGAGGAGGTTTAGGAATTACAATCAATATGATCGTATCGAAATATCCCACCATTAAGGGGATAAATTTCGATCAATCTCATGTGACTCGTTATGCACCACTCTATGAAGGTAATATGTGCTTGTGTTTGTGTTTGCATATTTATAGTTGTGAACTTGGTTTTAAATTTTGTTAGTGTGAATTTAGGTATAGAACACGTCGGAGGAGATATGTTTCAAGAGGTTCCACAAGGTGATGCCATTTTTATGAAGGTAATTTGGCTACCTCAAATTTTTTACTTCTATATTTACTTTTTCAAACCATTTCACCACAGCTTAGTAATTAGTAGTTAGGGTCATAATATATACCTTTACAAAAATAAAATCTCAAGGTGTTGTTTCATTAGTGGTGACGTGATTCCCATAAGAAAAGTCAGGGTATCTACTCTTATATGCTGCAAAAATATTTCTCTTGTGGTTACCTGCTCATTTATTAGGTCTCGGAGGTTTCGAACGTCTATGTGTTTGAACCTCACCCGATGAGGTTTTACCACACGCGATGCCCGTATAGATTCTTCGTGGGATTTCCTCCTGAGAGGTGGTAGGACTGTGTTGGTTCATCCAGGGTAATGATCGGGGGGTGGGTTTCAACATTGCGTTCGAACCCCGTCAGTGACTTATAACCGATGTTCAAATAAAAAATACCTCTACAAAAATAAGAGGTATCAAGTTCAGACTTCACTAGTAACATATATAAATTACAGATATGATTAGAGAAAATAGTTTATCACGAGATAACTCAATTAAACTATATACATAGAGGTCAAATGTCCTATATGGATGGGCCAAACTCTTTGTAAGTTAAATTTTTACATATTTTATTTTGTCATCAACCCAATTGTAATTCTTGGCTTTAGCCCGACTGAAAAGAAATTTAAATTCACTTATTTAATACAGAGTATTACTAATGATAATCTCGATCGGATTTTTGGACTTCAAAATCTTCGACGTAATTTATTTGTAGCATATAGTAACATGCGATCTTGAATAGAATAAAGGTAGTCATATTTATTTATTTCATACTCCTAATACACTCATTATTATATTCATCAAATCATATCGTATCAAATGATATCATACTAGCTTAGTGTCCGCGAATTAACGGGGCTACTTTATTGAATTAAGCAGGTATTGATTTTATGTGAGTAAACGTGAATAATTTTTTTATTTTGCATGTGTTGTAGTAATCTCGACATTTAGATAATATTTCTACGTAGTTATTGAGCAAAGTAGAACCAAAAAACGCATATCTCCGGGTACAAAAGATTCGTTGTATAGTAATTTAAAACTTAGGTCAATATTTCAAGTAAAAGAGATTTAACAAAGATATATCTATGTCTTAAAAGGATGTTGACACACAAAAGTCAATATTTCAAGTAAGTATTCAAAGCACATCGGAACAGTATACAAAGTTACACAGTTTTTATTCATTCAACAGCTAAAGAGGTCCACAATTTGCATGACATCTATTGAACAATCCTAATGCCAAACATTGCTACTACAACAACTTCAAAAAGGATAAGTTCTAGTCCAAAGGAATTAGCTATGTAAGAAACATTAAATGAAATGACTTGGCTTGGCTTGTTATTTCCGTATAAATTACGAAAAATCTATTAAATTGCATACCTATACTATTACATATAAACCTATTAAACCAACATTTGTGAAATTACAACCTTTTGGCGTAAGTAACAATAATAGTAGTCCATTATATGAGTTTATTACAAAGGTCTTAAATTAGTACGTGTATCCTTAACTGATAAGTACTTTCCTGGATCTTAGAACATAATCTATTCCTGAAAAGAGTTGCCGATAATTTAATAGGACTGCAGCAGTTTTTATTTTGGCAGCGTGGATGTCGGTAGCAAATAATGTGTTATAAACCTATTAATATATTTTATAAGCAGAATATTTAATACCTTCGTGGGTAGTTTCAGCAGGTGTTGTTTGTTGTGAATAGTGAATCGGCTGGTCTTCGTGTGTGACTCTTGTTTCGAAGACCCTATGTACCACGAATTCTGGATAGCCTCTTCTTGAGAGTTTATTGCAGTGGAACTTAAATGAGTGTGTGGTGCCTTCGATTGCCCTTATGCGTGGCCGTAGGTGGAATGGATCATAGTATCTCATATATATTTGACATTCAAAAGAAAAAATGTCAAAATGAAGGAGAAAATTGAACACGCACCTAAAAACATCAGCATAACCAAATAATTAAACCCTTGATAATCGATTAGAACAAACCGATTAAACCCTTGACGACATTTAAAACATATTCTAAATGCATTATTAATCATTAAAAAGGAACCAAATCGCAATAAAAAAAAAATGATCTAAATTTAGTAAACAATGGCAACTATAATTTCATAAATACTGAAACAATCATATAGCAGTTATTTGGTCCCTAAGAAAATCAAACTCTAGATTCCATGAAAACCGATAGATTGAAAATTTTCGAAGAAAAAAGGAATCGATTGAGCAAACACCTAATAACAAAACCATTAACACTTTTTATAGATGACACTTTCTATATAGTCACTGTGACATGTTTTAAATAACATGGGTGCAAAATTGACTCATTTCAAAATAACCAATAATTACTCAACAAAACTCCGTAAATCCAAATCTCATTCAAATAAAATCAGTGAACTATAATCATTAACTGGCCAATCAAGCAATCAATCAAATTCTTGTAGACGTAGAAAATCACCTTGCCAATAGAAGTACCTTCAAGTAGGCAAATGTGATTTCACGAGAGACTGATATACAACAGCTATTATTATCCAACAACCCAGTTAAGATGAGAAGCCATAAAAGGTACAAAAAAAAATAAATTACATAAAGACATCCCAAAAACCTGGTTACTGATGGACCACTTACAAACATAACACTATTAGACTTTATGTCCAATAATTTATGTTGGATGTATGGTGCCAACAATGTAAATAATAAGTTTGTTGAAAAAAATACCTAGATAATTTTTGTATCTACAGTAATGCATTAGCATAACTACAGGTGTAGAACGGTCATCTTACAAAACACATTATATAGGTTAAGATAATAGAGAAGAAAAGTTTCTGTGGGTTTTGCACTAAAAAAAAGTTTTCAGATTTCATTTGTAAGACAAACCTAAATGCCTGATCGTTTTCACATTTTATCCCGTCACTTCGTATTAACAAAGTAAGCCCGCCAAGTTTATTGCTTTTACGCGCATGTACCATATCCGAATTAGCCCCAACGTTTCTCTCTTTATCCGTTTCCCTATAATAACTTTCATTCGAATCATCATCATCATCATTATCATCATCGATGTCATGACTAACTTCCACTAATCGTCTTTGATCAGAAACTTCTTGATATCTCCCATTCATTGGTAAAATTGGTAACTTCTTGATACCATGAGTAAATTTACTACTCCGTGCACCAAAATTACCACTCTCATCATCATTAACAATTGAAATCAGATATAAAAATGCACAAAATCAAACCAATATGAAATCAACAAAACTAACCTTCATATAATAAAGTGAAATATCCACAAAATTTTAGTACTACCTATTTAATACAGTTACAAATTCAAGGTAATAACATAGGCAAATCAGTCAAACTGAAAAAGAGAAACCCTAATGTTGATAAAGGATCAAAAACTTACCCTAAATAATCATTATACCCAGAATATAACTAATCCAAAATGGTTATAGAATATCATGTCATACATATATTAGAAATTGTATAAAATCGATATAGAACTGTACCTTTTGTTGTACCCTTTTCAATATGGTAAACTTGACCCATAACCCACCGATCCATACTTCTGTAATATTTTTGATCCACTAACCATTGCCAACATAACCATGAATTGACCACGTCTGTGGCAGCCTAACCCAAGTTTTAATGTAGACCATGACTGCATATCCACCTCACCTTCAAATGAAAAGATAAGATCAAGACCAATTTTAAAAGCAAAATCATACTATATACATTATATAAGACACACCAAATGCAATGAAGACCAAGTTTTAACGTTATCTAATCAAATCGCAAATCTCTTTTCATCCTTATAACATATTTTAAGTTTTTGTATAATGGTGTCATACCCCTGCACCCGTTTTTCACATCCAGAACCTATGCAATCGATCTCCCAAACCATCATTTTTTACTAAGAAACACTGCTTGTGATATTCATCAATGACTATATTTTGACATTCAAAAGAATCATAGTAAAACATAATTGTTAGACTAAGCTATTAAAACAAAGATTAATCATAACAAAATAGAAACACATACATTCATTACATAAATCGTTATCTATTCAATGATCGATTAAATCACAAGTTGAAATAAGATGTGATTACCTGAGTTCATAGACGTTAGGGTAAAGATTAACACGATAATCTTCAAGCAATCGTCGGATCTCGCAGAGTGATTTGAGAAGTTTATTCTATAGAAATTTCAGACTACATCTAAAACTGCAATTAAATTCTACATCAGAATTTGTCTTATTATAATTAATCTTCTTGTTACATTTGATCTACATCATAAATAAAAACAGATTGATCTTCAAAACACACGGGTTCAAACTGATTGGACTTGGGGATGAAACCTTTAGATTTGAAGTTGATTTAAGACACGTGTTTTAGGGAGAAACTTACGGTTTTTTTGTTGTCTGACCTCGCAAATTTCGTGCAAGTTTAATACCAACAAATTTGCGGGATTAAGAAATCAAGTTTTTTACACAATTTAACTAAATTGAATGATGGCCAAACGTGAGTAGAGTGCGTACTCAATGTTGGTACTTATTGACAAACTAAAAATAAATAGAATTTTCTAAATATATAGCAAAGTTCGTAAGCATCATATATCACTTACAAAGGTCACGACCCTCCCAATTTATTTCTCGTGTACACAAAATCATTCAAGTCTCAGCTTCAAGTGACACATATCTAAGACCTCAAACCCAAATGTTTGATACTGGAAATCCACCAACCAACACAGGTCATACCACATCCTCACAGACCTAAGATATTTCAAATATGAGCATCATGAAATAATTAATATTCTACAAAGTACTGCACGTTGATCAAATGCATACAACCGCCTAAGATATTTCAAATATGAGCATCATGAAGTAATGGAAAGTATATAATAGTTGTAATCTAATGTAGACAAAAAGCTCACTATTTTATAATATTGTTATTACGATAAACCTTGGGTTGTGGTGATTAGTAGTATTAGCAAGCACACAATAGAAATCATATATTTTGAGTAACCTAAGTGCAACTAAGTGCAAGCACACAATAGAATTCATATAATATGATATTATGTCAAATGTTTTATAGTTCTATTTGTTATATCGATTTAATTTTTTACATATAAAAAAGAAAGGAGAAACTCAAAAAATGGTGGTGGGTCAAACACAACATGACAGGTATTGATATGTTACTTGCCCCACATCTACTCCATTTTAAACATGTCATGCTATTTCCAGAAAATGAGATGAAAGGGCCACTAAATAATTTAGACACATTAGTTGTCGTCCAGTTTCATAACTTATAGATGTCATGTTAAATGGTTGTTGTCTATATATCTCATAAGAACTTGCAATAAAATGAGTCAATCAGATTACTCACCTAATGAAATTGCACTTTCGATGATGTGGAAGGAGATGATGATGAATATGATTAGAGACGCTAGTTACATGATAATAACCAGCCCTCTGACCACAAGTTTCCCCACGAAAGTAGTGATTGTCATCTAACACAAAGATATAGAGAGCTGACATATACATCTAAGAATTAAAAACAAAAAACTATATAACATGGCATAAGCAAAAAAAATAATTGATGAATATGATATTTAAGTTACCATAAGGGAACCGTTGAGCGTATAATATGGTAATATTATACAACATACTTTGAAGCTGAAAACATCATGCAAAAGTAGCCGTGGCACTTGAAACATGTATAACGATCCAGCAAGCCCTAATAATTCCAATATCAAAACATTAAAAAACCAACAAAATTTGCACGAAAAAAAGAAGCAAAAAAATACTACACGAGGAAGTATTTCATGTT
Source organism: Rutidosis leptorrhynchoides (assembly GCF_046630445.1). Taxonomy (NCBI): domain Eukaryota; kingdom Viridiplantae; phylum Streptophyta; class Magnoliopsida; order Asterales; family Asteraceae; genus Rutidosis; species Rutidosis leptorrhynchoides. The sequence continues at coordinate 519,030,242 of NC_092334.1, forward strand.
CCATCTGTTAGACATGGAAGCAATTCTCAAATTGGATTTGAAGATATAATCCCTATCAAAGTAAACCCACAGTAAAGAGACATATCAACATTTACCACCAATGAAAATCTTATGAAATTTTTATCTCTCAACCTGCACAACTAATCAGAAATTGTCATGAGTTCCATATTTTAATATCATCATATGGTAGCCTAGAAATTCAACATTTAGTATATACACAATCATACAAAACTCATTTGACTTAACTCAAATCACGGGATGTAATCATATTCATAAAAACCCATTTTGACACCTTTTGACTCAAACGGTTTTGTTGGATAGTCATAAGATAACTTTTCATCATTTTGACTTTGATTACTTTATATTTTTCAAGATCCTCTCCTACTATCACACATGTATGAAATCAACTTATAATATTATAAACACAAAGTTATAGTTTAACACAGAATTACAATAGTACCCCTAGCCAACAAAACAAATGAAAACTTCAGCATATGAAACGACAAAAAAAAAAAAAAACATAAATGCATATAAGGGATAATACGGGGACAATTCTTAAGAAAAAATGGTAAACGGAGATCCTTTGTCAAGATTGTTTGCAACATGAATTAATTTTCTCTTACCTGTAAAAGATGATTCTGAATGATGTCTCTAATTATTCTGCAAACAAGAGCACAAAGAAATCGATACAATTTATTAGAATCAGAGTGCAGAACTGATTAGCCATATTAATTTAATGGAAATATATTTAAATCTAAACACTTTTAGATATTGTAACACTTTTAGGTCGTCAAGATCTACTTTAATTTAATCCAGTTTTCAACAAAACAGTAAAATAAAAATCAAGGTACCAATATTGATCGAAATATCCTCCACGGCCATCAGTTCCAAAATCCTCTCTGAACACAATCTGATAGAAGAAATGAAAATATAAACAACCAGCAGATACATTATCAAATGTCATAGCAATTAGCAAGTAAATAACATAATTTATCTATGTAAAACAACTAAGAAAGATTATATCATTTGGAAAATTCACGTTCACCTGTATATTCGAGATGTTGTCACGGTTCCACAATGGTAAGAAGAAACGATTTGCAAAACGAAGCACCATCTACAAATTGAACATACAAGTTTAGGTAGAACGAATAAAACAATACTTAAAGAGGTTAAAAAGAAAAATTAGTGTTGTAATTACCAAGTTTTGCACCAACTCTTTTCCCAAATAATGATCGATACGGTAAATTTGTGGTTCTTCAAACAATTCACCAATTTGAGAACTGAGTTCTTAAGCAGATTCCAAGTCCCTACCAAAAGGCTTCTCGACAACAATTCGAGTCCAGCCACCAAGATCAGCTACAAACAAAATAACCATCCAACTTTAATAAATAATAAATAAATCCATTAATTAAAAAGTAGGTATGGAGTTTAAAAATGTGAGTAAAAACTGGATACATTTATTCATGCAGTAACTTTTTATCATTTTGCAAACAGACGGGTATACAGATGGAGGAAGAGTAAGGTAAAAAAGCCTTCGGGATGATCCTTCGGTTGTGTTTTTGGATAATTCGTATTCGGATATTGCCCTATCCAACGACCGAAATCCTTCCTCGGTATCGTAAGCACCCGATACGTACTTTATCTATACAAGCAATCACAAGTAAGTATGTTGCATGCGACCATTGAAAAGTCTAAATAATAAAGAAAAATATCAATTAGAGTTTATTGTCAAATTTACAATAATACTTGTATTTTACCCTTATTTTTTCTATATTTCTTAAAAATATGATACCGCTTTTGGTCATTTTACCGTCAAAGTGAATAAGCTGACCCAAACACTCAAATGTAGCGAATATGCTTATGAAAAATAAGCTACAATCCAATAGGCATTATGAATATGATACTTTTTGGGATCTATCAGTGTTAGTATCTTACTTTTTTTCTTTGTGATTTTAAGATAATTGGTAAGTGGTAATTGTTCTTGTAATTAACAATTAAAGCTAATTCAACTGTTGCTTTTTCCATCATGTTTCACACATACTAATTCCCCTTTTTCTGTAAAAGCCATCAATACACAATCTTAATAAAACTTAAAAAAGAAACTGAATTCAAATTTCGAAGAATATTATTACTTTGGCAAAACATTTGATGATCCAAGCTCGAATTTATTTATTGTGTAAAAAGAAAAATAAAGTTTCACTCATTACTTACCAATAGCAAAAACTGGTTTACATCTTCCTCATGTGTGTCCTCACAACCTTTGCATGGTGTAAGATACCTGAAGTAAACAAATATAATTAAGCACACCGAAATTTTACATCACAAATATCAACATATAAGAAATCTAATAAATGATCATATCATATATTGATATATGTCAAAAAAAGATATTAAAACATTATAACGGATAATCAAGTTTAAATCTCACCCACGAATGCGAGTGCGTAAATCATCATCAGAAATTTTGGATCTAGCATATCCAAAAATATGAACATCTTGCGATTGAATAAATCCTTGACGATACAAATGAAACAGAGCAGGAAAAGTCTTTTTCTTAGCAAGATCACCAGAAGCACCAAGTACGATTATCGAAAGACAACTGGTTTCGGGCACATACTCAGTACTCAATACAGATTCAGACCTAATTGGAGCTCTATGTTCAATAGACCATTGATCTGATGATCCTATCTCTGTAAACCACCTTTTTATTTTATCTATATATAGATAAAAATTGATACACCTGAATATCAACACATTTAATGAATCTGATCATGATAAACAGACCTATAGAAATAAACACATATATAAGGTGAAATTGAAAATTGAAATATATACTTAGATCAAACCCTAGGTAAAGTATAAAGGAGTTGAACAGATTGAAATCAAAGAATATTAGTAGTAATATAGAATTGAGTTACCTGATTTTGAATAGAAAGCGATATAAACTAAGAATCACGGAATTGAAATATTGGAGAACTATATCTAATTGCCACCACAAGATCTGTGAGAAAGTAACAATCGCCAAAACTAATGAACGTAACATTAAAATTGAAATAAATTATCGTAAATCACTCACCAGATTCAAAATTCTGAAGTTTGATTACTTGAAACTTTAATCGATGATTTTGATTTTGAATTTGATTTGAGAGAATTTGGGGAATTAACTAAAGACCGTATGAGGCGATTGTTGTGAGGGATTTAGGGTTGTAAGTGTGAGAGAGAATTAGGTTTTTTTTTGGAACCCCTAATTTTTAAAAAAAGGCCGCCAGATTTTATAAGGGTATATGTGTAATCAAACAATTCAACATTGGAATTATTAGCTCATAATCTAGATTAGTGGTTAATCAATGATTAATCAATGGTTTAGATCTAATTAAGCTATTGTAATGGATGGCTAAAATCGTGTCTATTTTTTAAAAAGTGAGCTAATTTTTCTTTTGTTATTAGAGATGTCACATCATATCAGATTGATATCAAAATGGAAGTGTGGTAAGTACGATTTTGCCTCTAATGGTTATACGGTTTTAATTTGACTACCATTTTCTGGTTTGTTTTATACTATAGTTATTGTTGCAGCCTTTTTTCCAAATGTATGCCTAAATAAATGTCTGATTCTTTTAACGATATATGGGACAGTGGATCCTGCATGACTGGAGTGATCATCAATGCGCGAAGTTGCTAAAGAATTGTTATAAGGCGTTACCACACGATGGAAAGGTAATAGTAGTAGAGGCGATTCTTCCTTTTTTATCGGACACGAGCTCGTCTGTCAAAGTTAGCACCCAGATTGATGCGATCATGATGACACAAAATCCAGGTGGAAAAGAGCGCACTGAGGATGAGTTTTTTGCATTGGCTAAAGGTGTCGGGTTCAAAGGAATTAGAAAATAATGTTTTGCTTGCAACTTTTGGGTCATGGAATTTTACAAGTAGTAGTAACTACATCTCTACTTTTTATTTCAATTCAATAACAGTTTGTCAAAATAATACTTCCTACTATGTAATTGGATATATATAACGCTACTTTTACAAAATATATCCATTATATTTCAATCCCAAGAGTGTTTTAAAGGTACAATGTCATTCGTATATTATTTGGGTTGAAATTGAAGATGAACTAGTAGTAGTGATGAATATGGATGAAGAGCCTAGGATTAATGTATAAGGGCTAATAAACTCGTTTGACTTTGTCGCTACTTGCTATGCCGCTACTGGGCATAAAAAACATGTTTATATCTATCATATCCTATCCTACTATACATTAAAAGAGAGTTTTTATTAGCTAATAATTTTTTTCAAAACTCCCTTTTAGATTAAAAAATGACTTCACCTTACCCCTTAATCTAAGGCTTTGTTCCAGAGATTTTGTAGAGAAGAAATGAAATGGAAGGGAGGTGAATGAAGGGGAATGATTGTGAATCATTCCAATTTGGAAGAATTGGATGGAAGAAAAATTACACTGTTCCTCCCTTTCTTTTCCTTCATTTCCAAACTCTGAAACACTCATTCTTTGATTCAATCTTTCCAAACCCTTTCCTTTCCTTTAAAAAACCAACTCTGGAACAGACCCTAATGGTCAAAATTCTTCATCTTTATCTATCTATCTATCTATCTATCTATACTATATAATAAAAGGGAGTTTAGGATGATGTCATTATGTGCTTCAATGACTTGTATTATGTGCTTTTAAGGGTTGTAAAAGGAAATTTGATGATGTAATCCTCCTAATACCTTGGTATTAAATTGTCTTATTTTATTATTATTTAAATTAAGTTAAATTAAATTAAATAGATTGATTAAGTATCTGGAGTATGACTTATTATAATTTTCGATTTTCTAAATCTGATGGACTATGGACTATCGTAGTAACGTTGATAAAGTTATCATCATTCATTGCAAATTGATTTGCAGACATGCTTTTTTATTATTCTTCAAGAATTCAAATTTAATACACATTACAGAATGATCTATACAGAGTACTATTTATCTATTTATACTTTTATACTATCTAACAAAATAAAATTGATGATGTACAATAACAATAATGTTTAGTTATCTCTAAGGCTAATGAAATTATATGTGAATTTTTAAAAAATAATAATGATGCAATCCAAATAAATTAAATAAGCAGGTAAAATAAGGTTTAAAATCGTGTAATATGTCTGCTTTTTACGTTTTCAAAGGCCGTTCAATTTTTAGACTCCCAAAAATTATTTGAATTCATTTGAAGCCTTTTTGTATTTTCCCTGTACAATGTGAGGCGTGCCCCCACAATCAAACCTCAATGCTTAAATTTAGGTAGTAAATGCTCACTCTCAATTTTTCAAATTCATTATTTTTTTTTCTATTTTATCTGTGTTATACCTTCTTCAGTATCATTTTCTCATCCCAACAATTGTTAATATCATCTGATGACGTACCTTTGATAACTTTAGTTGCATGATATCGAGTAAGAGTAGCCATGTTTATCATATTGATATTTTGTGTGTTGGGTTTTAATTTATTTAATTGATTATAAGTATTAAGAGTATCGTTTATGCGCACAAGTTGTTCGATGAAAAGCTTAAATGAATTTGTTAATTGAATGTTAGTAAAATTTAGTTTAAAAGTTTGCCGATCTCCAATGATTTAATTCTAGCCAATTCGTTGGTATTTAGTTTGTGTTAATTTCATTTTTCTTTTAAAAATTTTGATTGCATCTATTTTGGGTATTAATGATAGACTTTGTACTATATATTCATGTCTGGTAAAACTATGCGTTCGAAAATGTTTTTGCGTTAGGTGCTTAATATGCTTCTGATAACTGATAACAATTTACGTTATACAGTAATATGATTCATTATGCTAACTTAGTGATATTATTATCAACTAAATATTCCTCTATGGTTTTTAACCAAACCCGTGAATTCACGGGTCACTTAACTAAGTATATATTACATAAAAGAGAGTTTAGTCCGACCTAATTGTCATTATAACCGCATTAGTAGCACCATACGCCATGTGTAATTTACAGCTGTTAGATCCAGTGGTTATGATTAAAGCCAATTAAATATTAAATAGATAGATTAAATAACGATAATTTAGGAGATTAATAAAAATAAAAATTAAATACAGTACGAGAAATAAACGGATCTAAGAAGATCGACCCTTTCTTTCTCATTCAAATCAATTTTTCCAGATCCAATTTGTTTAATTATGAACTCTTCATCAAAAATCGGTACAAAATATGAAATCAAATAAAGAAGTCAAATCGATGGAATTTCAGCTCGATGATTTTTTTTAGAGAATTCTACGATTTTGAATGAACAAAATCTCTCATCGGGCTTGAACCAGGTAAAGCAGATATCATCCGATTGTTATCGATAATAATTTAACCATTAACGGCGGCAAATAAAAAGGAGAATTGTTTCATTTGAATTTGGTGTTATGATTTATTTTAGGGTTATACATAATGATCATATGAGCTGCAAGAATAACGAATTAATAGACATTTATTAATGACCAAATAAAAAGGAAAATTGTGTAGTTTGTTGTATAGTCAATTCCTTGATAGATGATAACATTGTTTCATTTGACGTGGTAGAACACTCAGTTCCTCATTTTGTGCCCATTAGGATGTATAATAGGTCTGATGCATCAACTAATATCCCAAATATCTATTCAAATAAAATACATTTAATGAATTTGAGGTTAGTTAGTTAGCTATCTGGGTAGTGGTGACAATCTTGAACATGAAGCATCAACCATTAGAATAAAATATCTTATGAGTAGTAATCTAATGATCCCGAGGTTTGAATTCTATGTTAACACATTAACTAAAGTACTTATGTTTTTTACACATGATCAGTTACGACGTCTTTAGTTGAAAATCTTTGCGTGTAACCATAAATTACAGTGATAAGTTGCAAGGACAGCAAGGCCTGCAATTCGTCCGGATATTGAAGCTATGGTATGAATATACAAGCAACTTTGTATGTTTTTTTAATCTACAATATATTACTTACCTGGATTGTGAAAACGTGTAAATAAGGATAACATTTGTAGCTTATTGTTGATGTTGATATATATGTAGTGTACTTTGGGTTAACTTTAGTAAATATGGGTTTGGGTTGAAACGGGTCATTTGTTATGCCAGTTGAGTACCTGGATTGTGTATAGAAACATATTTTAGTTCGTATCTGATATATCTAAGCTTATTATTACAATAACATAACATTGTCATTAACGATTTAATCCTTTGTAATGTATTTATAACGGGTTAAACATTTATTATATATGCGTCCGAGTGTTTTCGCAAAAACCGTTTCATATGTTCATGTGTGTCAATATTACTTTGCGTGTTTCATTCAACCAAGGATCAACAAAAGACCTCTAATGATATACATATACATTTACATTACAGTTGAAATCGCAACTTAAAATGAAGCACTGTTTGTTGGTAATTACTTCGATTACAATAAGATATTTAGTTAATTATGTGAAGTTCTTTGACCGTCTATTGAAGGTTTGACGAGACAAATTATTGTATGTAGTTGAAGGTATGTATACTTTATATGATAAAAGTTTATAAAGCCATGTTCTTTTATATTATACTTATATGAAATTATATGAAATAGTTAAAGCCTCATCCTCATACTACCCATAAAGTATCCATTATATTTTAGAAGAGATGTTTTATGTAGTTGAAGGTATGTATACTTCAAGATTATAAATGATCCTTTACGCTCTTTTTTTTTTTTTTTTGTGCAGTTAAAGGTTTGATGATGTTTTCAAAGGATCTAAATGTCACAAATGGGAGAATTAAAGCTTATAGTGGTTCATTTGCTTGCCATGTACAACTGGTCTCATGTTGTTTTATATAAAGAGGAAAAAATGTCAATGAGTGTAATATGCATTAACTAACTATTGAGATGAATCCATATGTAATTTCATATAAATATATTTATGTTTACCGGAACGATAATTATATGAATATTACACAAGATTATATAAGATGCTTAAAATAAAATATAATGTTACACATGTGACATTTAGATCCTTTCAATGTTGTAGCTCCTATAAATTCTAAAATTCATATTTGAAACGGTTTTTGAGCAGCCGTGCAACGCACGGGCTCAAAACGCTAATAAATCAAATAAGTTTCACAATTTTCCGTAAATTACCATTACCATTAGGAATAAAATTGCATACACAAAAAATACTGTGAGTAATCAAAATGCTCTGACTTTTACAAAAAAATCACGAGGGATAATTCCAATACCACCTAAACCAGATTCATGAGGGATAATCGTTTTTCTTTTTTATCGTCAGCTAAACCAGATTCGTGGAGATTCAAACACTTATGCGCTAATCGAATGGAGATTCAAACACTCCTTCGCGAATCAACTGATGTTGTTGTCAGAAATTAGGGTTTCAGTTGTCGCTTTGATTTCGGCTATTCGATCGATCAATTAGGGTTTGAGGCAATCTAAGTCAAATCGTTACCGTCTTTGTTGTAGCCACCGAAACTGTAAGTGTTTTGAAAATTTAAGGTATGCGCTTAATTTTGTCAATGATTTTCTGTTTTCCTGAGCTTAAAAATTGTTGATGCAAAACTGTAATCAGTGATTGTGTTTAAATAGTTTAAAGATTATGAATTATACGGAGTAGTTGTTTTTTGTGTTTGTAGTTGTTCTTTGAATTTATTGTTCTTTATTCTTATCTAGAAAGCATGGGATGTCATATTGGTCATGTTCACAAGGTGTTAAACTTGATGGGAGTCATTGGTTTCTATGGGTTGGGATAGAATATCTGCACTTACCCAAACAATGCATGAGTCTTTGGGTTCTATGGGTTGAGATAGAATATCTGCACTTGTCCAAACAGTTCGCATTAATGCTGACCGGTCATCATGGCAGTCAAATTTTACGGGTGATGATGATGACTGTACGATCGCAGATCTAACCATCCTTACTGGGAGCATTCAACTGGACCTATCTAGTGGTGACGTGTTGCTTTCAGAGCATCCATATATATTAGTACATGGCTATATAGCATTGATTCAGAGATGAAAGCCAGTTAGTAAGTGAAAGGCTGGAACACCTTTTATATGAGGTACATTGATTGAATGATTATTTTGTGTACCATAACATAGCAATACGATATTGTTATAACTGAGACATATAAAAAGAGATTTTTTTTTGTTGTAAGATTTGTAAGTTTTAACCCAGTTATTCTTAAGTGTATGTTTCAGGTTACACTATATTTCTAATATGTCATCTAGGTTAAGCCACAAAACTTAGCTTACCAGTCATCCCATAGTGTTCTTTCAATGCACTAAACCTTTTAATTCGTTTTATTTGAAATCTTAAACTATCGTTGAGTGAATATAATATTTTATAGTGATATATGACCGGTAGTTTTGGTTCAAAAAACTAAATTTTCAAGGTGAAAAGGTATTTTCGACTCGACTTGTACCAAAATAATACCCATGTTGATCGCCCATTATGTGTCCTGTTATAGTTACTATAGTGCTAAAAATGGAGTATTCTTTTTTAAATACCGACTATGGTCACATTTTTTTTCCTTCCAGGTGTTACATCCATATTTGTTGTTGGGCTATTGTTTTAAATTGATGAGCCATTATGTGTCCTGTTATAGTAAATATAGTGCTAAAAATGGGAGATTCTTTTTTAAATATCGACTATGGTCACATTTTCTTCAGGTGTTACATCCAGATTTGCTGCTGGGCTGTTGTTTAAATATCGACTATGGATCATTCAGTCGGGGATCCGAATGTAAAGAAGGATGATATTCCAGTTGTTCCGTGTGCTTGGCAAGCACAGAGTTTTCTAATAATTGTACTCCATCCCACCATAAACGGTTTACTTTGAACTAAAAAGTAGAATCTTTTTATTATAATTCTCAATCAAGAAAGAGATCAGAAGGTTATTGCAACAAGTATGTTATGTTCTTATATTTATTGATCATTGATGCTAGAAGCTATATCTCTTTATTTCGAGCTATCTCCTTATGTGTTGATATTAAACACACACATAAGTACCTTTAAAAAAGGTTAATACTTCATGTCAACTAATAACTGGTAACCTATAGTTCTAACTACATGGCATCATAGTGACAAGTCTCATTGTCTTCAGGAACTTTTTTTAAAACCATAGTTTGACATCCCACAACCGGTTTTGTGTTTTATGGAACCTTTGACATCCCATAACCGGTTTTGTGTTTAGTGTTAATAACATCATCAGACTTAGAATTTTTTTTTTTTCTTGGATTTTTTTAATGAAAGAAAAAGATTATTTATGATATCATCATTTTAGAAATTTAATAGAATCTATAGATATCATCATTCCATAAAACCCGCGAAATCACGGGTCTTTAACTAGCACTTTCTATTAAAATCCTATAATGATGATGTCATTATTAGGCTATTTCTTTTGTTAAGAAAATATAAAAAATAAAAAGAAAAAAATCTAAGTTATCTTGATGATGTTATTAACATTAATTAAATATTATATTATTTATTTAGGGTTTTTATCTTATATATATACCCTTCTTAACTTTAATAATAACATATTTACCCACTTAACTATGATTATATCATATGAGCCCATTTTAAACATATAAACACATCATATTTACTCATTTATTCAATCTTAATGTGATACGTCTTTATGCCCTATTTTTTTTAGCGTCAATTATTCATGCTTACTTTTTCTTCTTCTCCGAGCTATGTACTATGATATTAACTACCATGATCGATACATGCTAATCATCTAATTCTCCTCAACTGTATAAAGCTATTATAAGGTGAGAATACATAATGTGATCACTATCAGTTATCTTTATATATATTTAGTTGACTTAAATTTTTTTTTATTTTTGTTAATTTCTCTTAATTGATAGGCTACGGATACTATAAATCACGTTTCGTCAAAAAATTGATATGTATATCTAACTAATTACAATTGTTTACTTCTTTTTCTCACATCACCAGTAGCACTTCAGTTATTGTTGTATCAACAATATGATGAGATAACAATACTGATTTACATACATATACAACGATATTACTACAATAATGAAAATGATAATGATTCACCTTTCTATTTTGGGTTTGTTAGATTTATTTAAATCCACATATTGTATGTTGTCCTAACCTATTAATATTACATGAGACTCGAGACATGGGTCTAATAAATTAACTATATTGAATTGTACTTATTAGTCTTGATGGGGGACTATTGAGTTCATTCTTCTTAATGCTTGGATTTGATCTCTAACCTTGACCTCTCCTATAAATAGGGGCTCATATGTTACCTCATGATCATCACTTACAACACATAATCATTACTCAAAATTCCATCACTTAAGGAGATGTATCAAGTAGAAGATCAACATCTTTACCTTGTGATTATGGTTACTTCATCTTTCCACTCAAGTAAACCTTTCATATTTATGCTTTAATGTTTATGTTAATGAATTGCATGATAATTATGTTATATTTAACATGTGATATGAGAGCAAATATCTCATATATATATATATATATATATATATATATATATATATATATATATATATATATATATATATATATATATATATATATATTAAAATTCGAATCATGTTTATTCGAATCATGATAATTTTTTGGATAACTTGGAAGTGCATGATTAATGTTAAAGCTCATAAACTCTTTCACGTTATCTAATCTTAAGTTGTATTCGAATTACTCCGTATTATATGAAGAAGATCCAACAAGTTTTTATCTTGTAATTATTTAAGGGAGGTTCTTTTTTTTAAGACAAAATTTCATTCCCCGTCCCTGAACTTTACATCAAATTTGACTCCTCGTCCTTTTTCTTTTTTTTGTGCAACTCTCATCCCTAATATATCACAATTATACATCCCTCGTCCTCCGTCTATTTTCTGTCAAAACCAACCGTTAAATGCAGTCATGTGCTAAACATGTGAGGGTACTTTCGTCATTTACGTATTAACATCTTTCCTTTGACAAAATTACACTCCTCCTTCTTTTTCCTATTAACCTCTTTCATTCCTCGGCCCATTTTTGTCATGGGATATCATCAAAATCCAAATCTTTAATTCTAGGTTCTAACAAAATTAAATAATAGCAATAGCTTAAATTAAGCAATAGCAAATCTTTAATTCTTTTTCCTACTAACCCCCACCGCTGCCGGTGACAGAGCTAATCTAAATAATTAAAATCAAAATTAGTATTAACATTAATAATTAAAATCATCAGAATCATAATCTAAATAAGACCCATCAACTTCATCCCAACTTTCACCACTCCTCTTTCTTTTCTTATCTCCGACGCCACCGTCCACGATGACGCCGCCACTGCCGCCGTCCAAATTTCTTCTTAAAGCTGCTCTTTTTTGAAACAAAGTCGGGGGTACTCCGGTGGGAGCAAAATTATCCAAAGGCTTGAGTGATTTTCACCCAATCTACACCTTAAATTAAATTACTATGTCATAATTAAATCCAAATAGTTTTAGCCCCAAATAGTTTTAGCCCAAAGTCAACATGATAAAAATAAAATTAAAAGAAGACAAAATTACCACCACTGTCGGCGCCGTACCAACAACCAACGGCCGTACCCACCACTGTTTCAGCTTCTGAAAAATCGTAGATGAATTGGCGATTGGATTTGGATTTGAAAAATCAAAGATGATGAAGAACACGGAGATGTTGATAGATCTGATAGAGATGATGATAGATTTTGTAATAGATCTCAAGAAACCACTGATAAATCTCAAAAACTTTGATTCAATGAATGATTAAATTTAGGATCTTTGATGATAATTTCTTCCGATGTTTCTAGTGATGATGAATGGGTTTGATTTAATGATTTTGTGAAATAGATGCAGGTTGATGGGGATTCATGGATGTATATGATGATGAATTGATGATGATGAATCTTAAGATAAATGGTTGTTCAAATTTTATGGCATGTAGTAAAAGTTTTATTTAATCATGTCAATAAAAGAAGGATCACATGTAAAATGACATCTATACCCTCACATGCCTGGCACATGACTCTATTTAACAGCTGAGTTTGACAGAAAATAGACGGAGGACGAGGGATGTAGAATTGTGATATATTAGGGATGAGAGTTGCACAAAAAAAAGAAAAAGGACGAGGAGTCAAATTTGATGTAAAGTTCAGGGACGAGGAATGAAATTTTGTCTTTTTTTAACTATTACTTTGTTTTAATATTTTTCTAATCATTCAATATCGTGTTTTAATTATTGCTAATATATAAATTGAATGATTGTATGACTATTTGATATATTAAGACAAGTATGTATTCTTATGGACAAGAATATGATCAAAACAATTTTTTTATGTGGTGTAATTCATGATTGCCCAATATGACAAACATAATATTTTTTCTTCATATCATGAATATAAACTCAAATCATATTGTCATCATGGTTAGATCAGAATGAAAATGAAAATGTAAAGACAAATGTGAGAGTATGAAATCAAATTAGCATTGGCTTACCAATAGGGTTCTCTTTTGCAATATACATTCTTAATTATTATTATTTTTATTTTTTATTTTTTGACTCTCATTACTGGATGTGGCAAAAGATAAGTGGTAAATTATCATGTTTGGCTTAAAAAATAAAATAAAATAAAATAAATATGGATGTATGCTTTTCTGTATGTGAGATAATAAATGGATTATCATTTTTTTTTTAAACTAATGAATTTTGTATTGCTCCATTTGCGTTTCATGCGATTAGAAACATTCGCATTTAAATTTATTGTTATTTTATTGTCATGAAACTTATTTTATTAATTATGAGATTGTAATATTATCTGTCCAAATTATTACGGAAGTAGTATCAATTTTGCTTATTAATTGATACTTGTTATAAAAGTAATAATTGGATGATAATTTTATTATTATTATAGATATTGCATAGTATATTTTTTTGAGTATAAATAGGTGTGTTGAGTTAGAGTTTATTGTATGTATTTTTTGGTTAACAAAAACACTCTCTCTCTCTAGATTCCAAATGCCACCAAACTCTCATTGTACATTTTTCTATAAATAAAAAACCAATTACTCATACCTTTTGTTCAACCTTTGTTTTCTCCGTTTTACAGTATCTCTATCTCTATATACCTTCTACAGTCAAGAACCACTAAAGGTAGTTATAAGCCTACTGAATTATAACACGTTATCAGCACGATTATCTCAACATTTATACTAAATATGGTTGGCTCTGCCACCTAACTAATATATGGTCGGTTATACCACCTAAATGATATATGGTCGACACTGTCGCCTAATTTACATTTATGTTATCTAACATTTATTTATGTATACTAACATTTACATTTATGTTATCTAACATTTATTTATGTATACTAACATTTACAGTTATGTTCACTAACATTTATATTTATGTTATTTAAGTTATATATGGTCGGTTATACCACCTGAATTATATTTTCTGTAATCTAACTCTTATTAACTTCACTAACATTTATATTTATGTTATTTAAGTTATATATGGTCGGTTATACCACCTGAATTATATTTTCTGTAATCTAACTCTTATTAACTTCACTAACATTTATATTTATGTTAATAAGACCTCATGATTGTACGCAACACGTCATTTGACAACACGGTACTTTATGTACGCAACACGTCATTTGACAACACGGTACCATGGGTCGAGATTAATTCCGATCAATACGAATACGATGGGGTCTTTATATGTTATCTAACATTTATGATTACTTATGCAATTAATCATTATTTATTTCATGCATACTAATGTTTATTCTTAAATTTATAATCTTAAAAGTTAAAATAGAAAAGTAGTTTGTATTTTTATTAAAAGTAAATCTTAAAAGTTAAAATAAAAAAAAGTAGTTTGTATTTTTATTAAAAGTAAATCTTAAAAGTTAAAATAGAAAAAATAGTTTGTATTTTTATTAAAAGTAAATCTTAAAAGTTAAAATAAAAAAAGTAGTTTGTATTTTTATTAAAAGTAAATCTTAAAAGTTAAAATAAGAAAAGTAGTTTGTATTTTTATTAAAAGTAAATCTTAAAGGTTAAAATAAGAAAAATATATTATAATAATATATATTATAACTTAATATATATTATAATAATATCATTAATAATATAATATAATATGAACCTATATTCCCTTATGATTTTATTATTTGTAATCATACCATTATTCCTTTGTTTACTACTTATGAATCTAAACTAATTCTAATTGCATGTTGTTATTTATCTACAAAAAAAAATATTATGATTATGATTATGATTATGATTATGATTTATGTTGTTCATCTTTCTGAAAATAGAAAATGTCAAACTTATCAAAGCTTGAGTTTGATGCCTTAGACGTATCGGGAACAAACTACACATCATGGGTTATGGACGTAGAAATAAATCTTGGATCATTGGGTATTCTAGAAACTTTAAAAGAAAATAATACTTGTTCCGATCAAGATAAATTAAAATCAATTGCTTTTATTCGCAAACATATTGATACCACCTTAAAACATATGTTTCTCACTATCAAAGATCCACATGTTTTATGGGAAAGTATCAAGAGTAGATTCGATAATCAAAAGGAAATATTACTTCCAGCTGCGAGGGAAGAATGGAGAAATCTAAGGTTCCAAGATTTCAAAAAGGTAAGTGAATACAGCTCGGCCATGTTCAAGATCCGTTCAAAGCTTCAATTCTGTGGTCAAGAAATAAGTGATGCTGATATGATGGAGAAAACTTTCTCCACAATGCATTCTGCAAATATAACTGTGCAAGAAAATTTAAGATTGCAGAATTATAAAACTTTTTCCAAACTTCAAACTTATCTCTTAGTTGCAGAAGTTAATAAAGAATTACTGATGAAAAATCAAGAATCTCGTCCTACCGGTGCGCTAGCATTTCCTGAAGCTAATGCTATTAACAATAATAATAATAATAATAATAAAAGAAGAAATGCACATGAACGAGGGTGTGGAAGAGGTCGTAGCCATATTGGCCAAAACCATCATCATGGAAATTACCATAACAATAATAAAAATCATAACTATGTTCGAAATCACCCTTATGGTAATGGTCGTGGTGGTGGTCGTGGTCGTGGTGGTCGTGGTCGTGGACAAAGAAATAATAATCCACAAAATTATAAAATCCAAACACCATACAATCCCACAAATCACAATGTTGAAGAAGGCTCTTCAAAGAATGTTGAAGATTCTTGTTACCGATGTGGTAAAATTGGTCACTGGTCTAAAAACTGCCGAACAAATCAGCATTCTGTTAATCGGTATCAAGAATCCCTAAAGGGAAAAGGAAAAGAAGCAAATCTTGTGGATGACCTTGATACAAAAATCACTGAGCCAACTTGTGACTACTTTAATGAATAAATTTCTAATATCTATATATATATATAGATATCCTATTATATGTTCTCGTTAAATAAATGGTTGTAGATTTTCAATCTACACCATATCTAGTTTACTACATATTTCCTTATTATGTGCTATCGTTTGTAACATGTTTTGAATGTAATATATTGATGAATTATATACTCATTATTTGTTTCTCATATTTTTTTTGAAGTTCATGATGTATACTGCTGGAGTAAAAAATCAGTCAAATGGTGGAGATATTTGTATTGCAGACAGTGGTGCCACTCACACCATACTCAAATCTAAAAAATATTTCACAGACTTGAAAGCAACGGAAGGAACTATACATACTATATCAGGTCCTGTGGACTTAATAAAAGGAATGGGAAAGGCAAAATTCATGTTACCAAATGGTACGAATTTTCTGATAAATAATGCCTTATTTTCTCCCATGTCAAAGAGAAATTTGTTAAGTTTCTCTGACATATACCAAAATGGATATGATTATCAGTCAGTGACAACAGAAAATGAAAAATATTTAAGTATCACTGATAAGAATCGTGTAATTGAAAAACTACCAAGACTTCATTCTGGTTTACATTATACACATATAAATGTACCTGAAGTAAATGTGGTAGTTAAAGAAAAATTATGTGATCCTGTAATGATCAGTTTGTGGCATGAGAGATTAGGTCACCCAGGATCAACAATGATGAAAAGAATAATACAAAATACACATGGACATCCATTGGCGGATCAAAGGATCCCTCATGATGCACTTATCCCATGTACATCATGCTCACTTGGAAAGTTGATAATAAGACCATCACCTCTTAAGGTTGAAAAAGAATCACCAATTTTTCTTGAAAGAATTCAAGGTGATATATGTGGACCAATTCATCCACCATGTGGACCATTTAGATATTTTATAGTTCTAATAGACGCATCTAGTAGATGGTCTCATGTTTGTCTATTATCAAGTCGAAATATGGCATTTGCAAAATTTCTTGCTCAAATTATTAAATTGAGAGCACATTTCCCTGATTATACTATTAAAAGGGTGAGACTAGATAATTCCGGTGAGTTTACGTCTCAAGCATTTAATAACTTTTGCATGTCTATTGGAATTATTGTTGAACATCCCGTTGCCCATGTGCATACACAAAATGGTTTAGCTGAATCATTAATTAAACGATTGCAGCTAATAGCTAGACCATTGATAATGCGAACAAAACTCCCAGTATCTGTATGGGGCCATGCAATTTTGCATGCTGCATCATTGATTCGCATTAGACCAAGCGCAAGTCATACATATTCTCCTTTGCAACTTGCTTTTGGTCATCAGCCAAATATTTCCCACCTTAGAACATTTGGTTGTGCAGTTTATGTCCCTATCGCACCACCACAACGCACTAAAATGGGTCCTCAAAGAAGGATGGGAATATATGTTGGATATGAAACATCTTCAATAATAAGATATATTGAACCCATGACGGGTGATGTTTTTACAGCACGTTTTGCTGATTGTCACTTTAATGAAACATTATTCCCTAGATTAGGGGGAGAAATAAAAAATAAAGAAAATGATGTTTCATGGTGTGAACCTCAATTAATGTATCTTGATCCTCGCACAAAAGAATGCGAGATCGAAGTTCAAAAAATAATGCATATGCAAGAACTTGCAAATAAATTGCCTGATGCATTTACAGATACAAAAAGAGTGACTAAATCATATATACCAGCAGCAAATGCTCCAGCTCAAATTGAAATTCCAAAAACTGGCAATAATGTTATTCTTGAGTCTTTGCCACGCCAGAAACGTGGGAGACCAATTGGTTCCAAAGATAAAAATCCTCGGAAAAGAAAATCAGCTGATAATGAGGTAAAAGAAAGTGTTCAAGAAGAACTACAAATCAATACTCCTTCTGCAGAGGAGATTGATGATGTCAATACGGAATTTTCAATCAATTACGCACATTCAAAAATATTATGGAACCGAAATGAAATGAAAAATCTTGATGAGATATTTTCATATAATGTTGCATATGACATCATGAATGATGATGATGATCCAGAACCAAAATCTGTCATGGAATGTCAAAATAGACATGATTGGGATCATTGGAAAGGAGCAATACGAGCTGAATTTGAATCACTCAATAAAAGAAAAGTTTTCGGATCTATCATTCTCACACCTAAAGATGTGAAACCTGTGGGATATAGATGGGTTTTTGTGCGAAAAAGAAATGAGAAAAATGAAGTTACAAGGTATAAAGATAGACTTGTAGCTCAAGGTTTTTCTCAAAGACCGGGAATTGATTATGAGGAAACTTATTCTTCTGTTATGGATGCAATTACTTTTAGATACTTAATCAGCCTGACAGTTTCTGAAAATTTAGAAATGCATCTCATGGATGTTGTGACTGCTTATCTTTATGGATCACTTGATAGTGATATATATATGAAGATACCTGAAGGATTTAAGGTATCAGAAGCAACCAATGCAAAACCCAAAGAAATGTACTCAATCAAGTTACAAAGGTCTTTATATGGGTTAAAACAATCGGGTCGCATGTGGTATAAACGATTAAGTGATTACTTGATAAGCAAAGGGTATACCAATAATCTTATTTGCCCATGTGTTTTCATTAAGAAAACAACATCCGGATATGTGATCATAGCTGTTTATGTTGATGATCTTAATATCATAGGTACAAATAAAGAGATCCATGAAGCCATTCAACTTCTAAAGAAAGAATTTGAAATGAAAGACCTCGGAAAAACCAAGTATTGCCTTGGTTTACGAATTGAACATATGCCTAATGGTTTACTTGTACATCAAACAACATATACTGAAAAGATTTTAAAACGTTTTAATATGGACAAGGCAAAACCATTAAGTACTCCTATGGTTGTTAGATCACTTAATGTTGACACTGATCCATTTCGTCCCTGTGAAGATCATGAAGATATCCTGGGACCAGAAGTACCATATCTTAGTGCAATTGGAGCTCTTATGTATCTTACAAATTGTACAAGACCTGACATTTCTTTTGCAGTTAATTTGTTGGCAAGGTTCAGCTCAGCTCCTACCAAAAGACACTGGAATGGGATCAAACACATATTTCGATACCTTCGAGGAACTACTGATTTAGGATTATTTTATTCTAACGAATCAAAACAAGATTTGGTTGGTTATGCAGATGCAGGTTATTTATCTGATCCACATAAAGCTAAATCTCAAAATGGATATGTATTCCTAAATGGAGGTACCGCAATATCATGGCGTTCTCAAAAACAAACACTTGTTGCAACATCATCAAATCATGCCGAAGTAATTGCATTACATGAAGCCAGTCGGGAATGTTTTTGGTTGAGATCAATGACACAACTCATTACTGATTCTTGTGGACTAGAACGCAATAAAAGTTCAACAACTATCTATGAAGATAATGTAGCTTGCATAACACAGATGAAAGAAGGGTATATCAAAAGTGACCGAACAAAACACATACCCCCTAGATTCTTCTCATACACTCAAAATCTCATTAAGTACAACCAGATTGAAATGAGATATGTTCAGTCCAGCAAAAACTCTGCTGACCTTTTCACCAAAGCACTTCCAACTGCTATTTTCAGAACACACGTTCATAATATTGGCATGAGGCATGTTCAGAAGATGTAACAACTCAGGCGTTGCCTACTTGAGGGGGAGTCAACTCTATGCTGCACTCTTTTTCCCTTAGCTAAAGTTTTATCCCAAATGGTTTTCTTTAGCAAGGTTTTTAACGAGGCAGTACTAGTTATTCACTAATAAAATTATCATCCAAGGGGGAGTGTTATAAAAGTAATAATTGGATGATAATTTTATTATTATTATAGATATTGCATAGTATATTTTTTTGAGTATAAATAGGTGTGTTGAGTTAGAGTTTATTGTATGTATTTTTTGGTTAACAAAAACACTCTCTCTCTAGATTTCAAATGTCACCAAACTCTCATTGTACATTTTTCTATAAATAAAAAACCAATTACTCATACCTTTTGTTCAACCTTTGTTTTCTTCGTTTTACAGTATCTCTATCTCTATATACCTTCTACAGTCAAGAACCACTAAAGGTAGTTATAAGCCTACTGAATTATAACAATACTTAAAATTTTCAATTTTATGTTACTAGTACTTTCTAAACTATTTGGACGTTACAATTACTGACATAAATTAAAGCAATTTAATTTATAGCTTTTGATAAAATAGGGCATTTAGACATGTTTGTATCAATTTTAAGTATGTTCTTATGACTATCAAATTATTATGATTAGTTGTCGGCTCAACGAAAGACTACTAATTGAAATTGTTTGTTAAATAAAATGTCATATTAAGTTACGTTTGGTGTCTAAGGATTGTGGAATAGCCCAACGGTGACCCATAATTTTGAGACATTGGACGGTATTTAGCAAATTATTTATAATTAGTTTACTTATATTTCTGCCCAACGGTGATGTATTTGTAAACTAATTTTTGCATTATTTAATTAAGAAGTTATTATTGTATTGTTGATGGAACCAACGAGAAGTAAATAATTTCACCGAACTTCTTTGATAAATTTAATTTCGTGTTGTGATTAAATTTATATATACCAACTTTTGCCCTATAGTGGTGTTATTATTATTATTATTATTATTATTGTTATTATTATTGTTATTATTATTATTATTATTATGTCATTAATATAGTCTATTTTTATAAATTTTTTATTGATGTACCATGGAAATGATTATAGTCCTTAATGAGCATAATAATGAGTATGAGCATTACATTTCAGCTTTAACACCCACTGCTATTGCAAACTGTATTCCTCACATAGAACACTTGAACGGAACCAATTTTGAATCGTGGAAAGATCAATTTAAGATTTCTCTCGGCATAATTGATTTGAACTATGCTTTAAGATTTGATCAACCAGTACCTTTAACCGACGAAAGTACGGTTGAACAAAAGAGGACTTATGATATATGGGAAAGATCAAATCGCATGTCCCTAATGATAATGAAGAATTCTATAACGCCTGCTATTCGAGGAGCCATTCCTAACTCCGAGAATACTAAAGAATTCTTAGCATCAGTCGAGGAACAATTTAAGGGCTCATCCAAATCTCATGCTAGTACCCTTATCCTTAAGATGCTTACCACGAAGTATGATGGTGTTAGTGGGGTACGTGAGCACATCATGATGATGAATGACATGGCCTCAAAACTAAAGGGCATGAACATGGAAATATCTGAGGGTTTTCTCGTTCACTTCATTATGACATTCTCTCCCTTCTCAGTTTCGTCCTTTTAAGATCAATTATAACACCCAAAGAGAGAAATGGAAAATGAGCGAGTTGATTGCCATGTGTGTCCAAGAAGAGGAAAGGTTGAAAATTGAAAAACCCGATGTTGCTCACCTCACCACCGCTAAGACTACTCGTAAGAAAGTTTTCAAAAATAACAAAGGATCAAAATGGGAGAAAGGAAGTTTAGAAAAAGAAAGTTCTTTAAAGGCAAGTTCAAGTAAGGGCAAGGAAACTGGTCCAAAATGTAAGTTTTGTAAGAAACATGGACACATTCAAAGAGAATGCCCAAAGTTTCGAGAATGGTTAGACAAGAAAGGTCCGTATATATCCTATATTACTTATCATGAATGTTTTTAAATTAATGTTCCCTCTAATACTTAGTGGGTTGATAGTGGTGCTATGGTTCATGTTACTAACTCATTGAAGGGATTCCTTTCAAAGAAGCAACTACAAAAGGGGGAAAGAATCATTAAGGTCGGTAACAGAGATGAGTTACATGTTGAAGCTATTGGGACTCTCTTATTAGTTTTAGAGGGTGGTTTCAATTTGTACTTGAATAATACACTTTATGTTCCATTAATGACTCGAAACCTTATTTCTGTTTCTAAACTTGATCGTTTTGGTTATGATTTTATGTTTGGACATAATTGTTTGAAAGTGTATTTTGATTCTCGTGTTGTTGGTACTGGTTCATTAGAAAATGACCTCTATAAGCTTCATTTAGATAACAACTTTGCGGAATCCCTGTGTAATCACTAATGGGAAAAGGAAAAAACTAGAAAATGAAAATTTCTCAAGATTGTGGCATAAATGTTTAGGTCACCTATCAAAAGACAGAATGCAACGTCTAACTAAAGAAGGAATTCTTTCTACTCTAGATTTTTCCGATTATAGCCAATGTATTGAATGTGTTAAGGGAAAATTTGTGAAAACAAATAAGAAAGGGTCCAGAAGAAGTAAAGAACTTCTTGAAATTATTCATACTGACATTTGTAGACCTTTCATCACTAATGTAGGAGGACATAAGTATTTTATCACTTTCATTGATGACTATTCTCATTATGCATATGTTTACTTGATTAAAGAAAAATCTGAATCTCTTGATGTTTTCAAAATCTATAAAGCTGAAGTTGTAAATCAACTTAAATGCAAGATTAAGATTGTGAGATCGGGTAGGGGTGGAGAGTATTATGGTAAACACTCTGATGTTGGAAAAAGCCCCGGTCCATTTGCCTTATTTTGTCGTAAACATGGAATTATAAATCAATTTACTATACCGGGGACACCGTAACAAAATGGTGTTGCCGAACGGCGTAACCGAACCCTTATGGATATGGTTCGGAGTATGATTTGTAATTCAAGTCTCCCAAAGTACTTATGGAGTGAGGCATTAAAAACAACCACTCATATCCTAAATAGAGTGCCTTCTAAGTCTGTCCCTAAAACGCCATTTGAACTTTGGACAGGAAGGTTACCTAACTTGAACTATCTTAGGGTATGGGGTTTTCCAGCCGTGGTTAAAGTTTTCAATCCTCAAATAAAGAAACTCGACTCCAAAACCACTAGTTGTTATTTTATCGGATATCCTGAACGTAGTAAGGGTTATCGGTTCTATTGCCCTAATCATACTACAAGAATTGTCGAATCAAGAAATGTTGAGTTCGTTGAGAATGGTGAAAATAGTGGGAGTGGGGGGAAGAAATATTGAACTTGAAGAGAGTGTAAACAATCATAATTCTGATATTCAATTACCACTGAACATGGTAACTACACCCTCATTAGCGCAAAATGAGGATGGTGTCCCTATTGTTAATGAATCACAACATAATGAGTTATCACATGATACTCCCATCATCAATGAACAAACACATGATGAAGAAGCAAATGATGAACCCGGTACTCAGCAACCATTACGAAGGTCTATGAGAGCTAGAAGATCTGTCAACTATGATGACTTTGTAGTCTACCTAAATGAGGTTGACTATGACTTAAGTAAAGTTGAAGATCCTACTTCCTAAAAGAATCCATTACGAGCAATCAATCAACTCAATGGGTCGATGCTATGCATGACGAGTTGAAGTCAATGGAAATAAATGATGTCTGGGAACTTACAGAATTACCTAATGGTGCAAAACCTGTTGGGTGTAAGTGGGTCTATAAGACAAAATTAGACTCGAAAGGAAACATTGAACGATATAAAGCACGACTGGTTGCTAAAGGCTACACTCAAAAGGAATGAATAGATTATAATAAAACTTTTTCTCCTGTTTCGAGAAAAGAATCATTAAGGATCGTTATGGCTTTAGTAGTTCATTATGACTTGGAATTGCATCAAATGGATGTTAAAACTGCATTCCTAAATGGTAACTCGCATGAAGATGTCTATATGACACAACCCGAAGGTTTTAAGGTTAAAGGCAAGGAACACATGGTTTGTAAGTTGAAAAAAAATCCATATATGGGTTAAATCAAGCTTCTTGACAATGGTATCTGAAATTTCGTGAAGTTATTGATAAGTTTAAGTTCAAGAAAAACGCAGCGGATCAATGTATATACCTTAAGATCAGTGGGAGCAAATTTGCTATCCTAGTATTATACGTTGATGATATTCTTTTGGCATGTAATGATAAAGGTATGTTGTATGAGACCAAAAGATTCCTTTCAAGTAATTTTGACATGAAGGATCTCAAGGAAGCCTCTTATGTAATTGGCATCGAAATACACCGAGATAGGTTTCGTGGCATTTTGGGTTTGTCACAAAAGGCTTATATTGAAAAAGTCCTTAAGAAATACAACATGCATAAATGCTCACCGGCAGTTGCCCCTGTTATTAAGGGTGACCGATTTGGCTCATTTCAATGTCCTAAAAATGAGTTGGAACGCGAAGAGATGAGACTCATACCTTATGCTTCGGTTGTTGGAAGTCTTGTGTACGCTCAAGTTTGTTCGTGTCCCGATATCGCATATATAACTAGCATGCTTGGACGTTATCAATCTAATCCAGGAATGGATTATTGGAAAGCAGCCAAAAAGGTCTTGCGATATCTTCAAGGAACTAAGGATCTAATGTTGACTTATCGAAGAACGGATAACCTTGAAGTCATGGGTTACTCGGACTCCGATTTCGCCAAATGTAAGGATGATAAGAAATCCACTTCAGGGTACATTTTTATGCTTGCAGGGGGTCCTATTTCATGGAAGAGTCACAAACAAGAATTAACCACCACTTCTACCATGATGGCTGAGTATGTTGCATGCTATCACGCTACTAGTCATGCTATTTTGCTCAAGAACTTAATTTCTGGACTTAAGGTGGTTGACTCCATATCACGACCCATTAGACTATACTGTGACAATAGTGCTGATGTTAGTTTCTCAAATAGCACTAGTTCTAGTGGAGCTGGTTTGTATCTCGACACTAAGTACTTGTACGTGCGAGAAAGAGTTGAAGAAAAGAGCATTGCCATTGAGTACGTACGCACTAATGACATGCTGGCTGATCCTCTTGCAAAAGGTTTACCTCCCAAGCTCTTTCTAGAGCATGTTGCCGGCATGGGATTATGTAATAACCTTGTTTAAGGATTAGGTTCTTTTCTATTACGTTTTATCCACATCATGTTGAAGTTTGTTATTCTCTATATTGTGCACATTATGAGATATTATTAACAAACAATAATTAATGGATCATTATTATGAATGGTTTATGTTGGTTACCACTTATGTTTTAATTATCATTCGAATTCATTATGGATTATGAAAATTAAAAATTATGTGAATGACTAACTGTATAATTGATAGGGGTCCTGTATCGAAAATGATACAAGTGACTATATTGGTTTGCGTTAGAAATTCTACCTAATGACGCTTATTGTTAAATCAATTAATTGGCCAAAATTTTTACGAACCATTAATAGGTATACGACCAAGTGGAAGAATGTTAGATTTATATAAATCCACATAATGTATGTTGTCCTAACCTATTAATATTACATAAGACTCTTGACATGGGTCTATCAAAGTAACCATATTGAATTGTACTTATTAATCTTGATGAGAGACTATTGAGTTCATTCTCCTTAATGCTTGGAGTTGATCCCTAACCTTGACCTCTCCTATAAATAGGGGCTCATATGTTACCCCATGATCATCACTTACAACATATAATCATTACTCAAAATTCCATCACTTAAGGAGAGGTATCAAGTAGAAGATCAACATCTTTACCTTGTGATTATGGCTACTTCATCTTTCCACTCAAGTAAGCCTTTCATATTTATGCTTTAATGTTTATGTTAATGAGTTGCATGATAATTATGTTATATTTAACAGGGTTGTCCCATTTCAAGTATCGACTTGATATTTCAATCAATGAAAAGAGGTTATTCCGGAGAGAGAAGATTTCTAATTGGTGGAGAATGAAGTTAGTGAAATTTTCTAAAACTTTGTGCAAAAAGTAACTGGATACTTGTAGTCGGACGGAGGGAGTATTATTATTATTATTATTATTATTATTATTATTATTATTATTATTATTATTATTATTATTATATATGTTTTCTTTACGGGATTAATTACGTTACATATGTATGCGAAATATATGTCTCAATAAAATGTTGTAATGTAAATTTTATGATAAGAAAAATAATAATTGTGATCAAAATTGAAAGTAAGTTGTGGGAGAATAAATATAGTTCATTTATTCTGACTAAGTTAGGTATATCAATATGTTTTTAAAAACAATGACAAGTTTCTTAGTCGGAATATGTGGTTCCACGGGTCATTAAACTAAATGACTTTAGCATTTACGTTCACTTAATACATCAAACACATCGTTAAACTGTTTTATTTAGACAAACTCGTGATTCTACGGGTCATTTCACTAGTACTGAATTATTTTAATAAATGAGGTTTTAATACGTTACAAACGTAAGTTTACGAATAATTGGACAATAATGATTAACCAATCATATCTATGCCCGATCATATACTTCGTAAATGTTATGTTTCTCATTCATCATTCTATCATCGTCACAAGAAGTTATATCATTTTGTAAATGTTATGCAACTATGTAAGCCTTGTATTTTTCATTGTTAATTTATTGTATCCGTTAAAAATAGTTAGAACAAGAGGATAAAATACGGAAGTATGTTGGCTTGTTTGGACTTGCACTCACATTAAAAAATACGCCTCATCGCGTTTCGAATATGAACAAGTACTGAACACACGCCAACAATTAAAAAAAATAGTATATTCTTACAATTAAATGACAATAGTTTCTTGTTACTATCACATAAATTAATTAATAATCCTACAACACCCTGTAATAATCTCCTTAAATGAGTGATTTCAAATAGAAACTTGTACCATTTTCATGTTAAAAGACTAGAAATCTAATCCGCTGGGCACACAACAAAACTTTGCATACTAAATCCTACATTACTTGTTATTTGTTAAATCCTGGAATGAAAGCAAAAAATTTATCAGATACTAGCAGCATTTCTAGAATCATAATAAAATATTCCAATCAATAAAAACTACAAAAACATTTTAACAGATGATATAAACTAACTGTTAGCGAAATTTTCTAACACTAGGCAACTTGTAAATGCTCAACACAGAGTGCTAAATTTGTTAGCCAACTCTGCACGAACGACAGTGTAATGCTTCTAGACTCTTAAATAGGGGTGGCCAAATCTGCAGATTGGATGCACCAAAAGAGTTTGGAACAGTACATTTTTAGTATGGGTCGTGCCTGATTGGATTGATCTGCCAATCAGCAACTACTTTTTTGTCCATTTAAATGATATTAAAAACGAAAATAATTTAGTAAATAGAACAATAATTTATAGCTCCAAATAAAATGATTTTGGGCAACACTAAACATGTTTGACCCATTTAAGCACTTCCCTTTTAGCTATTTTTTCATATAGCTCATTTCAACCATGTGACATAAAACACAACTAAATCGGTTAGTGTAGGATCGTTTCAGGTCCACCAACATGTACAACATATAAGCTCATGAATTCCACATTACTTTAAAACCAATTGGTGATAGAGTGAGGTTCCCATTAGCTTATATATGTACATTTCTTTCTATCAGTTTCCGATGTGGGACTAATTTGCATTTCCTTAACCGATTATCTCCAACAATCACCCCCGTAATCGGTTAATCCATGCTGCTTGACGAGCATCGGTGATCATCTTTGCTCTTACTACTTGCTATTTCTTTCTGCATGCTACTTGCTACATGCTATCGATCACCGAATTTCATCATCTTGCATCCCGTGTACTTTCTTCCTGCACCGGCTTTGATACCACGTATAGGATCGTTTCAGGTCCACCAACATGTGCAACATATAAACTCATGAGTTCCACATTACTCTAAAACCAATTGGTTAGAGTGAGATTATCATTATCTTATATATGTACATTTCTTTCTATCAGTTTCCGATGTGGGACTAATTTGCATTTCCTTAACCGATTATCTCTAACATCTAGTTTATAAGAACACGCAATTAAATTAGCACCTTTTTAACCAATATAAGTAAAGCAGTGCATTTCATATCATTTGTTTAAAATGTGGGCTTTCAAATTACCATCACCGCCTTCGTACAACTGTACCATGTTCACTGAGAGCTGCACCAACTGCCTGCTGTGACGGGCTGCCGGCTTGACCACCCATCTGCTCCTCAGGCATGTTCATGGCTGGGTGACAGCATTCATACCAAGACCAAGAGGTATAAAATACAACCACCGAAATTACAAATACCGTAAAGATAATGTTCATCAAAAACTGAAGATGGTCACACATGAATAAGAAAATGGTAAATTAATATAGTTAATAACAAAACTTCTCACATATTTAGCCCAAAAGGACCTCTCCACCAATGGCTTCACGTCTTCATTATCTCCTATCTCAATGCCACCAATATCTTCAGAAAATGTTAGGAGTCCATTAATAATAAAATTACTCACATATTTAGCCCAAAAGGACCTCTCCATCAATGGCTTCACGTCTTCATTATCTCCTATCTCAATGTCACCAATATCTTCAGAAAATGTTAGTCCTATATTAATTTGTAAAAGCATAAAGTTTAAAAATAGAAATAGATAGAAGTAAAGAAACTAATAAGAAACAAAAGTAACTATATATATACTAGCCTTTCAAAAAAAAACTATATATATACTAAGTCCACATCTCTATAACGTTTTTTTATATTCCAAGTCCATAGTTGCTTCACATTACATCTAAAGATATAATGGTAAAGCACTAAGGCTTATATAATACTCTGTATCCAATTATCACATGTCCTTCTCGAGCAGCTAACACATTTGGTAATAAAAAAAAAGCGAGTTTTGGCAAACGATTAATTACATTCACGGTTCATGAGATGAGCAAAATGAAGAGCATATGAAATTTCACCTAGGCGCCTGCTCGCTGTACTTTAGAACTGTGTGAGAGTTGAAGGACCACTTTGTTGAGTACCGAAGAAACGAAGAAAAAAAAGAAGGTTGCTGATAACAGTCGCATCTCGACCGCGATATATGAATCTTGACAGCAAAATTGAGGCAGAAGTCGAGCTGAAATTTTTTGCTTTCAATCCCGACCGCGAATTCTTGTCTTGCAGGAAAAGTTGAACGATTTGATTTCTTTTATCGTTTTGCACTATAAATACAACCCTATGTACCCTGTAATTGCGTGCACAAAAATAATGGAAGAAAATATCTGGTTTGCGCCTGTGGACTAAACCTTTCTCCGTGTTTTGGAGTTGGGATATAACCATGTTAAATATCTGTGTCATTTATGCTTTAACTTATCGTTTAGCTTATTCGTTTGTTGTCAGTGGGTTATGTGATTGCTGCAAATCACTTGTTTTTGTTAGGGTCCACTACCGAATTCCTAACAAGTGGTATCAGAGCTTAAGGTTTGAAGACCGGGCACAATGGCGAATTGAAAGCAGGTATATGATTGGTTGATAATTCGGTTATCATCTAAAGAAGAAACGACGGATAGGATTTTGTTTGCAACATGTATCGTGATAAAGGGATTTTATTAGGTTGCTCGTGATGAACTCAGCGAGTACGGTCTATATACTCAAGATTTGATTAGTTAGGATTGGTCTGATTCTAATTTAGTGATTACGTAACCCGGCCAAGTTGCGTTATGACGATGGTTTTTTTTTGCGATGGAAGCAAACTCGGTGATCGGATCGATTGACATTGTTGCAGATAATATTTTTGGAAGATCTGGGTGTCAGATATGAGTTCTCGTTCTTTGCGAGCCCGTGCAAATCAAATTTAGATGTTCATGCGCAACTGTAGGATAAAATTCATCGCAGGTTCGTTAACCATTGGATCAAATTGAATTTTGGGCTGTAGGTAGTAGACACATGGGTCTACATGTGGTAGAAATTTGAGGATGATCAGAGAGCTGGATCTTCAGATATCGATTTTTGTTTTTGGGCAGTTATCAGGATGTACTTTTCGGGCTATGATGACGCGAGTGCGAGCTGATTTCGTCTTGGAACTTCGGGAGATACGAACTGAATATTTTGGGATGATGGTTTGTTATTGTGATGGCCTCGTCAAAACGCTTAACGGCTCCGTCACTTGGTCCCACAGCTTGATCGAACTTAAATGAATTTAATAAACAACATTGCATTCTTTTATTCAAAAAGTTTCCTAAAAAGGAAATATACCAAAAATATGTAGTTTAAGTAACCCAACATATTAAATACCAAAGTTGACATAAAACATTGTCAACAGAACCCACAAGTTTAAATTATTTCAAAATAGAATGCAAGTTTAAAGTTTCATAATTGTTTAATAAAATATGCCCAAATGCATGCAGACTCTTCTAACACAGCGAAAGCATCAAACAAACTCAAATACCTGTGAAAACATGCGAGTAAACTGTCAACAAAAATGTTGAGTGAATTATAGGTTTAAATAATTGAATAAACTTTAGACCACAAGATTTAAAATGTTAGAAAACATAAAATATTATTCCATTATCAATGAGCCACCTGGTAACCACTTAACCCTTTATTTACCCTTGCCAAACACAATAATAATATACACTGAACAAGTGTATCTACAACAAAATACGAAGTACTACACATTCCGATTATAAATTGCTAGCGCGACTAGCTCGAAATGGGGTTGTCAAACCCGATAGATCTATCCGTAGGATTCGCGTTCACTAGTAGAAACCAGTGATTACAGTTACCAGACTAGGGAATATTTTTGTTCAACTCATAATGAATAATTTAAATTTAATTGTCACTTGTGTCTAAACGTAAAATAAAATGCATGTAATCACATCCCAAAAATATACTTTGAAAAGTATGTAAAAACGGGACTATAACTCACCTTAAAGCAAATGAAGTAACCACACAAAAAACGAACAGCAAACGAAGTAAAGTGATCAGGAATGATCACAACGTCGACCTATAAATACAGCAGGTCGATATAAATAACTATCTTAGATCAAGTCTTAGTATGATAGCTATTGTACATGTTATAAGTAGACATAGAACAACACTCAACATGCATCGGTTTAATCGAAACAGTGTACGAACACACTCTTTCTATTTTTAGAAAGTTTCGATTTTTAGCTGGTTTCCTTTTTTGGAAAGTTTCTATTTTAGGAAAGTTTCTATTTTAGGAAAGTTTCTATTTTAGGAAAGTTTCTATATTTAGAAAGTTTCTATATTTAGAAAGTTGCTATTTTTGGAAATTTTATAAGTTAGGAAAGTTTCCTTAATTAGAAAGTCAACAAAAGTCAACTGTAAGTCAAAGTCAACCGAAAGTCAACTCAAAAGTCAACCTTGGTCAAACATAGTCAACGTTAATTTTAAAAGTATAAGTTATATTAATAATATAGGTTATAATATTAATTAAAGTCATATATGTATAATTATGTCATAACATAAGTTTAATTAAATTAAATTGAATTATTAAAGTTAACATAAGTTTAAATGATATAATTAATATAACATAAGTATTTAATTAATTAATTAAATATTAGTCATAATATAGGTATTATTAATTAATAATAGATTTTAAATCATATCATAAGTATTCTTAATTAATAATGAATTATTAATCATATCATAAGTTTCTAATTATAATTTTTAAATCATAAGTATTTAATAATTAAATTATAATTAAATAATAACTAAGCCTAATAATAATTAAATAATTAATTAATCCTTATTATAAGTCTTATTATAATAATTTCATAATATAAGTTTAATACTTACCATAAGTATTTTTCATTAATATTAAAATTATTATTAATCATAAGTTTAATTAGATGTTTAATTAAATCATAAGTAATTAATAAATGATATAATAAATATATATATCATAAATCTTAAATTAAATAATTACTTTTTATATCATAAGTAATTTATTAATAATGAAATTTATTATTTATATCATAAGTTATAATTAATAACCATAAGTTTTAATTAAAAGTTCATCGGGTCATAACTTGAGCCCCGAGAATCAGTTTTCGGGTTTGTCTTATATATATCTTCGACTAACCAACCAACCAGACACATTAGTGTGCTCAAGAACACCCCAAGAACAGCAAACAAGTCGTGACTTACAGCCATGAAACAACTTGTAGCTTTAATCCGTTCAAAAACATGTTTTAGTCATACCGGGTGATCCGTGGATCGGATTTCGATGACCCGAACATGAAAGTTCATCCCATCATCAATCCTAACATACTAGTACACCCTAAAGACTCCAAAAATGATCACAAAGTCGGACCATACCTGATTCAATTCGTTTTCACATTTTAATCTCAACAAAACACTATTTTAAGCATATCTAGAGCTCCGGGAATCGAAATGACATGAATCCGGAGTCTAAAATTAATGTCTTGATGAGAGGAACTCATATAAACAATTTAATTTCACTTTTATATCAGTTATATTTACAGAAAACAATAATAAAACCGCTGTCCCAAAACAATCAAACCGAAAACATGAATTAACGAGCACTTCTACGCATACAATCAACAATACAATAACATATAAGCATCATACTATCAATATAACATATAAAAACAGAAAAATATAAGAAAAATTGAAAAGATAGGGTTAGGATTTATACCATAATCAAGAATTGATTAATATGAGCGCGTAGAGAACGGAATGAGGAATCCGATTATGTGAAAAGCCCTTTGATCCAAGCTATTAATTGTTGAAGGATGATGATGATGGTGATGTTGGGTGCGACGGCCAAAAGGAAGGGAGGAAGGAGAGAGCAAACTAAAATTTAGGTTTTGATAATTTAGAAGTGAATGAGAAAATGATGAAAAAAAATGCAAAGTGGAAGGGGGTATACCCCTCCCCTTGGTTTCGGCCGAATGGGGTGAGTGGGGTGTGCCCCACTATCCCAATTTGATAACTTGTAATTTTCTTATGGCCCGAATGCCCGATCGAAACCCGAAACGCGAAAACACGACTACGCTATTAAAAATCCGGAGAGATAACAAATACGCGACGGAAAATATATATAAACACTATATATAAATATATGACATTAAAATATCATATTTAAAATAATTAGGACTTAAAAATCCCAAAAGCTCGACCGTTGGTTTGAAAACCGAAAAGATTCGCCGGATAGAAATCTGCGACACGTAGAAACGTACGATTTAAAATATGAATACAAATATTCATTTAACACATAATAATTAATATATTATTACTAAAATAATAATATAGGTCATAGAAATGACGTGGCACGAATAACAGTTAACGATCGTTAAATAATTAACGGTAAAAGATAACGGAAAAAGTAGGGTCGTTACAGTACCTTCCCGTTACGGAAATTTCGTCCCGAAATTTAAGCAGGTGCAGGGGTTGACCTCAGCATCTGGGAACAAATGCGGGTACTTCTACTTCATCTGATCTTCACGCTCCCAAGTGAACTCGGGACCGCGTCTGGCGTTCCATCTAACCCGAACAATAGGAATTCTGCTCTGCTTGAGAGTCTTAACCTCTCTGTCCATAATTTCAACAGGTTCCTCAATAAAATGAAGTTGCTTATCAACATGCAACTCCTCAAGAGGAATAGTCTCATCGGCTTCGGCCAAACACTTCTTTAAATTCGATACATGAAAAACGTCATGAACATCACTGAGTTCTTGTGGCAATTTCAAACGATAAGCCACGGGTTCAACACTCTCAATAATCTCAAAAGGTCCAACAAAATGAGGATTCAACTTTCCCCTTTTACCAAAACATATCACGCCCTTTCAAGGCGATACCTTCAACATAACACGATCACCGACCTAAAACTCAATATCGTTCCTTCTCTTATTGGCATAGCTCTTTTGCCTACTTCTAAAGGTTCTCAATCTCTCCTTAATCTGTACGATCTTCTCGGTAGTCTCATGAATAATTTCTGGACCTGCGAGTTGAGCATCCCCAACCTCATTCCAACAGACAGGAGACCTACACTTCCTACCATACAGTGCTTCAAACGGTGCAGCTTTAATATTTGCATGATAACTGTTGTTATAAGAAAATTCAGCTAGTGGCAAATATTTATCCCACCCATTACCAAAATCAATAACACACGCTCGCAACATGTCTTCTAACGTTTGAATGGTCCTTTCACTCTGACCATCCGTCTGCGGATGATAAGCGGTGCTCATATCCAACTTAGTTCCTAAAGCTTCCTGTAAGGATCACCAAAACCTCGATATAAATCGACTGTCTCGGTCTGAAATGATTGATACAGGAACACCATGTCTAGAGACAATCTCCTTCAAATATAAACGAGTAAGCTTCTTCATCGAATCTGTTTCCTTAATCGGCAAAAAGTGAGCTGACTTAGTGAGTCGATCTACAATCACCCAAATAGTATCATAGCCACCCGCAACTCTCTGTAACTTCGTAATAAAATCCATTGTAATACCTTCCCATTTCCACTCGGGAATCTCAGGTTGCACCAACAGTCCTGACGATTTCTGATGTTCAACTTTAACCTTAGCATAGGTCAATCACTTAGCCACATACATAGCCACATCAGCTTTCAAATTAGGCCACCAATACAGCTCCTTTAGATCATGATACATCTTTCTTGAACCAGGATGAATAGAATACCTAGACTTATGAGCCTCATCTAAAACAAGTTGTCGCAGATCACCATACTTCGGAACCCAAAGACGTCTCACAAAATATCTAGTACCATCTGCTCGTACCTTAAACTTCTTAGCCATGCCTCTGACATTCTCGTTCACAAAATTCTCCTCCTTTAAGGCTTCTTGTTGTGCCTCAAGAATCTGCCTTGCGAGGTTTGTTCGAATCGTCATATTCAAAGCTCTAAATCTGCGGGGTTCAACCCTTTCTTTTCGACTCAACGCGTCGGCCACAACATTCGCATTTCCCGGATGATATAAAAGTTCGCAATCATAATCATTCAACGTCTCAACCCATCTTTGTTGCCTCATATTCAACTGTTTTTGGTCAAGAATATGTTGAAGACTCTTGTGATCCGTGTACACTGTACTTTTGACCCCATAAAGATAATGTCTCCAAATCTTGAGCGCAAACACAACAGCTCCCAACTCTAAATCATGGGTTGTATAATTCCGTTCGTGGATCTTCAACTGACGCGACGCGTAAGCAATGACTTTCTTTCGCTGCATCAAAACACAGCCAAAGCCCTGACGCGAAGCATCACAATAAACAACAAAATCGTCATTACCCTCAGGCAGTGACAATATCGGAGCGGTAGTCAACTTCTTCTTCAAAGTTTGAAAAGCAGCCTCTTGTTCATCCTTCCACTCATACTTCTTCCCCTTGTGCGTTAAAACAGTCAGAGGTTTCACTATACGAGAGAAATCTTGAATGAACCTTCTATAGTAACCTGCCAACCCTAGAAACTGACGAACCTGAGTAGGAGTCTTCGGAATTTCCCACTTCTCAATTGCCTCAATCTTAGCAGGATCAACCTGTATTCCCTGTTTACTAACGATATGTCCAAGGAATTGAACTTCTCTTAACCAGAAAGCACACTTAGAGAACTTAGCGTACAACTCTTCTTTTCTCAACAGATCAAGCACTAACTTCAAATATTCTTTGTGCTCTTCATCACTCTTGGAATAAATAAGGATGTCGTCGATGAATACAATAACGAATTTGTCCAGATAGGGTCTGCACACACGGTTCATGAGGTCCATGAACACTGCAGGTGCATTTGTCAATCCGAACGGCATAACAAGGAATTCGTAGTGACTATAACGGGTGCGAAAAGCAGTTTTCGGAACATCAGATTCTTTAACACACAGTTGATGATAACCGGAACGAAGATCGATTTTAGAATAAACAGACGAACCTTGAAGCTGATTGAACAGATCATCAATTCTTGGAAGAGGGTAACGGTTTTTAACATTAAGCTTGTTCAATTCACGATAATCAATACACAAACGAAACGAACCATCTTTCTTCTTAACAAATAGAACAGGAGCTCCCCAAGGGGACGAACTAGGATGAATAAAACCCTTGTCTAACAACTCACGGATTTGACTCGACAATTCTTGAAGTTCGGAAGGCGCAAGTCGGTAAGGAGCACGTGCTACAGGAGCAGAACCGGGAACAAGATCGATTTGAAATTCTACCGCGCGTTGCGGTGGAAGGCCAGGTAAATCTTCGGGAAATACCTCGGGAAAATCCCTAACAATATGAACATCACCAACGCTCTTCTCTTCTCTATCAGAATCAACAACATGGGCTAGAATAGCATGACAGCCTTTGCGGAGATGTTTATGAACTTTCAAACAGCTAATAAGATTTAACTGTCTGCATTTCTTATCCCCATAAACCATCAGCGGCTCTCCAACCACATTAGTAATATGAATAGCTTTCTCATAACACACAATCTCAGCACGATTCGCAGACAACCAATTCATACCAATAACAATGTCGAAACTGCCTAGGTCAATCGGTATCAAATCTATCTCAAAATCTCTACCAGCCAAATTAATGTTACATTTACGATACACAGTCTTAGTAGTAAGCACTTTACCATTAGCTATCTCTACAACATAAGTATTGTCTCGAGGAGTTAACGGAGTTTTGATTTTTGGACTTAATTTATTGGACACAAAACTTAAATCAGCCCCTGAATCAAATAGTACATAAACTGATAAATCGTTGATCGAGAACGTACCCGTAATAAGTTTAGGATCTTCCTCAGCATCCCTGGCATTAATGTTGAATGCTCTTCCACGTGCATTATCAGTAGTCTTCTTGTTAGGGCAGGCATCACTAAAATGCCCCGGCTTACCGCATTCGTAACAAACTCTCTGATTACCACCATTTCTTGGCTTCCCATTACCATTACCATTACCACCATTATTACCAGCATTATTACTACCACATGCAGCAGGAGTAGCGAAACCCGGCATAAGCACCGTACAATCTTTAGCAATGTGTCCCTGCTTGGAACACCTCTTACAAGTAACCGTACAGTAACCATCATGAGCCTTATAACATCTAGGACAAACACGCTGATTACGGTTATTAGTACCAGAAGTATCTTGTTTCTTCTGCTAACCTTGGTTCTGGTTGCGATTATTATCCCACTTCCTTTTCCCATTATCAGCCTTCTTAACAACTTTCTCACTGGCATCGGTCACAGCAGCCTTACTTCTCCTCAAAATCTTATCATTAAGTTTATGAGCCATAGACATAGCAGCTTCAATAGTCTGGGGCTCACTAGACTCAACCTCATGCTCAATTTTCTTAGATAATCCATCAATATAAGCTTCAATCTTAAGATTCTCATCAGCATAAACATTTGGGCACAACAAAGTCAACTCCAAGAACCTTTGTTCATAGGCATCTAATTCGGTGCCCTTCATTTTCAAGTTCTTAAGCTCAGCCTCTAACTTCTTAAGTTCACCCCGGGGACGATAACGGGTGATCATTATCTCTTTAAAGTTGTTCCAAGTCAAACCATACGCCACATC
Organism: Rutidosis leptorrhynchoides; assembly: GCF_046630445.1. Lineage (NCBI taxonomy): Eukaryota > Viridiplantae > Streptophyta > Magnoliopsida > Asterales > Asteraceae > Rutidosis > Rutidosis leptorrhynchoides. Next base: position 519,067,999 of record NC_092334.1, read on the forward strand.
GTTACCCAAACTACTAACCAAGTTGTTCCACCAAGTTAATGCACTATCTTTAAGAGTGCAGCTTGCGAAACTAACCTTGTCCTCCTCTCGGACTCGACTAACCATGAAAATAGACTCAATCTTCTCAAACCAACGAGTAAGTCCAATGGGTCCTTCAGTGCCACTAAATTCTTGTGGACGACTTGCCATAAACGTTTTGTATGAGCATCCCACCTGGTTGTTGTTATTCGCATTAACATTAACATTTGCTGCCATAGCAGCTGCTATTCCTTCGGAGATAAGTCGTTGCATACGGGCTTCGTTGGACTCGCGGGGAGGCATGATCTTCAAAACAGAATAACACAACCGTTAGTACTAAGAATAATACCAGTGTTATAAGGGAATAGATCGAACACGAAAAGATTAACCATTAAAATAATAGTCAATAAACACTATGAGTAATAACATGACAGTTATGATAGTTATAGAAATAGTCACCACATGCATACATACCTTATGATATAAATCATACAACATACATAGCAACTAACATACATGAACTATATTACGCATAATATAACATGCCAAGAGTCACAACATCAGAAATAAAATATGATAATGATAATAGATGTCATAAAGAAATAACCATCCATACATAATGAAAAATATCCCATAACAAAATCCTTAATAAAATCCTCGGCAAAACGTCGTACATCATCCAAAAATGACTGTATAAAAGGACATTAAGTCTTATGAAATAAATAATCAATCATGAATCATCATATCACATCTGCTTAGAGCGGGTGTGATAAGCTGGGCCGGTATGAGGCTCAGCAGGAGTCTCATACTTCCTCAACTTTCCTTTCACCTCCTCCAACTCTGACTTCAGACCACGAACTATGCTCTCAAGAGCCTCGAACTTAGCGTCCACCTCATGGTTACGCTTCTGGGTCTCAAACTCAACATTATGCTTGAAACTGATAAACGAATCCATACTAGCTCTAATCTCGTCCATCATCTCGTTATGCGGCAAAATCCGCATACAGTCGCTGAGAGCATTAATACGCGTCTCATTCGAGTATGCTCTAGTCATATGAGTGATGGTAGCCATGTAGTGGTTAACAGGATCATCGATCAAAGGCTGATCAGCAAGGCGTCTAGCAGCGGACGAAGGAGCAGTAGCAGGAACGGAATTGTTGTTCGAAGTCGACATCTGCAAACTTTAAAGCCACATACCACATACAACATAGAAGTAACATAAGTAATAACTTATAATTATTCCCCATACGAAATGAAATGCATAATAATGCTATATCAAGAAGGGTCGGGCTGTAGACTAGACTCTAATGCACCCTAAAAACCACGGGTTGACCACATTAGACCGCCTAGTTCCCTACAACCTGAGCTCTGATACCAACTGTGATTACCCCGTCAAAACACTTAATGGCTCCGTCACTTGGTCCCACAGCTTGATCGAACTTAAATGAATTTAATAAACAACATTGCATTCTTTTATTCAAAAAGTTTCCTAAAAAGGAAATATACCAAAAATATGTAGTTTAAGTAACCCAACATATTAAATACCAAAGTTGACATAAAACATTGTCAACAGAACCCACAAGTTTAAATTATTCCAAAATAGAATGCAAGTTCAAAGTTTCATAATTATTTAATAAAATCTTTCTAAATGCATGCAGACTCTTCTAACACAGCGGAAGCATCAAACAAACTCAAATACCTGTGAAAACATGCGAGTAAACTGTCAACAAAAATGTTGAGTGAATTATAGGTTTAAATAATTGAATAAACTTTAGACCACAAGATTTAAAATGTTAGAAAACATAAAACATTATTCCATTATCAATGAGCCACCTGGTAACCACTTAACCCTTTATTTACCCTTGCCAAACACAATAATAATATACACTGAACAAGTGTATCTACAACAAAATACGAAGTACTAAATATTCTGATTATAAATTGCTAGCGCGACTAGCTCGAAATGGAGTTGTCAAACCCGATAGATCTATCTGTAGGATTCGCGTTCACCAGTAGAAACCAGTGATTACAGTTACCAGACTAGGGAATATTTTTGTTCAACTCATAATGAATAATTTAAATTTAATTGTCACTTGTGTCTAAACGTAAAATAAAATGCATGTAATTACATCCCAAAAATATACTTTGAAAAGTATGTAAAAATGGGACTATAACTCACCTTAAAGCAAATGAAGTAACCACACAAAAAGCGAACAGCAAACGAAGTAAAGTGATCAGGAATGATCACAACGCCGACCTATAAATACAGCAGGTCGATATAAATAACTAACTTAGGTCAAGTCTTAGTATGATACCTACTATACATGTTGCAAGTAGACATAGAACAACACTCAACATGCATCGGTTTGATCGAAACAGCGTACGGACACACACTTTCTATTTTTAGAAAGTTTTTATTTTTAGCAGGTTTCCTTTTTTGGAAAGTTTCTATTTTAGGAAAGTTTCTATTTTAAAAAAGTTTCTATTTTAGGAAAGTTTCTATATTTAGAAAGTTTCTATATTTAGAAAGTTGCTATTTTTTGAAAAGTTTATAAGTTAGGAAAGTTTCCTTAATTAGAAAGTCAACAAAAGTCAACTGTAAGTCAAAGTCAACCGAAAGTCAACCGAAAGTCAACTCAAAAGTCAACCTTGGTTAAACATAGTCAATGTTAATTTTAAAAGTATAAGTTATATTAATAATATAGGTTATAATGTTAATTAAAGTCATATATGTATAATTATGTCATAACATAAGTTTAATTAAATTAAATTGAATTATTAAAGTTAACATAAGTTTAAATGATATAATTAATATAACATAAGTATTTAATTAATTAATTAATTATTAGTCATAATATAGGAATTATTAATTAATAATAGATTTTAAATCATATCATAAGTATTATTAATTAATAATGAATTATTAATCATATCATAAGTTTCTAATTATAATTTTTAAATCATAAGTATTTAATAATTAAATTATAATTAAATAATAACTAAGCCTTATAATAATTAAATAATTAATTAATCCTTATTATAAGTCTTATTATAATAATTTCATAATATAAGTTTAATACTTACCATAAGTATTTTTCATTAATAATAAAAGTATTATTAATCATAAGTTTAATTAAATCATAAGTAATTAATAAATGATATAATAAATATATATATCATAAATATTAAATTAAATAATTACTTTTTATATCATAAGTAATTTATTAATAATGAAATTCATTATTTATATCATAAGTTATAAGTAATAACCATAAGTTTTAATTAAAAGTTCAACGGGTCATAACTTGAGCCCCGGGAATCAGTTTTCGGCGAGTCTTATATATATCTTTGCCTAACCAACCCACCCGACACATTAGTGTGCTCAAGAACACCCCAAGAACAGCAAACAAGTCGTGACTTACAGCCATGAAACAACTTGTAGCTTTAATCCGTTCAAAAACATGTTTTAGTCATACCGGGTGATCCGTGGCTCGGATTTCGATGACCCGAACATGAAAGTTCATCCCATCATCAATCCTAACACACTAGTACACCCTAAAGACTCCAAAAATAATCACAAAGTCGGACCATACCTGATTCAATTCGTTTTCACATTTTAATCTCAACAAAACACCATTTTAAGCATATCTAGAGCTCCGGGAATCGAAATGACATGAATCCGGAGTCTAAAATTAATGTCTTGATGAGAGGAACTCATCTAAACACTTTTATTTCACTTTTATATCAATTATATTTACAGAAAACAACAATCAAACCGCTTTCCCAAAACAATCAAACCGAAAACATGAATTAACGAGCACTTCTACGCATACAATCAACAATACAATAATATATAAGCATCATACTATCAATATAACATATAAAAACAGAAAAATATAAGAAAAATTGAAAAGCTAGGGTTAGGGTTTATACCCTAATCAAGAATTGATTAATATGAGCGCGTAGAGAACGGAATGAGGAATCCGATTATGTGAAAAGCCCTTTGATCCAAGCTATTAATTGTTGAAGGATGATGATGATGGTGATGTTGGGTGCAACAGCCAAAAGGAAGGGAGGAAGGAGAGAGCAAACTAAAATTTAGGTTTTGATAATTTAGAAGTGAATGAGAAAATGATGAAAAAAATGCAAAGTGGAAGGGTGATGTGTGCGAGATGGTGTATAAAAAAGTTATATTTTTGCTATGAAAAACTATTAAATACGATACAATTTTACACAAGTTATTTATTTATTTATAGAGTGGATATACCTAAACCTTGCTACAACACTTATAGGCAGTGTACCTAATCGTACAGTAGTGTAGTTTTTAGTAAGTCCGGTTCGTCCACAGGGGACTCGCCAAGTTTAACGCTATATTTTTTTAAAACTATATTTGTATAAATATAAATATAAATATAAATATAAGTAGTATTATTATTATAAAAGGGGTTTTTACCGTTTAATGACCGGTTTGTTGATTTTAAAACTTTAGTCGCAGTTAAAACCTAATGTAAAATATTAAAAATAAATATAACTTAATTTAAAGCGTAAAGTAAATAACGATAATGAAATTGCATTAAATAAAAGTGCGATAAAATAAAATTTGCGATAATTAAAAGGTACGATAAATAAAATGACAATAAATTAAAGTGCGATAATTAAAAGTGCAATTAAATATGAAATATATAACATATGCTTATTTAAACTTACGTAATCATGATGTTTGACGTGTTGATTTTAGTTTATTACCATGGGTTAATTGTACTTTGTCCTGGATTATTCAATATGTCCGTCTGGTTTTTGTCCATAACAGTCCATCAGTCATAAATATAAAGTGCGAGTGTCCTCGTCAAATTATCCTTATATCCGAAGTCAAATATTCCAACTAATTGGGGACTTAAACTGTAACAAGGTCTTAATACTTTGTTTAATAATTACACCAGGATATCGACTGCGTGTAAAACAAGGTTTTAATACTTTATTAACAATTACGCCAAGTGTCCTTGTACATAATTCACCCCTGTTTTAATAAGTCTATTAACTATTAATCATTTCCCGTGTCCGGTTAAATGAACGATTATTCGTACATATAAATATCCCGCCCATCGTGTCCGATCGAGTGTATATGGTTATTTATAGGTACGTCCAATTGTAAATCTTTATATTAAACTAACAAACTATCATTTAATTAAACAAATATAAAGCCCATTAATAGCCCATAGTCTAATTTCCACAAGTGTCGTTCTTTTGTCCAAACCCCAATTATGGTACAAAGCCCAATTACCCCGTTTTAATATTTTAGCCCAACATCATGATTACTTCGGCTTAAATAAGCATAATAATAACTTAGCTACAAGACATTAATGTAAAAAGGTTGAACATAACTTACAATGATTAAAAATAGCGCGGTGTTACACGGACAGAGTTTCGACTTACAAAACCTTTAAACATTCGACTAATCTACCCTTATTATTATTACCAACTTAAAATTAAAATTACAAATTGATATTACGAATTGAAGTGATAATTGATACATATGTATATGTATAATATAGAGGGAAGTAGAAAAAGAGGTGTAAAATTCAAGTAAAATTCGTGACCTTTTATAGGCCTACAAACTCCGCGAGTGTGGAGTTTTTATACCTTCAAACTCCGCGAGTTCGGAGCCTCCAGTTTCACCTAACATTCCTTGAACTTTGACTGCCGAAGGATTTTATTATATAAATATAATATATATATATATATATAATTTATATAAATAATTATATATTATATTATATTTATTTACGTAATTAATTTGTAACTTTCGGTCCGTTGCGTCGCGCATTATTAGTTGGTTCATGTCCCGGTTTCGGCTTTTCGAACGTCCTTTCGTACGATTTAATATTTTGAACTTTGCTTTTCGCGGCTCGTTCTCTTGTAACTTTTAGACGTTTCTTATCAATAAATTGAACCTTTTTAATTGTATCTTGTATTTTTTAGCTTTTTGGACCTTTGCGTCTTTAATTCGTCGAATCTGCCTTTTGTCTTCACCTTTTAATATTTAAACGAATATTACTTGTAAATAGGACAACTGCAGCTAAAAGCTTGTCTTTCTTGAGGGATAATGCTATGAAATATGTGTTCGTTTTTAGCATTATCAAATATTCACACACTTGAGCGTTGCTTGTCCTCAAACAATATAGTCTTGAAATAAAAATATACATGAATCACTTCTTTATTCTTCACACTTTGTACATCAGTGATTTTAATACGGCGGTATGAACAATGATAGTAACGATGTGGTTTACAGTCCTGCATGACTATAAAAATTTAGATCCATTAGGAAATTGGATCTTTATGAAATCATTTGATCTTTTGAAAATTTAATCTAGCTTTTACCCTAGATAAGTTTTTCGGAATAACCCTTCACCGGTGTTTGCAAAATATTTTTGTGGGTTTCATATTTGAAAATTTTAGCTCAAAACTTGCGGTTTTGTGTCACCCATTTGCTAACCTTGTATTGGGAAAGCAACACATCCAGTATACTTGCTCCGTATATTACCTTTCGGTAAACTACCGTCCGGTTGTAAAGGAAAGCGTTGAACAAGCAACTGTTAAGGCAATGTCCAGTGACATGCTTTTGATTATGGTCTATATCGTGTCGGATGCAATTACTATCCCTTGTAGGAGCATTAGTAAAGATCACCCTATAGTTTTTTCGATCTGGCACAAGGTCCTATCTTCGACCATGCTATGCAACCACCGTTCTTATGGTTGACACCCGATTTGATTCAGGTGACCTAATGAATTCCAGGTGAATTCCTAGGATTTTACGTTCAATAGTAATGAACACATTGAAAATGGGTTTTCAGAAAACAAATCGGTTTGTAATTTTGATCAAAATATTTTCTCGTTCAAGCTCGAGTTTAGATATCATCGAATTCCATGAGTTTGAATTCTCAATCTTTAAGGTCAATCTTTAGGATTGAGTATTATCAGTCTTAAAAGCTGATTTTTGATCTTTTAAGGAGATTATCCTTTCTGAGGATCTGATTCATTAGTCTTATAAGCTAATTTGCACGGTGCCCCCCATTGTACGAGATAGATCCTCTCATGGTTAGGATAAGTCTGAGCACTTGGCGACCCTGTTTGATACTGAGGTCCGTAGATTTCCAACTGATTTTCGAGAAAATTTTTCAAGGTTTTTCGTAGACTCTACAACTGGTCTGGACGATAACTTCCTGACCTAAATCAAGAAGCGCGTGTCTTTTTTAGAAGACTTTACTTCCTTTTAATGATGGAATTGATTCATCGTGTAGATCCATCTTTATTTCAAATATATTACAGTAAATCAGGTAAAACTGATTAGTATTGTCCAAAGCAAAAGTATCTTAAGTTATTTGTTACAAAAATATGTGATATATGTTCAAAATAACTTGGTAATTTTTCCCACACCTGGCTTTTATTTTCCTTTCTTTGCCTTTTTATTGTCCTCTATTCCATTTTAAATGAATTCTAACATTTTGGGTTGTTTCTCAATTTATGTCCTTTCTGAGGTAACAATAATTTCGGTGTTAACACCTAGTTTTATTGCTCATAAATATGTATAAACATGATTTTTAGTTCATTTAATTGAAAATTTTTCAAATTTTCACAAAATTTGGCAATTAAACTAAGTGTAAACCCGAGAGAATTTATAACCCTTCCCCACACTTGAGATCATGCAATGCCCTTATTTGCATGAAATCAGACTATAATTATAAATTCATGAGGGTGATTAGTGTAGAAAAGTGATTAAAAATACCGAGTTTGTAATTACTAAGGTCGTCGAATGATAGATGGAGCGCCTCATCGTTCATTCCTTTTGTTGTAATTTCACATATGTTTTGCGTCTTATCGTCAAAATTAGTAGCTTTTGCTGAACTTAATCTTTACAAGTGCGATGTTTTACCCTGTTTTGTACATAAGATAAACTACAAACATATATATATATATATATATATATATATATATATATATATATATATATATATATTATAAAAACCTTTATTTATTAAAACAATTTAAATGAATAATTTTTTTAAAATTGTGTTTCCTTTTACTTTAGGTAGTTTCGGTATGTTTACCTAGTCCGTCCCTTGACAAAATTTAAAATTTGTCGTTTTTAAAGCGATTGTTTTAAAAGCAAAGATTTTTGTGGTTTTTTAAATTATATTTTTTTGGTATACTTTAGATCAATAAATTAAAAATAATGATAACAAAATTTTTTGCCCCGCCCTCGGGTAAAGCAACTTCGGTTCCATGACCTAGTCTTCAACTTACGATGAATTTTAGAAATCATTTTTTAAACTTAATGAAATAAAGTAATTTTTCGGGTAAAATTCACACAAAACTTAAATTTAAAAATGCATATTAATTTCATACAAAACCTACAAAACAAAAATTCAGAATGGGGGGAGAAAACTAGTTCTTTAGTGTCTGTTAGTGGAAAAGGCCAATCGGATTTCATTCTCGGAACTACACGAGAACAGAACAATTAACTATAGACAGCATTATTTCTTAGAACATTTGAATCTCCCCACACTTAGGTAGCTGTGGTTTTGAAATTGTGATTAACTTCATCGTCAATTTCGTTTGGACCATAATCAACTTGCATATATGTGACTTTTGCTTTAAGCCATTGGTCGGATTCCTGTGTAATTTCCACAAATTCAACTAGTTTCGCCTTTTCTTTAGGCGATAGATTGGATACTAACCGGTTACATAACTTAAAGTTCCCCATGGTTCTAGCATCGCGAATCCGTTTAATAAGTTTCTTCATTGAACTGTTAATAACGGAGTCATTAAATTTTGTATCAACAACGGGGTTCTTTGTTATCAAGTAATCATTATATTTTACTTCATTTTCCCCACACTTAGGCGTTGTATTATCGTTAAGCACTACCGTTGGAGTTGGTAAAACAACATGGTTCTTACCAATCATTTTTGTTGGTTCAGCGGTTTTGGTTGGTGGAGATTTAGACTTTCGACTCACAAAGGTGATCGATTTTTCATCATTACTAAGTGTCATTCTACCTTTTCTTACATCAAATAACGCCCCGGTGGACGCTAAGAATGGTCGAACTAAAATTAGAGGAAGGTTTGGGTCCTCTTCTATGTCAATGACAATGAATTCGACTAGAAAGGTTAAATTACCCACTCGAACAGGTAGGTCGTCAGCAATTCCAACTGGGTGCTTAATGGTTTGATCAAAGAGTCGAACACTCATTTTCGTTGGACTTAACTCACCTACTCCTAATCTCTTATATAATGAAAGAGGCATAACACTTATACTCGCACCTAAATCTGCTAGTACATCATACATGACACAATCACTAAGTAGACAAGGAACAATAAATTCTCCCGGATCACCCAACCTAGGTGGAGGTTTTGGTGGAACTGTCTTCACCGGGTTTACTTTTACGGTTTTTGTTTCTTGTACCTTCTTATTTTTCTTCTTCTTTTCAGAGGTTTCACAAACTTTATTACCTATTACTTGCTCATACTCAACTCCTTTTCTTGGAAACGGGATGGGTGGTCTGTATGGTGCCACCACTGGCTTTACATACTCGAGTGGTGGTGGTGTTGTAAATTCTTCATCGTTACTCACATCTAAAACCTTCCCATCTTCTGATGATGGTTTTTCAGAATTTGTTGATACCATATTAACATTCTCTTTTCGAGGATTTACTTCAGTATCACTCGGTAGCTTTCCTTGTTCCCTCTCACTCATCATGCTAGCAAGAGTACCTACATGTTTTTCTAGATTCAAAATGGAAGCTTGTTGAGTTCTTAATGACTGATCAAACCTCTCATTTGTTTGGGTTTTGAGATGTTATAAATTGTGTTTGAGATTCCATTAGCTTTGCCATCATCTCTTCCAGATTTGGCTTTTTCTCTTCGGTTTGTTGTGGTGGTTTATATAAGCCAGGTCTTTGTTGATTGAAAGTGTTGTTTTGAGTTGGTTGGTTATTTGGACCTTGTTGGTTATACGAGTTATTGTTTGATCCATTTGGATTGTAAAGAATGTTTTGATTTCGATTAAAGTTGTAACACCCTAACTTAACATGACCACAATATTGTCCGCTTTGCCCGCAGGCGCACGGCTTTTTCTTGGCGACCACACACGAGAAGCACTTTCCCAGGAGGTCACCCATCCTGGTAGTGCTCTTGCCCGAGCACGCTTAACCACAACGTACTCGCACTTCTACTCAGCCTGTGATCCCAAAACGCGTTGTGTCATTTAAGCGTGAGTATTACCTTATAATCCCATGATCACTCATGTCCGTGGGCGATGTGGGATTTGCCTAGGGTGTTACATTCACCCCCCTAAGGACTCATCGTCCTCGATGAGGTTTGCCCCACCACCCCCAACGGCACATGAGTGGCTCTGATACCATTCTGTAACACCCCAACTTAACATGACCACAATATTGTCCGCTTTGCCCGCAGGCGCACGGCTTTTTCTTGGCGACCACACACGAGAAGCACTTTCCCAGGAGGTCACCCATCCTGGTAGTGCTCTTGCCCGAACACGCTTAACCACAACGTACTCGCACTTCTACTCAGCCTGTGATCCCAAAACGCGTTGTGTCATTTAAGCGTGAGTATTACCTTATAATCCCATGATCACTCATGTCCGTGGGCGATGTGGGATTTGCCTAGGGTGTTACAAAAGTTTGGCCTTGGCGGTTGATAATTATTTTGATAATTATTTCCCGACCTTTGGTTCATGTAGGAAACATTCTCACGTTGTTCCATCGTTTGCTCGATGTGACAATCTTTCGTTAAGTGTGGTCCATCGCATTGCTCACAACTGATTCGTATTGCGTGAATATATTTATTCATATTTTCCATTCGTCTCTCGAAAGCATCTATTTTTGCGAAAACGGAATCAAAGTCATGGCTAGAATCGGCTCTAGCCGCTTTAGATGAACGAAAAATATCTTTTTCCTGATGCCACTCATGTGAGTGGGAGGCTGTGTTATCAATGATTTTGTGAGCTTTAGTTGCGGTTTTCTTCATAATGGAACCACCAGCTGCTATATCGATGTCTTTTCGTGTAGCAATGTCGATACCTTGGTAGAATATTTGTACTATTTGATAAGTATCTAAACCGTGCTGAGGACATCCTCTCAACAACTTTCCAAATCTTGTCCACGCCTCATATAGAGTTTCATTTGGCTTCTGCGTGAATGTAACAATTTCTCCTTGAAGTCTCACGGCTTTAGATGCCGGAAAGAATTGTTTAAGAAATTTTTCAACCAAAACGTCCCATTTATCAATCGCCCATTCAGGTAACGATTCTAACCAATCTTTGGCTTCTCCCTTTAAAGTCCAGGGAAATAACATGAGATAGATTTGTTCATCCTCCACTTCTCTAATTTTGAATAGAGTACAGATCCTATTAAAGGTTCGAAGATGTTCGTTTGGATCTTCTTTTGAAGTACCACTATATTGGCATTGATTAGTTACCATGTGTAGGATTTGTCCTTTGATTTCATAATCTGGCGCATTAATGTCTGGCTTAATAATGGCGTGACCTTGGCCAGTGCGTTTAGCTCTCATTCGGTCTTCCATACTTAGAGGTTCCAGATTCTCCATAATTGAATTTGTTGAATCTGAATCACTAAAGGATTCTGATTTAATGGTTGGTTCCTCTACAATCTCTGTTTGAATGATTGGTGGTTCCGGAGGAAAGATTAATGGTTTAGGATCTCTGAATTGTCCCTGAATATCCTCCGGATTCTCAATTGTGAGGTCGGGTTCAAAAAATAGATTATCAAAAATTTGAATTGGAGTACTTGGTTGACTAGATGACGATTCTAAAAAAAAATCAACGGCGACAATATTTGCTAGATGTCTTGATCGAGTTACAGGTGGTGAACGTATGAAAGGTAGTGAACGTTTTGCTCGGTGCATTCACAGAATATCCTATTAGTTATAAAAAGATAGAAAAATTATATAAGTTATCAAATTAATAGACTATTCTGCTTTTGCTCACGTTTCGAATAGCCAAAAGATGTAGCAGAGAGCCAGAACCCTTTAAATCGGAAGCTCACAACTCAGCCACTAACAAATCCAACTATTACTACGAAGCAGAAAATTTGGATGTCTATCAATTTAACTGCTTAAAATAATTTTTCGTTTTGAATTATTAGAGAAGAAATAGAGAAAATTCTAAGTCCTAAAAACTAGAGCGGCGAGAAATAAGAAAGAAAAAGAGTAGCGTCGAAAAACGTCGAAAAATAAAAAATTGAAAAATAAAATAAGAAAGTAGCGCGTCGAAACTTAAAATTCTAAAAATTAAATATTAAAAGTTGCGTCTAAAGGTATTAAAACATAAAAGAAATTCTATATCCAAAACGGCAATATCTTAATTAGGCACTAAATTTTATTAAATACTAAAACGATAAGCGACGTCGTAAAATTCTAAAGCGCCTAAATTTTAGTCTAAAGAAAAAGCACTTAAGGGATTTTACGGCAAAGCCTAAAAATCTAAAAATAAAAAAAAAATACTACGGCAAAAACTATGTCTTAAAACTAATTACGAGCAGAAAATACAAATATTACGCTAAAACAAATAAAAAGATATAAAATATAAAATAAACTTAAAGTTAAAAAAAATACAATTTTTATTAAAAATATTATTTTTATATTATTATTTATAAAAGTATTAATTTTATAAAACTAATTAAAACTTAAAATACAAAATTAATTAAACTAAATTAAACCTAATTATAATTAATAATAATTAAATTTTAACCCTAAATTCGTAATTAATGCTGTACCAGGTTTGACCTGTCAGAGGGGCTCCGCGAGTGCGGATTTACGATACCCCCAAACTCCGCGAGTGCGGAAAGTGCAGGTTCAAATGAGGTGCAGGCCAAAAAATTCGACAGGTTCTGTTTTTATTATACTTTTTATTTTATTTTCTGTTTTATATATATATATATATAAAGTATTTATATAAAATAAATAAAAACTAAAATAGAAATATAAATACTTAATAATTTTATAAATTTTAAACAAATTCTTAAAAATTATATAGATATTTTTTTAATATTTTTGTATTTTTAATATTTAAAGCGTATTTATACAAAAACGTATTTAAAACTTTAATAAAAAATCTTTTTTTTATTAGCGTTGCGCTTTCGGCGTTTAACTTTCCCCGGCAGCGGCACCAAAAATACTTGATGTGTGCGAGGTGGTGTATAAAATAGTTATATTTTTGCTACGAAAAACTATTAAATACGATACAATTTTACACAAGTTATTTATTTATTTATAGAGTGGATATACCTAAACCTTGCTACAACACTTATAGGCAGTGTACCTAATCGTACAGTAGTGTAATTTTTAGTAAGTCTGGTTCGTCCACAGGGAACTCGCCAAGTTTAACGCTATATTTTTTTAAAACTATATTTGTATAAATATAAATATAAATATAAGTAGTATTATTATTATAAAAGGGGGTTTTTACCGTTTAATGACCGGTTTGTCGATTTTAAAACTTTAGTCGTAGTTAAAACCAAATGTAAAATATTAAAAATAAATATAACTTAATTTAAAGGGTAAAGTAAATAACGATAATGAAATTGCGATAAATAAAAGTGCGATAAAATAAAATTTGCGATAATTAAATGGTACGATAAATAAAATGACAATAAATTAAAGTTCGATAATTAAAAGTGCAATTAAATATGAAATATATAAATTATGCTTATTTAAACTTCCGTAATCCTGATGTTTGACGTGTTGATTTTAGTTTATTACCATGGGTTAATTGTACTTTGTCCTGGATTATTCAATATGTCCGTCTGGTTTTTGTCCATAACAGTCCATCAGTCATAAATATAAAGTACGAGTGTCTTCGTCAAATTATCCTTATATCCGAAGTCAAATATTCCAACTAATTGGGGACTTAAACTGTAACAAGGTCTTAATACTTTGTTTAATAATTACACCAGGATATCGACTGCGTGTAAAACAAGGTTTTAATACTTTGTTAACAATTACGCCAAGTGTCCTTGTACATAATTCACCCATGTTTTAATAAGTCTATTAACTATTAATCATTTCCCGTGTCCGGTTAAATGAACGATTATTCATACATATAAATATCCCGCCCATCGTGTCCGATCGAGTATATATGGTTATTTATAGGTACGTCAAATTGTAAATCTTTATATTAAATTAACAAACTATCATTTAATTAAACAAATATAAAGCCCATAGTCTAATTTCCACAAGTGTCGTTCTTTTGTCCAAACCCCAATTATGGTACAAAGCCCAATTACCCCGTTTTAATATTTTAGCCCAACATCATGATTACTTCGGCTTAAATAAGCATAATAATAACTTAGCTACAAGACATTAATGTAAAAAGGTTGAACATAACTTACAATGATTAAAAATAGCGCGGTGTTACACGGACAGAGTTTCGACTTACAAAACCTTAAAACATTCGACTAATCTACCCTTATTATTATTACCAACTTAAAATTAAAATTACAAATTGATATTACGAATTGAAGTGATAATTGATACATATGTATATGTATAATATAGAGGGAAGTAGAAAAAGAGGTGTAAAATTCGAGTAAAATTCGTGACCTTTTATAGGCCTACAAACTCCGCGAGTGTGTGCGGAGCCTCCAGTTTCACCTAACATTCCTTGAACTTTGACTGCCGACGGATTTTATTATATAAATATAATATATATATATAATTTATATAATTAATTATATATTATATTATATTTATATACATAATTAATTTGTAACTTTCGGTCCGTTGCGTCGGGCATTATTAGTTGGTTCATGTCCCGATTTCGGATTTTCGAACGTCCTTTGGTACGATTTAATATTTTGAACTTTGCGTTTCGCGGCTCGTTCTCTTGTAACTTTTAGACGTTTCTTATCAATAAATTGAACCTTTTTAATTGTATCTTGTACTTTTTAGCTTTTTGGACCTTTGCGTCTTCAATTCGTCGAATCTGTCTTTTGTCTTCACCTTTTAATATTTAAACGAATATTACTTGTAAATAGGACAACTGCAACTAAAAGCTTGTCTTTCTTGAGGGATAATGCTATGAAATATGTGTTCGTTTTTAGCATTATCAAAGGGGGTATACCCCTCCCCTTGGTTTCGGCCAAATGGGGTGAGTGGGGTAGGGCCCACTATCCCAATTTGATAACTTGTAATTTCCTTGTGGCCCGAATGCCCGATCGAAACCCGAAACGCAAAAACACGACTACGCGATTAAAAATCCGGAGAGATAACAAATACGAGACGGAAAATATATATAAACACTATATATAAATATATGACATTAAAATATCATATTTAAAATAATTAGGACTTAAAAATCCAAAAAGCTCGACCGTTGATTTGAAAACCGAAAAGATTCGCCGGATAGAAATCCGCGACACGTAGAAACGTATGATTTAAAATATGAATACAAATATTCATTTAACACATAATAATTAATATATTATTACTAAAATAATAATATAGGTCATAGAAATGACGTGGCATGAATAACAGTTAACGGTCGTTAAATAATTAACGGTAAAAGATAACTGAAAAAGTAGGGTCGTTACAGTACCTTCCAGTTACGGAAATTTCGTCCCGAAATTTAAGCAGGTGCAGGGGTTGACTCAGCATCTGGGAACAAATGCGGGTACTTCTGCTTCATCTGATCTTCACGCTCCCAAGTGAACTCGGGACCGCATCTGGCGTTCCATCTAACCCGAACAATAGGAATTCTGCTCTGCTTGAGAGTCTTAACCTCTCGGTCCATAATTTCAATAGGTTCCTCAATAAAATGAAGTTGCTTATCAACATGCAACTCCTCAAGAGGAATGGTCTCATCGGCTTCGGCCAAACACTTCTTGAAATTCGATACATGAAAAACGTCATGAACAGCACTGAGTTCTTGTGGCAATTTCAAATGATAAGCCACGGGTTCAACTCTCTCAATAATCTCAAAAGGTCCAACAAAACGAGGATTCAACTTTCCCCTTTCACCAAAACGTATCACGCCCTTCCAAGGCGATACCTTCAACATAACACGATCACCGACCTGAAACTAAATATCGTTCCTTCTCTTATTGGAATAGCTCTTTTGCCTACTTCTGGCGGTTCTCAATCTCTCTTTAATCTGTACGATCTTCTCGGTAGTCTCATGAATAATTTCTGGACCTGTGAGTTGAGCATCCTCAACCTCATTCCAACAGACAGGATACCTAAACTTCCTACCATACAGCGCTTCAAACGGTGCAGCTTTAATACTTGCATGATAACTGTTGTTATAAGAAAATTCAGCTAGTGGCAAATATTTAACCCACCCATTACCAAAATCAAAGATTTTGGTCGGATATTCCAGGGAATATGGAATATGAGGGCGGATTTGAGTTTCTCTCATTAGGGAGATTGGTTGTCGAAGGGTGTCGGATAGTATACGTTTGACCGGAGCTCAGGTTTTGGGTGATGATTGGTTCAACAAACGAGCAGTTTCTTCGAGGGTGACCGATTATGAATCTTTAGGTAATTGATGGAGTGGATAGTCTTGTAAGTCCCGAAAGTTGAAACTTATTGTTGAGGGTGTCGGGAACTAGGTGAGAGTTTGGTAACTGACGGAAGTATCGAGTTAGTGGGAGTTGGACGACTCGTGAGAGTTGTGTAGATATTATTCGTAACGATTGAAATTGTAACTTTTATAACCCTTTTTTTTGTTAATAACTTTAAAACTTATAGGTTATATGTATATGTATATCGATATGTATATGTGTATGCATATATAGTTTAGTACGTAAATATGGATTGATAGATGTATTTCGGGTGAAAATGGATATATTCATGGATAATAAATTGTCATTCATATTTTATCCACAAAATATTTAGATCATCCATATGAATATTCATATCCATTATTCGTCTATTTAGATCGTCCATATCTATTATAAATAGTGAATCGGATCGGATGAATCAATAAACAGAACATCCCATCCCTAACTACGGCTATTATTATGCTTTCTATAATTACAACTCCAAACTTGTACTAATTGTTAATTATGAAGTATTAACATTCTTTTCTTATAAACACATTTCTTTTTATAAACGTTGGCTCACTCAAGTGTAAAAATCTAGCCCTTTTATGCAAATGGTGGTGGCGGTTCCATACCGAGTCTAACTCACTTTGGGCCAAAATCATCACAAGCATATACGGGCCGGATGGGGGTCTAACACATAATATTACGACTTCACAGTTTTCTTTTTGCATCAACTGGACTAATATTATTCGAGTTGGCAATTCACTTTCTTCTTTAGGGCTGCAGTTTAAAAATTCCTTCCAGAAAGTCGTAGGAGATGGTGCATCAACAGAATTTTGGAAAAGCGTGTGGGTGGGCGATGAGCAGCTACAGTTCAAGTATAGCATATTGTTTCGGCTAGAGGCAAACAAGGAGGCAAAGGTATCTGATCAAGTGGTTTGGGGAGACAATGGTTGCGTTTTCAATTGGGAGTGGTCCAGGGATCCAATGGACAGAACGAAGAGTGATCTAGATGATTTAATCGCCTTGATCAGCTCGTATACCCATAGCAGCGAAGCATCTGATTCATGGAGATGGTCTTTCTCATCTAACGGTAAATTCACAACCAAACAATTGAATAGTATCATAATGGATAAAACATTAGCAGGTGATCGAAGTCTTCCCGAAACCAAACGAAATATGTTGATCCCAAAAAAGATTGAGATATTTATTTGGAGAGCATGTAAAAAAAGGTTGTCGTCATTAATGGAACTTGATAAGAGAGGGGTCGACCTTCATACGGTAAGGTGCCCAATGTGTGATGATGATGTTGAGAGTATTGATCAGGCCTTGATTTTTTGTAAAAACGCTTTTGAGGTATGGACAAGAGTTTACAAATGGTGGGGTTTATGTTGTTTTTCGAAAACTAGTATCGTGGAAGCTTTTGATGGGTCGGTTGCTCAAGGATGCTCGAAAACCGGGGGTCTAATTTGGCAAGCAGTCGAGTGGTCGTGCGGGTATCTTTTGTGGAAAAGTCAGAACTTGAAGATTTTCAAAAGTAAAGTGTGTTGTGTTCCATCGATAGTAAATGAAATACAAATCTTGAGTTTTGATTGGATCTCTAGAAGATTAAAGCACCCGAAGATCGATTGGTGCACGTGGTTATCGAATCCGAATAGTTACTTGGCGATTACATAGTTAAATCAATTGTATGTGTAATATGTAATGTGCTAACTCAGTATATATTTAAGTGATTAGATTGCGATGTATTAGGAGCTTATGGTGTATGCTGCTACCCATTTGCAGCATCTTGTATTTGTTTTTAGGTTTTGGAAATTTTTATTGCTTTAAAAAAAAAAAAACATTTTCTTTTTCTTTTTTTATTACTTTAAAAGTCAGCAAAATTCTTAGGGGTCAAAATGCACGTCAAGAAACGTTAGTTGAAACTTGAAACTGTATGACGTGGCATTTTCATATCCTCTGACACTCATTAAGCACATTATCCATCCACTTGTTGAAAATTAAAAATGAAAAGAAAATGACAAAACCAAATAAGCAGAGGACATGAATGGGAGGGAACATACAGCCGACATGACCGTCGCTACTGCTTCTTCTCTGCCCACCATTTCCCTTAATCCACCTATAGCCGCCGTTAACCTCCGCTCCACCACCTCCCACGTCACCTTCTCCTCTCACCGCCGCCGTCTTATCCCAGTACGAGGTTTATATCTTTGTTTATTACTTTTCTCATATTCATTGAATCTAGATTTTGTAATCTTTGGTGATTTAAATGTGATTATTTAATATTTGATTGATACGTAATAAGTTCTAGGTGTTCGAGTTAATAGATATTTTTGCTTATTACTTTTCCCATATTGTCATATTGATTGAATCTGGATTTTGTAATCTATGGTGTTTTAAATGTGATTATTTGATAGGTAATTAGTTCTGGGTGTTCGAGTTAACAAATACTCCCATTATAATAATGTACATGTTAATATAAGCGTTGTCATAATCATGAGGGAAGCATTTTTTTTGGGGAGTGGGGGAAGTAAAATTTTCTTTAAATTTTGGTTTTTTTTTTAAATTGTTTTTTTCAGACATCAAAATTAGGTAAAAATATGAACATTTAAAAAAGACACTTTGTGACGAATATTATTATTTTGACGGTAAAACGCTCGAAGAAAAAAATGAAAACATTCAATGAATTGAATGTTTTGATTCTGAGTTTATTTGCATTGTTTTGTTTTCATCTTGTGTGAAGTGTTTTTTTTTCGAAATTTAGCCCATTTTTTTTTTTTTTGGTAACCGAGGAACCACTACTACGAATAGGCACATTGGCCTCCGCGCAGCGCGTAACCCTTGGGGCAGCAGGCAACCCAGGTATCACCTGTGCCAGGAAAAGCACCCTCTTGTCAGGGGCCACTATTAAGTTCGTCTGCCTATGGCAGGATTCGAACCCGTGACCTCCCGATTTAGAGTTTAGGGTTTAGGGTTTAGGGTCCTTAAACCCTAAACTCTAAACCGTTCGTGATAAAATATTCAATCTAAACCCTAATTTCTAAACCCAAAACCCTAATTTCTAAACCCTAATAGCTAAACCCTAATTTCTAACCCCTTAAAAAAAACTCAGAATCAAAACATTCAAATGCATTGAATGTTTTCATTTTTTTCTTCGAGCGTTTTACCGCCAAAATAATAACATTCATCACAAAGTGTCTCTTTTAAATGTTCATATTTTCATGTGATCTTGATGCCTGAAAAAAAATTTCGAAAAAAAGTGCTTCCCTCTTGATTAAATCTTAAGCGTTCATTTTGTTGTTTAATTAATCCAAAAAGACTTATGTTGGTAGAGATGAAACTGATTCGTGAATAATTTATAAGGACAATTGATATGTTAGTCTTCAAATAAAATCAAATAACAATCACACATGCAAACACTATCGAGGTCGTGTATATTGAACTGAGTTATAAGATTGTTAGGAACTGAGGCATTGGTCGTGGTGTTTTTTAGTTGGAGTTATTATTTTGGATTGTTGTAATCAGTAGCTTCTTGCTAGTTTATTTTTATTTATGAATTATTGTCTTTAAAAAAAACTGCAAACGCTATCTTATACACCCTAATTTGTTACAGTTGGTTATTTGATTCTGATTATTATATTATATGTCTATTATAATAATATTAAACGTAATGCCAAATATTTGTATCGTGTTTGTATCTCTAGTTTATTAATCATGGCCTGTATTGATATGGATTCTGTAGTTTCTAATGCAAGTTACTCCGTAATACTTACAGAGTAATTTAGTAACTTCTTTAGGATATTTATGTAATTGTTCATAATAGATGTTTATAAAGTAGTTTATTTCAATTATAGATAAAAAAATCTATTATGGTGACATTAAATAACTAAGTTGTTTTTATATAATTAACTGCAGTAGCAAATGAGTCGAAGGCAACAGAGGTGTCTACTGAGCGTATAGTTGAAAAATCAGAGGCTGATAAAATCGTTGATGGTATGGATTTTGGTGAATTATGCAACGAGTTTGAATGTATTAGCAGTCCATCTGTTGAAGCTACTGCAAGACAACTTGTACGCGACATTTTAGAACTGCGAGATGGAAATCGTGCTCTTGGAACGTATGCAGTGTCAGTCAAATATAAGGTATCGAATACAACAGTATTATAATTAGAATGGAAAATCTACAACCGTGTTTTACGGGAGGATTAGTATTTATTGTGTTACTAAATGCAGGACCCCATCAGAAGTTTTACTGGCCGCGAGAAATACAAGAGACCGTTATGGTTTAATGATGCATTAAATAAACCTAACGCGGTGAGAATGTTATGTTGTTTCTTTTAAAACGTTATCGTTTTGGATAAATGATACATAATGGTTCCCAATATAGAAAGATTCACATCTAAATAACTTAACTTCTGTTAATAAAGCATGTTAATAAAGCACGTTGTAAAAAACCCTGATTACTCTCGATTAATCCCCAATTACTTCTTTTTAAGAACAGATAGAACAGATAGATCCGATTTTTCAAAATTCTTTTAATTAATCGGTAAATGTCGGTTAATGGGTCAAAATCGGATTTGTTGGTCAAGGTTGGCTAAAATCAAATTTGGTCAACATTTTAATATAAATTTAAACCAGAATTTTAGTGTTTTTGAACAAATGAACGATTGTGTTTATGTTTTTAGACAATTATGTTATAGTTTATGTTCTTGTTTATGGTTTCTTCTATATTTACACGGAGTATAGAATTTTGAAATTTATTATTTAAGTGTATGAAAGTCCAATCCGATTAATCCCCTAATTTCCGTTTACTCAATCCAAAGTCTCGACCGAGTACTCCCTGAGAAGCGAGTTCTGCAACCTTTTAAAAAAGGACCACTTAAGATTTCAACTTCGATACATTAGTTAATTGAGTCAAAATGGACAAACCCGTGTTAACCACTTACCCCCATCTGACCCGCCCATTTTGACAGAGTGTGCAGGACATGTCAATGTTGTCTACTAGTGTTTTGAATATAAAGTGGACACTAAAAGGGAACCCTAAAAATCCTCTAGCTAGTATAGGAGGACCCGTGATTCTCAAAGTCAACTCTCGATTTACACTCAACCAAATTAGTGGTCAAGTGATCGAGCACGAAGAGCTTTGGGATTTATCTTCGTCATCAGCTATTGCTAAGGCTTATTTTTGGGCTTCACGACGTCTATATTCAACAATCCAGTCGTCCAAAGATTTGTCAGATTCGCTCAAAAACTTCTCTAGCCGTTTTTCACCAAAGAAAGAAGAAATGAATATTTATCCAGATCCCTCCGGTGACCCTGCAAAGGTACATTATTATTATTATTATTAATTATTAATTGATTAATTATTAAATTAAATTAAATTGTATGATCTATCTTTACCATCTATTGCATGTTTGTTGTAGTTTTTCCAAACTGGGGATGATTTTCAAAGGGATGCTTATCAACTAGCACTGTTTCTTGCACTTCTCTACTTTTTAGTGCAGTTTTTAAGGACAACCTTGTAAACACACACTTACTGTAAGTATATATAATATCAACTGTGTAAATCATATTACTGTTACCTTATCTTTCTATATACAAGAAATTTGTTGTAAAACATGAGTTTATATTGTACGGAGTATCTTTTTAGAATGATTATATTTTTCAAATTATAATCTTCACACACATGTAAACAAACAGTGCCTATGTGCATGCATGCGTGAGATCCATCGCGTATATACTAACTTTGTACCCTCTAATTTAACTTTTCAACCAAAAATATTGCTTATACGATGCGTCGATACTTAACCTATTTCTTCATTAAAGTGACGTTTTCTTAACATGGAAGTTGTATAAAAACGACATTTGAGCAGTTATATCAATCTGTTAGAGCCACGGATGTTATCTTTTAACCTTTGTATGAAAAAGACTTGGTTAAGAAACTCATTGATGATCTCATAAATAGGATGAAATTGTTGGTAACATGATAAAACAATAAGAGAGACTTGGCAATATATCTAGCAAATTTTATATATTTAACTCGTATATTCATCTAAACTTGTCAACCGATTAGCTCAAGACCTAACAACCCACTTAGTTTTTCGGACTGGGTCGGTTCAGGTCAAGGTTTAAATTAACGCGTCAACCCACCAACCTCAATAGTCACCCACAAATTTTAACTTGTTGATGCGAAATTAACCCACCAACTGATTATTTTTTTCGATTTGGCTCGGGCCGAGGTTCAAATTATCAGGTCAACCCACCAATCCAGAGGTAACCAATTAAATTTGAACAGATTTGTTAGAGCGGAGATTATGTTAGGCATGTTTAGTATAGCCCGACCCGTTTGTAGGGTTAGGGTTTCTAGAGTTTGCATGTACTATATATATATATATATATATATATATATATATATATATATATATATATATATATATATATATACATATATATACATATATACATATATATATATATATATACATATATATATATATATATATACATATATATATACACATATATATGTATATATATATATATGTATATATATACACAAGAGGGATTCTAGCCCTATCATATCATTGGTCCAAGTTCCTATTCATGTATCATATATAGAAGAGGGATTCTAGCCATATCATATCATTGGTCCAAGTTCTTATTCATGTTCCCCCATTACTATTCCTTTTATTTTTTTGTAATACATTTGCTTTCCTAATACGTCTTTATCACTTTGAGAAAATAGGTGGGATAACATATACCAACACATACAATAACTATCTGTTAGCTCATAAACATGCAGATGAATAGAGAAGGCATTAAATATATTGTTGACATGCATATGAATGCATTAAATGTATAGTAGGCATGCATACGAATGCATTAAATGTATAGTGACCATGCACTCATAGTTAGTTACCATCATAATCTATTTATACCGGATGAAATTAATGGAAGTGCAAGACACAATTTATAATATCTAACATGGTATCAGAGCGTTTTCGTGCCTCTCTTCCTCTTTTGCATAATGATCTGACAAAAGAATGAACCTCTGACCAATCTCTCTACAATGTTGGCTAATTTTGATAGTTGAGTGGTTATCTTGGTTAAGTGAAAAATAAATGCATTGTCATAAGTTTAGATTTGTTTTAATATTGTCTCTTACTTTAGTTTAATTTAAATTAAATGAGTCAAATTTAGTTGTTGGAATTGGTAGTGTGTGACCGGTTCTTTTGGAGTTAAATGTGGCAAGTGGGAGAATGGAATGGAGTACTACTAGGTTGAAAGAGTAGGAATTAGATCATATTTTTATGCAAGTCACTAGCTATATAAAGCTAGTACTGGTGACGAATAAAAGTGTGTCTTTTGTTTTTACTATCTCTTTGTTTTCATATCTGAATACATACACGCAAGCCTTGTATTTCCTTGTTAAATTCACATTTACATTTCAAACCAAAGGTACTGAACCTACATTCGGTATCAGAGCTTAGGCTCAATCCTATGAAAGAAAGGCAGTGGCAAAGCATGCTGATAATTCATCAATTAGCAGTCAACAATAGCAATTCTAAAAGCAGTGTAACGCAAGGGGGTATTCAAATTGATGCAAATTTTGAGCCCTTCTTAGCATCAAAGGAGTAATACTTTAGAGAAATCTATATTTTGTAGATCATCCTACATGTCAGAGTATTTGACCCATTTACTTCATTCATATGGGACACTTTGGACTTTGGTTTATATTCAATGAGTCAAATTTAAAAGCACAAAATCAAACTATACAATCGCCTATAGTCTATGATTAATAACTACAGGCTCCTGAACATTTTAACAATAAAGTTTTTTTGAAGTTGGAAGTCATATAAAGCTCCCGAACCTTTACCATATAATGAGTGTTTGATGTCAGGTTTGTCATTTTGAGTTTTAAAATAGGTGTCAAAAGTTGTCGTTTTACAATGTAGTGATGTGGCAATTTTTAATTAAATATAATGTACTGATATTTACATGCTAACCAAGTACGTGAAAAGTCTTTGTCGGAGATTCAAAAGATACTCATTGCAAGACAATAATATGTGACATTATTCACACTATTCATGTTCACCTATAGAGATTAATGACACACTACCACAATTCTGGTCTAATACGGCGACACTATGTCGCCACATTAGGCACACATTTCGCCACAATAGACTGATTCTGGCGACAAATACGTCACAAAACGGTCGCCGCAATAGATGCGTCACCTTTGATATTATGCGGCGTCTTTTGTGCACACGGTAAAAGAAAAGAAAAAAGAAATTCTAAAATATATTTTTTGGCGACAAATTGCGGCGACATTTATTTTTCAAATAAAAAGAAAATTAAAATCTATTATGACGTCATCTATTATTAGCGGCGACTTGTGGCGACATGTCGCCACAAAATGCGAAAATTTGCACAGGAGGCAGCTGCTTTTCCTGCTTCCCACGCGAAAATGCCGGGTTTTCTTCCGGCATACAAAACCTGTTATTGCTCGTTTTATAACATGCCAATCAACAAACAAATCTAGTACAAACTAAGCGATTTCTAATAACACAAATTACAATCATTTAACATACGAGTTACAAACCAAATTGTTCAAAATATCAAATTCTTCAACATCCGAATTACTAACTAAAGTCTAAACACCAAAGTCACGCGCCAAAGATCCCTATGCACCATCGCCACTATCACCACATCCATCGTCTTCATCACTATCACCACATCCGTCGTCTTCATCATTATCACCACAATCGTCCTCATTATCCTCGGAATCAACATACAAGTAGGGCTCTTTTCCTTTAACTACCGCATCATAGAGTTTTGAGGTGTAATTCTCATGGTAGTGCTTAATTTGTTCCTTCATCTCCTTTCGGAATTTTTTTTTCCATTCTCATCATTATCTTCTTCTCATCCGCGGCCCGTAAAGCCTCAACCTCGTCCAAAGTATAATATCGTTTGCTTGTTTGGGTTGAGGATGTCGTGGATGTAGACGATGAGGGTATTGTCATACCAATACCTCTCCTCCAACCACGTCTTGCGCCCAAAGCCTCCATCATAATCTCTATCTCACTCAGTTGGGGCTTCTCTTTCTGAAGGCGTTGCATTGAAAGCTGCATAATTTCAACAAAAGAATAATTGATATAATTGATATTATATATATATATATATATATACACACACACACACATATATACGAGATCCGGTCAGGCCAGCGCGTTGCGGCGGGGATTTTCGGTTTCGCACCGTTAGAAGATAAGCAGACATGATATTGGTATTTACACTGACAGATTGACCGCGTGTAACTGTTGCCTGATTCCTCGACAGCTTTCATTGCGGGTGCGCATTTAGCAAATCCTGAGAAGAAAGTAAATATTTGAAAAAATGTGGTACATATCGTCAATCTGGGCAAATTAAAAGTGTAGTGAGACATGGGTTCTGTAATATGAAACATTAACATACAAATATAAATATCTGTATATAGCCATTAAATAATTGATCTATCACAAACACAATTGCTTAACGAAATCAATAGACTACACTAATTTTGACAGCGAAAACCTAATCCTAACTGTTACAAACACAAAAACTAAGAAAATCATAGATGCAAAAACTTACTTATAGTGTCATAAACATTACCTCTGGTGAAAGGGGTAACCGATAACGAATGTGAAAAAGTAAAGTGTCGCTGTGTCCCAGAACTGCAAGTGGATAACTGCATATTTCTTAGTTAGTGTTACCATCTATCTTTTACCAAGAATATGTAGCGTAGATGCAAAATGACAATCTGAAAGATTCGGTACCTGGTTGTTGCAAGTTTGATCAAATAAACCGTTTAGGATGCAGTAAGCAATTGTAATGTTATTGTAAAGTAGAATAAAGTTCAAAGACGATACAACAACAACAACAACAACAACAACAACAACAACAACAACAATACCCAATCCCGCGCAAGCAGGGTATGGGGGAGGTGAGATGTAGACAATCCTTCCTCTAACCTGGAATAAAAGAGGAGTCGTCTCTCTAACCACGAGTTGGGAGAAAATCCCACCCACCGAAAGAGAAAGTCATCCCCCTCTCTACTCCAGGGTAGAGAGATTGCTTCAAAGACGATACTTTTGACCAAAGAAACAAACAGAAACGACTATAGGAAAAAATTTACAAAATTGCGATTGAAGCCAAAAGTCACTAACTGCAAACTCGTATTAGTTCAGAACGTAAAACATATTGACGAAACCCGCAAGTGTTATCACCAATTGCAAAATCCGGATGCAAATCATATTACCAATTGCAAACTCACCAACTACTCTAAGGCCATGAAAAAATGTAAAACATTTTAACAAAAATTGAAATCGAAAGACACACTTACCAATTGCAAACTCCGAATAGAGATACTGAAACTAATCTAGAAGGTAATGGTTACGGTAGATATCTCCCTTCATCTCTTTTCGAGTCTTAAAAATCGTTATAAAGAGTATTAGTAGCCACTTTTTTTTACTGAAACATATTAGCAAACGCTTGATATGCATAAAATATACTTGTAGTAAACTTCAAATAAGAATCAACACATATTAAAGATGTTGCATAAACAATTGAAATATGATCATTTAGGAATCAAATACAAATACCTTTTGAGGTTAAGGTTTCAAAACATAGAACTGAAATTTTTTTATCATTGTTGCGTTGTAAATCTTGAAAAAACATGTTACCGAAATCAAACGTTACTACCATCGATACAGTCACACCCGTCCGCAGCAACGTCACAACCATAAAATCGAACGACGACGAAATAAAAAAAAAAAAAAAAAACAAATCTTGAACATATTACTGCATATATGGATTTATAAATTTACAACTAACAAAACATATACTGCATATCCAAAACATACATGATATAATATAAATTAAGTTCAACATAGCAACATAAATGCAGTAGGCTAGTTAGTAGTTTCAGTTGTACCCTTTTTCATTCATTTAGCCTTTTTCATTCTAAGTGCTCAATAATCCAAAATTACCAAATATAATAATTTCTAAGTTCAGAAATCAACAAACTTGCAAATAAATGAAAATATAACATATATAATATCACGGTTTTGCTAAAATCGTACAATTGAAAACGAAAAATCTAAAATTTCATATGATTTTGCTCAAATCCGAATTTTTTAGCAATAATCTTTAGAAATTGGAAGTTTTGAGAAATTGAAGGTTAGATGTTTACCTTATACAAGATTGTGAGGTGAAATCTTGGTTAGATTCGCGTTTTAAGTTGTAACCCGAGAAGAAGAAGAATTGGGGTTAAAGAAATGAAAGAAAAAAGGGTTTTGAGAGAAGAATTGCGGTTACAAAAATGAAAGAAAAAGGGTTTGGGGTCTGCTCAAAATTTTCATTTATTTTCCCTCTAGCGGCAAATGAAAATTTTCAAGGAAAATTGATGAAAAGTTTTCTCAAGTCTTTCTTATTTTATATATATATATATATATATATATATATATATATATATATATATATATATATATATATATAGAGGGGAGATCAAGGGATAAGTGGCATTTTTGGAATAAGGGGATAAGTAAAATGAGATTTTTATATCTTTTACATTAGAGCTCCAATTTAAAAAAAAAAATCCGTAATCTACTGACATTGTGTAGATTGATAAAAAAAAAAAATTCAACAGGAGCTTAAAATGCACCTGATGCATGTTAACGTTTTTTGAGGTTTTTTTTAGTTTTTTTTTAGAATTTAGCCCGATTTAGGGTTTAGGGTTTAGGGTTTACGGTCCGTAAACCCTCAACCCTAACCCCTAAACTCTAAACCGTTCATTTAAAAACTAGTTCTACATCAAAATCAACTTTTTTTATTTAGCCCGATTTAGAGTTTAGGGTTTCGGGTTTACTCCGTAAACCCTCAACCCTAAACCCTAAACCCTAACTCTAAACCGTTCGTGTAAAAAACTCATTCTAAACCCTAAATATAAACCCTAAAATCTAAACCTTATACCATAATATCTAAACCCTAAAACCCCTAAACCTAAACCCTAACTTAATTTGATGAAAATTTATGTAGAACATGTGCATGTTCTACATGCTGTTCTACATCCTGTTCTACATAAAATGTAGAACCAAGCAAAAAGATCAAAAATAAAAATTGTTCGACTACAAGAATTTTTGTTCGGTCGCATCCTATTTTTTGCTCGACTACCTTAGTTCTCAGAGTTCTCATTGTTAAAAGTTCTCATTTGATCCCTCTACTATATACATGTGTGTGTGTGTGTTAAAAACCCGACTATGTGAGCCCAAACAAGGCTAGATAACCCCAAGTTATCAACTCACTTCCAATGAACGAAAATATAGTGAAAAATCGTAAAGCTAGCAAGAATGATAAAAACACGAGAATTTAACGTGGTTATATTCAATGTTTAAACAGTGTTTAGTGACACTTTTTCCGGCATGTTTAAATGTCTCCACACCTCAACTATATATATATATATATATATATATATATATATATATATATATATATATATATATATATTGTCTTCGTCCTTCTTATCGTTCTATTGGTCGTTATCGTATATCACCACCACATTCCACAGTCATACATCACCGCCAAACTCCGCCTTCTTACATAATAATCACATTTCATCATCTTACATCACCACCACACTCTGCCATCTTACATCACCGTCTCATTCCGCCATCTTACATCACCGCCAAATTCCAATGTCATACATCACCGCCAAATTCCACCGTCATACATCACCGCCTCATTCAGTTATCTTACATCACCGCCACATTCCACCGTCTTACAACACTTCCTCCGTTCACAATCATACATCACCACCTCACTCCAACGTCATACATTACAACCAAATCCCACCTTCTTACATAACCACCACATTTCGCCCTCTAATTCCACAGTCATACATCACCACCGCAATCCACCATTTTTTAGATCACCACTGCATTATATTGTCATTCATAACCACCACATTATATCGTCATACATAACCACCTCATTCCACCATCGCAGATCATCACCTCATTCCACCGTCATACACTACCACATTCCAGCGCCGCATTTTGTTATCTTAAATCAATATGAACCAATTGCGGCGACATTTAGGGCGACATGTCGCCCCAATTGAACTAGCGCGAAACTTTCCCGCTACAAGGTAAACTTTTTCAGTTTGATGGGAAAAATTTAATTGGAAAGTAAATCGAAATTTTTTTTATTGCGGCGACAATAGTGGCGACTGGTCGCCACAATAGGGATGGCGGGAAACTTTCCCTCCACTTGTTAATTTTTACAATTTGGAGAGAGAGAAAATTAATTGGAATATAAATAAATAAAAAATTGCGGCGACTTTTAGTGACGACATGCCGTCACAATTCAATATTTTCAAACTTTGACCAGTTTATTATTGAGAAAAAAGAAAAGTAAATGGAAAATTAAGTTTGCGACGACATTTTTGGGGACATGTCGCCACAAAAGTTAACTTTGACTCAAGAAGTCAAGAAGTGAGGAATTTTTGTCGTTTAGCAGGTTGTTTGCGGCGAAATCTATGTCGCCACAAATGGATTCGTGGCAAAAGAACGAATTTCTTGTAGTGACATTAACGAATATATGGCAAACGAGATCATAGAATTGAGAACAACATCAAAAATTTACATTATCGCCGCCTGCAATTTTATACATCGAACCTCAGATAGGAACCGTTGATGACTACTACTTTCGAATTTAAGTCCGGTACTTTATTTTGAAAAGATTTTTTTTATTTGTATTTCTACACATTTGAACTTTTAGAATATTTTATTGTTTATTTGTGTTATCATAATTGAAGATTGTCTTAAAATATCAACATATTATAAAACCCATGAAATCACGGTTCTTTAACTAGTAAATGTTTAAAGACAAACACATAATCGTTAAATCATTCAAACTTCAAAGACTTCAAAATTCTTACTGTATTAAAATGTTACCAACTTTCACTTTGTCCAATTTCGAACAACTAATATGACTTTCTCCATTTAAAATCCGATTTTAACCGCAGAAATGAAATTGGACTGTTTAAAGAAAGTATTAATAGAGATTAATCCGGATTTTTGCAAGATTATTATCAGAAAGGTGATAAACTGATAATTATGCCTCTTGCAGAAATTGATAACTTTGGCTTGAAACATCAAGTCACATGACTCACACGCCAAATTTCTTTTCTTTTGCCTTAGGTTGTGTATTACATGTGTCAATATCATAAATGTAGAATATATTCAAAATTTTCCTTAAATCGGCTCAGATCATGCCCACAAAGGGACAATTTTGGTGCATGATTTTCTTCTTTTTGCTTAAAAACTTACTTTTTACAAGGATTCGAAGGTGTGACTTGCAATGGCACCTGTTATTTCACATGACAAGTAGTCACATGACTTCTCACCTTCACATCACTTACATCCTCTATATAACGACTCGAATACAAGCATAGAAGACACAAAACACAATTATAAGCTTAACAAATATAAAAATAGAGATTTTGATGTCCCTGCAGAGATCCTAGGAGACTATTGTTTTGCCGTTTGTACCTACAGTCACTATGGTGGTGCACTACCATGCAATGAGAACCACAGTAAAGTTTGAGCACTTATGGCACAACCAATTCCAAGGGATTTCATTAGTACGTAGAGACGTACCTAATGAAAACCCTTGGAATAGGATGTGTTATAAGTGCTCCAGGTAAACACGTTGTTCTCAAATACATGTTGAACGTCTATATCATTATAAACGTTAGTCACTCCTTACAAGATAATTTGTATGTGTCAGGTACTGAATTTGCCTCGTACGAGGGACTTGATCAGGAAACGTATCCATCATCACATAATGCATGTATGGGCATTCATCATGAGGAATAAATAATTAAGAATCTATATGTATGTGAGGTTTTCTTAGTTTGTAAGGAAATTTTCTATCAACTGAATCACATATTCAGGATTGCGTGGGACACCTATGTGTAACAAGATCTTACTGTTTTCGAAGAGAAGCTAAGGATGGAATTCGAATACTTACAAATAACTTAAGTTGAAACATATGGATTGTTACATTATAAAACATATGGATGGATTGTTACATTATAAACATAATATCGTTGTTTAACTGGACCTAACTTCCTCCATGGAAGCAACTAAATTATCAAACTTAGCCCCAGTAACTTCTTTCACAATCTTACCATGTTTGAGTATCTTGAAGGTAGGAACCACCTTTATCCCTAGCTCCTTTGCCAATGGCTGCTAATAAAAATATTAAAATTACCGACATCAAAAAATAAATCAATTATAATTAAATCATCAAAGAACGGTCATTAAGTGGGGCAAAAATGATATGTACTCGTAATTTGTAATTTCATCACTAAAATCCAGTTACAATTGGCAGTCAACGATTTATATCAAATAATAATAAGATTATAACTGGATATATAAAGGATTCAACTGGCATGATTATAAGAATTTTATCCTCGGACCTTGTTTTTCAATTATCTAATAGGAATAAAGGTGAAACTAAAAATTTAGTTTTTAGCCATAGCAGCCTGTAAAGTGAAATCTTGTTTTGTAGCTTGTACTGATAGCACAAAGTATACACGAAATTATATTATAACCGTACCTTGTTTTCTTGATTGCAGTCGAGCTTTAAAAAGACGACATCAAGATACTTCTCAGCCAATCCTTGGAACTTCGGAGCGATTATCTTGCAAGGACCACACCTACAAATTCAGATAATCAGAAACCATCTGATTTAGAATAACAATAATTACTGGAACGTGATTAAGTATTAGGCAATGTCAGAATTATAATAACCAAAATAAATATTTACAATTGTGTTGTGCAATATAAAATAATCAAGTTGGTAATTAAACAAACATTTACTCTTTCTATGGTTAATTTGCAAGATTTAAATTTAAGTTCTAACATAGATACTATACATAACTTTATGGATCATACTTTATTTAAGCTAGCATACATTAATCTCTTGTCGCTTTGTTATTTAAAGAGATTAAGCCAGCCATATAGTCATTCACTCCCTTCACAAATTACTTAATTCTTTCTTCCATGTTTGGTCTTCTGTATCTCCCATATTATATAACAATCATTAACAAAAGTAGATAAAAAAAAATAAAAAATCTTGTGTGGTGTCCATTGCAGACAAAAATCTATCTGAACTTAAGCAACTTACAAAGGGAGACACGAGGTCTGCAAAAACAAACAACTCCCGAACGTACCAAATAAAGATTTGGAAATTAGTTCATAAAAGCTTCTCAAGTACTTATAACTCAACTGGCAATGTATTTCACCATCTCTAACCACAATCAACATTCTGCTAACCAGTAGTAACCACTACATAAATATGGAACGTTTAGAGTGAAATGCAAAATGGAATCATCTTGCACTACCATATCAATCATACTAAACTAAACTTCCAACTTTCATAATTCAAGTTAGTTCCAAACATTAACACACAATCCAACAGTACCTGTGAATACAATAAACAATCTATACGTTTGACCTGGTCAAAGTGATATATTCCATAATCGAACACACCACGCCTTTTGTTAATTCAGCTAGTTCATTACACAATCGAACACTCATCACATTTAATAAATTCTACATATTCTTTCCATGATCATACAGTCTATACACAAATTAAGTTAATTTTACCAATTTATTTTATAATCAAAGACTCTACACATTAGTACATTACTCTAATTCTACTAAATTATACAGTAATTTATTTTTCTACAGGATTCTGTTAATTTTATTGAATTTGTTACATGATCAAATACTCCACAGATTTGACCTAATCAAACAATCAATAGCCACACTCTACAGGTTTTACCCGGTCAAACACAAACACAAGTGCATACATACATACATATACATACATATCAACTATATAAATAGCAGATAATGTAGAATAATCAATTAACCTAATGAATTTACCATTGAGTATACATATCGAGAACGACAGTCTTATCACCGGCGGCATTAACGATCGGCCAAAACGTATCCTTATCAACTTCCGTAACCACACCAACAACCACCGCCGGACCGGAAGTCTCCAGGCTCGATCTCACCGTCACCGTAGACCTAATTTTTATACTAGCTTTACTACTCGTTAAATTGACCGTCCGGTGACCATCTCCGACGATGGTGGAGTGTTTAGTCGGCCATGAAGAGAGTGATTGGAGTGAAGAAAGCGCCGGCGCCGGAGCAATTGGCCGGGAAATGTGATGAAATTGTAACGCCATTGTAGTGATTGGAAGACGCTAATCAGTGAGGGTTGGAAATGATCTTTTTGAAGAACATGTGACGGAGAAAGCTTGATATGTAATTTAAAAGACGGTTTTGCCATTGATGATGATGGATTTGATGCGAATATCTAAGGGTAGTTTGGGTATAAATTCTTTTGTGGTTAGCATGCAGCTTGAGAACAAAGTACCAACGAAATACAAAGAAATACAGTAGTTAGAGATAACTAGTATTGTGGGCCCCACGATGTTGGGGCAATTTGAAAAAAAAAGTAAGAAAGAAAAAAAAAAGGGGAAAAAAAAAGGGAAAATTGGTGAGGGTGGAGTTGACAAGTGGACCAATGAGGGATGATTTAGAATACACCATTTAGGGTGCGTTTGATAAAATTGAATGATTTAGTGCTGAATAGTTCATAATCTGAATGGTTCAGAGCCTCTGAATAAAGTTTGCTCTGAATGAAAATAAGCTGTTTGATAATCATTTAGAACGAACGATATGAACCGAGTAAAACTACCTTATTAACATGTTACATTAATAAAAAATTTAATATACTTGTTAGTTAAGTGATCAGGATATGATTTCACAACAATATTACAGAAAATTTAGGTTCTTAATGGTTAAGAGAGTGTTTCTGCTTTGAATGGTTCAGAG
Source organism: Rutidosis leptorrhynchoides (assembly GCF_046630445.1). Classification (NCBI taxonomy): domain Eukaryota; kingdom Viridiplantae; phylum Streptophyta; class Magnoliopsida; order Asterales; family Asteraceae; genus Rutidosis; species Rutidosis leptorrhynchoides. The sequence continues at coordinate 519,102,544 of NC_092334.1, forward strand.
CTTAATTCTGAACCATTCAACACTATATGTCATTCAGAGGTCAGAAACAAACGCACCGAATGCTGAACGGTTCAGCATTCAGTGCTGAACCATTCCATTACAAGTTTTTAGTCACGCGCTTCGCTGCGGTTGAGAAGAATTTTGTTGTACATTACAATATGTTTTCGAGTGAAATAATTTGACGCTAATAAGTCATACATAAGCCAAAAAACAAAAGTCGATTTAACGGACCGAACACGTCTACATTATTTTTCTAAAGAAAGTTAGAATGTTTTTTTTTTTAAGATTGTAAAAAAGGTAAGAGAATAATTATGAAAATAACAAATATTTAGTATGTCTTTTTAAAATATTAAATTGAAGAAAGAATTTTAGGGGACATATTGGAAGATTAGAAAGTTAAAGGAAAAAAGATAAAAAATCAATATTGGAAAACTAAAAAGTTAAAGGGTTAAAAGTAAAATATGGAAAAGGTTGTGAAGTTGCCATGTAGACCAATGAAATGAGTGACTTTTTACACTAATTAGTATATATAGTAATGACATGGAGTAATGTATTAACGCGTGTGAAAGTGCAACATTCCAACAACATTAAGGTACTTATTTTTTATTCTAAAAATGTATTTTCGTCATTTTCTTGATGTTTATTCTTCACCTACCCTAGAAACTTTAAACTGCGAATGACAGCGCAGACGTTTCTTGCAATTTTTATTAGAGTCTCCATCGCCACCCATCGTCTCCATCACCACCAACCATCATCTCCATCAACATCGTCTCCATCGCCACCAAGGAAATTTTTGGAAAGCTTTATTTCGGTGCTTTGTTGCAATAAACGTTTTTTTACTTCGATTTCGTAATCGTCGTCGAGTTAACGCTCAACCTACGATGTAATCAATGAACGACTGTTTGACTTTCGAAGTGATTGCTAATGGTGAAAGGTTGCGATTTAATTTCTCTTTGTTTCTTGTGATTTTTTATCGGTGAACAAATGTTTAACGTTTAAGGCCATCGATGTTGGTAAAAGATTAGGGTTTATTTTATGTTTTTTTTCTTGCTATTCACGGTTAGTTTCTTGTGTATACTTAATTTTAATCGTTGCTATCCATCTATGTTATTTACATAAAATCAGTGTCACTGTTTTGTTTGTTGTCGCCGATTTTCGCAAGATATTTGTCACCAAAAACTATTATGTTGTCGGTATTTTAAATATAGTAACGACTTTGTTTATGTTATAGAATATGACTTTAGTATTGATACGATATATATAGTGATAGTGATTACAACCCCTAGAATGCTAAGAACCCCAACGGACCCAAGCCCACATATCGGACTTGGGACGAACCTATTATCTAACACTCCCCCGCAGTCCGAACGGCGAAATCGCGAAAGTTTGGACTGAAGATAAAACAGTTAATATTAAACAAGGAAATAAAAGAAACTTTTTTTGTTCTCTTGTTTGATCCACTGAATAGACTGATATTCGCGGATGTGGTTGCATATTGTTTGACTGCGTATTTCTTTTCCGTAGCGTTTTTCTTTTCTTTTACGACGTGGCTTACTTTGCCTAAGGATTGAGCAGTCTTGGGCATACAACTTTTGTCGACGATAACAGTCATCTTCAACGCTGCAAAAGTGTATTATTTTTTTTGTATTCCTCTTTTTTCAGGGTTTGGAACCTAGTCAAGTTATGCGGCTCAGCCCCACGCCGATTATGGTTGCAAAAATAAAAGCAATCTAACAAAAATAAATAAAAATAGAAAACATAACGTGATAGTATAGTCTTGAACACCAATTAGGATTAGTTGAATAATTAATTGATATTGTTGCCATGTGCTTGCATCACGAACAACTAAGGTTGCGACAGCACAATTGATAGATATAAATGGTGTAAGAACGGGGTATACATAGGATTTGGCTATTGGGTGTGAAGGTAGAGGCTGCTGCCGGATGTTTATTGATAGGTAGATTTAGGGTAGTAAGAGATGCTAACAGAAATATTTGACGGGTGGTCTAGATCGAGTTTCGGGATCAAACTCGGTCTGATACCATGTTATAGAATATGAACCCGTGAATATGACTTTATTATTGATACGATATATATAGTGATAACAAACCCTATAATACTAAGAACCCTAACAGACCCAAGCCCACATATCGGACTTGGGACGAACCTATTATCTAACAGTTTACAAATAGGGTTCATAGTCTCTGATGTGGTGTATATGATTTCCACTTTCGAACTAACTGTTACGAATTAATTTGTAAAATTTTGGGTTTCAGATTGTAACCATTGCAGCAAAATCTGGAAACTTTCATCATGAAGATGTTCTATGTGTGCTAATATTTTTTAGTTGCTTTTTTCAGCGTACGAAAGCTTTGATGGTGCATATGTGTGCTCCCGATTATCCCTTGGCAAGGCATTGATTAGTTGCAGCTGCCTGACTGATTACATGTGTCTGATGCGAATGTATATTAGACGGATATCTGATGATGAACATCTGTTAGTGCTTCTTGCAATAAGAAAATAAACGGATCATATCTTGGTAAGGCAACAAATGAGTTGCAATCATATGGTCATTCGTCTTCTTTTGCTAACAATTCTGACTACAAGGTTCTGATGCGTATATATTACCATTGAAAAGAATGGTGAAAGGCTTAATCAATTGAGATTGAATTTGATTTGTAAGGGTTTTAAATGTGAGATCTAATGATAAAAGTCAGTTCTTTGAGTCTTGCCATGAGAAAAACGAGTAATATCTTGGCGAGAGTAACGTATTAGTTAAATCCATGGTGATTCGTGTTCTCATGGTTGGAATCATATATATTTATCTTAACTTCAAAAGATTTTTTAAAATTTCAAAAGCCACACTTGCTAGAGTTTTGAAAGTAAATTTGGTGAAATCTAATGTTCCTGCTATTTGATCTATCAATCTAGCCATTGATTCTATCTTATTTACTAATTATTTTTTGATTCAGTTTATGTAGATTATTCGTTTTGGTATATGAATCGACGATTTTGTTTATCGAGCAGAAGTAACCATGTTAAGGGAGATATATTTGTAGGATTAATGTGCAAGGTATAACATATAACTATGTGGCCAACTTCATTTGAGCCTTCGGGGTCACACACATATACACCGAGAAGTCAAATAAAATATATATATATGATGTATATATATTACTCAAGTAACAAAATAGTAAATCGAAATTAATTCATTTACTATTCACCTGAATAGTAGATGAAACGAAATTAATTAATTTACTATTTACATGAAAGCGACATGATAGAAATTATTAATTATAAGTTACATAATATACCCCTAATGTATTTGAGATATACGACTTTGAAAAAGGAAATTACAAAAGAAGTTAAAACCTCAATCATGTTTACGCGTTTTAAAAATCAAGTGGTTTACCTCAATCATGTTTACGCGTTTTAAAATCAAGTGGTTTACTTTTGTATATATATATATATATATATATATATATATATATATATATATATATATATATATATATATATATATATATGATCAGGCTTTTGGAATGAGATGAACGAACATTTGAAAGTTATCTCATATAATAATTTTAGTTCCTTTTGGAAAGAAAGACGACTAAATAGTACGGAGTATTATTTAGTTGTTTCATAAAATTAATCAAGGGTTGATTAATTTGTTACTTGGGTTTGGACTAGCATCCATTGGCGTTGTTTGAAAGTGTAGTGTGGACTATCCAAAGAGACAGTCATACTTTTGATCGTAGGTTTCTCTCCGTTCTTCAAGAAAGGTATATTGTTAACTCATCTTATGATTTAATATTCATGACAATTATTATGGTGTAACTGGATCTTTGGGATCGTTAATCATGTGCATGTTTTATTAAATTTAAATATATGAATATTTATTTTTGTAAATGGTTTATAAAATAATAATTGACTATTATTTTAACTATCCGTTGCGTTTATCATATTTAAAAGTACACACGTTTTTCCATCAGTGGTATCCGAGCCGCTTTTACACCATCTTAATTTTCGTGTGACTATTCTTTAGATTTAGCTTTGTGGTATATTGGTGAAAGTCGAAACCTTTTTGGTTTTTAAAGTCAACTCGGTTGATCTAGACTTAACCTCATGACGCACAAATACGATTGAAAGAACATCACTATTTTAAATTGTAGATTTAATTATTATGGCTTGAATATTTATTATAATTGTTGATTGTTCTATTCCATGGTTGTACACATGCATTGTAACCATGGACAAACCATATGTAGGTTTTAATAATGTAGTTATTAATATTGTTATTGCACACATAACCCATAATGCCCCGACCTATGTATGATTATTGTGATTGTTGATTACGGCAATATTATGTCATGTTGATTATTTATTTTATTAGAAAGACCATTTTGAAGCCAAAGTTGTATTATATTTATTTTTCATTTTCATAGTATTGTATTTAAGTTTATTCTAAATTGTAAAAGTATTAGATTAGTTATATTTTTCAATTTTAAATAAATGTAATAAGATGAAGATTAAAGATAAAGATGCAACGTGGAGTTTGACTTAGAAGATGGCGAACAGGTCAATTTGACAACGATGACGTTTGTCAAGTTTTCACTTGATTCTTGAATTAAGTGAGAGCTACGATATTACTCTTAGTTTGACCTCTTGATCCCATGTCTGCTCATGTGATCAAGCATAGGATTATTGGGCTAGGCTATGTGTGTGTGTTGCATGGTATGGTTGTGTTTTATTTTTACGCATTTATTTTTAATTGTTGATTATAATGTATGCTAAATGTTTTTGATGAAAACATCAAATAAAACTAGTAACGAGTTTCAAATGTTAAAATTGATTATTTTAAAAAGTTAAACTCTAACGAGTTTAAAGTTAATTTTTTTTTTTGAAACTCAAATAATATATATGGGCGACATCTTTTAAAAATGTTTTAAAATGATACACAATGTGTATTTGTTATTTTTTATATAAAATAAAATAACAAACTAGACGCATAAATACGATCGACATATATAAATTTGGTTAAAATGATTTTTAACAAATAGTGTAGCGAATCTTGTGTGCATGCATTATTTGTGACGATCGCTCCAAATCCATATGGACGAACACGTCATTCATCAATTTCATTGCGAGGTATTTGACCTCTATATGATACGTTTTGTAAACATTGCATTCTTTTGAAAAGGCATACCATAAATGAATATTTAAATCAAAGGTTTTCGACAGCTGATGATTTCTACATATAGACAATCACCGTAAATAATAGTTTACAATAGTACTTCTGTTGACAATGCAGTCAAAATAAGATACATGGTGATGATTTGGTGAATGCAACGTTTCCTTGGAAAATATGCCATATAAGACTCCATGCACATAGCTTGTCTAACATATAAGCAAACAGCGGAAGACTTTTAGGGAACCTGAGAATAAACATGCTAACAAGTGTCAACACAAAGGTTAGTGAGTTCATAGTTTTAATGTTTCGTATAATCTGTATATAAAGGTGGATCACAAGATTTCAGTTGTTTCATCCAGAAACGTTTATCAAAATATTCTACAAGATTGAGCACCCTGGTAACTAAACTTTAACGTCTATATAATAAGTACCCCTGTTTTAACATACATGCAACCAACATGTACAATACACTCAAATAGCATACGTCTGTTTTATAGTTCAGGCTAGGGTTTCTATACCTGGAACAGACGGGGATGTCAATCCCTATGGATCCATATACCTCTATTCGCTCCCATCGGTTCTTATAACCGACAGTTACTAGTTACCAAAGCTAAGGGATTTTCGATTCAGACTCAGTGTAGAATTTAGTATGTACTTGTGTCCATTGCGTTTAAAATAAAGTGCATGTATTCTCAGCCCAAAAATGTATAGAGTAAAAGGGATCATATGAAACTCACCTTAGCAGCATATAAAGTCGTTCACCAAAATGTGACTGAAACTCGGATTACTAAATAATCGTAGATCTTAACCTAGAGAACATATGTTGGTCAATAAATGTCTATCAAGCTAGGTCAGGTCATAGTGTATCACAATCCTAATGCTCGAGATCAACATACAAAAGTTTATCAAAAGTCATTTCAAAAAGTCATTCTGACTTAATACTATAGTTGAATGATCATGGCAATCGAAACATTTTAACATTTCACATAGTTTCCCAATTCTTGTAAAATTAGTCTATAGTTTTTATAAGGCTTTAAAACATGATAAACAGTCAATTTTTACAATTGTTCAACAAAACGAGACGTGCCTTAAATAAGGATTCATTTACTCGGCTGGTAATATTTAAAAATCCATTTTATCAATCTCGTAAACAAGTTGTTTAAATCTTAATTGCAGATTCAAAAGCAATTTCAATTAACGTCAATCATAATTCAGTTGATCATATCTTTTAATCCGTTCATCGAAACTATTCGATATCTAAATGAAAAGTTATTGATTTTTTGTCAGCTTTCCAAAAACATGCATATCATATACCTTTTATCAGTAATATATGTATTTAATTCGTGATTCATCATAAACTGTTTAACGACGAAATTTAGCATACAAGCATGCCTAAACATATATACTCGAGCACTAGAAATGTATACACTATTAATATATAAAAGATAAGATATGATTGCTCACGTATCAATATTGTGATTCAATATTGCAGGAAAGTACGTAGACGCAACGGAGATGATAATCACTAGGTTTGACTTGCCAATAATACCCATGAACATTACCCATAACCTCCATAGTTATAACCCATAGTTTTCTTAGCTCTATCCCGCTCGAAAACCCATTTTTAAAAGTGACACGCTCATAACCTCGTCGTAGTATTTTATGTATAATACTAATTAATAATACTAATAATAATAACCTTACTAGTAGTAATAATAATATGAATCTTAATAATAATAATAATAATAATAATAATAATAATAATAATAATAATAATAATAATAATAATAATAATAATATAAATAATAAAAATATTGAGAGCAGAGGGAGTAATATATATCGGATGTATATGTGTGTGCACAAATGAAACGAAAACGTTCGAATTTAAAGACATGGCCTCATTTCCTCAGCCATGCGATCGCATGGTTCAGTAAGGCAAATTCCATGCGATCGCATGGATGCCTTTTCCAGCTCACAATCCATTGTTTTTATTCTCGTCGACATGATTTTATAATATTAATATAATATATAATTTATATAATTAATTATATATTATATTAAATTCATGTGCATAGTTGACTTGTAATTTTCGTTCCGATGACTAGTACGTCGTCACTCGACTTATGTCCCGGTTCCGGTTTTTCGAACGTCCTTTCGTACACTGAGAAAACTGGCACTTTACCTTTCGTGACTCGTACCTTTGTCAAAATATAGACTTAATCATTGATAAACTATGTCACTTGAAGTGTAGCTTTAATCAATTAAGTGTTTTGGTTATTTTCTTCTATAAATCATCGTCTCGTAGTATATACATATATATATATATATACACATTTTCATTCTAAAATAGTGTTTTACTGTAGCACAGTTACTGTAGCGAAGTTTTTTTACTGTAGCAAATAGTGATTTTTGAAAACACTGTAGCTTTTCAGGTATTGTAGAAATTCGAAAATACTGTAGCAAATTAGTGTTTTACTGGTTCATCTTAAACGTTTTAGTTAACTTATCTAAATATCAATCGAATCAATAATCGAATGTTACTATCGTTTACTAAATAACTTGAAATCATATATATATATATGTATATATATATATATATATATATATATATATATATATATATATATATATATATATATATATATATATATATATATATATATGCACATTAAGTTATATATATATATATATATATATATTGTTCGTGAATCTTCGAGAACAGTCAAAGAATAATTGATTACATGAATATTGTTCCAAAACTTTCGTTACTCAACATTACAGACTTTGCTTATCGTGTCGAAAACATTAAATCATTTAAAGATAAAGTTTAAATTTGGTCAAAAATTTCCGGATTGTCACACAGAGGCTATTTGATCAGCCGGAACAACTAACTACAACCACCACAATGAAACCACGAAACCACCTGTTACTCGCAACCTTTCTCTTCTGTTTCTACCTCCTTATTTTTTCTGATTTCCCACGTATTCTATTTCTATATTAATGATAATGATAGAATAAGTAATTGATGACGAATTGTTGTTGATCATGGTGGATTGATATTAATGATGAAACAGAAAAGATATAAATATGAATTGGGTTGAATATGGACACAATTTAGAGTTTTGTCAACATGGTTAATAGAATAATATTATACAGCTCAGATTATCAAAAGTGATACAAAGTGGAACCAAGTGAAAGTTTATGGCCGACCAGTGGGTTCTCCTTATCGATTTGCCTTTTAATTTTTCCTGGTTCTTGTTTTCTCTTCACCACTACAAAAGCAAAACCAACATATTAAAATTTCCTTTGGCCCATTTTATTTTGTTTGAAGATAAAGTTTAAATTTGGTCAAAAATTTCCGGGTTGTCACAGTACCTACCCGTTAAAGAAATTTCGTCCCGAAATTTGGTTGGGATGGTCATGGATGACAATAAGTATGTTTTCATGACTTATACAAGTTGAAAATTAGAGTTTTATCACCATTGAATAATATGGATAAAACAATCCAATTACTCGAAGCGTATGATCGAAATTATCGTAAAAGAGTGAAATGAAGGAATAGAGATTCGTCTTAATTTTTGACGTCGTAACGATTGATTTCCGGAATTTAAGGAATAGAAAATCTTCATATTCTAAATAAGATTTGATTCTTCGGGAATTAAGGAGATTAAGATATTCTTTAATTAAATGCGTACTCTGCCTCGATTGCTATGTCTGATATTTCACTATAAATTGACCTCTTCCGTTTCATTTATTTTCACCACTCCTATAAGTTTCTTCCTTATTTCATACTTCCTAATAGATTGTGAAAATGCTTAATCCAGTTCTGATTCTTGATATTTTCTTGGCTATCGTATCCTTCATTCTTCTTTTTCATCTGCCACCAGAGGAGGTTATTTTCTTCTACTATTACCTTGGAGTTATAGTGTTTTTCATTCTCCCGTGTCTTTATATTGCTATACGCATTGATATACATGGTTTGTAATTTCGGGGTTTTTATCGGGCTTTTTATTCTCCATTATATTTCGGAGCTTCATGCTTTTGTTTTCTCTACCAGACCTTAAGTCAAGCGGACAATGGTCCAGAATTCGTAGTTATGCATTTCGGAATGAACATAGTCAATGTTTAAAGAAAGAAATTGTAATGGCACGATCTTGATTTGTCAAATTACCAGAATATCCGAAAAAGACCGAATCATCAAGAAAAATATTTTCTTGATATATTTAGGGGTTAAATAGAATGAAAGAGTTATGTAACATGGTTCATGATGAGGGTATGATCCGTGAATCTTTATCACGTTCCATTAGAAATTCAACATGACTTACTGTAATATAATCACGTTGATCAAGTGTCATTATATTATACTAACTCATGCTTCAATTCCCAACATTACTTCAAACATCCATTTTTCGAATTTTTCAGATTTTTGAAACTAAAATAGTTTCTTTTATGATGTAACACAGATAGCGTGAAGAGATGAATGATTTCAGATAATAATAGTTATGAAGATATCTTTAGAAATATCGAAGATATTTATAATGAAAGATATGATGATATCTTAAAATTTCTAATATTGAATGATGATGAAGAAGATTTGTTCCTAAAAGTTTAGAGTCAGGAGCAAGGTATTCGTTAATGACTTCAGCAGACACTGAATCATTTGGATTCTTTGAAGGCTCGTTTAGTCTTTGTGATTTATCCACAGTCTTCTTCATAGTTTGCTCAATCCGTTTTTCAGTTCCAAACCTTCTCTTTTTCTGTGCTTTTCCAACACACTACTCTTTATCATCAAACTTTCGACTGTTAAGGTTGTTTACAGTTTTTTTTGCTGCTTCATCAGCATTTTTCCAAAATTCAAAGAACTAGTTTCGCAGTTTGGGGTATTTTTCAGAAACTTCACATTCGAAGTAAGTAAGTCTAGGAGATAGACATTATATGTATATATATAACTGTTGGCGTAGAATTGCTGTGAAATTCGAAATACTGATTGCTAATTCCCGAAAGTTGGTATGACAATTATTGTTACAAGATGTAGATGAGTACATGATAGGGTTTCAATGAGTATTATGATTTTTCGGAATGTCAAGGATCAATGAAGTTGTTGGTAAATTTACTGCTAATGTGGTGGGACATGAAAGGTTCTCCGGTAACAAAAATTTATATATCAAAGTTATAATAAGGTTAATCTGAAAAGTTGAAGTTGACTGGTTGGAAGTGTGGTAAAGCTGGATACTTTGAAAAGGGATTGAAAGATTATTTTCGGTAATAACAATGCTAAAGGACCTTGCGCAGTTTTGAAGTCAAAGTATAGCTTTAAAAGATGTAGAGATCTAAGAATGATGTCACTTGTTAAAACTTGACTTGGATTCTGTCAGAATATATAATTGAATTTGTATGAAAACGATTGTATATCGCTGTGAGTATAGTTAATAATTTTTGAATCACAGTTGAAGAATGTACAGTGTAACATATTAATTGAGAACTTATATATTTCCCGGGTATTACCTACCCGTTAAAGATTTCACAATTAATACTTTGTACAAAAGAATTTTTATTACCGTCTTTATGAAAATATATGTATGTATATTTTCTTCAGATGTAACACAGATTTAATGAGTTAATATCATATTAAGCTCATTTAATTTTCGGTTGGATTAGAAATGAATAATCTCTAAAACATTAAAGATTTCATAATCTTCGTGGAGTATTTTACTAATGTAATCAATACTTCGTTATTCAGTTTTATTGATATTTCCTCAGTGAATATGTTGGTGCTTATGGAACTCTTGCTAACTTTGCAAGGTACGAATGATGTTTTCTGGAAAGTTTCAAGTACATCGAAAATGAAAGTGTTAAAATCAATCATGTATTTGAATAATACACCTGATTTATTATGAAATGGAATCTATTAAGTCGAAGCAGAGATTATAATTAACGATTGTTAAGTCATTAACGAAGGATGTATAGCATATTAGTAACATGAACTAACCGAGTAGTACCTACCAGTTATGATTCACATGTAATAGCTTAGTACAAAAAGATTTATTTTGATTTCAAATTTCACACATATATATATATATATATATAAAATATACATATAATTTCTTCAGGGGAATTGAGTTAATACTTCATAACTCATTGATACAATATACACGTTATTGATTTGTGATGATGTTGGTGATTATGGAACTGGTGGAAATCGTGATGTTATAGATGCTGATAGTACTGACGTGCTGGTGATGCTGACGGTACTGTTGATGCTGCTTGTATAACAAGTCTAGCTTGTAAATCGCGCACTATTCCTGTCCGGGTTTCACTTTATTATTTCTATCTGCCCATTACTAATTTACAATATATAATCTCTAAAACTTTTAGAAACTACATATTCTCTGCAGAATATTTCTTCGATGAAGTTATGAATCAATACTTCATCATTTGTTGTTGTTGATATTCCTTGGTATCTATAGGGCGTATGACGTTGATGCTCGTGGGACAGATTGTGAAGTTGAGGTTTGCGGTGCGGTTGTTGTTGGTGGTGGTAATGGTACTGTTGGTGTTGTTGTCGGTGGTACTGTTGATGCCGGTGATGCTTCTGGTGCTTGTAACCTTTGCACCATATTCTCCAAAGCCACTACCCGAGCGCGAAGCTTGTTGACTTCTTCTATTACACCGAGATGATTGTTGGTTCGAACGAGCCGATGAATAAGATTCAGAATTTGAGATAGTATATTATCGTGAAGAGATACTCTGGAAATGAGAGAGAAAATAGTGTCTCGAACAGGTTCGCCGGTAAGTGCTTCAGGTTCTTCGCCAAGAGGGGAATGTGGTGGATGGAAGGGATCACCTTCTTCTTGTCTCCAATGATTAAGTAGGCTACGAACCCATCCCCAATTCATCCAGAATAGGTGATGGCTGATTGGTTGATCCATTCCGGTTACACTGTCTTCGGAATTCAGGTGAATATCCATATCGGAATAGCTGTCAGAGTTTAAGGAATTTGAACTAGATACGGGATCCATCTTGTATAATTAGGGAGATGATTTTTGATATGAATTAGATTATAGAATTTAGTTTGGTATTCTTCAATACATAATTTACATATGTATATATAATACCAAATTCCATAAATCACGGAGAAATTTTCGGAAGATGTCAGGAAAAGTTTACAGTAACAGATACGCTAAGATATGAATTTTTGTCTATACACTATTTATGCAATAAATGCAGGAAAACATGTCTAGACTTAAGAATGATAAGCATGAAATTTCAGACAAGAAATGATAAGCAAAACTTTTAACATGCAGAAACGGTCGAAGTCCAGACTTACTAATTTATCTTAACAACTATCAGTTAGACACACTATTGCAAGACCTGGTTCGCTAGGACCAATGCTCTGATACCAACTGTGATGATTGCTCCAAATCCATATGGACGAACACGTCATTCATCAATTTCATTGCAAGGTATTTGACCTCTATATGATACGTTTTGTAAACATTGCATTCTTTTGAAAAGGCATATCATAAATGAATATTTAAATCAAAGGTTTTCGACAGCTGATGATTTCTACATATAGACAATCACCGTAAATAATAGTTTACAATAGTACTTTCGTTGACAATGCAGTCAAAATAAGATACATGGTGATGATTTGGTGAATGCAACGTTTCCTTGAAAAATATGCCATGTAAGACTCCATGCACATAGCTTGTCTAACATATAAGCAAACAGCGGAAGACTTCTAGGGAACCTGAGAATAAACATGCTAACAAGTGTCAACACAAAGGTTGGTGAGTTCATAGTTTTAATGTTTCGTATAATCTGTATATAAAGGTGGATCACAAGATTTCAGTTGTTTCATCCAGAAACGTTTATCAAAATATTCTACAAGATTGAGCACCCTGGTAACTAAACTTTAACGTCTATATAATAAGTACCCCCGTTTTAACATACATGCAACCAACATGTACAATACACTCAAATAGCATACGTCTATTTTATAGTTCAGGCTAGGGTTTCTATACCTGGAACAGACGGGGATGTCAATCCCTATGGATCCATATACCTCTATTCGCGCCCATCGATTCTTATAACCGACAGTTACTAGTTACCAAAGCTAAGGGATTTTCGGTTCAGACTCAGTGTAGAATTTAGTATGTACTTGTGTCCATTGCGTTTAAAATAAAGTGCATGTATTCTCAGCCCAAAAATGTATAGAGTAAAAGGGATCATATGAAACTCACCTTAGCAGCATATAAAGTCGTTCACCAAAATGTGACTGAAACTCGGATTACCAAATAATCGTAGATCTTAACCTAGAGAACATATGTTGGTCAATAAATGTCTATCAAGCTAGGTCAGGTCATAGTGTATCACAATCCTAATGCTCGAGATCAACATACAAAAGTTTATCAAAAGTCATTTCAAAAAGTCATTCTGACTTAATACTATAGTTGAATGATCATGGCAATCGAAACATTTTAACATTTCACATAGTTTCCCAATTCTTGTAAAATTAGTCTTTAGTTTTTATAAGGCTTTAAAACATGATAAAACAGTCAATTTTGACAATTGTTCAACAAAACGAGACGTACCTTAAATAAGGATTCATTTACTCGGCTGGTAATATTTAAAAATCCATTTTATCAATCTCGTAAACAAGTTGTTTAAATCTTAATTGCAGATTCAAAAGCAATTTCAATTAACGTCAATCATAATTCAGCTGATCATATCTTTTAATCCGTTCATCGAAACTATTCGATATCTAAATGAAAAGTTATTGATTTTTCGCCAGCTTTCCAAAAACATGCATATCATATACCTTTTATCAGTAATATATGTATTTAATTCGTGATTCATCATAAACTGTTTAACGACGAAATTTAGCATACAAGCATGCCTAAACATATATACTCGAGCACTAGAAATGTATACACTATTAATATATAAAAGATAAGATATGATTGCTCACGTATCAATATTGTGATTCAATATTGCAGGAAAGTACGTAGACGCAACGGAGATGATAATCACTAGGTTTGACTTGCCAATAATACCCATGAACATTACCCATAACCTCCATAGTTATAACCCATAGTTTTCTTAGCTCTATCCCGCTCGAAAACCTATTTTTGAAAGTGACACGCTCATAACCTCGTCGTAGTATTTTATGTATAATACTAATTAATAATACTAATAATAATAACCTTACTAGTAATAATAATAATATGAATCTTAATAATAATAATAATAATAATAATAATAATAATAATAATAATAATAATAATAATAATAATAATAATAATAATATAAATAATAAAAATATTGAGAGCAGATGGAGTAATATATATCGGATGTATATGTGTGTGCACAAATGAAACGAAAATGTTCGAATTTAAAGACATGGCCTCATTTCCTCCGCCATGCGATCGCATGGTTCAGTAAGGCAAATTCCATGCGATCGCATGGATGCCTTTTCCAGCTCATAATCCATTGTTTTTATTCTCATCGACATGATTTTATAATATAAATATAATATATAATTTATATAATTAATTATATATTATATTAAATTCATGTGCATAGTTGACTTGTAATTTTTGTTCCGATGAATCGAACGTCGTCACTCGACTTATGTCCCGGTTCCAGTTTTTCGAACGTCCTTTCGTACACTGAGAAAACTGGCACTTTACCTTTCGTGACTCGTACCTTTGTCAAAATATAGACTTAATCATTGATAAACTATGTCACTTGAAGTGTAGCTTTAATCAATTAAGTGTTTTGGTTATTTGCTTCTATAAATCATCGTCTCGTAGTATATACATATATATATATATATATATATATATATACATTTTTATTTTAAAATAGTGTTTTACTGTAGCAAAGTTTTTTTTACTGTAGCAAATAGTGATTTTTGAAAACTCTGTAGCTTTTCGGGTACTGTAGAAATTTGAAAATACTGTAGCAAATTAGTGTTTTACTGGTTCATCTTAAACGTTTTAGTTAACTTATCTAAATATCAATCGAATCAATAATCGAATGTTACTATCGTTTACTAAATAACTTGAAATCATATATATATATATATATATATATATATATATATATATATATATATATATATATATATATGCACATTAAGTTTTGTTGGGATTTAACAAGTTCCATAATGTTTAAAACATTTTATGAATCATATTAAAGCGGAAGCATGAATATATATTACCAACTGAACTTGTTAATCTTTAACCATTTAAAGTTAAATCCCAATTAGGATCAAGTTGTGAAACATACTTACAAACTACAAGTAAGAAAGGGGTTTATATCTTCTCCAAGCTAGGTAGTAAATGATGAAGATGATGATGATGAATGGAGCTCCAAAAGTATGAAACCTCAAGTTGTTATGCCCCAAACTTTGCACCAACACCTTGCACTTTGGTTAGGATTTATTATCACTTGAATTAAACTTGAAAAAACCAAAATTTGAAACCCTTTTCTTCCTCTATTACCCACGGCCTGGATAGCAGCAAGGAGAGGATTTTGTGCAGTTTTTTTGGGTGTATTTTTGCATATATCACTTGAGAGAATGAGTCAATACTTGATGTAAGTGTTAGGCATGCTCATGAGGAGTTGTGTAGTATTAAAAGTAACAAAACAAGCATGTGTGGTCATTCTTGGAGTCCAAAATTCTGCCACACATGATGTTTAATAATAATACTTGTAAGTTTATAAAAGTTTATAAACTTGTTATAAACTTATGTATTATTTTGTTACTTATACATTTTATAAAACTTTTTATAAAATATAACACAATATAATCATTTAAACCTATAAACAATTATATATAAATTATCCAAATAATTTATCTCAAGTGATAATATTTTAGAAACCCGATTTTCTAAAATCCAAGTGTCGCGTATTTGTTTAATGATCCAATCGTTAAGATCAAATACGTATAAGGTGTCGATAAGCTTGTTATTGGCTATGACCCGACTTGGATCAAAACATATTAGCCACGTTAATTTAATATGTCTCTCGGGCATACGAAATACCTTCAATCTCCCACTTGCACGAGAAACATAAGAAATTAATGCAAGTGACAGATACCACCTAACGACCGTCCATCACCCCCAATATGTTATGACTTTGTGCCATTCAATAACATCATCCTTTTCGAGTTCCCATCTCGAATATGATTAGGTGAATCTTTTCATTATTTCCTTTCGTCCTAGATGTCATGTTAAATCCAAGAGATACAGAGTGATCACTCTCTTTTAGATTTAACTTTATCAGGCCTTAGACATCTGACTCTCAATGAATAAGAGGGACAAATTCCATCTTGACTACATACGTTCTAGATATATACTTTGTATCACACCTGAGCTCTTCCTTATGAACTACCATATTTCAGAATAGTGAAGGAAAGAATCAAGGCACAATACTTGGTAAATATCCGAATCCAATATGTATCTCAGGTCAGATGTAACAACCCAAACCAACCCGCGAACAAACCACGTGAAAATACAAAATAAAAAAAAATTTGCTGCACAGTGAACTGGCGCGGCGTGCCAGGATGGCCGCGCGGCGCGCCATTCGGGTCTGTCCGGAAAGTCTCAAAATGCGAAAAAGATTGACTAGTTCCCGACACTTTTAGGCGAAATGCTTTTTACCATACATCCAAATATGTAAAACTAACCTGTTTCAAATATAAAATCAACGTTTTGCAAGCGGGGCCCACATCGGCCGTTTTACGAGTTTAATACAATTTACGAGTTTCGACCACCAAAAAAAGTTTAAGTTCCAAACTACACAACGAGCATGGCGTTTGGGATTAAACTACCCAACTATCGGTCAAAATCCAAGAGCTACTAATGCCAAAAGCGTTCCCTAGCATCAAGCGGGATCTCTAGTCCAAAACGATGCCCTTACCCTTGTCCAAAACCGAATCTATAAAATGGTAAACAATGAGAGGGTAAGCAAAGCTTAGTGAATGCAATAATTATACGAATACATATATAATTATACCTACTTGCATACACTTACACACCAACCCGCAAACACGCTAGCATACACATTTAGCTTATCGTCACAATAACAAGCTATAAATCTCCAATACTGCAAGCTAGCATAACAACCGCATATGAATATAACTCGAATAATATAATACGCTTACAACACAAATAACCATGGTTAACCAATAGTACAAGGGAACGACGCTCGCGAAAACGCCATCGGTGTTTGTAACATCCGTTAGGGCACTTAACACCTCGCACCACTAACCCCTAGGGTGGCACCTTAACACCTCGGCACATCACCTCGAGTGGCATCTTAACACCTCGATGCATCACTCATTATTTTACGGAGTGGTGTCTTAACACCTTGACACTACACTCCTAGGTGGCATCTTAACACCTCGATGCTACACCCGAGTGGCATCTTAACACCTCGATGCTACACTCTTCACGTGAAACATGGTGTCTTAGCACCTCGACACTACACGTTTCACGCTACAGCAAATAGATACATTATATACATACGCATATAATTATTCCACTCACCTCGAATACTTGAAGAACGTATTCCGCGATCTTAACTTCCTCCGCCGACTTCACGCAGATCACCTACGCAAAGTATAAATGCAAATAAGCTACTCACTATGCTTATTCGACCTAAACAACACTTATGTTCTTCAAGAACATCCTACTTGACCAACTTTGACCAACTTTGACCAATGACCATTTTTCGCTCGAAAACCTTCATAATCACAAATGACTTGTGATTATGCCTCAACAACATCATTTAAACATGGCTTGGTCAATCGATCACTCGTTTAAACACAAGACCCGCCCATTGGGTCCCTAAGTGTGTTTTACACCATTTTATGCATAAAACGATACTCGAAAATCCAAAACTAACGAGACCACTTCCCACGTTCCCGAAAATACCTAAATACACCTCTTTTAGGCTTTAAACGCATTTTAGATTAACATTTACACAAAACCCATTTTGACCTAAAAACTAGTCAAAACACCAAATTTGTGAACTTACACTTCTAATCACTTATAACCTAAGTTAGCTAGTGATTTAAACACTTGAACATGCTCATGAACTAACCAATTTCATCATCCAACCCTAAACCCACCAAAATGGTCTTCCTTATCAATTACTAGTTTAAATCTTCCATTTAACAACTAGTGGGTTTTGTTCAAGAACATACAATCAAAAGCCCTAATTATGAACATAAACTTGAAAACGAATTTCGGAGTTAAGACTTACCACTACTATCTACTAGTAGCCGTGAACGAGGTGAACAACTTTGCTTCCTATGCCTTGACCCGAATTCTTCTTCTTCCTCTTCAATTGGAGCTTTATCCCACTAGAACTTTTTCTCTCTCAAGGGTTTGAAGTGTGTGGGTGAAGGAGAAATGAGTTAGGATAAGGTTTTGGATCAGTTTTGATGACCCCAAATCGACCCCAAGTGAAAAGACCAAAGTACCCCTCATTTAAGCACTTAAAAATGCTAAAAAAACGCATCAGACACTTTCGGCGCGCCGCGCCAAATGGTGGGGCGCCGCTCCAACATGCAGGTCAGATTTCAGAAACTTGTTGTGGCCATAACTTTTTGACCGTAGCTCCGTTTTCGATGAATCAAATATCGTTGGAAACGTAATAAGATATTATATCCAATGGTAAGGCTTGAAACATCAACTCAAACTTTATTTGGGGTTGAAAAGATACGTACACACCTTGTCACTTCGGACAACGTCCAGTTTCCTTCGACGTTCGAGCAAGCAACACGTACACTTCATACACGCATCGTACACCATAAATACATTATGTACAATAAATATTTGGGTCTTACAACTCTCCCCCACTTAAACTCGATCACGTCTTCGTGATCTCCTCCGCTTAACCAATCCGGAACTACTCAACGGTCCTCAATTATAAGTCCCAATCCTACTTTTCTAAGCAATTCTTCCCAATGAATCGCCTTTAACAACTAAAATCGTCACCTGCGATTTTATCGAAACTAAAATCCGAGCATTAAAACCTGCTCAATCCCCCATACATCAGGAAAAACTCAACCGATCTCGTACCGAGATATCAACCCTATAGTGTACCCTTTCCAAGTACAATGCTAAAAACAACCAAATATCGACCTAAGGTCAACAACCCAAACGATGAAGACCAAGTAAAGACGAATCCTTACGGATAACACTTACCATATAACACCCTTAGTAGTGCGCAAACATAGCTAATACGCAACTACCCGATTACGTGAGCAAAATACGACTATTGCATCACTAATCACACAACATGGTCCTTACGACCGAACCATCAGAGCTTAAAACAACCTGTGGTTCTGAAGTCCAACGACGCGAAGGTTAGTTCACACGAAACCCAAGGTGTACAAAAACAGCTATTGTCACACCCTCAAGTTCACGAAAAACGGCTATCGTGATATATCCGTAGTGTGCAAAAACGCTATTGCAACACTACCAACCATATGTGAGAGAAACACGGCTATCGCATCACTATTTACCAACGTGTGAGTAAAAATCGGCTATCACTCACAACCACGAGTGGTTAACGAAGAGCTAATCCTTCCGGATATCCCTCGTCACCTATCTTAAGTCAAACGCGGTCAACATAGAGATAACCCCAAATAAACACCACATAATCACCTTGTAGTTCACAAAATGGCTATTGTGTAACTACCACCCAAAGTATACGATAATGAGGCATCGTAACCTTTCTCAAAGTCCCATTACTCTATTCCCAAAGGTAACCACACGGCTACCACAATAGAGCCAAGAACCACCCACATTACTCATAGACACAACAATAATTCCCTAGAAGAGAATCCGGCATACACATCCTTTTACCGAGGGATCTTACCTTACTCGTCGAACACGTAAATTATCTCCCAATGAGATTTACCACCTTACCACCTCGGTGATAATTTAAATCCAAAAACCATAAGTACAATTTATTCCAAATCGTACTTTTACCACAATCGACCAATGTAGGTCTCAACACTAGCTTCGAATACCTACGAGCATCGTCCAAATATCACTGCAATAGAACACCTTCGTGCAAGAGTACAAACTCCCCCACTTAGAACTCCGCTTCGTAACCACATCATCGAACAATATCATCCCGTGGAATGACCACTAACCTAACAACTAATGCGCCAAATCGCATTACCGTAACTCCTATGAGAGAGACGAGGTTCACCCGTCTTGCATCTCTTAATACGCACGTTACCATAATCTTGCTCCAACCTTGAGCATACGAAGGAATTTAACCTATCCTTAAACTCTTTGAACGAAGAGTCTACCACAATTTACACAAACCTTACACTTGCAATAATCCAATTGCTATAGTTTGTCAAATTTCCACCTAGTCACTCATGTACCTAAGGGTTTCTATCCGGTACCCTAAGTACAATGTAACCGCAACACCATCGGAGTCGAATACCACGCTAGTAGGTATGAAAGAGGCACCTAACGTTGCGTTCCGTAGACTCCATTTCCAACATACATCGAGACCCAAAACACTCGATCTCAAGGGTTCTATCCACCCGTCGAACCTCATGGTTCAATAACTGCAAAACGAAAGCAAAAATGCTCTAATAATCGAACACCAATGCACATACCTATGGCTTGGTAGAAACATTTCCTAACACTAAAGAATGCATGGTTGCACCAAGTCTTACGCCCTTCGCCCGACAACCAAACGTCACTATAGGGTACTTCCATTAGGAACGTCACCCGTGTCAATACTACGTGTTACCGCCATGCATTCGTCCCCAGGGCGCGTTCCAACGAGTCAAAGACTCAAGCGCCACCCCGGCGCACTATCATCAAAACCACCAACAAACCGAATCTTCACCGAGCTCACTAACCCCGCACCCTTATGAGTACCTTTGAAAAAAATTACGTTCACTTGAGACTAATTAGGTCTCAAAACAAAGTTTAAGTCTCTAATACATACACAAATCCATCGACACACAATAAACAATAATAAGGCATATTTGTACCAAAGACGAAAATACCTGAAACATCATCGTTGAACTTCTGTGCTTCACTATACATCGAATACTCGCGCTCTAACCTCTTAACTCGATCGGCGAATGATTCGGAACACTCCGACCTTTTGTGTCCCTCCTTCCGGCAATTAAAGCACATGATCGTACTTGAAGGCATATTTGCACAATCGCGTGTCATATAACCTCGTTGTAGATGATCATAACCCGTAGGCGCGAAATCCCCCAACTTACAATCTCTTTTAGCAATCAATTTAGGACACTTTGGCTTTTGGTGCCCTTCCTTCCAACAGTAAAAACATAACTTCTTGCCCGACGAGCACTCGCGAGCCTCATGTCCCCTTTGCCCACATTTGTAACACTTCAACCTACAGGGGCCTGACGCTCCCTTCTTCATGCTACTAGCCGCCTCAATTACACCTCTACTTTGATTATTAAACAACTCGGGACACTCCGACCTCCGATGTCCCTTTCTTCGACACTTGAAGCATATGTCGTCTTTAGGAGGCGCAAGCGTGCAATCACGCGACAGGTGACCCTTTTCAGCACAATTATAACATGTAGGTACATGACCTCCCTTACTCCTCTTCTTCACGTTTCCGACGCCTTCAGGCGCACTTCTTGTCCTCTTACCAGGAGCACTTGGCTCCAATCTTGCAAGTACATCCTCATTACTACTACCTCGAGGTTTAGAAAACCTCTTCTCAAACTCTTCCCTTACAACCTTAGTCACTTGGTCTCGGACCATTTCGGTTACTCGTCCTTCGATTGACTCTTTGACTACTTGACCAACTCTGTTGGCGAAACCCGAGACGCATTGCTCAATCGCGGCTTCAACCATTACCGCTAACTCGCCCTTCCTTTCATGAGTAGGCCCTTCCGTTCCGTATTCATCTTCCGTCTTCATTCTTAAGAAATGAAATAGATTAACCAATGGAACGAAAAGATATAACACGTATGTATATATATATATATATATATATATATACATATACCACACTACCCCATCTTGCTCAACAATCATTGTACATCGCTTGTTTGACATGATTTGCACCCGTAACAACGGTAGCTAGTCATTGTTACGCGAGCACGTCGCGTTAACTCGCTAGTACAACGTCTATCTCGCTTGATGATTGCTAAACACAACACAAACAATTAGTACATGATTCGTTCACATAAACCTATGCACTAACCAATCCCGTTCCGACTCAAAGTCCTACAAGTCCCGCATAACGCGCACACAAAAAGTCTAAGTCTAGGCGCCTATCTCAAGTCACCTAAATCTCTTAGACCATGCTCTGATACCACTTGTAACAACCCAAACCAACTCGCGAACAAACCACGTGAAAATACAAAATAAAAAAAAAATTGCTGCACAGTGAACTGGCGCGGCGCGCCAGGATGGCCGCGCGGCGCGCCATTCGGGTCTATCCGGAAAGTCTCAAAATGCAAAAAAGATTGACTAGTTCCCGACACTTTTAGGCGAAACGCTTTTTACCATACATCCAAATATGTAAAACTAACCTGTTTCAAATATAAAATCAACGTTTTACAAGCGGGGCCCACATCGGCCGTTTTACGAGTTTAATACAATTTACGAGTTTCGACCACCAAAAAAAGTTTAAGTTCCAAACTATACAATGAGCATGGAGTTTGGGATTAAACTACCCAACTATCGGTCAAACTCCAAGAGCTACTAAAGCCAAAAGTGTTCCCTAGCATCAAGCGGGATCTCTAGTCCAAAACGATGCCCTTACCCTTGTCCAAAACTGAACCTATAAAATGGTAAACAACGAGAGGGTAAGCAAAGCTTAGTGAATGCAATAATTATACTAATACATATATAATTATACCTACTTGCATACACTTACACACCAACCCGCAAACACGCTAGCATACACATTTAGCTAATCGTCATAATAACAAGCTATAAATCTCCAATACCGCAAGCTAGCATAACAACCGCATATGAATATAACTCGAATAATATAATACGCTTACAATACAAATAACCATGGTTAACCAATAGTACAAGGGAACGGCGCTCGTGAAAACGCTATCGGTGTTCGTAACATCCGTTAGGGCACTTAACACCTCGCACCACTAACCCCTAGGGTGGCACCTTAACACCTCGGCACATCACCCCGAGTGGCATCTTAACACCTCGATGCATCACTCATTATTTTACGGAGTGGTGTCTTAACACCTCGACACTACACTCCTAGGTGGCATCTTAACACCTCGATGCTACACCCGAGTGGCATCTTAACACCTCGATGCTACACTCTTCACATGAAACATGGTGTGTTAGCACCTCAACACTACATGTTTCACGCTGCAACAAATAGATACATTATATACATACGCATATAATTATTCCACTCACCTCGAATACTTGAAGAACGTATTCCGCGATCTTAACTTCCTCCACCGACTTCACGCAGATCACCTACGCAAAGTATAAATGCAAATAAGCTACTCACTATGCTTATTTGACCTAAACAACACTTATGTTCTTCAAGAACATCCTACTTGACCAACTTTGACCAACTTTGACCAATGACCATTTTTCGCTCGAAAACCTTCATAATCACAAATGACTTGTGATTATGCCTCAACAACATCATTTAAACATGGCTTGGTCAATCGATCACTCGTTTAAACACACGACCCGCCTATTGGGTCCCTATGTGTGTTTACACCATTTTATGCATAAAACGATACTCGAAAATCCAAAACTAACGAGACCACTTTCCACGTTCCCGAAATACCTAAATACACCTCTTTTAGGCTTTAAACGCATTTTAGATTAACATTTACACAAAACCCATTTTGACCTAAAAACTAGTCAAAACACCAAATTTGTGAACTTACACTTCTAATCACTTATAACCTAAGTTAGCTAGTGATTTAAACACTTGAACATGCTCATGAACTAACCAATTTCATCATCCAACCCTAAACCCACCAAAATGGTCTTCCTTATCAATTACTAGTTTAAATCTTCTATTTAACAACTAGTGGGTTTTGTTCAAGAACATACAATCAAAAGCCCTAATTATGAACATAAACTTGAAAACGAATTTCGGAGTTAAGACTTACCACTACTATCTACTCGTAGCCGTGAACGAGGTGAACAACTTTGCTTCCTATGCCTTGACCCGAATTCTTCTTCTTCCTCTTCAATTGGAGCTTTATCCCACTAGAACTTTTTCTCTCTCAAGGGTTTGAAGTGTGTGGGTGAAGGAGAAATGAGTTAGGATAAGGTTTTGGATCAGTTTTGATGACCCCAAATCGACCCCAAGTGAAAAGACCAAAGTACCCCTCATTTAAGCACTTAAAAATGCTAAAAAAACGCATCAGACACTTTTGGCGCGCCGCGCCAAATGGTGGGGCGCCGCTCCAACATGCAGGTCAGATTTCAGAAACTTGTTGTGGCCATAACTTTTTGACCGTAGCTCCGTTTTCGATGAATCAAATATAGTTGGAAACGTAATAAGATATTCTATCCAATGGTAAGGCTTGAAACATCAACTCGAACTTTATTTGGGGTTGAAAAGATACGTACACACCTTGTCACTTCGGACAACGTCCAGTTTCCTTCGACGTTCGAGCAAGCAACACGTACACTTCATACACGCATCGTACACCATAAATACATTATGTACAATAAATATTTGGGTCTTACATCAGAGGATACAATGATATTTGCCTTTACTCAAGATTACATGTGATCAACCACAAAGGCTCCATTTAGTAAATCTTGAGGGCGGGTCTTCCAATATTTGTATCCCACAAATATCTATGAACCTTGGTTGGAACCTTGCCCTACATTAATCCTGTGAATGTATACCAATCCAAGTTCATAATAGTCTAAACCTCACACTTGTTCCCACAAATGTGATCGACTACGGAATTTAGAATAATTACTTATTCATGGATAAAATATGCAAAATAGGAACATGACTCAAGATTAATAAATTAATACCATAATTATATTAATGAGTTTGAACAAATTTCATTCCGTTATAATACATAAAACAGATCATGACCAATCACTAGAATATCGAAGCCCTAATGCACAAACATGTCCTGCATGTTTTGCTCCATGTAAGAGCTTCGTGAGAGGATCTGCTATGTTAAGATCTGTATGAACTTTGCGAATACATATCTTTCCCTTTTTCAACTTCATCCCTTATGTAGTTGAATCTCCGCTCAATGTGACGGGTCTTTTGGTGAGCACGAGGTTCCTTGATTTGAGCAATCGCACCCTCGTTGTCACAAAAGATCTCAAGAGAGTCCTGAATGGAAGGGACTACTCCTAAGTCATCGATGAATTTCTTCATCCATGTAGCTTCCTGAGCTGCCAATGAGGCGGCAATGTACTCCGACTCTGTAGTGGATAATGCAAAAACATCCTGTTTTGAACTCTTCCAAGAGACCGCACCTCCATTTAACGTGAAGACATAACCGGACTGTGATCGAGAATCATCTCGATCAGTTTGGAAACTCGCGTCCACGTAACTTTTTACAGTGAGTTCCTCCTCACCAGACCCATATATTAGAAACATATTCTTAGTCCTCCTAAGGTATTTCAATATACTTTTAACAGCAATCCAATGACTGTTTTCTGGGTTATTCTGGTATCTACTTGTCAGGCTAAGAGCGCATGACACATCCGGTCTAGTGCATATCATTGCATACATGATTGAACCAATGGCAGACGCATATGGGACTTTCTTCATTTTCTCCTGTTCATCTTTCGTGTTGGGGTACTGAGATGAACTGAGAAGTGTTCCCTTTTGAATAGGTACCAAACCTTTCTTGGAGTTCTCCATCTTGAACCTTTTCAAGATCTTTTCAATGTATGCACTTTGATTCAAACCTATCAATTTTTTGGATCTATCCCTGCAGATCCCAATCCCCAAAATGTATTGTGCTTCTCCAAGATCCTTAATGGAGAAGCATTTACTTAGCCAAGTTTTAACACCTTCCATTGCCGGAATATCATTTCCAAATAACAATATATCATCCACATATAGTTCAAGGAACATGATAGTGCTCCCACTAGCTTTCTTGTATACACAAGCTTCATCACCATTTTTAATGAAGCCAAATTTCTTGGCCTCCTCATTAAAACGATGATTCCACATTCTAGATGCTTGTTTCAATCCGTAGATTGATTTCTTTAACTTGCATACCTTTTTGGGATATTTTGGATCAGCAAAACCTTCAGGCTGAACCATATAGACATCTTCCTCAAGATGTCCATTTAGGAAAGCGGTCTTGACATCCATTTGCGATATTTCATAATCATAATGAGCAACAATGGCAAGTAATATCCTAATAGACTTTAGCATTGCAACAGGCGAAAAAGTTTCATCATAGTCAACCCCTTGAGTTTGAGTGAAACCTTTTGCTACAAGTCTAGCTTTATATGTATCCAAGTTTCCATGTATGTCAGTTTTCATTTTGAAAAGTCATTTACAATCAACTAGCCTTGAGCCAGTAGGTTGTTCAACAAGTTCCCAAACTTGGTTGTCATACATGGATTGCATCTCAGCGTTCATGGCTTCCTGCCATTTATCCTTATCAATCCTTGATAAGGCATCTTGGTAGTTTGTTGGTTCATCCAAATCAACCACATAGCAACCATCCATGAGAAACCCATATCTCTCAGGAGGATTACTAATCCTACCAGATCTGCGAACGTCTTGTGTATTTTGATCATCCATTTGATCACTCTCAACATTTTCATGTTGAGTCTAGTGTCAACCAATTGTGTATCATCTACTTGATCTTGAACCTCTTCAAGATCTATCTTCCTTTCACTATTTCCTTCCATTAGGAACTTAGTTTCAAGGAATTCAGCCTTCCGAGCAACAAATACATTTTTCTCGGATGGATCATAGAAATAGTATCCCATATCATCCTTGGGATATCCTATGAAGATACACTTCGTGGATCGAGCATTCAACTTATTATGGACGTACCGCTTAGGATAAGCTTCACATCCCCATACCTTTAAGTATGATAGAGATGGAGGTTTTCCAAACCACATCTCATGAGGAGTTCGTTCCACTTTCTTGGTTGGGGCCATATTTAAAATACGAGCCGCGGAGCATAGACAATAACCCCAAAATGATAGAGGCAACGAGCTTCTAGCCATCATAGATTGAACCATATCCATTAGGGTTCGGTTCCTCCTTTCAGAAACTCTATTAAGTTGGGGTGTTCCAGGAGGAGTGAGTTGCGAGATAATCCTACAACTTCTAAGATGATCTTGGAAAGCTTCGCTTAGGTATTCACCTCCTCTATCGGTACGAAGTACCTTGATTGTCTTATTGAGTTGATTTTGTACTTTGTTTTGATACTCTTTGAATGCTTCAAAAGTTTCATCCTTATGTCTTAACAAGTAGACATATCCGAAACGACTGAAGTCATCAATGAAAGTAACGAAGTATCTTTCACCATTCCTAGCTATGGGCTTAAAGGGTCTACATACATCCGAATGTATTAATCCCTATAAGTCTTTAGCCCTTTCATAGGTTCCTTTGAAAGGTGCTTTAGTCATTTTGCCTTGTAAACAAGATTCACATACATCAAACGAGTCTAGTTCATTTGATTTCAAAAGTCTATTCTTTTGAAGTGTATGCATTCGATTCTTTTTTATGTGACCAAGGCGGCAATGCCATAAGTAGGAATCACTCAAATCCCTTTTGAGTTTCTTGGTGTTTGCATGGAACATTGAGCTATTGTATGATGTGTCATCATGAACCAATTCATAAATACCATTCGAAGGCGAGGCCTTGAAATAGAACACATTATCTAAAGAAACATGGATATCATCATTAATGAAATTAAGATTAAAACCATATTGTTTCAAATGGGATACATAAATAATGTTTCGTGATAAATAGGGTGCATATAAAACATTTTTCAAAATAAGCTCCAAACCACTTGGAAGCTTTAAAACAAAGTCTCCATGAGCTTTCACTTGCACCCTTGCTCCATTTCCCATGAAGAGACTTGTTGTTCCCGCATCTTGATCACTTCTTTTGAACCCCTGCAAAGAATTGCAAATATGAGTTCCACATCCTGTGTCTAATACCCATGTATTAGAAGAAGTAATACTAAGCTCAATGTATACCATATATACATTACCTGAGGTTTGCCCTGCATCCCTCTTTTCCTTCAACTCCTTAAGGTAGACCGGGCAGTTGCGTTTCCAGTGACCCATTTCACCGCAACCAAAGCACGAATCTTCCTTGGGGTTAGCCTTTCCGACAACCTTTTGCTTCTTCTTGTTGTTGTTGGTTGGGGTAACCATCTTCCCCTTTCCCTTGCCCTTGCCTTGGTAGGTGGGTCCTTTCCTCTTAGCCGCCTTCGGCTTAGAAGTGTTATTGTTTTTAGACCCGCTGTGACGACCCGGAAATTTCCGACTAAATTTAAACTTTATCTTTATATTATTCTGACACGATAAGCAATGTTTGTTAAGTTAAATCTCAAGGATTTTAAACTATGTTTATACATTCATTTAAACCTCGACCAAATTCCAATGATTCACGAACCATTAAATATATGAATATGTATGTATATGTGTATATGTTATAAATTGAAAATGTCAACAAAGTATTTAAACGTATAATGCTTTATATGAACGTATTTGTTTCAATATGATTATCGACGAAATTAAAAAATATATATTAAATGATTGAGTTATCAGAAACATTGAATTATGATTACAAGTCTCTGTTGAGAGGTCCACTATGATTTGAGAAAATCTATTCATCTTAACGATATTCGGAATAATTTGTAAAGCTATTTATAAATAAAAATAAAAAGTGTCATTTACGAAAGTTAGACAAAAGCTAGTGGAGAATTGGTTTCCATAATATTCTATTAATCTATTTTCAAACGTACAAAAACGTTTTCAGTTTAAAAAGAACTTTATTATTAAAACGTATATAACTTTTATAAATATCTAAAATCACTTTTGACAACTCATTACTTAACCAGTATAATAAATATAACGATATTTATATTTTATTTCATTAAATATATATAAAGATTTAAATTAATATTATATATATTTATACGCGTATTATACATACATAGTTTTTATACTTTTACTATACTTTAACTTTACCTTTACTTTATTTTACTTTACCTTAACTTCAATAATTCATACTTTAATAATTCACTTTAATAATTCATACTTTAATAATTCACTTTAATAATTCATACTTTAATAATTTATACTTTAATAATTCACTTTAATAATTCATACTTTAATAATTCACTTTAATAATTCATACTTTAATAATTCACTTTAATAATTCATACTTTAATAATTCACTTTAATAATTCAAAAATCTATTATAAATAGAATTCAATAGGTTTCATTATTTGATAGAAACTTGAAAATATTTTCTCTAAACTCTCTCAATCGATTTACATATATATATTTACTCCGTATTATTTCAAGAAATTATCAGTATACATAAAATATTACGACGGAGTGCTGTCCGAGTGATTTCGAAATTGTTTTTCGAGCGGGATAGAGCTAAGGAAATTATGGGTTAAAGCTATGGAGTTATGGGTATGGTTCGGGAGTATTGCTCGTGAGTTAAACTAGTGTTTATCATCTCCGTTGCGTCTACGTACTTTTTCTGCAATATTGAATCTCAATATTGATACGTTCGTGAATCCAAGGCCAACATTGCACTTGTTCAATGACATCATATGTATTTTTACTACAAAATACAGTATTGTGAGTTTCATTTGCTCCCTTTTATATATATTTTTGGGACTGAGAATACATGCGCTGTTTTTATAAATGTTTTACGAAATAGGCACAAGTACTAAAACTAATTCTATGTGGGTTTAAACCAGAAATATACCCTTAGCTTGGTAACATTAAACTACTTGTCTATGTACGGTAGGCGCGAATCCTAAAGATAGATCTATTGGGCCTGACAAACCCCATCCTGACTATGGGATGCTTTAGTACTTCGAGGTTATTTTAAACACACCTGATCTGGTGTACTTCAGAGGGTAAAACATGAATGTTAAGGCTTGTTACCGGGTGCCTACAACTTATAGAATACTTTTATACACTTGCGAGTGTACATATATTTATAAACGGAAATCTTGTGTTCTATTAATATATTGAAATGATTGTTATGATAAACCTATGAACTCACCAACCTTTTGGTTGACACTTTAAAGTATGTTTATTCTCAAGTATTAAAGAAATCTTCCGCTGTGCATTAGCTCATTTTAAGGATATTACTTGGAGTCATTCATGGCATATTTTGAAAGATGTTGCATTCGAGTTATTGAGTTCATGAAGATTATTATTATGTCAATTATAGTTGGATGTATTATGAAATGGTGTGCATGCCGTCAACTTTCATTGTAAAGAAAGTTTGTCTTTTAAAAACGAATGCAATGTTTATAAAATGTATCATATAGAGGTCAAATACCTCGCGATGTAATCAACTATTGTGAATCGTTTATAATGTATATGAACGGGTCCTTTCACCCGCCTTCATTGATCGTAAACACGGGTGAAGCCCTTTTTACCCATGCTTGCTTCTGCCGTCTTAAGCATGGCATGTAATTCGCCAATGCTTTTATCCCAACCATTCATGTTGTAATTCATTACAAATGTGTCAAACCTTTTTGACAATGAGTTGAGAATAAGGTCCGTGGCTAATTCATTAGACACATTGCAATTTAGACGGTTTGCTCGATCAATTAGGATTTTCATCTTAAGGACATAAGATGAAATGGATTGGGAGTCGTCCATCCGACATGCATGAAGCGCTCAGACCGTTTTAAAGCGCTCGACACGAGCTTGTTGAAGGAACATCTCCTTCAACTGTGTGACTATGATGCTCAAAATCCTTTTGGAGTTCGGGTATCATAGTCCCAAGCATGAGGCAAGAAACTGGCAACGAATCGGTGCAATATTTCTCCCAATAAGCCATGCCTTCCGTATCATCCTCATCCGGTTGATCGAGAATGGGGTCTTCCAACACATACACCCTGTCCTCTAGTTTGAGGACAATTATTAGATTGCGAAACCAATCCATGAAGTTCGTATGGTTAAGTTTTTCCTTTTCAAGGATTGACCTCAACGATAGGTTGTTAAAGTTTATTGGTGCGTTTGGAATGTTGTTGTTGTTATTGGTGGCCATCTACAAAATTTAACAAAGTCGTTTAAGTATTAATTTTAATTTAACAATCAATACCCTTTAAATCCAATTGATATTTATTAAATTTTAGAATCCAACGGCAAACCAAATTTCGGTTAGGTGACCTTTATCCCATCATTTGATTTAGCTAGGTAGTCATTATATGACAATTGCAATCCTTTTGCAACTTCTAAGTTATGGGATCATGCAATCCTTTTGCATGGCATATTTATCCCATCAACGCCTATTTGTTCCTCATGCTTCGGTGACCCTAAGTTCATGATTCCCAAATCAAGTCGTCCTACTAGTGTAAACGTGTAAATTCAACACACAAGTGGTTAGGTGGCCTTTATCCCACAAGTGTGCGAAATCCACCTTAATCATATTAGTTTGCTCATAACGGTTAGGTGACCTTTATCCCATTATGAGTTCCCTAATATGCCTAAGTGTCACACAATAAGGATGGTGTTTAACTTGTTTACCTTGTTAATTAAAGGGATTTTAAGTTTCCATTATTTATAGTTTAAGAAAACTTTTATGCCATACACCAACATGCATTTAGTGTATGGTTCATTTGAAATCCATTTTCAAGTCTTGTAATTTTAGCCAATTACTTGATATAAACCATTTTATATATATGATCCTTATCATGTTCTTAATAACCGTTTATTAATGTCTTTTTAGCAGTTTTTAATTTAACCATTTAAATTGACGTTTTGCATGTCGTTAATAATGTTTAATTTAACCAATTAAATTGCCATTTTGTTTGTTGTTAACTTGTGTAATTAACTTGTAGCATACAAACATATAATCCACAATCATACAATAAACAACCATGCATGCAAAACGAATATGTTCACAATCAAGCCAATTTGGTGAACATTTGTTTAGCCGAAATCAAATGCCACCGGTAAAGGGTTATAACACAAAGTAGGAGATTTAAAATCTCCCACTTAATCTTCCATCTTCCTTGTCTTCATCTTGCATCTTCATTTTTACAAAATATATCCTAATACATTTTTCTAAAAAATAAAAATACAACCTAATCTATTTTACATACCAAATATAAAATAAATTACATAACCAAAATAATAATATTACAAACCAAATTGAATGAATATTACAACCACATGAATGAATTAATATTACATACCAAATGAATTATTAATAATCATCCAAACATGCAACCATTCAAACAAAAGGTCAAGGCTTGATTGTGAACTTCTACATACAACAAATATGACCAAAATGGAAGAGCCCAAAACCCATTTTGGGACTCAAACAATTCGGCCTAAATAACATACCCACCCAAACCCATTAATTTTTGCATTTTTCTTTCATGCATGTACATAAAATGCAAAAATATAGTGGGTATAATAAATCATCTCGAAGCATATTCCATCAACTTCGGCTCTAGATACCATTGTTGGGATTTAACAAGTTCCATAATGTTTAAAACATTTTATGAATCATATTAAAGTGGAAGCATGAATATATATTACCAATTGAACTTGTTAATCTTTAACCATTTAAAGTTAAATCCCAATTAGGATCAAGTTGTGAAACATACTTATAAACTACAAGTAAAAAAGGGGTTTATACCTTCTCCAAGCTAGGTAGTAAATGATGAAGATGATGATGATGAATGGAGCTCCAAAAGTATGAAACCTCAAGTTGTAATACCCCAAACTTTGCACCAACACCTTGCACTTTGGTTAGGATTTATTATCACTTGAATTAAACTTGCAAAAACCAAAATTTGAAACCCTTTTCTTCCTCTATTACCCACGGCCTGGACAGCAGCAAAGAGAGGATTTTGTGCAGTTTTTTTTGGTGTATTTTTGCATATATCACTTGAGAGAATGAGTCAATACTTGGTGTAAGTGTTAGGCATGCTCATGAGGAGTATTAAAAGTAACAAAACAAGCATGTGTGGTCATTCTTGGAGTCCAAAATTCTGCCACACATGATGTTTAATAATAATACTTGTAAGTTTATAAAAGTTTATAAACTTGTTATAAACTTATGTATTATTTTGTTACTTATACATTTTATAAAACCTTTTATAAAATATAACACAATATAATCATTTAAACCTATAAACAATTATATATAAATTATCCAAATAATTTATCTCAAGTGATAATATTTTAGAAACCCGATTTTTTAAAATCCAAGTGTCGCGTATTTGTTTAATGATCCAATCGTTAAGATCAAATAAGTATAAGGTGTCGATAAGCTTGTTATTGGGGATGACCCGACTTAGATCAAAACATATTAGCCACGTTAATTTAATATGTCTCTCGGACATACGAAATACCTTCAAGTTATATATATATATATATATATATATATATATATATATATATATATATATATATATATATATATTGTTTGTGAATCTTTGAGAACAGTCAAAGAATAATTGATTACATAAATATAGTTCCAAAACTTTCGTGACTCAACATTACAGACTTTGCTTATCGTGTCGAAAACATTAAATCATTTAAAGATAAAGTTTAAATTTGGTCAAAAATTTTCGGGTTGTCACACAGAGGCTATTTGATCAGCCGGAACAACTAACTACAACCACCACAATGAAACCACGAAACCACCTGTTACTCGCAACCTTTCCCTTCTGTTTCTACCTCCTTATTTTTTTTAATTTCCCACGTATTCTATTTCTATATTAATGATAATGATAGAATAAGTAATTGATGATGAATTGATGTTGATCATGGTGGATTGATATTAATGATGAAACAGAAAAGATATAAATATGAATTGGGTTGAATATGGACACAATTTAGAGTTTTGTCAACATGGTTAATAGAATAATATTATACAGCTCAGATTATCAAAAGTGATACAAAGTGGAACCAAGTGAAAGTTTATGGCCGACCAGTGGGTTCTCCTTATCGATTTGCCTTTTAATTTTTCCTGGTTCTTGTTTTCTCTTCGCCACTACAATAGCAAAACCAACATATTAAAATTTCCTTTGGCCCATGATGTCGAACGAGGGGTATATAAAATAGTTATTAAATTTTAGCAGAAAACACTATTAAATACGATACAATTTTACACAAGATATTTATTTATTTATAGAATGGATATACTTAAACCTTGCTACAACACTTATAGGCAGTGTACCTAATCGTAAAGTAGTGTAGTTTTTAGTAAGTCCGGTTCGTTCCACAGGGAAATCTTTAAACAAAGCTCAACGCTATATTAGTTTACTTTTATAAAAATACAAATATATATATAAGTAATATTATTATTATAAAGGGGGGTTTTTACCGTTTAATGACCGGTTTGTCGATTTTAAGATTTTAGTCGCAGTTAAAACCTAATGTAAAATATAAAATAAATACAAGACTTAAATTAAAGCGTAAAGTAAATAACGATAATGAAATTGCGAATAATAAAAGTGCGATAAAATAAAATTACAATAAATAAAAGTGCGATAATTAGAAGTGCAATTAAATATAAAATAAAGGAAATTAAATATGAAATAAAAGAATTATGCTTATTTAAACTTCCGTAATCATGATGTTTGACGTGTTGATTTTAGTTTTATGCCCATGGGTTAATTGTCCTTTGTCCTGGATTATTTAATATGTCCGTCTGGTTTTTGTCCATAACAGTCCATCAGTCATAAATATAAATTGCAAGTGTCCTTGTCAAATTATTATTATACCCGAAGTTAAATATTCCAACTAATTGGGGATTCGAATTGTAACAAGGTTTTAATACTTTGTTTAATGAATACACCAGGTTATCGACTGCGTGTAAACCAAGGTTTTACTACTTTGTTAACAATTACACCAATTACCCTTGAATGTAATTTCACCCCTGTTTTAATTATTCTAGTGGCTATTAATCCATTCCCGTGTCCGGTTAAATGAACGATTATTCGTACATATAAATACCCCGCCCATCGTGTCCGATCGAGTGTATATGGTAATTTATAGGGACGCCCAATTGTAAATCTTTATATTAACATTAACAAACTTTCATTTAGTTAAACAAATATAAAGCCCATTAATAGCCCATAGTCTAGTTTCCACAAGTGTCGTTCTTTTGTCCAAACCCCAATTATGGTACAAAGCCCAATTACCCAATTTTAGTAATTAGCCCAATATCATGATTACTTCGTTTTAAATAAGCATAATAATAACTTAGCTACGAGACATTAATATAAAAAGGTTGAACATAACTTACAATGATTAAAAATAGCGTAGCGTTACACGGACAGAATTTCGACTTACACCCTTACAACATTCGCTAACATACCCTTATTATTAGAATTATAATTAAAATTAAAATATAAATTATAAATATAAATATATTTACGTATGAAGAGGAAGAGAAAAAAGATGATTAAAACTCGGCAGAAAACTGGCTTTATATAGGACCTGACCAGCAATTTCACTCCATGCGACTCACATGGATTTGTGCTTCTGGCCATGCGAGTCGCATGGCCACCCTGGATCCAGCCAAATTGCTTTGTTTTCTTCTTGCCGACGTAATATAATAATAATAATATATATAATATATAATTATATATAATTATATATATATTATATTATATTCTTGTGCATAGTAGACTAGATATTTTTGGTCCGTTGCGTCGGGCGTTTCTTCTTGGCTCAGGTCCCGGTTCCGGATTTTCGGACGTCCTTGCGTACAATTTTATATTTTGTACTTTGCGTTTTGAATCTTATACTCTTGTGATTTCGAGACGTTTCTTATCAATAATTGGAACCTTTTTGATTGTCTTTTGTACTTTTGAGCTTTTTGGTCGTTTGCGTCTTCAATTCGTCGAATCTGTCTTTTGTCTTCACCTTTTATTATTTAAACGAATATCTCTTGTAAATAGAACAATTGCAACTAAAAGCTTGTCTTTCTTGAGGAATAATGCTATGAAATATATGTTCGTTTTTAGCATTATCAAATATTCCCACACTTGAGCGTTGCTTGTCCTCAAGCAATATTGTCTTGAAATACTAGAATCACTTCTTTATTCTTCACACTTTGTACATCAGTGATTTCTATACGGCGGTATAAACAATGGTAGTAACGATATGGTTTACAGTCCCACATGACTATAAAAATTTAGATCCATTAAGGAAATTGGATCTTTATGAAAACATTTGATCTTTTGAAATCTAGTTTTTACCCTAGATAAGTTTTCCGGAATAACCCTTTACCGGTGTTTGCAAAATATTTTTGTGGGTTTGGTGGGTTTTAGATTTGAAAATTTTAGCTCAAAACTTGCGGTTTTGTGTCACCCACTTGCTAACCTTGTATTTGGAAAGCAACACGTCCAGTTTACTTGTTCCGTATATTACCTTTCGGCAAACTACCGTCCGGTTGTAAAGGAAAGCGTTGAACAAGCAACTGTTAAGGCAATGTCCCGTGACATGCTTTTGATTATGGTCTATAACGTGTCGGACGCAATTACTATCCTTGGTAGGAGCAATAGTAAAGCTCACCCTTATAATTTGTCGGTTTGGCACAAAGTCCTGTCTTTGACCATGTTATGCAACCACCGTTCTTACGGTTGACACCCGATTTAGTTCAGGTGACCTAATGAATTCCAGGTGAATTCCTAGGATTTTACGTTCAATGGTAATGAACGCATTGAAAATAGGGTTTTCAGAAAACAAATTGGTTTGTAATTTTGATCAAAATATTTTCTCGTTCAAGCTCGAGTTTAGATATCATTGAATTCCATGAGTTTGAATTCTCAATCTTTAAGGTCAATCTCAAGGATTGAGTAATATCAGGCTTAAAAGCTGATTTTTAATCTTTAAGGAGATTATCCTTTCTGGGGATCTGATTCATTAGTCTTATCCAGCTAATTTGCACGGTGCCTCCCCATTGTACGAGATAAATCCTTCTCATGGTTAGGATAAATCTGACCACTTGGCGACCCTGTTTAATGCTGAGGTCCGTGGATTTCCTGCTGATTTTAGTGATGACTTTTCTAGATTTTTCGTCAACCTACAGCTGGTCTGGACGACAACTTCATGACCTAAATCAAGAAGCGCGTGTCTTTTTCGGAAGACTTTACTTCCTTTTAAATGATGGAATTGATTCATCATGTAGATCCATCTCTTCTTTTCTTTTATCGGGTAAAACAGTTTAGTTTAATCCAAAGCAAAAGTATTTTCAGTTATTTGTTACAGATATATGTGACATATGTTTAAAATAACTTGGTAAATTTTCCCACACTTGGCTTTTATTTTCCTTTTTATCGTCCTCTATTCCATTTTAAATGAATTTTAACATTTTAGTTTGTTTCTCAATTTATGTCCTTTCCGAGGTAACAATAATTTCGGTGTTAAAACCTAGTTTTATCGTTCATAAATATGTATAAACATGATTTTGAGTTCATTTAATTGAAAATTTTGAAATATTTTACTAGAATTGGGTAGTTAGTATATAAGACTAGGGTTGTTCTTTTTTATCAGAGAGCACTAGATTCTAATACAACTACTGATTTACTAGTATTTTTAATGGTAACCAAGTGTTTAATA
This sequence comes from Rutidosis leptorrhynchoides, assembly GCF_046630445.1. NCBI lineage: Eukaryota > Viridiplantae > Streptophyta > Magnoliopsida > Asterales > Asteraceae > Rutidosis > Rutidosis leptorrhynchoides. The sequence continues at coordinate 519,140,527 of NC_092334.1, forward strand.
TAAAAATTTTAAAATCCGAAAGAATTTAACCCCTTCCCACACTTAAGATCTTGCAATGTCCTCATTTGCAAGAAATCAGTAACAATTTAAATTATTGAGGGTGATTTGTGTGAAAATGATTAAATTTTTACCAAAGTTTCCAAATATATTGGCGTTTGTTTGCTGAATGATAAATGGTGCACATCATTTGTTCATTCCGTCTTGTTGCTATTTCACATATATTTTTCATCTTGTCGTCAAAATTTGTTGCTTTTGCTGAACTTAATGCCAGTCTTTGAAAACGCTTTGTTTTACCCTGTTTTGTGCATAAAATAGAATACAGACAATACAAATATAATCATACATGTAATTTGAAATGGAACTTTGGCATCCCACTTTCAAACTATAAGAAAAATATTAGTACACAATAGTAATAAAATATCAAACATTACATAAACGTAATAAAATGTTAAGTGTTTAAAATAAAAATAAAAATTACCAACTTATCTCTACTGATCAGGAGGTGGGTTAGGAGGAAAATTAGGATATGGATCCCAATTCATGTTTGCGTCCGGGTTCCATGGCTGATTATAGGTGAACTGGTATGCTGCGTCATAATCATATGAATCATAGGGTGGTCTCATTTCTGGCTGATGTGCGGGATAGTATGCGGGTCGGGTCGGATAATACATCTCGCCAGGCTGCAACTGGCTTATAATTTGGCGCTGATGATAATCCCATCGGCCATGCTCTCGTTGCCGGGAATGCTCGTAGTCATTCCGACGTTGCCATGCCTCGTACTGCATATGCCTATCATAGTTCGTCATGTATTCATCCTCCATACGAACGCCTAAATCAAGAGCAGTCTCCCGAACAACTCCTATAATGTTGTTCGCCTCTTCCATTTCATCATCCGAACCTCTTTCTACCTGTCGCTGAGGTCCCTCGTATCGATATACCCGACCACGTCTCATCAATAATACCCTTGCACCGTGATAAAGGTTTGAACTTATAGTTTCACCTCCGTCCTCTATTTCGTTCATTGGACCCCCTTGGTGCTTATCTACACCTAAATACTCTCCAATGAGAGTAATGAAAATACCACCACCTATAATACTCCCCGATTTCATCCCCGAAACTACATTAGCGAGATAATAACCAACACAATAGGGAATGTTAACGAAACTCCTCGGGTCTCTAATACACTTGAGGTAGAACAAATCGTTTACGGTCAATTTCTCCTTATTTCTTCCCCTTTGTGTAATTGTGTTTGCTAAGAATCTATGAATCACCCGGAGTTCAGCTCTGTCTATATCTAAGTATGTATGATTTCCACTGGCGTGAAATTCATTAAAGTGGGACATACGCCTCCAGATGGCGTTAATATCAAATTCCCTATCTACCCTTTCTCCTTGGGCAATCAGGCTATTACAGTCGGGGCTCAAAAGTTCAGCAGGGGTGTAAATCTGTAAGGCCCTAGCTAAATCTATCATGGATATTCTGTACATTCGTCCACCTAACAGAAATCTAATAAAGCTTCTATCATCTATCCTCCTAACATCACTGTTTAACTTAATAGTACTAAGTAATTCTATACACCATTCCCTATATATGGTTCTACGAATGGAAAATAGGCGCATCCAATCGTTAAACTGAGAATTACCATACCTTTGCACCAATAATTCCCGAATCGGTTCGGCAAGGTCAACTGTTTCCAAAGGTACCCAGTCAATTGCCCTTGGCATTTCAACAACCTTAAAGTAGAGAATGTGCATGTTCTTTTGATAATCTGGATACTCTATCCAACATCGATCAAATCTCAGATTTGGGTGTAACTGATCTTCATTAATGTCTAAGCTCAGAATCCTTTGATGTGGAGCGAATTGACGAAACTGATTCATGAATAATTGATCTTGATCGTGATATGGAATATGTTGCTCCTCCTGTTCTTCTTCTTCTTGTTGCATATGTTGTTCTTGTTCATGAAACATTTCCGGTTCGGGCTCTGGTTGTCTGGACGATGATGCTCCTGAACCTCCAGTATCGGCTCTCTGTAAAACACATTAAACACAAAAATTGTGCATCCAAATATGCATTAGTGTTAGCAAAATAATAACTTGAAACAATTATGATGACATGTTCAATTCATAAAACATTTTATACACATTTTCTTAACAATAACAATTCTACACTTTTACATACGAAAATGTGTACAATGTTTTATCACATTTAAACTCTTAAACATGTCAGCAATAATTATTATAACAATTAAACACTTGTTACATTGCATTCAAATCAAACTAGTGCTCATTTTCATATTTTTGTCAAGTCTACACTTTGTCAAATAAGCATATACGAAAAATGTACATCAAGTTCATAAGCATTTATCTTAAATAACATGCCAAAATAATCACTACTAGCAATGAAACAAGTTTCAAATGGCCTTTATATCAAATTATCCAAGTTCATGAATTTTTAGACTTAAAAAGTCCACTTTAATTCTCAAAAACATGTTTAGGCTCAAAGTTTGGATCAATTAACTACCTAAACATGTTACACTACTTAATTTAGCAACAATTCATGACAAAAATCGGCCATAACCTGTTTATATCAAAAAGCCCCAAATTGCTCAAGAACACAAAAATTCGAATTTAAAGAGATTAGGGGTGAAATCTTTACCTTTCTCCTGAAGGGGTTGAGACTACTGAATCTAGGCATAATTGTTGTGAAGTTTTGCAAGAAATTTGGTGAAAAATGATGAATTTTTGAGAGGGTTTTGGAGTAAGTTCGTGTTTGTGTATGTGTGTTGTGAAAAAGAGCAGCTCGGCTGGAATTTTGAACCTGACCAGTTTTTGGCTCCCATGCGAGTCGCATGGTTTCCTGCCCATATCCATGCGACTCGCATGGGGGTATTTTCCAGGTTTTTTTTTTTTTTTTTTTTTTTTTTTTTTTTTTAATAAAAACCTTATACTTTTAAAACATAAAATTTAATAAAATTTTAAAAATTTTGTTTCTTTTTAAGACGAGGTTGTTTCGGGACGATGCCCTAGTCCGCCCCTCGACAAAATTTTAAAATTTTGTCATTTTCAAGCGATTGTTTTAAAAGCTTAGATTTTTGGATTTTTTAATTTTTTTGGCATACTTTAAATCAAAAAGATTAAAAATAATGATAATAAAAGTTCTCGTCCCTCCCTCGGGTAAAGCAATTTCGGTTCAAAGACCTAGTCTTCAACTTACGACGAATTTTAAAAATCATATTCTTAACTTAATGAGATAAAGTAAATTTTTGTTTTTAAATTCACACAACTTAAATATAAAATTAAAAATTCACACCAAACTTAATTTAAAAATTCATAAATTTAAAAATTTATATTTTAAAAATTCACACCAAACTTAATTTAAAAATTCATAAATTCATATCAAACTTATATTAATTTTTCAAATATTTACAATTTTAAATATATTGTTTTTATAAAGTTTACAATATTAACTTAAAATTTAAATATTAATTTTAAAAACATGGTAAAAATAAATTTAAAAATCTTTTTGTCTTTTTATCCCACTTTAATCAATCAAATATTATCAAAAATATGCGTCCCTCTTTTCGGTAAAGTAATTTCGGTTCCAAGACCTAATTTAACTCATGACGAATTTTTGAAATATTTTGGGTTGATTGATTAAAGATATTTATACCTTAAGAATAAACGTTAAATTTCGCAGTGATGTAATAAATTTTTGAACGATATCAATAATTTCGGTCGCCAAACCTAATTTTATTTAATACCAATTTAATACTTTTTAGCGAACAAATTAGCGTTTATTATCAAAAGGTTAAAAATAAAAATAAAAATAAAAACTGTACAGACATACCTGTGAAATAGATTTCTTAGTTATATGATCTATTATATTCATAAGATAGTCGGTTTAAATGGTTTTCCATGGCTGCATAGGCGTAACCTCGAGCATTCATTGTCTTTTCTTCTAAACATATGAACGGTCCGTCTCTGCATAAAGTAACAAATTCGGTATTTGAATAGGTTTGATTATTTGAACATTTACCTCCATGTGACCATTTTCCGCATTTGTGACATCGTTCTAGGTGTCGTGCTCTTCTTTTCGCTGCGGATTTTGATTTTCCTTTACCAAATTGTAACTTATTATCTTCGCATCTGGATCCTTTTCTAACTCCGTCCATTCTTTCTCTGATTACTGATACTAATTCGCTCGGTAGTATGTCATTATTACGTTTAGTGATCAAAGCGTGTAGCATTAGACCATGGTTTAGTTCACAGGCAGTCTTCATTTCGTAAAAACCTAAAAAAAATAAAAATTCAGAATGGGGGGAGAAGACTAGTTCTTTAGGGTCTGCTAGGGAAAGACCATACGTGTTCCATTTTCGAGAACTACACGAAAACAGACAATCTAACTCTAACAGAAATACATATTATCCTTTAAAGACTTGATTCTCCCCACACTTAGTTAGCTGTGGTGTCGAAATTGTGATTAACTTCATTGTCGACTTCCATCGGACCATGTATGTAATGTTTAACTCTGTGACCATTAACTTTAAATTCAATCCCATTTGAATTTATCAATTCTATCGTTCCGTATGGGAAAACTCTTTTGACTATGAATGGTCCAGACCATCTTGATTTCAATTTTCCAGGAAATAGCTTGAATCTTGAATTGAAAAGAAGAACTCTGTCTCCTTCTTTAAATTCTTTTGAATTTCCGATTCTTTTATCATGCCATTTCTTCGTTCTTTCTTTATAGATTAACGAATTTTCGTATGCTTCATGTCTTAATTCTTCTAATTCGTTTAGTTGACTTAATCGTAGACGTCCGGCTTCATGTAAATCAAGATTACATGTCTTCAAAGCCCAAAATGCTTTGTGTTCAATTTCTACTGGAAGATGACATGCTTTTCCATAAACAAGTCTAAAAGGTGTGGTTCCAATTGGAGTTTTGTAGGCTGTTCTAAAAGCCCAGAGTGCATCCTCCAATTTAATGGACCATTCCTTCGGATTTGATCCTACGGTTTTCTCTAGAATACGTTTTAAGGCTCGGTTGGTATTTTCAACTTGTCCACTTGTTTGTGGATGATATGCGGTGGAGATTTTATGAGTTACTCCATATCTTTTAAGAACTTTCTCAAGTTGATTATTACAGAAATGAGTACCCCGATCACTTATTAAAGCTTTCGGCGTTCCAAACCTTGCAAAAAGACGTTTTAAAAAGTTGACTACAACTCGTGCATCGTTAGTTGGGAGAGCTTGTGCTTCCGCCCATTTAGATACATAATCAATGGCTACGAGTATATATAAATTATTATGAGATTTTGGAAATGGACCCATAAAGTCAATACCCCAAATGTCAAATACTTCACATACTTGGATGACATTTTGTGGCATTTCATCACGTTGACTTATTCTTCCGGCCCTTTGACATGCATCACAGGATTTGCAAAGAAGGTGTGCGTCTTTGTAAATTGTAGGCCAATAGAATCCAGCTTCATAAACTTTTCTTGCTGTTAGTTGAGGCCCATAATGCCCTCCTGTTGGTCCTGTGTGACAATGGTTTAAAATTTTACTAGCTTCATCTCCAAATACACATCGGCGTATTATTCCATCGGGACAACTTTTAAACAGATGTGGATCTTCCCAGAAATAGTGTTTTATATCACTGAAGAATTTCTTTCGTCTTTGGTACGATAATCCTTTTTCAAGGAATCCACAAACTAAGTAGTTTGCATAGTCTGCAAACCATGGGATTTCTTTATAATCTATCTTCAATAGATATTCATCAGGAAAGTTGTCTTGTATGGCTGATTCATTTAGAACTTCTAATTCGGGATTTTCAAGACGAGAAAGATGATCAGCGGCGAGATTTTCTGCTCCTCTTTTATCTCGGATTTCAATATCAAACTCTTGTAAGAGTAAGATCCAACGGATTAATCTTGGTTTAGCATCTTGTTTTGAAAATAGGTATCTAAGAGCAGAATGGTCGGTATAGACCACCGTTTTTGCTAGAACGAGATATGATCGAAATTTGTCAAAAGCAAAGACAATAGCAAGGAGTTCTTTTTCAGTAGTTGTATAGTTCGTTTGTGCTCCTTGTAATGTCTTACTAGCATAATATATAGGTTGAAATCGTTTTTCAATCCTTTGTCCTAAAACGGCTCCCATTGCAAAATCACTTGCATCGCACATTAGTTCAAATGGTAGATTCCAATTTGGTGTTATCATGATCGGCGCATTAGTGAGTTTTTCTTTAAGAATATTAAAAGATTTGATACACTCATCTGAAAAGATGAATGGCGCATCCTTTTCTAGGAGTTTATTCATAGGAGTGGCAATTTTTGAAAAATCTTTTATGAAACGTCGGTAAAAACCGGCATGCCCTAGAAAACTCCTAACTCCTCTAACATTGGTGGGATGTGGAAGTTTAGCAATTACATCTACTTTAGCTCTATCCACTTCAATTCCTTCTTTTGAAATTTTATGTCCAAGAACGATGCCTTCTTTAACCATGAAATGGCATTTCTCCCAATTAAGTACTAGATTTGATTTTTCGCATCTAATTAGCATTCGTTCCAGATTAACTAGACATGATTTAAATGTATCACCGAAGACTGAAAAGTCATCCATGAATACTTCCATGCATTCTTCTATCATGTCGTGAAAAATTGCCATCATACACCTTTGAAAGGTTGCAGGGGCGTTACAAAGTCCAAATGGCATTCTTTTGTAAGCAAAAGTACCATAAGGGCACGTGAATGTGGTTTTCTCTTGATCTTCGGGTGCTATTGGAATTTGAAAATATCCGGAAAATCCATCTAGAAAACAATAGTAACTATTTCCGGCTAATCTTTCCAACATTTGATCTATGAAAGGTAAGGGAAAGTGATCTTTTCTGGTGGCGTCATTTAATTTTCTATAATCAATACATACACGCCATCCTGTTACAGTCCTAGTAGGAATAAGCTCATTTTTCTCATTTGTAATGACAGTCATACCACCCTTCTTAGGCACGCATTGAACTGGGCTTACCCATGGACTATCAGAGATTGGATATATCAAACCTGCATCTAGCAGTTTAATAATCTCTTTCTTAACAACATCTTGCATATTAGGATTTAGTCTTCGTTGACGTTGCACATACGTTTTATGACCTTCTTCCATAAGGATTTTATGTGTGCAATACGAAGGACTTATTCCTTTAATATCATGAATCTTCCATGCAATGGCTGGTTTATGAGCTTTCAACACAGAAATGAGTTGTGATTTCTCATTTTCAGTAAGAGAAGACGATATTATTACAGGTAATTCAGATTCACCATGTAAATAAGCGTATTCCAAATGGTTTGGAAGTGGCTTTAACTCTAATTTCGGAGGTTCTTCTATCGATGATTTATATCGATATCTGTCTTCTTCTTTTAGCATTTGAATTTCTTCTGTTGTTGGTTCATATCCATTAGCTATAAGTGTAGCTAACATTTCAGCTTCATCAATTGGTTCATTACCTTCTCCTAAAGAACATTCTCCTGTTCCTTGTAATTCTGGAAATTCTTCTAATAATTCTGCATGTGCATCTATAGTTTGAATATAATAACATGTATCATCTGCAGATTGTGGTTGTTGCATTGCTTTATCAACTGAAAAGGTAACACTCTCATCCTCTATACTTAGGGTCAATTTCTTACCGAACACGTCTATCATTGCTTTAGCCGTGTTTAAGAATGGTCTTCCTAATATGAGAGGAACTTGAGAATCTTCTTCCATGTCCAAAACAACAAAGTCTACTGGAAATACTAAAGTACCAACTTTAACTAGCATGTTCTCCATTATCCCTCTAGGATATTTTATTGATCTATCGGCTAGTTGTATGCTTATTCTGGTTGGTTTCAATTCTCCAAGGTCTAGTTTAGCGTATAGTGAATACGGCATTAGATTTATACTAGCACCTAAGTCTGCCAATGCTTCTATTGAACTAAGACTACCCAGAAAACATGGAATTGTGAAACTTCCTGGATCAGATAATTTTTCTGGTATCTTATTCAACAACACTGCTGAACAATTAGCATTCATAGTGACAGCCGAGAGTTCTTCCATTTTCTTTCTATTCGTGATTAGATCTTTCAAGAATTTAGCATATCTAGGCATTCCTGAAATCACATCAATGAAAGGAAGATTTACATTTATCTGTTTAAACATATCCAAGAATTTGGATTGCTCGGCTTCAAGTTTTTCTTTCTTCATTTTACTTGGGTAAGGAAGCGGTGGTTGGTATGGTTTAACATAAGGTTTATCCTTAACTGTGTTATTTTCATTAACCTTTTCAACTACCGGTTCTTTTTCCTTATCTTGATCAGGTTGTGGTTCTTGTGGAGTAGGAATAGTTTCATCAGAAGTTACAGGTATTTCAGGTGGTTTAAGTGTTGTACCACTTCTTGTGGTAATAGCTTTAGCTGTTTCATTCCGGGGGTTAGCATTTGTATCGCTTGGTAGACTTCCCGGTTTTCTTTCACCTATTAACCTTGCTAGGTTACTTACTTCTTGTTCCAGATTTTGAATAGAAGCTTGTTGATTTCTAAATGCTTGAGCATTTTGTTCATTAGTTTGTTTTTGAGATGTGAAAAACTGTGTTTGAGTTTCAACTAGCTTCGTCATCATATCTTCTAAATTCGGCTTTTTATCATCGGTTTGTTGTGGTGGTTTGTTTTGAAAATTCGGTCTTTGCTGATTATAAGTATTATTGGATACTTGTTGATTGCTAGGACCTTGTTGGTTGTTGTATGGAATATTTCGGTTATAATTCTGGTTTTGATTGTAAATCGGTCTTGGCGGTTGATAATTATTCTGATAATTATTTCCAGGCCTTTGGTTTATGTATGAAATATTCTCTCTTTGTTCCATTGTTAATTCAATACTGAGACAATCTTTTGTCAAATGTGGTCCTCCACACTACTCACAACTAATTCGTATTGCATGAATATCTTTAGTCATCTTTTCCATTCGTCTCTCGAAAGCATCTATCTTTGCGGAAATGGAATCTAAGTCATGGCTAGAATCGGCTCTAGCTGCTTTAGATGATCTAATGATATCTTTTTCTTGGTGCCACTCATGTGAGTGGGAAGCAGTATTATCAATAATTTTGTAAGCATCAGTTTCGGTTTTCTTCATAATAGAACCACCAGCTGCTATATCTATGTCTTTTCTTGTAGTGATGTCGCATCCTCGGTAGAATATTTGTACTATTTGACAGGTGTCTAAACCATGTTGCGGACATCCTCTTAACAACTTTCCATATCTTGTCCACGCCTCATATAGAGTTTCATTTGGTTTCTGTGTGAACGTAACAATTTCTGCTTGAAGTCTTACGGCTTTAGATGCAGGAAAGAATTGTTTAAGAAATTTGTCAACTAAAACATCCCATGTATCAATCGCCCCTTCAGGTAACGATTCCAACCAATCTTTGGCTTCTCCCTTTAAAGTCCAGGGAAATAACATGAGATATATCTGTTCATCCTCCACTTCTCGTATTTTAAATAGTGTGCAGATCCTATTAAAGGTACGTAGATGTTCATTTGGATCTTCCTTCGGCGCACCACTAAATTGGCATTGATTAGTCACCATGTGTAGAATTTGTCCTTTGATTTCATAATCTGGCGCATTAATGTCTGGATGAGTAATTGCGTGACCTTGGCCAGTGCGTTTAGCTCTCATTCGGTCTTCCATACTTAAAGGTTCCAGATTCTCCATAATTGAATTTGTTGAATCGGTATCACTAGATGATTCTGTTTTAATAGTTCGTTCCTCAACAATCTCTGTTTGAATGATTGGTGGTTCCGGAGGAAAGTTTAATGGTTCAGGATCTACGAACCGTTCCTGAATATTCTCTGGATTCTCAATTGTGAGGTTGGGTTCAAAAAATGGATTATCGGAAATTTGAACTGAAGTACTTGGTCGACTGGATGACGATTCTAAAGAAAAATCAACGGCGGTTATATTTGTTAAACGATGTCTTGATCGAGTTACAGGTGGTGAACGTACAAAAGGTGATGAACGTCTTGCTCGGTGCATTCACTGAATATCCTATTAGTTTTAAAAAAAAAAAAGAAAAATTATAATAAGTTATCCAATCAATAGACTTTTCTGATTTTGCCCACGTTTCGAATAGCCAAAAGATGCAGCAGAGGGGCAGGATTCGTTTGGTCTCAATATAATTGAGGACTGTTTGGCTCCAATAACCCGGTCCACGTACAAATCCAACTATTACTACGAACCAGAAAATTTTGATGTCTATCAATTTAACCACTTAAAATAAATTTTCGTTATTTTAAGAAATTCAGATAAGAAGTAGAAAAAATTCTAAGTCCTAAAACTAGAATAGCGAGAAATAAGAGAGAAAAAGAGTTCGTCGAAAAAGAAAAAATGGTTGAAAAATAAAAGGTGACGGAAAAATAAAAGAAACTTGTAAAAACTTAAAAATACTTAACTAACCTAACCTTATTACTACAACTAACTTAAAATTATAATCGCAAATTGAAATTACTAATTGGAATGATAATTGATACATAGTAAAAGGTGTCTAAAAATATTAAAGCTTACAGGGAAAAACTAAATCCCAAATAGAAATAACTTAAAAAGAAACTAAAACTTAAAAAGGCGTCGCAAAATTCTAAAGCACCTAAATCTTAGTCTAAAGAAAAAGCACTTAAGGAATTCTACGGCAAAGCCTAAAAATCTAGGAGTAAAAATAACTATAGCAAAAACTAAGTTTAAAATTAAATATGAGCTAAAAGATACAAATATTACGCTACAACGATTAAAAAGGGACAAAATATTAAAGGTTATAAAAAGTTATAAAAATATTAGATTTTATAAAAATATTATTTTTATATTTTTTTATATTATAGTATTAAGTAAATAAATAATAAAACTTAAACAAAAGTAAAAATAACTAAATAAATTAAAAACTTTAATTATAATAATAATAATAGTTTTAGGGTTTTAGTAATAATAATTTAATAATATCCGTAATAAATGCGTGATTAGGGTTTGGATGTGGCCTGGTCAACCCCTTCATGCGAGTCGCATGGAATAAGGGGGTGGGTCATGCGAATCGCATGGCCACCCTGAACTGGTTCAATTTGTCTGGTTCAAATGACAGGTCACGTAATTTATTTAATATTTATTTTTAATTTCTGTTTTATATATAATATAAGATATAAATATATAATTTAAATAAACACTTAATAAATTACTAAAATAAAATACAAATACTTTAATATTTTGTAAATAATAAAGAAAAACTTAAAATACACTTTAAAATATATATATATTTTTTTTAATTTTTAAACAAAAATATAAATTTTACAAAAACTAATTATAACTTAAAAATTAAAAATATGGCGTTTCGCTTCAGCGTTCCCCGGCAGCGGCGCCAAAAATACTTGATGTCGAACGAGGGGTATATAAAATAGTTATTAAATTTTAGCAGAAAACACTATTAAATACGATACAATTTTACACAAGATATTTATTTATTTATAGAATAGATATACTTAAACCTTGCTACAACACTTATAGGCAGTGTACCTAATCGTAAAGTAGTGTAGTTTTTAGTAAGTCCGGTTCGTTCCACAGGGAAATCTTTAAACAAAGCTCAACGCTATATTAGTTTACTTTTATAAAAATACAAATATATATATAAGTAATATTATTATTATAAAGGGGGGTTTTTACCGTTTAATGACCGGTTTGTCGATTTTAAGATTTTAGTCGCAGTTAAAACCTAATGTAAAATATAAAATAAATACAAGACTTAAATTAAAGTGTAAAGTAAATAACGATAATGAAATTGCGAATAATAAAAGTGCGATAAAATAAAATTACAATAAATAAAAGTGCGATAATTAGAAGTGCAATTAAATATAAAATAAAGGAAATTAAATATGAAATAAAAGAATTATGCTTATTTAAACTTCCGTAATCATGATGTTTGACGTGTTGATTTTAGTTTTATGCCCATGGGTTAATTGTCCTTTGTCCTGGATTATTTAATATGTCCGTCTGGTTTTTGTCCATAACAGTCCATCAGTCATAAATATAAATTGCAAGTGTCCTTGTCAAATTATTATTATACCCGAAGTTAAATATTCCAACTAATTGGGGATTCGAATTGTAACAAGGTTTTAATACTTTGTTTAATGAATACACCAGGTTATCGACTGCGTGTAAACCAAGGTTTTACTACTTTGTTAACAATTACACCAATTACCCTTGAATGTAATTTCACCCCTGTTTTAATTATTCTAGTGGCTATTAATCCATTCCCGTGTCCGGTTAAATGAACGATTATTCGTACATATAAATACCCCGCCCATCGTGTCCGATCGAGTGTATATGGTAATTTATAGGGACGCCCAATTGTAAATCTTTATATTAACATTAACAAACTTTCATTTAGTTAAACAAATATAAAGCCCATTAATAGCCCATAGTCTAGTTTCCACAAGTGTCGTTCTTTTGTCCAAACCCCAATTATGGTACAAAGCCCAATTACCCAATTTTAGTAATTAGCCCAACATCATGATTACTTCGTTTTAAATAAGCATAATAATAACTTAGCTACGAGACATTAATATAAAAAGGTTGAACATAACTTACAATGATTAAAAATAGCGTAGCGTTACACGGACAGAATTTCGACTTACACCCTTACAACATTCGCTAACATACCCTTATTATTAGAATTATAATTAAAATTAAAATATAAATTATAAATATAAATATATTTACGTATGAAGAGGAAGAGAAAAAAGATGATTAAAACTCGGCAGAAAACTGGCTTTATATAGGACCTGACCAGCAATTTCACTCCATGCGACTCGCATGGATTTGTGCTTCTGGCCATGCGAGTCGCATGGCCACCCTGGATCCAGCCAAATTGCTTTGTTTTCTTCTTGCCGACGTAATATAATAATAATAATATATATAATATATAATTATATATAATTATATATATATTATATTATATTCTTGTGCATAGTAGACTAGATATTTTTGGTCCGTTGCGTCGGGCGTTTCTTCTTGGCTCAGGTCCCAGTTCCGGATTTTCGGACGTCCTTGCGTACAATTTTATATTTTGTACTTTGCGTTTTGAATCTTATACTCTTGTGATTTCGAGACGTTTCTTATCAATAATTGGAACCTTTTTGATTGTCTTTTGTACTTTTGAGCTTTTTGGTCGTTTGCGTCTTCAATTCGTCGAATCTGTCTTTTGTCTTCACCTTTTATTATTTAAACGAATATCTCTTGTAAATAGAACAATTGCAACTAAAAGCTTGTCTTTCTTGAGGAATAATGCTATGAAATATATGTTCGTTTTTAGCATTATCAGCCCATTTTATTTTGTTTAAAGATAAAGTTTAAATTTGGTCAAAAATTTCTGGGTTGTCACATTATTCGTTAACACAAACATTTTCAAAATACCCGTCAAATTTAAGTCATGCCATCCAATGAGCTTGCAAACACTCCTCGTTATTTTTTGATTACGGTGAGACCTAATCGAATTATAGCCACGAGGTGGATTTTCAGTTACGAGTGAGATTAGGCTGAATTTCTACTGTTTTCAAATTGGACGACTTAATCGTATTCACGGTGAAACTTGAGTTCCAGGCAAGGATGGGACAAACATGTCAATAGATAATAGTGATTTGTTAAACTACACATATCTCAAGGTCCCATAAAGATCTAAGAGTTGCACCTGTGATGCAATTGGTACTCGCTACCTACCAGTAGACTCTATAACTGCTAGCTGATCAACAGATGTAGTTATGGAACCTCTATGTGGATCTTAGGCTTTCGTAAATTAATTGTTTTTTAAATATATTAAAACTTGGGTAATTAATTTATTAAAGTATTATATCGAAGATACTAAAATTGAACCTTGTTCTTTTGTAGATGTCAAACAATCAAAACGTAAACCAAAACACCCTCCGTTCTTTGTTAGAGAAGGAGAAACTCAATGGTTCAAACTTCCTCGATTGGTACCGCAACCTGATAATTGTTCTCAAATATGAAGGGAAGTTGAACAAAATTGAAGAATCCTTACCCGAAGCTCCTCCCGAGACAGCTACTGCTACTCAAAAGAATGCTTATCAGAAGTTGTTTGATGAGCAAGAGAAGATAGCTTTAATCATGCTTGCTAGTATGACTTCTGACCTTCAAAAGGAAATGGAAGATCGTACAGCATATGATATGATGACTGAGCTGAAAAATATGTTTCAAAAACAGGCTAGTCAAGAGTTATATGAAACTTATAAGCTTCTTCAAACATGCAAAATGGAGGAGGTTCAATCAGTGAGCTCTCATGTTTTAAAAATGAAAAGCTACATTGACCGATTGGAAAAACTTGGAACTACCTTGCCCCCTAACTTGGCTGTGAACACGGTTTTGGTTTCACTACCAAAATTGTATCACCAATTTGTGATGAATTACAATATGCAAGGTTGGAAGAAATCTCTGGTAGAGGTGCACTCGATGCTCAAAACTGCTGAACAGAATATTCCATATAAGGTTTCCAATTCAGGTGTCCTGATGATTAGGGATGGTAAGGTGAAAAAGAATAAGCCGAAAACTTGGGGAAAAGGAAAAGGCAAGTCAATTGCTAAGAAAAAGATTCCACCACCTCCCAAGAAAGAAAACCCAACGAAAGACGCTGAATGTTTCCACTGTGGAAAAGTTAGCCACTGGAGGAGGAACTGTCCTTCCTACCTATCTGAGTTAAAAGAAAAAAGGCAAAGCTTGTCAGACCAGCAAATCAGGTATATTTCATATACAGTTATATACTTTTTCTAGTGATTCCTGAATTTTTGATACTGGTTGTGGTACTCACATCTGTAACAATATGCAGGGAATGAGAAGAAGTAATAGACTGAAGAACAATACACTAGACTTAAGAGTGGGCAATGGGGCTCGAGCTGCTGTCAAAGCTATTGGAACCTATAAGCTTACTCTACCTAGTGGTCTTATTGTTTTGTTGGAACAATGTCATTATGCTCCTAGTATTACGAGCAATGTAATTTCAGTTTCTCTTTTGAAAGATGTTGGTTTTGAACCTACTTTTACGCACCTTGGTATTTCAGTTTCTAAGAATAATATATTTTATTTTAATGCTATTCCACGTGATGGTATTTTTGAAATTGATATGCATGGTGTTATTTCAAATAATAATTATGTATATACCTGTACTGCCAAACGATTCAAGCAAGATGCGACGATCCGTCCAAATCCCTTTGGACGAATACATCATTCATCGATTTCACAGTGAGGTACTGACCTCTACATGATACGTTTTATAAACATTGCATTCTTTTGAAAAGGCACACCATAATTGAATATCAAATTCCAAGGTTTTTGACGTTTGATGATTTCTACATATAGACAATCACCGTAATTAATAGTTTACAATACTACATCCGTTGATAATGCAGTCAAAATAAGATACATGGTGATGATTTTGTGAATGCAACGTTTTCTCGAATAAAGCATGTATGACTCCATGCACATAGCTTGTATCACATATAAGCAAACAGCGGAAGACTTCTAGGAACCTGAGAATAAACATGCTTAAAAGTGTCAACACAAAGGTTGGTGAGTTCATAGTTTTATTGTTGCGCAGAATCTGTATATCAAGGTGGATCACAAGATTTTAGTTGTTTCATCCAGAAACGTTTATCAAAATATTCTACGAGATTGAGCACCCTGGTAACTAAACTTTAACGTTATAATAAGTACCTCTGTTTTAACATACATGCAACCAACATGTACAATACACGCAATCCAACGTATACTAAACTCAAATAGGATACGTCTGTTTTATAGTTCAGGCTAGGGTTTCTATATCTGGAACAGACGGGGATGTCAAGCCCTATGGATCCATATACAACTACTCGCGCCCACCAATTCTTATAACTGGCAGTTACTAGTTACCAAAGCTAAGGGATTTTCGGTTTAAACTCAGTGTAGAATTTAGTATGTACTTGTATCCATTGCGTTTAAAATAAAGTGCATGTATTCTCAGCCCAAAAATATAGATTGCAAAAGCAATTAAAAAGGGATCTATAAACTCACCTTAGCAGCACATAAATTAATTCACCGAAATGTGACCGAAACTCGGAATGCAAAATGACCGTAGATCTCAACCTAGAGAACATATGTTGGTCAATACATGTCTAACAAGCTAGGTCGGGTCATAGTGTATCATAATCCTAATGCTCGAGACCGACATGCAAAAGTTAATAAAAGTCATCTCAAAAGTCAACCTGACCCAATATGATCTTTAAATCTATACATGTTTATTAACATAATATAAGTCTTGATAATTGAACGAATTTATAATTTATCAAACTCAAAATATTATTTATTTCAGGAGCTATATTATATTTGAATTATCATGACAATCGAACATATTTTATTATTTCACATAGTTTTTCCAATACTTGTAAAATTAGATTATAGTGTTTATAAAGCTTTTAAAACATGATAATACATTCAACTTTTACAAATGATCAACAAAACAAAACATGCCTTATATAGAAATTCATTTATTCGATTAGTAATATCTAAGAATCCAATTTATCAATCTCATATACAAGTTGTTTAAATATTAATTTACAGTTTCAAACATAATTTCAATTAACGTTAACCATAATTCAGTTGACCATATCTTTTAATCCGTCATCGAAATCACGCGATTTCTAAATGAAAAGTTAATAATTTTTCGACAGCTTTTCAAAAACATGCATATCATATACTTTATACCAGTAGCATATGTATCAAATTCGTGATTCATCATAAACTATCTAACGACAAAATTAAAGCATACAAGCTTGCATAAACATATATACTCGAGCACTAGACAAGGATACACTATTAATATATAAAAGATAAGATATGAATGCTCACGTATCAATATTGTGATTCAATATTGTAGGAAAATACTTAGAAGCAACGGAGATGATAAACATTAGTTTGACTCACGAGCAATACCCTCAAACAATACCCATAACCTCCATAACTATAACCCATAATTTCCCTAGCTTTATCCCGCTTGAAAAACTTGTTTTGAAATAACTCGCTCATGACTCCGTCGTAGTATTTTATGTAATAATAATAATAATAATAATAATAATAATAATAATAATAATAATAAGATTAATAATAATATTTATCGTATTAATAATACTAATAATTATAATTATAATAATAATATAAATGATAATTACAATGCAGAGGGAGTAGGTAGATATATGTGTGTGTTGTGCAAACTGAAAACGTTCGAGCTTTATAGGAAATTCCTGGCCAGACTACTCATGCGATCGCATGAGTTTATAGGGGGATTCTCATGCGATCGCATGACCCCTAGGGACAGCTCACACTTGTTTGTTTTCTTGTTTGCCGACATATTTTTTCACTGTAGCAAATAGTGTTTATTGTAGCAAAGTCATTTTTACTGTAGCAAATAGTGTTGTACTGTAGCAATGTCGTTTTTGCTGCAGTAAATAGTGATTTTCGAAAACACTGCAGCAAAATGAATTTTACTGTAGCAAATAGTGTTCACTGTAGCAATGTCGTTTTTACTGTAGCAAATAGTGATTTTCGAAAACACTGTAGCTTTTCGGGTACTGTAGCAATTCGAAAATACTGTTAGAGTTTTACTTGTTCATCTTAAATGTTTTAGTTAACTTATCTAAATATCAATCGAATCAATAAACGAATGTTACTATCGTTTACTAAATAACTTGAAATTATATATATATATATGTATATATCTTTATTTAATATATATAAATCAGTTTTTAAATACACATTGCAAGTTATTTATAATTAATTTTAATAATTAATATTTCAACTTATTGTATATATATATATATATATATATATATATATATATATATATATATATATATATATATATATATATATATATACATACAAATAGATGTTCGTGAATCGTCGGTCAATAGTCAAAGGTTAACTGAATATATAACATTAGTTCAAAAATTTTGAGAATCAACATTACAGACTTTGCTTATCATGTTAGAAACATATAAAGATTAAGTTTAAATTTGGTCAGAAATTTCCGGGTTGTCACATAAGACTTGAACAAGACCTATCTATGGCATTGTTGTCTTGGTCATATAAATAAACAACGCATTTCAAAACTCCAATCGGATGGGATTTTAGAATCAACTAGCTCTGAGTCATTTGATTTATGTGAGTCATGTTTATGTGGAAAGATGACAAAGGCTCCTTTCTCCGGTTTAGGTGAGAGAGTTGAAGATCTTTTAGGACTAATACATACTGATGTATGTGGCCCTTTTAGAACTATGTCTAGAAATGGCGAATCATACTTCGTAACATTTACTGATGATTATAGTAGATATGGTTATGTTTACTTGCTGAAACATAAACATGAAGTTTTTGAAACATTCAAAATCTTCCAAAATGAAGTAGAGAATCAACTTGGAAAGACCATTAAAGCCCTTCGCTCTGATTGGGGATGGGAATATATGAGTCAAGAGTTTTTGGACCACCTGAAGAATCGTGGGATTGTCTCACAGTTCACTCCACCTTACATACCACAACACAATGGTGTGTCGGAGAGGAGGAATCGAACTTTACTTGATATGGTTCGATCTATGATGAGTCTAACTACTCTGCCGATGTCTTTTTGGGGTTATGCATTAGAGTCTGCTGCACACATACTCAATATGGTTCCAATCAAGAAGATAGAAAAGACACCATATGAATTATGGCATGGAAAGAATCCTAAGTTGTCTTATTTGAAAGTCTGGGGTTGTGAAGCGTATGTGAAACGTGACACTTCAAACAAGTTATAACCTTGAGGTATCAAATGTCACTTTGTGGGATACTCAAAGGAAACAATGGGTTACTACTTTTACTACCAAGCTGAAAACAAAGTGTTTACTGCTCGGTTTGCTGAATTCTTTGAAAGAGATCTTCTCTTACAAGAAGTCAGTGGGAGTAAAGTAGATCTTGAGGAAATTTAAGAATCACTAAGTAACATACCTTCTGAAGTCACTAGCCAACCACACGTTCAAGTTGAACACACTGTTGGTGAGCTAGAACGTGTTGCACCGATACTTCGTAGATCTAATAGAATTCCTCACCAACCTGAGAGGTTAAATCTTCTGATTAAATCAGATGAACCTCATCTAGGGGATTATGATGAACCCTCTAGCTACGGTGAAGCCATGTCAGATCCAGAATCTTACAAATGGCGAGATGCTATGAAGGCAGAGATGCAGTCCATGAAAGATAATCAAGTATGGGACTTGATTGATCTTCCATCCAATTGCAAGACAGTGGGGAGTAAAAGGGTCTTCAAAAAGAAGGCTGACATAGACGGTAATGTAGGCAAAAGGTTATACTCAAACTCAAGGAATTAATTATGAGGAAACTTTTTCACCAGTCACGAGCATTAAATCAATTAGGATACTTATTGCCATAGCTACTTTTCATGATTATGAAATATGGCAAATGGATGTCAAAACCGCTTTCCTAAATGGTGACCTAAGCGAGAACATATATATGGTTCAGCCGGAAGGGTTTGTGAATCCTAAGCATCCTACTAAAGTATGCAAGCTTCTAAAATCCATTTATGGATTAAAGCAAGCATCCAGGAGCTGAAATCTTAAGTTTGATCAGAAAATCAAAGAGTTTGGTTTTTCTCAAAACCAAGATGAGCCCTGTGTTTACACTAGAGCTAGTGGGAGCAAAGTTGTCTTCTTGATCTTGTATGTTGATGACACACTACTTATTGGAAATGACATTCCAACTTTGCAAGATGTCAAATCTTGGCTTGGAAAATGTTTTGCCATGAAAGATCTTGGAGAAGCTAAGTATATTCTAGGAATCAGGATCTATAGAAATAGATCCAAAAGGCTTATTGGTTTGAGTCAAAGTACATACATTGACAAAATCTTGCGAAGATTTAACACGCAAAACTCCAAGCGCGGAGCATTGCCCATGCAAAAGGGCATAACCTTGAGCAAGTCTCAAAGTCCTATCACACCTGATGAGATAAGACGAATGAAATGTGTTCCGTATGCTTCAGCTATAGGATCCATTATGTATGCCATGTTATGTACTAGACCTGATGTCTCGTTAGCTTTGAGTTTGACGACTCGTTATCAACAGAATCCAGGTGAAGAACATTGGATTGCTGTTAAGAGCATTCTTAAATATTTGCGGAGAACTAAAGATATGTTCTTGGTTTACGGTGGTTTGGAAGAAGAGTTGAGTATTAGATGTTATACAGATGCTAGTTTCCAAACTGATCGAGATGATTCTTGATCCCAGTCAGGGTATGTCTTTGTCATGAATGGCGGGGCAGTTGATTGGAGAAGCTCAAAACAGAGCACAGTTGCACAGTCTACAACGGAAGTAGAATATATTGCTGCCTCAGAAGCTGCTCAAGAAGCTGTCTGGATTAGGAAGTTTATTGTTGAACTCGGAGTAGTTCCCAGCATTGAATCCCCTATGGAAATGTATTATGATAATTCAAGTGCTATTATACTTGCGAAAGAATCACGTATACGTAAAGGTAGCAGATACATTCTTCAAAAGTTTGACTACATTCAAGAAGTCGTTGAGAGGAATGATATTAGTATTCTTAAGGTTCATACAGATGATAATGTGGCTGACCCGTTCACGAAGCCCATGACACACAACAAGCATGATGATCATGCTACTAGTATTGGACTTCGTTATGCTACTGATATTTTTAATTTGTAATTTAGTATTTGGATATTTTTGGAACATTAAGCAGTTTTATCATAATGAATTGATATATTGATGGTATGATCGTTTTCATATATATCACTGTGTTCTATATTAGCATGTTTAATCTATGAGTAATTGTTGATTATTCAAAATCTCCATAATCAATCATGTTATGGGAATAACATGAATTAAGATTAATATGAAGTTTTGGTTATATTAATTAATGATAAATAGTTAACTTGTAGAGACCAAAATTCATATGTATTCATTGATGATGAATGTTGGAATGACCCATCCGAGATATCACTACATGGATCATTGTCAGTAGTGAATCTTTTAGTGATTATGTCTTTATGTCCTTAGACTTGAGATGCACACCAGTTTTGATGTGTGGAACATTGTACTTTGATATGGTTAAATGTTGTCCTGAATAAGGCTGTTATAAAGGCCATTATTGGGTATAATGTAAAGCTCGTGATATACACATGTATGCAATATAGGATTTGTTCCTCTAGAATGTTTGGAGTTAGATACTTTTTGAGCTCCTCGATGAATGAATAAGATATTTGTGTGGTCGCACCCAGATGTAATTAAGATGATACTTAATTAGTTTGGTGATCTAATTCAGTTCTAAGATCGAGAAACAAAATTGTTAAACAAATGAGAATGACCGATGATCCATATCTCAAGTTTAACTAAAGTATCTGAAACAAAAGGACGAATGACATTTAAAACTTACCATAAACAGTTTCGAGAAACTACCCTCACATGAATTTGGGGACGATGACGTGTTGCTAGACGCTTACCATTGTTTGTATAGTTACTTGGTGTTGTGTCATGCACAAGTGGGAGTATGTAGGATTAATGTGCAAGGTACAACATATAACTATGTGGCTAACTTCATTTGAGCCTTCGGGGTCACACACATATACACCGAGACGTCAAATAAAATATATATATGATGTATATATATTACTCAAGTAACAAAATAGTAAATCAAAATTAATTCATTTACTATTCATATGAATAGTAGATGAAACGAAATTAATTAATTTACTATTTACATGAAAGTGACATGATAGAAATTATTAATTATAAGTTACATAATATACCCCTAATGTATTTGAGAAATACGACTTTGAAAAAGAAAATTACACAAGAAGTTAAAACCTCAATCATGTTTACGCGTTTTAAAAATCAAGTGGTTTACCTCAATCATGTTTACGCGTTTTAAAATCAAGTGGTTTACTTTTGCATATATATATATATATATATATATATATATATATATATATATATATATATATATATATATATATATATATATATATATATATATATATTATAACATCCCAAACCGAACCACGTTCGAACCCGCTTAAAAATATCACAAAAAATTTTTTGTTGTTCAGCAGGTGGCGCGGCGCGCCAGCTTTCTGTGCGGCGCGTAAAAAGCCCCGGACAGGCTGCTGTCTCCGAAAGTCAAAAACACAAAAATGTTTGACCACTTCCCGACATTTTTAGACCAAACGCTTTTCACATCATAATAGTATAAGTAAAACTAAAACGAATCAATGATAAAACGAGTTTTACATTGCGGGGCCCACACATGCCCAAAATACCATTAAGTACGAAATACGAGTTTCGACCACAAAAAGTTTAATTGCCAAACGTCACTAAAGCATGGTATTTGGGGTTAAACTACCCAAATCTTGGTCGAACTTCCAAAAAGCTAAAACCCTCGAGAGCCACTAATCCAAGCGAATACCTTTGCCCTTATCCAAGCCGGATCCTAAAAAGGTAAACAACGAGAGGGTAAGCTAACACTTAGTGAATGCAATAATTATACACATACATATATAACCTACTTACTTGCAATCACATGCACAATTACCTCATATACGCTAGCAATTTAAAAGACATACCAACGCAAGGTATAACGCTACATCTCCAAGACCACAAGCTAGCACAAACAATAGCATATATAACTCGAATGATATAAAGTGCCACACTACAAACACATAACCATGGTTAACCAATAGTACAAAGGAATGGTACTTCGAATTTCCCATCGGTGTTCCCAACAACCATTAGCGTACAACGAATTATAACACTAACCCCATAGTGGTATCGATCGCCCGAACTTTAAATCCACCCGTCACGTGTAATGTGGTATCGAATGCCCGAACTTTAAACCCACTATACACGCCCACACACATACATGACATGGGATCGAACGCCCGAACTTAAACCCATATCATATATTGACCCGATGTGGTATCGATCGCCCGAACTTAAACCCACATCGAATCTCGTACAAGTAAATACATTATATACACACATGTATAATCATTTCACTCACCTTGTTGACTTGGCGAGATTTCCAACAATAACTTGTAATCTTCAAAGTGAGTCACCTAACACAATTAATTCCCAATTAATTCACATAATAAGTTGGACTTCCCACCAACGAACCTTACTAGTGCATTTATGACCCATTTTCACTAGAATCATGTAACACCCCGTTTTCCCCGTATATGATTTATAGGTGTATTGTGTATGTACGATAGGCGTATAAAGGGTTCAGGACATGTTTGGGTGTTGAGGTCTTGTATGCAAGGAAAGGTGTCAGACCACGTTGAACGTCGCGACGTGACGAAGGAGGCCGCGGTGCGGCAATTAACTGGTATCCAGATCAGAAGTCCGATTAAAAATGATCCCAGACCTAGGCAAATGTCGCGGCACGACACTTAAGGCCGCAACGCGGCGATACGGGCAAACTGGTACCAGATTCTTGTAATCTTAAATAAGGATCAAGGGCAATTTGGTCATTTTGCATTTGAGCCAGATTTGAGGTTTTAACCTCATCCACTCATTTCATTTTCCTAATTTTCTTTTCATTTTTCTCTCAAAACTCAAACACCCAATTAAATTCAAAGGGATTTTTGGAAAGGAAGAAGCGAGATTTGATCTTTGGCATAGTTGACAAGTTTGTTCTCCTCGTTCTTAGCTACACAGTGATACTCCTGGTAAGCTCTAACTCTAAATTTCGTTTTTGTGTTCATCATTCAAATTTAGGGCTTTTGATTGTATGATTCATAGATGGAACCAATTTAGTTGTTAATTGAAGATTAACACCAAGATTCGGGTTTATATGTGTTAAGGGCGGGTTTTGGGTGAAATGTCCCGTTCTTATTGATTAAAAACGTTCCATATTAATTGATTTCGTTGCGAGGTTTTGACCTCTATATGAGACGTTTTTCAAATACTGCATTCATTTTAAAACAAACCATAACCTTTATTTCATCAATAAAGGTTTAAAAAGCTTTACGTAGATTATCAAATAATGATAATCTAAAATATCCTGTTTACACACGACCATTACATAATGGTTTACAATACAAATATGTTACAACAAAATAAGTTTCTTGAATGCAGTTTTTACACAATATCATACAAACATGGACTCCAAATCTCGTCCTTATTTAAGTATGCGACAGCGGAAGCTCTTAGTAATCACCTGAGAATAAACATGCTTAAAACGTCAACAAAAATGTTGGTGAGTTATAGGTTTAACCTATATATATCAAATTGTAACAATAGACCACAAGATTTCATATTTCAATACACATCCCATACATAGAGATAAAAATCATTCATATGGTGAACACCTGGTAACCGACATTAACAAGATGCATATATAAGAATATCCCCATCATTCCGGGACACCCTTCGGATATGATATAAATTTCGAAGTACTAAAGCATCCGGTACTTTGGATGGAGTTTGTTAGGTGATTATAGTTTCACGTACTTGTGTCTATTTTGTAAATCATTTATAAAACCTGCATGTATTCTCATCCCAAAAATATTAGATTTTAAAAGTGGGACTATAACTCACTTTCACAGATTTTTACTTCGTCGGGAAGTAAGACTTGGCCACTGGTTGATTCACGAACCTATAACAATATATACATATATATCAAAGTATGTTCAAAATATATTTACAACACTTTTAAATATATTTTGATGTCTTAAGTTTATTAAGTCAGCTGTCCTCGTTAGTAACCTACAACTAGTTGTCCACAGTTAGATGTACAGAAATAACTCGATAAATATTATCTTGAATCAATCCACGACCCAGTGTATACGTATCTCAGTATTGATCACAACTCAAACTATATATATTTTGGAATCAACCTCAACCCTGTATAGCTAACTCCAACATTCACATATAGAGTGTCTATGGTTGTTCCGAAATATATATAGATGTGTCGACATGATAGGTCGAAACATTGTATACGTGTCTATGGTATCTCAAGATTACATAATATACAATACAAGTTGATTAAGTTTTGGTTGGAATAGATTTGTTACCAATTTTCACGTAGCTAAAATGAGAAAAATTATCCAATCTTGTTTTACCCATAACTTCTTCATTTAAAATCCGTTTTGAGTGAATCAAATTGCTATGGTTTCATATTGAACTCTATTTTATGAATCTAAACAGAAAAAGTATAGGTTTATAGTCAAAAAAATAAGTTACAAGTCGTTTTTGTAAAGGTAGTCATTTCAGTCGAAAGAACGACGTCTAGATGACCATTTTAGAAAACATACTTCCACTTTGAGTTTAACCATAATTTTTGGATATAGTTTCATGTTCATAATAAAAATCATTTTCTCAGAATAACAACTTTTAAATCAAAGTTTATCATAGTTTTTAATTAACTAACCCAAAACAGCCCGCGGTGTTACTACGACGGCGTAAATCCGGTTTTACGGTGTTTTTCGTGTTTCCAGGTTTTAAATCATTAAGTTAGCATATCATATAGATATAGAACATGTGTTTAGTTGATTTTAAAAGTCAAGTTAGAAGGATTAACTTTTGTTTGCGAACAAGTTTAGAATTAACTAAACTATGTTCTAGTGATTACAAGTTTAAACCTTCAAATAAGATAGCTTTATATGTATGAATTGAATGATGTTATGAACATCATTACTACCTTAAGTTCCTTGGATAAACCTACTGGAAAAGAGAAAAATGGATCTAGCTTCAACGGATCCTTGGATGGCTCGAAGTTCTTGAAGCAGAATCATGACACGAAAACAAGTTCAAGTAAGATCATCACTTGAAATAAGATTGTTATAGTTATAGAAATTGAACCAAAGTTTGAATATGATTATTACCTTGTATTAGAATGATAACCTACTGTAAGAAACAAAGATTTCTTGAGGTTGGATGATCACCTTACAAGATTGGAAGTGAGCTAGCAAACTTGAAAGTATTCTTGATTTTATGTAACTAGAACTTGTAGAATAAATGAAGAACACTTAGAACTTGAAGATAGAACTTGAGAGAGATCAATTAGATGAAGAAAATTGAAGAATGAAAGTGTTTGTAGGTGTTTTTGGTCGTTGGTGTATGGATTAGATATAAAGGATATGTAATTTTGTTTTCATGTAAATAAGTCATGAATGATTACTCATATTTTTGTAATCTTATGAGATATTTCATGCTAGTTGCCAAATGATGGTTCCCACATGTGTTAGGTGACTCACATGGGCTGCTAAGAGCTGATCATTGGAGTGTATATACCAATAGTACATACATCTAAAAGCTGTGTATTGTACGAGTACGAATACGGGTGCATACGAGTAGAATTGTTGATGAAACTGAACGAGAATGTAATTGTAAGCATTTTTGTTAAGTAGAAGTATTTTGATAAGTGTATTGAAGTCTTTCAAAAGTGTATAAATACATATTAAAACACTACATGTATATACATTTTAAGTGAGTCGTTAAGTCATCGTTAGTCGTTACATGTAAATGTTGTTTTGAAACCTTTAGGTTAACGATCTTGTTGAATGTTGTTAACCCATTGTTTATTATAACAAATGAGATGTTAAATTATTATATTATCATGATATTATGATATATAATATATCTTAGTATGATGTATATACAGTTAAATGTCGTTACAACGATAATCGTTACATATATGTCTCGTTTCGAAATCATTAAGTTAGTAGTCTTATTTTTACATATGTATTTCATTGTTAATACACTTAATAATATATTTACTTATCATTTAACATAATTAACCAAGTGTATCAATATCTTAATATGATTCATATGTACCTAGTAAGACGTTGTTATAACGATAATCATTATATATATCGTTTTCGAGTTTCTTAAATTAATAGTCTCATTTTTATGTATATAACTCATTGTTAAAATACCTAATGAGATACATACTTATAATAAAAACATGCTAACTATATATATAACCATATATATGTCATTGTATAGTTTTTACAAGTTTTAACGTTCGTGAATCACCGGTCAACTTGGGTGGTCAATTGTCTATATGAAACATATTTCAATTAATCAAGTCTTAACAAGTTTGATTGCTTAACATGTTGGAAACATTTAATCATGTAAATATCAATCTTAATTAATATATATAAACATGGAAAAGTTCGGGTCACTACAGTACCTACCCGTTAAATAAATTTCGTCCCGAAATTTTAAGCTGTTGAAGGTGTTGACGAATCTTCTAGAAATAGATGCGGGTATTTCTTCTTCATCTGATCTTCACGCTCCCAGGTGAACTCGGGTCCTCTACGAGCATTCCATCGAACCTTAACAATTGGTATCTTGTTTTGCTTAAGTCTTTTAACCTCACGATCCATTATTTCGACGGGTTCTTCGATGAATTGAAGTTTTTCGTTGATTTGGATTTCATCTAACGGAATAGTGAGATCTTCTTTAGCAAAACATTTCTTCAAATTTGAGACGTGGAAAGTGTTGTGTACAGCCGCGAGTTGTTGAGGGAACTTAAGTCGGTAAGCTACTGGTCCGACACGATCAATAATCTTGAATGGTCCAATATACCTTGGATTTAATTTCCCTCGTTTACCAAATCGAACAACGCCTTTCCAAGGTGCAACTTTAAGCATGACCATCTCTCTAATTTCAAATTCTATATCTTTTCTTTTAATGTCAGTGTAGCTCTTTTGTCGACTTTGGGTGGTTTTCAACCGTTGTTGAATTTGGATGATCTTCTCGGTAGTTTCTTGTATAATCTCCGGACCCGTAATCTGTCTATCCCCCACTTCACTCCAACAAATCGGAGACCTGCACTTTATACCATAAAGTGCTTCAAACGGCGCCATCTCAATGCTTGAATGGTAGCTGTTGTTGTAGGAAAATTCTGCTAACGGTAGATGTCGATCCCAACTGTTTCCGAAATCAATAACACATGCTCGTAGCATGTCTTCAAGCGTTTGTATCGTCCTTTCGCTCTGCCCATCAGTTTGTGGATGATAGGCAGTACTCATGTCTAGACGAGTTCCTAATGCTTGCTGTAATGTCTGCTAGAATCTTGAAATAAATCTGCCATCCCTATCAGAGATAATAGAGATTGGTATTCCATGTCTGGAGATGACTTCCTTCAAATACAGTCGTGCTAACTTCTCCATCTTGTCATCTTCTCTTATTGGCAGGAAGTGTGCTGATTTGGTGAGACGATCAACTATTACCCAAATAGTATCAAAACCACTTGCAGTCCTTGGCAATTTAGTGATGAAATCCATGGTAATGTTTTCCCATTTCCATTCCGGGATTTCGGGTTGTTGAAGTAGACCTGATGGTTTCTGATGCTCAGCTTTGACCTTAGAACACGTTAAACATTCTCCTACGTATTTAGCAACATCGGCTTTCATACCCGGCCACCAAAAATGTTTCTTGAGATCCTTGTACATCTTCCCCGTTCCAGGATGTATTGAGTATCTGGTTTTATGAGCTTCTCTAAGTACCATTTCTCTCATATCTCCAAATTTTGGTACCCAAATCCTTTCAGCCCTATACCGGGTTCCGTCTTCCTGAATATTAAGATGCTTCTCCGATCCTTTGGGTATTTCATCCATTAAATTTCCCTCTTTTAAAACTCCTTGTTGCGCCTCCTTTATTTGAGTAGTAAGGTTATTATGAATCATTATATTCATAGATTTTACTCGAATGGGTTCTCTGTCCTTCCTGCTCAAGGCATCGGCTACCACATTTGCCTTCCCCGGGTGGTAACGAATCTCAAAGTCGTAATCATTCAATAATTCAATCCAACTACGCTGCCTCATATTCAGTTGTTTCTGATTAAATATGTGTTGAAGACTTTTGTGGTCGGTATATATAATACTTTTGACCCCATATAAGTAGTGCCTCCAAGTCTTTAATGCAAAAACAACCGCGCCTAATTCCAAATCATGCGTCGTATAATTTTGTTCGTGAATCTTCAATTGTCTAGACGCATAAGCAATCACCTTCGTTCGTTGCATTAATACACAACCGAGACCTTGCTTTGATGCGTCACAATAAATCACAAAATCATCATTCCCTTCAGGCAATGACAATATAGGTGCCGTAGTTAGCTTTTTCTTCAATAACTGAAACGCTTTCTCTTGTTCATCATTCCATTCAAATTTCTTCCCTTTATGCGTTAATGCAGTCAAGGGTTTTGCTATTCTGGAAAAGTCTTTGATGAACCTTCTGTAGTAACCAGCTAGTCCTAAAAACTGGCGTATGTGTTTCGGAGTTTTCGGGGTTTCCCACTTTTCAACAGTTTCTATCTTTGCCGGATCCACCTTAATACCTTCTTTGTTCACTATGTGACCGAGGAATTGAACTTCTTCCAACCAAAATGCACACTTTGAAAACTTAGCGTACAATTCTTCCTGCCTCAATACTTCTAACACCTTTCTCAAATGTTCACCGTGTTCTTGGTCATTCTTTGAGTAAATAAGTATGTCATCAATGAAAACAATGACAAACTTGTCAAGGTATGGTCCACACACTCGGTTCATAAGGTCCATGAACACAGCTGGTGCATTAGTTAAACCAAACGGCATGACCATAAACTCGTAATGACCGTAACGTGTTCTGAAAGCAGTCTTTGGAATATCATCTTCTTTCACCCGCATTTGATGATACCCGGAACGTAAGTCAATCTTTGAATAAAAAGACGAGCCTTGTAGTTGATCAAATAAGTCGTCGATTCTCGGTAGTGGGTAGCGGTTCTTGATGGTAAGTTTGTTCAACTCTCGGTAGTCGATACACAACCTGAATGTACCATCTTTCTTCTTGACAAACAAAACAGGAGCTCCCCACGGTGATGTGCTTGGTCGAATGAAACCACGCTCTAAAAGTTCTTGTAATTGGCTTTGCAGTTCTTTCATCTCACTGGGTGCGAGTCTGTAAGGAGCACGAGCTATTGGTGCAGCTCCTGGTACAAGATCTATTTGAAATTCAACGGATCGATGTGGGGGTAATCCCGGTAATTCTTTCGGAAATACATCGGGAAATTCTTTTGCAATGGGAACATCATTGATGCTCTTTTCTTCAGTTTGTACTTTCTCGACGTGTGCTAGAACAGCATAGCAACCTTTTCTTATTAGTTTTTGTGCCTTCAAATTACTAATAAGATGTAGCTTCGTGTTGCCCTTTTCTCCGTACACCATTAAGGGTTTTCCTTTTTCTCGTATAATGCGAATTGCATTTTTGTAACAAACGATCTCTGCTTTCACTTCTTTCAACCAGTCCATACCGATTATCACATCAAAACTCCCTAACTCTACTGGTATCAAATCAATCTTAAATGTTTCGCTAACCAGTTTAATTTCTCGATTCCGACATATATTATCTGCTGAAATTAATTTACCATTTGCTAATTCGAGTAAAAATTTACTATCCAAAGGCGTCAATGGACAACTTAATTTAGCACAAAAATCTCTACTCATATAGCTTCTATCCGCACCCGAATCAAATAAAACGTAAGCAGATTTATTGTCAATAAGAAACGTACCCGTAACAAGCTCCGGGTCTTCCTGTGCCTCTGCCGCATTAATATTGAAAACTCTTCCGCGGCCTTGTCCATTCGTGTTCTCCTGGTTCGGGTAATTTCTAATAATGTGGCCCGGTTTTCCACATTTATAACAAACTACATTGGCATAACTTGCTCCGACACTACTTGCTCCGCCATTACACGTTCCGACACCATTTGTTCCTTTCGTTCTATTAACCCCTGGTCCGTAGACCTCACACTTCGCTGCGCTATGACCATTTCTTTTACACTTGTTGCAAAATTTGGTGCAGAACCTCAAGTGATACTTTTCACACCTTTGGCATAGCTGCTTCTGATTGTTGTTGTTGTTGCGGTTATTATTGTTGTTGGGATGATTGTTGTAGCTGCTGTTGTTGTTGTTGTTGTTGTTGTTATTGTTGGGCCGTTTGTTGTAGTTGCGATTGATGTTGCGATTGTTGGGATAATTGTTGCGATTATTGTTGTAATTACTGTTGTTGTTGTATTGGTGATTCTTATCACCGTTTTCCTCCCACTTTCTTTTGACTTGCTTCACATTGGCCTCTTCAGCAGTCTATTCTTTAATTCTTTCTTCAATCTGGTTCACTAGTTTGTGAGCCATTCTACATGCCTGTTGTATGGAGGCGGGCTCGTGTGAACTTATATCTTCTTGGATTCTTTCCGGTAATCCTTTCACAAACGCGTCGATCTTCTCTTCCTCATCTTCGAATGCTCCCGGACACAATAGGCACAATTCTGTGAATCGTCTTTCGTACGTGGTAATATCAAATCCTTGGGTTCGTAACCCTCTAAGTTCTGTCTTGAGCTTATTGACCTCGGTTCTGGGACGGTACTTCTCGTTCATCAAGTGCTTGAATGCTGACCACGGTAGTGCATACGCATCGTCTTGTCCCACTTGCTCTAGATAGGTATTCCACCATGTTAACGCAGAACCTGTGAAGGTATGCGTAGCGTACTTCACTTTATCCTCTTTAGTACACTTACTTATGGTAAACACCGATTCGACCTTCTCGGTCCACCGTTTCAACCCGATCGGTCCTTCGGTTCCATCAAATTCCAAAGGTTTGCAGGCAGTGAATTCTTTGTAGGTGCATCCTACACGATTTCCTGTACTGCTAGATCCAAGGTTATTGTTGGTATGTAGCGCAGCCTGTACTGCGGCTATGTTTGAAGCTAGAAAAGTACGGAATTCCTCTTCATTCATATTCACGGTGTGTCGAGTAGTCGGTGCCATTTCCTTCAAAATAGTCAAATGGAACAAGTTAATCATACAGAATATTAAGAGTAGTTAATAGTATTTCGTAGCATAATATGAACTCATTTATAAAAGCTTTTTCTTCATATTAGCGTTTTATAAGTTTAAATTCGGGTAGTACCTACCCGTTAAGTTCATACTTAGTAGCTAATATACAATTCAACTACTACAATTCTATATGAAAAACTGATTATAATAATATTTCACGTTCAAACTTTTATACAATATTTTACAAACTTACAATACCGCTTATTTTACATAAAGCATGAAATATAGCACACAATAACTTTGATACAAGATAGTTGTGAAGATAATTCTAGCTAGTATACAAGTCGTTCAGCAAAGGCAATAAAGACACGTAATTCATACGTCCAGAAACAAGTCATGCATTCTGGTTTTACTAGGACTACTTCCCATCCTTGGTCTTGTGGAACATAACCGTTATGGCCGTTGATAAGACAGCGTGTTGTAACGTCGTCAAAGGGACGAGGGTTACGTAATGTCCAACAGTCCCGTAACAATCTAAAAACCTCATTTCTTACCCCAATTACCGACTCTGTCACTTGTGGAAACGTTTTGTTTAATAGTTGTAGCCCGATGTTCTTGTTCTCACTTTGGTGAGAAGCGAACATTACTAATCCGTAAGCATAACATGCTTCTTTATGTTGCATGTTAGCCGCTTTTTCTAAATCACGAAGTCCAATATTCGGATATATTGAGTCAAAATAATTTCTTAACCCGTTGCGTAAAATAGCATTTGGGTTCCCCGCAATATATGCGTCAAAGTAAACACATCGTAACTTATGGGTTTCCCAATGTGATATCCCCCATCTTTCAAATGAAAGTCTCTTATAAACCAAGACATTCTTGGAACGTTCTTCGAATGTCTTACAAACTGATCTCGCCTTAAATAGTTGTGCCGAAGAATTCTGACCGACTTTAGACAAGATTTCATCAATCATGTCTCCGGGTAGGTCTCTTAAAATATTGGGTTGTCTATCCATTTTGTGTTTTTATACTGTAAAATAGACAAGAGTTAGATTCATAAAAAAAATACTTATTAATACAAGCAATTTTTACATATATCATAAAGCATAAGCACACTATATTACATATATTACACCACACGAATACAACTATCTTATTCCGACTCGCTTGTTTCTTCTTCTTCGGTTTTGGTTCGTTTTGCCAAGTTTCTAGGGATATATGATGTTCCCCTAATACGAGCCGTCGTTATCCACATTGGTTTAGAAAAACCTGGTGGTTTAGAGGTTCCCGGGTCATTGTTACAACTTAAGGACTTCGGGGGTTGACGATACATATAAAGTTCATCGGGGTTGGAATTAGATTTCTCTATTTTTATGCCCTTTCCCTTATTATTTTCTTTTGCCTTTTTAAATTCAGTTGGGGTAATTTCTATAACATCATCGAAATTCTCGTCAGAATCCGATTCATCGGAGAATTGGTAATCCTCCCAATATTTTGCTTCCTTAGCGGAAACACCATTGACCATAATTAACCTTGGTCGGTTGGTTGAGGATTTTCTTTTATTTAACCGTTTTATTATTTCCCCCACCGGTTCTATTTCTTCATCCGGTTCCGATTCTTCTTTCGGTTCCGATTCTTCTTCCGGTTCCGACTCTTCTTCTGGTTCCTCTTCGGGAACTTGTGAATCAGTCCACGAATCATTCCAATTTACATTTAACTCTTCATTATTATTAGGTGAGTCAATGGGACTTGTTCTAGAGGTAGACATCTATCACATAATATCAAACGCGTTAAGAGATTAATATATCACATAATATTCACATGTTAAAAATATATAGTTTCCAACAAAATTTGTTAAGCAATCATTTTTTCAAGTAAACACGGTCGAAGTCCAGACTCACTAATGCATCCTAACAAACTCGATAAGACACACTAATGCAAAATTCTGGTTCTCTAAGACCAACGCTCGGATACCAACTGAAATGTCCCGTTCTTATTGATTAAAAACGTTCCATATTAATTGATTTCGTTGCGAGGTTTTGACCTCTATATGAGATGTTTTTCAAATACTGCATTCATTTTAAAACAAACCATAACCTTTATTTCATCAATAAAGGTTTAAAAAGCTTTACGTAGATTATCAAATAATGATAATCTAAAATATCCTGTTTACACACGACCATTACATAATGGTTTACAATACAAATATGTTACAACAAAATAAGTTTCTTGAATGCAGTTTTTACACAATATCATACAAACATGGACTCCAAATCTCGTCCTTATTTAAGTATGCGACAGCGGAAGCTCTTAATAATCACCTGAGAATAAACATGCTTAAAACGTCAACAAAAATGTTAGTGAGTTATAGGTTTAACCTATATATATCAAATTGTAACAATAGACCACAAGATTTCATATTTCAATACACATCCCGTACATAGAGATAAAAATCATTCATATGGTGAACACCTGGTAACCGACATTAACAAGATGCATATATAAGAATATCCCCATCATTCCGGGACACCCTTCGGATATGATATAAATTTCGAAGTACTAAAGCATCCGGTACTTTGGATGGAGTTTGTTAGGCCCAATAGATCTATCTTTAGGATTCGCGTCAATTAGGGTGTCTGTTCCCTAATTCTTAGATTACCAGACTTAATAAAAAGGGGCATATTCGATTTCGATAATTCAACCATAGAATGTAGTTTCACGTACTTGTGTCTATTTTGTAAATCATTTATAAAACCTGCATGTATTCTCATCCCAAAAATATTAGATTTTAAAAGTGGGACTATAACTCACTTTCACAGATTTTTACTTCGTCGGGAATTAAGACTTGGCCACTGGTTGATTCACGAACCTATAACAATATATACATATATATCAAAGTATGTTCAAAATATATTTACAACACTTTTAATATATTTTGATGTCTTAAGTTTATTAAGTCAGCTGTCCTCGTTAGTAACCTACAACTAGTTGTCCACAGTTAGATGTACAGAAATAACTCGATAAATATTATCTTGAATCAATCCACGACCCAGTGTATACGTATCTCAGTATTGATCACAACTCAAACTATATATATTTTGGAATCAACCTCAACCCTGTATAGCTAACTCCAACATTCACATATAGAGTGTCTATGGTTGTTCCGAAATATATATAGATGTGTCGACATGATAGGTCGAAACATTGTATACGTGTCTATGGTATCTCAAGATTACATAATATACAATACAAGTTGATTAAGTTTTGGTTGGAATAGATTTGTTACCAATTTTCACGTAGCTAAAATGAGAAAAATTATCCAATCTTGTTTTACCCATAACTTCTTCATTTTAAATCCGTTTTGAGTGAATCAAATTGCTATGGTTTCATATTGAAATCTATTTTATGAATCTAAACAGAAAAAGTATAGGTTTATAGTCGGAAAAATAAGTTACAAGTCGTTTTTGTAAAGGTAGTCATTTCAGTCGAAAGAACGACGTCTAGATGACCATTTTAGAAAACATACTTCCACTTTGAGTTTAACCATAATTTTTGGATATAGTTTCATGTTCATAATAAAAATCATTTTCTCAGAATAACAACTTTTAAATCAAAGTTTATCATAGTTTTTAATTAACTAACCCAAAACAGCCCGCGGTGTTACTACGACGGCGTAAATCCGGTTTTACGGTGTTTTTCGTGTTTCCAGGTTTTAAATCATTAAGTTAGCATATCATATAGATATAGAACATGTGTTTAGTTGATTTTAAAAGTCAAGTTAGAAGGATTAACTTTTGTTTGCGAACAAGTTTAGAATTAACTAAACTATGTTCTAGTGATTACAAGTTTAAACCTTCAAATAAGATAGCTTTATATGTATGAATTGAATGATGTTATGAACATCATTACTACCTTAAGTTCCTTGGATAAACCTACTGGAAAAGAGAAAAATGGATCTAGCTTCAACGGATCCTTGGATGGCTCGAAGTTCTTGAAGCAGAATCATGACACGAAAACAAGTTCAAGTAAGATCATCACTTGAAATAAGATTGTTATAGTTATAGAAATTGAACCAAAGTTTGAATATGATTATTACCTTGTATTAGAATGATAACCTACTGTAAGAAACAAAGATTTCTTGAGGTTGGATGATCACCTTACAAGATTGGAAGTGAGCTAGCAAACTTGAAAGTATTCTTGATTTTATGTAACTAGAACTTGTAGAATAAATGAAGAACACTTAGAACTTGAAGATAGAACTTGAGAGAGATCAATTAGATGAAGAAAATTGAAGAATGAAAGTGTTTGTAGGTGTTTTTGGTAGTTGGTGTATGGATTAGATATAAAGGATATGTAATTTTGTTTTCATGTAAATAAGTCATGAATGATTACTCATATTTTTGTAATCTTATGAGATATTTCATGCTAGTTGCCAAATGATGGTTCCCACATGTGTTAGGTGACTCACATGGGCTGCTAAGAGCTGATCATTGGAGTGTATATACCAATAGTACATACATCTAAAAGCTGTGTATTGTACGAGTACGAATACGGGAGCATACGAGTAGAATTGTTGATGAAACTGAACGAGAATGTAATTGTAAGCATTTTTGTTAAGTAGAAGTATTTTGATAAGTGTATTGAAGTCTTTCAAAAGTGTATAAATACATATTAAAACACTACATGTATATACATTTTAACTGAGTCGTTAAGTCATCGTTAGTCGTTACATGTAAATGTTGTTTTGAAACCTTTAGGTTAACGATCTTGTTGAATGTTGTTAACCCATTGTTTATTATAACAAATGAGATGTTAAATTATTATATTATCATGATATTATGATATATAATATATCTAGTATG
The DNA here is from genome assembly GCF_046630445.1 of Rutidosis leptorrhynchoides. Lineage (NCBI taxonomy): Eukaryota > Viridiplantae > Streptophyta > Magnoliopsida > Asterales > Asteraceae > Rutidosis > Rutidosis leptorrhynchoides. Next base: position 519,177,301 of record NC_092334.1, read on the forward strand.
ATGTATATACAGTTAAATGTCGTTACAACGATAATCGTTACATATATGTCTCGTTTCGAAATCATTAAGTTAGTAGTCTTATTTTTACATATGTATTTCATTGTTAATACACTTAATAATATATTTACTTATCATTTAACATAATTAACCAAGTGTATCAATATCTTAATATGATTCATATGTACCTAGTAAGACGTTGTTATAACGATAATCATTATATATATCGTTTTCGAGTTTCTTAAATTAATAGTCTCATTTTTATGTATATAACTCATTGTTAAAATACCTAATGAGATACATACTTATAATAAAAACATGCTAACTATATATATAACCATATATATGTCATTGTATAGTTTTTACAAGTTTTAACGTTCGTGAATCACCGGTCAACTTGGGTGGTCAATTGTCTATATGAAACATATTTCAATTAATCAAGTCTTAACAAGTTTGATTGCTTAACATGTTGGAAACATTTAATCATGTAAATATCAATCTTAATTAATATATATAAACATGGAAAAGTTCGGGTCACTACATTGGGTTGGTTAATGATTTAACCATGTTTAAGACTTGAGAATGGTGTATAATCACTAGTATTAGTGATTATTGATGTTTTGGAGACTTCTAGGGTTCTTGTGGTTGACTAATTTTGACTAGAGTCAAAATTAAGGTTTATTGATGGTTATGACCCGAATGTCGATTCGTTGAGGTTTATAAACTTAAAATGGATTAAGTTGAGGTATGAAACCTAGTTAAATATGTTTTGGTGTTAAAGCTTGTAAATGGTGAGATTTTGACTTAGTGGGTCAAAATTAGGGTTATGGACGATTTTGAGAACGATAAGTGTTTAACACTTGTGTTCGGGTTTAATTGGCATATTAGGACCATTTTCACTCGTGTTAGTGATTATTGGTTAGTTTGGGCGCGTTCGGTGCTTGGAAGTACAGTTGGGTCGAAATTGCACTAGTTATCAATTTGGGTTGATTTGTAAGTCCACCCTAATTGTGTTGCTTGTATTGTGATAATGGAATAGGTACTTTCCATTGACGAGTTACGGATTACTTGGAAGCATTCTTCAAGGCGACAAGGTGAGTGTTAATATCCTATATGCATATGTATGTGTAGGATGGGTGCGGGTCGGGTGAAGTGGTTCTCGGTTATAGAGCTCACTTCACATATAGGTGGAATTGATGGACTTGTGTACATGTCCAATTGGCACGGATGTGCATTTTGGTTGACCACCTTTGGTGAGGTGCACACTTCGTGTGTACATTATTACATGGGCTTATGAGTGAAATAATTATATACGTATGTATATGAGTTATTTATTTGTGGGGTATGGGTTAAAGTTCGATGTTGACGGTACCATACCCTAGAGTATATTTGTGATGTTGATGAGGGTTTAAAGTTCATTGTTGACGATACCTCATGCGTATGGAATTAAAGTTCGATGTTGACGATGCCATACAATTATTGTAGTGACGTTGATGAGGGTTTAAAGTTCGTTGTCGACGATACCTCATATGTGGGTTTAAAGTTCGGTGTTGACGATACCACATTAATATAGGCGAATGGGATTTAAGTTCGATGTTGACGATACCATTGGTTGGGATAGCCATGAGATCTTGAGTACTATGGATGTTGTGAACATCGATGTTTGTCGTATTATTGTATATATATATATATATATATATATATATATATATATATATATATATTAATGTATTGTTGTGGTGTAGCTAAACCTTCGGGTGTAGCTTATTGGCGTTGTTCATATCGTCGTTGGTGAACTTATATTTTGTTGATGTATCTTTAGCTCGTTGCTTAGTGATCGTACGGTATACTTAGTATTAGCTTGCCTTTATGCTTGGATGCTCCGGTATGCGGTATTTGATATTTTGGGGCGTGTCCATTTTATGCATATATATGTATGTAGTATATTTCCACTCACTAAGCGTTAGCTTACCCTCTCGTTGTTGATATTTTTATAGGTTCGCATGCTTGGCGGCTCGGGTGAGCTTGGGGATTAGAGATCTTGGCTAGGTTGCTTTAGAAGATCTTGCTTTTGTACTCGATTAGGATTTGGGTAGCGTAGTCCCAAATCACCATGCTCGGTTTTGGTTGGAAACTAAACTAGTCGGGTCGTGTATGTCCGTTTGGACAATTAACTAAAGTATTATTTAAAGCGTATTAAAAGGAAAAATTTTATTGGGCCGGTTTTAATACGGGTTGGGATGTTTCAAGTGGTATCAGAGCATGGTCTAAGGGATTTAGGTGACTTGAGATAGGTGCCTAGACTTAGACTTTTGTGTGTGCTTAATTTGTTGCGGGACTTGTAGGATTACGGGTCGGAATGGATTATAGTTAGTGCCTTGTTTGTAGGTAGACTAACGTTATATTAGTAATGCGGATATTATTAATATATTATTGTGTTGTGATGATAATTCTCGCGTGTGTTTATATCACGTAGAATTTTGTTTGTGTTTGTTTATAACATCGAGCGAGACGGTCGTTGTGCTAACAAGTCGATACGGCGTGTGTGCGTAATAAGGACTTGCAAACCTTATTACGGGTGAAAATTGTGCCTAACAAGTGATGTACAACGAGTGTTTAGCAAGATGGGGCGGTGTTGTGTGCGTGGTTTTATACGTTCGTGATCTAATCGCTTTGCATTCCTTAGAATGGCAACCGGAAACGGGATCGAGACGAACGACGTGGAGTTTAACGCTAGAGTTGCGGCCGCCGTTGCAGAGCAAATGAGTGCGTTTCGAGAAGAAATGAATAAGAAGTACTCCGAACTTCAAAGTAATGGTGAAATGGAGCGTTGTCTTAAGAACTTCACGAGGACTAAACCCCCGATGTACGACGGGAAACCGGATCCTTTGATAAGCACAACTTGGATCTCAGATGTCGAAGGGTGTTTTCATACTATTGATTGCCATCCCGAAAAGAAAAAAAAACGAGACTCGCTACGAGTTTGTTGCGAGGCAGGGCGAGGGATTGGTTGGATGGTAAGATTGATCTTGCCGGTGGTGAAATGTTTATGGCTTTATCGTGGAACGAGTTTAAGAAGGAATTCTTCGAGGAGTTCCGAACTTCAGCCGATTTGTCGAAAATGCGAAACGAGTTGCGAAATTTGCAACAAGGTTCTATGGACTTGAATACTCTTAAGACGACCTTTATGTCGAAGGCTCGTTTTTGCCCGAAGTATTTGGGGAATGATCGTTTTTTGATGGGGGATTTCTATCGGACCTTGAATGATGACTTGAAGAGTAAGATTAGTCAGGGTCAAGCGAAATCATTTGCGGAATTATTTGACTTGGCTAGAGGTTTCGAGTCGTATTCGCGATCCAAGAAGGGTGAACCTTCAAGTGAGAGAAGGGTTGTTTCGTATGGTGCTCCGAGTAAGAGGACTAAGGGTCCGAGAGTGAGCATGGGTGGTACGCGGACGAGTATATTGGATTCTAGTGCCCCTAGACGTTACATTTATGGCGTGAGGGGTCACAAGTCTTGGGAATGTTCGGTACCAAAGGGTGATGGCGTGGTGTGCTTCAATTGCCAAGAGGAAGGACATCGTAAGTCGAAATGTCCCAAGTTAGTGGGGACGGGTGAGGCAAGGAGACGTTAAGGTACGTTTCATTTTAATAAATATGTCTTTGATTATTTATTAAGTGCCGTTGAGTTTGAGTTGTTAAATGCATTGAGTTGTGCATATTGTTGTTATGGGTGACGTTCCTAATGGAAGTACCCTATGGTGACGTTTGATGGTCGGGTGGAGGGCATAAGACTTGGTGCAACCAAGCGTTCCTTAGTATTTGGGAAATGTTTCTACCAAGCCATGGAAATGGGTTTTGGTGTTCGGTTGTCTAGCGCGTGTTCGCTTTTGTGTTGAAGTTGATGAACCATGAGGTTCGACGGGTGGGATGAAACCCGAGAAATCGAATGTTTTGGGTCTCGATGTATGTTGGTAAAGGAGTCTATGTGATGCGACATTAGGTGCCTCTTTTATACCTACTAGCGTGGTGTTCGACTCCGATTATGTTGCGGTTACATTGTACTTAGGGTACCGAAGTGAAACCCTTAGTTACATGAGTGACTGGGTGAAGTTTGACAAGCTATAGCAATTGGATGATTGCGAGGGTAGAGTTATGTAATTTGCGGTACACTTTTCGTTCGAAGTGTTAAGGATTAGTTGAAATCCTTCATGTGCTGAAGATTGGAGCGAGATGTAGTGATGGGTCGTGTGAACCCAATTGTTGGTAAAGTCTACCTTTGGTAGCAATGTTCGGTTGTACAAAATGCGGTTATGGAACGTAGTTCCAGTGGGGGAGTTACACTCCCGCACGAGGAAATTTTAGTGTGAGATTGCGGATGATGCTTTTGATAGATCCGGAATTCGTGTCGGGACCTAGTTTTGGTCGATTTGTAGTAGAGTACAATTTTGGTTAAATTGTACTTTTGAATTTGGATTTGAAATATCACCGGGGTGGTAATGTGGTGAATCTCGTTGGGAGATAATGGGTGTATTTGACGAGCAAGGTGAAATCCCTCGGTTAAGGGATGTGTGTGTCGGGTTCTCTTCTAAGAGAAATATTGTTTTGTGCCTATGGGTGTGATAGGTGGTTCTTGCTCGATCTTGTTAGCAATGTTTTATGCCTACGTATGGTTCGTGTGCGGGAGATTCCAAGTTGAGTGGAATGATTCTATGTATGCGTATATACTTTGTTTGCTTGTTGTATTGTGGCAAGTGCTATCCAATGGCGAGGATTCACTTTTCGTTGACCACAGTTGGAATGTGATAAGTAGTAAGTGTTATCCGTTAGGATTCGCTTTTCGTTGGCTACTTATTGGTATGTGGAATGCGTTTTTCGTTAGGAATCGCTTTGGTTTGGCCATGTGTGAGGCATGTGACGAGTGATTAATGTTTGACTTATCGCTCTTCGTCGGTCACATGTAGGTAGTTGGTTATGTGGCGAATGATTAACGTTTGACCTATCGCTCTTCGTCGGCCACATGTGTGATTGAGGTAAGTGTTAACGTCTCGGTGGCACTTTTCGTCAGCCTCGTCGGTCACGTGCGCGTTACGATGGTTGGTGAGTGGTTAACGTATTTGACCTACCGCTCTTCGTCGACCAACATTGAGTCGAATGTCGACATTGCGTATTGTTGTTGATGTGTGATCTATTGGGTGTTTTATATGCCAATGGTGGGGTCGTGAGGACCATGTTGTATGATTAGTGATGCGATAGCCGTGTTTCGCTCACCTGTTGCTATGGGTGTGATGATAGTCGATTTTGTACACCTTGGTTTAGCGTTGCCATGGTCGTTTTGGGCGCTAACGGTTTTAGCCGTTGCTTGTGATGTTGTACGGTAGTTGCGTATTGGTCGTATTGCGCATTACAAAGGATGTTTTGTGATTGGTGTTATCCGTAAGGATTCGTTTGGTTCGGTCTTCATCGTTTCGGGTTGTTGACCTTAAGTTTAGACTGGTTGCTTTTAGCGTTATACTCGGTAAGGGTACGCTAAGGGATCGATATCTTAGTAAGAGATTGGTTGAGTTTCCCGATGTGAGGGATTGAACAAGTTTTAGTGCTCGGATTGTGGAATTGATAAATCGCGGGTGACGATTTAGTTGGTAAAGGCAATTCATTGGGAAGAATTGCTTAGGAAAGTCGGTTGGGACTTATGTTTGAGGACCGTGAAGTGTGGTCCGCTTGGTTAAGTGACGAGGATCACGAGGACGTGATCGAGTCTAAGTGGGGGAGAGTTGTAACACCCCGTTTTCCCCCTATATGATTTATAGGTGTATTGTGTATGTACGATAGGCGTATGAAGGGTTCGGGACATGTTTGGGTGTTGAGGTCTTGTATGCAAGTAAAGGTGTCAGACCACGTTGAACGTCGCGGCGTAACTGGAATCCAGATCAGAATTCCGATTAAAAATGATCCCAGATCTAGGCAAATGTCACGGCGCGACACTTAAGGCCGCGGCGCGGCGATACGGGCAAACTGGTACCAGATTCTTGTAATCTTAAATAAGGTTCAAGGGCAATTTGGTCATTTCGCTTTTGATCCAGATTTGAGGTTTTAACCTCATCCACTCATTTCATTTTCCTAATTTCCTTTTCCTTTTCTTTTCATTTTTCTCTCAAAACTCAAACACCCAATTAAATTCAAAGGGATTTTTGGAAAGGAAGAAGCGGGATTTGATCTTTGGCTTAGTTGACAAGTTTGTTATCCTCGTTCTTAGCTACACAGTGATACTAGTGGTAAGATCTAACTCTGAATTTCGTTTTTGTGTTCATCATTCAAATTTAGGGCTTTTGATTGTATGATTCATAGATGTAACCCATTTAGTTGTTAATTGAAGATTAACACCAAGATTCGGGTTTATATGTGTTAAGGGCGGGTTTTGGGTTGGTTAATAATTTAACCATGTTTAAGACTTGAGAATGGTGTATAATCACTAGTATTAGGGATTATTGATGTTTTGGAGACTTCTAGGGTTCTTGTGGTTGACTAATTTTGACTAGAGTCAAAATTAGGGTTTGTTGATAGTTATGACCCGAATGTCGATTCGTTGAGGTTTATAAACTTAAAATGGATTAAGTTGAGGTATGAAACCTAGTTAAATATGTTTTGGTGTAAAAACTTGTAAATGGTGAGATTTTGACTTAGTGGGTCAAAATAAGGGTTATGGACGATTTTGAGAACGATAAGTGTTTAACACTTGTGTTCGGATTTAATTGGCATACTAGGACCATTTTCACTAGTGTTAGTGATTATTGGTTAGTTTGGGCGCGTTCGGTGCTTGGAAGTGCAGTTGGGTCGAAATTGCACTAGATGTCAATTTGGGTTGATTTGTAAGTCTACCCTAATTGTGTTGCTTGTATTGTGATAATGGAATAGGTAATTTCCATTGACGAGTTGTGGATTACTTGGAAGCATTCTTCAAGGTGACAAGGTGAGTGTTAATATCCTATATGCATATGTATGTGTAGGATGGGTGCGGGTCGGGTGAAGTGGTTCTCGGTTATAGAGCTCACTTCACATATAGGTGGAATTGATGGACTTGTGTACATGTCCAATTGCCACGGATGTGCATTTTGGTTGACCACCTTTGGCGAGGTGCACACTTCGTGTGTACATTATTACATGGGCTTGTGAGTGAAATAATTATATACGTATGTATATGAGTTATTTATTTGTGGGGTATGGCTTGAAGTTCGATGTTGACGATACCATACCCTAGAGTATATTTGTGATGTTGATGAGGGTTTAAAGTTCATTGTTGACGATACCTCATACGTATGGAATTAAAGTTCAATGTTGACGATGCCATACGATTATTGTAGTGACGTTGATGAGGGTTTAAAGTTCGTTGTTGACGATACCTCATATGTGGGTTTAAAGTTCGGTGTTGACGATACCACATTAATATAGGCGAATGGGATTTAAGTTCGATGTTGACGATACCATTCGTTGGGCTAGCCATGAGATCTTGAGTACTATGGATGTTGTGAACATCGATGTTTGTCGTATTGTTGTGTGTATATATATATATATAATATATATATATATATATATATATATATATATATATATATATATATATTAATGTATTGTTGTGGTGTAGCTAAACCTTCGGGTGTAGCTTATTGGCGTTGTTCATATCGTCGTTGGTGAACTTATATTTTGTTGATGTATCTTTAGCTCGTTGCTTAGTGATCGTACGGTATACTTAGTATTAGCTTGCCTTTATGCTTGGATGCTCCGGTATGCGGTATTTGATATTTTGGGGTGTGTCCATTTTATGAATATATATGTATGTAGTATATTTCCACTCACTAAGCATTAACTTACCCTCTCGTTGTTGATATTTTTATAGGTTCGCATGCTTGGCGGCTCGGGTGAGCTTGGGGATTAGAGATCTTGGCTAGGTTGCTTTAGAAGATCTTGCTTTTGTACTCGATTAGGATTTGGGTAGCGTAGTCCCAAATCACCATGCTCGGTTTTGGTTGGAAACTAAACTAGTCGGGTCGTGTATGTCCGTTTGGACAATTAACTAAAGTATTATTTAAAGCATATTAAAAGGAAAAATTTTATTGGGCCGGATTTAATACGGGTTGGGATGTTTCAAATCACACATTAAAGGTCAAGACTCCCAACTAATCACTAAAAGCTAGTGATTAAGGTTCTAAGACTTCCATCAACACATAACTAGGGTGTTTTCATACTCAATTTATCCCGCTAGGTCAAACCCACCCAATTGACCCATTTTAAGTCAACCATAACCCTAGAACCAATTTTAACTAACAACACAAGTGAGCTAGTGATTTACTAACTAATTTAAGTTCATAAACATCAATTTAACACTTTGAAAACCCTAGTTAGTCATCTTTGAGTCTACCCGACCTAATTTCACCCAAAACCCCCAATTCACCCACAAATGGGTTTTAAGTTCATCATCTACCCCAAACCCTAACCCTTAATCAAAATAAAACCAAGAAATCAAGATTAGAGCATACCACTACCACCAAAACGTAGCTAGAGGGAAGATGAACAACTTTAAAGCTTGCACTTAGACCCGATTCAAGCTTCTTCTTCCTTATTTTGAGCTTTCTCACACTAGGACCTTACTCTCTATCTAGAATAAATTGGGAGTGATAAGGGTTGTTGAAGATGGAGTAAATGAGGCTCCAACAAATGATCCCAAGCCTTAAATTCGGATCCCAAGTGTAATTACCAAAAAGCCCTCACCCATAATTAATTAAAAAGGAAGATGAGTTGTCAGCAGCTTTTGGCGCGGAACACCACTGGCCCACGCGGCGCGCAGATGGCCTGGCCAGAATCCTTTTCCCTTTTAAAGTATACAACGAAAGCTCCACTATACAAGTAACTTAATTACACATATGTACAAGGAAAAATATTCGGGTCTTACAACTCTCCCCCACTTACATCGGAGCGCATCCTCGCGATCCAAGCCGCATGACAAGAGGGAAGATAAACCAACACAAATTCTCCGGGCTCCCATGTAAACTCGGAACCTTTACTACGATTCCATTGAATCTTAAAGGTCCTCACCTCCTTGTTACGCAACATTTTCACTTTCTCATCAAGTATAGCAATCGGCTCTTCAACATATTCTAACTTGTTGTTTAGTTCAATTTCGTCTAATGGCATCCATGAGGAATCATCCGCAAGACACTTACGGAGATGGGAAACATGAAATGTATTATGGATCCTCGCAAGCTCTTCGGGTAATTCCAAACGATAGGCAACTTCACCAACACGAGCTAAAATCTTAAACGGCCCAATAAACCGAGGAGCTAACTTTCCCCGTTTTTGAAACCGAATAATACCCTTCCACGGAGAAACCTTAAGCATCACCATGTCACCCTCTTGAAACTCAATCGGTCACCTACGTTTATCGACATAAGATTTTTATCTATCTTGCGCCGCTTTCAAACGAGCCCGAATCATATCGATTTTACTATTCGTCTCCAATACCAAGTCGGTGCTCCCGACTTCCCTTTGTCCCACTTCACCCCAACAAATCAGGGTTCGACACCTTCTTCTGTATAACATCTCATATGGTGGCATTCCAATACTAGAGTGAAAACTATTATTGTACGAGAATTTCACCAAAGGCAAGCGTTCATCCCAATTACCACCGAAATCAATAATGCACGCACGTAACATATCTTCCAACGTTTGATTCGTAAGTTCGGTTTGACCGTCCGTTTAAGGATGATACGCCGTACTCATATTCACCCTCGTACCCATATCTTCATGAAACTTCTTCCAAAATCGAGAAGTAAAACGCGTGTCCCGATCCGAAACAATAGACGTGGGAACGCCGTGTCTCGATATCACCTCCTTAATGAACATCTTCGCGAGTGCCTCAGATGTAATTGCTTCTTTAATAGGAAGAAACAATGCACTCTTCGTCAATCTATCGACAATCACCCAAATAGTGTCAAATTGGGTTCTTGCCGTTTTCGGCAACTTGGTAATAAAATCCATGGTAATATGCTCCCACTTCCACATCGGAATTTCTAGCGGTTGCAACTTACCATACGGCTTTTGGTGTTCGGCTTTAACTTGCAAACATGTGACGCATTCCTCAACATACTTAACAACGTCGCATTTCATGCCCGGCCACCAATAATCTTTCCTCAAATCATGGTACATCTTTGTCGTACCCGGATGTATGGAATACTTAGACTTGTGTGCCTCATCAAGAAGCACCTTTCGGAAATCACCCATCTTAGGCACCCATACTCTTTCTTGAAAAGACAACAAACCACGCGAACCCATCGTAATGAATTCTGATTGCCCCACAATTCGTTCCACATGCTTGTTGTGAACGTAAGCCTCTATTTGAATCACACCAAGTTTTCAAGAAAATCGTTAGTAATAATCATACGTAACAATCCCAATCGTAACGTCGGGTGATGACTCTTTCGACTTAAAGCATCCGCGACCACATTCGTCTTGCCCGGATGATAAATTATTTCACAATCATAATCTTTTACCACATCCATCCACCTACGTTGACGATAATTCAAATCTCGTTGGTTAAAGAGATGTTTCAAACTCTTATGATCCGAATAAATCGTACTCTTGACACCATACAAGTAATGGCACCAAATTTTCAACGCATGCACAACCGCCGCCAACTCAAGATCATGAGTCGGATATCTCGTTTCATGTTCCTTTAATTGTCAAGAGGCATAAGCGATGACTTTACCTCTTTGCATTAGAACACACCCGAGCCCATTTAGCGAAGCATCACAATAAATCGTCATGTCTTCTACACCTTCCTGCAATACCAACACTGGAGCTTGACACAACTTCTCTTTTAACAATTGAAAAGCAATTTCTTGCTCGTTTTCCCAAATAAATCTCACGTTCTTCCTTGTCAATTTCGTCAACGAAGAAGCGATCTTAGAAAAATCTTGGATAAACCGACGATAATAACCGGCCAATCCGAGAAAACTTCGGACGTCTGTAGGCGTAGCCGGTTGTCTCCAGTCCTTCACCGTCTCTATCTTCCCTGGGTCTACTTGAATACCGTCTTTGTTCACAATGTGGCCAAGGAATTGAACCTCCCTTAGCCAAAATTCACACTTGGAGAACTTAGCATACAACTTCTCCTTTCGTAACGTCTTCAATACTTCACGCAAATGACGTTCATGTTCGTTCATACTTTTCGAGTAGACTAGTATGTCGTCAATGAACACAATCACCGACTTGTCCAACATAGGTTGGCACACTCGGTTCATATCATCCATGAATGCCGCCGGTGCATTCGTAAGACCAAAAGGCATAACCACAAACTCAAAATGCCCGTAACGCGTTCGAAAAGCCGTTTTCTCAATATCTTCCTCACGGACCCTCATTTGGTGATAGCCGGACCGTAGGTAAATTTTAGAGAAATACGTCGCACCTTGGAGTTGGTCAAACAAATCGTCAATCCTAGGCAATGGATAACGATTCTTGATCGTCACTTTATTCAACTCCCGATAATTAATGCACATACGCATACTACCATCCTTCTTCTTTACGAATAAAACCGGAGCGCCCCAAGGCGAAGCACTCGGTCGAATAAAACCCTTCTCAAGTAGCTCTTGGGTTTGATTTAACAATTCTTACATTTCCGTCGGTGCCAAACGATAAGGAGTTTTAGCAATGGGAGTAGCTCCCGGAACCAACTCAATGCGAAATTCAACTTGTCTTTCCGCCGGAACACCCGGTAGCTCATCCGGAAAAATGTCTTCAAATTCACTTACCACCAGAATTTCACGAATAGGTGGTGGCTCATCACGATTATCAACAACATGGGAAAGAAAAGCCATGCCACCACTAACAAGGAAACGACGTGCCCGTGCAAAAGTGCATATCGGCACAAGTCTTCTACGCTTATCGCCATGAATAATTAACTCTCCCCCACTAGGGGTCTTCACACGAATAGATTTTTCATGGCATGCGATATCAGCTCTATTACGATCGAGCCAATCCATACCAACCACGATATCAAAATCACCCAACGTCATCGGGATGAGGTCAATTTTAAAGTTTTCGGCACCAAACACAACATTACAATTTTTACACACATCAACCACTAGCACCGTCTTGCCACCCGCTATTTCGACTTCTACCGAACGACTTAACTTAGCTAACGGTTTATTAAGTTTAGGCACAAATTTTGGAGACACAAACGACAAATTTGTACCGCTATCAAATAGAATCCTCGCCGGATTAGAGTTAACCATGAAAGTACCTGAGACGACTTCATTGGATTGCTTAGCTTCATCATTGGTCATCAAATAATTATGCCCCCTTACCGACCCCGCCGCCTTCTCTATTCTCTTAACTTGATCATTTCGGAGATCGAGGCACTCCGACTTCCGGTGCCCTTCTTTTTGACAATTAAAACACGTGATTGTATTACTAGACGGTTTTGGGCAATCACGGGAGTAGTGACCCTTTTGCCCACAATTGAAACATGTGACCATGTGACCACTAGAAGCACCCCTCTTCACGCTACCGACACTTTCGGTTGCTCCCTTACTCTTCTTGTTCGAAAAACTAGAAGCTTCAAACTTTCTTTTACTTGGCGCATAACTAACCGGACTCGGAGCTTGAGCTTCAAACCTCTTCACCACCGTCAAAAGCTTTGCAAAAGTCTCAACATGACCAATACAAATCTTACCCTTCAAATCATCTCTAAGGGTCGCATGAAAGTCTTCCATTAATAATTGATCATTACCCACACACTCGGGGCAAAAACGCGCTTTGGCGAGAAAGTTGGTTTTGAGAGTGTTTAGGTCCAAAGACCCTTGACGCATGTTCCTTAACTCGTTGCGCAATTTGGAAAGATCCGCTGGCGTACGATATTCGAGGAAAAACTCCTTCTTGAACTACGCCTAAGACAACCCCACAAAGGCCGCATCACCCACCATATCAATTTTACCATCGAGCCAATCTTTAGCATGGCCCCTCAACAAACTAGTAGCAAGCCTAGTCTTTTTCTCGGGTGGGCACTCGGTCGTGCGAAAACAACCTTCAACATCGGAGATCCAAGCCGCACTTTTCATGAGGTCGGGATCCCCGTGAAAGTGAGGAGGCTTAGTCGCCAAGAAGTTCTTATAGCTAAACTCCAACTCGCCCCCATTTTGAGGTCTAGGAAACCTCCTTTCAACTTCTTCTTTGACGGCATTGGTCATTCGTTCTTGAATCATATCGACAATTTGTTCTGAAACCGACTCTTCGAATATTTGTTTAACCCTTCGTGAGAAAACCGAAACATAGTTTTCTAAAGCGGTCTCAATCTTGGTAGTCATCTCATCTTCCTCCACATGAGAGGGACCACCATTGCCATTCATATCCGTTCCGTTTATCGTCTTCATTCTAAAGATTAAAAATGGATTAGACATCACCAACAATTTAATACACATATAAACCTATGCATATGACCGCACACACACCACATCTAGCTCGATACTTGTCGCACATCCTTGCTTGACTTGACTTGCAACCGTAATAGTGGTCGCGACTCACTATTACACTCACATGCCGTGCCATGCTCAAACGTATCACAACCATCTTGCTCAATGTTCAAAACAATAACACACGATTAGTATCATCATAATATAGCATAGTTAGTCCACCTATGCATCAAAGTACTAATCAAACCCCGTACCGACCCGTAGTCCTACAAGTCCCGCATATAATTCAACAACACAAAAGTCTAAGTCTAGGCGCCTATCTCAAGTCATCTAAATCCCTTAGACCATGCTCTGATACCACTTATAACATCCCAAACCGAACCAAGTTCGAACCCGCTTAAAAATATCACAAAAAAAAATTTGTTGTTCTGCAGGTGGCGCGGCGCGCCAGCTTTTTGCGCGGCGCGCAAAAAGCCCTGGACAGGCTGCTGTCTCCGAAAGTCAAAAACACAAAAATGTTTGACCACTTCCCGACATTTTTAGACCAAACGCTTTTCACATCATAATAGTATAAGTAAAACTAACATGAATCAATGATAAAACGAGTTTTACATTACTGGGCCCACACATGCCCAAAATACCATTAAGTACGAAATACGAGTTTCGACCACAAAAAGTTTAATTGCCAAACGTCACTAGAGCATGGTGTTTGGGGTTAAACTACCCAAATCTTGGTTGAACTTCCAAAAAGCTAAAACCCCCGAGAGCCACTAATCCAAGCGAATACCTTTGCCCTTATCCAAGCCGGATCCTAAAAAGGTAAACAACGAGAAGGTAAGCTAATGCTTAGTGAATGCAATAATTATACACATACATATATAACCTACTTACTTGCAATCACATACACAATTACCTCATATACGCTAGCAATTTAAAAGACATACCAACGCAAGGTATAACGCTACATCTCCAAGACCACAAGCTAGCACAAACAATAGCATATATAACTCGAATGATATAAAGTGCCACACTACAAACACATAACCATGGTTAACCAATAGTACAAAGGAATGGTACTTTGAATTTCCCATCGGTGTTCCTAACAACCATTAGCGTACAACGAATTATAACACTAACCCCGGAGTGGTATCGATCGCCTGAACTTTAAACCCACCCGTCACGTGTAATGTGGTATCGAACGCTCGAACTTTAAACCCACTATACACGCCCACACACATACATGACATGGCATCGAACGCCCGAACTTAAACCCATTTCATATATTGACCCGACGTGGTATCGATCGCCTGAACTTAAACCCACATCGAATCTCGTACAAGTAAATACATTATATACACACATGTATAATCATTCCACTCACCTTGTTGACTTGACGAGATTTTCAACAATAACTTGTAACCTTCAAAGCGAGTCACCTAACACAACTAATTCCCAATTAATTCACATAATAAGTTGGACTTCCCACCAACTAACCTTACTAGTGCATTTATGACCCATTTGCACTAGAATCACACATTAAAGGTCAAGACTCCCAACTAATCACTAAAAGCTAGTGATTAAGGTTCTAAGACTTCCATGAACACATAACTAGGGTGTTTTCATACTCAATTTATCTCGCTAGGTCAAACCCACCCAATTAACCCATTTCAAGTCAACCATAACCCTAAAACCAATTTTAATTAACAACACAAGTGAGCTAGTGATTTACTAACTAATTTAAGTTCATAAACATCAATTTAACACTTTAAAAACCCTAGTTAGTCATCTTTGAGTCTACCCGACCCAATTTCACCCAAACCCCCAATTCACCCACAAATGGGTTTTAAGTTCATCATCTACCCCAAACCCTAACCCTTAATCAAAATAAAACCAAGAAATCAAGATTAGAGCATACCACTACTACCAAAACGTAGCTAGAGGGAAGATGAACAACTTTAAAGCTTGCACTTAGACCCGATTCAAGCTTCTTCTTCCTTATTTTGAGCTTTCTCACACTAGGACCTTACTCTCTCTCTAGAATAAATTGGGAGTGATAAGGGTTGTTGAAGATGGAGTAAATGAGGCTCCAACAACTGATCCCAAGCCTTAAAGTCGGATCCCAAGTGTAATTACCAAAAAGCCCTCACCCATAATTAATTAAAAAGGAAGATGAGCTGTCAGCAGCTTTTGGCGCGGCGCGTCACTGGCCCGCGCGGCGCGTCACTGGCCCACGCGGCGTGCAGATGGCCTGGCCAGAATCCTTTTCCCATTTAAAGTTTACAACGAAACCTCCACTATACAAGTAACTTAATTACACATATGTACAAGGAAAAATATTCGGGTCTTACATATATATATGATCAGGCTTTTGGAATGAGATGAACGAACATTTGAAAGTTATCTCATATAATATTTTTAGCTCCTTTTGGAAAGAAAGACGACTAAATAGTACGGAGTATTATTTAGTTGTTTCATAAAATTAATCAAGGGTTGATTAATTTGTTACTTGGGTTTCGACTAGCATCCATTGACGTTGTTTAAAAGTGTAGTGTGGACTATCTAAAGAGACGGTCATACTTTTTATCGTAAGTTTCTCTCCGTTCTTCAAGAAAGGTATATCGTTAACTCATCTTATGATTTAATATTCATGACAATTATTATGGTGTAACTGGATCTTTGGGATCGTTAATCATGTGCATGTTTTATTAAATTTAAATATATGAATATTTAATTTTGTAAATGGTTTATAAAATAATAATTGACTATTATTTTAACTATCCACTGCGTTTATCATATTTAAAAGTACACACATTTTTCCATCAATATTAGTCATTGCAGGGTGATGTGCGTAGAGGTATATACGAAATAGCTATATTTTTACTACGAAATACTATTAAATACGATACAATTTTACACAAGTTATTTATTTATTTATAGAGTGGAAATACCTAAATCTTGCTACAACACTTATAGGCAGTGTACCTAATCGTATAGTAGTGTAGTTTTTAGTAAGTCCGGTTCGTTCCACAGGGAGCTAGCGAAGTTTAACGCTATATTTTTAAAACTATATTTGTAAATATATATATATATATATATATATATATATATATATATATATATATATATATATATATATATATATATATATATATATATATATATATATATATATATATATATATATATAAGTAGTATTATTATTATAAAAGGGGGTTTTTACCGTTTAATGACCAGTTTGTCGATTTTAAAACTTTAGTCGCAGTTAAAACCTAATGTAAAATATTAAAAATAAAAATAACTTAATTTAAAGCGTAAAGTAAATGACAATAATTAAAGTGTGATAAATTAAAATGCGATAAATAAAATGACAATAAATAAAATTGCGATAATTAAAAAGTACGATAATTAAAAGTGCAATTAAATAAAATGACAGTAAATAAAAGTGCGATGAAATATGAAATAAAGGAATTATGCTTATTTAAACTTTCGTAATTATGATGTTTGACGTGTTGATTTTAGTTTATTACCATGGGTTAATTGTCCTTTGTCCTGGATTATTCGATATGTCCATCTGGTTTTTGTCCATAACAGTCCATCAGTCATAAATATAAAGTGCGAGTGTCCTCGTCAAATTATCCTTATATCCGAAGTCAAATATTCCAACTAATTGGGGACTTAAACTATAACAAGGTTTTAATACTTTGTTAACAATTACGCCAAGTGTCCTTGTACATAATTCACCCCTGTTTTAATGAGTCTATTAACTATTAATCCATTCTCGTGTCCGGTCAAATGAACGATTATTAGTACTTATAAATATCCCGCCCATCGTGTCCGATCGAGTGTATGCGGTTATTTATAGGTACGTCTAATTGTAAATCTCTATATTAAATTAACGAACTATCATTCAATTAAACAAATATAAAGCCCATTAATAGCCCATAGTCTAATTTCCACAAGTGTCGTTCTTTTGTCCAAACCCCAATTTTGGTACAAAGCCCAATAACCCCGTCTTTAATATTTTAGCCCAACATCACAATTACTTCAATTTAAATAAGCATAATAATAACTTAGCTACGAGACATTAATTTAAAAATGTTGAACATAACTTACAATGATTAATAATAGCGTAGCTTTACACGGACAGAATTTTGACTTACACACTTACAACATTCTCTAACATACCCTTATTATTATTAAATTAAAATTAAAATTAAAATTATAATATATATATATATATATATATATATATATATATATATATATATATATATATATATATATATATATATATATATATATATATATATCCTGAGAGATAGAGAGGATAGGAAAAGATGTGTTATTTTTTGCCAAAACACGTGAAATTTATAGGATGTTAGCTGCTACAGGAGCTCATGCGATCGCATGGCTTTTGTTTTTTCAGGCCATGCGATCGCATGGCAGCCATTTCCAGTTCCAAATCGATCCAAAATGTGGGCTGCTGTATTATATTTAATATATAATATAATATAATATAATTTTATGTAATTATATATATATATTATATTATATTCTTGTGCATAGTTGACTCGTAATTTTAGCTCCGCTGCGTCGCGCGTTAATAGTTGGTTCAGGTCCCGATTCCGGATTTTCGAACGTCCTTGTGTACTATTTAATATCTTGTACTTTGCGTTTCGCGGCTCGTACTCTTGTAACTTTTAGATGTTTCTCATCAATAATTTGAACCACTTTGATTGTAATTTGTACTTTTTAGCTTTTTGGTCATTTGCGTCTTCAAATCGTCGAATCTGTCTTTTGTCTTTTCCTTTTATTATTTAAACGAATATTACTTGTAAATAGAACAATTGCAACTAAAAGCTTGTCTTTCTTGAGGGATAATACTATGAAATATATGTTCGTTTTTAGCATTATCAAATATTCCCACACTTGAGCGTTGCTTGTCCTCAAGCAATACAGTCTTGAAAAAAATACTAGAATCACTTCTTTATTCTTCACACTTTGTACATCAGTGATTTTTATACGGCGGTATGAACAATGATAGTAACGATGTGGTTTACAGTCCCACATGGCTATGAAAATTTAGATCCTTTAGGAAATTAGATCTTTATGAAAACATTTGATCTTTTGAAAATTCAATCTAGCTTTTACCCTAGATAAGTTTTCCGGAATAACCCTTCACCGGTGTTTGCAAATTATTTTTGTGGGTTTTGTGGGTTTCAGATTTGAAAATTTTAGCTCAAAACTTGCGGTTTTGTGTCACCCAATTGGTAACCTTGTATTGGGAAAGCAACACGTCCAGTTTACTTGCTCCGTATATTACCTTTCGATAAACTACCGTCCGGTTGTAAAGGAAAGCGTTGAACAAGCAACTGTTAAGGCAATGTCCCGTGACATGCTTTTAATTATTGTCTATATCGTGTCGGATGCAATTACTATCCTTGGTAGGAGCAATAGTAAAGATCACCCTATAGTTTTTCGGTCTGGCACAAGGTCCTTTTTTAACCATGCTATGCAACCACCATTCTTACGGTTGACACCCGATTTGGTTCAGGTGACCTAATGAATTCCAGGTGAATTCCTAGGATTTTACGTTCAATGGTATTGAACGCATTAAAAATGGGTTTTCAGAAAACAAATCGGTTTGTAATTTGATCAAAATATTTTCTTGTTCAAGCTCGAGTTTAGATATCATCGAATTCCATGAGTTTGAATTCTCAATCTTTAAGGTCAATCTCAAGGATTGAGTAATATCAGTCTTAAAAACTGATTTTTGATCTTTAAGGAGATTATCCTTTCTGGGGATCTGATTCATTAGTCTTATAAGCTAATTTGCACGGTGCCCCCCCCCATTGTACAAGACAAATCCTCTCATGGTTAGGATAAGTCTGACCACTTGGTGACCCTGTTTGATGCTGAGGTCCGTGGATTTCCAGCTGATTTTCGAGAAAACTTTCAAGGTTTTTCGTAGACTCTACAACTGGTCTGGACGACAACTTCCTGGCCTAAATCAAGAAGCGTGTTTCTTTTTTGGAAGACTTTACTTCCTTTTAATGATGGAATTGATTCACCGTGTAGATCTATCTTTCTTTCAAATATATTACAATTTACCGGGTAAAACAGTTAATTTTGTCCAAAACAAAAGTATCTTCAATTATTTGTACAAAAATATGTGTCATATGTTCTAAATAACTTGGTAAATTTTTCCCACACTTGGCTTTTATTTTCCTTTCTTTGCCTTTTTATTTTCCTCTATTCCATTTTAAATGAATTCGAATATTTTGGGTTGTTTCTCAATTTATGTCTTTTCCGAGGTAACAATAATTTCAGTATTAACACCTAGTTTTATCGTTCATAAATTTGTATAAACATGATTTTGAGTTCATTTAGTTGAAAATTTTGAAAAATTTTACTAGAATTGGGTAGTCAGTATATAAGACTAGGGCTGTTCTTTATTATCAGAGAGCACTAGATTCTAATACAACTACTGCGTTACTAGTATTTTTAATGGTAACCAAGTGTTTAAATTTAAAATTTTAAAAATCCGAATGAATTAAACCTCTTCCCACACTTAAGATCTTGCAATGCCCTCATTTGCAAGAAATCAGTACAATTTAAATTATTGAGGGTGATTAGCGTAGAAAAATGATTAAATTTTACCAAAGTTTCCTAACATATTGGCGTTTGTTTGTTGAATGATAAATGATGCACATTATTTGTTCATTCCGTCTTGTTGTTACATCACATTTGTTTTTCATATTGTCGTCAAAATTAGTAGCTTTTGCTGAACTTAATGCCAGTCTTTGAAAATATACATAATAAATATACATACATACAAATAATAACATGCATGGTAATTTGAAATATACATACATACAAATAATAACATGCATGGTAATTTGAAATGGGACTTAACATACATCTTTCAAATCAAATATGAATTATTAGTACAACATAATAAAAATGTTAAAACTTACATAAAAGTATCACAATATTATATGTTTAAACATAAATAAATAAAAATAATAAAAAGATAAAAATCACCAACGGGAACTATATCAATCTGGATAGGGGTTCCAGTTCATGTCGTCGGGCGGGTTCCACGGTTGGTTATAGGTGTACTGATAGGCCTGGTTAGGGTCGTAGAGAGTAAATGGTGGTCGCATATCGGGCTGGTGTGGAGGATAGTAAGTAGGTCGGGTCGGTACGTAGTTATTTGGTACCTGAGGTGATAGCTGGCTCATGATCTGATGCTGATGATAGTGCCATCTATCATGCTGTCATTGCCTGGAATGCTCGTACACATTCTCAGCTTGCCACTGCTCATACCGACTATGTCTAGCCTCGTTTGTCATTTCTACCTCATCTATACGCTGGTAGACGTCAGTCATAGCCTCCCTAATGACATCCCTAATGTCATCCACTTCTTCCATTTCCTCATCAGAACCTCTCTCTACCTGTGGATGACGACCATCATATGGTACTGCCTGATTGTGTCTGCTCTTTAATACCTTAGCACCCTGATAGACCTTCAATCCTAAAGTGTCAACCTGTTCCCTATACACCATCAGTAGACCCCCTTGATCCCTATCTACACCCAAATACTCTCCAATGAGAGTAACAAAAATACCTCCTCCTATTATTCCCCCGTCCTGTATTCCTGCCACCATTTTGGATAGATAAAAACCAACAAAGTAGGGGATATTAATAAAGCTTCTAGGGTTTCGAATACACTTAAGGTAAAATAAATCGTGTAAGGTCATATTCTCCTTGTTTTTACCTCTTTGTGTAATCGAATTAGCTAAAAATCTATGTATAATACGTAGCTCTGCTTTGTTAATATCTAAATAGGAGTGTCTTCCTCCCAGCGTAAAAACATTATAATTTGACATACGCCTCCAGACGGCATCCGCGTCAAAATTCCTATCTACCCGCTCCCCATGATAAATCAAATTTGTACAATCGGATAGTAGTAATTCACCAGGAGTACAAATCTGTAAAGCCCTGGCCATGTCCAGCATGGACATCCTATACATCCTACGGCCAAGTAAAAATCTAAGAAAATTCCTATCATCTAACTTAACTACATCCGTATCAAGTGATATAGTACTCATAAGATCAACACACCACTCTTTATATACAGGCCTACGAATGGTGAATAAACGTTCCCAATCGAGAAAAGAAGAGTTGCCATACCTTTGGATCAGATGTTGTCTAACTGAGTTAACTAGTTGGACCCTTTCCAAAGGTTCCCAATCGATTACCCTCAGCACTTCTACATTTTTCGTTACCAGTTTAAATTTGTTACTTTGATACGTCGGGTAATCTCTCCAACTTCGATCAAATCTCAAATTGGGATATAACTGTTCTTCATGAATCATTGGGTGTTCTATTATCGGATGAATCGGAAATTGTACGTAGGCATTAACATATTCTTGTTACGGATCAAAGTATGGTACGTGTTGATCAGGTTGTTGTTGTTGTTCCTGTTGTTGCTCCGATTCATATTGTGGCTCATATTGCATCTCTGGCTGTGGTTCCAGAGCAGGTTGCCTAGATGATGATGATGCACCATCAGTATCGGTATATCTCTGCAAAACACATTAAACACAAAATTTGTTCATCCAAATATGCATTAGTGTTAGCAAAATAACAAATTAAAACCAATTACAATAACATGTTTAATCTATATTAAACTCATGCTCATTTTCACATTTTTATTAATTCTACACTTTTTCAAATAAGCATATATGAAAATGTTTACAAAGTTCATAAGCATTCTACTCAAATAACATGTCAAAATAATTATTACTAGCAATTAAATAAGTTTCAAATGGCATTTACATCAATTTAATCAAGTTCATGAATTTTAGACTTAAAAAGTCCACTTTAATTCTCAAAAATCATGTTTAGGATCAAAGTTTGGATCATTTAGTTACCTAAACATGTTACACTACTTAATTTAGCAATAATTCATGACAAAAATCGGCCATAACCTGTTTATATCAAAAAGCCCCAAATTACTCAAGAACACAAACCCTAGATTTCTAAATATTTTGAAGTTTTTGGCTTCAAATCATGTTAAATAGCATCAATCTAGGTTATACATGCATAATATACTAACAATTTAACTCTAATTACACTAGAAATTAACAAAATTAAATTAGGTAAAATATTGGTAATTATCACAAAAACTAGGAAATTTAATAGTTTAGGGGTGTAATTTTTACCTTCCTGCTTAAAAATCCGAACCTAGGCATGATTAGAGCGGATTATTGTGAGAAATTTGGTGAAATTTGGGTGAAAAATGGTGATTTGAAGAGTGTATGTGTGTATGTGTTCGTGTGTTGTGTGTGGAGTGAGACAGAAGCAGAAGGCTCGCTGCCTTTTTTCCTGACCAGTTTTTCTTGGCCATGCGATCGCATGGATTTTAAAAGGAAACCCCATGCGATCGCATTGGGTCCTGACCTTTTTTTTAATAAAACCTTATACTTATAAAATAAAAATTAAATAAATTTAAAATTTTGTTTTCCTTGTTATTTAGGACGAGGTTGTTTCGGATCGTTGTCCTAGTCCGACCCTCGATAAAATTTTAAAATTTGTCATTTTTAAGCGCGGTTTTAAAAGCAAAGATTTTTGGGTTTTTTTAAATGTTTTTGGCATACATTAATTCAAATAAGATTAAAAATAATGATAATAAAAGTTCTCATCCCGCCCTCGGGTAAAGCAATTTCGGTTCAACGACCTAGTTTTTAACTCACGACGAATTTTTAGAAATCAAATTTTTAACTTAATGAAATAAAGTAAATTTTTATTTTTAAATTCACACCAAACTTAAATTTAGAATGCATAAAATTAAAAATTCAAATTAATATCATTAATATTTATATATATTAAATTTACAAACTTAAATTAAAAATATTAATTTTTTTTAAAAATACTTAAAAACTTAAATATATTGGTTTTAAAAATTTACATTAATAATTTAATATTTATATATTAATTTTAAAAACATAATAAAGATTAAAATTAAAAATCTTTTTGGTCTTTTATCCCACTTTAATCAATCAAATATTATCAAAAATATACGCCCCTCTTTTCGGTAAAGTAATTTCGGTTCCATAACCTAGTTTTACTCCTGACGAATTTCTGAAATATTTTGGGTTGATTGATTAAAGATATTTATACCTTAAGAATAAACGGTAAATTTCGCAGTGATGTAATAAATTTTTATATGATATCAATAATTTCGGTTACGCATACCTAATTTTATTGAATACCAATTTAATACTTTATAGCGAACGATTCAGCGTTTATTATCAAAAGGTTAAAAGCAATAAATAAAAATAAAAACTGCACATACTTACCTATGAGAAAGAATTCTCAGAGACCTGCTTTAGCCGACTCATAGGAGAGTCGTGTGATTTGGTTCTCCATAGCTATGTAAGCGTAACCTCGATTCTTCAATATCTTTTCTTCTAAACATATAAACGGTCCTTCTCTGCATAGAGTAACAAATTCGGTATTTGAATATGTTTGATTATTTGAACATTTACCTTCGTGTGACCATTTTCCGCATTTATAACATCTTTCAAGGTGTCGTGATCTTCTTTTTGTTTCGGATTTTGATTTTCCTTTACCAAAACGTGTCTTATGATGATCTTTCCTGAGTTCTTTCCTTACTTCGTCACATCTGCCTCTTATTACTGACACCAGGTCACTCGGGAGTGTGTCATTATTACGTTTAGTAATCAAAGCGTGTAGCATTAGACCATTGTTCAATTCAAAGGAATTCTTCATCTCGTAAAACCTACAAAAAATAAAAATTCAGAATGGAGGGAGAAGACTAGTTCTTTAGGGTCTGATAGGGAAAGACCATTCGGATTCCATTCTCGGAAACTACACGAAAACAGAATATCTAACTCTAACAGAAATATATATTATCCTTAAAAGACTTGATTCTCCCCACACTTAGTTAGCTGTGGTGTCGAAATTGTGATTAACTTCGTCTTCAACTTCCATTGGATTATCTATGTAATATTTAACTCTGTGACCATTAACCTTAAATTCAATCCCATTTGAATTTATCAACTCTATTGTTCCATATGGGAAAACTTTTTTGACTATAAATGGCCCAGACCATCTAGATTTCAATTTTTCAGAAAATAACTTGAATCGTGAATTGAAAAGAAGCACTCTGTCTCCTTCTTTAAATTCTTTTGAACTTATGATTCTTTTATCATGTCATTTCTTCGTTCTTTCTTTATAGATTAACGAATTTTCGTATGCTTCATGTCTTAATTCTTCTAATTCGTTTAGTTGACTTAACCGTAGACGTCCGGCTTCATGTAAATCAAGATTACATGTCTTCAAAGCCCAAAATGTTTTGTGCTCAATTTCTACTGGAAGATGACATGCTTTTCCATAAACGAGTTTAAAAGGTGTGGTTCCAATTGGAGTTTTGTAGGCTGTTCTAAAAGCCCAGAGTGCATCCTCCAATTTCATGGACCATTCCTTTGAATTTGATCCTACGGTTTTCTCTAGAATACGTTTTAATGCTCGGTTGGTATTTTCAACTTGTCCACTTGTTTGTGGATGATACGCGGTTGAGATTTTATGAGTTACTCCATATCTTTTGAGAACTTTCTCAAGTTGATTGTTACAAAAATGAGTACCCCGATCACTTATTAAAGCTTTCGGTGTTCCAAACCTTGCAAAAAAACGTTTTAAAAAGTTGACTACAACTCGTGCATCGTTAGTTGGGAGAGCTTATGCTTCCGCCCATTTCGATACATAATCAATGGCAACGAGAATGTAGAGATTATTATGAGATTTTGGAAATGGACCCATAAAGTCAATACCGCAAATGTCAAATACTTCACATACTTGAATGACATTTTGTGGCATTTCATCACGTTGACTTATTTTCCCGACCCTTTGACAAGCATCACAGGATTTACAAAGAAGGTGTGCGTCTTTGAAAATTGTAGGCCAATAGAATCCAGCATCGTAAACTTTTCTTGCTGTGAGTTGAGGCCCATAATGCCCTCCTGTTGGTCATGTGTGACAATGGTTTAAGATTTGACTAGCTTCATCTCCGAATACACATCGGTGTATTATTCCATCGGAACAACTTTTAAACAAATGTGGATCTTCCCAAAAATAGTGTTTTATATCACTAAAGAATTTCTTTCGTTTTTGGTACGACAACCCTTTTTCAAGGAATCCACATACTAAATAGTTTGCATAGTCTGCAAACCATGGAATTTCATTATAATCTATCTTCAATAGATATTCATCAGGAAAGTTATCTTGTATGGCCGATTCATTTAGAACTTCTAATTCGGGATTTTCAAGACGAGAAAGATGATCAGCGGCGAGATTTTCTGCTCCCTTTTTGTCTCAGATTTCAATATCGAACTCTTGTAAGAGTAAGATCCAACGGATTAATCGTGGTTTAGCATCTTGTTTTGAAAATATGTATCTAAGAGCAGAATGGTCGTATAGACCACTGTTTTAGCTAGAATGAGATATGAACGAAATTTGTCAAAAGCAAAGACAATAGCAAGGAGTTCTTTTTCAGTAGTTGTGTAATTCGTTTGTGCTCCTTGTAACGTCTTACTAGCGTAATAAATAGGTTAAAATCGTTTTTCAATCCTTTGTCCTAAAACGGCTCCCATTGCAAAATCACTTGCATCGCACATGAGTTCAAATGGTAGATTCCAATTTAGAGTTATCATGATCGGCGCATTAGTGAGTTTTTCTTTAAGAATATTAAAAGATTTGATGCATTCATCTGAAAAGATGAATGGAGCATCCTTTTCAAGGAGTTTATTCATCGGGGTGGCAATTTTAGATAAATCTTTTATGAAACGTCGGTAAAAACCGGCATGCCCTAGAAAACTCCTAACTCCTCTAACATTGGTGAGATGTGGAAGTTTAGAAATTACATCTACTTTAGCTCTATCCACTTCAATTCCTTCCTTTGAGATTTTATGACCAAGAACGATACCTTCTTTAACCATGAAATGGCATTTCTCCCAATTAAGAACTAGATTTGATTGTTCGCATCTAATAAGCATTCGTTCAAGATTAACTAGACATGATTCAAATGTATCACCGAAGACTGAAAAGTCATCCATGAAAACTTCCATGCATTCTTCTATCATGTCGTGAAAAATTGCCATCATGCACCTTTGAAAGGTTGCAGGGGCGTTGCAAAGTCCAAATGGCATACGTTTGTAAGCAAAAGTACCATAAGGGCACGTGAATGTGGTTTTCTCTTGGTCTTCGGGTGCTATTGGAATTTGAAAGTATCCGAAAAAACCGTCAAGAAAACAATAGTAACTATTCCCGGCTAATCTTTCCAACATTTGATCAATGAAAGGTAAGGGAAAGTGATCTTTTCTGGTGGCTTCATTTAATTTTCTATAATCAATACAAACACGCCATCCTGTTACAGTCCTAGTAGGAATAAGCTCATTTTTTCATTTGTTATGACAGTCATGCCACCCTTCTTAGGTACGCATTGAACTGGGCTTACCCATGGACTATCGAAAATTGGATAAATTAAACCTGCATCTAGCAGTTTAATAATTTCTTTCTTAACAACATCTTACATATTAGGATTTAGTCTTCGTTGGCATTGCACATACGCTTTATGACCTTCTTCCATAAGGATTTTATGTGTGGAATACGAAGGACTTATGCCTTTAATGTCATGAATCTTCCATGCAATAGCTGGTTTATGAGCTTTTAGCACAGAAATGAGTTGAGATTTTTCATTTTCTGTAAGAGAAGACGATATTATTAAAGGTAATTCAGATTCACCATGTAAATAAGCGTATTCCAAATGGTTTGGAAGTGGTTTTAACTCTAATGTCGGTGGTTCTTCTATCGATGATCTGTATCGATATCTGTCTTCCTCTTTTAGCATTTGAAGTTCTTCTGTTGTTGGTTCATATTCATTAGCCATGAGTGCGGCTAACATTTCAGTTTCATCAATTGGTTCAGTTCCTTCTCCTAAAGAACATTCTCCTGTTCCTTGTAATTCTGGAAATTCTTCTAACAATTCTGCATGTGAATTTATAGTTTGAATGTAATAACATGTATCATCTGCAGATTGCGGTTGTTGCATGGCTCTATCAACAGAAAAGGTAACACTCTCGTACTCTATACTTAGGGTCAGTTTCTTACCAAACACGTCTATTATTGCTTTAGCCGTGTTTAAGAATGGTCTTCCTAATATGAGAGGAACTCGAGAATCTTTTTCCATATCCAGAATAACAAAATTTACTGGAAATACTAAAGTACCAATTTTAACTAGCATGTTTTCCATTATCCCTCTAGGATATTTTACTGATCGTTCGGCTAGTTATATGCTTATTCGTGTTGGTTTCAATTCTCCAAGGTCTAGTTTAGCGTATAGTGAATACGGCATTAAATTTATACTAGCACCTAAATCTGCCAATGCTTATATTGAACTAAGACTACCCAGAAAACATGGAATTGTGAAACTTCCTGGATCTGAAAGTTTTTCCGGTATCTTATTCAACAGCACTGCAGAACAATTAGCATTCATAGTAACAGCTGAGAGTTCTTCCATTTTCTTTCTATTTGTGATTAGATCTTTCAAGAATTTAGCATATCTAAGCATTCCTGATATCACATCAATGAAAAGAAGATTTACATTTATCTGTTTAAACATATCCAAGAATTTAGATTGCTCGGCTTCAAGTCTTTCTTTTCTCATTTTACTCGGGTATGGAAGTGGTGGTTGGTATGGTTTAACATAAGGTTTAGCCTTAACTGTGTTATCTTCATTAACCTTTTCAACTACCGGTTCTGTTTCCTTTTCTTGCTCAGGTTGTGGTTTTTGTGGAGTAGGAATAGAATCATCAGAAATTACAGGTATTTCAGGTGGTTTAAGTGTAATACCACTTCTTGTGGTAATGGCTTTAGCTGTTTCATTCCAGGGGTTAGCATTTGTATCACTAGATAGACTTATCGGTTTTCTTTCACCTATCAACCTTGCTAGGTTGCTTACTTCTTGTTCCAGATTTTGAATTGAAGCTTGTTGATTTCTAAATGCTTGAGCATTTTGTTCATTAGTTTGTTTCTGAGATGTGAAAAACTGAGTTTGAGATTCAACTAGCTTCGACATTATATCTTCTAAATTTGGCTTTTTATCATCGGTTTGTGGTGGTTTATTTGGAAAAATAGGCCTTTGCTGATTGTAAGTATTGTTAGATACTTGTTGATTGCTAGGACCTTGTTGATTGTTGTATGGAACATTTCGGTTATAATTCTGGTTTTGATTGTAGATTGGTCTTGGCGGTTGATAATTATTTTGATAATTATTTCTAGGCCTTTGGTTAATGTATGAAACATTCTCTCTTTGTTCCATTGTTTGTTCAATACTGAGACAATATTTTGTCAAATGTGGCCCTCCACACTGCTCATAACTAATTCTTATTAAGTGAATATCTTTAGTCATCTTTTCCATTCGTCTCTCGATAGCATCTATCTTTGCAGAAATGGAATCGAAGTCATGGCTAGAATCGGCTCTAGCCGCTTTAGATGATCTAACGATATATTTTTCTTGATGCCACTCATGTGAGTGGGAAGCAGTGTTATCAATAATTTTGTAAACTTCAGTTGCGGTTTTCTTCATAATGGAACCACCAGCTGCTATATCGATGTCTTTTCTTGTAGTGATGTCACATCCTTGGTAGAATATTTGTACTATTTGATAAGTGTCTAAACCATGTTGCGGACATCCTCTCAATAACTTTCCAAATCTTGTCCATGCCTCATATAGAGTTTCATTTGGCTTTTGTGTGAACGTAACAATTTCTCCTTGAAGTCTCACGGCTTTAGATGCCTGAAAGAATTGTTTAAGAAATTTTTCAACTAAGACATCCCATGTTTCAATCGCCCCTTCAGGTAACGATTCTAACCAATCTTTGGCTTCTCCCTTTAAAGTCCAGGGAAATAACATGAGATATATTTGTTCATCCTCAACTTCTCTGATTTTGAATAGAGTACAGATCCTATTAAAGGTACGAAGATGTTCATTTAGATCTTCCTTCGGCGCACCACTAAAGTGGCATTGATTAGTTACCATGTGTAGGATTTGTCCTTTGATATCATAATCTGGCGCATTAATGTCTGGTTGAGTAATTGCGTGACCTTGGCCAGTGCGTTTAGCCCTCATTCGGTCTTCCATACTTAGAGGTTCCAGATTTTCCATGATTGAATTTGTTGAATCTGAATCACTAAAGGATTCTGACTTAATGGTTTCTTCCTCGACAATCTCTAGATGAGTGATTTGTGGTTCAAGAGGAATGATTAGTGGTTCAGGATCTCTGAATTGTCTCTGAATATCCTCCGGATTCTCAATTGTGAGGTCGGGTTCAAAAAATGGATTATCAGAAATTTGAATTGGAGCACTTGGTCGACTAGATGACGATTCTAAAGAAAAATCAATGGCGACAATGTTGGCTAGATGTCTTGATCGAGTTACAGGTGGTGAACGTATGAAAGGTGGTGAACGTTTTGCTCGGTGCATTCACTGAATATCCTATTAGTTATAAAAGATAAAAATTATATAAGTTATCAAATTAATAGACTTTTCTGATTTTGCCCACGTTTCGAATAGCCAATAGATGCAGCAGGTAGCCAGGACCCTTTAAATTGGAAGCCCACAACTCGCCACTAACAAATCCAACTATTACTACGAACCAGAAAATTTTAGATGTCTATCAATTTAACCACTTAAAATAATTTTTCGTCGAAATTTAAAGAAATTTTAGAGAAGAAATAGAAAATTCTATATCCTAAAAACTAGAGCGTCGAGAAATAAGAAAGAAAAAGAGCGCGTCGAAAAACGTCGAAAAATAAAAGGTCAAAAAATAAGCGTCGAAAAATAATAAAATGCAGCGCCGAAACTTAAAAGTCTAAAAACTAAATATAAAAACTTACGTCTAAAAGTATTAAAGCTTAAAAGGAATTCTATATCCAAAATGGCAATAACTTAAAAAGTACTAAAATCTTAAAACGGCGTCGCAAAATTCTAAAGCACCTAAATCTTAGTCTAAAGAAAAAGTTGTAAAGCACCTAAACTTTGATATGGTTAAACGTTGTCCTGAATAAGGCTGTTATAAAGGCCATTATTGGGTATAATGTAAAGCTCGTGATATACACGTGTATGCAATATAAGATTTGTTCCTCTAAAATGTTTGGAGTTAGATACTTTTTGAGCTCCTCGATGAATGAATAAGATATTTGTGTGGCCGCACCCAGATGTAATTAAGATGATACTTAATTAGTTTGGTGATCTAATTCAGTTCTAAGATCGAGAAACAAAATTTTAAACAAATGAGAATGATCGATGATCCATATCTCAAGTTTAACTAAAGTATCTGAAACAAAAGGACGAATGACATTTAAAACTTACCATAAACAGTTTCGAGAAACTACCCTCACATGAATTTGGGGACGATGACGTGTTGCTAGACGCTTACCATTGTTTGTATAATAACTTGGTGTTGAGTCATGCACAAGTGGGAGTCTGTAGGATTAATGTGCAAGGTACAACATATAACTATGTGGCCAACTTCATTTGAGCCTTCGGGGTCACACACATATACACCGAGATGTCAAATAAAATATATATATGATGTATATATATAGTACTCAAGTAACAAAATAGTAAATCGAAATTAATTCATTTACTATTCATAAGAATAGTAGATGAAACTAAATTAATTAATTTACTATTTACATGAAAGCGATATGATAGAAATTATTAATTATAAGTTACATAATATACCCCTAATGTATTTGAGAAATACGACTTTGAAAAAGGAAATTACAAAAGAAGTTAAAACCTCAATCATGTTTACGCGTTTTAAAATCAAGTGGTTTACTTTTGCATATATATATATATATATATATATATATATATATATATATATATATATATATATATATATATATATATATATATATATATATGATCAGGCTTTTGGAATGAGATGAACGAACATTTGAAAGTTATCTCATATAATATTTTTAGTTCCTTTTGAAAAGAAAGACGACTAAATAGTACGGAGTATTATTTAGTTGTTTCATAAAATTAATCAAGGGTTGATTAATTTGTTACTTGGTTTGGACTAGCATCCATTGGCGTTGTTTGAAAGTGTAGTGTGGACTATCCAAAGAGAAGGTCATACTTTTGATCGTAAGTTTCTCTCCGTTCTTCAAGAAAGGTATATCGTTAACTCATCTTATGATTTAATATTCATGACAATTATTATGGTGTAACTGGATCTTTGGGATCATTAATCATGTGCATGTTTTATTAAATTTAAATATATGAATATTTAATTTTGTAAATGGTTTATAAATTAATAATTGACTATTATTTTAACTATCCGCTGCGTTTATCATATTTAAAAGTACACACGTTTTTCCATCAATATTAGTCATTGCAGGGTGATGTGCGTAGAGGTATATACGAAATAGCTATATTTTTACTACGAAATACAATTAAATACGATACAATTTTACACAAGTTATTTATTTATTTATAGAGTGGAAATACCTAAATCTTGCTACAACACTTATAGGCAGTGTACCTAATCGTACAGTAGTGTAGTTTTTAGTAAGTCCGGTTCGTTCCACAGGGAGCTAGCCAAGTTTAACGCTATATTTTTAAAACTATATTTGTAAATATATATATATATATATATATATATATATATATATATATATATATATATATATATATATATATATATATATATATATATATATATATATATATATATATATATATATATATATATATATATATAAGTAGTAGTATTATTATAAAAGGGGTTTTTACCGTTTAATGACCGGTTTGTCGATTTTAAAACTTTAGTCGCAGTTAAAACCTAATGTAAAATATTAAAAATAAAAATAACTTAATTTAAAGCGTAAAGTAAATGACAATAATTAAAGTGCGATAAAGTAAAATGCGATAAATAAAATGACAATAAATAAAATTACGATAATTAAAAAGTACGATAGTTAAAAGTGCAATTAAATAAAATGACAGTAAATAAAAGTGCGATGAAATATGAAATAAAGGAATTATGCTTATTTAAACTTCCGTAATCATGATGTTTGACGTGTTGATTTTAGTTTATTACCATGGGTTAATTGTCCTTTGTCCTGGATTATTTGATATGTCCATCTGATTTTTGTCCATAACAGTCCATCAGTCATAAATATAAAGTGCGAGTGTCCTCGTCAAATTATCCTTATATCCGAAGTCAAATATTCTAACTAATTGGGGACTTAAACTATAACAAGGTTTTAATACTTTGTTAACAATTACGCCAAGTGTCCTTGTACATAATTCACCCCTGTTTTAATGAGTCTATTAACTTTTAATCCATTCCCGTGTCCGGTCAAATGAACGATTATTAGTACT
The DNA here is from genome assembly GCF_046630445.1 of Rutidosis leptorrhynchoides. NCBI lineage: Eukaryota > Viridiplantae > Streptophyta > Magnoliopsida > Asterales > Asteraceae > Rutidosis > Rutidosis leptorrhynchoides. The sequence continues at coordinate 519,210,240 of NC_092334.1, forward strand.
TATAAATATCCCGCCCATCATGTCCGATCGAGTGTATGTGGTTATTTATAGGTACGTCCAATTGTAAATCTTTATATTAAATTAACGAACTATCATTCAATTAAACAAATATAAAGCCCATCAATAGCCCATAGTCCAATTTCCATAAGTGTCGTTCTTTTATCCAAACCCCAATTATGGTACAAAGCCCAATAACCCCGTCTTTAATATTTTAGCCCAACATCACAATTACTTCAATTTAAATAAGCATAATAATAACTTAGCTACGAGACATTAATTTAAAAAGGTTGAACATAACTTACAATGATTAATAATAGCGTAGTGTTACACGGACAGAATTTCGACTTACACACTTACAACATTCGCTAACATACCCTTATTATTATTAAATTAAAATTAAAATTATAATATATATATATATATATATATATATATATATATATATATATATATATATATATATATATATCCTGAGAGATAGAGAGGATAGGAAAAGATGTGTTATTTTTGGCCAAAACACGCGAAATTTATAAGATGTCAGCTGCTACAGGAGCTCATGCGATCGCATGGCTTTTGTTCTTTCAGGCCATGCGATCGCATGGCAGCCATTTCCTGTTCCAAATTGATCCAAAACGTGGGCTGCTGTATTATATTTAATATATAATATAATATAATATAATTTTATGTAATTATATATATTATATTATATTCTTGTGCATAGTTGACTCGTAATTTTAGCACCGTTGCGTCGCACGTTAATAGTTGGTTCAGGTCCCGATTCCGGATTTTCGAACGTCTTTGCGTACTATTTAATATCTTGTACTTTGCATTTCGCTGCTCGTACTCTCGTACTCAATAATTTGAACCACTTTGATTGTACTTTGTACTTTTTAGCTTTTTGGTCATTTGCATCTTCAAATCGTCGAATCTGTCTTTTGTCTTCTCCTTTTATTATTTAAACGAATATTACTTGTAAATAGAACAATTGCAACTAAAAGCTTGTCTTTCTTGAGGGATAATGCTATGAAATATATGTTCGTTTTTAGCATTATCACAGGGGCTACACTTTACGGAGTCTGCAATGCTAGCGAGGTGAGCAAAATAAGTTGTAGAGGTCTTTCTCTTTAACTCATATAATTATAATTGGTAATATGTATATGACGCTTTATCTCAAACGGGTTTACTCAAAAAACTTAGTAGAAAAATGAATGGAATCAAACGGGTTGAAAATTTATGTATATTTTTAATGCTTTCAAACAACGTTTAAACATTTACTTTATTGTTTCACAAGTATAATTTTGTCTAAACATCTATTTTTCATACTCTAATACTATTATAAATATGCAGGATTTTTTTGTATGAAAATTCCTGATCAAGTTGAATTCTTGGAGATGTTGGGGCTGTTTGGTGCCATTTGCACCGGTATCCAAATGTTCTTTCGTAGTTTCAATGTTTAGCTTCTTTTCTTTATATCCAAATATGATGGGACCCAATGTCCAACGCCCTATGATTGCAGATCAAACGAATGAAAGCCTCGGTAATAATGAAATATAGCGCTGATCGAAGACTTTTAAAGGGCTCAATAGTAGTTTACAAATTCCCAACGAAAGAAAAGTGTACTTCTCCATTAGTGCCTGAAGAAACTAAAGGCGGTAGGTACTTGCTTTGTAGATCGGTGTTGGTCTTCCTGATGGGCGAAAGCTACAAAATTCTAGTGCTCTCCTTCCAATATAGGTAATCCAGTTTTAAATTGTTAGTTATTTATATTGATCTTCGGTGTAAAGATTGGTCGTAAATTAGGCACAGTTCACCTGTACTAGGAATAAAAAGGCATTGTCACCCTGTTATGAATCACTTTATTGTTATCTTTTGAGTTAATTGAATTTTTTTTTTGATAGGCAACAATAAATATATATTAATGAAAAGCTCGAAGTACAATTACATAGTGAAAACCAAAAACTCGAGCAACCATCTAGATAGGATGCTAAGTTAGTAACCTAAACAACTAGATGGAAATACAACGAATAACATCACGAATTAAGAATTAAGAAGAATATGTGGACTATGTAGCCAAGTATGCCAATCGATTTGTCGCGTCTTACACCTCTTCCCAATCCAATCGAAGCTCTTTACTTGAATCTCACATAAGGCCACCGAGGGAGTCCAAAACTTGTTTGAGAACACTTTTTGATTTCGGTTTTTCCACACTAAATATCCACAAACCCAACGAACCGCTTGCCAAATTTTGATACCTAAACTAGAAGCCCCCGTATTGCAACTATCACCGAAGATTTCCCCGAACGAGAGTTGATTGAAACTATTGAAACCCCACCACGCAAATACTTTAGACCAAATCTCTAAAGAATTATTACAAAATAGGAGGGCGTGATCAACCGTCTCGATATCCCCATCACAAACGGGACATCGAACTGAATGGAGGTCGATGCCACGTTTATCAAGTTCGATCAAGGCGGGTAATCATTTTTTCAAAGCCCTCCAGACGAAGATTTCCACCTTTTTTGGAGTAAAGTTATTCCGGAAAGTCTCGAATCAATTAGTATCCCTAGAGATAATTTTTGAATTAATTAAATCCGTAAGAATGCAAGTCATGAAAAAGCCATTACCACTTAGTGTCCAGAACCATGAATCCCGCTCATCAGAGTTTAGTTTGACGTCCCCCAATAAATCGCAAAGTGTCTCAAACTCGCTTTTGACTCGTCCCGATGGCATTCTTGACCAATCCCATGAGCCGCAACAAACCGACCCGTTCCATCCCACACGCCCCGAAACAGAGATATCAGGTAAATCGTCAAGTCTGTATAGCCTATTGAACCGCAAGCATAAAGGAGTTTCCGAGAGCCATGAATCATGCCAAAACCGAGTGTGATGTCCATCGCCAATTTTCCTGCAAAAAGAATTCCGGAACCCAATACCAAGTGAATCGATATGGATCTTGGACTTGATGATACCTGACTAACAGGAGTTAGTGAGCTTAGCCGAAGCATTATCCCCCAACCCCAAACCTCCTGAAGCCCCGTAGATGCTTTGAATAACCCTAACCCACAAGGAGTTGGTTTCGGTTTTGAACCTCCACCACCACTTGCCGATTAGCGCTAAATTAATACTTTTGAGAGCCCCAAGATTTAGCCCCCCCCCTCCTCGAAAGGAAGAAGAACGAAATTTTTGAAGTGTCACTCGTCCCTCCCCAAAAGAAAGTACGCCTCACACACTCAAGCTTTTTAAGCACACATTGCGGGGCACGAAATAGAGAGAAAAAAATACAACGGTAAACTATTAAGAACCGACTTAATAAGGGTCAAGCGACCACCAAATGACATCGAACAAGCTTTCCAATCCGCAAGACATTTGTTAAATTTATTCACTACCGGCTCCCAAATTTTTTCCTTGTTCATGTTCGCACCAATAGGTAACCCAAGATAAGTACATGGGAATTTTCCCATATTACACCCGAAAATGTTTGCCATGGCTTGAACTTCACCATCATCCACATTAACCCCGAAAAGATTACTCTTTGAATAATTTACCTTAAGACCCAACGTGCGCTTAAAACACTTAAGTAACAACATGAGGTTATTAATATTTCCACCACTCCACATCCAGAAGAAAATAGTATCGTCCGCGTATTGAAGGTGAGAGATAGGGATTTTATCCTTACCAATATTCACTCCACAAAAGCGTCCTCGAAACACCGCATTCTTAGTTAACAAATTCAACCCCTCGGCCGCCAAAATAAAAAGGAAAGGAGATAAGGGATCGCCTTGCCTCACTCCCCTTTCTAACTTAAACTCACTAGTAGGGGAACCGTTAACAAGAATTAAGATGGAAGCCGACTTTAAACACGAAAGAATCCAATTCCTCCACTTTAAGCCAAATCCAAGAAGTTGCATAATTTCTAGAAGGAAATCCCAATTGAGACAATCGAATGCCTTCTCAAAATCTACCTTAAAGACGAAACTTTTTTCTTTACTTCTCTTCAAAAATTCAAGCGACTCGTTTGCAATTAATGCCCCATCCATAATGTTGCGCCCTTTAATAAATGCACTTTGCTCATAACCCACAAGAGATGGAATTACTTTCCGAAGACGGTTAGAGAGAAGCTTCGCGATAACTTTATAATAACTACCAATAAGACTAATGGGTCGGTAGTCATTTAAAGATAAAGGATCTGGCTTTTTAGGAACGAGCATGACAAAAGAAGCATTACATCCCTCTGAAATAACTCCATTTTCCCAAAAATGGTGCACCGCATCTAACAATTGAGGTTTGATAACACTCCAGAATTTTTTGTAGAACCGGATATTGAAGCCGTTCGGCCCGGGGGCCTTATTGCTTGCACAATCCTTGATGGCCTGCCATACTTCGGATTCTGAGAAGGTCCCTTCAAGAATCGCAGCTTCATCAGTAGACAGCAGGCCCGGCTTCGGCTGCCCAGGCCCAATACCTGACGAAGAATTTGGGCCAGAAGAATTACCCGCTGTCGAGAAGAAGCCCAATCAAGCGAAGGCCTATTAACCGATTTCAAGGAGAAAATATTTCTGTAGAATTCGAAAGCAGCCTGCTTAACAACAGGTGGGTCCTCGGCCCATATACAATTGAGTAGAAGCCCACGAACATTGCACTTGTTGTACCGACGTCGTATGCAAGAGTGAAAATATTTGGTATTCTCGTCTCCCTCTAAAACACATTTAATCCTTGCTTTCTGTGGTAGCATATCCGCTTTACATTTTTCTTTTTCAATCCACTTACTCCTACAATCCAACCATCTCTACCTATCATCATCACACAAGGTACCACTTTCCGCCTTCAATTCCCACCCAGAAGCCTCTTTTCTAAGATCATCTATATCCCTATCAAGAGCTCTAAAAGTAGACTTACTCCACTTCCTTAGTTCAATTTTCACATTTTTTAACTTATCCCTGAACATACAATCAAGCTTCCAACCATTAACCGGCATCTCCCACGCCTTGAGAACAATACTATCTACCTCGTCATGAAACAACCATTCATCGAAGACTTTGAAAGGCTTCGGACCATAGTCGATGATTTTGTCCCGAAGCACAATAGGACAATGATCCGAAAGAAATCTATCAAGAGCTAAAGAGGATAAGTCACTCCAAAGTTGGAGAAAACTTTCCGAAACAAGGAACCGATCGAGCTTACTAAATTTCATCCCATCATCACTTATTCGCGTAAAATTTTTACCATTAATAGGAACTTCGGCCAAATTATTCCTCATTATGAAGTTGTTGAACCAACTTGCCGGTTTTGGTGAAAAACACTATTTAGTCTATCCGATTGGTCCCTTACCTCATTAAAGTCACCACAAAGCACCCACGCCGAATTGGTATTATACATTAAGCAACTCAAGGAGTCCCAAAATAATTTCTTACACTCGTCATTATGAGGCCCATACACGTTAACAATGATACTTTCTTTTTCGGAGTTCTTCCAACATCCCTTAATTGCAAGAAAATGTTCTCCTGACAATGCACTAGTAGCCTCGAATTCATTCTTCTCCCAAATAATCAACAAACCCCCCAAATTACCAGATGCATCCTTTTGAACATACCCGAAGTCTTTATTACCCCATAACACTTGAACCCACCAATCACCCAATCCTCGACATTTGGTCTCTTGAAGTACAATAATACTCGGTTTCTCGATAGAACAAATGCTTATAACCCACCCGAATTTCCCTTAAACCGCAAAACCACGAATATTTAAGGAAATAATCTTCATTAAGAAACAAGGAATTACGAAAAAAAACAGAAGGAGAAGACTTACTGTGGATTGAGGGGTTTCCACCTCAATCCGATATCTTCACCAAATTCACGCAATTCTTCTTCATTATTCACCGAAGGTTCCTCAGAATTCGCAACATTGGAAACAGAATCAACCTTAGCCTTGGATCATTTTTTACCCTTTGATTTGAAGCCACAAGACTTTCATCGAAAAGCTTTGCCTTTGTCACAGCCTGATTTACCCCTTGC